>NC_137783.1:33625916-35090360 GCF_963455305.1 Plecotus auritus | reverse complement strand
AGGCAGAGATCAGGATGACATTTCTACAAGCCAAGAAATGCCAAAGATGGCAAGCAAATCCCCAGAAGCTCGGAGGGAGGCGCGGAACATCCTCCCTCACAGCCTTCAGAAGGAACTAACCCCGCTGACTCCCTGATCTTGGACTTCTAGCCTCCAGAACTGTTAGGCAACACAACAAATTTTTGTTAGTTAAGCCACCCAGGTTGTTGAACATTTTTACAGCAGCCCTAACAAAGTAATATAAAAGGTTTCAAAGCATAGCTCATGAGACATAAAACTGACCACATACATTTTTCCTAACAATCTCTTTTGCTGAATGGTGCTTTGCAAAATCAATATATCCTCCGTATGTTTCTCTGCCCCCCCCCCCCTTCAAACCCCCATTACTGCAGCTATACAAGGCCATGTCAATCAATTTTCTCCAAGGGAATGTACGAAGAAGTGGCATATGGCACATTCGGGCCTGGCCCCTAAGATCGTGGCACGCCTCCTCCATACTCTCTTGTTCTCCATCAGCTCACATTTGGACACGGTGACCCACCTTTAACCATATTGATGAGGTTCATAGCGAAAGGAACAGGAGAGCTACTTTGCAGAAGGAATCTGGGTCTCTAACTGACAGTATGGGAATACTCACCTTAGAATGTTACGTGAAAGTAAAATAACTCTGTTCCTTAGACCACTCTATTATGGGTTTCTCTGCTATAACAGGTTAGTCTTTTGCCCTAATAGAGTGTCAGGGGAACTAAATGTTTCAAACACATGCAATAAAGCAGTATACAGAAAACCAGGTAGATCTCTGAAACATTAACTATGGCTGAATGGGAAAAGTTTATGTGTACATATAGTAAACTGAACTACTATTACAGCTTCAAATTTGAGACAATGTATTTCATGATCTTAGTAGTTGTTAAACTACAATTTAAACCCTTTGGGAAATCTACCAATTATTATTCTTAAATATATTTTTAATTTTTTTATTGATTTTTTAGAGAGAGAGGGAGGGAGAGAGAGAGACAGAAAAAGAACGATATGAGGGCAAAACGTTGGCTGCCTCCTGCACGCCCCCTACCTGGGGTCCAGCCTGCACCCCGGGCATGTGCCCTGACCAGGAATCAAACCAGCAACCTTTTGGTGCATGGGCTGGCACCCAACCGAGCACACCAGCCAGGGCTCCTTTCATTTTTTTGAATTTCAAAATTTGTCAGTGAGAATAACTGACTCAGGTTAATAATATCGCTGTGATTTACATATATTTTATTTCTTTAATAGTATAATTCTTTTTTTTATTAAGGTATTATATGTGTACATATCTTACCATTGCCCCCCCCACCCCACTCCCATACATGCCCTCACCCCCCAATGTTTTGCATCCGTTGGTTACTCTTATATGCATGCATATAAGTCCTTCGGTTGATCTCTTATTTTCCCCACCTCCCCATAACCTTCCTGCTGTAATTTGGTACAAAATACCAACATAACATAGAAAAAGCTTCACACACCTCCTCCAATCCCCTTTTTAGGGAGAGCCAGTATAAAGCTGGGAAGGTATCCCTCCAGACTTAGATGTTTTTTTTTAAATAATAAGGTAGTCAAATTTTAAATTCAGCTCAAGAGAGGTTTTAATTTTGGTTTGTGATACCCACCTGGAGTCAAAGCCAAAACACTTCCTAATAAGCACATAGAGCCTCCGAATTGCATTACTCCAGAAGAAGAAGAGTATTTTTCAAAGATGCTAATGACCAGCAATATGGCCTATTTCTCATCCTTAAATGTTTCCCCAAATGTCATTACATGAAACCGGAATATGTGTGACTAGGAGGAAGTTCCCGGAGGACAATCCAATCCTTCTCCATTACTTCATTCTACTGTCGATGAACCATAATGTCTATTTCTGTCTGGTCAAAACAGAAAATTACTCTTCTGGAACTTGGGATGTTTGCCTTTTATTAAGTTACAGGTTTTTTCCAGAGTTAAGTATCCAAATCCTATATGGACACTTGTCTATCGGAAGACACTTTCTATCTAATGAATTAAAGAAGAAAATGAGATTAAAACTATTCTCATTTAGTTATTCAGGGACCTCATTAACCTGTAACCAAGAATAGAATCTACAATTCCAACTCATAGTTTGTGGGATGCACACATGTTCCTGGATTCGAGCATGTGTTTCTATTTAAACTGCTGGAATGTATATAGGGCTCCACAAAGAGTGATAAATATTAACAAATCTTCTAAGAATGAAGATCCTTTATGACCACATATGCTGTGTTTTGATTCAGCTTTTAAAATGTCTGAGTCATACAAAGCTGAACCGTCTGCTTTTTACATTTATCTGCAAGTTAAAGAACAATGAAAAAAGAATTCCTTCCACAGATATCATCTATTTGTCCCATCACAGCCAACCCAAGACAGATCTGAGATTTCTGCTCTGTCCTCTGTTTTCTTCCCCTTGTGGCAAGCCTGCCCTGGAGGAAGGCCGGGCATTCTGAAATGCCCAGGTATTAAGGACAAGTTGGATATTAACCAATGTCAGATACTGCCAAGTCAAAGCTTCAGGCATAGTACATAAAACTTCAACAGCCTGACCCTAAAGCAGAGATGGAAAACTGTGGTCTGGCACATTCTATTTGGCCCACACAGCATTTTTAATTTTTTTTAATCCCTTTAGGATAGTGTCCCCCTCCCCACCTTAAAAGAAGGTATTTCATCATATAGGATATTGTAGCTCACCTTGCACTATGAACCCCTTATATGTTGTGTGCCAGACAAATGTTTGGAGTATGAACGCCACATAAATTCTTCCACCTCTGAGCCTTCCTACACTCTGGGTCTTTGCCTAGAATGTCTTCCAACCCACCCAAGCTTACCTCTTCACATGGCTAACATCCACTCTTCTGAAGACCTCAAGAAGTCCTTCCTAATCTCCTAAACTCCCAGTTAAGTGCTTAATCCTCCATGGCCCCAGACTCTCCTGCTATTTCTGTGACGATATCACCAGACACCAGACTAATTCCTTTAGGGCAGGGATGGTGCCTTGCTCATTTTGGTCTCTCCAGTGTGTAGCACACAGCAGGTGGTAAATAAATATTTTCAGAATGAAGAAATGGCAATATAAGTATCAGCTCTGAAAATATTTGCTTTTAATACTCTTGGCAGAGAATGCCGATGAACGATGAAGTTGACCAAAAAAAAAAAAAAGTAGATCCCACAGAAGGCGAGAGAATAAAGAGCCTTGTAAAGGCCACATATGATTACACAGAGGTGTTTTCCAAAGGCTTGGTGACCCCCTGCAGCAGTATTTAATCTCATCCACAGTTGCTGCTATATTTTCCCTCTCCCCTTCCCCTAAGGTACCCTACATGCTTGTTCCTACACACACTTCCTAGATCCCAACAGCAAAGACACAAACACAATAAAGCCAAATAAGTTAAAAAAAAAAAAAAAACTAGAATCAATTTCTTTGAAACAAGAGGCATCTTCCCTTATATAAAACAGTTATTCTAAGAAACTGAGCTGATCAGAATTAGTCAACTGCTCTTGATAGTTTCTCATAGTCATTGTTTAATCAGCTCCACTCCTATTTCCCTTTGCTATATGTGATGGCAGACTGTCTTCATTGAAGACCAGAACTTTTAGGGGACACCCGGGGACAGAAGTGACATGGCTACCGATTGTGAGCAAGTAGGTCTAAAGGTACATCCCACCCAGAGTCATGCTTACCGGAAATGAGGAAAGCTGTGAGGGACTCCTTCTATGTTTGGGGAAGAGCAAAATAGGGAGCAGCAATAAAAGAAGATAATCAGGACAGCATATCTGGCAGCCCTCCTTGTCTCCAAGTAAAAACTTCATTAGATTTGCCCAGAAAGAGCCTTTAGAATGGTTAAGTGACACATAGCATCGCACCCTTCCCTAGCCATAAGCATCTCTAGCTATCTTATCAAGAACGAACCTATTCCCTTTCACATGGAAGGGGAACGAACATTCAGGGGTTTCTATTGAGATGGGTGTGGGTATATTTCTCCTTAATTATCACCAAGGCAGGAGTAAAAAGCAACTTACCTTTTGAAAAAAGTCTTCCCCACTTTTGCCTTTTCCTTCGGCAGCAGCTGTAAATAAAAATGTATACATTTAAAATCGTTCCTTTTTTGCAACCTATATATTCAAAAACTCTCAAGTATCAGGTATGAGAATCCAGAGGTAAACAAGATGCCATTCTTGTTCTCCTAAACCTCAGGGTCTGCTAACAGGCCTCATCAGGGATACAAAAGGAATAATGAGTAAAACACTAGTTCAATCAATTATACTTCCAGCTTCTCTTCCTGTCTGAAAGACTCACACATCTCTGTTGTTACACATAGATGAAAGTAATCTCCTTTCACAGTGAAAGAACTATATGAACAAATGCTACTACCAATATAATCAGCTGTAATGCTCTCAGCACTTCCTGTATGTAATCAATCCCAGGCCTGAGGCTGCCTTTTCAACTGAGGCTCAGAGAACATGGCCTGCTGAGCTGGGTCAGTTTTATGCTGTGCAATGACTATATTCTCTACTTGGATTTCTGTTGCCATCATATGCTACTTTAATTCACTCCTTCATTGGCTTATATAAAGAGGGGGAAAACACATCAGAACTAAATGGTAATGGTAACGTCACAGACAACAATAAAACTTCATGTGAGATTAATTAAAAGGTCACTGTATTTGAACAGTCTTTTTATATCTAAGTGGTAGCCTATAAATGCAGGACTAACCCAGCTCTCTATGTTCAAACATCTTAAGATTCTGTGAACATTTTTTTTACCTGTAGAGGCAGAGGTGGGAAATGTGACTAAAGGGAGAGAGGGGATTTTATCTTGCTTGCAATAGCCTCAAAGTGCATTCTTCAGAGGCTAAACACCAAAGGGGTCTCAGATTCCAGTGCAGAAGAACAGGGATCCACTGGAGAAGCCACCCGGGCCTGGACAAAGAAAAGAGCTGGAGCAGTAACTCCTGGAACTTACTAAAATGATTAAAGAACCAAGAAGTAAGGCAGGTCATTCTATTTGGTGGAGGACTCAAAACTCAAAGAAATTATCTCTACCCTCAAGATAACAACAATATTATAAATTATTTTTTCGTAGGTTTAATGTCACACCTTACCTAATAATAGACAAACATGTAAACTGACCGTACCTCTACTACACCCACAGCCAATCAGGAGCAAGTATGCAAATTAACCTGACAAAGATGGCGGGTTAATTTGCATATGCAGGCACGGAGCAACCAGGCGGGGTGGGACACCTGCTATGAGGGGGATGGGGGGTGGAGGGAGATACAGGAGCGGTGCTCTGGCCAGGAGCAGGAACTTGCCGACTTCCGGGCGGCCGGGAAAGAAGCCAGGGGAAGGAAGGCCTATTCTTGCATGAATCTTCGTGCAACGGGCCTCTAGTTTAAATATAAGACAAGACACCTACAATTTGGCAAAAAATATGTATTTTTTATTGATAGGTTTTCATCCAAAAAAGAGAGCACAGAGTCCAGGTCTCTATGCTTACCAAGGACAATTTGAAGGAATGTGTATAAAGAGTAGCTAAAAAGATAAAGAATTAAAAATTGTATTCTGTGTGGCAGGCTAAATAACACCCCTAAAAATGTTCATGTCCCAATCCGTGGACCCTATCAATATGTTACCTTACATGGCAAAGGGTATTTTACAGATGTGATTAAATTAAGAATCTTGAGATAGGAAGATTATCCTAAATTATCCAGGTGGATCCAATGAAATCACAGGGACCCTTATAAGAAGGAAGAAGAAAGCTTGGAGTCCTGAAAAAAGCAATGTGACAATAAAAAACATACAGAGAAGGGTATGTGACAACAAACAAGAAAGGTGCAGAGGAGAAAGATACAGATATACTATGCTGCTGGCTCTGAAGATGGCAGAAGGGGCCCTAAGCCAAGGAATGTCAGTGGCCTCCAAAAGCTAGAAAAAGTAAGGAAATGGATTCTCCTTTAGAGCCTCTGCAGGGAGCACAGCTCTGCCAACACCTTGATGTAGCCCAATGAAACCCATTTTAGACTTCTGACCTCCAGAACTTAAGATAATAAATTAATGTTGTATGCCACTACACTTGTGGTAATTTGTTACAGCAGCAAAACACTAATACATAATGCCAATAGCATCTTAACTTTACTCTTTGCACAAATACACCATCAACAGAATGAATCAAGTACATACATGGATGGATGTGAGCATTTGAAGCACACATTTCCACAGAAAGATTTTTTGTAGTTAACTCTACAGATTATGACTTTCTCTCCCTAACTTGGAAATGTATCAACACTAAAGCTTTTAAAAAAAAACATTAAGAGCAAATTTTAACAACAAAAGCTTACTCTTTCTAAATAAACGAGCAAATGTGGTTGATCCTAGCTAGAGGGGGTTACCCAGGCAAGGTAAAACATCAGTGCCCAAACCTAATGACACAGACTTATTATTAAGGAGGGACTTCAATTCCGCTACCTCTTTGGCTGTCTTTATCTCTAAAGCTAAAAATAGTTTAAAGGGGTCCTAATATATAACACAATTGCATGGCAATGAACACTACATACCAGGGCACAACATTTTGAAAAAATTCTAATGACATCAAGGAAACTCATCTTTGGAAAGAAATTTCAGAGTCCAAGGTATTTTCAAAAGCCTATGAAGGAAAGCAGCTAATCACCCCTTTCACCCACACAGAACTCTTATACAACTTGGAATTCATCAGTTAAGATTTCATGATACAACTATATTTTATTACAGAAACCTCCTTGAGGACACTTATTTTGTTCATGACAAACTCATTATGTCACAACCTTGAAATGCCCCTTCATTCCAAGTCTGAACAGACTTCAGAGAATGACCTTTCAATCCCAGAATGAATAAAAAGGGGGGGATTTCCTTAGACCCAAACTATAATTAACTTTGTTCCAGAAAAACAACTAAGATTTAACCAGAAACTTGCACCTTTTAGCAACCTTATGATTTGAGGGG
Source organism: Plecotus auritus (assembly GCF_963455305.1). Taxonomy (NCBI): domain Eukaryota; kingdom Metazoa; phylum Chordata; class Mammalia; order Chiroptera; family Vespertilionidae; genus Plecotus; species Plecotus auritus. The sequence continues at coordinate 35,083,340 of NC_137783.1, read as the reverse complement.
AGCCAAATGGCACTCTCTGGCACCAAAAATTGCTGTTCTTTTTTATTCCAAATGTGTATGTATGAGAAACTCCAAATGCGAGCCTATTTTCCCCTAAGTCCTGAGAAGTATCCATTTCCCAAGACCACAAGTGCGCTAGTAAAAGAATCTGGTTGGATTCTTGGTTAGATCACAGGTACAAACCATGGCTGGTCCCAGTCACTGGCATTTTGCAGGGAGTGTTCTTATCTAATTCCCAGGTTACCAGGTCTCCTGCAGGACTTCTACTGACCACACCCAAGCAAAGCTGTCAAGGCCAAAGAAGCCAATCAAGGGAGAATAATATTTCAACAGAGTATTCTCTCCCCACAGACAGAAATCCTTCTATGCTCAAATATGAAACTGCAATTCTCAAACTTACTCTAAAACCTTAATATCAAAATACAAACACTGAAGAAGTAAGAGACTGGGGGGAAGGGGCTTGGGGAACATTTTTTTTCTCAATATAAACTAGGTATTATTTTTTTCTTTATTAAGGTATTACATATGTGTCCTTATCGCCCCATTGCCCTCACACCCCCCCACTCATGCCCTCACCCCCCTGTTGTCTGTGTCCATTGGTTAGGCTTATATGCATGCATAAAAGTCCTTTGGTTGATCTCTCCTCTTACCCCCACCCTCCCTTACCTTCCCTCTGAGGTTTGACAGTCTGATTGATGCTTCTCTGTCTCTGGATCTGTTTTTGTTCATCAGTTTATGTTGTTCATTATATTCCATAAATGAGTGAGATCATGTGATATTTATCTTTCTCTGACTGGCTTATTTCACTTAGCATAATGCTCTCCAGTTCCATCCATGCTGTTGCAAATGGTAAAAGTCCCTTCTTTTTTACAGCAGTGTAGTATTCCACTGTGTAGATGTACCACAGTTTTTTAATTCACTCATCTGCTGATGGGCACTTAGGCTGTTTCCAAATCTTAGCTATGGTGAATTGTGCCGCTATGAACATAGGGGTGCATATATCCTTTCTGACTGGTGTTTCTAGTTTCTTGGGATATATTCCTAGTAGTGGGATCACTGGGTCAAATGGGAGTTCCATTTTTAGTTTTTTGAGGAAACTCCATACTGTTCTCCACAGTGGCTGCACCAGTCTGCATTCCCACCAGCAGTGCACGAGGGTTCCTTTTTCTCCGCATCCTCGCCAGTACTTGTCATTTGTTGATTTGTTGATGATAGCCATTCTGACAGGTGTGAGATGGTACCACATTGTTGTTTTGATTTGCATCTCTCTGATGATTAGTGACTTTGAGCATGTTTTCATATGTCTCTTGGCCTTCCTTCTGTCTTCTTTCAAAAAGTATCTACTTAGGTCCGTTGCCCCTTTTTTTATTGGGTTGTTTATCTTCCTTTTGTTAAGTTGTATGAGTTTCCAGTAAATGTTGGAGATTAAACCCTTATCAGCGATAAAACATTGGCAAATATGTTCTCCCATGCAGTGGGCTTTCTTGTTGTTGATTGTTTCTTTTGTTGTGCAAAAGCTTTTTATTTTGATGTAGTCCCATTTGTTTATTTTCTCTTTAGCTTTCATTGCCCTAGGGGCAGTATCAGTGAAGAAATTGCTTCGGCATATGTCTGAGATTTTGCTGCCTGTGGATTCCTCTAGTATTTTTATGGTTTCCCGTCTTATGTTTAAGTCCTTTATCCATTTTGTGTTTATTTTTGTGTATGGTGTAAGTTGGTGATCTAGTTTCATTTTTTTGCATGTATCTGTCCAATTTTCCCAACACCATTTATTGAAGAGACTGTCTTGACTCCATTGTATGTTCATGCCTCCTTTGTCAAATATTAATTGAGCATAGTGGTTTGGGTTGATATCTGGGTTCTCTATTCTATTCCATTGATCTATATGTCTGTTCTTGTGCCAGTGCCAGGCAGTTTTGAGAACAGTGACTTTGTAATACAGCTTGATATCTGGTATTGAGATCCCTCCTACTTTATTCTTCTTTCTCAGGATTGCTGTGGCTATTCAGGGCCTTTTTTTATTCCAGATGAATTTTTGGAGAGTTCATTCTAGGTCTGTGAAATATGCCGTTGGTATTTTAATGGGGAGTGAACTAAATCTATAGATTGCTTTGGACATTTTAATGATGTTGATTCTACCAATCCATGAACACGGTATGTTCTTCCATCTATTTATGTCTTCCTCTATCTCTTTTTTCAGTGTCCTGTCGTTTTCCGCCTACAGGTCTTTTACCTCCTAAGTTTATTCCTAGGTATCTTAATATTTTTGGTGCGATGGTAAATGGGATTGTTTTTTTTTTTTAGTCTCTTTCTGTAAGTTCACTATTGGTGTATAGAAATGCCATAGATTTTTTTTTATTTTATTGATTTTTTACAGAGAGGAAGGGAGAGGGATAGAGAGTTAGAAACATCAATGAGAAACATCAATGAGAAACATCAATCAGCTGCCTCCTGCACACCTCCTACTGGAGATCTGCCTGCAACCAAGGTACATGCCCTTGACCGGAATCGAACCTGGTACCTTTCAGTCCGAAGGCCGACGCTCTATCCACTGAGCCAAACTGGTTAGGGCCATAGATTTCTTAGTGTTAATTTTGTATCCTGCTACATTGCCGAATTCATTTAAGTCTAATAATTTTTTGATGGAGTCTTAACAGTTTTCTATGTACAGTATCATGTCATTTGCAAGTAAGGACAGTTTTACTTCTTCTTTTCCAATTTGGATGCCTTTTATTTCTTCTTCTTGTCTGATTGCAATGGCTATAGTACTTCCAGTACTATGTTGAACAGGAGTGGTGCGAGTGGGCATCCATGTCTTGTTCCTGTTCTTAGGGGAAATGGTTTGTTTTTGCCCACTGAGTATGATGTTGGCTGTGGGTTTGTCATATATGGCTTTTATTATGTTGAGGTATGATCCTTCTATTCCCACAAACTTAGGTATTATTTAAGATGGTCATTTTACAGACTCAAAAAAAGAACAAAGAAAAGTTCTCTCTTTTATTCCACAAATATTTAAGTCCTATTCTGAAGAATTAAAATAGTCAAGGCCATGCCCTTATTTAACTACAACCTTGGCCCATATATCCAAAGCCATCCAACTAGTGAGATAAAGCCAAAATTAAAATTCAGTTCTACTGACAACTTTCCCAAAGATCTTTTCACAGTCACAACTCTACCCAAATTAAACTTAATAGAACTACAATTTAGCTATTCTCATTCTAGCCAGTGCGCTAAAAAGCTAGTCATTCTACTTTTAACCCAACACTAGAATGAGGCAGCTCATGATAGGTCTGAAGAATAAAGGTTGCTTCTAGAGAGTCCACTGAGAATTGGATTGCAAGGAAAAATCGTATCTAATAAAGAGGGAATATGCTAATTGACCATCACTCCATCACAAAGATGGCTGCACCCACAGCTGATAAGGAGCCTTAATGAGCAATCAGCAGGGACCTGAGGCTACGCCCTCCCCCGCCCCAGTGGGGGTTGACAGGGGACCTCAGGCCGCGCCCCCCACCCTGGCGTCAGGCTGGGGGACCTCAGGCCATGCCCCCCACCAGGTGGGGTTTGACAGGGGACTTCAGGCCGCGCCCCCCACCCCAGCACCAGGCTGGGCACCTCAGACCTCATCCCCCGCCCGGCAGGGCTGGATGCGGGACCTCAGGCCACGCCCCCCGCCTCAGCACTGGGCCAGGGGACCTGAGGCTGCGCCCCCCTGCCTGGCTGAGCTTGACAAGGGACCTCAGGCTGAGCCCCCAACCCAGTGGGGCTTGACAGGGGACCTCAAGGTGCATTCCCAGTGCTGGGTTGGGGGAACTCAGGCTGCGCCCCCCACCAGATGGGGCTTGACACGGGACTTCAGGCCACACCACCCACCCCAGAACCAGGCCGGGGGACCTCAGACTGCACCCCCCGCCCAGCGGGGCTTGACGCAGGACCACAGGCCATGCCCCCCCATCCAACGGGGCTTCACAGGGGACCTCAGGCCGTGCCCCCCACCCAGCAGGGCTTGACAAGGGACCTCAGGCCATGCCCCCCACCAAGCGGGGCTTGACAGGGGACTTCAAGGTGCACCCCCAGTGCTGGGTCGGGGGAACTCAGGCTGTGCCCCCAGCCCAGCAGGGCTTGATGGGGGACCTGAGGCTGGGCCCCCCTGCCAGTGGGGCTTGATGGGGGACCTGAGGCTGCGCCCCCCTCCTGGTGCTGGCCCGGGGGACCTGAGGCTGTGCCCCCCAGCCTGGCAGGGCTTGATGGAGGACCTCAAGCCATGCCCCCCAGCCAGCGTGGCTTTACGAGGGACCTCAAGGCACACCCCCCACTCTGGTCTGGGTTGGGGGACCTCAGGCCACGCCCCCCATCCTGGCACCGGGCCAGGGGACCTGAGGCTATGCCCCCTGCCTAGTGGGGCTTTACAAGGGTGGTACTGGCTGGGTCTGGATATAGCCCAATTGGGGGGGAGGGGGGGCAGCGGGATCTGGGTCTCATGCGATTTTGAGGCACATGTGGGTGGGTAGGGACTTGACTCTAGGTCCCATGGTGCGCCCCAGACTCTGACAGGAGCAAGGTTTTCATATACATTTTACTAATTTTCTTTAATCTCTGACATTTCTATTATAGAAAAAGGGCAAATAGCAATATTATTTCCTCTAATTAATCCCCTTTTAATGTGCACGAATTTCATGCACCAGGTCACTAGTATGAGGTATAATATCTTAATTCAATGGCTTTCTCTTCAGTATATTTGGAGGTGGAACTGTTGCCTGTGAAATGAGCCAACCCATACTTGATGTCATGGCATTCCTTGACCTTTGAAGTCTGATTATATTCTGTGGTGTAACAGTTCTATTAAGTCTTCACATTCCCATACACTGATACACCCTCATCTTTTTTATTCCACAGTAACATGAACACACATAATGATTTAACAGTCTTTTTCTAACTGACTTTACAATATGACTTCTGCTTGATGTTCCAAAATTTAATCGTTTGATTATATAAACCTTGGATTATTCTTGCCAATGAAAGCAACTGTCTTTATTTTCATGACAAAGAGTAAATTATTTCAATACTACTGAAACATGGCTTCATGGGTTGTGCAGGTAAAGCATTTCATATTTTTAGCTGAACAATTCATTTTTTATGTTTATTATAATTTCTCCAGTGCTTTGCCATATTTTATTTCATATTTTTGCTTCACAAGAAATATGGGATGGCAAAAGCCATGGCCAATAAAAACAGCAAAAGTTGAAACAGGTGTAAACTATTACAGTCCCCCAAACTACAGGGGCAAGTCTAGTTAATTACTGAATTGAAGGGGGGGAAAGCTCAATGTTAAGTTCTTCATAGGCATATGGAAACATGTTTAAATGTCCTTTTCATTCTGAAATGCTTTTCCATTATAACATCTTATGCTTTACGAAGCCAAATCTAAAAACACAAGGACTATGTATTTCATATTTAAAGCATAGTATAGAATAACTTTCAACATTCTCTTGATAAGCAATGGGTTTCTTCACCCCTGTAGAATTTGAGCAGGAAAAAAAAAACAAGTTCAAATGATAAAAAATAATTGAGAAATAAATCTTCAAATCTGTAAAGATTCTGGGCATTGCTCCCTTTTTTTAAACACAAACAAACTACAGCACATTTGTAACTAAGAAGGCTGCTCTACCTTAAGGTCGCCTGAAAGATAAATGTATAATCATGAGGTAGCCTGATTCTCCTGTAAAAATATTTTACTGAACATTTAAAACATTCACTCATGGTATCAATTTAATCCATGTGCAAAAGTAGCCATGCCATATATTTTATTCTGTATATATTTCTGTTTTCAGAAAAGTTCCCTAACAATTTGGCTCGTTCTACTGAAAGAGGTACCAGCAAAAGATGTAGAAGATGCAGTGTCCACATACACCCACAGAACTTTTTATGTTCATCAATTATATCTAACACTCTAGACTATGTGCAAAGCTCTGAGAACTGACTGAAGAAATGGTAGATATTAAGCCTATTTTTAAAGTTGCTTCAATTTGCAATTAAAATCATTCAAATATCCTAACCAACTAAAGAACACTTTCAAGGTTAAACTTGAATAGTGTCATTTGAATGTTGTATACATCACAGTAGGCATGTGGATTATCAGACTCCATCTTTCCAAAAACTCCCTACCTGCCTCCCAGAGTCCACTGTGAACACATCACATGGCCTGTTGAAAAAAATCAAGAAGAAACAGACAAAAATAAATATAATTTTTATTTTAATAGTGGCTGGATATGTAAGAATGATTTTCTTCTTCCTTTTTTTCTTAAATATTGTTTTATGTTTGCAGTGAAAAAGGAAATCCCATGTTCAAAGTTTTTTAAGAAACTATAAAACAGGATGCACAGAATGATCTCAATGCTATGGGTTAAGTATGTATTTGTGCATGTTAGAGGAAAAACTACAAACACCAAAATGTTAACAATATAAATTATTGGGTCATTTATCATTTCTCCTCTGTATTTTCCAGAATGCTTTAAATAGATTGACTTTCTAATTAGGAAAAAAAGATAAATATCATTTGAAATCCTTCTTCCTATTTGAAAGTGAACCAAATTTTACCACCACTGGTTTGTCACAGCATCACTTTCAGTCCACAGTATGTAAAACAACCTAGCAAAAGTCTGAAGGTCAAAGGTGGATGTAAGCTACCTAGAGAGAAAGAATGACTAATGCACTATCGGAGATGAATAATGGATAGTCAATAAATGTGTACCGAGCAAAGAACATCACAGACATTAATTAAACTAGCACTTTTTAGATTGGAATACTGATTTTATGCAACTTTCAGTGGGGAAGTTTTAACAACTTATGCCTATAACTAGAGGCCCGATGCACAAAATTCGTGCAGGAGTAGGCCTTCCTTCCCCCAGCTGCCAGCACTGGCTTCCCTCTGGCACCTGGACCCGGCTTCCCTCACAGCCCCGGCATCGTCTGGAAGGACATCTAGTCTAATTAGCATATTACGCTTTTATTATTATAGATAAGAAACTTCTAGTGGAAAACACTAGATAATCCAATATTTGGAAAACCTCTGTGATTCACAGCTAAATTTAATAGCCAACAGACAGAAAGAGACATTCTCTAAAATGCATAAAGCAGAAAGAGGAAATTTTTATGTATACATTTCTAATTATAAATTATGTCAGCAATTTTCAGTGGGTGTGCTGCAAGAATTTTTAAAATATGCAATACCTGACTAGTCAGGGGCACTGACCTCTTTTCCCTTAGATTGTCAGTAAAAAAAAAAAAAAATGACAACAGCCAACACAACAATAGCCGTCTGGTGTGAATGAATCAAAGTTATACTTATTTCTTTTTGTCAGATGGGTAAAAATTGTATTTTTTGGTATGCCGCAGAATTTTAGTAATTAGTTTATGTGTGCCATGAGATGAAGAAAGTTGAAAATTGCTGCTCTAGTCTACCAGCTTTTAGCTCAGAGAGCATTTGTTGCTGTCAAATGTAGGAAAACAAATATTCCCCAAAATTGGAGAACATCTAAGTTACATTAATTGCTTCAAGAAACGTTTAACTTGAACTTTTCAAGCAACTCTGGCTAAGAGTTTATTCAGACTTCAAACTTGTTGGCCTGACAATGAAGACTTCCTCACAGACTGATGGCTCTAACACACATCAATGGAATCTCGTGCCAACTGATCAACAGAAACTTTGGTCACATCAAATGTCTTGCTTTTAGACCCTATTTCTTCCTAGATAAGCAATCCTTAAAGCACCACTTAGTCTGGCCTGGGGTCAAAAACACTATCTGACAACTCTGAGTATTTATTTATTTTTTTAAATCAACACTCTACTTGCTTTATCAAAAGCTATAGGGTGTCGATGACTTTCACCGTGTTTAATGAAATGATGAATACCTAACACACCACAGTGAGCTTATGCTGGTCTTCCCATAGAGGTTCGCTGTCCAAAACAAAATCAATAGCCACTTTGCGGCTACTGAGATGTGGCTAGTCTGAATCCAGATGTGAAAAACACACTTGGTTTCAAAGACTTAGTACAGAAAAAAGTAAAAATCTCATTATTTTTTTTAACTATATGTTGAAATACTACCATTTTTATATCTTGGGTCAAAGAAAAATGTATTGTTAAAATTAATCTCACCCGTTTTAATTGTGATTATAAAACGTTTAATTACAGTTGTGGTTCACATTATGCTTCCATTGTACAATGTTACTACAGGAGATAACTTACTGAGCTGTTACCCAAAGAGGATTGTAAAGATTCAAGTAGAAAGTATGGTAACAGGCTACAAAGGACTGAAAACAAGGAATATTTTGAAATCGCAAGAGTCAGCAGCTGAAACCAAAGCTGTGTCTGTCTTAACCTCCTGGGAACATCTTGAGGGAGGAAGAAAAAGGTTGGTTGTTATTTTGAGAGGGTTATGGGAGGGTTAAAGAATTAGAGTAGTTTGAATAAAATATATAATGTTAATAACCATTTCCTTAATATCGAGCTTTGGCCCAGTCCAAAACCATGAAACTATTTAAGAGTTTATGTGGATGGTTATTTAATGGAATGAAGTTTATATTTCTTTTGTGTTTGTAATAACATGGCAATGGGGCAAGCCAACTTGTTTTAAATCAGAACCAAATGTGTTCCAGGCATATTTCAAGTTCAGGTTATATGCAGAAATCTACGACAAAGCGGTCTGTTTGCTATTCTCCCCACCAAAATGGGTGCAGGGGTGGGAGGGTTCAAAGATATGCTTGCTTTCATCAGGACTACTCCAATTCCACTTAACACTAAAACACTCATTTATTGATTCATTTGAAAAAAAACTTATTAAGCACTTGAGGCACACGATAAGAAGATAAAAGTTGTGATGTCAGAGAAACCTGGGCTCAACTCTAGGTTTGCCATTTACTAGCAGAGTAACTCCCAACAAGTCATTTAGCCTCCCTAAGGCTCTGTTTTCACCTCTAAAACATACAAATAAGCACTCTATACACATTTAATACATGGAAGCCAGCAACCTTGACTTCAAAGAACTTATACACTTACTCAACAGTAAGTGCTTTGAAGACAGTAATAAAAATTACAAGACTAAAGAATGAACATTACATGAGAGACGCAGACAACAGTAATTCATAGGGAGCTTCTGAGCTGACTGCTTAAAGTGGGAAAGGACTAAAACATGGGGAGATGGAAAAGTAAATTCTGGGAAGAGAGATGGCTGTGAATACCCATGTCTGTCTGTCTGCCTGTCTTTCCAAAACTTCAGGTTCCCTTTTATATGCTTCAGAGCATTTAAATTAGCACCAATTCCTGAAGGAGCCGTAGGTACAAGACAGTAGAGAGGAAGGGGACCCCCCCCCCCCAGTGACTGGGGACATGAATAACTCAGGTGGGTGCACACTGATTCTTTACCCGAGGAAGCACCACTCCTGAGAGGACTGTTTGGAAATATGTGGTTTGGTGGCAGTGGTGGCCGCTGTCACAGGATGCGTTTTGGAGGGTAATGGTGCAGATATTTAGTGCCCATGGCCAAGGTGGTCACAGAACCCAGCTCTATAAGGAACTGTGCTACTCATTGAGCCAATACCCCTAAGTGGAGCAATACTGGTAGGGTGTTTCTTTTAGAAATGGCCTTTCTTCAATGAATGATCTTCCAAATAGTATGTATCTATGCCACTTCTCCTTTCTACACTGTCAGTGACCTACCAAATGGACAATTAATTCACATGATCTTTCCATACTCTTTTAAGTTGTCAATAAATTTATCACAAAATTAATCTCTTTTCATTCACACACCCAATAGCTCCAGGTGTGCTTAAGCAAGCACGCCTTGTCCAACAGGACAAACATTCTCTAATACTGCAGTCGACTGCAGGCATGCCAACTTTAAGGTACACTACAAGAGAGGGGTGCTCATGAAAAAAGTCATAGTTTTGAGCCCACAGATTCCACCGAATTTTAATCTTTATGAGATCCCAAAAATCTGCATTTTCATAGACATACCACAATTAAGCCTTGGGCATTGTGACATTACTGGAATCACATGGTGAGATCGATGCTTTATTTCCAAAATCTCAGTCAGGTTGGCCTTCTATAACTCTAGCCAGTTGCCCATTGCTGACTATCACATTTCACCTTAACCCCAAGACTACAGAGATACAACTACTCTGAGGCATGTAGAGGGTTTAAATATGACAACATAAACCAATCTAGGCATTAAGGCCATGCCCTGGCTCTGGGTATCTATAATATTAAAAACGTAATATGCTAATTAGACCAGACGTCCTTCCTGGCGACCTTCTGGACAAAGCCGGGGCTGCGAGGGAAGCCTGGGTCCCAGGTGCCTGCCAGTGGCCAGAGAGAAGCCCGGGTCCCAGGTGCCTGCCAGTGGCCAGAGAGAAGCCCAGGTCCCGGGTGCCAGAGGGAAGCCGGTGCCGGCAGCAGGGGGAAGGAAGGCCTACTCTTGCATGAATTTCGTGCATTGGGCCTCTAGTTTAATATAATCCATTATAATTATGTCACTATTACAGCTAGAAAAGCTGCTTTCCAGTACTAACCAAAAAATGCAGTTACTGACTCACATTTTATTATTAAAACTGTTTCTGTCCCTTTCTAAATTTTGCTGTACTCAAAGCCTGTCTAAAGGGCTAAGATAATAGTGGTCAGAGAGGACATTTTTTCTCTTGAGAGGATCAAGTCTATGATCTACAGGTTTATGGAATGAATGAAGTTATGCAAAAGAAAGAAAAAAAGGCAGCAAAGGTACTTGCTCAGAGAGATCTCACCTACGCTCCCACCATGTCCTGCTTCCATAGCTAGCAGCACAATTCAACCTTCTACAAAATGTGGTTCTGCATAATCACATCAGTAGAGATCAAGGCATCCTCATTCAGAAGACCTAGGAAAACATCTAGGGGAGCTCTGATTTCTGAAACTCAGCAGTTTGCTGCTAATAAATCACAAGCCTACTTTTATAAAATTAAGCAGATCACCTTCTCTCGAGACATTTGGTTTGAAAAATGATAAACTCTTTGAGGGCTAAGCCATCAATTCTCATCTCTGAAAAGAATCATTTGTTTTTGTTAAAGCTAACTGAACCCTAACATCTGAGTATAATTTATTCCATTTAAAGTTCTTGGTTTGTTAACGTGAATTCATTTTTCATCGGTAGGCAGAAAACCACCTTTAAATGTGGTTTTCATCTCAACAATGCTTGAAGAGTAATTTTAAGGTAATAGTCTTTGGCCTAGGATAAAAGTTGTAACAGATACCGTTACCTCGATTTCCTTTCATAAAATATGTGTGTATATTTACGATGCAAAATACGGTAGTCACATTCTAAGCCATAGCTTTTTTCTTATTCCCAGAGTGGTAACTTTGGTTCAGGAATCACATTCTATCTCAATTAAACTGAATCTGCTATAATAGCGTAATGGGCCTGTAAGTATTCATTTTCTTGAAAAGTTCCATCTTCTCAGCAGCTTTTTGCAGTTTACTTTGGAAAGTTTAAACTAATTTTTCTTAAGTTCAAGAAACTGAAATGTCTTCGGCCTAGATTATTCAACAGTCTCAAAATATTCAAGTCTTTCTAACAAGTAATGAAAATTTCTTCTCCTGTCTGGGTTGAGAGTTGGTGATGTTCTGTCAAATTCTGAATGCCTGTGCTTGAGGGACCTACCCCTGCAATAAATGGTGTAGAAATTCTCTAGAATATCTTTCTGATTTTGCATCTATTTAGGCTAATTTCAGAAAGGTTTGAAAATAAATTCTTGACCTTTAGTAGGTCATACACAACACTTGAATTCATCCTTTTCTAAAATAGTGTATTTTTTCCAGAGAATTTAAAAGTTTTATATCAGGTAAATGTTTCATAATTTATATAATGATAGTAAAACTTTATATATTCCAAATTATTTTTCAAATAATTTGGAATGTATGAAGAAAAACTATTATTTCCATGTAGTTGACCCAGTACTTCTAAGAGACTAGGTCCTAAGAATATAATCCAAAACATAAAAGAAAAAGGGAAAACTATTGACACAAATATTGATGCAAAACATGAGAAAAGCAATATGAGAATTAAGAATTTAGATATAGGCACTTATTCAAATATTATATGGTTATTTGAAAATATGATTTGCAGAACTTTAACATAGTAAGAAAAATTGATTGTAATAAACTATCCAATTGAAAAGGAAAATAAGGTATAATTTTTAAGTGGGTCATAAAACTATGTGTGCAATATGATTGTAACTATTATCTACCTAATACAAGAGTAACATGCTAATTGACCGTACCTTCACGACACCCACCAGCCAATCAGGAGTATGCAAATTAACCCAACAAAGATGGCGGGTTAATTTGCATACACAGGCACTGAGCGGCTGGAGGCGGGGCGTGATGCAGGCGTTCTGCACCACCCCCAGCCACTCCAGGCCTCTGGGCAGCGTGGGAAGGCAGAAAGGCGGCTCCGGCCAGAGCAAAGGCGGTGCTGGCAGCCAGGGGAAGGAAGGCCCATTCTTGCACGAATCTTCGTGCATCAGGCTTCTAGTTCTTTTAATAAACACTCAAAAACTAAGGCCAAAATGTGTATGCTAAGAAAGAGTATAATTATATTATGATTATATTTTCTTTATTTTCCAAATTTTCTTGGGATATAACTACTCAGACCCATAAAAGTAAAAACCACTTGAGAATTTTTATCATTAAGTCTAATCATTTTTAAAGTATCTATTTGTGAGGAAACAAGGATTCTATGAATATATATTTTCTCATATATCTAACCCCAGTCAAGTCCGATTTCCAAAGGATATTTCAAAGTCAAAATAAATATACAAAACAGTAGATCTTGCCCAGATTCTTCAACTATCTGCCCGACCTAGAATGCTTGCCTTCTAGAAGGCCCTGCCAAGCTACTCCCACCATGGTACCAGATAGCCTCAGCCTCCCCATTTCCTGGCCCTGAATCCATGAGCTCTCCCCGAGTGCAATACAGTGAGCTTAGCTGCACCTCCTCAGAGGTTATAAACAGAACACTACAGCTGCAGGCTTCCAAATAAGCACCTTTTACAAGCGCAATCACAAGCCAACAAAAACGATTTTGAAAAATGGGGTGCTATGTTACATGCCTGTTACAACAGCAAGGGCTGGGAGTCAACTTCTCAAAACAGTGCTGCTGTATGAAGCCAGAGGAACCCCCGCACACTCACACACAGAGACAAGGAGTGCAAAGGGAGGAGCAGAAAGTTCACCGCCAGCAATTAGGAAACAATAACTTGAGCTTCAGTGAATGCCTCTTGAAGTGAGTCTTGAGCAACCTTTATCCAAAGAACTTCCAAAAATGTAATGAATCACAAAATACAGAGAAATGCAGGTGTCCCCTCCCATCCCTCTTCTATTGGATTTTGTGAAAAAAACATCGGAATTGCATTGGTTAGAGTAAGAGTGTTGGTTGGGAGACAATCAGGTAGCTACAGTTTGCGAAGAAGTAGTCTCTTAAGAAAATATTCTCTTCCCTATCCTTCTCCTCCCCTTGAAATGGAGAGAAACTGGTCTCAGAATTTTTTAATGGAGGTGTTCCTTGATCAAGCAGTTAACATGGATTTGGTACTGTGTCCAACCCTGTCCCAGGTGGGAATGAGGGGACACGCAGAAGAAGAGGGACAGGTAAGTAAAAAAAAAAAAAAAAGGAATATTTTTTAAATTATTTAGAAAATCAACATCATCACAGACTATCTCTAAAGACATTAACTCAAAGTCTGTCCCCAACTTTCTCCACCACTCTCCTCCCTTGAAAAAGACGGAAAAATGACAAAAGAGAAGGCAAAGAATATTATCCTGACTTTAAATCAAAGTTAATATTCAGCCACACTTCTAATACTGTATCTATTTCTCATCACAACACATAAAGAAAGGATTGTGTCCAGATGAGGGCAATGAATATAACGAATGAGGTATTTATTAGAGCATATTTTTCCTCTAACAAAGCTTTCTGTGGAAATTTTCTTTCCAGAAAGGAGACGTTGAGGACATTGTAAGATTACATTTATAAGATTATGGAAGGTATGGAGAGAATTCAAAGGTTTGTCATAATCTGGGAAATATATCCTATATATTCCAGAAAAATAGCACCACCTCATGTTGAGAGAACTTCCTAAGCACTACTTTACATGTGGTTAGCAAACCTATGAAACTTGAGGGCAGAGGCTAGAAACTGAACTGGGTACAAGAATTTGGAGCAATCCATTCACTCCACAGCCCACAGAGGCAGGGCATGGGTTAGAAAGGCCGGGTGGTTGCCTGCAGGGTGAAAGGAACCCTCACCTCAACTGCTGTGGACACATGAGCCTTTATAAAATAACTCGTGGTGCCCAATATTCAGAGCACCTGGCAAAATAGTTATCTCGCTACATTTTACAACCTCCCCACCAGTTGGGCTTAACTTCCCATACTTGCCACCAAGCAACAGGTAAAATGAATGTGCTTTTTAGTCAAGATCAAGGGAAGAGGCCCCACACCGTGCCCACACTGGAACTGAGTCCTTCCTCACATTTGTTCTTATGACTCCACAGCAGGTAAAGCCACGGGAATGAGTGCGTGTGTGTGTCACCTGCAGAGCAGAGCACAGGCCGCAAAGGAGACATGGAGCTGAAAGATGCAGAGTCAGTGCGAGTAAAGAGGGGATATTTCCCAACGCTGGGCAGTGTCTGCTTAGATCTGGGAGGGAAGGAAGAAGTAGAGGGGATCAAAGGACTAGAAAAGGTAAGCCCATCTTCAATCGCAGGGAGCAGATCTGGTCAAAGATCAGTTTCTCCCAAGCAAAATTCTTTTAAAGTAAAATATTTCCCACTGATACCGAAACAGGCAAATGGTGATAGTCTACACTTCCGCACAACCTCATTTTACTTCTGTGGATCATTTGCCAGACAGTCCCCCCTACACACACTTTTTTTTAAATACGTTTCCTAAATAAAACTATAAGATTGAGAGCAATGGGAAAGAATCATAAATGCTCAGATTAAGTGGACTCTTTTTTATTTTTTATTAGAGAAACAGAGCACTTTTGTTTAGGCTGTGGGTAAACCATTTTTTTAAAGTCCGGTGTGATTCCCAAGCCTCTTGCTTCTGAAGGAAGAGGGAAATACACTCGTGTCCCAAAGCATTTGTCTTTACAAGAAACTCGAGCACTCTACCGATCCCAGCCTTACTCAACGCATACATTTCTCGGCAGCCACTGGAACTGAAAGCACAAAAATCCTTTCATTAAGGAGAAGTCTTTAAGAGATGCTCTAAATCTGGGAGAGATTTGTTTTTAATAGACATCCTTATAATGAGTCATTCCATAGATAGAGAGCCCTAGGATGAACGCCAACGCCAGCAGACACAACTCCTTAGCACAAGCCGGCCGTTTACATCAGTCAGATCAGAGATGTCACCGTCCTGCTGGCGGCCAGGGGATGGGGTCAGTGCTGCATCCTTAGTCAGCAACTACACTGGGTTTGAAACGCCATGGGTGAAAGATGGATCTCTCTTTAGTAACAACAGCCCCAAACTCCTCTAAGAGACGTTTTCTGCTCCTCACTCAATCCTGAGACAATAAATTTAGCGGCAACAGAGTAACATACCATCCATCATCCCCGTTGATTGATGGTTACTTTTTAATTCCATGCAATTGATGGTTACTTGTTAATTCCATGTGAATCAATAAAATTAGATTATTTGGAAATAATTACAAAGGGTAAAGATGGGAACAAAAGCTGTGGATAACGTGGTCACCAAGAGTTCATTACTAGCTCTGCCAGGTGACAGCTGTCAACCTGGAGCAAAATGACTTAACCTCCCTGCACCTCGCTTTACTCTTAATGTGAAATGGGGGTAAAAATCGTTCCTATTCATGTTTTTTATTGGATTCTCCAGAAGCAGGTGAAAAGACTCTGTAACAACTGAGCAAAAATAATTTATGCAGAAGTTGATGCAGGGGGGCGGGGGGCACTGCTAGGGAGGTGGGAAAGTGCACGGGGAAGACAGTGAAAAGGGAAGCTCGTACAGATGTAAGCAGGGTCCCTCTGAGCCGGCAGAGATGCCTCAGAGCTGACCCCCCGAGGGGCATGGAGGCTGGGATTCACCCACCACCTCTAGCCTGTCACTGGTTGAAGGGTGCCCCTGATGTGAGCAAGCTCCATTGACTACAGTACCCTCAGGCAGGACTCCCAGGGGTTAGGTGGGCCAACTCACCAACCGGTTTCCAGGCTACCAGGAAAACCCTCAGTCCTGAGCAAATCAGGACAGCTGGTCACCCCGTGCTTGAGTGACAAGAGGTGTGGGCAGGGCTCTGCCAGCATCTGCTCCATCACCCATGCATGCGGACAGCGGTGCGCCTCCATGCAGAGCACTCCACCGGGGCGTGGCCTCAGTCAGTGTTGGACAGTAGCTATTCCCATACATGCAAAGCCAGGTAAGAATCATGATCTGACAAGCACTGCCTGTGCCACGCAGCGCCTAGCGGGCAGCATGCCCTGGAGCTCCGTCTGCTGCATAACTCCATTCAGGCTGCCAGGCCCCGCCTGCCTAAATGGCTCCAGAATGCCACCAATGGGTACCTCTCCTACAAGGAATGCTCCCCTTACCTGCTCTGTCATTGATATGGACACAGAATCACAGCTTCAATTAGACATAAAAGAGCAATGGAACTGGCAAAAACAGCAGAAGCAGTTCTCCCAATCTACCTGCACATCACCAACATTCTTCCAAATATGTCTGTCAAATAAACAATCCCAAAAATATGAGTTTCAAATCAGTCCTCCATATTCAAAAAAGACCTTGGTCCTCTAACAAAACAGGTAAATGTATATTTATATTTCAAGGGTATAATAAATTATTTATAGTCCCCAATTATCAAGCATATTTGATTTCAAGTACGTTGGAAAGCACTTCTATTGTATGCAAACACTCCCCATACCACTTCTCTAGTATGTGCTGGGTGACTGGGGTGTCTGTGAGACCCTCTCTGAAGGTAGCAGAGAAGATGCAAACCCCTTCCTGACATGTTACTAATGAAATGAAATGAACTACTTCCCACAATACAGCAGAAGGACAAACCATCTTATCAATTACTACCAAAAGTACTGTCATTTTTTATAAACATTTCAATAATTTTATAGCTTTATTGTACTCAAGTTCTTATAAAAAAATTCCTACATTGGAAAATATCTACATGCGTATGTACTGACTGGAAATTTTGAAAATGAAAAAATATTTTCCTTTCCCTGAAGTTTCTGGGTAGTATAGGCTAATGGAACTTTATAATAGGACAGCTGTAATGTACACTTGGCTGTACTGCCTGAGAAAATTCAATTATGCTCAACAGGGCAGGGAAATCTGCCCAATAACATCCTATATAATAAAGAGATAATATGCAAATTGACCATCACACCCTCACAAGATGGCTGCCTACGATCAGGCCAGCAGGGGTGTTAGTGAGGGACAACCAAACAACTGAACAAGCAGGATGCGTGGGGTGACCAGGCCGGCAAGGGGGTTAGTGATGGATGACCAACTGACTGAACAACAGGCTATGTGGGGCGACCAGGCTGACAGGGGGGCAATAGGGGTGATGAGGCCAGCGGGGGGGGAGGGGGCAGTTAGGGGCGACCAGGCTGGCGGGCCTAAACTGGCAGTCGGACATCCCCCAAGGGGTCCCGGATTGGAGAGGGTGCAGGCTGAACTGAGGGAAAATAAAAGGATAGATGAAACTCATAAGTTGTGCTAACAGGCAGTAAGACATGTTAGATAAAGTTGAACATATGTATGTGAACACAGAAAAGGGGTGGAAGACCAAAAGGTGCCTAAAATTCATGAGGCACTAAATATACAAGAAACACCTAATATTCATAACGCACTAAATATGCATGAGGCACCTGAGGCACTAAATATTCATGGCACATGAATTATACATGAGACATATGGCACTCAATATTCATGAGGTCCTAAATAGGCCACAGAGGATAACATCCATTCTCTTCCTCTGCACAAGACAAACAAAAAAAAAACCCATAGCTGTCAACAGGCTAACTGGCAGATCCCTGTGTCTCTCCCACAGAGAACAAGTGGGTGAGCTAGACCAGAGAACACCCTGGAAACTGGACCAGAAAGGACCCTGGCTGCAAGTTAGTAATGTTGGCTGATGCCTGATTACTGAAGTCACCCTCAATACAATGAGCTCATCCATGTACACACAAACACACACGTACACCCCTTTCCAATTATATACATGTTTATATGTATGTAATTGTATGCTTGTGTGCCTATGTATATATGTACATGTATGTATTGTATATATCTAGGTATATGCATGCTGTGTGTCCATCTCTACTATATGTCACAGGAGGAGAGGAAATTTGTGAAGAGCTCATACAACACACTGTTTATTCTGAGCACCTAAGAACAAACAGTACCTGACACAAAGAAATTACAGCAAGTATTTGTAGACTTAATTACTTTTCAACAAGTGGTTACCAAGAATATTCAACTGTGGTGCTTGAATTTTTTACCTATCCATCCTCCAACCTATGAAAATACGTGAAATGTAGTAGACATATAATGTGCAGTAAGTGGATGGCTGAATGAATGAGTAAAAAGGTTAAGAAATATTTTTTTAGTTTTTCTACTTACAATGAATTTAATCCTCAGAGAAAATTGCATGTGACTACATTTTTAATACTAGCATGTATAAACTATCATTTTCCAGTTGTAGAAAATTTAAATAAGGTGAGAGTATCTCTTAAATGATATAGTTTAACTGGAGGAAAGCAATCAAAATGAGCAAAAAACAAACAAACAAACCAAACCCATACAGTTTCTACAGTGTTCGAGCAAGAGATAAAAGTTATCTTAGTATAGGAATGGAGGAGACACATGTCCTTTTTGATTTGAAAGCTATATTGGAAGCAAAATCCACAAAAGTTTATGATAGATGATATCTGAAGAGGAAAACAAAAATAGAATCAAGGATAACTCTGAGGTGTCTATTTGCTCAACTGATAGATAGCAGGGCCATTTACTAAGACATAGAACATTAGAGGAAGACTAAGTGTAAGGTGGGAAAACCATGAATTCTGTTTTGGTTATGCAGGGTTTACATGGTACGGCAGAATAATGGCCCCCAAACCCTACCCCTGAAACCTGTGATATATTAGATGCCACAGTGAGAGAAAATAAAGGTGGCAGATGGAATTAAGATTGCTCACAGCTGACTTAAAATAAAGTGATGACCCTGGATTCTCTGAGTGGGCCCCATGCAATTACAAAGATCCTTAAAGATGAGAAAGTCAGTCAGTCAGAGATTTAAAGAGGCCTCACTGCTGGCTTTAAGAATGGAGGTGAGACCACAATCCAAGGAATGCAGGCAACCTCTAGTAGCTGAAAGAGGCAAGGAAAGGGATTCTCCCTGAGAACCTCTACAAGAAACAGAACCCTGATCTTAGCCCAGTGGGATCCATTTTGGATTTCTGACCTCCAGAACTGTAACATAATAAACTTGGGTTGTTTTAAACCACTGAGTTTGTGGTAATTTATTACAGCAGCAATAGGAAACAAATATAAGTGGCCTTTGAGAAATCTAAGTGGATAGTAACTGAATAGGAATATAGAACATCATCTAGGCCAGTGGTCGGCAAACCGCAGCTTGCAAGCCACATGCGGCTCTTTGGCCCCTTGAGTGTGGCTCTTCCACAAAATACCAAAGCCTGGGCGAGTCTATTTTGAAGAAGTGGCGTTAGAAGAAGTTTAAAAAATTTGGCTCTCAAAAGAAATTTCAATCGTTGTACTATTGATATTTGGCTCTGTTGACTAATGAGTTTGCCGACCACTGATCTAGGCAGAGAATATAAACTAGAAAGAAAAGGGCCCAAGAGATTGGTGATCGAATCTAGTATCTTGACAGTCAAAGGTATTCTTTGTTTTTTTTAAAAAACAGTATGTTTTTATTGATTTCAGAGAGAGGAAGGAGAGGGAGAGAAAGATAGAAATATCAATGATGAGAGAGAATCACCGATAGGCTGCCTCCTGCACATCCCCTACAGAGAATTAAGACCACAACCCAGGCATGTGCCCTGACCAAGAATTAAACTGGTGACCTTTTGGTTCATGGGTCAATGCTCAACCACTGAGCCACACCAGCTGGGCCAAATGTATCTTTTATGTTTACCCTCACTCAAAGAAATACCAATTCAAACTACACTGAAGTACCATTTTTCATTTACCAGATTAACAAAGTGCTCTATTGGTGGACATTTCTGTTGTGTTCAGTTGGTTTTAGGGTATGTGCATACTGATTTCAAATGATATTACAGAGTTGCTCTCCATGAACTCTCCACTTTATATCCATGGCAATAATGGGTGAGATTGCCTGTTTTCTCCATTGTCACCAGTATCATGTAGATTAACTTCTCGACCTTTCTCTCTCTTCCTCTCCCTTCCTCTCTTAAAAAAAAAAAAATCAATATTTATTTCAGAGAAGAAGGGAGAGGGTAAGGGAGGGGAGACAGAAACATCAATGATGCAAGAGAATCACTGATTGGCTGCTTCCTGCATGCCTCCTACTGGGGATCAAGCCCGCAACCTGGGCATGTGCCCTTGACCGGAATCGAACCTGGGACCCTTCAGTTCACAGGCCGATACTCTATCCACTGAGCCAAACCAGCTAGGGGAAAAAAATGTATTTTTAAAAAAACAAAAATTAATAATATAGCATAGTGACTACAGTTAATATTAATACTACATTGCATATTTGTAAATTGCTAAGAGAGTAGATCTTTAAAGTCCTCAACTTCAAATTTTGAATACCATATCTCTCTTCCCTGATTAAAACCTTTCCTAAAATCAAATGCAATCATTGTCACAGGAATTTTCCTGTTCTTACTCCCATCACTGACATCCCAAGCAGACATAGAAATTAAACATAAAATTCCTCTGACACTGTTTGACCTTGAAAAACCACTAGCTCTTTTATACACTGAACTTAACTTCTCTTGTTTATACTCCATTAGTGACTAAAATTTTCAAATTTAATCAAAATTTTTCTGGATAATGGGAAGGGAAGGCTGGTGGCAGGGAGAGCTAAAAAAAAAACAAAAACAAAAAACACCAATGCTTACGATTCAGGGAAATATGTAAGATAGTCAATCCTCACATAGCCAAGGAACAAAATTGGAGTGACTGAGAGTGAGCCACCATGTATACACCCTATTATCCAACGTAAGTGATCATTCAAAAAGCTATTGTTTTATACTTTGAAAACATCCAGGGCTTTCTTTGGCCTGTAGATTTGCCTTTCTACTCATACTCCCCTTAAGCTAAGTTAGCATGAATTCCCCTTGAAAACACACCAACTCCACCAACTGGGCAGAGTGACCCAGAAGCTGAAGGTGGCAAGTGGAAGAGGTGGTGCTTCTCAACTGGCTCAGTGGCTGGAAGGAAAAACTCCCATCCATTCAAACCTAGGAAAGATCAGCCCAGCTGGCACAACTCAGTGGTTGAGCGCCAACCTATGAACCAGGAGGTCAGGGTTTGATTCCTGGTCACAGCATATGCCTGGGTTGTGGGCTCAATCCCCAGTGGGCGGCATGCAGGAGGCAGCGATCAATGATTCTCTCTCATCACTGATGTTCTATCTCTCTCTCCCTCTCCCTTCCTCTCTGAAATCAATAAAAATATATTTTTAAAAAATTAGGAAAATCAGAATGCGCACTTTCCAACCAGCCTCCCTCCTAAAAGAAGGAAATAATCACCTGGCAGTATCAGATGATAATCCAGCAAGAGCCCCCTGTTTCGCCAAAACCGGTTTGGCTCAGTGGATAGAGCGTCAGCCTGTGGACTGAAAGGTCCCAGGTTCGATTCCGGTCAGGGGCATGTACCTTGGTTGCAGGCAAATCCCCAGTGGGGGTTGTGCAGGAGGCAGCTGATCGATGTTTCTAACTCTCTGTCCCTCTCCCTTCCTCTCTGTAAAATATCAATAAAATATATTAAAAAAAAAAAAAAAAGAGCCCCCTGTTTCTCTGCCTGGGGCTGGATGTAAACGCAGAGCAATCCAGGCAGGGGAACACTCTTCCCCACCAGGCCAGGCTCTGGGATATAACGGTTGTTACAGGTCACAGTGTTTACCACCAGTGAATGCCTGCACCCTAAAACTACTCCCTTAGTAAGGAAAAGTCTCCTTTTACTATGGGTACAGTATCCCCTTAGCCCCAGAAGGAATGCAAGGTCAACAGCATAACCCAAGAACGAGGTCAGAGTGTTGTTTTTTCCGCAGTATGGAGCAGACCGTTCCCCTTGGACACCCACTGGGCTTCACTTTAACCAGCTGTAAGGCTAGTCCCAATGAAGCCAGAGGCACGACCAAGTCAAGGCAGCCTGCAGAAACGGCGCGCTCACCAGGAAGGACCCTTGGGTCCCAGGAGCAGCACAATGGGGGTTTGGTGTGGTGGATCATCAACAGGACAGTGTGAGGGGAGTTTTGGGCTAAATCTCATTATCATGAAAATGTATTTCAAAATAACCACTCCCTAGCCATTCGATGTCTTAAAAGGCACTGCGCCAAGGTACGCCTCCCCTCCTTCACGTGCACAAGGAAGGGAATGCTGGCTCTCCACGAGCAGCAGCCAAGGGAAGCTGCAGCAAAGGGAAGCGGAGAAATTCTGCACACTTGCAACTCCCACACTCAGTGGGAGGGGGCTTCTCTGATGGGGCGGAGGGGACACAGCACCCAGATCCCCTGCATCCCCAGCAATTATGTCAGAAGCTGTTCCTCTCCACTCCTTTCAAGTCTCCATTTACCACCCACAGAAGGAGAAGCGGTATCGGCTGAGGTTTTCAGCCATCAGGGGGCAATCATTTCCACCGTGCTCACTAAGGCAAGACTGTGGGCTATTATTTTAGGAACATTTTCAACACCAGAGTCAAAAGGGTTCTGTATCCCTCTTTACTAAGAAGAAAATAGATTAGCCAGAAAAATACATTCCAAGTTTCCTATCAATTGGGGAGGTTGTATTGGAAATCAAATTAGGCCCCAGACCAGGGGCTGTATGGTTGTGTTGGAGAACAGAAAGGCAGATTGAAGAATGTCCTGGTAGAAAAATAAAAGGACAATCAGATGAGATTCTTTGACTAAAGTCTCAGGAGCAAAAAATAGTAACAACTGGAAAATACTCTCTAAGTGAAGAGAAAACAATGGTCAAAAATAAAGATATTAGAGATGGAATGTTACTGAAATGTCATACAGGAAAAGAAGGATAACTAGGGAACTGAGATCACAAATCAAGAGTCCTTTTCATAAGAGAAAGTTTTAATTGCCCTTACCCCATCCATCCCTCCACACCTTCACAGGGTAATTAAGTACTATTTTTTGCCTAAAAGCTTTTGTTATCAACTAAGTAGAAAAGTCAAAGACAGCTACAGTGAAACCTTCTTCTAGCCTTCCATTAGGAGTAATCAAAAATTTAAGTAGGAAACATTCCCTGTGTATGTAGTAAGAGAGTGCTAAATGTGATTATTTTAAAAAGCAAAAACACAGCTTACTCTAGCTGAAATAGTGGCCAGTTCTGAAATATGTTTTTCCACTTGGAATAAAATAATACTTCAAATAATCATTTGGAATGATTCCTTGTGTGCTTCCACCATTGTTATTACAAGAATTTAGGGTTTTAAGAGCATATTTTGGAGTAAATGACCATGGTTTCAAATTCAGGTACGTATATTTTTAAAACTCAAAGCAGCTTCAGAAAGATTGCAGAGAGCGAGCCGAGATCCAGAAAGTACCGCATTGTAGCCAAAAACCTTTGGATAAATAACATCTGGCATTAGTGGTTTGCTATACTTGAGTTTCTCAACTTCCTCTCTGGAGAAACTTAAGTCCCTTTTGGCCTCTCTCTGATTTCCTTAAAAATGTTTCTGGAAACAGATACTTCATGATCTTCCATCTTCTTTATCTGGAGAAGTAAGGCAGGAATTGGTGGGAAACTACACTGTCATGAGTAAGTACCGGACATGCTACAGCTCTCATGCGGGGCCCCCCTCAGTCTCAACTCCCGTCTTTTTTCACGTTTTGCAGACCTGGAAAGAGCAAGAGCCTTTGGCACCATGCTGCTGTGGGTTCCCATCTCAGCCTCCCTACTTACCAGTTGCGTGACCCTGACAAGTATTTTACCTCCTGAGCCTCAGTGTCCTCTTATCTTCCTTCGTGGGTCTGTTGTGAGGATTAAGTGAGGTTACATGAAAAGGAACGAGCCTGCCTGGCACAGGGTGGGCACCCAATAACTGCCAAGTGCCCAGAGAAATCCCAGCACTGACGGTGGTGACCACAGATCCAGGTGACAGTCACCGGCTTGGAAACCGAAGTGGCTTTATCTACGACAGCCTCCTCTGCCCCTGGCGGACCTGTTTGTTTCTGCTTTCCCTCTTTTTCTCAGCTGCCACCTCTTCTGACTGCTGCAGTCTTTCCCTCCCCTCATCCACAAATCTTCCACAAAACGACTCTGCAAGAACCCCAGGAAAATCGAGAGACCACTCATTGCATCCCTTGACTCAAGCCATCTGGGTCAACCTTCTTTTTCTCTCTAACTTGCTATTTTGTCCCTTCAAACAAACAAATCAGAAACTAAGGGTCAGAACACTGGAACTTACGTTTTGCGTGTATTTTTCCTTTTTAACATTATACTTCAAATATGCATACCGTACTTTTGCAGCAAAGCTCCCAATAGACAACACAATTTCAGTATTACTTGAGGAGGCAGAAAAGAATAAGAATTCTCTCATTTAAACTGAGGTTGAGGGTGGGAGGCAGGAAGTAAAATGGGTCAAGGTCCAGGCTTGAATTACACGAGAAGGCACAGTGGCTGCCATGGCATCAGTGCCACTCCCCGTGTGTTCCCCGCCAGCGTGTGAAGTGGGTATTCCCAGACAGCGAGGGGATAATACCGAACGGTACAGATAACATAGAAATTGAGGCTAAGCATTTAGAAACGTTTACGGCAACTTGAAAGAGTAGTCGCATGTAGATGGAATAAAAGAATAAAAATTGTGGCTGTGTTTGTTGTTTTTCCAGTAATTTTCATTTTTCTCACTATTTGTCTTCACTATACAAAAAGTGCCAGTCCACTGCAACTTTAGATTTCAAAACACAGATCCTACACAATAGATTTGTTCCTGAAAGGCTTGGGGAAAAGACTTGCTTTGACCTCCATGGAGGGCATGAGTGTGGAGAGTGTAAATATAGTTAATTAGGGGCTAGTGATACTCTGCCAAACCACTCTCTCCTAAGGTGTGAAATATAATCCACATAAGGTGAGAAAAATAAAACAAATGTCCTCAAATAACCTATTTAAAGAGCACGCACCCACGCATGCACACACACACACACACACACATGCACAAACACTGTAAATAGTACCACTTCTTCTTGTCATAAATGCTCATCAAGCATTAAAATACTACAGTGAAAACTTAATAGGAGAGTGTTTGAAAAATCGCCCAAAGCTAAAACGCTTTGCAAACAACTTCTCTTACAATGACGAATGTTTCCCTCTGCCTGAACTCTCAGAGTAAAAGGCAGACATAAGTTATGGTAAACAAAGCACACTTTTTGAAACTTTGAAACAGAGGTCCCCCAAGTGTTGTCCAGGACGCCTGGGGATCCTGAATGTCCTTGCAGGGGGTCTGTGTGATCTAAACGATTTTCGTAATACTGCCAAGTCATTCTCTGCCTTTCGCATTCTCACCGCCTCACAAATGCACACTCGAGTGTTTCAGAGCATACATCAAGCGTAGTAGTGCAACAGACTGGGCGCAGAGGCAGGCCTGAGGGGCCAGCTGTCCTCTACTACACAACATACTTAAGAGACTTGAGAAAATGTACTATGATGGTCATGCATCTCACTGAATTTCTTCCTCGGAAAAATAGGCCTTTTCACGAAAAAAAAAAAAATTTCTGTTAAACACAGTAGGTGTAGAGTGTTTAACTGTATTGATACTATGTTAAAATTTCTCAATCTTAATTTCTAGCACGGTCCATATCAATAGCTGTAATAGTTTTTAAAATGTAAAAGGCTCGTGATACCAAGTGTTTGAAAACTGCTGCTGAAGGCGAACGGGCTATGTATGCTTTACTATGCTATCCACACACATAATCAAGTTTGTATGTATTCATCTACATTGCTTTAGTTTGCATTTATATTTTATGCAAAGAAGCGTATTAGACTGTATTCTGTGCTTTCTATCACTTCCAAGTCGCCTCTGCCCGGGAAAAAGCACCGAAAGGGCCGGTTCTCTGGCAGCCATGTGTCCAGGTTTTCCAGGCCTGTCTCGGCGTCAAATGTGTTTCCAATTTTTCCCGTCAACCACAAAAATGTTCCTTATATTTCAACATTTTTGTGTCCAAATGCATCTCCCAATCTGGTTCTCACACACTAGAATGATCACAAAACATCCTCCTATTGTGTTGTCTGTAATTGTATTTCAAATACTTCAGCACAGTTCATGGGACACATGCGTGTTGGTTGGGTCTGACCCCCACCCTGGGAACGGGTGGTTCCTCGGGCGCAGAACACCCCCCAGGGGGCTCCACAGGCATCTGAAAGCCTCCACGCAGAAGGACGCTCCAGAGTGCAAGGCAGGAGTCTGATTTTTTCTTTCTCTCACAAATACCAGAGGCTTTGCTATGTTAACTAGCAACATGGATGTGAACCATTATTTCATGGGTGAAATGGTGTGTTTTTAAATGTGGACTGCCTAGGAACATTGTAGGGTGCTCCTGCCCTTGACTAAGCAGAGCACATGAAAGTCCAAAAGCCCCAGCCCCCTCTGGACCATCCATCCCCTGGGCTTAGGACGTCCAGTGTAAGGATGAGCAGGAGTCGATCACGCCGCGTGAACATCTCCTTCTGCCTGTAGTGACAAAAGGACAGAGAACCCGGTCCTCCCTGAGCTTTTGGAATAGTCACACTGGACCCTGCTCAGTCATGAGAATTGGCACATGAGGCAGAATTCCAAGTGAAATTTGTTTTAGTAGCTACACATTACCTGGTAGGAAGGCTGTTGAGGAGAAAACCTACAGCCCTCACCTATGCTGTCTACGAGGCTACGGATCCCTCCCAAAAAGAACCAAAAAAACTATAAACCATCAAATTTGCTTAGGAGCATTAGCAAAACCTCTTCAGACCCTCTGGGCCTCAGAAATGCCTATTCCTTCTCATCCATCACTGCCATCTAACTGCTCATAGCGGCCTAGAAGGGCTCAAAAGCTGCAGGGATTCTGCCGGACAAAGCCAGTATCTTTGGTAACAACAAAGCACAAATTTGATTTCACACCCAATTCAGAATCCAGTTAATTCTTTATGAGGAATCTAGCTAACTCCCCCTGTAAGAAAATCCGTTGAGGGGACAAACATTTATCTACTTTAACGTATGTATTAACACTGAGCTACACCTTTATAAAGATGCTAAAACTCGGACCCAATGCCACAGAAGATGCAATTCAGCTCACAGCCAGCCCTGCTAACAACTGAAGGAAACAGAAGAGGGAGAAGATAAAACAGAAAGAGTGGGAGGGAGTCTTAAGCCGAATCAATGTGTTGTGTCATCCTTCTGCTTGAGGCAAAACTCCAGGTAATCCAAAGTCAAATATGAATTATCTGCTTTGCTTTTATTTCATCAATACTGATCAAAATAAACCAAATACCTATATGATGGAATACCACGTAACAGAAAAGTATGCTATCAAAGATTACTGGGTGACAATGAAAAATGTTTACCTTGTGGCGTTCCCCTCCCCACCCAAAAGGTGGGGACACTACCAGCTCCATACAGCCTGGTGGGGTTTTTTCTTTCCTCTTAACCTTTTTTCTCACAATCCCCAACACCAGAGATAATCTTGTTGATATTCTGTCCCTCTATCTTTTTCTCTACATATTTAAATACAGATAAATGCTTAAGGGAGACGTTTGTGCTTTGCACACATTATGTTTAGAATTATAAAATTATTTTTAATGAGATTTATTCAGATCAACCATTTTTTTACATTAGATTAATAACAGTATTGCCATGGAAGTAATATAATCTTAGCCTCTAGGTAATCTCCATAAAGCTGGCCTCCATCAAGTACATCTATAAAAAATAATGCACTGTTTGACCATATCAGTTCAATCCAACAAGTATTTAAGCATTTGCCATTAGCTAGGTACTCTGATAGGACCAATGGAAAGATGAAGATTGCTTCCAATAAAATCATGCATATCTCTGAGTCCTCACTACTTCATTCAGAACTGGGCAGCTTCGACCAATTAGAGTGCCTTTCTAAAAACTTGCAGTCTATGAAGCAGAGATAATAAAACTGGGAAGTCAGTTTTCCCAATTTAAGTTGTTTGCTGTACTGACTACAAACAAGTAACATACTAGATCAGTGGTCGGCAAACTGCGGCTCGCGAGCCACATGCGGCTCTTTGGCCCCTTGAGTGTGGCTCTTCCACAAAATACCACGGCCTGGGCGAGTCTATTTTGAAGAAGTGGCGTTAGAAGAAGTTTAAGTTTAAAAAATTTGGCTCTCAAAAGAAATTTCAATCATTGTACTGTTGATATTTGGCTCTGTTGACTAATGAGTTTGCCGACCACTGTACTAGACCATACTGTTCGTTTGCTGTATTGCCTACAAACAAGTAACATACTCGACCATACTGAATACAAGGCATGAACGTAAAGGAAATGAGAAATTTGCCGAGTGCTAAAAATAACCAGAGTCAAGCAAACATTTCTATGCAAGAAAACAAAACAAGATCAACAACAGTATTTTTACAAACCCCAAACAGAATAATGTCATGAAACATTTCACAAACAACGGTGATTAAGTTCCTTTTTTATTTCACATAAAGCAGAAGCATCTAGAAGAGCTGTCCAAAACAACGCTCGCTACCCACTTATCTCTGTTTAGGCTGCATCAATACCAAACCAGCAGTTGGCTTAGTGAGTCCAGGTTAAAGGGGTTCAGGCCTTGGACATACACATACAGTTCTGGTTTAAGTTAAATTTCCTATTGACACATAACTTTCCTAACCTTTAAGTTTCCAAACTGTATTCGCACAAATTAAGCACAAATTCTAAGTTCTCTGGCTCAAAGAGGTCATGGCCAGAAAGTTAAGAGAAAGATAAACATACAAAGCCAAAGTAAGAAGCAGTTCTAAAGTTGAAAAGAAGCCTACAAAGATGGGATCAATTGAAATAAGTAACTCTGCATCTGTTCTGAATAGCTCCATTTCATCCTCTTTCAACACCAGAATCATAGCTGCAGTCATCTTGGCTGCTCCTGCCATCAATTCCAGCCTATCACGCTCAAAGAGTTCATCCTGAGGGTTGGCCAACTTGGAGAACCTTTAAGTCTACCAGGGCCAAACTTACAAGAGCAGCAAGCCAGGAAAAGCACATGTGGGCATCATGCTATAGCATGCATTTCAATGCTTCAAGACAGAAGATAACCTTAGACAAAAACAATTTCTCAAACCCTGACATCAGAACCAGACACTGCTCCTACTGTTTTTAAGTAAATGTTCCTACTAAGGTGTTTTGCACTACCCAGAACCAAGAAATACACAGATGTTCATCTTGTTGCTCTCTGCCAGGCAATCATGTTACTGATGACTGATTCCTACAGATAATTAAGAATTCACAGTTCCCAAAGCCAAGGCTTGAAGAATAGTCCTAAAAATAAATATTTCCCCCAAAAAAGATTCCTGACATTCCATTTCAATTGCAGTAATAGAGCCCTCAAAGGATGTTTAAATATTATGACATGGACACATGTTCCTTATGGTGAGGGGAACAGCAACAAGAAGGAAAATGCAATCGGGTATAATTAAAGAGACGGAGACTGGAGAACCTCCAGGACACTGTATAGACAAACACTGAGTTACTCCATCTCCAAATGAAGTTATCAGCTGTATAAACTGTACTCTGCACCTAACTTACTTGATGTGCTATTTTCCCTCTTTTAGGGTGACTTGAAAACACACACACACACAAATAGCACTGTACAACATTTTTACCAAACCTATCCAGGTTCATTTCCCTACCTGTGCTATTTTCAGAAAGGAAAAATTTTTCAAGTTCCTACTGAGAATTCCCAAGCATAACCTAACAAGTGGAAGGTCTTCCTTTGTCGTTTTTTGCAAAACTCTTTCCTTAGGAACACAAAAGGTAATGTAGAGGAGGCCTGAGCAGTCTCTGCATTCCAAAGCATGGCCAGCCAACAGCCCCGCACTTCAGGGCGAAATTCCCCTTCCTTAGGAAGGCCTTGGTATTTTCATTAGTTCTTACAAAGGGTGTTCAAACATGATCCTTCCCTTCTCTTTTCTGATCATCCACTGAGTTGAGAGAAGGCGGGAGAGGAAGGGAGGAAGGGAGGAAGGGAGGAGGAGGGGAGAAAGGAATGGAGCACCAGGAATGGGAAAAAGTGTGAAGAAGTCCAAGAAAAACAGCAAACACAAAGACCGATCCTTACCTAAAAAAACCCTGGCTGGATTTGGGGGATTGAGAAACCTCCTTGGAGTGCATGCGGTGTGCTGATGTGGGTGATCTGTGCACAAGTTTCTCTTCTATTCTGTTTTTACTGGCCAGCAAGCCTCCTTCCTTTCCTTTCATCCTTGCCAGAAGGATTTCTCAGTTTAAACTTTGGGGTGACGTGATAACCTGCTGGAGCATTTAAATCTGTGCTATATAATGAGGAACTCGCGTTGGAAAGACTTGCAACAAACCTGACCAGGGTTTAGGGTGTGATGCTCTCAAGGGGAACTCCTCTTTGAAGGGAACCGAACATTGCTTACGCACGGCCATTCCCAAGCCAAACCCTTCCCACCCCAGCCTCTGCTCTGGCACCTGCCAGTCTGGTCTGGCCTCCTGCGAGCAGCAGGGATGATCTCTAGGGGTCCTGAGGAGAATGAGGAAAAGGAGGGATAACCCATGTACTAGAGGACTTCGCTCCTGGGAGTGTGCTGGAGGCTGTGTACCTTCTCATCTAGTCCTTACAAAAGCTCTCCTAGAGATAGACACTCTTAGCACCATTAACTGTACAGATGAGGGAACCAAGGTAGAGATACGGGGTCAACTGGCTAAACTCTCATGGCCTGAAAGATGTTAGGAGTAGATGTCACTGGCTGCAAAACTCCCACTCCAGGAGAGAAGATTTGCTTTTTCTTTCCTTTCCCCGCCTCTGATTTCCTCCCTGCAGGATCCTGATCACATCTCTCTCCGTAGTCTCCAAACAGACCACGCCCTTCCAACACCCAAGTCTTCACATTCAGGAAGGTGCCTCAGCCTGAATGTCCTTAAGAAGCTCACTCCAGCCCGAGCCGGTTTGGCTCAGTGGATAGAGCATTGGCCTGCACACCAAAGGGTCCTGGGTTCGATTCCAATCAAGGGCACATGCCCTGGTTGTGGGCTCGGTCCCCAGTGTGGGGCATGCAGAAGACAGCCAATCAATGATTCTCTCTCATCATTGATGTTTCTGTCTCTCACTCCCTCTCCCTTCTTCTCGGAAATAAAAAATTTGAAAAATAAAAAAACAATGACTACTTAAAAAAGAAGCTCACTCCAGAATCACATGACGTCATCTCCTCCCCGGCAGCCTTCACTACCTCCCCAGGCACAGCTGGTCAGGGGTCCACTAGATACTGGGAACTCGAAAATTGCTATTATAAGTTATGTCTTGAACTATAAGCAATTTATTTAAATCTCAACTTGAAACTGCCAGTGCCTATCTTAAGTCTTAGTTGGCTATGCAACTCTGTTCATAGTATTCAGTAGAAGAAAAAAATAAAAATTTTAAATTAAAAAAAGAAAAAAAGAAGCCACATACTAAAGCATTCAAGTCAAATAAGCCAATAATGAGAGGAGGGATAGAAAATACATATTTTTTAAGAGACAACAAATCTTTTTTCTCTTTATAGCTCTCCTCAAGGGAGAAAAGGGTTCAAATCATTTTTGAGGGCTTATGGTAAAGGCTGATTCATGAGAGCTTTGGGGAATTTCTAGGGAATGGGTCATCATAGAAAACTAATGTTTATACCCTTAAGCAAAACAACAACAAAATGTAAATTAGCCATTGTCCTGGCCAGATGGCTCAGTTTATTGGAGTCGTCCCATGCACCAAAAGTTTGTGGGTTCAATTTCCTGTCGGAGCACATACCTAGGTTGCGGGTTCGATTCCCGGTCAAAGCACATACAAGAGGCAGCTGATTGATGTTTTTCTCTCTCTCCCTTCCTCTCTCTCTAAAAATAAATAAAAAAACATATCCTCCATGAAGATTAAACATTTTTTAATTAGCTATTAAGTATAGAAAGTATTCTATGAACATGTTAAACACATTTTCCCCATCTTTCATGAGGTGCAGGAGACAGCCTAATCCACGTGATCAGCATGGACATTAATGCCACAGCCATCAGTGCTTCCACCTTTTATAATTCGCCCATCAGGTTTTCAACTGTGTTTCGTGCTGATGATGTCAGAGTAGCTGACCTGAGTATCCCTTCTCCAAGCTTCTAATGTGTCACTCCTAGTTGGCTGGGGACTTAAATACAAAGTAAACAAAAACTCTGAAACTGTGAATAACAGAAGACACACAGGTTCCAAGTAAGCGACTTTCTCACGAGTACATGGAGAGGAAAGGGTTACCTGCCAACAGGACAAGCAGAGGAGACACAGTGCACGCCTGCCCGGAGGAATGGCCCTGCCAAGGTGGCCCCATCACCCATTAATCACTTCTCACAGCAGCCAGAATCTCAGCGGCATGGATGGTGACTACAGGCACAGAACTTCTTGCTTAGGTCATTCAACTGACCTATGAAACAGGAGAATGTGTTGAGAGTCATTTTCCGGCTGAAGCTATTGATAGTGATTATGCACCAGCTGGCAGAGACAGAGTGAGTTCCGTTCCTGATGTCCCCAGCCACTTCTTGGTAAGACTGAAGAAAAGTGAGCACTAACAGGAATGCTCTCCCTTGGAAAAAGCGTTTCCCTTTTTGTGCTGCAGGGGCATTGTGAAATAAATAAGCATTGTTTAATTAAATAGAGAAATTATATCCCCAAGCGCAGCTGAGTTTTAATAAATGAACAGATATCTGTTACTGATTCCTCTAAACTTAGGGAAGGCTTTTTGTTTTAAACCACAACTGCAGAATTTCATTCTTATCCATGTTGACATCCCCAAGACTGTAAGTTTAAAAAGTGTTGAAGTCAATATTCATTTATTTATTTGCTCATTTTTTCTTTTGTACATTTAGTTAGTATGCTGTACTGTGTATCGAATTTTAAAATGTACGAGATGAGATATTCTTCCTCCAAAAACCTCACTATTTGGAAGGTGTATTAGTTTCCTGTACCAAATCACCACAACCTTAGTTGGCTTAAAACAACACAAATTTATTATCTATCTGTTTTAGTGGTCAGAAATCCTAAATGGATCATATAGCTAAAGCCACAGTGCTGGCAGACATATATTCCTTCTGGGGGCTCTAAGGAGAATCATTTCCGTGTCTTTCCCAGTAACTAGAGGCCATCCATACGCCTTGGCTCATAGCCCCTTCCTCATCTTCAAAGCATATCATTCCAACCTCTGCTTCTGGCATCCATCTCCTTCCCTGTTACTATTACAAGGACCCTGATGATTCCACGAGGCCCATTTCCCCAGCTCAAGATGCTTTGTGTAATCACACCTGCAAAGGCCCTTTGCCACATAAGGTAACTCACAGGTTTGGAGATTAGGGCATGGACATCTTTGGGGTGCCATTATTCAGCCTCCCACAAGGATACTTTTGGAAATAAAACCATAAATCTCAACAAAAACACTACTCTTTAAGTCCCCTCTCTGAATCTTACTGACTCAACAACATTCTCAAAAAGCTTAGTTACCTGCAAAACAAAGTCACAGCACAAGTGAACCACAAAGTAGAAGAACAGAGGATATGTTAGGGTCCTAATGTTAGGAGACAGATTAACATCAGAACAGGAAAGACAAAAATAAGATGGGGGACACCACACAGTACAAAATAGTGATCTGAAAACACCAAGAAAGTCCATGTATTCAAGAAGGCAGAGAAGTATATAAAGAATTTTAGGAGTACCTAAAATAAAAATTGTTAATGTTTTACAATATGCTCAATAGGACCATAATGTTTGTACGTAAGTATGCGTATATAGCCACAGGAAAAAAAATTTTAATACTAGAAAGCTAAAATCAAGGGTTAACAGTGATATTACTAAAAAGCGTTACTGCATAGTTAAAATCAGAATACTTTTATTTGCTTCTGACCCTCTCATAACTCTTTCTAGAATCAACACCTATGATCTTTACAACGAGAAAAATACATGCTGAAATATAACATTAGATGATTTGGTAACCAGAAAAATGTATGCTGAAATATAACTTTTGATGATTTGGTAGTTAAAGGTATAGGGTTTCAGTTCTCTGGAAATATTCAATTAAATTGGAATACCCCTTTCTACACTAAGGCCATCTGTTCTACATGTTACTAAGCAACATTCTGGTTATTAATTGATCCTATGAGCTTCAGGGAAACATTATTTTATTGGTATTGGTATTTTATTGGAATTGGTATTTTAATCACTGACCATTTAGAAATTAAAATAGT
This sequence comes from Plecotus auritus, assembly GCF_963455305.1. NCBI lineage: Eukaryota > Metazoa > Chordata > Mammalia > Chiroptera > Vespertilionidae > Plecotus > Plecotus auritus. Next base: position 35,048,647 of record NC_137783.1, on the reverse strand, counting down.
CAGTGACATAAGTACACACAGATACACGATATTTAACAGTTATATGTGTGTAAATCTGTCAATTGATACAGTCCAAAGAAAAGTAACAGGTAAGCTTAGCATTAGTAGAGTCACTCCCCAAAAGATAATCAATCCCCATCTTTTTACTCATTGAAATTTTATTCACTTATGCACACTTTTCCATTCAGAGGTGGGGATTACAGAACAGATAACACATTTACTTAGACATTTCTTATCCCTCTTGCTTTATGGGAAGAAAAAGGGGGGGGGGGCAGAGAAGAAAAACAGGAAAAGGAGATGAAAAAAGGAAGAGAGAAAATCAAGGTTTGCCCTAGATACTTACCTGGACCAGCCTACACAACCACCCCTTGTTTTAAAAATGCCATCTCCCCCACTTCTTTTATAGGCCATAGAAGCTAGCACAGGCCTATCAGGAACTCTCAGAATCATCATCAATTTTACAGCCTGAAGCAAAGAGAGATCTACTTAATATGACAAAGGGCTCCCAGTTAAAGAATTTTGTCTTTGGTTATCATTTAATACTGTCTTCCCGGGGCAGGCAGTGGGAGGACAGTCGTGTCCAGCTGCTGTGAGCATGAGGGGTAGTCTGCTTTCTTACTCAGAGGCAAGGGACAGGCTGCACAGAAGCAAAGCATTATGGTCCACATATGTGACCAGCTCCCCTGAGGACAGGATGACAAGAGGCTCTGCTCAGCATCTCTTCGAAGTTCCAAGCCTCCGGCACTCCTTGACGGCAGACCTTTGGAGATGAGAGCCCACGTCTACCTGTTCATACTGTGCTCCTGGATGCATGGACTTAATGGACACAACACAAATACCTCATGATTGACTGACATAGGTCCTTCACATGTGCCTACCCTCTAACATGCCAATAAAATCCCAAATGTAAAACGGACCTTTCTATGGATAGGCGATTATATCGCCTTCTAGTGCAAGGACATAGAATATTCATCTTGTGCCCAGAAGGTGAATTAGTGACTCGGAAAAGTGTTGGAAGATTTGGTTAATGGCAAAAGTCTTTCCAACAGCTAGGTGAGTTGAAGCAAAAGTGTACATAGGTTGCCCTGGCCGGTGGGTCTCAGTAGTTGGGGCGTTGGCCCGTGCACTGAAGGGTCACGGGTTCAATTCCCAGTCAAGAGTACAGACCTGGGTTACAGGTTTGATTCCGGGCCCCCATAGGGGCGTGTAGGGGAGGCAACTAATCGATGTGATGTGTCTCTCTCACATCCATGTTTCTTTCTCCTCTCCCTCCCTCTCCTCTCCCTTTCTCTCTCTCTCCTCCATTTCCTCCATTCCCTTCATTCCCTCCCATCCTCCCTCCCTTCCATTCTCTCTAAAAGTCAATGGAAAAAATATCCTCCAGTAAGAATTAACAACAAACGTTCAGAGGTAAATTGAGTAAGATGTCGCTGGCACCCACATTCTTTAATAAGTCCTTTTTTCCTATTCCCCTTCTTATACCAAATACTATTTAAAATGGAAAGGACAAAATTATGCCTAAAAGCATGTCATTTTATACATGCTCTTTATTCTTAAAAGTACATTATTTGACAGATTTTTTTCTTAAGTCAATAGTCAGAACCATCCACATTCACATTTACTAAAATCATGGACAATGGTTGGTATGGCCCCTTTTTATAGAGCAGTGGCGCTTCCCTACTGACTAGTTCAAGACCATGACTGTGCCAATGCTCCCCTCGATGAGGACACAATGACCCCTATGGCAGCAGACAAGGGGCATTAGAACAGCCAACAGTTGCCTCTACTCGGATGCAAGGAAAAAGGTAGAAATCAGCATGATGTCCTCAGTGTCAAAGTCCAAAGAATCAGCCCCTTTCCTGGTGGAGTGACTCAAAGGGTGAGGATCAGGTGCCTCCTCTGTGACGGGGAGACTGCTGCATGTCCTGCAATACTTTTGAGGTGATTGATATAAAGTGCCTGCCACCTGCAAAGCCAAAAAGAGAGCCCCAGTGGTTCAGATGCTGCCATCGGCACTTCTGGCCTCACTCAGGGAGCCAAAGCCATTTTCTCATTTATGGACTTGATTTAGAGCCATGGCAAATAAACAATAACTGAGAGCAAAGCACTTTATGAAAGACTTTGCTTCAAAACTGTTTAATTTTTTAAAACAGCCCATAAAGAGAGAGGGAAAAGGAAGATTGAAAATGACCCAAAATGACTGGGCTGTGCCTAGATATAATGAAAATATAAAGCTAAAACAAAGGGATTTTTCATTGAAATCAGCTTTCACTCACCTCACCCTTTGATCACATAGTCATCACAAAATAGCATGGAGCTTTTATTTTTTCTACAAAAGCCAAAAGGAAAAGCTGTATGCAACAAAAGTGGCACAGGATTCTGTAAGTAATTCAATACATATCTTTGGGTATTCAAATATAGAACCTATTTCTTATAGCAAACATTAGGGAAACTGGCAACTTTCTTCAAGAAATTTCAATAACCTCGTCACTTAACTAAAAATTTTATCACTTATAAAAATGCAATCCAAAGAAAATTATTTGTTCGCTGTTGCTAAGAGACGCCAAAGAAAACTTTAAAACACTCCATTGTTTCTGAATTTAAAATTTCATGTATTTCAGAAAACAGATACATACAACCCACGTAATGGCTGCATTTCAATATTAGTTTTTTTAAAGTGAATAGATATGCTGTCTTTTTTTGTTTATAAGTCATTTAGAACTCAAAAATTAATGTATTTCAGCATTATGACTGAATTCTGAAGATTTTTAATGTATTTTATAGACCTTCGGATAACTCTTAATAATCATCTGAAATTAGAAAGATATTCTTTTTCAGGCCCTAAGTAAAAGCCTGGATGTTTTTACTATACAAGATACATTATGGCCCTAACCGGTATGGATCAATGGATAGAGCATCGGCCTGTGGACTGAAGGGTCCCAGGTTCAATTCTGGTCAAGGGCATGTACCTTGGTTGCGGGCACATCCCCAGTAGGAGGTGTGCAAGAGGCAGCTGATAGATGTTTCTCTCTCATCGATGTTTCTCACTCTCTATCCCTCTCCCTTCCTCTCTGTAAAAAAATAAATCTATAATAATAAAAGCAAAATATGCTAATTAGACCAGACGACCTTCCAGATGAAATGAAGCCGGGGCTGTGAGGGAAGCCCGGGTCCCAGGTGCCTGCCTGTGGCCAGAAGGAAGCCTGGGTCCCAGGTGCTGGAGGGAAGCCGGTGCTGGCAGCTGGAGGAAGGAAGGCCTACTCTTGCACGAATCAGGCCTCTAGTAAAATACATTTAAAAAGAAAAAAATAAGATACATTATAAAGTTAACAACAAAAAGGCAATCCTTCGAGTGTTGCTTGGACATCATTAAGATCTCCAGGCAGAGGACATCCTCTCCCAGCCAAAATGAAAAAACAGGGACCAAATCCACAAATTTTAAACAACTGAAAAAATGGGCAAGATATTTTAAACGATAGTTTTAACATACCGGACACTGAGGGGGTCAATGTGGGGAACGGAGGACATCTGTAATACTTCCAACAATCCTATATAATAAAAGGCTAATATGCAAATGGACCAAACGGTGGAACAGCTGGTTGCTATGATGCACACTGATCACCAGGGGGCAGACGCTCAATGCAGGAGCTGCCCCCTGGTGGTCAGTGTGCTCCCACAGGGGGAGTGCCACTCAGCCAGAAGCCCTGAGCTGGGCTCACGGCTGGCAAGCGCAGCAGTGATGGCAGGAGCCTCTCCTGCCTCCGTAGCAGAGCTAAGGATGTCTGACTGCTGGCTTAGGCCCGCTCCCCCAAGGACATCCCCTGAGGGTTCCCGGACTGCGAGAGGGCACAGGCTGGGCTGAGGGACCCCAGCCGTATGCACATGGGAGGCAACCAGGCTGGCAGGGAAGGGCTGTTAGGGGCAGGCAGGCAGAGGTGGTTAGGGGTGATCAGGCAGGCAGAGGAGCAGTTAGGGGCATTAGGAAGGCAGGCAGGTGAGTGGTTAGGAGACAGGGGTCCTGGATTTCGAGAGGGATGTCTCCCAAGAGGCCCCAGATTAGAGAGGGTGCAGGCCGGGCTGAGGGACCATCCCCCATGCACGAATTTCGTGCACCAGGCCTTTAGTAAAGATATATTAAAATAAATTAATTAAAATAAAATACCAGACATTGAACAACAAAGGGCAGTGACCCATGAGAGACGGGAAACAAGCAAGGTAACTATACTAAGCATACTGCCTGGAGAGTTTCCAGACCATGGCACAAAGAGCATGGAGTCAGGCAGAGCCCAGGGATCTCCCTGAGCTGAGATGGAGCTGGGAGTTCAAGGAGGCCAAGATGCTACAGTTCACAGGGCAAGTACCAGAGAGGAGAAAGCTGCAAAGACAGAGAACTCTGGAGATGTGCTGGAGTTCCTCGAGTCTTCAGCTGATCAACCCATGTGTGTGAGAAAGCTACCCAAGAACCACCTGGAATTGGAGAGAATCATCCCCAAAGCTCCTCTTGTTCCCACCAGTCAGCGTGGAAACCTCATAATTAACAGCACATCAGGTAGAGTAATTTAGAAGGGTTTTACCTCAGCAGATTAGCCCGAGATTAAATGTTGCTCTGGTCTTACCTAAGAAAGCTTAAAAGCAAGACATGAAAGGCTCAATCCCTTTCCAGAACCTTAACTACATCCCATAATATAGCTGAAAAAATACAAAAATATCCAACACCCAACGAGACAAAATTCACAATGTTCAGCATCTAATCATGTAAAGAAGCAGGAAAACACAATCCATAATAAGAAAAATCAATTAAGTAAAACCAAATCAGAACTACCACATGTCAGAATTAAATATAAGGACATAAAAAATGGTTACTAAATGTGTTCAAAAGCTCAAGGAAAATTTTAAGATGCTCAAAAGTTCCTGCCTACCTGCATCAAGTATTTTATCAATCAAATTACTCTTAATTCTAAGGACAAATGTGGCACTAAAGGGGTTGAAATCATGCTAACTTAATTCTATGTCAACATTCTGTAAGTAACATTTCTTGATCAAGTTCTTTTCCCCTTCATACTCATAACCAAGTTGCAATCTTTTATGCTACGTGGTTTTATGGCCCATCAAGAATTTTGGTAACTCTAACACGGACATTTTTTCCTTCCATGAAATGCTTCAATGCATGACCAAAGTGACCTATTACAATATTTATTTTAGAACTAGTAATGCAATTTTAAATTTAAAAAGCTGCAAATGAGTAAAATTAGTATTTTTTTCTACTTGAATGCATACACCCATGCCAATAAAAATTAGAATCAATGCTTGCAGTAAAAGACACATTTTGAACACAACCTGGGAGGTATAACTTTCATCCCAAGTTAATAATTTGTCAGAATGTTAACCATCCCCAAACACATAAATACAAGTCCCACAATCTTACAAATAGGCTTTCTCATTCTATAACTTATAAATTGTCTAAATAACTATAATTAAGCAGCAATAGATGGAAGACATTTTTAAAAACATACAATTCAATATTAGGTCTCCAGCCCAATGCTGCCTTACTGGAAATGGCAGTTCTAAATCTTAAAAGACGAACAGCATGTTTAGAGAAACTAGGTCCATTTACAGGACTGATTCTCTTCAGTGATAACACCTGTAGTGAAATAGTTCCCTTGATTCTCCTCCAACCAAAGTTAGGAGCTATTTAAAAACCAAAATCATGGCTTTGAAGCCACTATATTCTTCTTTCACCAACTTCATCCACTTCTATTTAATGATTAAAACTCTTTAACAGAGGCTAAGCCCATTTGGCCATCCTTTGAGTTCCAGAGATGCCAGACCAACATTTAGTTTCACATGAGAGACCTGACTGACCCATATTTTTCCAGCACTCACTGAAACTTCCCTGACCAAGGGCTGCTAATCATTACAAGTGAGAAGAGATAAGAATGCTGATCAGCTCGCTTAAAATTAACTGACTCCTCATACAGAGAATCTCATTACCTAGACCTCAGCTCCCCTGTTTTGATCTTGTTCAGAGGAGAAATTTTGCCTAGACACTGTAAATTTTAGGACTCCTGCCAGCATTACCGATTACTGTACTTTTTAACCAACTGAGTGGCCAACTTGCTCCCTGGCACTATACAAAGCAATGCTGTTAAAGACTAATTAAATCAAACAGGTGATATATCTAGAACCACAAATTGCAACTTTCAGTATGCTACTCATGTCCTAGGACAGTGGTCGGCAAACTGCAGCTCTGTTGACTAATGAGTTTGCCGACCACTGTCCTAGGACCAACCACAAAAAGAAAAAAAACCCAGCAGCCTCCATTCTCTTCAGCTGTAAAACAGAATTTTAATATCCATAAAGCTGTTAACAGCAAGAAAGAGCATTATACCAAGTTTTAGAAGTCTGCACCATCTAAAGGTAATTCAAGCAAAAATATTGGGGGAGGGGTCTCAAAAATGCACTTTTCCCCCAAGAAATTATCCTAAATCTAAGCAATTTTAACTAAAGTAACTATTTTACTCTCCACACTGTGTGAGTTACTTATTATTAGTTCTATTACGTTTGAAAGAAGGGCTAAGAAGCATCTATCACAAAATCTGGAAAAACATGTAAATTGAAAATAATGAGTTCAGAATATTGACATGTTCATGATCAAACTCAAAGACAAACAACAAAATTAAACTTATAATAATAATATATTAACATGCATTATACATGAAGGAGTATATGAAGCAGAATTTATATTAAATATAATTCTAACAAAGCTGGAGAAGCAAAAAAATTCACATGTAATTCATGTAAGAACTTTAAAAATCAGATACTTAATCCAACATTAAGGTTTAAAATCAGGTCCTTCATTTTTGCCTTATCAACTATTCATATTTTATGGGCCCAAAACACAAAGTAATTCTTATTTTGAATGCACTCTTCTAAGAAACAAATCAGCATCTTAAATGATTCTTACCCTTTCTTTACACTTTCAAAACAATTGCTATTTATAGTTCCATCTTAGAAAAAAAAAATGCAGGAAGGAAGGAAGGTCTAGACTTAGGCCTTACACCTTACAAAAAAATAACACAAAATGGATCATAAACCTAAAGGTAAAATGCAAAATTATAAAATTTCCAGAAAATAGGAGAAAATCTACAGACCTTGGTTTTAGTGATGAGTTTTTAGTTACATTATCACACATGCACACAATATCAAACATGCAGTCTATTAATAAAAATTGAACTTAAAATTTAAAACTTCTCTGTGAAAGACACTATTCAGAAAATGAAGAGAAAAGCCTAAGATTAGAAGAAAATATTCACAAAACAGGTATCTGATAAAGGAGTTATATGTGATGTATACAAATAATTTAAAACTCAACAATGAAAAAACAAATTTAAAAAAATTAAGAAATGGGTAAAAAATCTGAACAAACACCTCACCAAAGATAATACATAAATGGCAAATAAGCATATGAAAAGATGTTCAACATCATACATCATTAGGGAGATATAAATTAAAACAATGAGAAACCACTACACATCTATTAAAATGGCTAAAAGCTAAAACATTGACGATATCAAATGCTGGTGAAAATGCAGAGTGGGAGTCCCAGGCAATTCCTCTTAAAGGGCCTGCACACAAACTTACTCAAACTCACTCACTCAGAGTTCCAGCACTGGGACAGCAGCTCAAAAGGCAGCAGGGACATATGGGGGGAAATGTAATTGTCTGGCATCAGGGCAAGGGCTGAAGGGACAGCTTTCTCCCAAACAGAAGTGCTAGCAGAAGCCATTGTTCCTTTACTGAGCCCTTCCCCACTAAGCCGCAGGCAGGCTCCATATCTGATTCTCCATCACCTTCGCTAACACTGTTCTCCACTTTCTGATGACTCTCTATGACCCCAACCCACCCAACTTTAAGGCTCATCCGAGCTGTTTGTAGTGGCTTTTCCACACAAATGGCCTGCCTTGGCTTGTGCTTCAAACTTTCCTAAAATATCGCAAAGGTTCACAAACCCACACAAGCAGTGTCTGGCCTTGGCATGCTCCTCTTGCTAAGAGGCCCTAAGCCCAGTCCTACTGCCAGCTGGCCTTGGTTCACAGCTTAGCTTCTCCCAGGCATCTCCAAGCCCAGCACAGGGGCAGCCATCCGCAGATCATTTTACAGCTCTTAACAGGTGGCTACAGGCTGGGCACAGGTAGAGGCTAACCTTGGCCTCCACCAGAGCTCCTCCCAGGAGGACCCAGAACCCACACACCTGTGGCCAGCTTCAGACCACACCAGAGCACCACCCAACCACCTCCACAGATGACACACACAAAGGGCAGGCTTGGTTTGCACCAGAGGCCCACTAAAGCAAATCCTGCTTCATAGAACCAGCCCCTGCACAATAGCTCCTCTACTATAGTCACAGCCACTCCTCCCACTGACGTGCCAACAGCAATCAAGGCTCAACTACAACAGGAGGACACACACAACCCACACAAGTGACACACCTGGAGCACCCAGCTCAGGTGGCCAGGAAAACTGTACTACTGGGCCTCAAAGACACCTACTACATAAGGCCACTCTACCAAGACCAGAAGACATAGCTGGATAAAGAAGAGATGGTACATACATCCAATGGAATATTATTCAGCCATAAAAAGAATGGAATGTTGCCATCTTTGACAACAAGGATGGACCTAGAGAGTATTTTGCTAGGTGAAATAAGTTAGAGAAGGACAAATGTCGCATGATTTCACTTATACTAGTATGTGGGATTTAAAAAAAAAAAAAAAAAACAGAAACAAATTCATGGAAACAAAGAACATTTTGATGGTTGCCAGATAGGAGGGGGGGCCTGGGGTAGGAGTAAAAAAGGGGAAAGGATTAAGATGTTCAAATTTCTAGTTATAAAAACAGTCATGGGGAGGTAAAATACAGCATAGGAAATATAGTCAATAATATTGTAATAAGGATGTATGATGTCAGATGGGTACTAGACTTATTGGGGTGATCACTTCATAAGTTATATAAATGTCTAATCACTATGTTGTACATCTGAAACTAATAAAATATTGTATATCAACTATAACAGAAAAAAATTTATTTTTAAAAATATTCACATAAACACCTGCATGGGAATGGTTACAGAATCTTTATTCACAGTGGTCAAAAAATGGAAACAATCTCAATAGGTGAATGTATAAACAAATTGTAGTCTTCCAGTCAATGGAATACTACTCAGGAAAAAAAAAAGAGTAAACTATATAAAGCCATGCCAAAACATGGATGAATCATAAATGCATACAACTAGTAAAAGAAGTCAATCTAAAAAGGCTATATACTACATCATTACATTTATGACTAGGCAAATATGCACACTGAATTTTTAGGATGGTAAAATTTTTCAGTATGCTATCATAATGGTGGATACAAGACATTGTATATTTGTCAAACCCACAGAACTTTACAGTATACAGAACAAACCTTAATGTGTGCTAATTTTCAATTATTTAGAAGGTTGGAGAATCCTAGGATGGAATAAAGACTCTGACAAAGGAATCTTTAAAAAATGTATGAAATAAACTCACTGAAGGAGGAAAAGGGAAGTTGCTAACCAAGTATCCTTAGAAATAAGTGCTGTGTATGAGGCTGAAGGCAAAGCACGTAAGCTCTGTTGATGAAATCATTTCTCACAGGAGGTATTAGTAAACAATTCTAAACCACTATATATTGTATACTAGAATAGAACGAGTAAGTAAATGAATGGTGGCTTGTGGGAGCCAGGTTTCTCACTGTTGGAGCAGGAGTTTATACACAAGCAAGGGGAGATAGCTCCAATGATCCATGTGGTAATAGACTACAGGTGGAGTGATCATTATAAACTCATGTGTAGCTTAACACACAGGTACATGTGGAAACATATGGAAATATTTATAAATATGTGTATATACAGGGACTACTATACATAATACAGCCCTTTGCTGTGTCAGCTGAAAAAGCCAGAAGTACCACCTCTCAGTAGCAATGAGCATACCAGACTTTGGTTTCTAAAACTACTCTCCAATAAGAAAAGCAGGGCTCCTTGAAGAAATGACTGCTTCTAGGGCTGGGAAGGAATATGGCCATCTTATAGTGCCAGAAAGTAAGAATGTGCTTAAAAAGGGGTGAGGGGGCACAACAACGGGGGCACATTAAAAGGACACAGGAGCCAACTGAAAAAGCTCCCAACAGCCGAAGTTGGAACAATCTGCGCAGTAAAATAAAGACGTATTGCATTATAACCCAAAGTATAAAATAAATGTCCGTGCTCCATGCTGATATAAATAAATGACTAAATAAAGAGTTTAAAGGGGAAGAAGAGACCAATCTCCCATACAGAAGAATTACAAAATAGTATGCAGGTGCCTTCCTTTCAGGAAGGTGCAGCATAACTCCCTACTCAAGCGTGGACTGAACAGAATGACTTCCCTCTAAAGAGCCCAGTATGGAAAAGGGAAATTTTAATAAGAATTACATTACAATGGAGAACCAGTGATCAGGATCAACATCAATACTACCAGGTCGTAGTGACAGTGTGTACCCTCGACATGACGTCTGATGAAAAGGGTACTTCACCTCTCTGGTCTTCCTCCCCTAAACACATAACCCCAGAGGAATCATGAGAAACACATCAGAGAAATCCCAAATGAAAAACTGTAAAAATCCTCAAAAACAAGAAAAGTGTGAGGAACTGTCAGCCCAGAGGAGCCTAAGGAGACATTAACAATTAATGTAGTGTGGTACCCCAGTTAAAACTAAGAAGATCTGAATAAAATATGGACTTTGAGTCATAAAAATGCATCTTTACTGGTTCATTAATTGTACAAATGTACCATACTAGTGTTAATGTTAATTATAAGAAGAAACTGGGTTGGGATGTATGGGAACTCACTGTACGATATTTGCAACTAGTCTGTAAATCTAAAACTGCTCTAAAGTAACGTTTATTTAAATAAAAAGTTCTACTAGAATACATAACAAATTCTTACCAGTAAATAAATTAGGAATCCTCCATTATTTCTCTAGGTACCAACTCAGCACATCTAAACCTCTGATTCATTCCTTAAGTATTAAAAATAAAATAAAAGCTGATACATTTACTAGGCAAGATGCCAGTCTGTTATCATTTTTTAAAACCTATCATTTTTTTTTTTAAAGTACAAATATTCTCTGGATTGCAAAACTGACACTTGCTAATACTGATTTTTTTCCTTAAGCATTTGAAACTACTGATAACAGCATAATAAAACAATTTACAATAATAAGAGAACAGTTCATTTTAGGTAAAACTGGGGTCAAATGGGGGCGTCATTTGGACCTGGGTTTTTCCATTTTCAATACTGAGACCTCCCAAGCTGACTCCTACAGGAGAGTCACCAAGATGTTCTATAAGCATCATCTGCAACCTGAAGGAGCAACATGCTGATTTCATATACTCTACAATGGAGGCTGAAGGCAGATGGTATTTCTTTTCTTTTTTTTTTAATATATTTTTATTTATTTCAGAGAGGAAGGGAGAGGGAGAGAAACATCAATGATGAGAGAGAATCATTGATTGGCTGCCTCCTGCACGACCCCTACTGGGGATCCAGCCCACAACCCGGGCATGTGCCCTTGACTGGAATTGAACCTGGGAGCCTTCAATCCGCAGGCCGACGCTCTATCCACTGAGCCAAACCAGCTAGGGCCAGATGGTATTTCAATTGGCCCATATACTTTTTAATATGAACTTGTTGCCAATAATAAAAATTGGGATACTGCATGTAAAAATATAATTTTCTACCTTTCCATTTAAACAACAGGATGATATGGCCACACCTGGCCTGCACTGCCATAGCAACAACCTGCTGGAGCAGAGCAGAGGAGCCGCTTAGGCCAGGCACAGCCTCTCCAGTTGCCGCTTATCCCCACCACTGCCTATGTTTACTATCCCAGTCCACTTCACTTCTAACTTACTATGTCTCTACCATCTTCTAACCTATTTCTGCTGGAATTTGAAAACCAGTAAATGAAGACAACATCTGCCAGCTAATACAAATAACATTATTTTTGTTTCATAACCCAGAATTATTCTAAATTTATAGGTAATAATGGGTAACGCTTCTAAAAATGTTGAAACAGTATTAATTACTTAATTCTAGGTCAGGAAAAAAATCATGGATGAAGATGTATATGTAATAGATAAAACCAGAAACAAATACACACACTCTGCTAACGCCCATACATTTTTAGAAATTTGGAACGAATCATGGGATGGTCAGGAGAAAAAAGAGGAACAAGACTCTGGGCACCTGCGTAGATTTCTTCTCTTAGAACTGGAATAAGTAAGGGGCAGCCAAGCTGGGCTGCTGCCTAGAGAGCTAACCCTTCAGCAAAGACAATAAAACACAGAAAATGGTATTTACCAAAGAGAATGCTGTATGTTCTAGAGAGAATTACTTGATCACCTTCTTTGGCAAGACAGTGAACTCCACAAAGGACATCTTAAAGGGTCTTCGCGGGTGAGCAGGACTAGTGAAAGGGGTGCGTGGGTTTGTACTGTGAGGGCAAGCATGTGAATTTGGGCCTCAGCAACACTTCTTGAAAGTAGAAAAAAGGCCTGGAGCTGCCACCAGGGGGCTAACTTCTCCACCCTTCCCCCATGCAGGGCCTCGCCTCTCCAGGCAATGCAAGCCTAACAATTATCTTAAGAATATGAGCCAAATTGTTAGCCTGAATGGAGCACCCACTTACCCTGACATTTTCTATTTTCATTATATAACTCAAAGAAAACATTCGAAGTCAAGCTAGTTCAGGCTAGTTACAACCATTCAAATCTCAGAGAGAAGACCATGAGCAAATCTCAGATGCAGAAAAACACTGCAAGTTAGGGTAGAAACTTATACTCTCATATCTAACAAAGGAGTCACAAAATATCAAAACAACTCATAGCCATGGTGATATACATTCTAAGGGTAATTCAAACCTGAAATTTTCTATGTTAAACTTTAAGAATAAAATTATTCTTAAAAATATATCCACATTTAAAAGGATAACTTAAATCAACCTGCAAGAGCCAATTTATGAAACTATAAACAGAAGTATTTTATTTTTTTAAAAAAAAACTACAATAACACACCTACACATCTTAATAAAAGATGACTAAAATAATCTAAAAGGCAAAGCTAAAGTAAGCAGCATACTATTAGCCATACGTTAGCCATATATTACTTTTACAGTAAAGCAAGTGTCATTTATAAAAAGCCTGTAGTACTTAAGGACACTTTGAATAATTCAGTTCTATTTTCAAAGTAAATTGTTTCTGAGCCTTTAATTTGGTACTGGATTAAACAATGAGATTTTAAAATGAATAATTCGTTTGCTTAGGCTTTATAACATTTCTCCAGAAAACGCATTGAGGTGGCACATTTGCAAATTAGGAAAACTAGCACTACATATCCTATACAATTTTCACTGAGGCCACATCGTTTTCAAGAATGCACATATACAATATCCAATGGGTACCTTACAACCTAGAGAGAGCTTTCAGCAAATAGGAAAGGACTAATTTTACTAGACTGAGAAGGCTTCATCACATAAAAGAGCTGTATGTCATATCAAGACAATGGATCCCACTGATAGAAACTGAAAATATAGAACTCTAAATGTATAAACACAAAAATTAGGCATGAGTTTCCATTCCAAAAGTAGGTTTCACTCTAGTGACATCAGGTAATACATTCAAATTATGGCTTGATTTAGATATTTGAGGCACAAGGGTTAATAAAATGTGTTGTAATGAATAGCATTACATTTTTTAAATTTATGTATTTTTAATTGTGGTGCAGTACATATAACATACAATTTACCATTTTACCACTTTTAAGAGTACAGCTCATTGGCAGTAAGTACATTTACACTATTGTGAAACCATCACCACCATCATCTCTAGGATATTTTCATCTTTCCCAATTAGAAATTCAACCCATTGAACACTAACCCAACTTCCCTTTCCCACCCAACCCCTGGCAACCACCATTCTTACTTTGTCTCTATGACTCTGCCTACTCTAGGTCCTTCATATAGGAGGAATTATACAGTATTTGTACAATTGTGACTGTCTTATTTCACCTAGCATAGTATCTTCAAGGCTCATCCATGCTGTAGCATGAATCAGACTCCAAAGTTCCAAAATAGTTACATCAGACAGATTCTGCTGGTACAATCGTCTAGGTGGAACACAGATTCCTCGTGCTTTCTTCTCTACCATCCTCCTGCCAGCTCCCTCAGGCCATTCTGTTTCATTTGGTAAGTTCTAAGAGAACATAGTCCACGGCTATCTAAACAGGCACACTAGTCCTAGCCGGTTTGGCTCAGTGGCTAGAGCATCGGCCTGTGGACGGAAGGGTCCTGTGTTCAGTTCCAGTCAAGGGCACAGGCTCGATCCCCAGCCCTGGTTTGGGTGCATGCGGGAGGCAACAAATCGATGTGCCTCTCTCACACCGATATTTCTCTGTGTGTGTGTCTCTCTCTCCCTTCCACTCTCTCTAAAAATCAAAGGAAAAATATCCTCAGGTGAGGGTGGGAAAAAATAGGCACACTATATCAAATTAATTATAAAGAAAGCTATTTTGATATTTAAGAAGTTACTATGAAAGAGTATGCTTTTTTATTTGTTGCCATGATTATATATCTAGACTATTTATTTTAAAGTTCAATTCTAACCGAAGTATTTTTCTTTCTAAAAACACCAAGAAGTAATGTTGCAAAATGAAAACCAAAAATATAAGTACAGCTCATTTTATGAGAAATTCCTTCAAGGCCAAGTAATAATTTGTAACAAAACCACAAATGAAGTTCCAAATAAATTCCCTTAAAAGTTAATCCCTGTAAAAATTAATGTCTCGTGACATTCCTCCACATCTTTAAAATTAAGATTAGAAAAATGGAATCACTTGATTTTTTTTTAAAAAAGAAACTGAGAAATTGTACTTCCAGTAATGACAGACCAAGTAACACGGACCCCTCCCACTGTGGTTAACAAGATGAAAAACCTTTAAATAATGGAAAAGAAAAGAAAAATATGCTTAAAGGCATTAGAGAATTACGAGAGATGGAAGAATTGCCAGGCCAGGATACAGTGGGAACAGAAGACCAGGGTGGTAAGGATAGTAGCATTTGGGCCTTTCCCACGGGAACATATGCTGATTCTGGGGGGAGGCATCTGAGAACCCAACTCATGCTCTTGACAACTCAGACACCAGAGAGTCAGGCATTGGAGTTGTGTGACATTACATTATACTGAATGTATGTGTCACAAAAGTGACCATCCAAATAGCCACAAACATGTGAAAAGATGCTCAACCTCAGCAGTAATCAAGTACATGCATATTAACACCCCAATCAAATACTGCTACACACTTAAAACCACAATGAAATTCTCACCAGAATGGCTACAAAGAAAAACATTGACAATACCTATGACTAACAAGGTTATGGAGCAACTGAAAAACTCCTAGATCACAGATAGAGTGCAAGGTCATATGGCCACTTTTTAAAACTAATTGGCAATACCTTCTAAAACGAAACATATTCTTACTATATATCATTTCAACCCTAGATGCACAGCCAAAAAAAAAATTCAGTCCTCCAAAGGACATGCACAACATCATGTATAGCTGCTTTATTCATAATAGCCAAAAGATAAAAATAACATAAATAACTGTCAATAGATTAGATAATTTGTGGCATATGCATACAATGGAATACTCCAGAGCAAAATAAGGACAAATGTGCAGTAATAGACATGCTCAGATAAAACTAAGAAAACTTGTCTCCAGGAGAAATGGTACTGTAAGTAGTATTAAAGAAAAATTTTCAGGACGAAGGTAAATATTATAGAGAAACTTGAATGTTCTACAAGAAATGTAAATATGTAATTCATAAATACATTTTTCTTCATTTATTTAAAATACATATGGCTGTTTAAAACAAAATATTGTAACACTGTCCTGTGGGGTTTATAATGCAGATGGATATAACACGTATGACAACTACATCACAAAGGATGGAAAATGGTGGTAAATGGACATAAATGGTTGCAAAGTTTTTCTTTTGCATAAAGTGATACAATAACTCTAAGTTGTGACAACTTGAGAATGTATTGTGTAATCCTACAGCACCCATTTAAAAAAAATAGCTACTGCTAAAAAGCTACTGGATAAGTTAAGTGAAAATTTTATAATTAATCATTTAACCCAAAAGAAGGCTGGACAGGAAAAACCAAAGAACATCTCATTATATATCTGTCCAAACTTACAGAATGTCCAACACCAAGAGTGAATCCTAATGTAAACTACAGACTTTTAGTGATTATGGTAAGTCAGTGTAGATTCAGCAATTGGAACCCATGTACCACTCTGGTGGGAGAGGTCAGTAATGATTATGCATGTGGAAACAGAAAATATATGGTAAAAGTCTGTACCTTCTGTTCAATCTTGTTGTGAACCTAAAACTGCTCTAAAAAAAAAAGTCTATTGGCAATTAAATTGAAATTAAACAGATGAAACAAACAAAAAATACATGGTAAAGTTATAGTTCTAAATCCAACTATATCAATAATTACACTAAATATATGTAGAACTAAACACTCCAATTAAAAGGCAAGGATTGTCAGAGTGGAATGTTAATGGTATGTTAATAACATAGAAAACATTCAGTAATGGAAATCAATAAACTATAGCAACATACATACAGATGAATTTCAAATTTTGAGGGAGAAGAAAAGGTTATCTATTGTATAATTACATGAAGTTTAAAAGAAGGCAAAACCCAACAAGGTATTTAGAGATTCATATACATATAGGTGGTAACACTATATGGCAAACTAAGACAGATATTACCACACAAGTGAGGAGAGCTGTGACCTTCAAAGGTGAGAGGTGGGCATGGAGGGAGTGCTACTGGGGTACCGACAGTATTTTCTTTTTTTGACCTGAGTGGTGTAAACAATTTTTATTCATTTCTGCTACATTTATTGTATCTATGTTAAACTTCCCAATTTAAAATGTGAAAAACAAAAAATTACACTGAACTGACTACATTAGTTTTCAACTAAAAAATATGGGTTTAAAAATGTTAGGATAGAAATCCTATCTAATAAAAAGAGTAATATGCAAATTAACACCCACTCCGCTACACCCACAAGCCACACCCACCAGCCAATCAGGAGCGAATATGCAAATAAACCCAACCAAGATGGCTACAGCCACAGAGAGCAAGAGGGAGGCTTGGGTTTCCCTGGCGATGGAGGAAGCCAAGCTTTCCGCCTTCCCTTGCCGGCCTAGGCCTCCACTCAAGGCTACAAAGTTTCAATGAAAGAAGATACATAAACCCAAACAGAAATGGTGGCAGTCATGGAGCTGGAAAGAGCAGGAGGCTAGGGTTGCCCCCGGTGATGCAGGAAGCCAAGCTTTCCGCACACCCTGGCCGGCCCAGGCTCCGCTTAAGGCTACAAAGTTTCAATTATAGAAAATACATAAATCCCAATAGAAATGGCTGCTGCCACGGAGCAAGCAGGAAGCTTGGCTCCGCTCCAGGCTACAAAGTTTCAATTGTAGAAGATAAATAAACCCCAGATACCAGGGCCTCCACTTGGGTCACCAGGGGGCGTGGCCGGCCTGCAAACCACCACAGGCCCCTCGCCCAGGCCGCCCCACGCCCCAAGGGAACCCCCACCCTGATCCAGGACACCCTTCAGGGCAAACAAGCTGGCCCCCACCCATCCACCAGGCCTCTATCCTAGCTAATAAAAGAGTAATATGCAGATTGACCATCACTCCAACACACAAGATGGCTGCCCCCATGTGGTCAAAGATCCTTCCCCCATGTGGACACAAGATGGCCGCCACAAGATGGCCAGCAAGGGAGGGCAGTTGGGAGGGTCCAGGCCTTAAAGGGAGGGCAGTTGTGGGCGATCAGGCCAGCAGGGGAGGGCAGTTAGGGGTGACCAAGACAGCAGGGGAGAGTAGTTGGGGGCAATCAGGCCTGCAGGGAAAGGCAGTTAGGGGTGACCAGGCCTGCAGGGGAGGGCAGTTAGGGGCAAACAGGCTGGCAGGGGAGCAGTTAGGCATCAATCAGGCTGGCAGGGGAGTGGTTAGGGGGTGATCAGGCTGGCAGGCAGAAGCGGTTAGGAGCAATCAGGAAGGTATGCAGGCGAGCAGTTGGGAGCCAGCAGTCCTGGATTGTGAGGCCCAGTGGGATCGGGCCTAAACGGGCAGTCAGACATCCTTCGAGGGGTCCCAGATTGGAGAGGGTGCAGGCTGGGCTGAGGGACACACACACCCCTGTGCACGAATTTCGTGCACCGGGCCTCTAGTAGTCATAATAAAAGAACAAAAAACATGTATTTAGAAAGGGTACTCACGGTGATAACATACAGAATAATTCTATGCCCCAAAAAAAGTATCAAAAAATTCTCATATTCATAAGCATAATCTATCTATAGATTAAAAGACAAATATGCAAAGTGTCCCCTCGGGAGTTCAACAGGGAGAATGGGAGTTCGATCACTTGCTATGATGTGTGCTGACCACCAGGAGGCAGCGCGGAACAAAGGAAGGACCCGGCTGGCCCTGATTGCCGGCTAGGCCTAGGAACCCTACCCATGCTCAAATTTCATGTACCGGGTCTCTAGTAAGGTATATAATGTCCCTTAACTAGTTCCTAAATATGAAATTCACATTTTGGAAGAGATAATAAAAGTTTACCAATGACTAAGTCAATTTCTTCACAAGGTGTGGGTTCTTTATTACTCCAAAAAGTTTAGTCTTACATTAAACAACTTTTTAAAAGACATACCTTTAAATATTTTGAGATTACTAGAATACTGAACAACTTAAACAGCCAATATAACTGAAAGAATGCTAGCTTTACATACATCGTTTGGTTTTCTTCATTAAAAATTACTGGGAAAATCATGCCAAAACCGGTTTGGCTCAGTGGATAGAGCGTCGGCCTGCGGACTGAAGGGTCCCGGGTTCGATTCCAGTCAAGGGCACGTACATTGGTTGCGGGCACATCCCCAGTGGGAGGTGTGCAGGAGGCAGATGATCGATGTTTCTAGCTCTCTATCCCTCTCCCTTCCTCTCTGTAAAATATCAATAAAATATATTTAAAAAAAAAAAATTACTGGGAAAATCATTGGTCAGGCCAGTTTAACATCTTTCACTACCTTAGTCTACAAAATTCAAGCAAGTAGACAACATTTTCACCCAAAGGTTAACCTCTCCTAACCTCTGCAGGGGTCCTCAAATTTTTTAAACAGGGGGCCAGTTCACTGTCCCTCAGACCATTGGAGGGCCGGAGTATAGTTTAAAAAAAAAAAACTATGAACAAATTCCTATGCGCACTGCGGGCCTGGGACGAGTCGGCTGCTAAGCAGGACAGGCAGCGGCACCCGGCGGGCCGGATAAATGTCCTCGGCGGGCCGCATGTGGCCCACGGGCCGTAGTTTGAGGACGCCTGCATAGCAACAACAAAAATACCTAACATTTTTAATTAGCTTTCTTCTCTATCACTAACTCCAATAGAGGTTTGGGTAGGCAAGATGTGTTCTCCCATCAGCTGGAAGTAAACCCACATATGGATTTACTCGGACACAGAAAACCCTCATGGGCCATGAAATGCAGAGGGCACAGCTGAAGGACTGCTTCATCTTCCATTCCTCCAAGCACTGAACTCAAGTGCCCCTCTACTATCAACAGGATGAACCCAAGAAAAAGTCACTTACACCTTGTGACAGTGGGAAAACTGGCCTTTTGAAGACATCTGTTTCTAATCTCAAGATAACTTAATTCCAATATGAGTAATTTTAATAGTTTGTTTTAAATTTTGGTGTTGGATGAGAGTAGGTTTGTTTGCTTCTGAACCCACCTTTCCAATCAATCAGGTCTCCCGTGGGCTCCGACTCTGCTACAAATTGCACAAACTCAAAAAACTCCTGAGTAAGAATAGGTCTTTGTACTTATGCAGAGCAGGGTCACTGGTCCTGGATCCACTTTGCAAATCTAACTGCTTCATCGCCATGGCCAACCTTCATTTCTCGACTTGCAAAATTGGAAAACTAATTTTTAAGAGTGCTTACAAGATAATAAGAAATGTTAAACTGTTCGAAGACTAAATTGAAGAGTATGCCCTGATTTATAGCATAATAGAGGAATATACTGTATTAGTTTGTTAAGTGCTGCCATACTGAGTACCATATACCGGACAGTTTAACAGAAATGTATTGTCTCACAGTTCTGGAGGTTGGAAGTCCAAAATCAAGGCACTGTAAGGGATGGCCAGGTTCTCTCCCTGTCTCTTCACATTGTCTTCCCTCTATGTGTCACTGTGTCCAAATTTCCCCTATTACGTAAGGACACCAGTCATACTGGACCAGGGCCCATGCTAATGACTTCACTTCAATTTGATTACCTATGTAAAAACCCAATCTCCAAAATGCACACTGTGAGATATTGGGGGTTTAGAACTTCAGCATATGAATTTTGGGTGAACACAGTTCCATCTATAACATAAAACATGTATGTGCGTATACTATATATATGCGTGTATATATTATGTACACATGTGTATATAACTAGAACCATCCTTATCAATTTTTGAGAATTTCATTCACTGAATTTTTTCATACCACTTTTTAAGTACCTCCTATCTCTCTTAATGTGTATTTGTAACACAGTGTGACATATTTCTATTTCTGTATAGATACATAAAACAGATCACATATAAACATCCATGATTCATTGCTAAACAGAGGTGTTTCGAGCCAAGAAGCCCTAAATAAACATTCAAAATAAAGCATATTTTCCAATGGAGGTAAAGATTACAGTGTAACCAACAGGAATGTGCAAGCCAGCAATAATTTAATTTAGTAGCTGAGCCAAACCATGATAGTCCACTTTAAAAATACAGAAACTTGAGAACGTGATACTGTTACAATTGTTAACTATGGAATGCAAGAACATTTCTTTTAAACTTCAAGTCACACAAATCCATTTTGTATATTTATTTTTAAAAGAAACGTCAATTCAGCACATTTGGGATTTCAGAACTTGAAAATAACTGAATCCTTTTTCCTGTTATGCGCATGGTAACACCAAATGTAAATGCTATTATGAGGTTCCAGTTACCACAGGATTCTGCCTTCACACAGACTTATTTTCATGCATCTCTCAGAAGGAAATACCAATAGAAATATGGAAAGTGCTCCCCTTTTAAACTATTAACAAAAGATAAAGGACCAGTCTGGCTCTTCAAGTGCCTTTGCTCTTTCATTTTTAAATCGTCGAAACAGTTTTTAAAACATCATGCCTATTCATAGAGGCAAATCTGTCCCGTCAGGTAAAAAAAAAAATCACATAACAGCATATGTGTGTGTGTGTGTGTGTGTGTGTGTGTGTGTGTGTGTGTATATATATATATATATATATATAAGACTTTTTTTCTTTTTTTGTTCTTTTAGTGTGGTCAGAAACACATAACATAAAGTTTACCATCTCTACCCTTTTTGACTGTGCAGTACAGTAGTGTTAACTATACACACATCATTGTGCAACAGATCTCTAGAAGTTTTTCATCTTGCAAAACTGAAACTATTCACTGAACAACAACTTCCCTCCTCCCCGAACTTCCAACCCCTGGCAAGTTCTACTTTCTGTTTCCAAGCGTTTCACTATTTAGATACCTCATGTATGTGGAATCGTGCAGGACCTGTCTTTTTGTGATGGTCTATTTCACTTTTCGCTTAGTATAATGTCCTGAAAGTTCATCTGTGTTGAGGCACATGACAGCATTTCCTTCTTTTTAAGGTTAAATAACATCCCGTTGTATGTATACACCGAATTTTCTTTCTCATTTATCTACTCATGGGCATTTAGGTGGCTCCCACCTCTTGCCTATTATGAATAATGCTGCAATAAACATGGGAGTGCAGATATTTCTTCAAGATGCTGTTTTCAATACTTTTGGATATACAGTATATCCCAAAGTAGAATTGATCATGTAATTCCATTATTATTTTTTCAAGGAACCTTCATACTGTTTTCCATAGCAGCTGCATCATTTTATATTCCCACCAACAGTGCACTAGGATTCCAATTTCTCCACGTTCTCGCCACTCTTATTTTCTGGTGTTTTGATAATGACTATCCTAACAGAGGTGAGGTGATATCTCATTGTGTTTTTGGATTGCATTTCTCTAATGATTATTTTATGTTGAGCATCTATTCATATATTGTTGGCCATTTTTATATTATCTTCTTTGAAGAAATGGTTTTTCAAGTCCTTTGCCCATTTTTAATTATATTGTTTTTTTGTACTTGAGTTGCAGTTCATTATACGTTAAGTAATTATATAATTACTTATCAGATATATAACTTGCAAACATTTTCTCCTACTTTGTAGGTTGCCTTTTCAGTCTGTTCACGCCGTTTTTAAGTTTGATGCAGTCCAATTTGTCTACTTCTGCTTTTGATGCTGCGCTTTTGGTGCTATATCCAAGAGATAGTGGCCGAACCCAATGTCATAAAGTTTTTCCCCTATGTTTCTTCCAGGAGTTTTCTAGTTTCGGGTCTTACAGTTAGGTCTTTAATCTATTTTGAGTTCATTTTTTTTTTCATATGGTGTAGGGTAGGTCAGAGCACAACTTTTTGTTTTGTTTTGTTTTTGTTTTTTTTTTTAATATGTTTTATTGATTTTTTAGAGAAGGGAGAGGGATAGAGTCAGAAACAGATGAGAGAGAAACATTGATCAGCTGCCTCCTGCACGCCCCCTACTGGGGATGTGCCCACAACCAAGGTACATGCCCTTGACAGGAATCAAACCTGGGACCCTTCAGTCCCTAGGCCGACGCTCTAACCATTGAGCCAAACCGGTCAGGGCAACTTAATTCTTTTTGCATGTGAATATCCAGTTTTCCCAACACTATTTTGTTGAAGAGACTGTTCTTTCCTCGTTGTGAAGCCTTGACTTCTGTCAGAGATCATTTGACTATATATGGGAAAGTTTATTTCTGGGTTCTCTACTGTGTGCCATTGTGGGGGTGGTTTGTTGTTGTTATTGTCATCTTTATTATTGAAAGTATAACATATGTACCCTTTTTCCCCCTTTCCATTGTCCTATACATCTGTCTTCATGCCTGTACCAAACTGTTTTAATTATTGTAGCTTTGTTACATGTTTTAAAGTCAGACCTCAAACACTGTTCTTCTCACTGTCTGGGGTCCTTTGAAATTCCATATTAATTTTAGAATAGTTTATTTCTATTTCTGTCCCAAAAAATGGCATTGATATTTTGATAGGCTTTGCATTGACTGTGTAGATCATTTGGGTAGTCCAGGCATTTTAATAAAATTAAAACTTCCAATTCATGAATACATGATATCTTTCCATTTATTTGTGTCTTAACTTCTTTCAGCAATATTTTGTAGTTCTCATTATGCAAGTTTTTTAGTCCTTAGTTTATTTCAAGTATTTTATTCTTTTTTGATGCTACTATAAACAGAACTGTTTTCTTAATTTCCTTTTCAAATTGGTCACTACTAATATATAGGAACACAACTGATTTTTGCATGTTGATTTTGTATCCTGCAACTTTTCTAGATTCATTTTAGTTCTGACAGTTTTTTATAGAATCTTCCTATATGCAAGACCATGTCATCTGCAAACAAAGGTAGTTTCACTTCATTCTTTCTTTTTTAATATTTGGATTTTTAAAGAGGAAGGGAGATGGAGAAAGAAAAACATCAATGTGCGAGTGGAACATTGATGGCCTGCCTCCTTGTATGCCTCCCCCTCCCGCCTTCCCCCCCACCAGGGATCAAGCCTGTAACTTGGGCATGTGCCCTGATCAGGAATCAAACCAACAAGTTTTTGGTGCATGGGCTGACACTCAACCAACTAAGCCACACCTGCCAGGGCTATTTTATTCTTTATTTGTGTGTTGTTGTTTTTTTGGTGTGTTTTTTTTCCTGATTGTTCTGGCTAGGACTTCCAGAATTATGTTGAATAGAAGTGGTGAGAGTGAACATCCTTGTCTAGTTCCTGATCTTGGAGAAAAATATTTTAGTTTTTCACCACTGAGTGCTGCTGGCTGTGGGCTTTTTATGTATGGCCTTTGTTACACTGAGATAAGCTCCTTCTCTTCCCTGTTTGTTGAATGTTTTTATGATGAAAGAAGGTTGAATATTGTCAAATGCACTTTCCTCAACAATTGAAAAATGATCATGTGAATTTTTCCTTCATTCTGTTAATGTGGTGTATTACAATGATTGATTTTATGTTGAATCATTCTTGCATTTCAAGAATAAATCCCACTTAGGCATGATGTATTAGTATAATTGTCTTAATGTGTTGTTAATTTTGGTTTCCTAGTTTTTTGTTGATAATTTCTGTAGTTTTCTTTTCTTGTAGTATCTTTGACTTTGCCATCAACATAATGAAATCCTCCAAAAACATGTGAAAGCATTCCCTCCTCAATATTTTGAAGGAACCTGAGAAGAACTGGTGTCAATTCTTCTTTACATGTTTAGTAGCATTCTCCAAGGAAGTCATCGAGTTCTGGGCTTTTCTTTGTTGGGAAGTTTTTGAATAGTGATTCAATCTTCTTATTAGTTACAGCTCTGTTCAGATTTCTTACTTATTCATGAGTCACTCTTGGTAGAGTGTATGTTTCTAGAAATTTATCCATTTCTTCTAGGCAGTCTTTTATAATCTTTTTTTTATTTCTGTGGTATCAATTGTAATGTCTCCTCTTTCATTTCTGATATTTATTGAGTCTTCTCATAAGTTTGAAAGCTAATAAATGATGCAGAACTTCCATCAAATTCAAATCCATTTTTACAATATTTTGTTGCTCAAACCCACTTGTTTTGACTTGATCAAGATACTTTTTATAGATAATGCATCCCAAATGTCCACTAATAGTAAATATTTTTGAAGACAATACATCTCTTTAGGTATGACTACCAGCAACATTTTACTTATAGATCCCTGTATAAAATTAAAATTCTAGCCCAGCTGGCATGGCTCAGTGGTTGAGCATCAACCCGGGTTGTGGGCTAGATCCCCAGTGTGGGATGTGCAGGAGGCAGCCAATCAATGATTCTCTCTCATCATTCATGTTTCTCTCTCACCCTTCCTCTCTGAAATCAATAAAAAATATCTTTTTAAAAAATTAAAATTCTATATAATCTTGAGTTTCCTATTCCCATATAAACATATTTTAAGAAAAGCACTCACCCTGGATTAAAAATAAACATTTCTTTATACGAATCCTCCTGCAACACTTACTAAACATATATATTTTTCCTGGCTTTTTAATTAAATCATCCTAATGAAGCAATTTAAAAGATAATAAAGTCTTACCAAAATATTGACTTCGCTTTGAATGGCATTTCAAAAGCCCAGAATACAATAAAGGGATCAACTCAAAACATAGGTAATATAAGCTTAAATGGTCTTCTGTACAAGGTAAGGAAAATACTGTGTTGGTTTTAAATAACCAACATGCAATTAAAATAATTCTGAAAATAATTACAATTTGGACACAGAAATGTGTTTTTATTTATTTTCTAGAGGCCCGGTGCATGGATTCATGCACCAGTGGGGTCCCTCAGCCTGGCCTGTGGGGATCGGGCCAAAACCAGCTCTCTGACATCCCCCGAGGGTCCCAGATTGTGAGAGGGCGGTTCTCGGGTAACACACCCCAGAATCAGGCTCCCTCCTCTCTGGTTCCGGGTGCATCACCTGAGAACAGCCGCTGCCAAGTCACTGCAGCTCAGCTGCTCCTGCGTTGAGCATCTGCCCCCTGGTGATCAGCACGCATCATAGCTACCGGTCGGACGGTCTGTCAGACGGCTGCTTAGGCTTTTATATATATAAATTTTAGTCCTCACTCAAGGATGTTTTTATTGATTTTTAGAGAGCAAGAAAGAATGAAACATTGATCAGTTGCCTTCTGTACACACCCTGACTGGGAATTAAACCCACAACCTAGGTATGTGCCCTGATCAGAAAGCAAACCCACAACCTTTTGGTGTATCAGATGATGCTCCAACCAACTGAGCCACCTAGTCAGGTCCATAGGAATGTCTTCTAAATTGAGACATTAATCTAATGAACATGACTACATTTCCCTGCTATGTTTCCCTAGTGCTTTAGATGACCGATATAAATCCTGGCACATGAAGCTTGATAACTGGACATGCTGGCAAAGAGGAAGGAAAATGTGACAAAAAGATGCTACTCTAGGAAGCATACAATCTCCTTTGTTCATCTAACACAGTCTGTCAATACCAACAGGTCTCAATTATGATTGACACTGTCATCCCTGCTCAATTACTGAAGAAAACCTTAAATTAGCTAACATCTAGGCCACAGAATACAGTGCACTGCGGAACTTCCTGCCAAGATGTCAGAAAACAGAACTTGCAGTTAGCTCTCTTGTGGTACTTGCTCCTCCAAAGCCAAGACACTCCAACTGTCCTCATTCTACCACCTTCCCTATTTGCCATGAATGTTCGTGTGTAGGGCAGAAAGTAAGACAAATTCCTTCCAAAACTACTCATGTATGTAGTGCTAAGTCAGCTTCCAGCACTGCATGCCAAATACTATTGGGCTGCCATTGTAACTGTGCCAAAGACTCAGAATACCGGAGCTGGCAGGGATTTTAGGGACAACTACTCCAAAATCCTGAAAGGTTAAATGACTTGTCCAAGGTGACAGTGTGAATAGCCCAACAGTCATGAATTCAAGTCACCTGACTCCAATCTTACTGAGGATTGGACTATTTCCCTTGAACCTATAATACCGTAATGAGTATCCTGGTGAATTATCTCTTATTTGAAATGTCTTAAAATCATACTTAAACAAGTATCCAGAGATGTATTATTGTAAGAATAAGACAATCTGGTGTCTGCAAGTAAATAAAATTTAAAATTAGATTTAACCTTGATCAATTTCAATTTATAAAACTAACCCAGATTGGACACAAATAAAAATTATTCAACATTAACCTCACTTAAATTAAGTTTTACATATCCTTATTCAGAGCACAACATTCTACATAGCCCTAGCCTGAGGAGAGACTACCTCACATGTGGACAATTACTCTGCCTTACTTACGTAAGGGAGAACTATTTGGTGTTTCTTAAGGCCAAGCACATGCCCTAGGCTTTAAAGTTCCCATGTAGTCCACCGGCTCAAAATAGGACAGTTTTTAATCCAGATCCATCATGGAACTTTTATTCTGTACACAGTGTGGCTATTTTCACAGCACTGGGCTAGATGCTGGAGAGGAATAGGAGATGAATTTGAAACACAGACCATGTAACAGGACACCAATCAACTTTATAGACATTATCACATAATCTTCATAACCCTAGGATAGTGGTATTATTATCCCCATTTCACAAAGGAAAAAAAAATGGAGAAAATTTAGCCAAAGTTAGGAGAAGGTGGAACTTTGAAATGTCTGCATTGTCACCGAGAAGGCTAAACCACCTCCGTGCCTACCCCCACATTTCTAACTGGGGAAGCACAGTAATCTATTCTGCAGCACAGTTTATCATCCTAGATTCAGATTTGACATCTCCATACTGCATAAGAGTTTCAACTCTGTAACACCCTAAGAGGAAAACTAGGCCCTAGCCAGTTTGGCTCACTGGATAGAGCGTCGGCCTGGGGACTGAAGGGTCCCAGGTTCGATTCCGGTCAAGGGCATGTACCTTGGTTGCGGGCACATCCCCAGTGGGGGGGTGTGCAGGAGGCAGCTGATCGATGCTTCTCTCTCATCGATGTTTCTAACTCTCTATCCCTCTCCCTTCCTCTCTGTAAAAAAGTCAATAAAATATATTTTTTTAAAAAAAGAGGAAAACTAGTGTCTATATTCACTCGGAATTCTAAAAAGATATCCAAATCCCTAGTTTAAAGGATTTACAGCTTTATTTGTATGTAAAACACAGAACCCAACAGCATCTGTGTCTCATGGGTTCGTTGGTGTACGAGGCTGACAGAACAGGCTCAAAGAAGCGGAACAGTGTCTCACACACAGTAAGTGCTCAATTAAAGTCAGCCGCTGCTTTCAAAAACACCACCCTTCCTCAGTAACCATATTCCTCAAAACAGAATTCCAAAGGAGAGAAAAGCTACACAATTCGTTTCTACTATAAGGTGGTCTACAACTGAAAAAAAAGTTTGGCTAAATGTACTATGACTCAACCATAAAATTTTAATTCTGAAAACTGCTTAGAAATACAAAAACATGTAACATATTAGGTTAAAATACGTATTTCTAAGTAGTTGTTGAATACAAAACAGTAGTTAAGGCTACAAGAGCAACTCCATAAACTCTATGTAAATAATCAAAGACTAGATTTCAAGGCAAAAAAAAATGAGAACAGCTGTTAGGATGGTCAAATTACGGATGATTGTTTTTCTTTTTAAAGGTTTCCCTCATCAAAGATACAAGATGGTGGCGGGGTAGGTAGAAGGTACACTTCCCTCTTCCCAAAACCAAACTGGAATTACAAGTTAATTACAGAACAATCAACCAGAATAACGAACAGAAGACTAGCTGAAGAGAATCTTGTAACCAAGGATTTACAGAAGATGCCACATCGAGACTGGTAGGAAGGGCAGTGACATGAAAGGGCTGGCCCCGGTCCCACGGGCAGCAGCTGAGATTAAGGAAGGGCAGCTAAGCAGCAAAGGTTACCCCTGAGAAGGGTGGGGTCTCAACCCCAAGCTGGGCTCCCCAGCCCAGAGCACCAGGAAGAGGCACACACATAATAATAGCGGGCTGTGAGATTCAGTGGGGATTCTGTCTGCCAGGGAGAGGCAGTACATGAGTGAATAAAAAAACTGCAGTGGCATTGACACAATGGAATACTACTCGGCCATAAAAATGAAGGAAATCTTATCCTTTCTCATTACACATAGCTGGACCTGGAGAGTATTATGCTAAGTGAAATAAGCCAGTCAAAGAAAGACAAGTACTGTAAGATTTCACTTATATGCGGAATCTAATGAACAAAATAAACTAACAAAACAGAAGCAGAGAACAGGTTGATAGCTGTCAGAGAGGAGGGGGTTGGGGGACTGGGTGAAAAAGGTAAAGGGATAAAGAAAAAAAAACAAAACAACCTCATAGACACAGAGGAAAGTATGGTGATTACCAGAGGGAAAGGGGGGCGTGGGGAGGTAGAAGAGGGGAAAGGGGGGACAAATGGTGATAAAAGGAGACTTGACTTGGGGTGGTGAACACACAATACAATATACCGATGATGTATTAAAGCCTGTGTGCTGGGAACCAATTCCAGCATGTAATAATTACAAGAGTTCCAACAAAAGGTTGATGGGACTTGGGGGGCTCCACAAGGGAGAGCCACACATGTAGTTTACCTATTGGAAACGGCTAAACGGCATTTCCCCCAAACCTGAATAGGATTGTCTGCTGCCAGACAGCTCAGGGCATTTTATTGCCTCCTGTTGGCCAAACACCTGAACAGCTGTAGGCTATTCCCCAAACTGACAATGCTTCTGTATTCTACCCTTTGAAACCTTACCCTTTGAAGTGTATTATCTCCACCTTGCCTTAAAACAAATTGTGTTAAATAAATAGCACGGGGTCCTTAGACAAGGTGAGTCTTCAGTTCCTTTAGCTGAAGATCCTCTGACCCCCAATGCCTTTCAAAATTATCTTTCGTCCTTGGACTCCTTCTTAATCATCTACGCGCAGCCCCTCTCTCCAGAATGCTGAACCCTTTGTCAGGGTGGGAAAAGAACCCCGGCACCTGTGCATCTGAAACACATATATTTTTATTAACCAATGTCACCAATAAATTCAATAAATAAGTTTTAAAAAAATAAAAGTTCCTTTCACATTACTCTTTATATTTCTATAACAAAAAATTGTCATTTTTAGTTATTTCATCATATACCAAGTAGGTGTCCATTTTACCTAACTTAAGGGAAATCTGTAAGAAAATTAGATGTATTTTGAGCCTGCTGTGCAATAATAAAGACAATATATCCCTTCCACAGGGACACATCTGTGCTCTTCCCCCAAGTCTCTTATAACAAGCCACTCACAACAACAACATGCCAGTTATCAATTATACTCCTAGACTTAAATGCTTCAAGATGACTTAATAACATGGAGAACGTACTAGCATCAAGAGTAGAAGAAATCAAAGAATCTGAATCTGAATTTCAATCATCATCTATCTAGCAACATTTCGCCAAGTGTCCACCTATAATACACCCACACAAGATTCTTCTCAAAATCCAGATTCCTACCACCACTAACAACCCTCAAACCTACAAAACTGGACTCTCTGAGAGAGGCCCAGAGTTTGCCATCTTGAACAATCTCCTCAGGTGATGTTTAGGCACACAAATATTATGAACTATTGATACACAGACATTATTCAAAATTTCAGCAAAAGAAACAAACAGAACTCGAATTCTGAACTGGTAATTCAATTACTTCCTAATTTCTTACAACCACCAGCTCAAATAAACCAGGTTGTGCGAATCACAGGTACAAGGAAAAAATACCCTGCAAATTTGTTGTCTCTTCTACCTAACCTATGAATCATCCCCAAAAATAAGTCGGCAAACTTTATCAATAGCCTTAAAATACCCAGGACATTTGCCCCAAAAATCTCCACTGGTAAGAATTTTTCCTATGAGGATAATCAAGGATGCAAAAAAGGTTGTTAGGCAAAAGTGTTTGGGGCAGCAGCATTAATTTTCATTACCTGCCATTTCTTAGGTATACACACTGCATCTGGCCCTGGTGGGTGCTTTACATACAGTATTTCTAACCCTCACAACCTAGAAACTACTTTTATCCCCATTTTAGAGATCAGAGGGCTGAGGCTCAGAGAAATTATTAAAGTGAACCTAGGCCACACAACTAAGAAATGACAGAGCCAGGATCTAAATCTCAGGAAGGAGGAGTACAAACATTAGGCTCTTCCCGGAAATTGCCTCGCCACCTAAGAATGTTACAAAATGTTGTACTGTTTAAACAAAGTATGATATGTCAAAAGGGAATACTATACAACCACTAAAACCATGTTCTTCAAGAATCTTTAATGAAATATAAAATTCCCATGATGCAATCTGAAGTGAAAAAGAAGGGAAGTGTGATCCCAGTTTAGAATTTAAGGGACACAAGTCACACAAAGGTAGAGACCTATATTTATCTCAGTTTTGCCTGCATCACCAAAGCCTAACACTGTACATGGCATATCAATGTCTATCACAAAAATAAATTACATGCAGGAAGATTTTTTAAAGACCAGGAAAAAATTTCCAAAATGTTGTCAGTGGTTATTGTAGGATTTGGGACTTAGGGGTGACTTTTGCTTTTTGACATCTGTTTGTACTTTCAAGTATTCTGTAATAACTTTGTATTACTTTCATAATCAGAAATAAAAGCAATGACTAATATTCAAATCCTATGTTTACGCATCTCCCTCTACATGAGCTGTAGTTAAGTTCCAGATCAACTCAACATGCAGACTAATATATAATTTTTTTATTCACTATAACAAAGAAACTACTTTGTAGCTAGAAAGCAATCATCTTATTTTCATATGCCAATATCTTAAATGGGAGTGGGATTTAATACTTGTTACAAACAGAAATACTTTTATCGCCTATAGTCATTAGTCCCTTAATAGGGAGGAAATGGATTTCTAACATCTACATACTCTTTGTATCGATGGTTTGAGCATTTTAGATATCACCCTAAATGCTAGCACTACAAGGATTAAAAATCAAATGTGGCTTTTGCTACTTAACAAGGGTTTCTTGCCAAGATGATTCCCACACACTGCAGAAGCCATTATTAATTAGTATTAAAATTGTACCTCATCTCCGGTAGTTTATTAATAGGCATTTTACATAAAAGAATCTACATTGTCACTCTTATCCCATGTGTTTTTTAAGAACTATATTTTAGAATCAACCCAGGATGAGCCAATTGTTATATTTAATTATAACGGTCATTCTGGACCATTTCTAATAGCAAAACATGGCACAAATCTGATGATAATTCTACTATCAAGCTTCCTCCAAATTGACTCCATCTTCTTATCAAATTCTGACTTTGTTAGCCAGATTATACTTCAGTGAAGAATCTACGAAAAAGCCAAAGGACAGAACCTGAATTACACTGAATCTGCTGATTCTAAAAGCAAACTGAGATGGGTGATGGGTGGGAACGGAAGAGGGAGGGGAGAAAGAATACCATAGAGTAATGTAAGGTAAAGTGGGCATTTGTATTGTGTAATTTTCAATGAAAAAAGCATTTGCTATGGAGAAAATGGTGGAGGGGGAAATAAAAAGACAGTTACAGAACTCAGTGGCCCTAGGTCCTATTTGTAAAAGGGGTAACACGATGAGAACAGCTTTATATGATCAAAGGTGTTTCTTCTCTGGGATTGAGATTTACTCCTAGATTAGGGAAGGAAAGAAGGAAGGAAGGAAGGAAGGAAGGAAGGAAGGAAGGAAGGAAGGAAGGAAGGAAGGAAGGAAGGAAGGAAGGAAGGAAATCTGCCTACTTGTATTACCAAATAAGCTAAATTTCAAGGGATTAACAATACAGGTCTAAATCTCCAATACAGGTAAGCTTTTGCTTCAGTTACAACCTGGAATTTTTGTCGCAATGCCCTCTGCTCTGCCCACGTAAGAAAAGCATGGTTTGGATCACTCAGCATCCATTTGGACACCCTTCTTCCTTGCCTACTTACTTCTAGAGAAGCTGGAAAACAGATCCAGAGACAGAGAAACATCGATGAGAACGTCAAACCTCAGGGAAGGTAGGGGAGGGTGGGGGTAAGGGGGAGAGATCAACCAAAGGACTTATATGCATGCATATAAGCCTAATTAATGGACACAGACAACAGGAGGGTAAGGGCATGACTGGCCGGGGGGCGGGGGAGTTGGGGGGTAATGGGGGAATAAGGACACATATGTAACACCATAATCAATAAAGAAATTTAAAAAAAAAAAAGAAGAAGAAGAAGAAGTTACATTCCCAGAATCTCTTGTAGCGAAGAGTGGCCAAGAAAATACAGATGGAAGTTCCAGGAGTGAGAACCCTTTATCAGATAAATAGCCAAAATCTTGAACAGAAAACAGCTCTTGTTCCCCTCTCTTTCCCTGCACAGACCACAATGCAAATCAAGGCACAGCACAGCCAGACTACAACAGTGAGGCCAAAGGCCACAGGCTCAGGACAGCCGTGGCAAGAAGGGTATTTGCTGTGGGGCCTGGCCCGCTTGGCCCCAGATTTTTTGTTAGTTGAGGAAAATAACCCCAGCTTGTTTAAGCCACTGTGTGTTGGGTTTTCTGTTCATCGCAGCCAAGTACATTCTTGCCTGTTAAACTCACTGATAGGGCAAACCTTTCAGTGTTTTAACTCATCAATGATCAACTGAACCAAAACCCCCCAAGTCTTCACAGAGATACGATTTACTGAGAGTGCAAGCAGTTACTGGGAGTGCTTAATCCTCATTTTGTCCTCACAGGTCTCCAGAGAGGCGACCTTAGGACCCCCAGCCGAGACAGTCTGATGGCAGCTTCTGAGCTCGTTCCTGCCAAGCTACAGTCTCGGGTGGATTTTTTTCTCATTTAGATTGCAAAGTAACCTTAACCTTCAATTCTGCACTCCTTCTCAACTCTAACTGTCCTAACAAACGTTCCAATAGGAAGAAGTCTTTCACGAAGAAATAAATCACCTCTTCCCCTAGCCGTGGTCACCAGCCACTGCTGGTCCGTGAGGTCCAAAAGGTTGGTGACCGCTGCAAAGAAAAGGATTACTATGACGTTTAAAAAAAAAAAAAAAAACTGACAAGCATTTCTCGTGTTTTGAAGCCTTTATCCGTCCGTGTGGCCGCTGCATTAACGTTTACTAATAAGCACCATGTGCCTGGCACGGGGCTAAGGGTTTCAACGCATCGTCTCTCATTCAACGCTCACAGTATCCCCTGAAGAGGACACTACCACTGGACCCACCTTACGAGTGAGCAAACGAACGCGTTAGCCCAGACACAGCGTTTTCTTTGAAAAAGTCTCTTTCTAGACACCAGTGAATGACAAGGTCAGAGCAGCAAAATATTAGAAGGGAAATTAATTGACTTTGTTGATAGTCTTTCATAAAAATATCAGAAGTGACTGACTCAGGGCAGTTCAAAGAAAGAAATATACTCAAGGCAGGAACAAGTATAACTGAAGAGGGTATAAAGCCTTCCCATCCTGAGAAAAACCTAAAATTCCACACTCGTGTTTAATATACTTTTACTCAGTATGTACTCAACCATCTTTACGAGGGACACTGTGAGCTATCGGGAAGGCCAGTAATAATGTTTTGAGAGCTGTGAATGTTCCTTTTACCATAAGACCACTTAATTCATGTTCCAATATATTTGATTTTCATTTTCAATGTAAGAATGTGAATTTTATGAACTATGGTTTATAATGAATATGGTTATTATTAATGTATTCAGCACTTTCTCTGTGGCCAGCACTGTGATGTTTTGATAAGAGAGTAAAGATGTATGTAAAACAACTACCTAAGGATGCAGGCACTATTATCAACACCCCCTTTTACAAATGAGTCTGCAGGGGATGAATTTTCCCTAGCTCCCTGTTAAAAGGTAACACCCAGCCCTAGTTAGTTTGGTTCAGTGGTTAGAGTGTCAGCTGTTGAACCAAAGGGTCATGGGTTCGATTCTGATCAAGGGTCCACATCTGGATCCCCAGTTGGGGCAAGGCAACCAAATGATGGGTCTCTCTTACATATCTCTCTCTCTCTCTCTCTCTCTCTCTCTCTCTCTCTCTCTCTCTCTCTCTTCCTCCCTCCCTCCCTTCCATTCTCTAAAAAAAAAAAAAATCAATGAAAAAATATCCTCAGGTGAGAAATAACAAAATAATAATAAAATAAAAGGTAACACCAAGATTCAAATCCTGGTCTGGCCCATAGCCCTGTACTTTTAACCACTAAGCTTCCTAAAGTAATTTGTTCTTGTTGTGTATTAGCATTAATCAAACATTACCTAGAAAACTGTATTAGCTTACTTTTTATTTATATTCATTTCCAGTACTCCCCATTTTCATTTCTTTTTGCTTATTTCTCCCTACTCCCACCAGAACATCTGAGAGAATCTATTCACCAAATCACACGGCAATCTTCACTGAAGTTTGTCAAATTAAAGAGATAACATAACTGCTGCTCTACTTCTAATCAATGTGCGATAGGCTGTCTCAGTGGCTAATTCAAGCAAGCAGCAGTAAATGACCCCAGTTGTGCCTGTTATTATAAAAATGCAACATGGTTTTTTAAAGTCATTAACAGCAATATCCTAAAAGCCCAGCAGATGTCAACCTCAATTCGTGAAAATAGGACATTTCCCACCACCCCCTTTTAACACTTCCTTCTTTCTATGATGAAACTCAAGGGATTCAGAACTTTGAAAATTCCTGGGCTTCTGAATTTGATGTAGGAGTTTTTCATTGTACTGTACACATACATGTTTTTCCAACATAAAAAGAAAAGTGTAACAGTGAGATGTAAACCACCACCAAAAATGAAAAAGAAGAGTTAAAATATACAAATTCCATTTTGCCTCTCAGGACTCTGGCAAGATAAGACTACTTCTGACTCTTGACCCATTTATTTTCTACCTGTCCCACACTTCCCCCTATACCTCTCCTCCCTCTTTACATATCAAAACTCTCATTTAACTGACTTAAATGAACCAACATTATGATCTCACATGGAGCATAAAATCTAAATTTTGAAGATCAATATTAAATAAATTAAAAACAATTTTTCTTTATCCTTAAACAATGCTGTCCATGGTATCTATCCCAATACTGACCATACCTATCAAAAGCCTTAACTAAACTTGAAAATAAGTTCCCATTTACAAAACTGTTGAAGATGATAAATTTTATTATTCATTTAGATTTGAACAAAAATGTCCAATACTCTGTATGGCTATTCCAAGGTAGTTATTAAACAAAAACAAAATAAAAAGAAGAAGAAAAGAAACACTAGTGATTTTTCTCTGGTAGTTTTATGTGTATCAAATCTGTGGGAATTCAATGATCATCCAAGAATAGAATTTCATTTCTTTCACCACTACTCCATTGCCCATATCTTAACCTCACTGAATTTTTGGTCCATTGCGTAGAAGAATTTCTCTACTAATAAAAATACAACCCATTAAAGATTAACTTGCCCCCAGGACACTCTCTCTGGAAACAAATTCCAAGCATTACAATCACCAATTTGCACTCTGTAGACTTAAAAGCAGATAATCTTATTTATCCTGATTTAAATTGGAAACCTGCACACAGTTTAAGGCAACTGTGAAAAGAAAAATGGCAAATCCGAATTCACAATAACCAGAAACCCAACCAAATGCAGACTTTACTTACTTGGCCCTTTTCAAGTGAAAAGTGCTACCTTGGTATCTATTTTATTTCTACAATTACGAAATTGCAAAATTCTTTTGGGCCCATTATTTAGGTATATAATATATGTCAGAAATTGTGATGAGCACTAGAAATCTTTTGAATCTATATTGTAATACGTATGATTAATAATAATAAAACAACTGATATATATTAAGTTCTTATCATTTACCAAACAGTGTGACAAGTTTTAGCTTACTGGGCATGATCTCTTTTAATTCTTACAATCCTAAGGGTAAGGTACTAATTTCAGACCCATTTTACAGATGAGCAAACGGAAATAGAGGCCTAGGAACTGTCCCAATTCCTCACAGGGATTTATTTGAACCTTGGCCTGTGTCATTCCAGCGCCTAGGCGTACTACAACCACCTGGTATAAAGCAGTAAGGCACATGATTATGTCTGGTTCCGAAAACTGGTCTTGTTCCTTCAAACATGGTGGTTCTATGTAATCTGACACCAGAAAGCATGCATCACAAAACGCCTTGGTACACTATGCACTGGTTCCATTGTCAAACATGTTCAGAATTTACTTTCTTCGATGGCTTAATCACTTACTGGTCATTTTGGAAAGTTAAAGCACTATGTTCAATCATTCAAGAATTCTTTGGGGTTAAAATGTGAATATTTTATTATATATTGGCTGGTGAAGAATTGTGAATATTTTATTACATACTGGCTGGTTAGCTCTGTTATGATTTTCTGTAAAAAAAAAAAAAAAAAGTATCACTGTGCAAAGCAATATTAAACCATCTCATGTCAGAATACCAGTATCTACAAAGGGGAGAGCCTTCAAATAAAAAGCCTCACCTATATTTCATTTTATTCTAAATGAAAATTTATTGTTTCAAAAAAGAAATCCACTTCTAAAGCTCGGGTTATGCATGAGGGCTTCCTGGAAGCTAGCATCGCTGTGGTTATTTGTATGTGCACAGGTAAAAACAGGTAAGGAAGACGTAGTATTATTAGAAGATCCACCATCACTCTGAATTCATGTAGAAAATAAATTGGAAACTTGTTGAACAGGCGGGTATGCGGTCTATCAGTTAAATCCAAACAATCACACAACAATATTTTTTTCTGAATAAATGTAACATTTTGTTTTATAACCAGAAACTAGGTCAAAAAATTCATAAAACGAATGAAATAACTAAAATGGGTTATTGAAATGCAACTGGGGCTTTAATTTCCAGATCTACTTTGCAATATTCTTATTTGAATAGTTTATCGCAGTAGTAACTCTTCTAAAAAGTCACATAATTTAAGGGGGGGGGGGAAGAGAGGAAGAGAGAAAGACATGACAAGCACTAGGGATGTTTATCAATAAAAATAAGCAGCAAGGGAGATGAATTTGTAGCTCATCCAAAACGCCTGCCAAACACTCCTGCTATTTGTTTCCACCAAGTTATTGTTTTGGAAAACATGTTGTTCTCTCTTAAAATAACCTGCTTAAATGTTCTAAAAAGCCACTGCATTTCCAGAGGCTAAATAGCTCCCATATTGCGATGCATTGACTGATAAAGTCAAAGTAAGTTATGCATAAAGCCACACAAAAAAAAAGTTGGAAGGCTCCATTGCTCCCTTGTTATAAGGACATTAGCTACTGAATGAATCCACTACTCACCCTTAGTGAAACTAATGCCTGGTCCTTTACAGTATTTTATGACAGTCATTCAAAATGCCTTATTACTCCAGGTGAAGGAAATAAGCCACATCCATGGCTGCAGTTAGGCCAGTAATTACCATTTTAAGGAAGGGCAAAATGACCTTGGACATTTTAGCAATCACTCTGAGAACTCCAGTCCTCCCATTAAAAAACACTGAATGTGTTTCCAGTCCAATATGGTTAAAGCTGTGATGCCTGGGAAAGTACCAAAGAAACTAGGGAGTTAAAAAAAAAAAAAAATCCCAAGTTGTGAAAACATAGACATCCAGAGTACAGGAAAATTTTTATGAACTTAGTGGAACTCAAGATGTGTTTTATAAGCTGTCAGGAGATGAACACACACTGTCCTCCAACCCAGCAGCACTGCCCTGACACAGTCCCCAGCTCTGGATGCTCACCCCCATCCTGGCCCCTCTTACTCCAGGGTGGAGGATGGGAGGCGGGAACTCCTGTCTTAAGCCTTGACATCTGCAGAGAGTTTTCCAATAGCCAGACAAGGCCCCTCAGCTGGAGGAAGTGGATACTGACAAGAGGAAAGAGAAACATACAGAGACAGAGCTTGGGTTCAAAGCTGCCAGCGAGTGGGGAGAGAATCACACACAGTCTGTGCGGTCTGAGTGGGTCCGGATGACACAGCCCAGGTGTCCGGGCTAAAGCTGGCATCTCCAAAGTGCATTCGCAACTTGGGCGCGCCGGTACAAACCCGGCCTTAGGTTTCTCGGAAGCTGGCAAGTTAGCACAGGGTTCCCCGTGCCTAGAGACCTGAGAGGCGTGGAAGGGTGGAGAGTCCCGCTAGATCTCTCTCCACTCCCTGGGTGTCTCCAGGCTCCGCGGGGAAGGGGACCGGGGAACTAAGGCGGCTGTGGGCCGGAGAGGCGGGCGCTGGGGCGCGCGACGGGGATGTCCGGAAAGGAGTTGGGGGCGCAAACGGAGAGTCCGAGAACGCGGGGGGATGCCCACCTTGTAACATGGCCTCAAGTTTCTTCCTGTCCACGCGGAAGCGCTCCTCGCTCCACTCCGGGCTGTGCAGGGGCGCCCCGGCGACAAGGTCGTCCTCGGAGCCAGGCATGGGCGAGTCGGTGCTGCGCTCGCTGTTGGAGCCCGGGTCCGACTGCGCCGCCAGGTAGCCGGGCTCGCCCTGGGCGGCCATGGTGGGCGCGCGGCGCTCGGGCTCCGGCTGCGGCCGCCGCTGTGCCTGCGCCGCCGCCGCTCGCCGGCCGGGCTGGTCTGGCTCCCCGCGCCGCGGCGCTACCTCGTCCGCCCGCAGCCGCCGACGCCGCCACCAACGCCGCCGCCACGGAGTCCCCGGCGCATCCCAGCCCTGGGCGCCGCCCACGCCGCACGCCGCCCCGGGTCCCGGCCGCGGTCTTGGGCCAGTGGCTGCACCGCCCCCAGCCAGCAACGCCCGCGCCAAATGAGCGCGCCGCGCCGCCCGCGCATCCATCCGCGGAGCCCGGCGCTCCCTCCCCGCCCGCCGCCGCAGCCGCGCGCTCATTGGCCCGGCCGGCCCACGGGAGCCCGGCGGGCGGGCCCTGGCGCTTGTACATACTCGCTCACCACGTACAAACGACCACTTTTCTGCACTTAAACGTATAGGTCTTGTCCCACACACACACACTTTCATAGTTCTTCAAACACAGACACTCTCCAGGTTCAAGCACAGCACCCTCCTGAACGCACACGAAGTGCACACGCAATTTCCCTTCTACTTACACACAACAGGCTACACCCTAAAACCCAGAACCCCAGTCCATCCCACAAGTTGGAAACAGGAGGGAGAAAAGAGAAGGCTTGCGGAAGAAGCAATGTCCATCTCTCAAACATCACTGTGGTCATTGCTTCCATGCAGTGCATTCCTCCACTAAGGGCTCAAAATCAGATCGCTCCTCTCATTCAGCAAAGTGGCCAGTTGCACACGAGGTGACACGAGGCTTACTCTTTTTATTGCGAGCAAAGGGAATGTTTACTCGAATGAAGGACGCAGACATTTTCGATGTGATTCCCAAGGAATGGATTCAGCTGATTATAAAAAAAGCAGAGGGGAGGAAGGGGGCAGGAGGGGGAAAAAAAGGGCTCTGAGATTGCATGGGTGGTTAGCTGGATCCCCGGCTCTTGTCAGGGGCTGGGAGGCTCTTCTCTGTTCTCGAGATCAGGGTCTCGCAAATGATAACCAGAAATGAACCTCTGAACCTACCTGCCCTGGCCAGCCCACCCACTGCCACTCTCAAACTTGGAGTTGAAGCACCAGGAAAGAAGAAACTTGTTTGCACTAGGAATGCCTTTGGAACTCTTATTTTCCCAGTTCATACTGATTCATACCCTCTTTTGTGACCAAAAGCACAACGATTTTACTTTTTTTGAAGGGAGAGATGGGGTAGTAGTTTCTCCCCACGGGGGGAAGCTTACTAACACACGTGAGAGGCAAGCCATCTCATTGGCGAGGGCGCATGGAAAATCGTGTACTATGCTTGAGGTTAATCAGAAGTCTTACAGGTTCGGTTAAGAATTGACTCTGGCTGGGTACTCTGGTGTAACTGACAGATGAGAAAACTGAAACTATGGGAAGTCAAAAGACATGACTAAGGTCACACAGGTAACAAGACAAGAATCAACCCCGGGTGTGTGCTTTTAACACCTAATCTTCATAAAACCCTGCCTTGTTGAGCAGAGAACCCTCCTGCTTGTGCACCTGCTGAAGACCAGGTGTAGGAAGTACAAGTTAACTGCTTGATTCACCACCGTATGTAATCTAAACCCATTAATTACTGTGCAAAGCACTAAATCAAGCACCAAAAGAAGTTATCAAGGAGCCTTGCTTGCATCAGGGATATTCACCGTCTTTTCTGGCAATAAATATTTTATGGGGATGTACTATGTGCCGAGCACTGTGTGTTAGGCCCAAAGAATGGTGACCAAAAGCAAACTTCATTCCTGAAGGTGACATTCTAGTGAGAAATATAGAATGTTGAGCAAAAATAAATAACTCACTCAGAAAATATTAAATTGCACCTATATTAAGCATTACAAATAAGTGACTCCAGATATGAGAAATCTTATAATGGAGTAATTGGATTAACCTCAGAGAGGTCAGTGGAGGCTTCTCAAAGACAGTGACTCTGGAGCTAAAAATGGAAGTTTGCAAAGAAATTAACCTGGCAAGAGCCTGGCCGATGTGGCTCTGTGGTTGAGCATCGACCTATAAGTCAAGAGATCATGGTTTGATTCCCAGTCAAGGCACATGCCCGGGTTGCAGGGTGGATCCCCAGTGAGGGAGGCGGGTGCAGGAGGCAGCCAATCCATGATTCTCTCTCATCATTGATGTTTCTATCTCTCCCTTCCTCTCTAAAAACAATAAAAATATATTTTTAAAAGAAATTAACAGGCAAGAAAGGGGAAGAGCGTTCCCTGCAAATGATCATTCAATCATGACATCCCTACAATTATCCTTGTTTTTCAGTTGAGGAAACTGAGACATGGAAGCTAAAATAACCCAAGGTTGCACAACCAACTATGTTGTAAAATTTGGAATAGAACTCAAGCAGTCTTCCTTGAAAATTAGACTTCAGGTGCTCTGTACTTAGCCACTAATCTACATTGGCTCTCAATGGGATCGGCATAAGCAGAGATCCCGTGGTTGAAGGAGGCAGTATGCATTCTTCTATGGAGAAACTAAAAGAAGAGCACCATAGCTGGTACAAGAAAACAATTAGATGGTACTAACTAAGGCAGGAAAAATAAGTAAGGAGTAGATCATCCAGGGGTCCTCAAACTATGCCCCGCGGGCCACATGCGGCCCACCGAGGACATTTGTCCCGCCCGCCGGGTGCCGCTGCCTGTCCTGCTTAGCAGCTGACTCGTCCCAGGCCCACAGTGCACATAGGAATTTGTTCATAGTTTTGTGTTTTTTTTTAACTATAATCCGGCCCTCCAATGGTCTGAGGGACAGTGAACTGGCCCCCTGTTTAAAAAGTTTGAGGACCCCTGATAAGCCCTATAAGCCAAGTTAAGGAATTTTTATCTGTATCCTTAGAAGGAAGCCACGTAGAGGCTTTAAATAAAGGATGATGTACTCAGATTTGTGTTTATTTTAAATGACTGTGGCTATAATACAGAAAACAGGTGAGGGACAAGGACAGAAGTAGTTGAACCAATTAAGAGACTATTTGGGTAGTTTAGATAATAGATGTTGCTAGTAGCTTACCTAGAGTGGTGAAAATGGAGAGACGTGAAAGACGAGAAATATTTTTATGGTAAATATCACCCACTAGATTGGTGATGGAATTGGAATGGAGTGATAGAGAGGGAAATGTCAAGAATAACTCTAAGGTCCTGGCTAACATAATTGTAGAGAGATGGGTACCATTAACTGCAATAAGAAACACTGGAAGAGGGCTTACTACATTGGAGTAAAGATGAACTTGAATTAGAACATACTGGGTTTGAAGTGCTATTCATACCCCCAAGGAGATATGTCAAGTAAGCAATTGGATATATGGGTCTGGAGTTGAGAAAAAGAGATCTTGGCTGGAGATTCAAATGTGTTGTTTGTAGGTGGTCATTCTAGCCATATGCATGGGTAGGACGGTCTAGGAAAATGAACAAGAAGAAAAGATAATCAAGGAAAGACTCTTTCACAAATTCTAACAGTAGATAGCAGTATAATGGGAAAGGAGACAGAGGGAGTTAGTAGGAGAAGAATAAAAACAAAACCAAGTCTTGTCATGTATACCCAGGAAAAAAAAGACTATTTCAAAAAGGAAAGTATGATTATCTTTTTACAATAAGGGAGATCAAAACATTTTTATGGAGGTCACTTGGGATCTTAGCAAGAAAGCCAGAATAGAGTGATGAAAGACTGCATATTGCTAACAAAATAAGGAATAAAGACAACAATTTGGGGAAAGTTTGCCTGGGAAGGGGAAGAAAGAGTAATAGCTGAAGGATAATATGGGTAGAGGAAGAGCTCTTTGTTGTTTCTTGGGCTGGTTGGCTGGTAGCTTGGGTGATTGATCTAATACATATATAGAAGAAATCAATATAACAAGGCTTTAAAAGCATGAACAAGTAGATGAGAAATAGCTCATCGGAAGATAAAAAGATTGGTATAAATGTAGGTCAGTTTGCAGGTTTCATTCCTAAAACACAAGGGAATCTAATCTGATAGCTTTTATTTTTCCCAAAAGAGTAAAAGTACAAAGGTATCAGTTGAAAGTGTAGAGGAAGAAGAGCTGCCAGAGGTTTGAGGAAAGTAGAAAGGATTCGTTTTTGTTTACTTGTTTGTTTACAGAGATTTTTAAATCATCTTTGCATCCATAAAAGAATGAATTGCTACTATTGAGAGTCCAGTGGATGTTAGTAGCCGTAAGTTTGTAATGGGACCAACCTTCTTGCCCTGACTTTCTCCACCAGTGCTAAGCTTCTTGTGTGCAGGCACAGAGAAAACATAAGAGTCCTGCCAAGTAGATGAAACACCTGGAGCTAGAAGGCAATGGAGCAGTGCCTGATGGAAAACAATTTCCAACACAGAAGTATATATCCAGCACAACTATCAAGCATGAGGACAAATTCATTCCAAGGTATGGGAGGTCTCAAAAAAGATTATTTCCTTATATTCTACCTGAGCCAGCTACTGAAGACTGTGTGCCACCAAAACAAGAGAGTAAATCATGATGAAGAGAAAAACATGGAACATAGAAAAAAATGGATAGAAGCAAAGGGTTCCTCAGGATGATGGTGAAAGGAGAACAAAAATTGGAATAGGTCAGAAGTCTCAGGACAGAGATATCTTCTAGATTAAATAGACTTCTTCAAAACTAAAAAATATATTCAAAAGAGATTAAGACCGTTGGTGGAGACTTTAGGGTTGAATTCATGGTTTGTTCATAGAAAACTACGGTACAAAAAATAAAGACAATTAATAATTCCAAGTACATATAACAAAATATTATGCAGCAAAGTCAAAGTAGAATATGCTACATGGCTGAGCTATGATTAATCTTTATGTAGTTGTGATCAGGTTATCCATGAATGCTGTTCAAAACTAAATTATCAATATAACTAGATTAGGAATTTGGGGGGTTGTAAAGTGTGCAATTTGGGGTTTTGGGGTGAAAAGGTGACACAGCATCTGCTTTAGGGTAACATCCATAGATAATGACTAAAACTGTTTAAAAATCAAGAAATGGCAACATAAGCATGTTATTTGGAAATATGGAAGTAAAAATAGAATCAAGCTAAAGGTGTTGGAAGTGTTTGCCTGTAGAAAATGGAAAACAGGGGGAAGGCGTATGGTGCTTCTGGTTGTTAATATAAGTCTTCTGGAACAATTTGATTCTTTACACCACATTGCTACATAACTTTTAGAAAAGTTAATGAAGTCACAAGTGCTTGTAATATCATTATTGAAATGATAATA
Source organism: Plecotus auritus (assembly GCF_963455305.1). Lineage (NCBI taxonomy): Eukaryota > Metazoa > Chordata > Mammalia > Chiroptera > Vespertilionidae > Plecotus > Plecotus auritus. The sequence continues at coordinate 35,004,015 of NC_137783.1, read as the reverse complement.
AAAGGACCTTGAATTCACAACTTCTGAATCTTGTGTTCTTTCTATAAAAAATGAATAACAGTTGGCATAATTGACAATCTTTTTGTTTTCATAAAAGCATATTTGCCTTGTTTGTCTTTATCTTCTTATTTCAAAGTATAGGAACAGATCAGATGTCAGGTAATCAATGATAGATGATTGATAGATAGATAGATAGATAGATAGATAGATTTTATGAAGTAAGTCTTCTCAAAAAGAGAAATCACTTGGAAAATTTTAAATAACTAAGATCACGTGAAATCTTCAGATTCACAAAATGTGAAAATCCATGAGATTTACAAAAACAAGAAATGAGTGTTATCTTGCATTTATTTTAGAAATCCATATCTAAATGTGATTAGTGGTCATTGGATGAAAAAAAAAAACTTCTCTGGGAACTTTTGTTGTTGTCACCTGTTGGTAATCTTCTTACTTTACACCTAAGAAAACAGAGGATATTTTTTCCATCGATTTTCTTATTTTTTTAGAGAGAGTGGAAGGGGGGGATAGGGGACATCTGTAATAGTGTCAATAAAACAAACAAACAACCTCTAATGCTAGAATTAAAAGCAGTTGATAGGTGGGAACATTATCTTCTCACTTTACACCTAAGGAGACAGAGGCCTAGAGAAATGAGACAAATTGATTAGAGTGTCATATTACATGAAAATAAACTTAGAATCATCACTATTGAATCTGAAAGATTATCTGGTCCAGTCCTCTTACTTCACAGTTCAAGAAAATGAGACCCAAAAACTTAAAGAAAAATAAAGTTGGGCAAACATATGCTTAAGATTTATTTTTTAAAGCTGGTTTTCAAAGCATTATCCACAAAAAACATTTTTTTCATTTTAACATTTTACTGAAAATTTTTGGCCAAAAATCTACATAGCCATGGTATGGTACAGTATATTTTGGAGATCTGTTTGCTCTTAAGCAAATATTCTAATATCATATAAGTTTTTCCTGCAATGTTAAGTTAAAAGCAATAAAGTAGTAGATATTCTATCTTAATGCCTTTAGAGTTGGTTCTAGGAGAAGGCTTATTTAAAATAAACATAAATGAAGTAGTAAAAGAGGATGCATACCATGTGCAATGCTAGTCTATTCAGACTAATAATAATGCCTAATATTTATTGAATATTTACAATTTGTTGGACACTGTTAATTATCTTATATTTCATATATGTTTGTATTGATTTGAGGGAGAGAGAGAGGAAGGGAGGGAAGGTGGGAGGGAGGGAGAGAGAGAGAGAGAAAGAGAGAGAGAGAGAGATCTATCAGTTGCCTCCTGTACATGCCCTGACTGGGGATTGAAACCAAAACCTGGGTATGTGACCTGACTAGGAATCTAACCAGCGACCTTTCAGCGCACCGGACAACCCTCAACCAACTGAGCCACATGGGCCAGGGCTATCATCTCCATTTTAAAGAAGAGACTAGCTGAAGCAGGATAACATGCCTGGAGACGCACAGTGTGGTGTGGTTGTGATCAAACACAGAGACCTCTGACAGAGGTGATGTTCTTAACCATTTCCCAGGCTTGCTCTCCTATCTGGAGCTACTTGATTACACATAGGTATGTAAAATGTTAGAGGTGGAAGGAGCCTAAGACTCATTGATGCTGGTAGTGTTCACATTTAAAAAATAGAAACTGTGCCCTAGCCGGTTTGGCTCACTGGATAGAGCGTCGGCCTGGGGACTGAAGGGTCCCAGGTTCGATTCCGGTCAAGGGCATGTACCTTGGTTGCGGGCACATCCCCAGTGGGGGGTGTGCAGGAGGCAGCTGATCGATGTTTCTCTCTCATCGATGTTTCTAACTCTCTATCCCTCCCCCTTCCTCTCTGTAAAAAATCAATAAAAATATATATTTAAAAAAAAAAAAAAGAAAAGAAAAGAAACCTGGGAATTCCACATTTAAAAAAAAAAAAAATAGAAACTGCCTTTCAAATAAGCTCTAATCCTGAAAGCCCATACAGAAATCTAATAACAACAGAGTTGTTCTGGTTGAAGAAGGACAGGGGATTCTCACTAGCTCAACCTTTCCTTTCATAATTTCAGGGTTCAAAGGCTTGGAAAACTACTAATATCTCTCTCTCTCTCTCTCTCTCTCTCTCTCTCTCTCTCTCTCTCTCTCTCTCTCCCCACCCCATCTCTCTTTCTCATATAATAGAGCCAAAATGACTTGCTCAAATTGCATAATTCAAAAAACCAAGTTATATTCATGTTTTTATTGCTTTCCCATCAGAAGAGGAGGCAGAAGCTATCTAGTTGCCATAGGATTCTCTTACTATTTCAGTAAAATAGACTTCTGATTAAAAAAAAAAAAATTCTGGAAAACAGAATTTTCATTGGAATCTCAAAACCCCAATGCTAAATAGTAATGCAGAAACATGGGCCATTGAAAAGATATTACAATGGATCAAAACAGAAGAAGAAAGTTAAGCAGCAGGCAGAAGGCTAGAAGGAAATAAACTTTCCCAGTCACTTACCTAAATTTTAACATCGCCCAACACTCGACTTTGCCAAAATGAAAAAAAAAAAAAAGAAAAAACCTAGCAGTACTATGTTGAAAGCACCACCTATGGAGAGGTATTTAAGCTCCAGCCTCACAGCTCCAAGTTTCAAGGCACATGTTAATTATGCTTTTGATCTACAGTACCAATATTTTCCTATCATCCAGGATACCTGGGCTAGCACTCACATGCAAAGTTGTGTTCTTGTGACCTCCTGGGACCGTTGTTTCAAAAGACAACAGAGTAAGCATGTGCAAAATTATACCTTCCTGCATTTCTTTTTTTTTTTTTTTTTTTTTTGATGGGCTGACAGTCTGGTGGCAATGTGACTTTTAGACCTAGCCAGAAAAAGAGGTCTACAAAGTCATAAAAGCATCCAACCATCAGGGCTGTGAGAACTGGCTCTGCTTCTAACACTACACCAAGTTACAAGGTAAATTCCACCAGTGCCACTTATGTGCTAAACTTCACATCAAATGAGAAGAAAAAGATTCCAGAAAGGAGGGCCAATTGCGCATTGAAAGTGAGCCTTCCTGGGCAGCTTGTGTGGCAAAAATGGTTCATAGCAGGAAAAGAATGGGCCATCAAAAGAAGGACCAGGCCCCAAATCTGCAGAAATGCCAGAGGGCAAATACATAGCACACAATCCACCACACCCTCAACCTTCTCTCATGGCTGACATTACTAGGCGATCACAGTCTCCTTCCACTCCAGCTCAGGAAATGCTTCTCAATAAGCAGTCCAAAGAGCCAAGACAAATCATTCAGAGTTGGCTCTCAGTATGGAATTGCATTGCCATGTTGGATCCAGTGCTGTGGTTAAGGGATTGGAAGATGATAATCATTCATGTGGACACAGGCTGTTGACCCCCCTTTCATAGGAGGTGAGCCTAAGAGCAAAAGAAATAAATATATTAGGCATTGTCTATCAGCTGTTCCCTTCAGAATCCCTGTGTTTTTGTCCAGTGGAAATGAATGGGAATCAAACTGATTCTACTCCAGGTTCAGAATGTGGTAAGGAGCTATGTTCATGTAGAACTATCAGCATGTATCTGTCCAGTCCCAAACTGGACATTAGAAGACCTGTGTTTTAATCCCCCTTCTTTCACTAATTCTATAACTTTAGGCAAGTCTCTTAATTTTGCTGGGCCTAATTTCCTCATCTGTAAAAATTGGGAACAGGTTGATTTGGACTACATGAATTTTCAGGTTCCTTCTAACTCTATTACCATGACTTAAAGAAAGTGCTCACTTATTACTTCATTCAGCAACAGGCAGTTTTACATTAGAAAAGGTGTTTTCTTTCAAAGAGGAATAAATGGATTCAAAGAACTGTAATTCAATGTGGTGGAAATGGTAGCCCATAAAGGTACAGGCTAATCAAAGTCAGTGTCACACAGAGGTTGGCCGTGGTTCCAGGCCAACTGGGACACATTACTTTTATGACCTATGTATTAGCTATCTCTGGCTGTGTAACAAGTTACCCCAATGTTAACAGTTCAAACCAACAAACGTTATCTGTGGATTTCTGTGGGTCAGAAATCCAAGTATAACTTTGCTGGGTGACTCTGGCTCAAAAGCTCTCACAAAACTACAATCAATGTGTCAACTGGTCTCATTCAAAGACTCAAGTGAGAAACAATCCACTTCCAAGTCACTCATGTCACTATTAGCAGGATCCAGTTACCCTTGGGCTGTTGGGCTAAGGTCCTCAGTTCCTTGCTGGCTGTTGGCTGGAAGCCTCCCCCAATTTCTTCTACATGGGCCTCTCCTAGGGCAACACAACTTGGCAGCTGGTTTCCATCAGAATGAGCAAAACAGAAAACAAAAGACAGTGAGTGCTCAAGCCACAATCTTTTTTTTTTTTTTTTTTTTTTTTTTTTTGTGGGCTAATCTCAGAAGTGGCATAACATCACATTTTCAATACTCTGTTCATTGGAGGCAAGTCACTTGGTCCAGCCCACACTGGAAGGGAAGGGATTACACTAGGGCATGAACACAAGGAGTCAGGAATCATTACTGCCAACTTAGAAGCTGCCTACCCCAACCTGGAACCAAATATTTTACCCCTTATTAAAAATGGGCATAAAGTAGCTCACCCAACGGTAGTTGTAAAGATCAATGAATATCTTATAAAGCATTTAATTTACTTGGTACCAGAATATAGTAAGTACTCAGTACTTAATGGATATTACTGTTAATAATTGCTTTGTGCAAACTAGAGAAATTGAGAATTCTACTTGAGAAAGAAGACACAATCCTATACCTGAAAGAAGATAAATAAAGATTGAGATGAGATTAGCAGTGTATTTTCTGAAACTCTCTGAACCCTGCCCCCCCCCAAAAAAAGACAGAATAACTAATTTGAAAAAACAAAACCTACCAATATACACAAGAAAACTAGATGACTACGTATTCCCACAAACTTCAGAAAACAGGCTGATTGAGACAGCATCAAGAGAAACCCAAAACTGCCATCACCAACCAATTAGAAAGCACCGATTGCTAATTTGAAATTCAAATGAACTGAGTGAATGTCCTGCTGGAACCAATTTGTTGGTTCTAAAGCAGTCTAGAACCCAAAAGCAGGCAAAACAAAGAAATCAAAGATCCCTTAAGAGCAGGGTCTATCTCTTTATCTTTATATCCCAGGCACTTAACAACCTTGAGGCACTGGAGACACTCAATAAAGTGAATGAATTAATGTTCCACTGTCCAATAAAACTGAATAAAAAGTGAAAAAACAAAACAATCAAGAGTTCAGTTCAAGCATAAAAGAACTAATATGATTTCTTTCTTGTTTTTTTCCTCAAGTGGCTGGCTGTTTTGACTTGTAGACATGGTTCTTACATAATTGCTTTTATGGACTTTAAAAGGAGGGCCACTTCAAGGAAGAAATAAAAAAATAGAAGTAGAAAAAAAGAATAACCCTTGGTATAACGGTGCCTATTCACACTTTAGAGCCATTTACTACCAGCTTGATGCATCTGACAGGATGCAAAGTTGGGATAAATGTTCAAATTCTCAAGTCAGATAATGCAACCTTTCCCTCGATTTATTTTTTTAATTGACATATGAATTTCTTCTATTTTATATTTTTTTTCTATTAACAAGGTTTTTAAAATAATTTTGGAAACTGCTACTATTGGTTTATTGACAAATCAATTGAATTTACTTACTAAGCCTAGATTGATGGAAAATTAGATTACCATGAACTTATGCTTACTTCCTGTCTTTTTCACAGGCTTCTTTGCTTGTGGTTATGAATTAATCGCTCACCACTAGAGAAGTGGGAATGTCCAGATTTCCTTCAGCACCTTGTGACTGCAAAATGGGAGTCACATGCATATCCAAGGCCTCCCTATCCTGGATTAAGCATTGTCTCTGAGCTACAAACTCACCCTTTTATTTTTGTATTTTTCCTAAGGAGAAGCATAGAAAAATCCTTTTTAAAAATTAATAAAAAATTTTAGAGACTATCTTGGAACTATTCTGAAGCCAATAAATGCCTACACTCCTTTCTTCCCCCTTCTATAGCTCCTCCACTATATGTTTTGCTTTCTGAGCTTCGTTGTCTGGACTTGAGCTTTCCTCTCCCTTCTTCCTTCCCCTTCCATCTCCTCTACTACTTGAGGGAAAATGAGAATGGGAATTCTAACAACGCCCTTTGGAAAAAAAAGTTGCTCTCAGCTAGAGAGGAACCAGCAATTTTTCCTGACTTTATCTGGGACCCTGATGGGTTCACAAAGAAATTTAACTGTTAGAACATGTACCGGTAATCCTGGCTATTCTGACCTATTCCAATTAATACACCCACTGGTTTCTGAGAGCAAGGCAACAGAATTACTAAGTAAGGGCTGCTGTGAAACTGTAGAGGAGTATGTTTTTGCTGTAAAAAGCCAGGTCACCATAAGAAAGATTGTAGAAAACTGAAATTGTATTTAAAGAGAAAACAAACAGAAGCCAACATAGGGATGCTCTGAGGACTGTCCAAACTCGCCCTTTAATATTCCACTCCATGAAGCTAGGGCTGGGGCTCTGCAAATGCCATTTCTCTTTTGCAAGAGCACTTTCTGTTAGGTTCTGCAGATGGAAGCAATAAAGGGAGATGAGAAAGATGGAGGAAGCAAAGGGAATCTGCTCCTTCCCTGTGCCCCCTGTTCCTATCACGGCTGCCCCAGCATGTCCCTTTGCCCCAGCAGCAACGTTTAGTTCCAGTTTTGAGCTTTCAGTTTCTGCTAGTGCTGGCCTCATACTCAAAGGTACAGCAGCAGGTGATTACAACCTTGTCCCCAGTTTTGGGGGATGGAGTCGGGGGTGGCTCCAGATTTTGCTAATCTAACTCTTCCCTTTGCTCCCCCAGCCATGGGGGTCACAGTTGCTCCCCACATGTATTTATCTGCATTCTCTTAATGTTCTCTTTCTGCCTAAATGCAATGCTGTTTAATCAATTTCCTTTACTCAATTCTCTGTTTAAAATTACTAGTGTGTTATTGTTGTTTTTGTTTTCTTAATTGGCCTCTGATGCCTTGTTTGATTGTGGTTGTGAATATATAATTCAAACGTAAGAAAACAAGGATTCAGCTGACTGTGACTGCAAATGGGGGTCACATTTACCGTTAACCGAGCACTTCCTCACCTGCTACAGCAGGGGTTTAGTACTATCTCAAAGCCTTCCTCACACAGCAACTGTTAGCACAATCCATTGTGAGACACCCACAGTGTAACGTTCTAGCTCCCACTTGTCCACGTCTACTGCTCATAAACTGCTTTGAAGATGCCTCAGTGCTAATGTTTATGCCAAGTGCATAGTAACTGGATACCTCCAAAGCAGCCAATTCTCCCGGATTTGCTGGGTCTTGTACATGAACTAGAGGCCCGGTGCATGAAAATTCATGCACTGGAGGGGGGGGTCCCTCAGCCCAGCCTGCCCCCTCTCACAGTTCAGGAGCCCTCAAGGGCGGGAGGCAACCCAGCAATCAGGGGAAGATGACGCCCCATCATACCTCTGCTGCTGCCACTGCCGGCAGCGCAAGCCTCGGCCAGCCCTGGTTACCTGAGCCTCGGCTGGCCCTGGGAGGCTGGGGGCTGAGGGGACTGGGGGACTCTGGAGGCAGGCACGTGGCGGGGCTGAGGGGACTGGGCGCCGCCATCTTTGAGGGCGGGGCAGTCAATTAGCATATTCCCTCCTTATTGGCTGTGGGTGCTGCTATCTTTGTGATGGTGTGAGGGTCAATTAGCATATTCCCTCTTTATTAGATAGGATAGGAAATGCCAACACTTCCAAAGAGTGTCATGGAAAAATGTGTATATGATATAGGTTAGGGTACAAAAGCAGTTTTCAGAACAATATTTACGCATTATATTATAAATATATGCTCTTTTTTAAAATCTTGATTATAAAATGGGGGGATGAGAAATTGGATGTACATGTATTAAAGTTAACAGTTAACAGTGATTATCTCTGGGTCAATGAGATTATAAATTATTTCTTCGTTTATTTATATTTTCTATTTTCTATTCTAAGAAAATATGTATTATTTTAAATTTTTAAATTTAAACATATACATATTGAACCACAGATGATCAGACTGACATTTTGTGAAATAATAATTATTATTCATCTTCCTACCAAAGAGAATTAAATTGAATTAGAATTTTCTTCTGAGAACTAAAAAAAGAGAAAAAAACTCAAGCTATCTGGCTATCATCAACAAATCAACAAACAACAAGTGCTGGAGAGGATGCAGAGAAAAAGGAACTCTTTTGCACTGCTGGTGGGAATGCAGACTGGTGCAGCCACTGTGGAGAACAGTATTTAAAAATGGAACTGCCAAAAATGCAGACTGGTGCAGCCACTGTGGAGAACAGTATTTAAAAATGGAACTGCCATTTGACCCAGTAATACCACTTCTAGGATTATATCCCAAGAAACTAGAAACACCAATCAGAAAGGATATATGCACCCCTATGTTCATAGCAGCACAATTCACCATAGCTAAGATTTGGAAACAGCCTAAATGCCCATCAGCAGATGAGTGGATTAGAAAACTATGGTACATCTACACAATGGAATACTACACTGCTATAAAAAAAGAAGGAATTCTTACCATTTGCAACAACATGGATGGACCTGGAGAGCATTATGCTAAGTGAAATAAGCCAGTCAGTGAAAGAAAAATACCACATGATCTCACTCATTTATGGATAATAAAGAACATTATAACCTGATGAACAAAAAGATAGATACAGAGGCAGAGAAGCATCGAACAGACTGTCAAATTACAGTGGCAAGGCTGGGGAGAGTTGGTGGGGGGAGGTAAGAGATCAACCGAAGGACTTGTATGCATGCATATAAGCATAACCAATGGACGCAAGACACTGGGGGGTGAGGACATGTATGGGAGTGGGGTGGGGGGGGGCAATGGGAAGATATGGGCACATGTAATACCTTAATCAATAAAAAAAAATTGGAGAAAAAAAAAGCATAACCAATGGACACAAGACACTGAGGGGGGGGGTGGTGAGAGCATATGCCGGGGGGTAGGGGAGGCCGGGGGAAGGTCAATGGGGAAAAAAGGAAACATATGTACTACTGTTAGTAATACCTTAAATAATAAAATAAAATTTAAAAAATAATAACAATTTTTTAAAAAGAAAATATTAAAAAAGAAACTCAAGCTATCAATGTCATTGTTCATGAAGCATAATCCAACCAGTTCCCTACCCTGTTTCATAACTTTAAGTTGCTTGGTATTTAAAGTCCTGAAAATAGTATCCCAAAGTGTAACACATTTAATCTATTAAACATGTGACTATACTGCTTCATGGTTTATAAATATGAGATACTGACCCTTGTACCTCAAATTTTTTAATAAAGAGTTTGGATCTATCCATAAAGATCATAAAACTGAAAGTAAAAAATACTGCTTTTAAAAAAAATCAGCTAAATTCATTTGTCTGGGAAGCTGTTTATTCAATATGTGATTTCTGGTCTGGTTTCACCCATTTTTCTGTTTTTGGCATCAATGGAACCTTTTATTGTATACCACATAATTACAACCATTTCTAGCCAGCCAACACATATTATTTGTGCCAAGGGAAAATAGGTACCTTGGTTTTTCTGTCATAAATGTGACGAGGTTTTTTGTTACATTTAAGAGATTTTTACCCAAAACTTTCTTTTATTTTCTTAGGATTGATAGTGTTGTTAATCACTTATTTGAGGGTTACAAAATTTAAGACATTAGCTACCTTTAAAATTTATTTTCTATTTGCCTTTTGATAGTGAAATAAACATATTTGTAAATCTGCCCCTACTTTAAGACAAGGTGTCACTTGAAAATTAAAATCTGCAAGAAGTGAATTGGGGGGAGAAGGCTGATTATTCTAATTCAAAAGAGATACTCCCATATCACAAACTTCTTGACAGAAAAGAGAGAAGGGGGGTGTTGGTAGCTTGCAAAATAAGAAGAGGGAAGAAATGCTTAAACCTTAAGTATTAAATGTTTGTAGGAAAGTAAAAGTTATCAGAAATTTTAAGTCTATGAAAAGGCAATATGATACATATTTCATTTATAAAAAAATACTGTACAGCACAATTTTTAGGGGAACATATAATATGGAAATCGACATTCATCCATAGTGGAAACTGTCCTTCACTTGTTAGCACATTGGACAAATTGAGTGTCTGCCTTGGTTCAAGTCACTTTGCAAAATAGTCACTGGATAAGCGTCGGAGCTATGGCCTACCCAGCCTTAAGATGAAAAATCAGGAATCTATTAGCATCATACAAAAGAAATTTATTAAGCCCTTTAAAGTTGTTGGTGGCATCCGTGAGACCCACGTTTTATGGTTCTTAGGCAAAGCTAGTACTGGGGGTGGTGGGTGTGGATGGGCCCAGGATGGTCTGTTGGGAGCAGTCATGACCCATGAGTCATCTTTTGTTTTGCCAGAGTCATATCAAATGTCAGAAGAGTATCTCCAAATGTGCAATTGAGTGAGTAGCATGGAATTTTACTATGGATATTGAATGTTTATACTCAGAAACTGTCCCATGTCCAAATGGTCCCATCTATCTGCAATTTGGCAGGGAGAACTTGTACCAACTGCAAAGAAAAACTTGAAATCACTGAGATTTTTTTTTTTTTAATTGCCATTGAGTTAGAAAATGATGAGTTGAAAAACCAAGGGATCACTAAAGGGACAATGTTTATTTCTTCATTTAATGGTATCTATCAGATAACCATTTCTGTATGGATGATTTTATTTATTATTTTTAAAATGTTTTTCTTTTTTAGAGAGAGAGAAAGGAAGGAAGAGGGAGACAGAAACATCTATGAGAGAGAGAGAGAAAGACTGGTCAGCTGCCTCCTACACACCTCCTCCTGGCGATGGAGCCTAAAACCTGAGTATGTGCCCTGACTGGGTTCCCCAAGAGGATGACCTTTTGGTGTATGGGATAATGTTCAATCAACTGAGCCACACCAGCCAGGGCTCAGAAGGTGATTTTAATGTGATTAATAAGAAGCACTTATTAATAGCTTACAATGTTACCTGATTTATTGCTCACAACCTTTTGAAATAGATTCTTTTACCACGACCCCCTTATACATGAGATGAGAAACCTGAAACACAGGAAGGGAAAGCAATTTAACCAACCACACACAGCTCGTAAGCATCAAAGCTGACCCACTACACAATGCAGCTTAATATTTATTTTGAACGCTCTGTTTTTCTAATCCATGGATGCTTTAAACGTTAACTTTTTTAAAAAACTTGATTCAAGTTTTGTTTTGTTTTTTCTGGAACATTAACATATTCCATCTGCCAGGTTTCCAATTGATGAGTTTCTATATATAGGCCTCACCTTATTGTACCTCTCACATAGTTTGAACAGTTTACTCTTCTGAGCAAGTACAAAAGAAGCTATTTTCAAGCCTTATTTGAGAAGAATTATTTTCCATAGGCTACTTTTTTAGCAGATCATGAGACTCTCAAAATAGAATAAAAACAGTGAAGTTCAAACCAATTTGGTTAATAGAAGCTAGAAGTATGCATAATTGAGGATGGTTTAACTTTTCCTCTTTGTACACCTCAAAAACATCTGAAAAGATTTAACCTTCCAAAAAAAAAAATGCTCACCTTTGGGCTGAAACCAAGCAGAAAGAACTTCAGTTCCAAAGGAAGCATTTTTTGAAATTCTGAGTGAATTAAACAAGGCAATTGCCTGGAATCTGGTTGCATACAAAGCTACATTTAGCGCCCACACATGCTCTGGTATTGGCTTCCTGCGCAGTCAGCACTGATAGTTCTTATTCTATAAAATAAATGTTTGCCTCTCAGGGCTGTAAATCCTGAGACCACCTCAGAATCTTTAATGGACTTCATCTCTTAAGCAGAGGTACACAGCCTTCTTTTTCTTTTGGCGCAAGATTTAAGGGGTGGTGGAAAAAGATATTGCAATATTTCCCCATCTCCCAACCCAGTCCTATATCTGATGGCAACTGTAGTATATCCTCCATGGAAAGCAATTGATACCCTGTCAATAATATATGCTGTGTTTCCATTTCCTTGATTTAAAATCTCACCAGCTTAAAAATAGTTTTGGGCTGTGGAGAAGGAAATAGAAGAATTGCCACAAAATAAATTACTACAACATAAATTATTAAATGAATACACTCATTGTGAGACAGTTACATTCATTTATGAAAAAGTCTGTCTTAGAATGGAAGAGACTTGAGTATTTGTTGAATTGAATTAAACTGAAATAAAAGCCCTCCAAAGAATTAGAACTAGAAGATAGGAAGCCCCCCCACCCTCCCCTGTTTCTCTTAAGTTACATCAAAGATGGGAGCCATTATGCCACACCCTTTCCTAAGAGAATCTACTGCCACCTTGGCCTGTACTGCATCCCTAATCACAATTGATTGTATTATGAGTGGACATTTGACACTGGGCCAATCACTTTTTTTTTATCCTAGGTATTTAAAATCGGGACACTGAACACGACTAGCAATTAGCAATTTCAGACATTAAAATCTGGATCAGGCTCTAGCCTGTTTGGCAGAGCATAGGCCTGCGAACTGAAGGGTCCTGGCTTCAATTCCGGTCAAAGGCACCTACCTCAGTTACAGGCTCAATTGGGATTCGTGTGGGAGGCAGCCAATTGATGTGTCTCTCTCACATGGATGTTTCTTTCTATCTCTCCCCCTCCCTCCTACTCTCTCTAAAAATCAATGAGAAAATATCCTCCAGGCAGGATTAACAAACAACAAACAAAAATCTGGGTCAGTGTCAAGCTCCTGGCCAACGTCGTCACCTGTAAGTTGAAGTTGGGTGAGAGCAGGGATTCCCAGTGTGCACAGAGGAGCCTAACACAGACCATGCTTCCTTTGAGAGGTAGTGGGACAGCCTCAGTTCCCAGGTTTTCACATCCATGACCTGTTCAACTCGAAGGTTCTTCATTTGTTGCCCTTTGCCAATTTTAGCCTTAAAATTAACTCTTTTTTTTTCTAAAATAACTTGACTAGACTTTTTTTTTTTTTTAACAAAACAGTCCCATTTTCCATTCTCAAGCCATTATTAGTTGCCTTTCCGGCCGCGCGCTGCAATGTAATGTTCATGAATGCCAGTGATATCTGCTACAATGTTACATCCCAAGATCCAAACAATCCAGCAAAGCTCAATGACTTGCCCAAGGTTTTATCATCTAAGCCAGAGCTGGGTCCGAATCCAGGTTTTCTTTACCACCTAACGAAGCGAAATTGGCCCTTCTCTGCCTACTTCTGACCGAAAGCTGCACTCACGTGGAGGTAAATATTGGTTGTTCCCAAATTATCTTCCCAAAGTTTGTCAGTACACAGTTTCTTACAGAAATAATATTTTTCATGGTGGCTGAATTTCAAGATTAGGCCTGTTTTACCTATCATGAATCTGAAACCCTCTTTGTTTGTTAAGAAAATAGTGCAATACAATACTGTAGTAATGATAGTTATTAAACAAAACAGTAAGTTGAATAAGAACTCTTTTTATGTATTTTGGAGGTTTGGTTTGAAGAACAGATTTTATTGGAGGTTTTGTGCTGGTTCCTTAGGGCAGGTGTGGGTATTTTCAAAGGGTTTTTAGGGTTCGAGGAAACCAGCTCTGTTCCATTATGCCTAACTATACCCCAAAAGTTAACATCATCAATAAAAATCTGAACTGATAAGCCCCAAACTGTTATCAGCGGTTGCCTCTTGATGGTGAGGTTATTAGACTCTTCCTCCTTCATACATTTTTACAGTGTTTAAACTTTTCAAGCCACCATGCGTTACTCTTTATAATCTGAATGAAAATCCAAAAATCTCTTCAGTTTCCTCTTCCTGGATACTGTTGTTTTATTAGTCTCCTATACTTACTATTTATGATCAAAGTTATTTTTTGATTCACAAATAGAAGAAAGAGTGCACTTTATCATGCAGAGGTGGACAGAGAGGGGAATAAATAGGATTTAAGCTATGTGAGAGATCTGAGGTGGAAATATCTGAGTGGTAGCTTGACTGGGTTATCGTCATCAGGAAAAAGGAAGGAGGAGGAGGAGGAGGAGGAGATGAGGAAGAAGGAGGAGGAGAAGGAGGAGGAGGAAGAGGAGGAGGAGGAGATGAAGGAGAAGAAGGAGAAGAAGAAAAAGTTCTCTGCCTTAAAAGCCCTAGAATGGCTTTCTGGGACAAAGGGGTTAATGTGAGTTGCCTTCAGGAAGACAAGAGGTACAATCAGTGCACGCGAGATTGGGGTTGTCACAAGGCGGGTGCACAGACCAGGGGAAATGTGTGTGTAGACAACAGGACCAGCCTTCAATGAAGATGAAGGCAAAAGAGAATGGGAAGACACTTCCCCCCACCTCCCCCTCACCCCCCCACCCCCAGTGTGCCCACAGAATGACTTCACTGACCTTCTTTCAGCGCAAAAAGGATCATTTACGCTCTGGGAAAATACATGGAAGTAAAGAATGCAAACAGCTTGGGAGAGTCACACCTTAAAGCCACGCTATTGGCAGTAATTCATATTACAACCTACAAAGGTAGAGAGAATAAATGTTGTTATAAGGGTGAAAGAATGTAATAGAGTGCTTGATGAGGGAGAAGAGGGACTGCCACAAGAAAATAATGTTTAAAAGGCTATCATTTATTAAATATTTGTTATGTGTCTGACATCGTGAAATACAATAAACTGTGGGCATCCCTCTATTTCATCTTCTTAATGTCCCTATGGGCGATGAACAAACTGTGGTTCAAGAGGCCCGAGCTCACTTGGCTGATGTGGCAGCACAGAGATGCAAAGAAGAGCGTCCCTGCAAAGGGACCCTGAAGGCAATGTGTGCCCCACGTGACCGAGAATGGTCAGGAGACCCTCCAGTTGGGAAAGAGAGACTGTGGGGAGGAAGGTTAAAATATCAACGGTAGTGAGAGGGCTCAAAGTGAGATGGAACAATTTTAGGGCCTTCAGGAGGGGAAAATGTGACCATTCTGTCTCATCCAGGTCCACGTGACCCCGTCTACCCTGAAAAAACAAGTGTAACTCTGACTTGTTCCCACAAGTGGAGGGAGAGAAGGCAAGAGGCACCCTCCTCATTTAGAGGGAAAACTAAATTCACTATCTTATCATGCCTCACAGCCATTCAAAATGAAAGCAAGAAAGGGAGGGAGGGGGGGGAGGGAGGGAGGGAGGGCGGAAGGGAGGTAGGGAAGAAGGGGGGAAGAAGGGAGGGAAGAAGGGGGGAGGGAGGGAGGGAAGGGAGGGAGGGAGGGGGGAAGAAGGGAGGGAAGAAGCGGGGGAGGAAGGAAAGGGAAAGGAAAGGGAAGGCGTGAGGGAAAATGTTCAGTCCACAAAACTGAACCACTCTAATACTTACTGACTCCCCCAGGCCATGATCTGCGTGTGTCTCCATCCTCTCTCCGGTTGTGTGACTGGGCACTTTTTCACAGGACACAGCTCTTATCACTCTTGGTCCTTCCAGACCCAAACAGATCCTTTTGCTTGGGGTTCCCAACCCAGTATAATTTTTAAGTCATTTTTGGGAAGTAATGAACCCATGGATATGCTCTAATTATTCTTTCTGACCCACTGCTCCCCAAACACATGTGATGGGGCCAAAGTCACCTGGCATGAAAGGCTCATTTTCTCATCAGTAGAATGGAAACACGGGGTTCAGGTGTCACTGGAGAATCAAACTCCTCCCTCGCTCTTGGGAGCAGGGTGGCTCTTGGGGCACTGCTGAAACGAGCACTTTCAGAAGCCCCCGGGGGAGAATGAGATTGGAAAAAGGCTTCATTTGCATGGAGTTAGATTCCTGGAGTTGCAAACCCCCATGACCCTTAAACTAGCCCTGAAAGAGGTGCAGCTGGGGATTCAGCAAAGCCAAACGCAAAGCCAGTGTCCAGAGCTTCCAGTCCATGTTGCAGCCGGGTCTAGTTCAGCATCAGATAATTAAAGTCCATAGTCCTTGGATCTCACAAGACCGTGAGCCACGTGGGTGCAGGGGAGCTCATCTCCTGCAGCAGAAGTCCCAAGAGGGCCAGAGGGCCAAGGGCCAAAGGCAAAGCGCAGGAGCTCCTTGGTTCAGAAGTTTAAATATTCAGGTTTTACGCCCTTGCAATGGCCACGCCTATTTTGGCCACTGACTCCCTCCCAGGCACCTTCCCACATCACTCAGACCTCACTGGGCATGTGTCCAAACTGCCTTTGTCCAGTTCCTTCCCCCAATCAATCCCCAGGGAACAGACTTGGAGAGGGTTAAATTAGCAAAGCTGAATAAACGGCATGCCTATATTATCCAGTCTTCCCTTTACTGCTTTCCTGTTAATAATAACCAGATTATTATAACGGTATCACAATAATCACTAAGATTCTTTCTCAATAAATAAATAAACAGGGCAGCAACTATTAAGGTAAGTGGAATAAGTAGTCAATATATTATCTTTTAGACATTTTCTGGAATGACACCGTATTCTCTCTCTCTCCTCGCTCTCCCTCTCTCTCACACATGCATGCACACATGTACACACGCACACAAGTTGAAGACATCATGATTTTAATATGCACCATTCCTTTATGTACCACTAATAAAGAAAAATGCTGCCAACTAAACCATGACATGCCATTGATGTATGATGTATCCTATTCAGAGATGTTAAACTGCAAAACACCATGGGTCCTAGAATCAGTGAAATGTAGTGTTTGACGTGCCGGGAGACTCCTACTTGTTACGTTAAACCCTACACGTTATTGTCATTTGCTACAACATACCGGGCTACGCTATCACATAGAGCATAGTTCCTTCTTACTTCTCCGTTTACATCCCACTTTCTGTCTGTCAAGGGGTATTCACACCCTCACTCCAGGCTCCCAAAGCCTCAAGCTCCCACCTGATTCCCAAATGTCTCCAAAGCTTTCTGGAAGTATCTCTTACTCCTAACCATGATAATATTTACTTTTCTAGCTCCCCTATCCCTTTGAAAATAACTCAGGCTCTTAAGTCTTACTAAGTGATTGGAATCAAATTTATGATGTAGTTATAGCTAACGTTTTCATAGTGGGCAGTAAAATGTTCAGATATCAGATTTTCATCTAAATGTAGGCTTTCTTACAAAAGAAACCAATGTGCATTTATTGAGGAATAAAGAGGGTGGTATATGGAGAGGAAGAGTTTTGTTCCCTTCAACTCATTCTGCTTTGATCACTACGTATTGCCTCAAATATGTAAGCCTGGGTGGCCCGGCTGCCTTCTTACCACAGGGGCTACCAAAAGTCTGGGGAGAAACCTCACTTTCCTATGTCTCCTGCAGGAAGAGGCAAAGTCTCAGAAATAAAGTCAATCCAAACAGCTACCAGGACCACCACAGCAGCGCTGCGGCACCCTCCTCTCCCTCCTCCTCTCGCTCTTCATCACCGCCATCATCATCAAAATCCCCTGAATAAAAGTAATTCCTTTCCTCCATAATCTGCATAGGAACCCAATGTCTATACTTTGAATACGAATCTCATTTCAAGCTGTACCTTAATTTTGGAGCCTTATTTATTTTTATTTCTATATCAATTTGTGGTAGTAGATATACTTTCGAGAGGCATTTTACCTTTTCTTTCCATAAGAATGGCATTCATGAATGAGCTCTTTACACCTTTTTAGCACTTTTCTTCACTTAGAAAGTCCTTTCACTGGTACCTGAACCCACTGTGGATGGGAACAAAATCTGATAAGCTTAAAGTGTATCGAAACCTTTAATATTAAGTAGGAGTCTTAAGCCCAGAAATTTCACATCTAAAACCTTATTTTAGGGGGGGAAATTACAATAGATATAAAAAGTAATGTGTAAGAATCTTCACTGCAGTGCATTCTTTAACATCTCACAATATGAATTTGGCTAGATAAATGCTAGTCAGTTTACATGATGGCTGTTAGGCAGCCATGATAGGTCATATTGTTCAAGAATACAATTGACATGGGGATGTTCATAATAAGTTGCTCACCCCAAAACAGCATACCAAGCGAAATGCCCACTGTTAGTCCATGTTCACACGGCGTCATGGTTAAGATGAGTGGAGACAAAGACATCTTAGTTCAAATCTTGGTTCCAACATCCAGTTCTGTCACTTGCTTCTTCTACAGATGTGGGTAAGTTATTCAGCCTCACAGAGCCTTCATTTCCTCATCTGTCACTCAGAAATAATAATACCCACCTGTTAGGGTTTTTGTGAGGATTGATTTAAATAATGTATGCAATAAATTTAAATAATGTTGGGCCTACCGACATCGCCCCACACATAATAAGGGCTCCTTCATGGGTTCTTCACATAGAGCATGTGTACATTTGGAGGTGTGTTTTTTTTTTTTCAGGTGATATAAATACATTTTGGTCAACTTAAACAAAGGGGAATTAATAGAAAACAGGGCAGAAAAGTTGGAGAACCAGTTTTGGAAACAGGCAAGAAGCCATTCCGATTCAGGGACTAGAACGCGGGGATTACAGGGTTGGTGTGGTAGCGAAGCCGTCTGGTAGGGTGGTTGCTGCCAGGGATAAAGAATGCCAACCCCTTCCCTCACCCAATTTCACACACTCAAAAGTCCAAATCCCAGCAGGACTCTTCCGTGGGCTGAGCTGGAGCCACTGTCCACCTTCCAGCTACAGGAGGCAGGAAAGGAACACTCTGGGTCTCTGGGGCACGAGCAGCTGGATTTTCCACCCTAGCAAGCTTATACACAATGGCCAGGCCAGTGGCTCTGTTGGTTGGAGCATGGCCCCCACACCAAAAAGGTGGCTGGTTCAATTGCGGGTCAGGGCACATACCTAGGTTGTGTGTTCCATGCCCAGCCTGGGTGCATATGGGAGTCAACTGATCAATGTGTCTCTCTCACATCGATGTTTTTCTCTGTCTCCCCCTCCTCTTCCAATATCTCTAAAAATCAATTAAGAAAAAAAAACAAAAACATATCATTGGGTGAGGATTTTAAAAAGTTTTTTAAAGATTAAACACAATGGTGGTAGGTTCACTCCCCCAAAGGAAACCAGGCGTAAAGGATGGTGGACGCTGCCGGGTGGCCACACAAGGATAGATGTTCTTGCATGACATAAGCACGCAGTAATTTTGAAATAGAAGAAATAGAGCCCTCGCTGGTTTGGCTCAGTGGATAGAGCATCAGCCTGTAGACTGAAGAGTCCCAGATTCGATTCCAGTCAAGGGCACATCTTGGGTTGTGGGCTCAATCCCCAGTAGGGGAAGTGCAGGAGGCAGCCGATCAATAATTCTCTCGCATCATTGATGTTTCTATCTCTCTCTCCCTCTCCCTTCTTCTCTGAAATCAATAAAAATATATTTTAAAAAAAGAAATAGAAGAAATAGAAATCAAATATTTTAAAAAGAAAATAAAAGAAAGCTCTTTCACAAACACGTAACTATCATAAAAGCCTTGGGAGTAAAGCAAGACAAGAATTATTTTTATTTCACAGAGAAAAATTGAGGCTCAGGAATGATAAAAGACTAGCCCAACGGCTCTGGTCTGGGGCAGAACGGAAACAGTCCTGACTCAGGGTCTCAGGCTAATCCCCAGGTACCTACTGGAAATTGTCAGACAACTCCCAGGCTTCCCTGCTTCCCAGCCCTAAACCTCAAAGGACACCGGTGGGTGGTATTTCCCTTTCCTCTGACGCGCTGGTCCCCCTGCTGCTGTGAGTCCAGGCCCTGGGCTGAGGCTTTGCTGGGATTCTGGGAAGCCTGCCTCCCTCACATATGGGAGAGTGAGAGGGTGGAGAAGCGAAGGCTGAGGCACCACTGGAGAAAGAAGTCAGGCTGGAAGATAAAAAGTGCAGAGGCCAACCTGGAGAGGAAGTGGTGTGGAGAGTAGGCAGTAAGGAGACAACAAGAATAATTTTAAAAAGAAAGCCGAAGAATCCGGATAATTGTTAAATCAGCAGGAAGGGGCCCAATAATTACAAGATCTCCTGCACCTGGCTGCAGAGGAAGAAGTTAAAGCCTCACAAAACGGCCATCCTTCTCTCTGGAATAAATCGCCTCTCATAATTTGATATGATATTGAACATCTAAGTTACTGGGGGTTGTTTTCTGTTTTTTATCTCTCCTTTCAGCTTAAAGAAGAGCCCACCAGAAAGACCAAACCAATTGCAAATTCCTAGATTCTACAAGAGACAATGACAGAGTCATAGTTCTAGGAAGATCCTATGTAGGCGTCATCTGACCGAATACATGCATCTTTCAGTTAGAGAAACTGAGACACAGAATTACAAATATGTCCGTACTACTTATTTGTTTTAAAACACTTAAACTATCTTGATCAGAGATTAGCAAATGTTTTCTCCTAAGAGCCTTCTGGTAGTATTCTTGGCATTGAGGGCCATATGGTCTCTGTCACAGCTACTCAACTGTGCCATAGTAGAGCCAAAGCAGCCATAGGTGATATACAAACAAATGGATATGGCTCTATTCCAATAAAACTTTACTTACAAAAACAGGGTGAGGGCCAGCCCTGGCCAGTATAACCAGTGGTTAGAGCATCAGCTGGCACAACAATGGGTTGCAGGTTTGATCCCTGCCCCCAGTCAGAGCTCATGCAGGAGGCAACCAACAGATGTATATCTCTCACAATGATGTGTCTCTCTCTCTCTCTTTCTCTCTCTCTCTCTCTCTCCCCTTCCCTCCCTCCTTTCCACTCTCTCTGAAAAGCAATGGAAAAAGTACCCTCAGGTGAGGATTTAAAAAAATTAAAATTAAAATAAATAAGAGAGTGAGGGCTGGATTTGGCTAGTAGGTTGTTGTTTGTTGACACCTGATCTAGACCTATTTATTTATTAAATACCATGTGATCGTCCTAGAAAAACGTAAGAGCAAATGGGAGGCATAGATTAAGTTCCCATAGGAATGATAATAATGGCTGTAATTTATGGAGCACTTCCTCTGTGGCTTTCCTCACTAAACTGCTCCACCAGTGCTGTGAGATGAATACTATTATACTCTCCTTTTTTTTTTTTTTTTTTTCAGATAATAAAATGAAAACACATGCAGGTCAAATAAGCTACCGATGGCCCAATGGTCATATAGCTGGAAGGTGGTAGTGTCAATATTTGAACCCAAATTTGTCTCATTTCAGGACTCACGTGCTTAACAACTACACCAGATTTTTTTAAAGGAATACCTAGAAGGCAAAACAGAAAACAACAACACATACTAAGATTTAAGGAAGGCTAGTAGCTGGAGCCCACCCACCTCAGACGCTGGGAAGCAAAAGGTCTCTAACAGTGAGAGGAATCCAGGCCTGAAGGGGAGAAGAGGACAGCTCTTGATGATTATCCTAAATATCTGAAGCCAAACCAGGGAAGACTTGAGGAAATGACTCACTGAACCCAGGAGAAAGAAAAACAGGCGAATGATGGCAGGAGAAAATGAGGATAATATAGCCTTACTGTTAAAGTGAGGGTTAGAAATCCACAGAGACCCAGAAAGGAAACACTAAAATGGCTGCGTTACATTCCTGAAACTAACATGCAATATTGTTTTATCAGACTCATGGTTTTTGGGGCCAAGAATTAGGCAGGAACAGATTTCTTCTTAGCAGAGACACCATCTCATGTTCTTTACTGTCCCCAGATTGTCTCCTCTGCTGGAGCCCTAGGGGGAAACCCTTCTATTCTTGAATCACAAAATTGGCTGTTCCTGACTCGGGTGCTGAGATCGGTGTGGCAAACAGATGTACTACACTGCAGCCATTAAACATCTTCTAACATCTGTGATGAGCCCATGAAAGGACTTTGAGCCAACAACTTTCCAGCTAAAGAGAAGCCTGATAGGAAACATTGGGGAATGTTTTCAAGCATGAATACAGTTGGCTTTTCACTTAGTAGATTATTAGAAACAAAAACAAAACTATGAGGTAAGTAAATTTGGTCCTTGGCCTTTTTCTATCCATCTATCAAATTGTCACTGAATCAACTTCTTAATGCAAAGCTCTGATCATGCCACTCCCATGCACACAACTCGCAAAGTGAGCACACAGCATTCGTAATGATGTTGTGAAACAGGCACTTTCAGAAATTGTTAGTGGGCGTGCAAAGTGGTACAGTCTCTAAGGACAGCATTTTGGCAATCTCTACCAAAATTAAAAATGCACATATCTTTGATCTAAGGCTTCACCCTATAACTGTAGTTGTATTTGCATGTATAAGATTATTTGCTGCAACATTCTTAGATAACAGATTAAATACACTTCTGCTCCTGGACACAATGTGGGTGGTCACAGCAGGTCAAAGCTCTTGCTGCAATAACTAAAAACAAATGGATAAATTGGGGGGGGGGGGGACATGTTAAAGACATCAAAGAGCTGTGGAGAATTAAATGAACTAAAGGTCCAGAGGGAAACACCCTTCTTAGGGCTGGGAAGACATAGGCATTCCAGGCTCTCAATCAGAAGCCTGGTAGCCCTAGACGGTTTGGTTCAGTGGATAGAACTTTGGCCTGTGGACCAAAGGGTCCCAGGTTTGAATCCAGTCAAGGACACGAACCTAGGTTGCAGGCTCCTCCCTGGCCCAGGCCCTGGTCAGGGTTCATGCAGGAGGCAACCAGTCAATGTGTTTCTCTCACATTGATGTTTCTGTCTTACCCTCTCTCTTCCACTCTTCCTAAAAATCAATGGAAAAAAAAATATTCTCGGGTGAGGATTAGCAAAATAAAACAAACAAACAAAAACCCAAAAAGACCAAAAAAAAAGCCTGGTAAAACCATGTGTAGCTCTGGCTGGTTTGGCTCAGTGGATGGAGTATCGCCTGGGGACTGAACGGTCCCTGGTTCAATTTCGGTCAAGGGCACATGCCCGGGTTATGGGCTCAGTCCCCAGTGGGGGGCGTGCAGGAGGCAGCCGATCAGTGATTCTCTCTCATCAGTGATGTTTCTATCTCTCTCTTCCTCTCTGAAGTCAATAAAAATATATATATTTTTAAAAAGACGTGTGTAAAGGACAAGGATAAAGCAGGGGTGGACAGAATCTTCCTAAAATTGTAAACCCAGCCCACCTCAACTCAGCCTAGGATTGAATTGAGGTAGTCAGTTCTGGCCCTATCTGCCTGAAGAAGAAAAAGAGGATCCCTCTCTTGTGCAAGGTATCATTGTAAGTGTCCACAGTTCTTTTATACACAATCCTTTAGTCAAAGTGTATTATGTATGCAAAGCAGCAGAGAGGGTGATCAATAATCAACAAAATAAAATCAACAAAAGCCCATAGAGGATTGGGAGAATGAAGCTTTAATAAAAGTACTAGAGGCCCGGTGCACGAAATTCGTGCACGGGGGGGGGGGGTGGTGTCCCTCAGCCAAGCCTGCACCCTTTCCAATCTGGGACCCCTCTCACAATCCAGGACTGCTGGCTCCCAACTGTTCGCCTGCCTGCCTTCCTGATTGCCCCTAACCGCTTCTGCCCACCATCCTGATCACCCCCCTAACCACTCCCCTGCCAGTCTGATTGATGCCTAACTGATCCCCTGCCAGCCTGTTTGCCCCTAACTGCCCTCCCCTGCAGGCCTGGTCACCCCTAACTGCCCTCCCCTGCAGGCCTGGTCCCCCCCAACTGTCCTCCCCTGCAGGCCTGGTCCCCCCAAACTGCTCTCGCCTGCAGACCTGGGTCCCTCCCAACTGCCTTTCCCTGCAGGCCTCGTCGCTCCCAACTTCCCTCCTCTGCCAGCCGGGTCACCCCTAATTGTCCTTCCCTACAGGCCTGGTCACCCCAACTTCCCTCCTCTGCCAGCTTGGCCACCCCTAACTGCCCTCCCCTGCTGACCTAATCACCCACAACTGCCCTCCCTTGGAGACCTGGTCCCTCTCAACTGCCCTCCCCTGCTGGCCATCTTGTGGTGGCCATCTTGTGTCCACATGGGGGCAGGATCTTTGACCACATGGGGGCAGCCATCTTGTGTGTTGGAGTGATGGTCAATCTGCATATTACTCTTTTATTAGATAGGATAGAGGCCTGGTGCATGGGTGGGGGCCGGCTGGTTTGCCCTGAAGGGTGTCCCGGATCAGGGTGGGGGTTCCCTTGGGGCGTGGGGCGGCCTGGGCGAGGGGCCTGTGGTGGTTTGCAGGCTGGCCACGCCTCCTGGCGACCCAAGTGGAGGCCCTGGTATCTGGGGTTTATTTATCTTCTATAATTGAAATTTTGTAGCCTGGAGTGGAGCCAAGCCTTCTGCTTGCTCCGTGGCGGCAGCCATTTCTGTTGGGACTTATGTATCTTCTATAATTGAAACTTTGTAGCCTTAAGCGGAGGCCTGGGCTGGCCAGGGCTGCAGAAGCTTGGCTTCCTCCATCACCGGGGGCAACCCTAGCCTCCTGCTCTTTCCAGCTCCGTGGCTGCCGCCATTTCTATGGGAATTTATGTATCTTCTATCATTGAAACTTTGTAGCCTTGAGTGGAGGCCAAGGCCGGCAAGGGCAAGCAGAACGCTTGGCTTCCTCCATTGCCAGGGAAACCCATGCCTCCCTCCTGCTCTCTGTGGTGGTAGCCATCTTGGTTGGGTTTATTTGCATATTCACTCCTGATTGGTTGGTGGGCGTGGCTTGTGGGCATGGCTTGTGGGTGTAGCGAAGTGATGGTTAATTTGCATATTACTCTTTTATTAGATAGGATAATATAATAAATATGCATAATATGTTTTTTAAAAAGAAGAAGAAATGATAAAGGATTTAAACAGAGAATTAGAATCTGAAAAATAAATGGATATTTTAAAAATGAAAAAATATAATTTCTAGATTTAAGAATTCATTGGATGGGTTAAAGAGCAAACTGAACATAGAAGGCAACATTAGTGAATTCAAAGGCAGATCAATAGGAACTATTTTAATTGAACCACAGAAACTAAACTGGAAAGAAAGAGTATGTCTAAGTGTGAGACATATTCATACAGTACAATATACATGTAATGAAGTCCCAAAAGGAGAGGCAGGAGAGAGAATGGATCAGAAGCAGTATTAAAAGCATATGACTGAAAAATTCCCAATAATGATGGAAGACATAAACTCACCAATTCAAGAAGCTCAACAATCCCCAAATATAAAAAATACAACCATACCTAGACACACTTTAGAAATTGTTGAAAAACAAAAGACAATGATAAAATGTTAAAAACAGCTAGAGGGGGAAAATGCCCATTGTCTTAAGGAGAGCTACAATAAAATTAACAGCTAACTTTTCTTTTTTTTTTTTTTAATAAATCTTTATTGTTCAGATTATTACAGGTGTTCCTTTTTTTTCCCCCCATAGCTCCCCTCCACCTGATTCCCCACCCCACCCCATGCCCTTACCCCCCGCCACTGTCTTCATCCATAGATGAAGACAGTGGCAGGGGGTTTTCTCTTGCTACTTTCAAGATTCTCTCTTTGTCTTTTGCCCTTGGCATTTTAATTATGATGTGTCTTGGTGTGGTCCTCTTTGGATTCCTCTTGTATGGGGTTCTGTGCGCTTCCTGAACTTGTAAGTCTATTTCTTTCACCAGGTAGGGAAAGTTTTCTGTCATTATTTCTTCTAATAGGTTTTCAATATTTTGCTCTCTCTCTTCTTCTGGCACCCCAAAAATTCGGATGTCCCAGAGGCTCCTTACACTATCTTCATATTTTTGGATTCTTTTTCTTTTTGTTTTTCTGGTTGGGTGTTTTTTGTTTCCTCATATTTCAGATCTTTGGTTTGATTCTTGGGGTACGTTTATCTACAGTTGAGTTTCTGTATATTCTTTATTTTAGACAGTGTATGCTTAATTTCTGACTGGTCCTTTTCCATTTTTTTGGCATTCTTATTAAGATCCTTAAAGGTCTCACTAAGTTCCTCAGCGGTTTTTAGAAGATTCTTGAGTAACCTTATAAATGTGGTTCTGAACTCTATGTCATCCAGTAGTTTGCTTTCCTCCATTTCTTTCATTCATGACATGTTTGTCTCCGCATTTTGCTGCTTCCTTGTGTTGATGGAGTGGCTTTGTGTGGTAGGTGACCTATAGGGGCCAGTAGCTCAGCCTCCCCAATCACCTGAGGTGGACGCCTTTGGTACACCCCTTTGTGGGCTGAGTGCAAAGTCTTGGTGTAGTTAAGCCTTGATTGCTGTTGTACACCTCCAGGCCAATTGGCTGTGAGGACCCGCTGTGTCTATAATGGAAGAACTGCTGTGCTGGAGACATGTTTATGGCAGGACTTGTTTCAGTGGGGCTTTGGTGCTCACTGAGTCTGCCTCTTGAATGTGTCACTTATGGATGTGAGGAGTTGAAATCTGGTGTCTCACACTGACCACTAGGTACACTGGCTTCTGGATCTCCAATGGCATGCAGGTCAGCTACTGTCTGAGGCCACCCAGCAGGAGCTACAGCGAGAACTACAGTTTTCTCCTCTTTGCTTGGGGTTTGGAGGTTTTGGAGCTGTCTGACCCAGGCTGCAAGTTTGCTAGGTTAAGCTGCAATAGGGCAGGTCATTCATATGCTAAAGCCGCTGCTTGGAGCTTGGGTGGGTTTGTAGATTGTTCAGG
This sequence comes from Plecotus auritus, assembly GCF_963455305.1. Taxonomy (NCBI): domain Eukaryota; kingdom Metazoa; phylum Chordata; class Mammalia; order Chiroptera; family Vespertilionidae; genus Plecotus; species Plecotus auritus. The sequence goes on along the minus strand of NC_137783.1, from coordinate 34,977,445 downwards.
GTGGGGTCTCAGGGCGTCACTAGGCTAGGGCGTGGCAAACAGCGATGGCTGCCAGTAAGCTGGCTCTGTGTCTCCAACTGCGTCCCCGCGTAATGCGCCCCAGCACAGTAAACAATTATTCCTGCTCGCAGCCCTGCATGCAAGCCTCCCTCACTCTCCGACCCCACGGCAGACAGTCCAGCTTCTCCTCATAGGAGTTTGGGTCCCCAGTGTCTCCCCAGAAACTGGAGTTCAGAGTAATCGGGAGCTTGTATCCTTTCGTGTTGAAAAAAGCAGCGCTCCCAGTCGCCCGCCACCAGCCCGATTCACGCACCTCCATACCTCAGCTTTTCAGCGCTTGTGCACCTCTCAATGCTGTTTTCTCTTTCCTTCTAGTTGTAGAACTTCCACTCAGCCAGCTTTCCTGTGGTTCTGGGTGATAGACGTTTTGTCTTTTATTTGTAGTTTTGAAATTGTTGTGCGAGGCAGCAGTTTAGGTGTTTATCTACGCCGCCATCTTGGATCCTCCTCCAACAGCTAACTTTTCAAAAGAAACTATATGTGGCAGCCATGTAAGTGCACCCCGCACATCATCCTTCAAGAGATTCTGCTGTAGCATGTATATCTGATTGATAGCTGCTGCACTTTTGGATCCACTGAACTCTTCATGCCAAGTCACACTTCCTCTGGGAGGCTTCCAACCAATGAATGAGCACAGTGGACGTACTAGAACCAGCCATCTAGGTAGATGCAGGATTTCTCTAACAGAAATGTCTGGCCAAGCATTTCTCACAACTGTTCTACAGTCTGAGGCTCCGCTAACCCAATCCTTTCTCTCTCTCTTTTTTCATAAGTACCAACAAGACTTTCCTGGTTCTCTGAAGAGTCTTCCTACCTACTCCTGTCCTACTTTTATCTTTCACAAGCATTCTACACACACACCACACACACACACACTATATAACTTCAAGAACAATGTAATGACATCTTGAAAGTGGTAAAAGAAAAAAAATTGCCAACCTACAATTATATACCAGTGAAAATATTTCCTTCAAAGTACTAAAGGGAATTTTTTAGACAGAAGGGAAATTTTCCCAGCTTGAAACACATAAAAATTGAGAGGGAATGAAAAGAGTATACACGTGAATAAGTATAAAAAATACTGTTTGAAGCAGCAATGATAACATCTTTGGAGTTTAGAACATATAACAACATATAAAATACGACAATGGCACAAAATGCAGGACAGGGGCAAGTAAAGTCAAGTTATAGGATTATTATATTCTTCAGTAAGTGTTTTGGTCAGGTAGACTGCAATGAGTTAAGGATCCATATTGAAATCTCTACAACAATGGTTCTCAATCAGGAGAAATTTTGCCATCAAGAGATATTTGGCAAATAAATAAATAAATGTCACAGAGAGAGGTTGAGAGAGAGGGAGGAAGATTTTACAATATTTGGAGACATTTTTGTTTGTCACTATGAAGGAGGTGTCAGAAATATCCTGTTGAAAAATACTAACGAAAAGACAGAGATTGTCAGAGTGGATGAAAAAATATGACCCAACTATATGCTGTTTCCAGGAAACTTGCTTAAAGATGCAATAATATAGGTAGGTTAAAAGTAAAAGGATAGAAAAAGAGATTCTATGCAAACCCTAATCAAAAGAAAGCCGGCTCTGGCTGGTGTGTTCAGTGGTTAGAGCATCAATCCACACCGAAGCATTGCAGATTCAATTCCCAGTCAAGGGCATGTACCTGGGTTGCAGGTTTGATCCTCAGCCCTGGTCAGGGCTGTTGGCGAGGCAACCAATCAATGTGTCTCTCTATCAATGTTTCTCTTTCTTTCTCTCTCCCCCCATCCCCTCCCTCTTTTCTACTCTCTCTAAAACCATGGAAAAAATACCCTTGGGTGAATATTAACAAACAAAATAAAAAATCAAAATAAATAAAAGTATCTAAAAAAGAAGAAAGCTGGAGTGGTTGTATTAATATCAGACAAAGCATACTGTAGAGCAAAGTAATTTACTGGGACTAAAGAGTGGCATTACATAACGATGAAAGGATCATTTCACCAAGAGATGTAACAATCCTAATTCTGTTCGTATCTTTAACAGAGCTCCAAAATGCATGCAGCAAAAACTGATGGAACTAAAGGTAGAAATAAACAAATCCACAATTATAAGTTAGAGACCTCAACTTGCCGCTCAGCAGTTGATAGAACATATGCAGATGAACTGAACAACACCATCAACCAACTAGATCTCAATGAAGTTTTTAGGACATTCCACAACCAACAATAAAATACACATTCTTTACAAGTACATGTGGCACACTTACAGGATGGATCATATCCTCAGTCATAAAGCAAATCTTAACACATTTAAATAATTAAAATAATACACAGTATATTTTCTGACTATAGTGGAATTAAAGTAGAAATAATGGTAGAAAGATAAAATTTCCAAACACTTGGAAATTAAACAACACCCTTATAATTAAATTCGTGCATCAAAGAAGTCTTAAGGGAAGTTAGAAAATATTCTAAACTGAACAAAATGAAACTATAACATAAAATTGTGTGATAATTTAAAGCAGTGTTGAGATGGAAATTCTTAGAATTGAATGCTTATAGAAAGGCCTTTTATTTTTTAAAAAGTATTTTTATTGATTTCAGAGAGGAAGAAAAAGGGAGAGAGAGATAGAAACATCAGTGATGAGAGAGAATCATTGATTGGCTGCCTCCTGCACGCCCCTCACCAGAGATCAAGCCTGGGATCAAGCCCACAACCTGGGCATGTGCCCTGACCAGGAATTGAACTGTGACCTCCTGGTTCATAGGTCCACACTCAACTACTGAGCCATACTGGCTGGGTAGAAAGGACTTTTTAAAAGTAGAAAAAGAAGAGGAAAACACATCTAATGCAAGCAGAAGGAGAGAAATCATAAAGGCAGAAGTCAATATAATTAAAAAGAGGAAAATAGAGACAGTCAAATCAACTAAATCTTGTTTTGTAAAAAGATCAATAAAATACAAATTAACCTATAGCAAAACTGACATTAAAAGAAAGAAGACATAAATTACTGATATCAGAAATGAAAGAGAACATATCACTATAGACCTGCATACAGTAAAAGGGTGAAATGATACTGTGAGAAACTCTACAACACACAAATTACACAACTTAGATGAAATGGACCAATTCTTCAAAAACCACAAACAACAAAACTCATTCATAATGAAACAGACAACATGAATAGTTCAAAACTATTAGAGAAGTTGAATTCATAGTTTAAGGTCTTCTGGAAAAAAATTTTTCCAGCATTTCTTTAGGTTTGTAGTGGGAAGCTTTCAGGGTATCTTAGCTCACTGAATTGCCAGCCTTGAAACTCTTAGTTGTTTTTTTTAAGCCAGTTTGAGTTAAGTTTTCTGTTACTTAAAGACAGACTTCCAACATATCACAGTTTTCTGGAGTTCAAAATAATATTGTAGTTGTTGAGTGTCTAGATACAATATTAAGATGACCCAGAGTAGTAATTATAGAAAGACTGGCAGTAGTAGCAGTGGTAGTAGTGGTAATAGTAGTAGTAGCAGAGTAACAGTAGTGACAGTAATAGGAGTAGTAATAATAATAGTAGTAAATGTGGCGAAGATATACTATGCACTTCCCTGTGGCACTCTGTAGAAAAAGTTGCACATACAATATGAAAGCACAGATTTGTAGATGAGGAAACTGAAGTACAGATGTTAAGAGTAAAAACACAGTGGCATGAGTATCAAGTGTGCTTTTTTAAAAAAAATATATATTTTTTTATTGATTTCAGAGGGGAAGGGAGAGGGAGGGAGAGATAGAAACCTCAATGATGAGACAGAACCATGGATTGGCTGTTTCCTGCATGCCCCCTACTGGGGATTGAGCCAGCAACCTGGGCATGTGCCCTTGATTAGAATCAAATCCGGGACCCTTCAGTCTGCAGGCAGACCCACTATCCACTGAGCCAAACCAGAGAGGGCTCAAGTGCTCTTTTATGAAGAACTATTTTCTTCCCAGCCTACTGTTTGGTTGGGATCCTCCTGCTCTGGCATAAAATGGGACCAAAAAATTGTCTGTATTTTTCCCCACAAAAAGGTCCCACCAAGACAGGGATGGTGGTTCTCCAGCTAGGCCCCACCTTTTTCAACAATTACATCATAAATCCCTCATCTATACTTGCTTAAGGCCCCCAGTACCTTCTGAAACACACACACACACACACACACACACACACACACACACACACACACACGAGCAGTGAATGGATTCAGAGTGCCTGAAAAAGCTCCCAGTTGAACAGGAGAAATGATGAGATGGTCAGTTTTCAGGCTGATATAACAATGATCTCCAAAAAGAATATGCACATTTACCTTGTTTGCTTATTGAAGTAAGACTCTGAAAGGGCTGTTACACAGTGTTTATCAGTATGCCCACAAACCCTTGCTAATTTCAAGTAACTACTTTCCAATAATTTCCTGAACGTTGAAAGAAAAAATTACGTGCAAGTGAATTGAAAAAACGAACAGATGAGCACCATTTATTTCTACACTTTCTCAATTCTAATGAGGCAATGGTCCAAGAAACCACATTCCTGTGCTTGTAAATCAGCTGCCAACATGAATGTGATTCCTCAGCTATGAGAAAATGTCTTTTGAAGGGTACAGGTTGGTTAATATTGGAAATTCTTATGTACTATGGGAGATAACAATATTTGCCCTGATAAGGACCAGTAGTTTTTTTCTTCCTTTTTATCTGAACTTGTCAAAAACCAGTCATGTCATTTTGCATTTTTTTCCTTTTCTCCCTCTTGCCCTTGCTCTCTTTGGGATATATGCCAGTAACATGTTTTCCTGAAATGGTGGTGAATATAATTCAGTATTGACGTCCCCTATGCTAAATAAAATCTTAAGGTTTAGGAGAACTTCTCACTTGGGAGTAATAAATAAAAGTTACAATAGTTGTGGAGCAGCTGCAAAGCAAGAATATAGTAACTGTGCCAATGCAAGTGTCCAGTTTTCTGACATTGAAATCTCTTACTGTAAACAATACACTGGTGTTAAGGCTTATAAATTCAAATGGAAAGAAGATGGATAAAAAGAAAGAAAGGAGAGAGAGAAGAAGGGATGAAGAAAGGAAAGAAGAAAGAGTGGGAGGGAGGGAGAGGAGGAGAGAAGCAGGGAAAAATAAAATCAAGTTGCAAGTCAGGTACTTGGGGGAGAGCCAACTTTACATAGCAAAAAGAAAATTTAACCATCGTTGGCGTTTCCAGCTACCTTTTGGTTACTGTTTGGAGAGAATCGTTGACAGGTGGAAATTTAACTCTCAGCAAAAAAGGTCTAGTCTATGAGTGCAGTTAGCTGTAGGCCTGGGATATGGATGGTTCTCAGTAACTATTTGGTAAATAAAAAACTAACAGTAAATGTGTGAGTTTCTTTTTGTATGTTACTAAGATTGAAACCTACAGATGTTTAAGGAGTTGCCCCAAATCAGACAGAAAATCTTAGGGGCCTAATGTATATTAGATGGAAAATGTAACAACAGTCACCCATTAGGACCTAAGAGATCTGGAATCTGGCTGGGAGTTGGTTTTGTAATTGTACCTCCTGGGTCTCTAGATTGCAGAAGGCAGGGAGTCATCTGCATTGTTTTCTGCTGTACCTTCATTGCCTAGCTTAGAATGCAGTACAGACTAGATACTCAATATGTATTTAAATACTTGTCACTTTCTCATCTGTTTAATTTACTTTCCCCATATGATAAATGATGAAGTCGGCACCTGAGGTGCCCCTTCCAGTTCTATGCCTGGGTGATAGAGGACATCTGCTCCCTGTCCCTCTTTCACCCCCCACGTTCCAACTTCCGCTGCTCACGTTTTATGGGAAGGCAGATACAGGTGGGTGAAGTTACAAAATCCTTTCTCCAGTCTTAGACCATCATCCCTCTGAGCTCTTATTGCCACAAGAAAAACCACAAAAATGCAGTCTTAATTGAAAACAGTGAACCAATCAATTACTTCATTGTCTATTTTGTAAAATAAATTCCAGCATCACCACAGACCTCCCAATCACCCAACCTCAGCAGCCAAAGATTTGCGAACTTTCATATTAGGCGGTTCCAGCCACTCTTCCCTTGAGAAGTCACGTGACATTCTTTCTCCAGATCTTCTGGGGGTGCCCAACACAATAAACATCCTAGGAAAAAACAGCAGCAGCCATGCTCCATGTCTCATAGGTCGGTGTCCTTGAGAGAGACTAATTCTCCCACACTCCTAGTGTGAGCCCTTACCCCTCCTTTCCTGATTCCCCCCGGCCCCCCCAAGTAAGAAAATTGGTAGCAAACACTGAAGCACAGGAGGAGAATTCCATGAAATTGGCAGCATGGCTTCCTGTTTGTCCAGAGAGAGAGGAAACTTACTTTCTCAGTAGACCCATGTATTTCCTCATTTGGAGATGCCTTTCCTAAGGGACAGCCCAGGCAGTGACTATAGGATTATGTAACGTATCCTCAGGAGGGTCCCAGTCAGGGAGCCAAGAACTCCAATTTGACCTCGGACAGATTGTGTGACTTTAGAAAAGTCACCTTCCCCTCTGAGTTTCACACTCATCAATGTTAAAACTTATTTTCCCTTTAAAGTAGTTATGAGATTCCTTCTTAAAAATTTTTTTCATTTATGTCCTAGCCGGTTTGACTCTGTGGATAGAGTGTTGGCCTACAGACCGAAGGTGTCCCGGGTTTGATTCTGGTCAAGGGCATGTACCTTGGTTGCAGGCTCCTCCCCAGCTCAGGCCCTGGTCAGGGCGTGTGCAGGAGGCAACGAATCAATGTTTCTCTCACATCAATATTTCTCTCTATCTTTCCCTCTCTCTTCCATTCTCTCTAAAAATCAATGGAAAAATATCCTCGGGTGAGGATTAAATATATATATATATATTTTTTAATTCTAAAAATAATATCTAATTTTGTCAAAATGTTTTAAAATACTGTAAATTAAAAGAAAAAGTAACATCCATAATCCTACCACTCAAAGATAACCACTATTTACATTTTTGTGTATTTCTGTTGCTGAGACTGCTTTGGATCTTTTAACATCACTGAATGTATATCTCCCAGTGAGGGGTGCTCCTTCAATGACACTCTGGCACGTACTTGTGCCAACAGTGCTATCCATATGCGAGGAAGTTGAGGTAACTCCTTTGGTAACTAATTCCCTATATTCTGTGGTAATCTTCTGAATACCTTTGGTAATAAGTTATATGAGGCTGTTGTGAATATTGTAAAAGTCATCTGAAGACAAATCACATAACTAGAAGAATGATCAAGCTGGGTACCTACATTTGTTGTTTGTTTACCACCATCATCATCTCTATTACTATACAGGTTAAAGACTATTTTTTATCTTTCTCTGGAGTTTCCCATTTTTTTGTTTTGTTTTGTTAATCCTCACCCATGGATAATTTTTCCATTGATTTTTAGAGAGAGTGGAAAGGAGGCAGAGAGGGGAGGGAAGAGAGAGAGAGAGAAAGAGGGAAGCATGAATGTGAGAGAGGCACCTCGATTGGTTGCCTCCCATATGTGCCCTAACTGAGGCCAGGGATGAAACCTACAACCCAGGTACATGCCCTTGACCAAGAATCCAACCTGCAACCCTTCCCCTTAAGTGCATGAGCCAGTGCTCTAACCACTGAAAACACTGGCCAGGGCAAGTCTCCCAAATTTTTGATGCCTAAATATACAGAAGGAGAGGGATAAATTTCATTATTTTAGAGCAACATTTCCAAAATTGTGTCCTATGGCACTGCAGGTGTTGGGAAAAAAAGAGTTCTGTAGTCAAGAGAGTTTGGGAAAAGCTACACACTTGATCTGCTCCCTTCAAGACTCACAGTGCATATTTAATACTAGAGGCCCGGTGCATGAAAATTCATGCACTGGAGTTGCGGGGGGGGTGTCCCTCAGCCCGGCCTGCCCCCTCTCACAGTCTGGGAGCCCTCAAGGGCGGGAGGTGACCCAGCAATCAGAGGAAGGCAACGACCCCATCACACCTCTGCTGCTGCTACTGCCAGTAGCACAAGCCTCAGCTGACCCTGATTACCTGAGCCTCGGGGGCCCTGGGTGGCTGTGCAGCCACCATCTGAGGCTTGCCTGTGCCTTGGGCTGGCCCTGGGCAGCGGGGGTGCTGAGGGGACTGGGAGACTCTGGAGGCGGGTGCGCAGAGCAGCCAGACCCGCCTGGGGGCAGGCCCAGCCGTGCTGTGCACCTGCCACCCCGGCGAGGCTGAGGGGACTGGGTGCCACCATCTTGTGGCTGTGGGCTCCGTCATCTCTGAGGGCATGGCAGTCAATTAGCATATTCCCTCCTTATTGGCTGTGGGCACTGCCATATTTTGTGATGGTGTGATGGTCAATTAGCATATTCCCTCTTTATTAATAGGATATTAAAGGTTCTGAGATTTCTCTGCAAAGAAAACCACTTAATTTAAATGAACTGTGTTTTCTAAACTTATTTGAATTCAAGACTCTTACTTGGGAATACGAAATCAGTTTGCTCATCCATCAGTCATGACAGACAGTATAGATTGATGGACAAGTATGCAGACTCCTATGAGCTCATAGCTTAACCTCTCTGAACCTCAGGCTCCTCCTATGCAAGATAAAGATTCAAACTTTATCTACATCACAGGACTACTCTAAACACTAAATAAAATAAAACATGTAAAGAGCTTAGACCAGTGACTAGCACATAACAAGTGTTCAAATAAATGGAAGCACTTATTATTTATTAGTTGAAATAGATGAGATGATGAGGGGAGGATAAAGATGGATACAGTTTGTGGAGGAGGGGAGGGGAGGTAATAAGGGCAGTAATTCCTCTTAACCAAGATAGCAAGTTGTTACCTGGACACAGGACATCCATTTTTAGCACTAAGGCAATCCAGATTCTAGAGAAGCCCTCCCAGTGCAGAACATTTAAAAAACAATTCTAAAATATAAAATTCATATTTTTTTAATACATGAATAAATTAGTGGGGAAAAGAGAAAATAACAAGAAAGCACAAATCCAAAGAAGAAAGCAAGCACTAGAACCCCTGTTCACTAGGTCATTTACAAGTCTCTAGGACAGGGGTGGGCAAACTTTTTGACTCGAGGGCCACAATGGGTTCTTAAACTGGACCGGAGGGCCGGAACAAAAGCATGGATGGAGTGTTTGTGTGAACTAATATAAATTCAAAGTAAAGGAGCAGAGGGGAGAGCAAGAGAACCGGATAGAACAGCCGGATCCGGCCCGCGGGCCGTAGTTTGCCCAAGGCTGCTCTAGGAGCTGAGAGTTTGGGTTGAATGGCCTATACTCAAGTGGCAAAAGACAGATCCTGAGACCACTGCAATGTGGGAGGTTGTACTGTAGATCACTGTCTAATTCAGGAGCTCCCTAAAAGATCATGAGGTCAGTAGCTGAGTAGGAAAAATATGTATAAAGAAATGGGTGGTTGGAACTCTTGGGTGTCTCAGCCCTACTCTAGATGATGCTGAATAAGAGAAAAATATCTCCCCTCATCATTCCTAACTGACCCTGAGTCCACTCTCAAACACGTTTGGAGCTAGAACTTAACACCGTCTACCCAGCCCCAGCTTGATGGCACCATAAAACATCTGACAGAAGCAAAACCAATCTTTGTTTGAGGAACTCACTTAAAGACAGGCTTCAAAGCTGTCCCATAGAAATTTGAGTACACAATTTAAAAAGTCTCTAAGCATATTTGAAACAAATTATAATTACCATGAAATAAATGAATTGCAGAATCAGCCCCAGACAGACAGCAGAGGGTAGAATTACCAGACACCAATTATGAAATGAGTTTAAAGAACTATACAAAAGCATTTAATGTATCAACATTAATGAGTCAAAGTGGAAAATAAAGTGTCTTAAAATAAAAAAATTAATAATTAACATTTGAAACTCAAAGGAAAATTTAAGCATTGGTTTAGACACAGGTAAAGGGAAAATTAGTGACCTGGAAAATAGACCTGAAAAAAATTACACAGAATGAAGCACTGTATTTGAAGGAGAGACCAACAAATCCACCACCATAGTGTGAGACTTTACTATACCTTTCCCAGTAATTGATAAGTAAAGCAAATAAAAAGTTGCTACAACATAATCAACCAGTGTGAATTCTTGACACCTGAGAAAGAGAGTGTCGCCAGCTGCCATTCATTCAGCTCTCAGTGTGAATTCTTCTACCTGGTTTTTCCTCTGTAACAGCTAGCTTAAAATAACTCTGAGGGAAAGATATTTTAAACCTCTCAAACCTTACTTCCTATAAGAAGCCTTTCTACAAGACTCTCCTGCAACTGGACTTCGGTAAGAGTCATGCCTTCTGGTTCTTAAGTTTGCCACTTTGCAAAATTCCTGTCGTTATTTCTTTTCTTTTTATTCAACTTCCAATCTAATACATGCACATTATTAAAATTTTGCAACGTCCCTAACCCCCCCAAAAAGAAGAAAGTTTAAATGACCCCTTAGCCAATTATTTATAAATAAGCATCATTAGCATTTTAATGTAGTCTTTTTAGTTTTTTTAATGTGTAATTTCATTCATTTGTTTAGCACCTACCACGTGCCTCACACTGTTCTAGCACTTGGGCAACAGTAGTGAAAAGTACATTTCCTGTCCTCATGACACTTACATTTTTTTCTATACTTTCATATACTGTATGTAATCTGGATACTTTGATTTAAAAACAAATGAGGCGAGCCCTAGCCAGTTTAGCTCAGTGGGTAGAGCATCAGCCTGTGGACTGGAAGGTCCAGGCTTTGATTCCGATCAAGGGCACATGCCCAGGTTGCAGGCTTGATCCCCAGTGGGGGTCTGTGCAGGAGGCAGCCGATCAATGATTCTCTCTCATCATTGATGTTGCTATCTCTTTGTCCCTCTCTGAAATCAATCAAAATATATATGTAGGAGAAACCAAGATGGCAGCATAGGTAAATACCTAAACTGCTGTCTTGCACAACAATTTCAAAACTACAACTAAAAGACAAAACGGACATCATACAGAACCACAGGAAGGCTGGCTGAGTGGAAATTCTACAACTAGAGGGAAAGAGAAAAGCACACTGAGACTCAGAGGAGCTGCAGAAGGCAGAGGTACAGAGGTGCGCATGCGGAGAGGGCTAGCAACTGAGTACACGGCTGGCTTTCTCAATCGGGAGGGAGACAAAAGCTCCCAACTGCTCTGAACTCCAGTTCCAGCCGAGACTCTAGGGACCCAGACTCATACGGGGAGAAACTGGACTGTCTGGCAGCGGGCAAAACTCAAGGGCGGCTTTCTCTCAGAGGTGTTTTCATTAATTACCGAGAGACACTGAGACCCGGGGGCTTCTTAGGGCAGGGCTGACAGAAAGCCATTGCTATCTGCTCCGCCCTGAGACTCTGCCCCATCCAAGCTGAGCACAGAGGCTTTTGCAAGTCTTGTCTCATAAGGGTGTCTCCAGCACAGAAGTTCTCCCAGTGTAGACACAGCTGATCCTCACAGCCAATTGGCCTGGAGGTCAATTCCTCCCAGTGATACCAACAACAATCAAGGTTTAACTACAACAAGACTGTGCACACAGCCCACAAAGGGGCGCACCAAGAGTGTCCACCTCAGGTAACTGGGGAGGCTGAGCCACTGGGCCATATAGGACACCTAGCACACAAAGCCACTCTATCAACTCAGGGAAGCAGCCAAAATGTGGAGACAAAGAAACAGGTCACAAATGACAGAAATGGAGGAAAGCAAATGACTGGATATACAGTTCAAAACCACGGTTATAAAGTTTTTCAAGAATTTTCTAGAAAAGGCTGAAAAATTTAGCAAGACCCTCGAGGATATGAAAAAGGACCAACTAGAAATTAAACATAGACTGACTAAAATAAAAAATAATATACAGAGATCCAACAGCAGACTAGAGGATCGCAAGAATCAAGTCAAAGATTTGAAATACAAAGAAGCAAAAAACACCCAACCGGGAAAGCAAAAAGTAAAAAGAATCCAAAAATATGAAGATAGTGTAAGGATCCTCTGGGACAACCTCAAGCGTACCAACATCCGAATTATGGGGGTGCCAGAAGAAGAGAGAGAGCAAGATACTGAAAACCTATTTGAAGAAATAATGACCGAAAACTTCCCTCACCTGGTGAAAGAAATAGACTTACAAGTCCAGGAAGTGCACAGAACCCCAAACAAAAGGAATCCAAAGAGGACCACACCAAGACACATCATAATTAAAATGCCAAGAGCAAAAGACAAAGAGAAAATATTAAAAGCAGCAAGAGAAAAACAGTTAATTACCTACAAGGGAGCACCCATACGATTGTCAGCTGATTTCTCAACACAAACTATGCAGCCCAGATGGGAGTGACAAGAAATATTCAAAGTGATGAATAGCAAGAACCTATAACCAAGATTACTCTACCCAGCAAAGCTATCATTCAGAATTGAAGGGCAGATAAAGAGCTACATAGATAAGAAAAAGCTAAAGGAGTTCATCACCACCAAACCAGTATTATATGCAATGCTGAAAGGTATTCTTTAAGAAGAGGAAGAAGAAGAAAAAGGTAAAGATAAAAATTATGAACAACAAATACATATCTATCAACAAGTGAATCTAAAAATCAAGTGAATAAAAAATCTGATGAACAGAATAAACTGGTGAATATAATAGAATCAGGGGCATGGGAGTGTGGGAAGAGACTGGACAAAAATCATACACCTATGGATGAGGACAGTGCGGGGGCGGGGGGGGGGGCGCGGGTAAGGGCAGAGGGTGGGGTGGGAACTGGGTGGAGGGGAGCATTGGGGGGGGGGAAGAGGAACAATTGTAAAAATCTGAACAATAAAGATTTATTAAAAAAATAAAATAAAATAAAATAAAATAAAATGTAACTCCCTTTCTCTAAATATATGTAAAATAAAATAATAAAACACACCACTATTTAAAAATATATTATAAAAATAAATGAAGTGAAAAAAAGCCAAATGAAACCATCAGCTAGCAATTATTCATGTTATTCATATATCTGTTATTTCCCACTAATGAACTAGTGAGGAACCAGATGGCAGTAATGACTTTATTCACCTGACAGAGTATCTGCTTATAGAAGGCGCTTAATAAAGTTATGTGGATCCAGAAGTTGAGAGAGTCAAAGAAAGCAAGGAAAAGGCAAGAGGCAATTGGGATCATGGGTCCCTCTCATCTTTGGGCAAGCCCTGGTGTATTGGCAAACCAGCTCTCTGCAGAGAGGCAGGGGAAGCCCTGATTTGTAGTGATTTCCCTGGTGTAAATACTACCACGTGGCCAATTTCAAAATTCCAGTGTTACATCATTAAACATAGTTTAGAAAACGCACTCGTTGTTGACTCACATGAGCTGTTACAAACCAGCACACCACTGCCTGGACCTGCTAGAACCCTAATATTCTTCGGCCTCAGGTGGTACCCTGGGGAACAGGACCTTATCTCAGGAGGACAAGAGGGGCACAGAGAGAGAAGATGGGGATGCCAGAGACCAGCCGCACCAACTTCTGCTCTAATCTGCTTTCATTGTCAGAATCCTGTTCTAATCTCCAGGTAAACAGGTGGTTGCCTAGAACAAATGCAACACCTACTATGCTCAAGGCTGTGGTGTTGCATGGGATACAGAAAATACAAAAAGTTGTGATTCCCTACTCTCCACCAGCTCACCATGTAGCGAAGGAGAGGATCTGAAAGGTTGCTAAGTGATTATTTTTGAAAACATGATAGAGAAAATGAACTCTCTCTGAGATATGAGTTAAGATGCAGTATAATGAGGGGTTTCATGTCAGACAAATGACTCTGCCTATTATTAGTTCTATGATTTTAAGCAATTAATAACTTTTATGTCCTTATCTTATAGGTTGTTATGAGAATTAAATAAGTTAATGCATAGAAAGTCATCATGCAGTGCTCCTACCAGATGTTAGAACGATAGGGCAATGCAATCCTTAATGGCCATTTGTAAGCTTCCCGCCACAGGAGAACAAAGACCAGGAAAAACTTGCTGGGCACAAGGAGTCAGACCATATAAGGAATGGAAACTGTCCTAAAGACACCTGATTGCACACCTGCATGCCATGCACATTCCAAGCCCATCAGCTCAGCCCCCAGACCCACTTCCAAGAGCCTCCCGCCAGTGACCGCCTATAAGGACGAAGCTCCAGCTCCTGGGTGCTGCCATCATCAACCCAATGTCCTCTTGTCTCCGTGCTGTGCAGCCCTTCCCTTTGGATAGCCCATCCCCCACCCCCTTCGTTAAATAGATTCGCTTTTTCTTTATCCACCCTCTGAGGTGGCTATTCAGCCTGCCCGCCTACCACCATGTTAACGTTTCACTAGAGTTAAAGCAATACTGCTATCAACAGTATTTGTAATAGCATATGAACAAAGACAACAACACAGAGAAGGCGGGCTATTTCATGACTAGCCAGTATTCTGGTTTTATCAGAACCTGGATGATTGATGGAAGAGAAGATTATAAAATTACTTGGGGAGGGCATTGAGAGCCAAGGTGAGGAGTTTGCACTTGATTTCATACATGATAAAGGACCAGTAAAGATTTAGTGACATAATCTGCGTTGCATTTTGGGAATATCAAGCTTGAATGATCGCCAATTTCACAGACAGTTTTGGTAGTTTCTGCTGAGATCTGAAAAGATAAAGGCAATGGTGTGTGTGGCCACAGCACCTGGCCAGTCAGGACTTTGCCTTCCCCCCTAGGGATGATTTACCTACAAAGCAGGCAGCATATATTTTTCTGAAGCAATGAGAAGTCTTCTTTTTCCTTTCTCCCTTTGCTATATTTTGGCTCAGAGTCGCTTTATATAAACAACCTTTGAAAACATCCCAAACCAACTCATTCCAATGAGTCTAAGAGTTATCTAGGAATGAGAGGGATATAATAAGGCTCATTGAGATAAGCCTGCTTCCACATCAAGGTCTGTAATATCTTTGCCTGAGTTCTTGAGGGGGCGAGAAACCAGGTCACTAACAATAGCTTTTCACATTTCTAATTATCTTATGTAAGAGGCAACGTGGGGTTGTTGTGTTTTGTTTTGTTTTTTGAAGTTTGTTGACACATGAAGCAAATAAGCTGTTGGAGAAGTCTGTTGCAAAACTGGAAACAAAATGTATCTCAAATAGTTTACAACTGCTGGGAATCAGGGTTGGGAGGAGGCCCAAAAATTCCTGCTTCCTGCAGAAAGCACATTCAGCTCAGTGGGATACGTTTGTCTGGTTGTGATATGTAAATGATCTCCGTTGTGTATTTACCCTTTAAGTTTTCACTGATTCCTGTTATTTCAGACCACATACGCCCACACAACTATGGTTACTTGGAATCCTTAACTGGAATCCATCAAGAGTAATTGGATTGGTATGCCATCTTCTGTTGATAATTGGAAACTTTTGGACACAACACAAGAAGTTAACAGATTCCCTGAATTTAGCAATATGTTTGATGAGTTATAGCAACGATTTTCTGCACATTCCTCGCTGGAACTCAAGGACTTAGTGACTACTGCACAGGTCTAGCCCTAATGGTCTCCAGAATACTATTTCATAAACAGAAACAAGTTCCTTGCCTAATGAATTATTCATAGACCTCATTGAGACCCCCAGATTGCACAACATCTACTCAAAGGGCCTTTCTCTTATTGAACTACAGTCGGGCCGCAGGGCAAAGATAAAGGTTTCCACTGCAGAGCAAATTAAATGCCCCCTTGCAATTTATCATGTGTACTGATTTAAACTGGAGGGTCCACTGGGATGTTAAATATTTTCCACATCTGATTATAACAAATGAAAGGAGAATCACAGACGGAGATGATTGATTGTGCTTTGGATAAATTTGGAAAACCAAGGAGACTTTATTCTTCAATATACCACATTTTTCTCCCCTAAATACCTAATGAAAGAGATATTTCTCTAAATCTATCAAATCATAACTAGTCAGTCAAGCCCAGCCAGCGTGGCTCAGTGGTTGAGTGTCGACCTATGAACCAGGAGGCCAGAGGTCACAGTTCGATTTCTGGTCAGGGCACAGGCCCAGGTTGTGGGCTCTATCCCCAGTGTGGGGTGTGCAGGAGGCAGCCAATCATGATTCTCTCTCATCATTGATGTTTCTCTCTCCCTCGTCCTTCCTCTTTGAAATCAATAAAAATATATTTAAAATAAAATAAAATAAAAATTAGTCAGTCACCCTAGTTGGTCTGGCTCAGTGGATAGAGCATTGGACTGCAGACTGGAAGGTCCCAGGTTCAATTCCGGTCAAGGGCACATGCTCAGGCTTCGGGTTCGATCCCCAATAGGGGTTGTGCAGGAGGCAGGCAATCAATGATACTCTCTCATCATTGATGTTTCTATCTCTCTCTTCTTCTCCCTTCCTCTCTGAAATCAATAAAAACATATTTTTAAATAAAAAAATATAGTCAAGATGAGGAAGCAAATTTGAATCAGACACATTAAAACAAAAATCTAATTAAACAGTAAGGATAAACACAATAGCCCTGGCTGGTTTGGCTCAGTGGCTGGAGCGTCAGCCTGCGGACTGAGGGGTCCCAGGTTCGATTCCGGTCAAGGGCATGTACCTTGATTGCGGGCACATCCCCAGTGGGGAGTGTGCAGGAGGCAGCTGATCGATGTCTCTCTCTTATCGATGTTTCTAACTCTCTATCTCTTTCCCTTCCTCTCTGTAAAAAATCAATAAAATATATTAAAAAAAAAGGATAAACACAATAAAAAATCTTTTTAAAAAATACCCCCAATGTTGGATATACATCAGAGAATGCAAATTTATGTAATGAAAACATGGTAGAGGAATTGTTCATATAATGTGAAGTAACAACATTCGCAATATGAGATGAGGTCAATAAAAGCCAGAAAGGTGAAAACTGTACTTGGGTTTTGACTAGGGTCATAACTTAGTGGAAGGGAGGAACCATCGTTAGTCTAGACTCCAGAGAGTTTGGGACCGACAGCCAAGAGACAAAGTTTCCAATCTTGCTTTGCCTCTAACAAGCTGTGTGATATTGGGTTACTCACTCATCCTTTCTGAACCTCAGTTTCCTTATCAATAAAATGAGGAGGCCAGGGTACATGATCTTTAATCTCTCTACTCATGCTAAAACTTAACTTCTTTCCCTCTCCCCCTTTCGTCACACTTCTTAAAAATAAATGTTTTTAAGAAAATCAAAAGTGATTCATTAATAGGATTTTATATTGCAAGCTATGTGCAAACAAATGGCTTCATTCATTCCTGCATTTTATTCATTCTTTCAATCATTTAACAAAAATTGATTGCAAAACCAAATGCCTACTGTAAAAACTAGTTACTGTACTATCCCACAAAAGCCTTCCATATAAGGTATAAGAGTGGATGAGATAAATTATCTGTCTTCAAAGAATTTACACTCTGGTAATGGAGACAGACACATAAACAGATAATTTTAATAAAAGGTTGAAGTAAGCACAGAAAGCTTTGAGAGGATAAGAAAGGAATATCTTCTCATCTGGGATTGGGAAGGTTTCTTAGAGGAGGCAACACCTGAGCTAGAGAATGAGTAGAGGTTGGCTATTCTAAGTAGAGAAGAAAGATGACCAACTTATAGGAGAGTAGAAGTAGGAAGAATTACAAACTGTTAGGAGTTGCCAGAATGTAAAGCACAAGGTGATGCCAGCATAGGAGGGAAGTAAGGACTAGATAGTGGCAATACTGGAGCGCCTTGTAAAGGAGCTTCATTCTATGCCACAGATCAATGCTTTTCAAAGAAGCCTAAGAGCAAATGTACCTCAGAATTACCTGAGACTCTTGTTTTAAAAAAATATGATTTGTGGGTCTTAACCTAGGTCTACAGATTCAGGATCTCTAGGGATGAAGGCTGGGGTTCTGTATTTTAAAAGAAGTATCCCAGGTAGAAGAAGGTAAAGGGAGGATAAATGGTGATGGAAGGAGACTTGACTTGGGGCAGTAAACACAATATACAGATGATGCATTGTAGAGTGTATACCTGAAACCTGTATAATTTTATTAACCAATGTCACCCCAATAAGTTCAATAAAAAGGAACTATCCCAATACTTTAGATAAAATGTAAAGTTTGAGAATAGTTTGTAGATGTTTTTATAACCATTATTTTTATTTCATTTCCACTATAATCCTCTAAGTTATAAGAGTTGGGATTCAAAGTAAAATTTCATCCCTAGAGAACTGATGAGCACAAGATAAATATTAAATGCAGAATAAATATTGGAATAGATATATGGATAACTATCTCATCAACAGACAATAAAACGGGGATGTGGGTGCCAGAAATGTTTCAAAATAGGGAATTATTCTCCACAGCAAGGCAGACTATCCAGGCTGTAAACTGAAGTATAAGATCAGCTATAATAAATACTAGCAGTTGAAAACATCTCCTCAAGTCCCTGCTTCTAGTCTATAAAGTGGGAATAATAAAAATCTTTCTAAGGACTGTGTAGAGTCCTTATTTGCAAATTAATAGGTGAGCCTACCTCAGTTTCATGGATGCTAGTAGAAGATACAAGATTCCTGGTTCAAAGACAAAGGACAGCTTACGACACATGGCAACAGCAGTAACCAGAGGATCAGCATTTCTGTGCTGGCTTCCTGAGCCCTATTCCCATAGAGATGCAAAGTGGGCTGTGTTACCAAAGGGAGCCCGGAATTTAAGGAACCTGAATCTTTTATAATGGTCAATAAACATGCTTGTCCTTTGCTCTGACAGAAAACACTATCTCCATCTTTCAAAGCTGTTTTGTCACACAAGCATCCTTCAAAAAGTCATCTGGAGAAAAAAATCATTAAATTTAATAAAAATAACTAAACCCTGAAAAAACAAGTCATCTGGAACAAAGGGGAGCCAGTGCCTCATTCAAAAGGGGTGCAGAAATGCAAGAGACACATAGAGAACTGTCTCTCCATAATATATGCCTCATAAATTGATATAATAATTAAATAGAACAATGCATATACCAGTAGATATTTTTAACGTTTTTAGAACAAAGAAAGAACTCAGAAAAAATAATTGCTATTATTATTATTATAATAATTGTCATTTTGGTGGGGTTTTTTTTTTAGTATATTTAATTGATTTTTTTACAGAGAGGATGGGAGAGAGATAGAGTTAGAAACATCGATGAGAGAGAAACATTGATCAGCTGCCTCCTGCACACCCCCTACTGGGGATGTGCCCGCAACCAAGGTACATGCCTTTGACCGGAATTGAACCTGGGACCCTTCTGTCCACAGGCCGATGCTCTATCCACCGGCAATAGAGCCAAACCGGTTAGGGCGTCATTTTGGTTTTTGTTGCTGTTGTTAAACATTACAAATTAAAGCTGGCTTGTGGTTTACCTACTACCCTGCAACTTACCTAACCAGGAAGAGGATTGGTCCAAAAGCCTGGAGTAGGGTGGATCTTGCAGGTGGGGCCAAATGGCCACGGCAGGGGAAAGGAGAATAAGAGAGGCGAGGTCATTAGAGTCGTGGCCCTGGGAACCTCAGTGGAGGTAGCAGGTTAGTCCTCTGCAGTCTGTGGTAATGGGGTAGATGACAAAGCTGGTGACTGTTGTCCAAGGCTTCGACCTCTGCTGTTCTGTTTCTTTCTCTGCCCAAAGAGAACCTGAAATTTCCTATCACAGCATCCCACCCCTGGAATGTCTTTTCCTCGCCTGTCTACCATCTGTTTTCTGAAAGGTAGCATATTGTGAAAAGAACCCAAGAAGTCCTAGATTTGAACCCAAGTTTTGCAACTTATAAAAACTTTTTAAAATATATATGTAAAACAGAATAACTGATATTATAATCTTTTGTATTTCCACTAACCCAGAAGAAGCGTTAGGGAAAGTGATGAGTTTTGACATAGGGCTTCAGTCTCTTTGAAGTCCAGCCTTGGTGGCCACTGCCCAGGTGATGGTTGGCCTAGAATGTAGGTTTTACTGCTCTTTTATCTGCCCAGGCCATTTGGAATTTGTAGTCCTTGCTTAGCTTCTCCACAGGATTTAACCCTTGCCATCAAAATACGCAATGGTGCTCTCAAATAGTTAAGGACCTATCCCAGAAGCACAGGCCAACTGCTGGGTGATGAGCTGGCCTATTTACAATCTAAGGACTGTCACAATGTATTATTTTCAGAAGTTATTCCTGGACATATAAGTCATTTCCCAGTGGAAATGGTTCTTTTCTTCTGGCTGCTCTTGATTCATCACGAGATATTTGCTTGTTCTCCCCTTTGCATACAGCAGAGTTTGAGCATGGAGTAGTATGACATTTTAAAATGCAAACCATCGACCGACCAGTGTGGTTCAGTGGCTGAGCATTGACCTATGAACCAGGAGGTCACGGTTCGATTCCCAGTTGAGGCACATGCCTAGGTTGTGGGTTCAATCCCCAGTAGGGGGCATGCAGAAGGCAGCCGATCAATGATTCTTTCTCATCATTGAAGTTTCTATCTTTATCTCCCTCTCCCTTCATCTCTGAAATCAATTTAATTTATTTATTTATATATATATATAATTTAATAAAATAAAATAAAATGGCAACCACTAGGCTTGAGGTCAGACAACCTGGGTTCAAGACCCAGCTTTATCACTTCCTACTTCTCTGGGAGGCTGCTCCTAGACCAGTGGTGGGCAAACTTTTTTACTCAAGGGCCACAATGGGTTCTTAAACTGGACCGGAGGGCCGGAACAAAAGCATGGATGGAGTGTTTGTGTGAACTAATATAAATTCAAAGTAAACATCATTACATAAAAGGGTACGGTCTTTTTTTTTATTATTTCAATAGTTTTATTCATTTCAAACATTTTAACAAGAAGAATGTAAACACTAATTATTATAATTTGAAACTTCAAAAAATGGAGGAATCATAGCACAATAACATACCTTATATTGAAGATGGCAAAGGCAAAATAAAATTGCCTAACAAAGGAAAGGTACAAAAGCCTTTCAAATTAAACTTAAATATAATAAAATAATTTAGAACTAAAACAAATAGAAAAGAACAAAATGTGTAAACAGTAAATTAAACATTTTCTTTAGTGCAACTTCCAAATTATGCCCGGGACGTAGATGTAGATGGCAATGTAGACTGGGTTGAAAGGTTTTTGGTCTTTAAAACATCAACTTCAGTGGGAACAGTGTTGTTGGTCTCCTTTTTAGCTAATGCTCTGATACTGTGCTCTCCAGGGGCGTGTCTCCCTACATCACCACGATAACGTGTCTACGCATTCCCAGGGTGATGTCGGGGGACGCGTCCGCGGGCATTACAAGGAGCCTCTGGAAGATTGAGAGGTTGTTCCTTCTACTGAATGGGCGGATATAAATCCACCCACTCAGAAGAAGGAGCTGGGGCCGTGTTTCCGACGTTGCCATGTTAACACTGCTGCTGGTGAAGGAGCAGAGGGGAGAGCAAGAGAACCCTCCGCTCTTTCGGCTCCGCGGGCCGGATAGAACAGCTGAACGGGCCGAATCCAGCCCGCGGGCCGTAGTTTGCCCACAGCTGTCCTAGACCGATGCCCTCTGGCAGCCCTGGATTTGAACAGTAGCTATTCACTAACTAGATGACTTCTGGCTGACCACATACACTGTCTGAGCCTCACTTTCCCATTTGTAAAATAGGAATGATAATACCTACCTGGTAGAGTTTGCCGTGAGTAGTTAATGAGGTATATGCCTAGCACAGTGCTTGTCACACTATAGTATCCATTCAACAAGTGTGACATCCACTCCATGCCTCTGAACTTACAGCACTCAATGACCCCAGCAAGGATGGAATACTCAATGCCCATGGGTATTGGCACATAATCAAAGTCAATGAGTATAAGACAAATAACACTGTGATGTTCAGCATACAAGACAATTGGGAGTTGACCTTAACAGAGGGAAGAAAACGGGGAGTGCTAAAGAGTGTGGAAAATTGGGCATGTGTGTTTCATATAATACACCCACCACTCCAGTCCGTACTTGCCCCATATTAACAGATCTTCAGGTGTTTTTTGTTTTTGTTTTTGTTTTTTTCTAAACAAGTCAGAAATGTGGAGGGTAAATTTCTCAATTTTTAAATATTGGCTCACTAAAAAAACAAACACATACATAGACAAAGTTGGAGCCGAAACAAAATATTTCTGAACTTAGTCTAGCCCACTGACAAGGAGACTGTTCAATTGTATTGACTTGCTATCACTTAAACACTGAGCTTCTATTGCCCTTTAGCTTTTTTCATATGATTGTGTAATTTTCAGGGCTCAAGTTCTGTCTCCAATTTTGAATGAGACCTTGAGAGTAGGGTTGGTGTCTTGCTCAGGAAACTGCTACAGTGGGTAAACTCTTTGTGGGTTATAGCCTTTAAGCTCTTGAGACGGCTTGCTTCCCTCCAGAAAAACTTGTTGATTTCTTTCTGCCATGACACAGGCATACAACAGCTGGCTGCCTCTGGGAGGTTGAAAATAAACAGGTTCAGGAGCTCTGAGGACAGCAAATGGGCGTTATAGGTGAAGAAACGGCCCAAAATAAATACAGCTGTTGAGGCGGAAAGCTCTATTTACTTTGGCTCTTTTGAGGTCTACACTGGGAAAGGGAGAGTTGCTAATCCTGAGACTTTTCATACACCGACAACTAAGACCCCACTTAGGGGCTGGCCCCCAGTGCTCAGCACATGTATACAAGTCAGTCAGTATATATTTGATGATTAACAGGTTCACTAGGTATATCCAATGAAGGAGGAACTTGTAACAAAGTGATAAGTTCTCTGCACTGGAGGGCCTGTGTTAATCTTTTCTGGTTTGGAATATAATTCTCGTGGAGCCTTCTTCAACAACCAGCTTTTATTTGCCACGTAGACATAATAGAAATGACAACTAGCTTGGGAGGCAGAAATGCTGGGCTGTAGTGGCAGTTTGCTAACTAGCTGTATGACCTTGGTAAATCATTGCAATGTTCTGAGCCCCAGGTTCCTCAGCTTTAAAGTGAGGGATTCAGAGAGAAGATCTCCAGGGAGGAGGTGGGAGCAGCAGAAAGGGCATGAGATGAGGAACCAGAAGGTCCACATTCACACCCCAGCACTAATAACTCCTCCCTGTGTGAACTTGGTTGGCAAAGAACATAATTTCTGACTCTCTGTCTCCACCTCTGCCAGGCAGGACTAATCACAGTCTCCTTCCTAATGTTGCAACCATGAATTAGAGAGTAGAATTTACATGAAAGTGCTTTGCAAATGGATACACAAACAATGACATTGGAATCAGACAAACACAGCTCTGAATCCTGACTTTGCTACTTCTATGTGCTTATGGAAAGGTGACTTAAGATCCTTAAGCATCATTTTCCTAATTTACAAAATGGTAATAACATCTACTTCATAGGGTTGTTGTGGTGATTAAATTAAGTGAAAAAAAATGTAAGGGAAGAAGAGGGCCTGGCACAAAGTGCCAGAAATAGTAATTATTACTGTTAGTGAAAGACAAATGACGTTGATATGAGATCTCCATTCCCTAAGTCTATGACTCTGATTAGTTGAATACCAAACCAAACTTCTCTTTTACACTTTGATCTGAACCCAAATTGTTTCTCTTCCTTTACAAAAAAAAGTGGGGGAGGGGGGAACCTCAAACAACAAAACAAAACAGGAACAATGATCGAGTTCAAGTTGAGCATGAACCTAGTTGTTTTCTGAAGCCCAGGAACCAAGACATACAAACATTCTGGCCCAAGACTGAGCCTGCCCTGCATGGGCCTGTTGCACTGAGATAAAAAGTGATTGGAAAGTTCCCTTCCGAAAGAAAAGGGAGCCCCTGGAAATACTTGGGGCTGTAGTGGTCCAGGAAGCAAAAGCAAAAATCCCAGACAGATACTGTTGTAGATTGTGTTCTCAGGGCGACATTCCAGATTTCTGTAAAATCCAGTTCACAGGAATAACTCTTTATCTAAATGGCTTTAAAGACCTTGCCAACATCACAGGGTACACTTGAAATCCAACTGCATCCTACACCAGATGGTGAGAAATGAGTGGAAACTCTCCTCTCAAGGCAACTGAATTAACCATATGTTTATTCATTGATTAATTCCAAACAAGCTATTCTGAGTCTAATAATAGGCACTATGCTAGATGCTAGTTGCTATGACCATAAACAAGGCAAAGTCCCTTCTCTCAGTAATGATTTGAAATACAAAAGATTCTCACATAGATCACTCTAGGCAGTGGTTCTCAACCTTTCTAATGTCGTGACCCTTTAATACAGTTCCTCATGTTGTGGTGACCCCCAACCATAAAATTATTTTCGTTGCTACTTCATAACCGTAATTTCGTTATGTTATCGTAATGTAAATATCTGTGTTTTCAGATGGTCTTAGGCGACTCTGCTAGCAGTTCTCAACCTGTGGGTTGCGACCCACAGGTTGAGAACCTCTGCTGTAGAGCCTAAGACCATCAGAAAACACAGATATTTACATTACAATTTGTAACAGTAGCAAAATTACGGTTATGAAGTAACAACGAAAATAATTTTATGGTTGGGGGGTCACCACAACATGAGGAACTGTATTAAAGGGTCGCGGCAGTAGAAAGGTTGAGAACCACTGCTCTAAGGGCTTTGTAATGTCAGGACTCTAGTGAGTAAATATTTAGATAGATGGAACAATATTAAATGGATATACTCTATCATAGTATCTTACTGCTGACAATCTATCCCCCGCCCCACAAAAGGGAAAGACTAATTTTATACATAAACATGTTCATGAAACTTTATTTTAGTGTTTATAGCAATGTAAATGTCCAACAAATTGAATAATAATTCAAAAAATTCGGGTGCATGAAATAATGAATACTGTGCAGACATTAAAGTGGATATAATTATGCAGACCAGCAAGAACTGCTTAATAGTGTGAGAATTGTTATCTTTACAAGATCATGTTTTTGTATGGAAACAGCCCAAGTTCCCATCAGTAGATGAGTGGATAAAATGGTGGTGGTACATATATACCATGGAATATTACTCAACCATTAAGAAGAAAAACATCTCATCATTTGTGACAGCATGAATGAACCTAAAGGGTATTATGCTAGGTGAAATAAGTCAGAGAAAGACAAATACCACATGATTTCACTTATATGTGAAATCTAAAGAACAATATATATAAAGAAACAAACAAAACTAACAGACTCATGGATACAGAGAACAAACTGATGGTTGCCAAAGGGGAGGGTTTTAGGACCTGGGTAAAAAAAAAGTCAAAGGGTTGAGAAGTACAGTTTGGTACTTACAAAATAGTCATGGGGATGTAAAGTACAGCATAGGAGATATAGCTAATAATATTGTAATAACTCTGTATGGTGCCAGTTGGATACTGGAAATATCAAGATGAACACTTTGTATAGTATAAACACTACACTGTACACCTGAAACGAATACAAAAATAATGTTTAAAAAAATAAGATAGGAGGATCCAAGATGGTGGCGTAGGTAAACACCTAAACTGCTGCCTCGCACAACAATTTCAAAACTACAACTAAAAGACAAAACGTCTATCACCCAGAACCACGGGAAAGCTGGCTGAGTGGAAGTTCTACAACTAGAAGGAAAGAGAAAAGAGCATTGAGAGGTGCACAAGCGCTGAAAAGCTGAGGTACGGAGGTGCGCGAATCGGGCTGGCGGCGGGCGACTGGGAGCACTGCTTTTTTCAACACGAAGGGAGACAAGCCCCCGATTACTCTGAACTCCAGTTTCTGGGGAGACACTGGGGACCCAAACTCATACGGGGAGAAGCTGGACTGTCTGCCATCGGTTCGGAAAGTGAGGGAGGCTTGCATGCAGGGCTGCACGCAGGAATAATTGTTTACTGTGCTGGGGCGCAGGACACAGGGACGCAGTCGGTGACACAGAGCCAGCTTACTGGCAGCCATTGCTGTTTGCCATACCCTAGCCTAGTCACGCCCTGAGACCCCACCCTGAACAATCTACAAACCCACCCAAGCTCCAAGCAGCGGCTTTAGCATATGAATGGCCTGCCCTATGGCAGCTTAACCTAGCAAACTTGCAGCCCAGGTCAGACAGCTCCAAAACCTCCAAACCCCAAGCAAAGAGGAGAAAACTGTAGTTCTCGCTGTAGCTCCTGCTGGGTGGCCTCAGACAGTAGCTGACCTGAACTCCATTGGAGATCCAGAGCCAGTGTACCTAGTGGTCAGTGTGAGATACCAGATTTCAACTCCTCACATCCATAAGTGACACATTCAAGAGGCAGACTCAGTGAGCACCAAAGCCCCACTGAAACAAGTCCTGCACCATAAGTGTGTCTCCAGCGCAGCAGTTCTTCCATTATAGACACAGCGGGTCCTCACAGCCAATTGGCCTGGAGGTCAGTTCCTCCCAGTGTACCAAGAGCAATCAAGGCTTAACTACACCAAGACTTTGCATGCAGCCCACAAAGGGGTGTACCAAAGGCGTCCACCTCAGGTTATTGGGGAGGCTGGGCTACTGGCCCCTATAGGTCACCTACCACACAAAGCCACTCCATCAACACAGGAAAGCAGCAAAATGCGGAGACAAAGAAACATGTCACGAATGAAAGAAATGGAGAAAAGCAAACTACTGGACGACATAGAGTTCAGAACCACATTTATAAGGTTACTCAAGAATCTTCTAAAAACCACCGAGAAACTTGATGAGACCTCCGAGGAGCTTAGTGAGACCTTCAAGGACCTTAATGAGAATGCCAAAAAAATGGAAAAGGACCAGTCAGAAATTAAGCATACACTGTCTAAAATAAAGAATATACAGAAACTCAACTGTAGATCAACGTACCCGAAGAATCAACAAAAGATCTGAAATATGAGAAAACAAAGAACACCCAACCAGAAAAACAAAAAGAAAAAAGAATCCAAAAATATGAAGATAATGTAAGGAGCCTCTGGGACAACTTTAAGCGTACCAACATCTGAATTTTTGGGGTGCCAGAAGAGAGAGAGCAAAATATTGAAAACCTTTTAGAAGAAATAATGACAGAAAACTTTCCCTACCTGGTGAAAGAAATAGACTTACAAGTTCAGGAAGCGCACAGAACCCCATACAGGAGGAATCCAAAGAGGACCACACCAAGACACATAATAATTAAAATGCCAAGGGCAAAAGACAAAGAGAGAATCTTGAAAGCAGCAAGAGAAAAACGGTTAGTTACCTACAAGGGAGTACCCATACGACTGTCAGCTGATTTCTCGGCAGAAACTATGCAGGCCAGAAGGGAGTGGCAAGAAATATTCAAAGTGATGAACAGCAAGAACCTACAACCAAGATTATTCTACCCAGCAAAGCTATCATTCAGAGTTGAAGGTCAGATAAAGAGCTTCACAGACAAGAAAAAGCTAAAGGAGTTCATCACCACCAAACCAGGATTACATGAAATGCTGAAGGGTATTCTTTAAGAAGAGGAAGAAGAAGAAAAAGGTAAAGATAAAAATTATGAACAACAAAATGACATCAAATACATACCTACCAACAAGTGAATCTAAAAATCAAGTGAATAAAAAATCTGAAGAACAGAATGGACTGGTGAATATAATAGAATCATGGACATAGAAAGGGAGTGGACTGACAATTCTCAGGGCGAAGGGGGTGTGAGGGGTGCGGGAAGAGATTGGACAAAAATCTTACACCTATGGATGAAGACAGTGGCAGGGGGTAAGGGCATGGGGTGGGGTGGGGAATCAGGTGGAGGGGAGCTATGGGGGGAAAAAAAGAGGAACACCTGTAATAATCTGAACAATAAAGATTTATTTAAAAAAATAAAATTCAGTGATGAAAGGGTGAAAAAATTTTAAAAAAATAAGATATTATTGGGGCAATTTGAATAACTTGAATGGAATCTGAGGATTAGATAATACTGTACAATGCTAATTTCCTGCTTTTGATGGTCATATTGAGGTTATGCAAGAGAACGTTTTTGTTTATAAGAAATACATACTAAAGAATTCCAGACTGATGAGGCATTATGTTACCAATTTACTCTCACATACTTCAGGAGGAAAGTTTTCAACTTTTCTAGATATTTGAGTTTACTTCAAATTTTTAATGGAAAAAGAAAGTCAGCCACAACAAAATATGTAGTGTGTGATTTCATTTATAAAAAGTTTAAAATATAGACAAAAATATATTGTTAGGGATGGATAATTAGATGGTAAATTTGAAATAAAAAACAATGAAATGAACACATAAAAGTTAGGTTAGTGGTCACCATGGGTGAGGACTGTGACTGGAAGGGAAATGTGAGGGGTTTCTTGGGTGCTGGCAATATTGTATTATTTGACCTGGGTGATAACTCAATCGATATTCATTTTACAACCATTCATTAAATCATGCATCTGTTTTATGCACTTTCCTGTAAGTTTTTTTGTATTTTACAGGGTAAAGGTTTTGAAAAGGAAATTTAAGAAACAGACAAAAAAAGGATACTATCACTTACTAGTAAACCATTGGGGAGGGATGCATTTCAAATTTTAGATTTTTTTTCAGATTTGAGAAATAAAATATGGTTCATGTAATCTGTATTATTTTACTCCCTACTCAGGTTTGAAACCAGTCCCTGTAATCAAACAAATCAAAATTTCTGCAGCAAAGCACCCAAACAATTGCACCAAGTAAGATAGATGAAAGCTACAAGTAGCCACATGTTTGGGTCACATATTGCTGTCAAATAAGTTTGCTACCAACATAAAGTTTTGTTCTATTTTGTGAACCTGGTCCTGGCTGGCATTGCACAATGGTTAGAGCATCAGACTATATACCGAAGGGTCATGGGTTCATTTCCTGGTCAAGGGCACATACCTGGATTGAAGGTTTGATCACCAGCCCCAGTGGTGGTACCTGCAGAAGGCAACCAATCAATGTGTCTCTCTCACATGGATGTTTCTCTCTCTCTTTCCCTCTCCCTATTTCCCTTTCTCCTCCTTTCTCTCTCCTTCCACTCTCTCTAAAAATCAATGGGGCCCTAACCGGTTTGGCTCAGTGGATAGAGCGTCATCCTGTGGACTGAAGGGTCCCAGGTTCGATTCCTGTCAAGGGCATGTACCTTGGTGGCGGGCACATCCCCAGTAGTGGGTGTGCAGGAGGCAGCTGAATCGATGTTTCTCTCTCATCAATGTTTCTAACTCTCTATCCCTCTCCTTTCCTCTCTGTAAAAAATCAATAAAATAAATTTTTTTAAAATCAATGGGGAAAATATCCTCAGGTGAGGGTTAACAAACAAACAAACAACAACATAAAAGAAATTGTGAACCTATATTAACTTCAAAAATATGCAGAAAAGGAAAAGTAATAATCGTATTCCATGTAGTTCAGCTATGGAAAACATTTATATAGTAACAATGACATAAACATTGAATATTATCCAACTCAAAACAATGCTATAATCATATTGAGAAGCTTGTGCTAAGAGTACACTTTAATAACTTTCATTTCCTGAAATTTGGAAGTTTGTATATAAGTAAAGAGAGCCAAATCCCTTACTTCCCTATATAGATATTGCCTAAAATTGAAATATCAAGAGGTAGTAATACATTCATATTCTTTAGCAACATGGGGTAAATGCTTTGGTTTTAGGAAGTGGGGAGAGTGGTAGGAGAGAGGAATAAGGCCTGCTACTTTTTTTATAATGTATTTTTAATTTCTTTATTGATTAAGGTATTACATATTTGTCCTTATTCCCCCATAACCCCCCACCTCCCATTCATGCCCCCACCCCCCCCCTTGTTGTCTGTGTCCACTCATTAGGCTTATATGCATGCATATAAGTCCTTTGGTTGATCACTACCTCTTACCCCCACCGTCCCCTACCTTCCCTGAGGTTTGACGTTCTTATTGATGTTTCTCTGTCTCTGGATCTATTTTTGTTCATCAGTTTATGTTGTTCATTATATTCCACAAATGAGTGAGATCATGTGATATTTATCTTTCTCTGCCTGGCTTATTTCACTTAGCATAATGCTCTCCATCTCCATCCATGTTGTTGCAAATGGTAAGAACTCCTTTTTTATCGCAGAGTAGTATTCCATTGTGTAGATGTAGCACAGTTTTTCAATCCACTCATCTGCTGATGGGCACTTAGGCTATTTCCAAATCTTAGCTATGGTGAATTGTGCTGCTATGAACATAGGGGTGCATATATCTTTCTGACTCGTGTTTCTAGTTTCTTGGGATATATTCCTAGAAGTGGGATCAGGGTCAAATGGGAGTTCCATTTTTAGTTTTTTGAGGAAACTCCATACTGTTCTCCACAGTGGCTGCACCAGTCTGCATTCCCACCAGCAGTGCAAAAGAGTTCCTTTTTCTCCGCATCCTCACCAGCACTTGTCGTTTGTTGATTTGTTGATAATAGCCATTCTGACAGGTGTGAGATGGTACTGCATTGTTGTTTTGATTTGCATTTCTCGGATGATTAGTGACTTTGAGCAGGTTTTCATATGTCTCTTGGCCTTCCTTCTGTCTTCTTTCGAAAAGTGTCTATTTAGATCAGTTGCCCATTTTTTGATTGGGTTGTTTATCTTCTTTTTGTTAAGCTGCATGAGTTCCCTGTAAATGTTGGAGATTAAACCCTTATTGTTGATATCATTGGCAAATATGTTCTCCCATGCAGCGGGCTTTCTTGTTGTTTTATTGATGGTCTCCTTTGCTGTGCAAAAGCTTTTTATTTTGATGTGGTCCCATTTGTTTATTTTCTTTTTAGTTTCCATTGCCCTAGGAGCAGTATCAATGAAGAAATTGCTTCGGCATATGTCAGAGATTTTTCTGGCTGTGGATTCCTCTAATATTTTTATGGTTTCTCATCGTATGTTTAAGTCCTTAATCCATTTTGAGTTTATTTTTGTGTATGGTGTAAGTTGGTGGTCTAGTTTCATTTTTTTGCATGTATCTGTCCAATTTTCCCAACACCATTTATTGAAGAGACTGTCTTGACTCCATTGTATGTTCATGCTTCCTTTGTCAAATATTAATTGAGCATAGTGATTTGGGTCGATTTCTGGGTTCTCTATTCTATTCCATTGATCTATATGTCTGTTCTTGTGCCAGTGCCAGGCAGTTTTGAGAACAGTGGTTTTGTAATACAGCTTGAAATCTGGTATTGAGATCCCACCTACTTTGTTCTTCTTTCTCAGAATTGCTGTGGCTATTCGGGGTCTTTTTTTATTCCAGATGAATTTTTGGAGAGTTCTTTCTAGGTCTGTGAAATATGCTGTTGGTATTTTAATGGGGAGTGCATTGAATCTATAGATTGCTTTGGGTAGTATAGACATTTTAATGATGTTGATTCTACCAATCCATGAACATGGTATGTTCTTCCATCTTTTTATGTCTTCCTCTATCTCTTTTTTCATTGTCGTGTAGTTTTCCGCATATAGGTCTTTTACCTCCTTAGTTAAGTTTATTCCTAGGTATCTTAATTTTTTTTTTGGTGCGATGGTAAATGGGATTGCTTTTTTAGTCTCTCTTTCTGTAAGTTCACTATTGGTGTATAGAAATGCCATAGATTTCTTGGCGTTAATTTTATATCCTGCTACATTGCCGAATTCATTTATTAAGTCTATTGGTTTTTTGATGGAGTCTTTTGGGTTTTTTATGTACAATATCATGTCATCTGCAAATAAGGACAGCTTTACTTCTTCTTTTCCAATTTGGATGCCTTTTATTTCTTCTTCTTGTCTAATTACAATGGCTAATACTTCCAGTACTATGTCAAACAGGAGTGGTGAGAGTGGGAATCCCTGTCTTGTTCCTGTTCTTAGGGGAAATGGTTTTAGTTTTTGCCCATTGAGTATGATGTTAGCTGTGGGTTTATCATATATAGCTTTTATTATGTTGAGGTATGATCCTTCTATTCCCACCTTGTTGAGAGTTTTTATCAAGGAAGGGTGTTGGATTTTGTCAAATGCTTTTTCTGCATCAATTGATATGACTATGTGATTTTTATCTCTCAATTTGTTTATGTGATGTATCACGTTTATTGATTTGTGGATATTGTACCATCCTTGCATTCCTGGGATAAACCCTACTTGGTCATGGTATATGATCTTTCTGATGTACTACTGGATCTGATTTGCTAGAATTTTGTTGAGGATTTTGGCATCTATGTTCATGAAGGATATTGGCCTGTAATTCTCTTTCATTGTGTTATCTTTATCTGGTTTTGATATTAGGGTGATGCTGGCTTCATAGAAGGAGCTTGGAAGTGTTCCTTCCTCTTGAATTTTCTGGAATAGTCTGAGGAGGATAGGTTTTAGTTCTTCCTTGAATGTTTGGTAAAATTCCCCTGTGAAGCCGTCTAGTCCCGGGCTTTTGTTTGCTGGAAGCTTTTTGATGACTGTTTCAATTTCTTCCATAGTTATTGGCCTATTGAGATGTTTAGATTCTTCCTGATTGAGTTTTGGAAGGTTATATTTTTCTAGGAATATGTCCATTTCCTCCAGGTTGTCCAGTTTGTTGGAATAGATTTGTTCATAGTATTTTTTAACAATCCTTTGTATTTCTGTGGGGTCTGTTGTTATTTCACCTCTTTCATTTCTGATTTTGTTTATTTGGGTCCTCTCTCTTTGCTTCTTGGTGAGCCTGGCTAGAGGTTCATCAATCTTGTTTATCCTTTCAAAGAACCAGCTCTTGGTTTTGTTGATCTTTTGTATTGTTTTTTTGTTTTGTTTTGTTTTTTGTCTCAATGTCGTTTATCTCTGCTCTGATCTTTATTATTTTCTTCCTTCTGCTTACACTGGGCTTTTCTTGTTGCTCTTTTTCTAACTCTTTGAGTTGTAGGGTTAGGTAATTTATTACCATTGTTTCTTGTTTTTTTGCAGTAGGCTTGTAGAGCTATGAACTTCCCTCTCAAGACTGCTTTCGCTGTGTCCCATAGATTTTGGATTGTTGTGTTTTCATTGTCATTTGTTGCCATGATGTTTATTATTTCTTCCTTGATCTCTCTGGTAACCCAGTCATTGCTTAATAGCATGCTGTTTAGTCTCCATGTGTTTGATTTTTTTGGATTGTTTTTATTGTAGTTGATTTCCAGTTTTATGCCACTGTGATCTGAGAAGATGCTTGATATGATTTCTATCTTCTTGAATTTGAAGAGACTTTGCCTATGACCCAACATATGGTCTATCTTTGAAAATGACCCTTGTGCACTTGAGAAGAATGTATATTCTGTGGCTTTGGGGTGAAATGTTCTGAAGATGTCAATTAATTCCATCTGGTCTACTGAGTCATTTAGGATTGATGTTTCTTTGCTGAATTTTTTCTTTAGAGGATTTGTCCAATGGTGATAGTGGGGTATTAAAGTCTCCTACTATGATTGTATTGCTGTCAATCTCTCCTTTGATATCCTCCAGGAGTTTTTTTTATGTATTTGGGTGCTCCTGTATTGGGTGCGTATATGTTTACCAGAGTTATTTCTTCTCGTTGGATTGCTCTCTTTAGTATTATGAAGTGGCCTTCCTTATCTCTTGTTATGTCCTTCACTTTGAGATCTAATTTGTCAGATATAAGTATTGCTACCCCAGCTTTTTTTTTCATTTCCATTTGCCTGAAAAACCTTTTTCCATCCCTTCACCCTCAGTCTGCGTGCGTCTTTTTTTCTGAGGTGGGTTTCTTGTGGACAACAGATATATGGGTCATGTTTTCTTATCCAATCCATTACCTTATGTCTTTTGATTGGGGCATTTAATCCATTTACATTTAAAGTTATTATTGATAGGTACTTATTTGTCGCCATTTTTATTCTTTACCCCTGTGTTCCTTCTTTGCTTCCTATTTCTTTTTTTTACAACAGACCCTTTAGCATTTCTTGCATTGCTGGTTTGGTGGTAATAAATTCCCTTAGTCCTTTTTTGTCTGTGAAGCTCCTGATTTCCTTCCCTCCCCCGCTCCCCATGTCCAAGCAGCCAGCACACTTTTAAAATTTTTAGGCTGTCCTGCGTCAGATCAAAATGGGTTGCTTTTTAGAGATCCCCTCTGTTAGCAGCTCTGAGGACCCTCTTCCACATTCACAGATCACGCCAGCCCTAACAGCCACGGATTTTTCTAGGTGCATCCGAGCTGGTGGCTCCAGGAGGGAACCCGGCAGCAGTGGGGGCTGGCTGGTCAGGGGAGCCCCGTCCAGCAGTCCCCCACCTTCTCCTCGAGTATAGCTGTCCCTTAACTCTCCAACTCTCATGCGACCCTCAGCTGTTCTTTCTCTCTGCTCTGGGACATGGCTTGGGACACGTCTATCTATTCAGCCGCCATTTTTTTCCCCCAAGGCCTGTTACTTTTTATAAACAAACCTCAGGAATTTATTTGACTTTATATTGTGTAAAAGAAATAATGTAAAAATTCCTTTAAGTAATTGTTAAGTACTGAGTGTGTGCAGGGTACTATACATAATAAGATATAGAAACTATTTTGAAAGCACTTATATAACTTGGACATTCTCTCTGGGGTGTCAGCCATGTATCCATAAATAAAATTACCAATAATGTCAGATGTGTGACAACTGTCAATGGAGGTTTAGTCAACAGGAGTTCAAAAGAGAAAGAAGGAGCTCCAAAAGGAGTAGGCACAGAAGTGTCCCTGGAGGGAGTGGGCTTGAGTTGAGCCTTGCAGATGGGTAAAAGCAATATTTTCTGTCATGTACACCCAGCCCTTGCTGATGAAAGGCCTTCTGCTCTGACCTCAGGTTTGGGCACCAGAAATGAAGACTTGGGTAAATGCTATTGTCAATGGGGTCTTTCACTGACAAAGGAGTGCCATTAAATACAAGCCGAAGGGAAGTAAAAAAAAACAAAAAAAAAACAAATGTATGTCCTTCTAACTTACCAATTGCAGAAAAAGGTAGTTTCCACTTCGTTCTTTTAGAGCAGTGATTCTTACCTGGGGGCTGTATTGCTGCCCAGGGTGTACTTGGCAATGCCTGCAGATGTTTTTGACTGGAGAGTGTGCTACTGGCATCAGTGGGTGGAGATCAGGGATGCTACTAAGCATCCTGCAATGTGCAGGACAGCCTCGCACAATGCAGACTATGCCGTGCAACATGTCAGCAGTGCTGAGGCAGAGGAAACCTGCGCTAGATCATCCAATCCTGTTCCCTGTGCAGTGGCGGCCTTAGGAAGAGGGGAATCTGGAAGCCACAAATACATTAGATCTTGAAAGATCCAGGAAAACCTCCCAAGTACACTTGTCTCCACAGGCTGGTTACTGGTGCTCTAACATTTAACATTCAAAGCATTCCTTGGGGTTAAAACATTACATCTCCACAAGTTCTCAATTAAAAGGAAGAGGTGTCCCATTAAAGCAGTGACATCAAATAAGTTTCATCTTAATGCCAAATCTGATCTGTTGGAAGTGATTGATAAGAATACTATGCTAGCCTTAGTTGGTTTGGCTCAGTGGATAGAGCGTCGGCCTGCGGACTGAAGGGTCCCGGGTTCGATTCCGGTCAAGGGCATGTACCTTGGTTGCGGGCACATCCCCAGTAGGGGGTGTGCAGGAGGCAGCTGATCGATGTTTCTCTCTCATCGATGTTTCTAACTCTCTATCCCTCTTCCTTCCTCTCTGTGAAAAATCAATAAAATATATATTTTTAAAAAAATAATACTATGCTAAAAATTATTCTGAAGGCTCATCTGGCTTCAGTATAGAAAAAAGCACATGGTTGGCTCATGGTATGTAAACAATATAGGAGAATAAGCAGGAACATGTCCAACATATTTGCCTTTTTTAAAAAAAATGAGGTATAATTGACTATATAACATATGTTAATTTCAGTGGTAAAACATAATGAGATTTATATATATTATGAACTGATCACTGTAATAAGTCAACATCTATCGCTACATGTAGTTACAAACGTATTTTTCTTGCGATGAGGACTTTTAAGATCTACTCTCTTAGCAACTTTCAAATATACAATACAGTATTATTAACTATAGTCTATTAACTATATTTTCCTTTAACATCTTCCATTGGATTTGATGATCAGGTTTACTTTTCAGCTTAGTAGAGAGGCATTTAAGAACATAAATGTAAATGTTGATAGTAGGATTGAAGGTGAGTGTGGTAGAGAGATGAATGACCCCATAAAGATATCCATGTCCCAATCCCCAGAACCTGTAAATATGTTCTGTTACATGGCAAGGAGGTGTTAAGGCTGCTACTAGCTGGTTTTAAAATTGGGAAATTGCCCTGGCCAGTGTGGCTCAGTTGGTTGAAGTGTCGTCCCATGCACCAAAAGGTCACGAATTTGATTCCCAATCAGAGCACATATCCAGGTTGTGGGGTCCATCTCCTATCCGGGCACACATAGGAGGCAACCCATCGATGTTTCTCTCTCTCTCTCTCGCTACCTCTCCCTTCCTCTCTCTCCAAAATCAGTAAAGAAAACATATCCTCAGGTAAGGATTAACAAATAAAATAGATCCTGAATTATTCAGGTGGGCTCAATGTAATCACAGGGTAAGAAATGAAAGTGGAAGCAGGAAAGTAAGAGTCAGAGTAAAAAGTGATGACAAAAGCAAAGTCAGAGATACACAATCAGAGAAAGACTCAATGGACTATTGCTGGCTTTGCAGATCAAGCCAGGGGGGGAAGCCTCTAGACTGGTAGGTCTCCACAGAGGTGAAGTCAGGGCCTCCAGGGCAGTAGGAAAATTTTTTTTTTAAATATATTTTATTGATATGTTACAGAGAGGAAGGGAGAGGGATAGAGAGCCAGAAACATCGATGAGAGAGAAACATCGATCAGCTGCCTCCTGCACACCCCCCACTGGGGATGTGCCCGCAACCAAGGTACATGCCCTCGACCGGAATCGAACCCGGGACCCTTCAGTCTGCAGGCCGACGCTCTATCCACTGAGCCAAACCGGTTTCGGCAGGAAAATTCTGAGAACTAGACGACAGGAATAATAGACCCATGAAGGGGAAAGGAAAGGGCCCCAACAAAAGGATCTGTGACAAACTTGACTTATTTCACTGTGTTCCTAAACACAAACCCTGGACTTGGTTCTCCAGAGAAAGACAGGAGAGAGCAGGTTTTCCTTCTGGAATTTGGCAGAAAGATGGGTAGGTAGAGATCTGCTGAGTAGCCCAAGGGAATCAGTCATTTCATTGTTCCCAGCTGGTACTCTCATTTTCCTAGCATGAGCCCAGACAGCATCTTACCTGAATTAACATGAGGGACAGCCTTCCCAACCGGCGCATGAGCTGCAAATCTGGGACATTTTTGAGGTTTGACTCCAAGCTATTCCTGCAATCTTTGAATAACAGCCATCCCCACTCAAACCAATGCAAGTGTGATTTGTGTAAAAACTCTTAGCCAGAGTCCTTTATTACTCTCAGTTATATGATTGATTACCTTAAACTGTACTAGGAATAGGATAAGGCATCAAAAACAGAAAAATCTGCTTACACAGTCTTTGGATCTGAAAACCAAATGGAAACATTAATATCTTAAAGCTGAAAGCAGTTACTGGATACACTCCTAAGGAACCTTGAACAACCTATTGAACCAAAACAACATCCTGCCCCGCAAATGCTTTCAATTCATGTTGTGAAATAAAACAGACATCATGTTTTCACCCTTAGAACATAAAACATAGTATTGAGCTTCCAGTGCTATGAAATAGATATACAATTCACAAAATAGGATGAGTACGTCTCCTTCTGTTGAAAAATAATTATGGCTTCATGTTTATTTTTTTCAGGTTGAACCTATTACCAGATAATTATTTCAAAATGAATCTCTTTCCCAATCCCCTGGCAAAGAATGCTTGGTATGTTTTGATTGGTCGGTGTGCCATCATGCATTTTACGAGCTCTTTGCTTAATCTGATGTTAATGTATTCTTTGCAGCAAAAGAGAAGGACCATGCCCAGTGGCATCTGAATTGCTCAACAGATCTTCATTTGGTTTACTATGCCAAAGAAAGGCAGACAACTTTGTCCTCTTTTTAAAAAATCATATTCTTCCATGAAGTCTTCCTTGATAGCTTCAATAGCACCAGATTCTTCTCCATCATGACCCTCAATGCACACATTCAATGTCCAAATGAGTGATAACCTATTCAAGGTCTGCAAGAGGGTAAGGACCATGTTGTTCATATTCTATGCCCCATTCCTAGTGCCTAATATTGTGCTTGGTACATAGTAAATCTATTTAAATATATTTTGAGTTAATGAAAGAATAAAGAAGCAACTGCTTCCTTCCCTGAGGGCTGGACAGTTTAATCCCAAGACATCTAAATGCTTTTGAAGTAACTCTTTCTAGGCAAGTACAAATGACATGGAAATTTCCTAAATATACTATTTGTTGAGGAAACATTTCTTTGTTTCTTCTGCCATACTACAAAAACACTCTTACCTGGCCATTTGTTCAGCATGTCTTACTTTCTTGAACATGTACTTAATATTTTTTTCTTTCTAACATTTGTCAAGCTTCTATCTTATTGAATCACACTATTTATATGTTTTTACCTTGTATGCTCTTAGACTTCCTCTCTGCCTCTTCTGGTTTTTGGGTGCTGCAGATAAAGTGCCTTATCTGTCCTAGCTTCGGGTTAGCATTAAATGCTGGCATTGGCCCATCCCTGGATTCATTTTAACAGATGTGGTTTCCTCACGAAGAAACCCTCAAACACTAGACATGAGATAGCAGAGAAATTGCCAAACTTGAGCTAGAAATTCTGTTTTTCAAAAGTAAATGAATTTCCAATGAGATGATTTATTGATATAATCCTGAGATCAAGAAACAGAGCTTCCAGGGAAAATTATCAGCATGTGTGATGTCATCATAGGAGGGAATAAGGTAGGTCGAGGCAGAATTGTATAACTGCTCGAAGCTGCTGTTCATATATTTTTTAATATATTTTTATTTACTTCAGAGAGAGGAAGGGAGAGGGACAGAGAGAGAGAAATGTCAATAATGAGAGAGAATCATTGATCGGCTGCCTCTTACATGCCCCACACTGGGGATTGAGCCCACAACTGGGGCATGTGCCCTGACCGGGAATCAAACCGTGACCCCCCTGGTTCACAGGTTGATGCTCAACCACTGAACCACGCCAGCCTGGTGCTGCTGTTCATCATATACCACATTTCAACTCTTTCCGTCATCCTTTCCTCTAGTCTTCAAAAATGTGGGTTTTGGTAACTCTGTTGGCCTGGCCTCTTATTAAAGAAAAAAAAAAAAAGTCTTGCCATTTAGTTGCTGGAAAACAGTCTGTTGCATGGATTATATTAAAAAAAAAAATACTGTCCAAGTGGGGCTAAAAGCACTACTGCATAAGAGTTCTCAACTTTGCCTCTCTGTGACTGTGTGCTTGCCTCCAGGCCTTCAGTGAAGCTAATTAGGACCATGGGTAAAAGGTCTGAAAATTGGAAGATAAGAGACAGACTAAAGAAAGAGAAAACCTTATCCTGGGAGAACAAAAAGAGAAAGACCAGAACTATGAGTGCATGCAGGGATGAGAAAGAAATTTGGTGAGTTGACAGTCTTTGAAAAGAACTTTAGAGTAGGTAGGGAAAGGAACAAGAGATGAAGAAATAATTTTAAAGGCTTCTGCTGGATATTCTTTTGACATTCTTTGAAAGTCCCTGGTAAATATTTGAATTACCTTGTGATTAGTTTCGATTGTCAAACTTGTGTTTATTTAATGTAAGGCATCGTACAGACTGGGCCACATGGGGCGCCATGTTTAAATGAGCTTTCTCCCTTGCTCTCATTCTTTATCCCTATATATAGGGAAACCAATATAAGCAGAATCCAACTGATAAGAATTTTCTTAGCTAATTTTTATGTTCCCAGAGAACTCTTAAGGAAAACAAATAAAGAGAATTATACAAGAAACTCTGTTAGAACACACATACACACAACTATTACAGGATATATACATTCCAAGATTTAATACTCTCTATATCTACAACTCTAATCTATAAACATGAACACCCAACTAAAATTCAGAATGATGATCCTGAGGTACTTTGGGTGGTAAACACACAATACAATATATAGATAATCTATATTTTACCTAATAATAGACAAACATGTAAATTGACCATACCTCTGCTATGCCACCAGCCAATCAGGAGTGATATGCAAATTAACCCAACCAAGATGGCAGGTAAATTTGCATATGTAGGCGGAGCGGGCAGCGCCAGGCCCCAATCGTGGAGTCCGGGTCCATCGGGGGACCTGGGGAGGCGGGATGGGCAGCGCCAGGTCCCATCCGCAAAGTCCTATTTCATCGGGGGCCCAGGGAGGCAGGGCAGGCAGCGCCAGGCCCCAACCGCGGGGTTCAGATCCATCGGGGGCCTGGGGAGGCGGGGCGGGCAGTACCAGGTCCCAACTGCGGGGTCCAGGTCCATTGGGGGCCCGGGGAGGCGGGGCAGGCAGTGCCAGGCCCCAACCACGGGGTTCAGATCCATCGGGGGCCTGGGGAGGCGGGTCAGGCAGTACCAGGTCCCAACCATGGGGTCCAGGTCCATCGGGGGCCTGGGGAGGCGGGGTGGGCAGCACCAGGTCCCAACCGCGGGGTCCAGGTCCATCGGGGGACCAGGGAGGCGGGGCGGGCAGCGCCAGGCCCTGCCCGAAAAGTCCCATTCCGTTGGGGGTCCGGGGAGTCCAGGCGGGCAGCGCTAGGCTTTTTAGGCTGCTGTAGGGCATGAGGGAAGGCCCTCATTTCCTGCTGTTTCTAGCAACACAATTGTCTATTTATTGTGCCTGAATTCTTCTGCCCCCTTACAAGGACTCTGAATTCCCTTGGGGGTTGATTTTCAATGATAGCTGTTCATGGGAATTACTTGAGGAGTGTGTGTGTGTGTGTGTGTGTGTGTGTGTGTGTGTGTGTGTGTGTGTGTAATATTCCAAACAACAAGTCTATCCCTTCAGAAATCAGTGTTCCAATTGTGTTCAATTTCCATAAATTCTGATTTTGCTGATTTGGAGAGTATCCAGCCAACAGTAAATTTTAAGTGTTCGTGAATGATTCTAACCTGTGGGTTAGAAGCCACTGCTATGTTTATGCAAACACAAGAGCCAAATGTCCAGGTAAAATACAGAAATCTCAATTGTACAGCTCAATAAATGTTTACCTATGTCTACACCCAGGTAGCCACCATCCAGAATGTTCTGTTGAATCTTTCTCCATTAGCAATAAAGGCAGAACCAGCTACTTATCTTGGAGAGAGGAAAAAGAGAAAACAAAGGAGAATGTGTGAGAATATGTAATAATATCTCAAAACAGTAACTCCCAATAATTTTATTTGTCAGATTATAGGCTCTTACTCATCTGTGTTGTACTTACCAGCAGTCAGTCAGACATCCCCGAGGGGTCCCAGATTGGAGAGGGTACAGGCCGGGCTGAGAGACCCCTGCTCCCTGCCGTGCACAAATTTTGTGCAACGGGCCACTAATATATATATATATGCCTAAGTGACGGAACGACCGAATGACTGAATGACCAAACGACTGATCGACCAGTCACTATGACATGCACTGACCACCAGGAGGCAGACACGCAACACAGGAGCTGCCCCCTGGTGGTCAGTGTGCTCCCACAGCCAACCTCTCACAGCCCCTCCCCTGGCCAACCTCCAGCCACCCCTATCGGCCCCGATCGCTGGCGAGGCAGAGGGACCCCACCCATGCACAAATTCATGCACTGGGCCTCTAGTGTATATATAATTGTACACTTGAAACCTATATAACTTTATTTACTAATGTCACCCAATAAATATAATAAAAATATGTTTCTTTAAAAATACCTTGCTCAGCTGGCATGGCTCAGTGGTTGAGCATCAATCTATGAACCAGGAGGTCATGATTTGATTCTAGGTCAAAGCACATGCCTACGTTGCGGGCTCCATCCCCACTGTGGGGTGTGCAGGAGGCAGCCAATCAATGATTCTCTCTCATCATTGATGTTTCTATCTCTCTCTCCCTCTCCCTTCCTCTCAGAAATCAATAAAAATATTTTTAAATAAAAAATCTCATCTTTTATACATACTAAAGAAAAAAAATAACCAAAAGAAATCCCTTCTAGCTCTGGACATTGTGGGTTAAGGGCAGTTAGGCCACCTTAAAGACACAGCATGCAATCCAAATAGAGATGGGCAATGAGTCACTTGTGGCCCCTTGTATACAAAAGGAAACCAATCATTTTTGCTGTTTCTTTTCTTTAAAGACAGGACTTAATGAGCACCTGAAAGAAGTTCATAGGAAGCTCTCTGTACACTGAGGAAACTCTGAAAGGCAAAGCAACTGGACTTTTCTCTTTCCCACTGGAAACTTTTTCCCAAAATGACCCATTTCTACCAGTTTTGTTTATACTTCCTGAATTAGGACAAGAGGCAGACCCTCACACCCACACAGCATTTATAGGCATTACTGTGGCCAAGTTTCTTCTTTTTTTCTTTTTTTGCCTCTTTTCATTTCTGTTGCGAAGAAAGCCCTAAATTTTAACCCAGTTGATGGTTTTCATCCCAGGCCACACAACTGGTAAAGCCCTGAGACCCAGGACCTCCCAAAAACATAAAGATGCCTGGGAATCTGAGACAGGTACCACTGATTACTTTAGCAGTAGAGGCCTTGTTTTCACTTGACGGGTTTACCCTGATTCTCTTCTCAGGCTTTGGCTCTTGGCATCTCTGCTAGAACTGATATCAACACCATGGTTGTGTTTATGTCTCCCCCAGTGCCAGGCCCACTGATGTGGTGAGTGGAGCTCTGGGAAGTGGAGCCGAGGAGGCTGAGTCATCAGTCATGATCTTCTGTCTCCCTGGGTCTGACCGAAGTGACAGAGACTCCTCTCACTACCGTGTCCCTGGGAGGCCACAGCAGAAAGGAGGTGGAGGACTGTCCCCTTCCCCTCTCACCACTTTAAGAGAGGACACATATTGGGCAGAGTAGTGAAGAGATGATGGTACAGAAATCTCCATGCATTCCCTTTTGTCCTTCAGGCCACAGCTTAACTGGGACCCTTTCTAGAT
Organism: Plecotus auritus; assembly: GCF_963455305.1. Classification (NCBI taxonomy): domain Eukaryota; kingdom Metazoa; phylum Chordata; class Mammalia; order Chiroptera; family Vespertilionidae; genus Plecotus; species Plecotus auritus. Next base: position 34,934,377 of record NC_137783.1, on the reverse strand, counting down.
GGATAACCCACTTTGGAAAGCTACAAAGAGGAAAGCTACTAAAGCTGAATGTATACATACTCTGTGACCCAGCATTTCCACTTATGAGTAAGTACATATGCATATGCACATATACATAATATGTTTATAGTATATATCCATATTCCATACCATATATATATACACATATACTAGTAAATAATATATAATACAGGTAGTATCAATTCATTCATATGTTCACCAAATACATGTACAGAAATGATCATAGCAGTACTACTTATAATAGCTAAAAACATAAACTCCCTAAGTACCTGCCAGCAGAATGGGATAAATGAAGGGTGGTATTTTCACATGGCAGAATACCACACAGCAATGAGAATAAAGAGTTATAACTATACACAAGAATACTGATGAATACCACAAACATAATATTGAACAAAAGAAAGCAGAGAAAAAGAGAGTAAATACTGTGTGGTCTCATTTATATAAGTTAAATCTATGCTATTAGAAGTCAAGACAGAGATTGCCACTGGGGGTTATGACTGTAAGGGAGAAAGAGGGCGGGTATTCTGTGGTACTGGTAGTTGTAGCTTCCTGAACAGTACAAATTTAAATGACTAAAATGGTGAATTTTATGTTATGTATAGTTTACCACAATAAAAAGTCATCTTCTCATATACTTTCCTGAATACCGCACAAAAAGAACCATATTTCCAATCATTCCTATCACAAAATCATGTTTATTTCCACCAGTAGCATTTTTACTACTTGCTACTTTCTTGTTCTTTATCTGTCCTCATTATCTTTATTGTCAATGTCTACTAGAATGTAAGCTCCATGAGGATAGGTATCTTGTCTGTGTTATTCAACTCGATTCATCTGCCAGCTCGTAGATCTCAAAAAATGTTTGATGAATCAACAAAATTTCTGGGTGACCTGAAGCAACTTATGAAACACTTCTGTAAACCTTTTATTTTATTCATTCACCCCAGAAGTATTAAGTATTTATATGCATATTGTATGGGATTCAAAAGTGAAATGAGGTAGCATGTTCTTACAGAAATGAAACTAGCTCTTGCAAATAGCAATGCATTCCCAGTCTTTGGTAGAGCTTGGGTAGATGCTAGATCAGAACAGCATATAGATTTAAACTCATTGTGACAGATCAGATTGTTTAATGTTACCTGCTTCCAGAATTTGTTGAAAAGTATTCTAAAGGCCCATCTGGACTCAGCAGAAAAAAAGAAATTCACCAAAAATGAGTGATGTCTAGTTATACTGTATATAGAGAACCACAAAAATTCCATCAAAAAATCACCGGAACTGATAAGTGAATTCAGTAAATTCGCAGGATACAAAACAAATATTCAGAAATTGACTACATTTTTGCACACAATAACAAACTATCAGAACTAAGAAAACAATCCCATCTACAATTGCATCAAAATAATAAAATACCAAGGAATACATTTAACCAAGGTGATAAAATACCTGTACACACAAAAAAATTATAAGACACTGAAGAAAGAAATTGCAGAAGATGCAAATATAGAAGTATATACTGTGCTGAGGGAGAGGAAGAATTAACATTATTACAATGTCCATACTACCCAAAGCAATCTTTAGATTCAATGTAATTCCTATCAAAATAACAATAGAGTTTTTCATAGAACTAGAATAAACCAAAAATTATGAAACCATGAAAGATCCTGATTAGCCACAGCCATCTTGAGAAAAAAGAACAAAGTCAGAGGTAACAGGCTACCTCCTATCAAACTATACTGCAAGGCTATAATAATCAAAACAGTATGGTACTGGCATAAAAAAACAGACATTTAGATCAATGGAACAGGATAGAGAGCCCAGAAATAAACCCATGCCTATATGGTCAATTAATATATGATAAAGGAGACAAGAACATACAATGGGCATAAAGATGGTATCCTATCTAATAAAGATAGAATATGCAAATTGACTGTAACTCCATGACAAAGATGGAAGTGCCCACAGCCAATAAAGAGGGAATATGCAAATTGACACAACAAGGCGAGAAGCGGAAGGCGGCTCCGGGCCAGAGCGAAGGCGGTGCCAGCAGCCAGGGAAAGGAAGGCCTATTCTTGCACGAATCTTCATGCATCGGGCCTCTAGTATTTAATAAATGGTATTGAGAAAATGAACAGACACATGCAAAAAAAAATGAAATGACCATTTTCTTACTCCATATACAAGAATAAACTGAAAATGGATTAAGGACTTAAATGTAAGACTCAAAACCATAAAACTCTTAAAAGAAAACATAGGTAGTAAAATCCATGGCATTTCTCTTAGCAATATTTTTCTGATGCATCTTCTCAGGCAAGAGAAGAAAAAGAAAAAAATAAACAAATGGGACTATATCAAACTAAAACATTTTTGCACAGCAAAGGAAAGCATCAACAAAACAATAAGACAACCTACTGAATTGGAAAACATATTTGCCAATGATACATCCAAATAAGGGGTTCATATCCAAAATTTATTAAGAATTTAAACAACTCAACACCAAAGAACCCCAAACAATCCAATTAAAAAATGGGCAGAAAACCTGAATAGACACTTTTTCAAAGAGGACACACAGGTGGCCAATAGACATATGAAAAAATGCTCAACATCATTAATCATCAGTGAAATGCAAATTAAAACCACAATGAGATATCACCTGACACCTGTCAGAATGGCTATCATTAATTCATCAACAAAGAACAAGTGTTGGCGAGGATATGGAGAAAAGGGAACCCTCATTTACTGTGGGTGGGAATGCAGATTAGTGCAGCTGCTGTGGAGAATAGTACCATGGCAGTCAGTGCCATGGCCTCAACCTGCTGGATGTGGCCAAGGATTAAAATAATAAGCCCTAGAAGTTAGGCTTGTTCCTAGAGATACCAGTAAAAGGACACAGAGACTCTGGGGTGAGATTTCAGCGTGAGGACACCTGTGTCAGCCTAAGATGTTCTTTTCATGCTTTCTTGCTGGTGGTGACCCTCAACCCTAAGCAATGCCACCATTCTTCCCAAAAAGGAGGGAATCCATCCCTGCCCCTACCACTTCTTGAAAGAACCACTGCCTTCATCACCAGCTATTCATCAGCTTCTGAGACCAGGGTTGGCACAAGTGGATCACTGCCCCCAAAAGGTTCATGGCAAATTACTGCCATGAAAATTGTCTTTCCTCAATGGCCATCTCCCTCAGCAGCTCCACTTACACTTTCACGGAAGCACCCATACATGCGGTCGACCCAGTGACTCTCCAGGCTTCCGTATTCCAACCAAGCTGTCCCCCAAGTCCACGCTGTAGCAGGGTGATGATGAGAATGTCATTCTACGACATTATGGAGACATGATAATTGATGAATGTGGGTGTAGGTAGGTGGCCAGAAATAGGAATTGAAAGAGTGTTCTTAGAGTATAGTTTTAATAAAACGACATATCTGGTTTAAAAATGGCGTGTGTGTTTTGTTTTTTTTTAGAAAGCCATTACTTTTCTTTAATCCTCACCTGTGAATATGTTTTTATTGATTTTAGAGAGTGTGTGTGTGTGGGGAGAGAGAGAGAGAGAGAGAGAGAGAGAGAGAGAGAGAGAGAGAGAGAGAGAGAGAGAGAGAGAGAGAGACATTGACCCATTATTTGCCTCCTGAACACGCGCTGACTGGGGATCGAACCCACAAACTTTTGCTGTACGAGACTAAGCTCCAACCAACTGACCCATCCGTCCAGGGCCCATTTCTTTTATTAGAAACAAATAATGCTTCTCAAGATGTTGGCAATAGGTCATAGTATAGATGTATTTTTAATACAGTGTACTTCTCCCTTAATTATATTCCGGTAGTAAGTAAAATAACTTCTTGGCTATGAGAAACAGAAGTATTTGATGGACAATGTAAGCTGGTCTCCTTATACACAAACCACGTATTTCTTCCAAAAATGTCATATTCAGAAAGCCAAAGATCACAGATACATTTAAGGATCCCATACTAGTCACAGAGCCAAAATAACACATCATTCTTTGAAGATTACAGGGTGCACGTTCCTGGACAATATTGTGACCAGTAGCTATTTTAATATCTGTCAGAGCTTTAGCCCAGGCTGAAGTGCTCACCAGCCACAAGAAAGTGGCAACAAGAGTAACAACAAAGTCAGCCAAAGGGACTTTTCAACTATCCCAATACAGGTTTGGGTAACCAGCATAGAGCAGAAGAGCAGCAATGCAGTACAGGAAGACAAAGACTGCAAACATAACATAGAATTCCACAGAAGAAGAAAATTTAAAATTGAACTGCCTGATGACCCAGCAATTCCACTTCTGAGTATGTATCTGAAGAAACCCAAAACACCAATTCAAAAGAATATGTGTACCCCCAGGTTCGTTGCAGCATTATTTACAATAGCCAGGCTATGAAAGCAACCCAAGTGCCCATCAATAAACAAGTGGATAAAAAAGTGATGGTACATGTTTACAATGGAATATTACTCAGCCATAAATAGAATAAAATCTTCACCCAGTGGGGTGAGCTGGGCCCTCCCTGGAGAAGAAACCTGGGTTCCCCAAGATATGTGATCAGTGACGGGCCCTGCCAGCAGGCGAGGAGATCCCAAGGCAGGTGCTGGGCGTGGAGGCCACGGGGGCATAGGCTACCAAGGAGACAGAACTGAACCTCACATCACCCTGCTTGGCCCCAGAGGATGGCTGGTTAGCCAGAGACGGGTAAGATTCCTCAGGGAAGGAACAACCTAAGACAGGCACAGTCGCAGAGGGGCCATCAGGAGAGAACTTGGGGGTCAACAGAGGTGGGGCACAGACCCTCACCCCCCCCAACTTTGCAGGGGCCTGAACCCTCAATGCCTTCTGAGGGAGGTCTCCTGCCCCCATGGCTGCTTCGCTTCCCATGTCCAGCTCAAATCGGGACCCAGGTAACAGACAGAGACTTAGCCGACAGCAGCTGCCCTCTCACTGCAACAAGATTTGTTTGAGTTGTCTTGTATCCATGGTGTGGAGAAGTGGGTTTTTGATATCTAAATCCAAACTAGCACCAGGAATGCTCAGGGCCTACTCAAGAAGGCAAATAATCCTTTCCACTAATATTTACAGGGTAAAATAAGATTGTTGTTAGAGTATTAAATTTGACAGTAAAATAGTAGTCAAGTTCTCAGACTAATTTAAATTGGCTAAGTGAAATAAGCAAATATTCTAGAAAAATTAATGGTACTGGACAAAAAGCTGTTCTTAAAGTGTTAACTAAAATTTTTATTGGTAGTTCATCTCATGGTAAAATTGCGTAACATGTAATGAACCTAAAGCAGTCATATTTTAGTGCAAAAAAATTAAAATTTAAAAGCTATCAAGACTACATTATAAAATTTCCAAAAGCCACCTAGTATTTAAATCAAAAAAGGGGGGATAGTAGAAGAATATCAGGTAAGGAAAAATATCCTGTAAGTAAATTACATCTAAAAAATTTTTACTTTAAAAAATTAACTTTCATTTGTAATGCTAACAGCAAGACACCCATGAAAAACACACATGGTGTCAAAACAAGCCAAAGGAAAATCATTTGGGCAAAAAATGAAAAAGGATCCCAAGTCAAATTTATAGAAAAGATTCCTTTATTAACTTTTGGTCGAGAATATGTTTGTATATTTTCAGAAAACAACTCCAAGACCATGTGGATTCCTGCAACAGAGAGGAATTGACAGGACTGCTCCAGCCATGAAGACAAAAGAGAAACAGTCCAGAGATGGAAGACGCTGACGACGCCTTGCCATACTAGCCGTCAGCAGCTGTGCATCGCTGCAGGTTGCCCAAGACCAAACCAGAGAGGGTCGGACCTGCATTACCACCATTTGTCCACCATCCAGAACTGAAATATCATTGCTGACAGGTACACATAAGGATCTGTTTGACATTGAAATTGGGACTCAAAAGAACTGTTGGCCCAGAAAGAAACTCACTACAGACTGACTCATTTGCCTCTCAGCATAGCCATTATTGCTTGTCTCATTTTCGGTTCTTATAAGTGTATTTCTAGTATCACATGATCTCACTCATCTAGGGGAAATAATGAACAACATAAACTGATGAACAAAAACAGACCCGGAAACAGGGAAGCATCGATCAGACGGTCAAACCTCAGAGGGAAGGTAGGGGAGGGTGGGGGTTAGGGGGAGAAATCAACCAAAGGACTTGTATGCATGCATATAAGCCTAACCAGTGGTCACAGACAACACGGGGGTGGGGGCATGGGTTGGGAGGGGTTTGGGATGGGAATGGGGGGATGAGGACAAATATGTGATACCTTAATCAATAAAGAAATTTTTAAAAAAAGAATAAAATCTTACCAGTTGTGATAGCATGGATGGAGAGGGTTTTATGCTAAGTGAAATAAGTCAGTCAGAGAAAGACAAATATTACATGATTTCACTTATATGTTGGATCTAAAGAACAAAATAAATTAAGCAAACAAAATAGAAATGAACTCATAAATACAGAAAACAGACAGATGGTTGCCAAAGGGGAAAAGGTTGGGGGACTGGGTGAGAGAGGGATTAAGAACTATAAATTGGCAGTACAAAACAGTCATAGGAATGTAAATTGCAGCGTAGGCAATATAGTTGATAATATTGTAATAACTATGTATGGTGCCAGGTGGGTACTAGAAATATCAGGAGGGACACTCTGTCAAGTATATGATTGTCTAAGCACTAAGCTGCCTTAACTTTCAAGCTAAAGCCATGCTCTTCCAAAGCATCCCCCAGCCTATGACTGTGCAGAGGGAACACCAGGGCCTGGCATTTCTGCATATTCTTCTAATGCGCAATCTGCTAGGGAGCTCCCTGTTGGGTTGGCCAAGGTTCTGTCAAATCTGAATCATGGTCTGAGGCTCTTCCTACCCAATCCTGCCTCGTCCTCCTCTCCCTTCATAGGTGTCAGAACTACATCACAAATCCCACTTCTTTGCCCTCTTATCTTTCACAGATATTACCTCCCAATAAACCTCTTGCACTCCAAACCTTGTCTCAGGGTCTGCTTACTCCAGAACCCAAATGACACAAATAGTTTCAAGTAGAAGCTCCAAATTAATGCCACAAGGGCCAACACTGCAAATTACAAGTGTTCACTTAGAAACAACTTATTTGTTTTCAGGGATTTACTTATTCAATGATTACAAATAATTCTTTGGAGAAATGCAAGGAAGGCCCACTAGAAATAAAATCACAGTTGAGATCTACTGAAGAGTTACTATGTGCCAAACTCTTCACATGAATTCCCCACCTATTCCTCACATGCCTTATGAAGTGTGTAGAATTTCTATTATTTCCTTTAACAGAGAGCAAATAGAGATTAGTTTGATTGTCCAATGGCATAATTAGTAAGCGAAAGTCAGCATTTGTCCCCAAGAAAGCCTGCCTTATTAACCATGACACCATTCCAGTTATCCACAGATGATTTATTGTTTACAACGGAAGGATCCTAACAGATATGAACATTGGTTCCAGGGAGCAAGGTGTAGGGTATAGATAGACCTACACAAACAAAGCTGGCCCTATTTAAGATATCATCTATGCTTCTGAGCCACATAACCTCAATATCCATTCCTTAAAATAACTGCACTTGCTGCTATAAATTAGCCAATTGCTACAATGCTTTCAGAACATAAACTTTCTTTTGAAGTGTCCAGTTTTGCCCATGATCCCTGGAAAAATGGGATCTAGACCTAGTCCCCAACCTGCTGAAAATAGATGTAGCGTGAAGGGGATCATTAGCTTCCTCCTGGAAGAGAGTCTCAGGTTGGCAGAAAGAACAGTTTCTGGAGACAAGAAAGGTAGAACTGCTTATGCAATGGCATTTCAATGGTGTATGTGTGGGGGGGGGGGGTGTTTTTTTTTTATATATTTTTATTGATTTCAGAGAGGAAGGGAGAGGAAGAGGGAGAGAATCATTGATCGGCTGCCTCCTGCACACCCAACACTAGGGATTGAGCCCACAACCAGGGTATGTGCTCTGACGGCAAATCGAACCATGACCTCCTGGTTCATAGGTCAATGCTCAACCACTGAGCCACACCAGCCTGGCTCAATGGTGGGTTTTAAAGAGGGATTTGAGTATTTGGAAATCTCTGAGTCCTTTTCTAATTCTTACAATAATCTTAGCCCCAAAGTTACAAGACTCAGAGATTCTTAGTGAATGCTGGTCATAGAAAAGTGAGGAATTTCCTCTTGTGACTCCCTGAAAATCAAACTCGAGAGGTGACTTTGTGGGCTGTAGGTTGAATTAGCAGTCTTTCCAAGTATCTTATGTAGAAAACTGGATGTTTATTATTAAAGAGTCCACATACTCAGAGACTCTATATTCAATATACCAGCTACAGTAACTGGGTGCCATTCTAAGAGTGGTGGTCTCCTGCGGATTAATGTGAAAGACCCTTGGACTTCAAATGCCCCAAGAGAAGCTGTTGAAAGGCACAGGTAAGCAGATGTATTTTGTTGAAAAGCTATCCTGTGAGGTCAGATGGGTTCAGGTAGCTTTCCTGCTAGTGTGTGAGTCGTGCCAGTGAACACATCCCAGCTGTGCCTCATCCACAAAGAATACACGTAGAACAGCTGAGGAAGTCGGCAGGCGCCCCTGGATCTGTAGGTGCCTCAAGGCACCGATTTCACAACCCTTCAGGCAATTTGTATCTGCGGGACCAGGGAAGCTGCCCTTCTTAGGACGGTTCCTATTAAGCCTTTCTTACTGTCTCGTGTCATCGGCCAGGTAAATGATTACTGAATGAATTACAGCTGTGAGCTTGATCACCCCCTCACATCCATTATACTAGTGGCAGTGGTGGGGTCACAGTCACTTACCTTAGAAGTGGGACAGGCCACACAGGAAGAAGGAACTTGTCTCTCCAGAGGTTTCATGGTGGCATTGCATTTCCATTCACCTGGTGGCTATGGAGATGAGAGAGAGCGGGATCACGGTGCTGTATTTAGGCTGCAGCTGTTGCTTACCTTCAGCCAGGGCATCATTCAGGGGTCAGTTAGAAAACAGAAACCACTTCAGCTATTTTAAGCAGGGAGGTATTTAAGAAATGCAGAGAATCGCGTGCATATAAAATATTGGAAGGGCTAGAGAAAGCAAATTTGAAGTGGCTCCCAGATGACAGAGCTGGCCTGCCAAGGAGCCAGCTACCCTGCCATGAGCAAGGAGGCAGAGAATCAGGGAACTGCCCTGGAATTGTTAGCTCCAGAAACTCACCGCCTAAACAGCAACTAGAAATCACCATGCCCCAGGGCTGCAGCTGTTGCCTTCAAAGTCTAGCAGGCACTGCTCCTGCTAGACTGGCGTCAGCCAAACCTGCATGCCCAGCGCCCGATGTCCTGGTGCCCATGGAGCTGGTGACTGGATGTTGTGATGCCACAGCCGAGAGCCCAGCCCTTCCACACCACGCTAGCCCGCAGTCAACGGAAGCCGCAACAGTGCTTCTCCGTGCACACTTCCAAATTCCCACAAGTTCATCTAATTGTCCACACTTCAATCACCCCTGCAACCTTAACTACCAGGGAATAGAGTTTTTGGCTTTCCAGCCTATTTGGTACAGACAGGCATCCTAAAAGGACAGAGAAGGGAGGCTGAGCACTACTCCACTATGAAGCCAGCCAGCTCGCTGTGTCCTGGAGGAAGAAGGGGACAGGGGAAGCAAAAAGCCACAGGTGAAGGCATTTCCTGGATTGAAAATGGAAGTGGAACCAGGAAAAAAGAAGGGAAAGCCTAGGCCAATGGAGCATGCAGGCAGGTTAGACCTGGAGAAGAGGTTGGAACTTTTGGAATCCTTATCAAATGCTGCCCTCTGATGTTTGTGGGATAAACTGCTATTGAGAAATGCTGGAGCACAGCCTCAAGAGGAAATGCACGGAGACGTAGTTTTCTGGGGTCAACAGCTATGGGTGTCTGAACTTCACAGAAACAGAAAAATCCACTGAATTGGACACCAAAACTACTGCCAAATGATGCAGCCAATTGCCATCCAGATCAAGTTTGCCAAGGTGTTCTTGACCCAGACCTCAGATACAGGTTATTTTTTCCTTCGTAATCAGAGTGGGGACGTTGTAAGTATTCCTGGGGGTTCACGCAATGATCAGAAAAGCAGATGATCAATTCAATTATGACTCATTTACACAAATTATAGCTCAAAGTGAAGACTTACAATAAAAGAGTTTAACTTGCTATCAGTATTGGTAATTTGACTTTTCTTAATCTATCTTTGCAAGATGCTTGGAACATGCTTTCCCCAATATTGCACCCATGGAAGTGTGCTTCTCTTGTCTTCCTTCCAAGCTGTGAAAATGCTGAGGTCCAGGGTCCATGCTCACAAGAATAAGTCATGGTCACCTCCCTCTCCCCTCTTCCTTCCTCATGGCCATGCTGCGGTAAGCCAGAACTGTGGTTTGGGATCTTTGGATGAGAAAAACTGGGTTAGAATAGGCCTGCTCTTTAGAACACTTTATGTGAGTTGTCTATATTGGGGTTGGGGGTCAAAGCATATTTATCAATCACACTTTTCTGTTTTCCTTTGCTTACCTTCCTTGACTATATGACTTTATTGGTTATTCTTCAGTAGGATTTAAATATGCATGGGTCTCAGGCCAAAATAATTTCTAGTAGCATCTCAATCTCACTCTGATTTCTAATTGGATCCAAACTAGAGAAGCCAAGGAGAATAATGAGGAACGGCCATCATGGCTGGCGTTGTAGCATTCTTTCCTGAAAACTCTCTCTACCTAAGGCCGCCATCTCTGAGAACCTCTAAATATTTGGGAACTCTTGGACAAACAGTATAAAACCATCCAAGTTTGAGGCTAGAAAGGAACTAAATATGACAAGCTGGAGATGCTCAGCAGGAACCACTTCTTGTATTGTTCATTCTGATAAGCCTTCCGCTTCCTGGGGCCACCGCTGTCCCCTTCCCACTTCTCTGTTGGGGCCTCTGGCATGAAGGGAACGGCATTTACAAACAAGTCACTGCAGAGATCAGAGAGCTCCCCCTTGCCCAGCCTCGGGATGGGACGTGCATCACGCTCTTCCCACCCCACTGTTTGCTTTCCCACTGGGGAGGAGAGGGGCTCATCTTCAGGATGCAGGGATGAAAGGCTGCGGAAAACAACAAGCTTGAAGCTGTGTGGGGTCAGGGCTGTGTGTAATCAGTCATTAGGGGGCCCTGATCTGCTGATCTGCTTCAAAGCTTTGGAACTTGACTTGAGGGATGTCATCCTGCTGGGTTCACAGAGGAAAGTCCCAGGGTGAGAGGCGAGGTGTCACAAAAGTGAGATCATAGATGGAGAGACACTTAAAAAAGAGTTTGCAGTGCTGTTGTTATGATAATGACAACAATAACAAGTCAACGACAAGAATCCTCCCAAGACTGTCCAATCTACTATGTTGAATAGTTTGGCCATAATCAAATAAAATAGTGTAGCTTTGAGAGCTCAATAAATGTGGGCTGGAGAATCAGTTTTAATATTCACAAACAGGAGACAGAAAATAAATTATGGTAATCTCTACAATAGAATGACATGCAGCCATTTAAAAATTATGTGGTACACACATATTGCTAGCAGGTATGTAACTGGTACTACTTCTGTGGAGGGCAACATGACACCACAAATCAAAATTACAAATGCCTATACCTCTAATCCAGCCTTTCCACTTTAAGGAATTTATCTTACAGATATATTCACAGAGGAACAAAATAACATATACATACAGGTTCAATTCTATTTATGGCAGCATTTTTTTGGTAACAGCAACCATTTAGAAACCATCATTAGGGAACTTGTTTAAAAAGTTATGGTATAACCCAGCTGGTGTGGCTCAGTGGTTGAGCGACAATCTATGAACCAGGAGGTCATGGTTCAATTCCCGGTCAGGGCGCATGCCTGGGTTGTGGGATCAATCCCCAGTGTGGGGCATGCAGGAGGCAGCCGATTAATGATTCTCTCTCATCATTGGTGTTTCTATTTCTTTCTTCCTCTCCTTTCCTCCCTGGAATCAATAAAAAATATATTTTTAAAATAAAAAATTATGGTCTATCGATACAATGGAATAGAGTGCAGTCTTTAAAAAAAAAGTAGTAGCTCTCTATGTCCTGATATGTGGCTAAATGTGAAACAATAACCAAAAAAATCAAGGTGAAGAACAGTATGTATATTACACCACCAACTGAGGTTGATAAAGTGAGAGAGAGGACCTGGGAAGAACATCGCTGGATGAAAGACACCCAGAGTCAGATCCTGCCTTGGACGCCTTCAGCCTCAGCCAGTGGGTACTGAGCGGTCCCTGAACTGCGCAGCCTTAGCGGAGGAAGACGCATATGTACGCACCCTGTTACAGTAGATTTAAATATTAGTGGACATAAGCAGCATCTGGATTTGCTGAAAATGAAGATTGAAAGGATTTATCCTTAAGAGATTGTGACTCAGTAGGTCTGGAATTGCAGCCTAGAACTGGTGGGGGGTTTGATTTTAAAAATAGACTTTATTTTGCAGAGCAGTTTTAGGTTCACAGCAAAATTGAAAGGAAGGTACAGAGATTTCCCATATACCCCATGCCCCCACACAGGCAAGGCTTCCCCCATTATCAGTATCTCCCACCAGAGTGGTACATTTGTTACAACTGATGAACCTAAAGGAAACGCCATTAGGGTTCACTCTTGGTGCTGCACATTCTATGGGTTTGGACAAATGTACAGTGACATGTATCTATCATTATAGTATCATACAGAGTAGTTTCCCTGCCCTAAAAATCCTGTGTGCTCCACCTTTTTATCTCTTCCTCCCCTTTAACCCCTGAAAACCACTGATATTTTCACTGTCTCCATCGTTTTGCCTTTTCCAGAATGTCATCTGGTTGGAATCATACCGTATGTAGCCATTTCAGATTGGCTTCATTCACCTAGGAATATGCATCTAAGGTGGCTCCAGGTCTTTTCATGGCTTGATAGCTAATCTCATTTTAGAGCTGAATAACATCCCATTGTCCCAAGTCCCACAGCTTATTTATCCATTCACCCACTTAAGGACACTTGGTTGCTTCCAGGTTTGGGCAATTATTAGTAGCTGTCAATTATAGCCATGGCCAGATTTCCGTGTGGACATCCATTTTCAACTCCTCTGAGCAAATACCAAAAAGTACGATTGCTGGGTTATATGGTAAGAGTTGTTTTGTAAAAAACAAACAAGCAAAAAACTGCCAAACTGTCTTCCCAAGTGGCTGAACCATTTTGCATTCCCACCGCAACATATGAGGGTCCCTGTTGCTCCACATCTTTGCCATCATTTGGTGTCTTTAGTGTTCTGTGTCTTGGCCATTCTAATAGGCATGTAGTGGTATCTCCTTGTTCCATCTTGCATTTCCCTGATGACATGCGATGAGGAGCATCTTTTCATGTGTTTTATTTGCCATCTGTATACCTTCACCCCACCCTCAATTGGGCCATTGGGTGGGACCTCCTGGAGACTGTTGTCTACTTGATTTATTCCAAAATCCAGTAGCCCCTTTAAATGCAGACAATCACCTGACAACTAGGCCCGTTTCTCCTGACCCACTTCTGACTTTCTGCTGTATTTCTCGGGTTTGGGTGCTTAATGTAAGCAATACAGAAATCTACCTAAGCCATGACACTTTTCCTCTGATTTGGAAATGAGACAGGCTCTGAGAATCGGTTCAGTGATGTGACTGAAAGCACAAAGCTTTCACGTTACACAAAGAGTTGAAATGTAACAGAAGCCGCACAGGAAGGTTAACATCCTTCTCCCCACGCCTCCTGCTTCCAAGTTGTCTCCGATTCTGCTTCGCATCTGCTCTACTCTTTTGGTTTATGTGAACAACCAACCATTTAGAGGCTGTAAGAATTTGGACACCCCCCACCTCCCCCCTAATGATACTGCACGTACTTCAAGTTGGGAAACTCAACACATCTTTACAACCCATCCTAAATTTGCCTTCTCTTAAATGTACTTTTCCTCCGAATTTTGGCATTCTCATTGTGAGGAAGAAGAGTGCTTAGCTTCACAGAACTCTGCCTCCTAGTTAAGACCCTGTGTTTCACTGAAGTTAGTTCATCTTATGGCTATACTGAATTCTCCTGAACTCCATTGAATCAACCTCTTTGAACTGAAGGTTTTCTCTTTCTGTTTTTGTTTCAGACAGGGTACCCTCAGAGAAATCCCTCGAGAAGTTTAAAATGTTTCATGAGGGATCTTATAGACACAAATATATACTAACTTTAAAAGTCTTCCGTTTTAGCTCTGGCCGGTTTGACTCAGTAGTTAAGTGTTGGCCCACACACCGAAGGGTCACGGGTTCAATTCCTGGTCAAGAGCACGTACCTGGATTGGGGGTTCCCTCCCCATACCATGGTTGGGGCATGTGTGGGAGGCAACCAGTCAATGTGTCTCTCTCACATTGATGTTTTCTCTCTGTCTCTTTTTCTCTCTCTCTAGCTCTCGCTCTCGTTTTCTCTCTCTCTCTCCCTCTCCCCATCCCTCCCTTCCACTCTCTCTAAAAAGCAATGGAAAAAATATCCTCTGGTGAAAGTAAACAAAATAAAATAAAAAAATAAAAAAATTCTTCAGCCCTAACCAGTTTGGCTCAGTGGATAGAGTGTTGACCTGCGGACTCAAGATCCCACGTTCGATTCCGGTCAAAGGCATGTACCTTGGTTTCGGGCACATCCCCAGGAGCGGGTATGCAGGAGGCAGCTGATTGATGTTTCTCTCTCATCGATGTTTCTAACTCCCTCTCCCTTCCTCTCTGTAAAAAATCAATAAAATATATATTTTTAAAAATTCTTCAGCTTTAAGTCTACTTTCATTCATTCCTTTAATCAACATTTACTGAGTGCTGAGTATGTGCCAGGTACCATAGAAAACCAAACAAAGCAGACCTGGAGGAGTTTATACCTAACAGCAATAAATACTAAATATAATGAGTAAATGGCACAGTATTTAGAAGGTGTTAAGGTCTATGGAATAAAGAAAAAGAAGAGTGGGCAGAAGAGATGGGAGCATGAGGATGGAGGTTCATGTTACCATTTTAAAAGGTGTTCAGGGAGGGCTTCACTGGAAAGATGGCATTTGGGAAAAGACTTAAAGAAGAGAGAAGCATGCTCCAGGAGTGGACATATGGCCTGGTGAGTGAGAAGTGGGTAAAATGAGCTGAGCAGAATAGGAAATGAAGTCAGATGTGGGGGGTGGAGGGTGAGTCTACAGCAGCCCTATTATCTTTGGTTCGAAACTGAGAGATTTTTACTATTTTGAGTAGGGATTTATTCTTGTTCATATTTCCAATAAAATTTTGCTTTTTAGTACTTATAAAATTGGAACGTATTTTACTGACTTTATTGACATCAAAGGGTGGAGCAAAAGTGGGTTTACAATTGTGAGTACATGAAACAGTTTATTCTTGTGTTCTTATCAATTATTGTATTACTGTCCATGCAAACACCTGCAAACCTACTTTTGCCCCATTCAGTGTGTAAAAATTCTATGAATTTTGATAAATGACTAAACCTATAAACTCACCATCTCATTAAAGTTATAGAACATTTCCATCATCCCTAAGAGTTTTCTCATAACCTTTTGCAGTTTCTCCCTCCCTCCACTGCCAGCCCTCAACTACCAGTCTGCTTTTTGTCACTATAGATTGGTTTGAATTTTCTAGGATTTTTATATAAATGGGATCATACAGTATATACTCTTTTATGAATGGCTTATTTCACTCAAATGATGCTTTTCAAATCCATCCATGCTAATGTATATATATTTCATTCCTTTTTTTGTTGCTGCACATTCTATCATATAAATATACCATATTTAGTTTATTTTTCACTCATTGATGAAAATTTGGATTTTCCCCCTCAAAACTGTAATATATTAATGTTGGTTTTAATAATTGTGTTCTAATGGTTATTATAATGATCACTCAATCTAGAAATTTTCAGTTCTTAAAGCCTCGAGGCCACAGGAAATTTTAAAATTTAAATATATTTTTTGCTGTAGAGAATTATGAATGGTAATTATGAATGGTAATAAATAAAAGACAGTTAAGCATGAAAACATCTTACATTGGTAGGATAAAATTTTATACAGGAAGTGGCATGGAGAAGAATGATGGGAAATGTCCCAGTGCTAAGAATTTACATGTTAACACTGTGGTATTTACAGCCCATTATACATTTAAAGAAGTAATGTGACTTTTATCTTTTTAAGTCAATATGTACAATACGCTAGGAATTTAATGCTTTACCACTCGTTAAACTTAAATTATTTTACATGTCAATTTTAAAATGTGAATGTGAAAATTAAAAAATTAAAGAAATGTTGGAGTATCCCTTCTCTCAGGTCCCATTCCCAGAGACTGTGCTTTAATTGTTCTGGGGTGGGCAGGAACATTATGGTCTTAAAAGTTCCCCAGATAATTCTAATGTGCAGCCAAAGTTCAGAACAGCTGGTCTAGTAACAGTAGTCTCTCTCAACAGAATGACACTTGAAAAAACAACAAGAATGACACTTAACAAGGAGTAGAAAAGAATGAAAGCTGAGTTGTTTACCACTTGCCTGTGAGTGTCAATTATCTAGCAAGTAACTATTGGAAAGGTTTATAAAAACATCAACAATCCTGATAGAACTTAAGCACAAAAAACATGAACTGATAACCATGGCTGATCACTATGATGCCTTCCAATGATGAAATGCTATTATTTGCAAGGCACTGTGACAGTTGTTGTAAAGTACATGGAATTATCTTCATTGTAGATTGTTTCAGGCCTGGAACACTAAACCACAGAGTATGGTAACAAAGAAAGACCTCAGGAGGGTGTAATTATTAACTGGTAATTGCCCCTGGACTGATCTATCGGCCTCTTTTCACAGCGGTATTTCTTTTTGCTTACTGTCAGAAGGTCGTCTGCAATTTAATTTTGTTTTCTACTTCCCTACTTCTCCTCTGTTCTGTTTTTGTGCCTTAGCTATTTTTTCCTCTCACTCTAGTTTTCTGTTATAGTTTATAGCATATTGATGAAAGATGGGACGAGGATTTGGGCTCAAGGACAAATTTCACAATTAATGACGTAGTGACCTGGTAAGATTATGTAAGATTGCAATGTGATACCATTGTCAGTAGCTAGTTATTAATAACAGGAAGGAGCCAAGGGAAGGCCAGACATTATAGGCATGTCATTTGGAAGCTGCAGCTCTGCACTCCCTGGGGAAACCACTGGGCCATTCCCTGCAGATTTACTGGGGGAACGGGTCCAACGAAGGGGAGATAGATGCATGTTCAATGAAGCTGGGGAAGTTACTTGCCTGTCAGTCAAGCCTGGGGAACCATGCATTGGCCAGAATGGGCGAAGCCAATGCAAACCCGAGAAAATTTGGGAATACATAAACCCCTAAACAAAGAAGTTCACTCTCTTGTTGCCCTGGACTCCCTCTTGGCTCCTCTCCTGTTGTTCTCTTGTGTGGCTCTTGGCTCTTGGCTTGTGGGGCTCCCTTATACCTGTTTCCTTATACTTGACCCTATGGCTCATGGCCATGCGGACCCCACATGCAATGGACTAATGGACTGCAGCTAAGCTAGCCTGATGCTGGACTGGAGTGTGCAAATATGGAATGAAAATTCTGGACATTGGCTCTGATTTTAGCCCTGCTAAAGGCAAAATGGGACTATTTCCTTGGCGGGACTGAGGGAAATGAAACCTTTGAAACTCAGGGGTTTGACGCCACAGAAATAAAACTCTCCACTATATCTCATCCTCCTGTGCAAATCTCAGAAAATTCTTTTTCTCAGGCTATCGCAAGAAATCCACCCCCACTAGCAACCAGTGCGTTGAAGGCCTCTTTTATCTTGTGTAGTGCCAACCGGTACCTCTAGAAGGAAATGTTTCATCCTAATCCCTGTGAATAGTACCTTTTCCAGCAAAAGATGTGATTAAGTTAAGGATCTTGAGCGGAGAGCCTTATCCTGGGTTATTAGATGGACCCTACATACAATCACAGGAGAAAGGTGGAGCGAGTTTTGAGGCAGAAGAGAAGGTGATGAGAAGACAGAGCAGAAAGAGATGCAGCCACCACATGCAAGGAACGCTGACAGCCAACAGAAGCTGAAAGAAGCAAAGAACAGATTCTCCACTGAACCCTTGACGTCAGACGTCTGGCCACCAGTACTGTTAGAGAATAGATTTCTATGTGTAAAGTCACCGAGTTTGTAGTAGTTGTTACAGCAACCACAAGAAATGAATACACTCTGGTAATCTCCCCAGGCAAACACTAAGCTAAGGAATGTGCAAGTGCTTTGTAAACACAAGTGCTATACAATCTCTCATTACTGCTCTTTTTCTACCCAGACCTCTAAGACCATGCAAATAGCCATCATCATGAATCAGTCTCCATGGAACAGATGTAAGGGGAGTTCCCAATGATGGTACTACTTCTCCAATATTTCCCATCTTGTTATCCAAAGAAATCTGGGAATAATTTTTTATATCTTTCTCGGTCTTATCTCTCACACTCCATCAACTATCAAGTCCTGTGGATTCAACTTCAGATGCATTTCTTGAATTAAGTTTATTCTTGCCACCCTGAACATAAGGCTTTTGAATGTGCTGTTTCCTTGGCCTTCCTACCACAACAGAAGATTAGCTGCATATTGGCCATTCCACTGTTAGGTTAACCCATAATCATGCTCCAATTATGTAGATAACAAGTTTATATATCTGCCAGGTGCAAGTTAATATAAAGATGGCACTGATGACACAGAATAATAGAAACTAATATCAAAAAGCACCAATTTTACTGCAGATTCAATGAAATCCCTATCAGAATCCCAGCTGGCTTCTTTGCAGAAATTGACAAGCTGACTCTAACATATGGAAACACAAAAGATCCAGAATAGCCCAAACAATCTTGAAAACGCAGAAGTAAGTTGGAGAACACTCACTGCCAGTTACAAAACTTACTACACAAAGCTACAGTGATGACGACAATGTGGTACTGGCATAAAGATATACATATAGCCTTAACCAGTTTGGCTCAGTGGATAGAGCGTCGGCCTACAGACTGAAGGGTCCCAGGTTCAATTCTGGTCAAGGACATGTACCTTGGTTGTGGGCACATCCCCAGTGGGGGGTGTGCAGGAGGCAGCTGATCGATGTTTCTCTCTCATCGATGTTTCTAACTCTCTATCCCTCTCCCTTCCTCTCTGTAAAAAATCAATAAAATGTATTTTAAAAAAAGATATACATATAGATCAGCCTAACAGAATTAAGAGTTCAAAAAATATATCTGTGGTCAACTGATTTTTTTACAGAGGTAGCAACAAATGGTGCTAGGACAACAAATATCCACATGTGAGAGAAAGGAGCTGTACTCCTACCTTACACCATCTATAAAAATTAACTCAAATGGATTATCAAACAGAAGAAAACAGGGGGTAAATCTTCATGAACTTAAACTTAGCATCTGTTTCTTAGATATGACACCAAAAACATAAGCAACAACAACAAAAATAACATCAAAATTAAACTTTTGTGCTGCAAAATGATACCATTAATGAAGTGGAAATGGGCTTAGTCTCACTATTTTCAAACATCTTTTTCTCATCACTTGGTCTTTATAGAGAACAATGGCTAGTTCTAATTTATTTTTGTTCTTACATTTTCTTGTTCTTACTATTCAGCAACAAATTGAATCAATAATCAATTCCCATTTTTCATAAAAAAGAGGAATACTTCCCTTCTGAATCCAAGATAACACTTCAATAATAGTATTGGCTAAAAGTTGTGACATGTCTCATTCAAAGATATTCAGGTTCTTATTACAAACTAGAAGCCCAGCGCGCAAAATCGCGCAGCCCTGCCCACTTACGCCAGTCTTTGGTCGTTACCGCGCCACCACCATTGGGTTTTTATTATATAGACTAGAGGCCTGGTGCACGAAATTTGTGCACGGGGGCGGGGAACGGTGTCCCTCAGCCCAGGCTGCACCCTCTCCAATCTGGGACCCCTCGAGGGATGTCCGACTGCCCGTTTAGGCCCGATCCCAGTAGCATCCTACCGGGATCGGGCCTAAACGGGCAGTCGGACATCCCTCTCACAATCCAGGACTGCTGGCTCACCTGCCTGCCTTCCTGATTGCCCCTAACCACTTCTGCCTGCCAGCCTGATCACCCCCTAACCACTCCCCTGCCAGCCTGATTGATGCCTAACTGCTCCCCTGCCAGCCTGTTTGCCCCTAACTGCCCTCCCCTGCAGGCCTGGTCACCCCTAACTGCCCTCCCCTGCAGGCCTGGGTCCCCCCCAACTGCCCTTCCCTGCAGGCCATCTTGTGGTGGCCATCTTGTGTCCACATGGGGGCAGCCATCTTTGACCACATGGGGCAGCCATCTTGTGTGTTGGAGTTAATTTGCATACTCACTCCTGATTGGCTGGTGGGTGTAGCAGAGTGATGGTTAATTTGCATATCACTCTTTTATTAGATAGGATGACAAGTAGAAGCCCTACAAAAGCAAAAACTGCCCTGACCGGTTTGGCTCAGTGGATAGAGCGTCGGCCTGCGGACTGGAAGGTTCCAGGTTCGATTCCAGTCAAGGGCATGTACCTTGGCTGCGGGCACATCCCCAGTAGGAGGTGTGCAAGAGGCAGCTGATCGATGTTTCTCTCTCATCGATGTTTCTAACTCTCTGTTCCTCTCCCTTCCTCTCTGTAAAGAATCAATAAAATATATATTAAAAAAAAAAAAAAAGAAAGAAAGAAAAGAAAAAGCAAAAACTGAGGTCTAGGGGCTAGCTTTGAAGAAATATCCTGAAGTTTTTTTGTTTCTTTTTTTTTTTTTTCTTGATTCTAAGGAGAGAGGGAGAGGGAGAGAGAAACATTGATTGGTTGCCTCCCACACGCAATATCCTGAATTTTTTAGGTCAAAGTAATATTTGATACTGTTTATATAAATTCAGATGTTATTCAAAATTAAGACAAAATTTCTACACTTTTAACAAATCTCCACTATCCTTACCTAAGTAGTCTTATAGTCAGGGTATAAATTCCAGCTTGGGAAAACTGGGCATCTGTATCTACCAGTAAAATTCCTGTTCACTTTAGTTACACAAGTATTGAGGATCTGTTCTGACTGGTGACGAAGGGGAAAAAAAATTCAAAATAGAGTAGAATGGTCCCAAGGCTTCAACAATTTCTAAATAATTAATAAAAATAATTTGGAGCCCTGGCCAGTGTTGCTAAGTGGTTAGAGTGCCAGGCCATGCATCAAAAAGGGTCAAAGGTTCAATTCCCAGTCAAGAGCATGTACCTGGGTGCAGGTTGGATCCCCAGCCAAGTAGGGGCACGTTAGGGAGATAACCAATTGATGTCTCTCCCACATTGATGTTTCTCTCTCCCTTTCTCTCCCCTTCCCTTAAAAATCAATGGAAAAGAATCCTCATGTGAGGATTAACAAAAAATAAAAATAGTAACTTGGAGCCCTCTTCTTATCACATAATCTTACTTACAATTCAATGCACAAAATTCCTAATAAACATACAACCTTAAAGATGGGTATAACCAAATCAAGTTTTTTAATGTGAAGGCCAGTAGTTGACAGACTGTAAGATCAAAATTATGTATTCCCTCCTTCCCCTATCTTTTATACATGATGAGTGCGGGAGGAGGAATGAAACTGAACAAACTTTAAATTAATACAGGCAAAATAAGAATAAATTCAAATATTAAACTCCACGTAAATAAATCATAAACCATTATGTAAGGATGGTTTAAATATTAGGGTGATTTTTAAATGTTTATTTAAAATTCTTGTTTAGGGCTAATTGTATTTAGCTCCTTAGCCAGTAAAATATATACATTCATTCATACTTTTTAATGTAGTAGGTCCTCTGTTATCTGTGGATTCTGTATCCATGGGCTAACTGCATTAAAAATATTTGAAAAGTTCTTGTTGCTGATGTTGTACTATGCAGTTATTGACCTAGATGGTTGTGTGTATACTAAATATGTATAGATTTTTATCATTATTCCATAAACAATACATTATAACAACTATTGAGTATAACTATTTTATACTAGTGGCCCGGTGCACGAAATTTGTGCACATTAAAACGGGATTAATTAGAGGAAATAATTTAATATTGCTATTTGCCCTTTCTCTATAATAGAAGTGTCAGAGATGAAAGAAAATTAGTAAAATGTATATGAAAACCTTCCTCCTGTCAGAGTCTGGGGCACACCACGGGACCCAGAGTCAAGTCCCCACTCACCCACATGTGCCTCAAAATCACATGAGACCCAGACCCAGCCGCCCCCTCACCCATTGGGCTAGATCCAGACTGGGCCAGTCCCACCCTTGTCAAGCCCCGCCGGGCAGGGGGCGTAGCCTCAGATCCTCTGGCCCAGCGCCAGGATGGGGGGCATACCTTGAGGTCCCCCATCAAGCCCTGCCAGGTTGGGGGACATGGCCTGAGATCCCCCGTCAAGCCCCGCTGGGCGGGGGGTGCAGCCTGAGTTCCCCCAACCCAGCACTGGGGTTGGTCAAGCCTTGCAGGGTGGGGTAGTGGCCTGAGGTCCCCGGCCTGGTGCCAAGGCGGGAGGCGTGGCCTGAGTTCCCCCAGCCTGACGCCAGGGCAGGGGACACAGCCTGAGGTTCCCCTGTCAAGCCCCAGGGGGCGGGGTAGAGCTTAGCCTCAAGTCCCCGCTGATTGCTCATTAAGGCTCCTTACAGGAACTTGGCCTCAGCTGTGGGTGCAGCCATCTTTGTGATGGAGTGATGGTCAATTTGCATATTACTCTTTTATTAGATAGGATAAGGGACTTAAGCATCTACAGGTTTTGGTATCATGGTGAGAGGTCCTGGAACCAATCCCCCACAGATATCGAGGGTCGACTCTACTAGAAAATGTTTTGTGTTTTACGTATTTTCCATTATAATATAATTAATAATTTAATCAATTACCAAAAGTACTTTATTTGTGAACAATGTGAAAACTAATGATACTAGCTTTGTACAGTTTTACTTTCTGTTTGGAAGGTCCTACAAATTCAAGGTACTAATAAATATGTTTATTTTCTTAGTCTTTCCTTTCCAAAGGTTCAATTTTAAAAAGAATGTTACTGCTTTAAAACTTCAACACAGTCTGTGCTTATATAATATTTTCATATTTGTCTGTAAGAGCTTGGTGCTATGAAGAGAAGGGAGAGTGGCTGTGAGAGAGGAAAGGGAGACAATATTCTCACAGTTAATACTGATAAAATTATGAAAATCAGTGGGTACTATCACTTAATATATAAAAACTTCCTGGTGGTGATTAATTTTATGTAAGGTAAATATCAGAAAAAAAAAATCAATGAAATTTGCTAGTTACTTTAAATCAACTTATATTTTAATTCAGAAATTTAAATACACACATTCGTAGCAACTATAAAAAATACACCTTGTTTTTTAAAAATGGCATTTTCAAGAAGGGAGTTTTAGCCAAAAGCAATAGCAAAATTTACATGATTACAGTAGGCTGAATCTTCACACAATATCCTTTAAACATCAGAAAATAGAATTACCACACAATCCTCTCCTACCATCAAATTATTTCAGACCTAATACTAGTACTCTAATGAACAAAAGTATAGAAATCTCTTTATGATTCTGAACAGCATATGCTCAGAAAAGCATAAACACCACTTTCAATTCTTCAGCATCTTTCCCCCTAGCACACTCTTCTTTTAGCTCCTACAGCAATTACTCGGTTAGGTCAACTTAAGTCTAAAAAGTAAGGCTTTAGATGAGTGGCCCCTGGTTATTGACATAATTTCTTATTTTTCATAATAGAAATCTGGACATACTGTTAAACTGGAAAGCATTTGGTATATGCATACCAGTCTTCAATATGTACTGAAATTTACTAAGCAAGGTGTGGACTCAGATTACCTTAATATTTAAAGCATTAAAAATGACATTCTTTTAGAAACAAAGGAAACTAAATATTATTTAATGTTATCGTTTTGCTCTAGCTCTTTTCACACTTTTCCCCCTTTATTAAATTGTAAATACTTGAACTTACTCGTCACTAAATATAACTGGGAAGATGACTTGAATGTGTTCTATATAAAATAGTTTATTAATATAACTGGGAAGATGACTTGAATGTGTTCTATATAAAATAGTTTATGTAGTTGGATGCTAAAAGAGTACAGAAAAAAGTAATTGCAAAGATGTTTACATAACTCATTTCTCAACCTCACCCGTCCTACATCACAAACGACTGACTCCCACCTGCTCCTTGGGCTCATCTGAAGCACAGAACACAGTGTATGACTTGAATGATTTTCTCCATTCTCCTAAGTATGGTACATCATCAGTACCATTCTATGTGCCATGGGGAATTAGGGCTCAATCTCTCCTGGAAACCCCATTTGGGAAGGCTGCGATAGACACTAGCACACCTCTTCTTCCCCAACTCCTCTCCCCACGGCATCTATTTAACTCAGAGCCAACTTTGTCCTGTATTCATAACCACAGGGGGAAACTGTCTGAAAACACCTAACTTCAAATATTTAAATCTTAAGCTTCCTCTTGTTATATTTTTCTCTTCAGTGCATACTTTTGTCAAGTTCAGCATAGAACAAGTCATGACTTTTTACTTATTTTCTATCCACAAACAACAAAAATCCTCAAAATTTTTCTGTAGATTTGGAATCCAGAATTCCTAAATAGTTTGCATAATATAAGATACATATAAATTTTGGGTTATCCTATTCTTATAAACTAATGATGAAAGATGAATTATTTTGCTCAAAAAGGAAGTGTTAATTTTGAAAACTTTTGCTAACTCTCAAGATGATAAAAAAGTGGTAAAAGATGGATTTTTATGATGTGTGCTAACTGGAAAACTCTTAAGATTCACTTACTAAGTCATAGGAAGTAATTGAAGAGAATCTCATTCACACTAAATGGAACTCTATTATCATACAAAATAATATGAAACAAGATTATTTTCCTTGCTAACACTGTGGAGCAACAGTTTAGCTTCTTCTGTGACTTGACCTTTTTCCTCTTAAGACAATGGTGACAAAGATTCTAAAACAAGAACCTCTCAATCAGTTAAAAAACCTATCCCAACATATTAATATGCTTATCATACTACACTATACTGTAGATCATGGGTTGGCAAACTTGTTCTGTAAAGAGTCAGACAGTAAAAATTTTAGGCTTTGAAAACTAGTTTCTGAAGCAACTACTCAACTGTCACTGTTGCACAAAAGCAGCCATAAACAATAGATAAATTGAGTATAGCTGTATTTCATACTATTTATGAACATTGAACATATTTTCATGTGTCTTGAAATATCCTTTTTTTTAAAATGGTAAACACAATTCTTAGCTCATAGGCCATGAAAAGCAGGCAGTGGGCTGAATTTGGCCCATGGGCAAGTGAGCTGTCCCTTATATAGTCTTTTATCTTATATAAAATGTTTTAAAATTACAGGTTGTGAGTCTAGAGACTTTAAAAACTTGTTTCTGGATCTCATTTTAAAACTTACCAGATAAGTTCTCTCTGGATAAGTACACTCACATGAGAGAGAAAAAATAATTCAGAATATAAATCCCTACTTAAAAAGAAAAAAAAAAAAAAAGATAGACAGAAGCTATAAAACAAATGTTTTACCTTAAACATATAATTAGGAAACAAAAATTGTGTTCTATGACATATAAAACAATATGCATTGATTTAGTACATACTTCTTAGCTTTTTTTACTTTAGGAAAAAAGACAATGAAGAAAAGGTTCACAAATCTCTCCATCTTTTGTACAAAAAAATTACAACTGTAACTAGCAAGCCCTTGCCTGTAGAACCATCAGCTCTGAATATAAAGTACAGCTAAGAATTGGAACTTACCTAAATAAGCTCTGGGTGCTCTTTAAAAAATGCACAATTAATCATAGAACACTATGGCTCTACAATCTGGGACACTTCTATATAGGAAACCCCTGCCTCCATAATATAAGGAAACAAGAATACTCTTTCCAGTCATCAGTATTATAAAAAAAACTTCACAGTCTGACTCACCTTTATCAAAGGTAAAATGTTACTGATACGTTTCATGATTATTTTGATCCTCAGTATTTACTAAACACAAAATAAATTTTGGATGAACTTTTCTATGTTTGAGTTTTCCAAAGCAAGATACCAATACAAAATGTATTGAACTGGCAGAAGTCCATGGGCTAAAGAAAAAAGAATTAATTATAAAATGTTGACCAGCTTTATCCTTTAATTTTTTAACAGTTTCAGATACTGAGACCTAATTGGTTTCTTGTGTCTATCCATTATCAACATAACTCAATCTTCTACTTAACATTCCTCAGTGCTTTTTGATTGGGGCCTCACTTTGCGACGAAGTAGATCTTCACGTCCAACTTCAACCATTTGTTCTTCCCAAGATTTGATTTCACTGTAATAACGAGCTTTATCATCTTCAGCAAGTTGAATATATACCTGAGAAAAAATGTAATTGTTAAAATGATTTCTTCAGAAGAATCTTTGCCATTAATTTCTGAAATGCTTCCATATATACCATAAAAATTACCTTAGTAAAGGGGGACTGGAGAAGGAATGTTTTTGTGAGATAAGGTAAGAGATAAAGATTCTGTATTAATTGTTACAATTTTAGGGCTTGAGATGTGGGGAAGGAGCAGAGGCACAGTGTGACTGTCATAGCATACACTGGACACTGAATTTGGTGTGACATTGTTTTAAATATCAATTTTATTTGCAGTTAAAAACTACCAAAAGAAAAAAGCCAAATTGATTCTAGGAATATGAAATTATTTAAAAATATTTTAACTGTATTAGAAGTAATATAAGGTCGTTTTCACATGAATCAAGCCTTGCCCTAATACATTCTCACAGATATTCTAACTAGATATTTGAGACTAAAACCATACTTACTTGCTTTTCAGCATTGGAGAGATTTTTCCAGCTTTCATGTATAGTTTTCAGCCTTACCTGTAAAACAATGTATGTTTAAATAGCAGATACAGGGACTTCAGTGATTAAAGAAAAATTGTTTTTTACTACTCATTTCAAAAAATTCAGATACTAAAAATCATCATTTTTACCTCATTTTATCATACTCAGATATTAATGCCTCATGAATTCTTAATATCTTCTTTCTAAATTAAATTTAAAATATACAAAATGACTGGAATAAAGATACTTATCTTTTTTCTGAGATATAATTTTCATATAACATTGTATTAGTTTCAGGTGTACAACATGATTCAATATTTGTATATATTCTGAAATGGTCAACACAGTAAGTCTTTAACATTTGTCACCATAATTTTTTTTTTCTTATGAGAACTTTTAAGATCTACTCTGAGCAACTATCAAATTTATTAACTCTAGTCACCATGCTCTACATTACATCCCCAAGACTTTTTTATAACTGGTAGTTTGTACCTTCTAACCACCTTTACCCATCTCATCCAGCCCCCATGCCTGGCAATCACCAATCTGTTTCTTTATCTATGAGATCAGTTATTTTTTTAGATTCCACATATAAGTGAGATCACACGGTATTTGTCTTTCTCTGGTCTGATTTATTTCATCCTATATAAGAAAAGCCTAATATGCTAAGTGTCCGGTTGACCTGGCTTTTCAACCAATCAAAGCATAATATGCTAATGATACGCTAAGGCCACTCAACTGCTCACTATGAGTGTACTGACCACCAGGGGGCAGTCGACCAGTCACTATGACATGCACTGACTACCAAGGAACAGACATTGGATCAGTCAACCAGTCACTATGACATGCACTGACCACCAGGGGGCAGACACTACAACTGGTAGGTTAGCTTGCTGCTGGGGTCCAGCTGATCAGGACTGAGCAAGACAGGCCAGACACGCCCTGGAGCCCTCCCACGGTCCCTCCCTAGCTGGCCAACCTCCCGTGTCCCTCCCTGGCCCCGATCGTGCACCAGTGGGATCCCTCAACCTGGCCTGTGCCCTCTCACAATCCGGGATCCCTTGGGGGATGTCAGAGGGCCTGTTTCAGCCCAATCCCGCAGGCCAGGACAAGGGACTCCACTGGTGCATGATTTCGTGCACCGGGCCTCTAGTTTAGCATAATGGTTTCAGGATCAATCCATGTTGTTGCAAATGGATTTGCAAGACTTCTTTTTTTTAATGGCTAAATTACATATGTCAGTTTCTTTATCCATTCATCCAATGAATATTTAGATTTCTTCCACATCTTGGCTGTTGTAAATCATGCTGCAACGAACATGGGGGTTCAGATATTTTTTCAATTTAGTGTTTTCTTTTTTCATTGGATACATACCCAGAAGTAATATTGCTGGACATATGATAGTTCTAATTTTAAGTTTTTCAGGAACTCTTTTGTCTTCCATAGTGGGCTACAGCAACTCACATTCCCACCAACTATGCACAAGGGTTTCCTTTCCTCCATATCCACAACAACACATTACTTTCATCTTTGACAACAGTCATTCCAACAGGTGTGAGGTGAACTGTGGTTTTGATTTGCAATTCCCTGATAATTAGTGATGTTGAACATCTTTTTCATCTACCTGTTAGCCATCTTTATGTCTTCTTTGCAAAGATGTCTATTCAGATCCTTTGACCATATTTTTTTTTTGCTGAGTTGAATTCTTCATATATTTTGGGTGTTAACCCCTTATCAGATATATACACGCAAATACAGTAGGTCCTCAGGTTACGTTTGAGATCCATTCCTACGGCGCGACATAACGCGATTTTCGCCCTAAGTCAGAACCCACCTACATAAGCACCTACGTCACTGACATGAGCACATACACAGCAGTAATGAAGTGAAATGGTAAAAATAAACTTAAAACAAAGATAACAATTCCTGAACTTTACTTGTGGTAAATAAATAATAAAAAACATACAGCACATATGTATACGTCGAAATGACGGAACTTTTTTTTTTTTATAAATAAATGGGAGATGGTGACGTAACCACAAAAGGACGAACGTCGAGTCCGAGGTAACCCGAGGACTGCTTGTATTTACTCCCATTCGAAAGATTGCTTTGCATTTTGTTGATGATTTCCTTTACTGTACAGATATTTATCTTTTTTTATTCAGAAATACTAATATTCAAGTATATTATGTTGTAGTCTAACTTCTTGTAGCTTAATGTTTTGTTTTAAAATGGGTGCCAAAGTATTTAGGTGTAGTCACAAGAACAATACAACATCAGTCTTCAATTCTACTTAGCTGAATTTAATTAAGCGACTCAGAAAAAAGTCCTACTACCTCCCTTAAGTTTGGTTTCTCCTATAAAATTAAAGGTATACAGTGACTCCATGGCTGGAAGAGAGGCAGAGACGAGTCAGAGTCAGTGCACCTCACAATGCCTATGCTATTGCTCCCAGAGAGCAGAGAATAAAGGGAAGGTGGGTGGGTGGCAAAAGAGGGGCAGAAGAAGGGGAATGTGAAGGAGAGAGGGCCATTATTTCTGAGCAGAACTTTGAACGAATTTTATTTTCCTACTAGAGGCCTGGTGCACGAAATTTGTGCACGAGGGGGGGTGTCCCTCAGCCCAGCCTGCACCCTCTCCAATATGGGAACCCTTGAGGGATGTCTGACTGCCCGTTTAGGCCCGATCCCCTACCGGGGATCCAGGACTGCTGGCTCCCAACTGCTCTCCTGCCTGCCTTCCTGATTGCCCCTAACCACTTCTGCCTGCCAGCCTGATCACCCCTAACCACTCCCCTGCCAGCCAGATTGATGCCTAACTGCTCCCCTGCCAGCCCAATTGCCCCTAACTGCCCTCCCCTGCCAGCCTGGTCACCCCTAACTGCCCTCCCCTGCCAGCCTGGTCGCCCCCAACTGCCCTCCCCTGCAGGCCTGGTCCCACCCAACTGCCCTCCTCTGCTGACCTGGTCACCCCTAACTGTCCTCCCCTGCCAGCCTCATCGCCCCAAACTGCCCTCCCCTGCTGGCCATCTTGTGGCAGCCATCTTGTGTCCACATGGGGGCAGACATCTTGTGTGTTGGAGTGACAGTCAATTTGCATATTACTCTTTTATTAGATAGTATAGAGGCCTGGTGCATGGGTGGGGGCTGGCTGGTTTGCCCTGAAGGGTGTCCTGGATCAGGGTGGGGGTTCCCTTGGAGTGTGGGGCGGCCTGGGCGAGGGGCCTGTGGTTGTTTGCAGGCCGGCCATGCCCCCCGGCAACGCAAGCATAGGCTGGAAGCAAGTATCTGGGATTTATTTATCTTCTATAATTGAAACTTTGTAGCCTTGAGCAGAGGCCAGGGCAGGCCAGGGCAGGCCAGGGCAGCGGGAAGCTTGGCTTCCTCCATTGCCAGGGGCAACCCAAGCCTCCAGCTGGCTCCAGCTCCGTGGCCACGGCCATCTTTGTTGGGATTTATTTATCTTCTATAATTGAAACTTTGTAGCCTTGAGCGGAGGGCAGGCCAGGGCGGGCAGGAAGCTTGGCTTCCTACATCGCTGGTGGCAACCCAAGCCTCCTGCTTGCTCCAGCTCCATGCCACTGCCATCTTGATTGGGTTAATTTGCATACTCACTCCCGATTGGCTGGTGGGCGTAGCAAAGGTACGGTCAATTTGCATGCTTCTCTTTTATTAGTTAGGATTGACAAAAACAGAGGTACCAGATAGTACCTGAGACTACATAAATATTATGTTTTGAACATTTTTAACTTATCTTCATAAGCACTTCTAATATATTCAGGGACATTTAATCGTTAAATAACTGCTCTGACTCTTAGAGTTGGAAGGAATTACTTTAATGCTTTCAATTTTTTCATAATCTTTTTCTTTAAAAAATTTTTTTTAAGTTTATATATATATTTTATTAATTCTCACCCAAGGATATTTTTCCATTAAGTTTTAGAGAAAGTGGAAGGGAGGGAGAGATACAGAGAGAAAGAAACATCAATGTGAGAGAGATACATCGATTGGTTGCCTCCCCCATGAGTCCAGATCAAGCCTGCAATGGAGGTACGAGCCCTTGACCAGAATCAAACCCAGGACCCTTCCGTCCACGGGCAAACACTCTATCCATTGAGCCAAACTGGGTAGGGAGATATATATATAAAATTTTTAAATTGATTTCAGAGAGGAAAGGAGAGGCAGAAAGAGATAGATACATCAATGATGAGAGAGAATCATCAATCGGCTCTTCCTGCACGCTCCCTACTAGGGTTCAAGCCCGCAACCCAGGCATGTGCCCTTGACCATAATCGAACCCTCCTAAAACCCCATTAAATGAGCCCTTCCATCATGTGAGGACACACTGAGAAGGCACCAGCCATGAACCAGGAAGAGAGCCCTCACCAGTAGGCAACTATGATGGCACCTTTACCTTGGATTTCCCAGCCTCCAAAACTGTGAGCAATAAATTTGTTGTTTTAAAATAAAAAACATTAAATGAATAAACAAAAATTTTTAAGGCATAAACCCACACAGACAAAGAAAACAGGAGAGAGCACTACCAACACAAAATTTTGGAAGCTGAAAAGCAGATACAGCCATGGTTCCTGGCTTACCAAACTCATGAAAGCTATTCCCAAACCAGCAGTGGGGAAGCCAAAAATGCAAACTGTTTTACAATGTAGAATTCTGAGGTAGCTCAGGAATTGGCAGCACCAGATAGGTATAAAATAGAGGTACAGTCAGGAGGACTGATTGAAAGTGTTTATAAAGAGGTTAAATTCCCACTATGGGCAGATTGTAGGACATTTATCCTCTCACAACAGTAAAATATGAGTTACTCAGTGGATACCAGGTATAGTAGGGGGTGGTGATACCATGCTGGAAACAGGGAGATTACATGAAAATGCATACTGTATCCCAGAAAGAAGAGCAAAAAAGGCTAAGAGAAAACAATACAGAGAAGATAAGAAAATTAAAGTAATTCAGAAGATGCATAAACAAAAAGTAAAAGTTCTAGAGTCAGAACAGAGAAAAAAACAGGGAAAGGGAAAACGTTAAAAAAAACAAAAAAAAAACAGATCACATTCAAAAGACCAATAATCAAAATGGCTTTATACTTCTCAAAAACAATACAGAAGTTATAAAAGGAATATTTTTTTTAAGTTTTCAAGAACATGAAACAATTCTATGCCCAAACTATCAAATGTGAAAAAATAGAGACAATTTCAGACATGCAAGAATTCTTAAAACTAATCTCCCATGTATCCTTACTATAACAGAATCAGTAAACCAAGAAAGTCAATGATAGAAGAAGCAAAAACACCCCTAACATTTCCTGTCTAATTATTTCTAAAACTAAAATAAACATTTAAAAAATAAATGTAGTTCTATTTTACCTGTAATGAACCATTCTTAGCTCCCTGGAAGCATTCAGATATAAAAATGTTATAAGCTGAGCGAGGTCTTTTTGGTTTTCCAAGCAGTGTTAACTCCTGAGGAGTGAAAACGGAAGAGTTAGATACAGTTTTAACATCTCTGAGACTTAATTTTACTTACAGAAACTGTATTCACTACTTTGCATTATGCAGAATGTTCCTTAAAGTGGATGTTCTGATTCTTATATAAAGTATGTGATTA
Source organism: Plecotus auritus (assembly GCF_963455305.1). Lineage (NCBI taxonomy): Eukaryota > Metazoa > Chordata > Mammalia > Chiroptera > Vespertilionidae > Plecotus > Plecotus auritus. The sequence continues at coordinate 34,901,741 of NC_137783.1, read as the reverse complement.
TTCCCTCCTGAGGTCAGAATTTGATAGCATTATTTTGAAAAATTCAATAGATTTTGAGTTATTTTCTATACATTTCCTTTACATATTATTTTCATGGTCTCCATGAACTGAATAACTGAGCACATATGTACAAATCTTTTTTAAAAAATGAAACAGCCCTAACTGGTTTTGCTCAGTGGATAGAGTATCAGCCTGCAGACTTAAGGGTCCCAGGTTGGATTCCAGACAAGGGCATGTACCTTGGTTGTGGGCACATCCCAGTAGGGGGTGTGCAGGAGGCAGCTGATTGATGTTTCTCTCTCATCGATGTTTCTAACTCTCTATCCCTCTCCCTTCCTTTCTGTAAAAAGTCAATAAAATATATATTAAAAAAAGAAAAGGAAAAAAAAAATGAAACAATCTCAGTTTCATTCTTACAGGGCACTACCATTTCCTTGGCCAAACCACTACATGCTTCCACCACAGCTCGTGTACACTAGACTATCTGTTTAATAATCTCTCATTTCATTTCCTTCCCTGATTGTCTCTCAATCTTTAACCCTCAAAGATGGGCTAAGAGAGAAACATGAATGTGAGAGACACATGGATCAGTTGCCTCCCAAACACACCCCGACCAGGCCAGGAACGAATCTGCAACCCAGGCTTATGATCACATTTAAATATGATATTGGGAGATGTGAGAGAAACTGTGACTACTATAGAAATTGATGAAGAAACATATGAAGAGATATATAAATCAACAAAACGGAATATTCCAATGCTTTTTGTCCATAGAGATGGTGTTGTGCTAGTTGCCCCTCCATTGAGAGTTGGTTGAAACAAAGAATACATCCTGTGTGGAAATTAGGACTTTATATGATTGTGCTTTAAAGGTAGAAGATAGTCAAAAGATGGCATAAATTTTGATATTAAGAAATGACCAAGGATTCTTCTGCTCCTGAAATGAGTTTATTTGTACATAACTCACAAATTCTTAAGCTAAATGGCATTTTTATTTTTCTCCAATCCTTCCAATAAATGTGATCACCAAAACGCAAAAAGAAAAGAGAGAAAGAGAGAGAGAGAGAGAGTGAGAGAGAGAGAGAGAGAGGCTAAATTCTTTTTACTCAGTATCTAAAGTAGAGGAAGAAGCCCAGCAGACATGGTTGAGCATTGACCTATGAACCAGGAAGTCATAGGTCAATTCAGCTAGTGGGCTTGCTCCCCAGTATGGGGCATGCAGGAGGTAGCCAATCAATGATTCTCTCTCTTCTATCTTTCTCTCCCTCTCTCTTCCTCTCTAAAATCAATAAAAATATATTTTAAAATATATATAGAGAGAAACTGCCTTTCAAATAAACTCCAATGCAGAAAGCCCTTACAGAAATATAATAACAACAGAGTTGTTCTGGTTGAAGAAGGACAGGGAATTCTCACTAGCTCAACTTTTTCCTTTCATAATTTCAGGGTCCAAAGGTCCAAAAATGTATTTTAAAAATATAATAAAGTAGAAGAAAAAGATGAAAAATACAAGTATCCCTTGCTATCTGAATCAATTTAGTTTCTGAGTTCAAAGAATGAGAGATATTGCATTATCCTAACCTAGTGTCTGAATATGGATAGTGTGAATAGTACTTGTAATTTATAAATTTTTTGTGGCTTTTAATGACAATTTGATTAGTCAATAACAAACCCAACTTTTATTCATATGTTAAAGTAGGACATCACTTTCTTCTTCCTGAACTACTTCCAGTCATGCAACTACTATAGACTTCAGACACTTCACAACATAACTATCACCCCTTTTATTTCTAGAATTACTACTAGGGATTTCTCTCCTAGGTGATTCACTTGCAACTTCCTAGTTCCCACACTTCTCACCTGATGTCTAAATATTTGGTACTGGGAATCTTTAATGGGACGGGAAGGGAAATTCCAACAGGGAGTGGGAACAAAAGTCTGGGGAAAAACCTGTAGAGCTTGGAAGTCACCACTCCTTCCTAACGAATATAAAATGGAACAGACTGAGAATCAACAACTCTTCTTGAATCCATGAGAGAAGGACACAGAGAAAACTGCTGTGATCACAGAGTTGAGGCTTACCAGAGCAGAGGAGCAGACTCAGGAGAAACTGCTGAGTGCACCAGTGCCAGGTGGGGAAACCTGAACTTTAACAAATTGCTGGAGGTTCTGTGTGGACAACTCTGAGTTTAAGAACTTCAGAGGACCCAGTCATAGGAGGCCCTCACAATAATGTGAGATTTACACATTCAGGAGCTTGACCAGATTCCCACAATATATATCTAGAAAAATCCATGCCCCTCTACCCACGCTTCCAGCATGAGAGGAAAAGGAACCATTTTGAAATGTCTTGAGCATTATTATTAACAACTAGAGGCCTGGTACACGAATTTGTGCACGGGTGGGGTTCCTCGGTCTGGCAGGCAATCGAGGCCTATTCAAGGGCTGGCCAGCCAGGGGGAGAGACCCTGGGAGGTTGGCCAGCTGGCCCCTCAATTGGGGTCTATCGGGGCAAGGGGGGGGGGGCAGCCGGCTGGGGAGAGGGGCTGAAGAATGTTGGCTGTGGGAGTGCACTGAACACCAGGGGGCAGCTCCTGTGTTGAGCATCTGCCCCCTGGTGGTCAGTGCACATCATAGCGACTGGTTGACCGGTTGTTCGGTCGTGACAGTTGCTTAGACTTTTACATATATAGATGCCTGCCCTTAAGGGAAACTAGTTAATCAGAGCTAATCTCCTGGAGCAGCAATTGCCAACTGGTCGTCTGGACCACTGGTGGTCCGTGAGGTCCAAAAGGTTGACAACCACTGTCCTGGAGTATTATCAAAGCTAACTGACATGTTGGAAGGGAAATACTCAACCCCAGCCCACTCTAGCCATCCTGTCCCAACTAACGGGAAGAGAGAAAACTGGAAAATATTTGTGCAGTTCACAGTCAGAGACATAGAATCACTGAAAGATTGGCACCTAATCACAGCACTAGAGAACACCTCCCTTGCCTCCACACCTCACCACCATATTAAGGACTATTTAACAGCTATTCCTTTTACCCAGTACATCATGTCCAGCTATCATGAAAAAATTCCAAGACACACTAAGAGGTAAAAAAACAGTTTGAAGAGAAAAAGCAAGCATGGCAGGGATGTTAAGAGTGGTCAGATCAGGAATGAAAAACTATGATTAATTACACTAAGACAGCATGCAAGAACAGATGGGCAATGTAAGCAGAAAAACAGGAATCCTAAGAACGAACAACAACAAAATTCTAGAAAGTAAAAACACTGTAACTGAAATAAAGGATGCCTTTGATGTGCTTATTGGTAGACCGGACACAGCTGACGAAAGAATCTGAGCTACAAGACATATTAATAGAATCCTTGAAAACACAAAAATAAGAGAACAAAGATGAGGGGGTAAAAAAAACCAGAACACTCAGGACTATGGGACAACTAAAATAGGTATAACAAAAACATAATGGGAATACCAGAAGAAAGGAAGACAAATATTTGAAAGGGAAACCCTTCTGTCTAATCCTCATTCTGGTATTCTCCACTCAGCACTGGCTGCATGCATTAAGAGGAAAGGGAGAGTAAACTTTAGTACTCACCCCTCCAAATACCATCCCTAAGGCAGAGGCTGTATTTCTCACTATTGGTATCTTTACTCAATTCTTGTACTAATTGGATCAGCAACCTTAGATTACTGACTTGAAATTGGCTGACTCCTTAGGAGGACTTAAAACATCAGGATCAGGAATATATATATCTTGGCATCGGATATTAAAGGTTCTAACCTACTTTTTCAGAGAAATAGTTTTAATTCTGATGACCATTTTCTATACTATATGAGCTAGATAGCAAGCTGACCACTTCATACCTAATACTGGGTTTTATACAAAAATGTCTAATTTTCAAACAATGGAATTTATGTGGATTAATACTTAAGTTAGGAACCACAAAATCTGAACCACATAGGTTGTTTTCTTTTTTTTTACTGATTTGAGAGAAAGAAATATCGATTTGTTGTTCCACTTATTTTATGCATTCATTGGCTGCTTCTTATTTCAATCCCCGGTCAATGTGTCCTGACCGGGAATTGAACCCACAACCTTGGTGTATCAGGACAATGTTCTATCCAACTGAGCTATCCAGCCAGGGCCCTATGTAGGGTTTTTAATGAGAAAAAAAGTAGTATTTCATCTTAAAGGGACTTATTTGATTAGATACAATAGGCACTTTTCCCTGATGTGCTAATAAATTTAGTCTATTTAGCAATATATAGAATCAAATTCACTATTACCTTTAGAACAATTCAAATCAGTAGGCTATTCTAGACAAAACTCAGAAACAAAGATTTTTACTATCCAAGATTTGGCTGTTCCTACAGCTTTGATGCCAGTCCTAACTATGTATTTTAAAATCAGATACATCCCAAAGTAGCAACAAGAGTTTCCAAGCTAGACTCAATGACAAATGGTCCTAGTGGCAGAAGAGGATGATCCCATTTTTCCTAAATGGAGTATACCTGACATTCTACCATATAGCCACCACACACATCATCAAAGTAAGAGAAAACACCCTATATTCATATAGTTATATAAATTTCAGTTCTTTGTTAAAGAAAAAGAATATTTCAATGATACTCACTCTCTTTTTTAATATCGATTTCTTTTTTAAACGTTTTTGCATCATTTCTTTTTCCAAAGATACTTTCTGACTTGGAGTTAGCTGTTCTTGAATTCTGTTGAGCTCTTCTTTGTATGCCTGCCAGTCTGCCTTGTAAGCATCTTCATATATCTATAAATAAAAACAATAAGAAGTCAATAAACTGTTGCTACCAAGGAAAGACAACTGCATGACTTCAGATAAAGACAGACTGAACCATCATGTGGAAAATGTGCTCTGGGATTACATTTATATGGACCAAAATCCATGTTTTTTTCATCATATACATGCTAACCAACTTGAGAGTCTAGCAATTAGCCTTCAACTTTACATTGCTGCCAACCCTTCATCACCACCCCACACATCCCTATTATCATCATTTATGTAGATCAGAAGGTATGAAGTTCCTTTTTTTATAATAGATATTTAAAAAACAAACAACCACAAAAACATCATCTCTGGGTCATCTAGTCCCTTAAAGGGCATGACAACTGCAGAATAACTGGCCAGCAATGTTGAAAACCTATATGCTTACTTTTTTCTCTGATTCAGGAAGTTCCCTCCATATCTCCGCAATTTTTTTAATTAGTTCTGAATTTTTCGCATCTATGGATTGGAATGAGAAAAGATGTCACAACTTTATGTCTCATGAATAACTTCTAAAGACTTCCAGGAAATCATAATACATCAGCTCTAAAAGTAAGTTTTATTAGACAACTCTATACCACACACAACCTAATACAATGATTTAGCTTTTCTTTAACCAATTTAAATAACTTTAACCTTAGCCAGTTTGGCTCAGTGGATAGAGCATCAGCACACAGACTTAAGGGTCTTGGGTTCGATTCTGGTCAAGGGCAATACCTCAGTTGCAGGCTCGATCCTGATCCCTGACTCTAGGTCGGGGCACCTGCAGGAGGCAAACAATTGATGTGTCTCTCTCACATGGATGCTTCTCTCTGTCTCTCCCCCTTCCTTCCACGTTAAAAATCAATGGAAAAATATCCTCAGGTTAAAAATAACAAAATATATATACACACACACACACACACACACACACACATATATAAATAACTTTAGTACTTTATACAAATTGTTTTTTATCTAATAATCAAGGAATGTATCACATATCACCAAACCGGTCCTCAGAACTTGATTGCTAGTTTAAACAGTTCAGTAATCAATTTCTTCAAGTTCTTTACTTGATATTTTAATCAAACATTTTTTTTGAGCCTTTTAGGAATTAAGTTCATAACATCTGAATAAAGAACAAAATACAGTCTTGATTCATATACCACCATCTTGGATTTGAATTACAGAAATACTAGTTGCAAACAAACTGAACTTTTCTAAATTCATTAGTCCCCATTTCCTTCCTCATCTTAACTAAAAAGGGTATAAATGCTTTAACAAACCACTAATTAATTTCAACTCCTACATTTTAAAAGATGTGAGCACTTAATTATGTCTCATAAACCAATTCTTTGAGTTTTTATTTTATCTCATTTGATTTTCAGAAGTGCACTGTGATGAATTGTTTGTGAATGGGCTTTAGAAATCATAAGCAAAAGTTAGCTATTATTAGTTACTACCTTTATACTACAACCTCAAATGAAGGCCCTATAGCCTTTCTAGGGAGTCGTCACACATCCTACCTGGAAATCTTTCAGTACAAAAGCTCTTGCGTTAGCAGTAATTTGTATAGACCTTTACAGTTTACAGAACACTTCCACAGAAGTTATTTCATTGTAACTTCCATTAAAATTCCCTGTGGCAGAAGGGGCTAAGTAAGAGACAAAATGATTCATGGTGGTCCTCTAAGCCAATGGCAACTAGGCCCAAAATTAAGCTTTTTCATATCCTCTTCAGTTGCTTTGTATTCTACATGCTGCTCTTTTTAAAATATCTTTCATTAGTTCTTAATCATATTTAAAACATTTCTGCCCTAGCCGGTTTTGCTCAGTGGATAGAGCATAGGCCCTGGGACTGAAGGGTCATGGATTCAATTCCAGTCAAGGGCACAGACCTAGGTTGCAGGCTCCTGCCCTGGTTGGGGGCATGTGGGAGGCAACCAACTAATGTGTCTCTGATCTTCCTTTCTCTCTGTCTCTCCCCCTCCCTTCAACTATCCGCCCCCCCCCCCGGAAAAAAAAATACACACACACACACACACACACACACACACACACACACACACACTGTGAGTGGCCAGATTATGATCTCTGAACACATAATAATCTGGCCACTCAGTGTGCGTGTGTGTGTGTGTGTGTGTGTGTGTGTACATATATGTGTATATATGTACACACACACACACTATATATGGGCGGTTGGCCGGCCTGCCTGCTGGTCGAACTCCTGGTGGAGGGGACAATATGCTTATTAGCCTTTTATTATATAGGATATCCACTGAGTGGCCAGATTATTATGTGTTCAGAGATCATAATAATCTGGCCACTCAGTGTGTATATATATATATCCTCAGGTGAGGATTAACACAAAAACTTTCTACTTGGTGAAAAATACATTAGACCTGCTATTTCACAGACCCTCAAATAGAAGGTTATGTTCCTGCAGTCAATGGATGGTTGGTAGTGTGTATCAAATTTACGGCTTAACTGCTTAGTGAGCTTTTTATTACATCAGAGAAGAGCACAAGCCCCCCAACTCCTTACCTGGGTTCTGAGCTTTATATATGGCTAGCTGTTCTTTAGAAAATCGAACGTAAGAAGTCATAGGCTTCTTTGGATAACTACTCAAAGTGGATGAAAACCATCTGGGTATATACACAAATCTACATATCAATAAAAAGAAAAGAACCAATGTCAAGGATTTAAGCGCCAATAATATTCACTTGTATATAAATAGGTCCCAAATAAGAGGTGATCAAGATGCTATGTATCTGACACCTTCGACAAAAAGGCTAGTGACATTGACAATCGTGACCTAACCCGAGGGAAGAGCCTGCAAAACTGAAGCCCTCCCCTCCCACGAAGGACAGAGAGTGCAGAAAACAGAAAACATGTACTTCAGCTCCTGGGCCCCGCCTCCTCAATGCCTAGAAGAAGGCGGGAGACTGTCGGCGCGACTTTATAAGGAACGGCTAGTGAACCAGGTGCTCGGAGGCCGCACGGAGGGGAGGAGGGCGGGGAGGGAGGGAGGGAGGGGAGGGAGGGGGAAGCAAGGCGTGGGGTACTCCTGGACTAAGGCCTGCAAAGGCACCCTTCCTTGGCAAGGTCGAGGACTGAACCACAGGGTCTGAGCGTCCCTAACCTCCTGGGAGGGACAGAAAGTGGGAGACACCGTCTACATTCCGGCCCCAGGGCGTCCGGCGCCTGGCCGCCCAGGGCCTGGCGAGGGTCCTACCTGAAGGGTGCGCGCAGTCGACTCCCACAGTCCGCGCAGAGCTCCGCTCCGGACTTCCCCAGGGCGCTGAGCACTCCCCACACGCCCCGAAGAAGCGGCATTGCACCCCACGAGGCAGTGGCCGGACAACTAAACCTCGCGTTCAACCTTCCTAGCTTGTTATCAAAACCCCGACTCGCGAGGCACTATGGGAAGTTTATTAACTTCCGGTTGGTAGGTAGGGGACAGGGTGAGGCAGAATCGGCGCAAGCGCCGTAGTGACTTCCGCCGCTGGGCGGGACTGCAGAAAAGGAGGAGGCCCACGGGAGCGGAGCGGGGAAGCTGCAGCCCGGCGCGCCTGCGGGGGCCTTGCCTCCAAGGGGCGCAGCTGAGCCGCCTCGGCCCCGGCCCCCGCCTCCGCAGTCGGCTCCGCAGCGGGGCCAGGAGGTGGTGGAGGTACGGCGGCGGCCTCACCCGGACTGGGCACAGCTGTGCGTCCGCCAGCGTCTGCCTAGGCTAGTACGTAACAGACGGTTTTACCCAAACTGCACGGTCTTGCGCCCACGCTGCTCTGAGGTCAGATTGGCGAGTGTCCAGCGCCCAGCAGAGCCGCTCAGGTCAAGCAGGAGCCAAAAGTACTGCCGAGGAGTGGAGTGGAGCGTTTTCAAACCTAAAAATGCGTACTTCCGGATCATACCGCAGCGCCTGATTGTCTGTGTGGTGCCCATGTTTTGAAGATATGATTTATTGACCTTGGAAAATCGGGGGAGAGGGGCATCGAGGGGAGAGAGAAACACCGAATGGTTGCCTCCCATTTATCCCGGGGATGGAACCCGCAACGTTGAATCTGCGTTTTCAACAAGCATCTCAAGGTTTGACAAGTTCTAACGCAGTGGTCACGGGACCACATTTAAAGCAACACTGGTCTAGACCGGCATCCCATCTATTGCAGCTAACGCTGACCTAGTCCTCAAGCCTGGCATGCAACCCTGCTTAATCTGTGGGAAGGCAACTGGCTCGTTAGATGACGGAAGAGGCGAGTTCTAGCCCCAGCATTAACTCTTGATCCAGGAGTGTCGCATCCCTTCTCTAAGATTCAATCTCCCCCACTGCAGATGAGGATCTGTACTAGATCAGTTTTCCCAACCAAAGCCCCGAGAACTTGGGACAAGCACTCTTTGAGTTATTGATGGATGTGCTGTACGATTTCCTGTATAGGCAATGGCATGAAAAAGATTGGGAAGACCTAACTAAAGATATCTAAGGACCCTTAGAGCTTTTACTTTATAGTTATTTCAAAGGTAGCCATCTCCTGAAACAGCCTTTCTTTCCTCTATTGGATAGCTGTAATAGTTAGAAAATTCTTACCTGTGTGATACTGAGCTGAGAGCCTACTTCCTTTCAGTGTTAGCTTTGAAACATTGGCCCTTTGGTGCTACAAAGAGCTAAGCTCACTTCTTTTAAGTGGTAAGGAACTCACAACTCCCCTTTTCATACTCTCAGGGTTGAAAGGGACCTTCCAGATCATCTCTTTTCAAACTTCCCATCCTGTCATTAAAGAAAGTTTTCCCCCCTGAGTACACACTATTTACAAGGCCCCAAACATAGATAAAAGACACAGCATTTCCCTACTCACAGTAATATTTAGTGGCAGAGCAAAAGAAACACACAATTACAATCTAGTGCCAAGAGAGAAGTGTGTATAGAATTCCTTATAATTACATTTTGGAAATAATTTGTTTAGTTTTGAAGAATGTTTTTGTTCTTTCACATGTTTTATATAAATTAATCTCTTGGGATTATAAAATATTTTGTTTTAAAGTGTCGTTTTGGTAAATCTTGTAAAGATCTTATAAACCTGATTTGTCACATGCCTGTTTTTATCAAATACCAATATTCTTTAAAACTCATTTACATTACAGTGATTTTATTGCAAATGCAGTATTTACAAAGAAAATATAATTCTACCTACTTTCTCCGTCTTTGAAGAAAACGATATATGGTTTCATTTATATTTACTTTATAAAACATGAAAACTTATCACAGCCCTTCCTAGGGTCTGTCCCTTTATTTTGTGTTAAAAATTCACTCCAATGACTTCAACTACCAGTTATATATGCTCATGTTCCCATATTTTTAAAATATATTTTTTTATTGATTTCAGAAAGGGAGAAAAAAACACCAGTGATGAGAGAATCATTGATCAGCTGCCTCCTGCACACCCCCTACAGGGGATGAAGTCTGCAACACAGGCATGTGCCCTGATCTGGAATCGAACTATGACCTCCTGGTATATAGGTTGATGCTCAATCACTGAGCCACACCAGCTGGGCCATGATTCCCATATTTTATATTGAATCTAGACCTCTCCTTTTAGTCCCATATCTATATAACCACTATCTTCTGGACATCTATACCATCATGTCCCACAGATGCTTCCTTTTTTCCTGAACAGAATTCACTTTTCCCTATCTTGAACTCCTTCTGTTGTTAAGAGGTACCAGTATCCCATTTGACTCATCTTAGCCAATCTATATATATAAAAGCCTAAATGCTAAGTGTCCAACCATCTGACTGGTCACTATGATGCACACTGACCACCAGGGGGCAGACACTCAACGCAGGAGCAGCTGAGCTGCAGTGACTTGGCAGTGGTGGTTCTCGGGTCACGCATCCCGAAACCAGAGAGGAGGGAGCCCAATTCCTGGCAGGGCCATGTGATTCCACCTTCGGCCGTGGGTTATGTTGTTGCTGGGGCACTGTCAGCCCCGAATCTGATTTACTGCACACTTGCGTTTGCGTTCCACACCCTGTACGACAGCAACTTTGCAGAGTGCCCTTTCGCACTCCGGGACCCCTTGGGGGATGTTGGAGAGCCAGTTTTGGCCCGATTCCCACAGGCCAGGCCAAGGGACCCCCCACCTGCTGGAGGGACCCTGCTCACTCTGCAGGCGCCAGGGACGGACCATGGGAAGTTGGCTCCAGGGCGTGTCCAGCCCATCTCACCCAGTCCCACCCTGCTTGCCACCTTAATTTCCTTTCAATGTGCATGAATCCGTGCACTGGGTCACTATGACATGCACTGACCACCAGGGGGAAGACACTCAATGCAGGAGCTGCTGTGACATGCACTGACCATTTATGGAGAAATAGCACCGTGGACCTGGCGCCCACAAAACAACACTCGGCTTCCTCCAAGTGGGACACAGGCCCCACCACCACCCCGGAGCGACACCCCACCAAATCACAGCCAACGCTGCAGAGACCCCATGGCGCAAAATGCGGCCCACAGCCCAGCCCAGCCCAGAAATGGTCGCTGTGGGTGCCAGGTAATGACATAGCAACACCCGGCTTCCTCTCCCTAGCAACTAGCCACCTTGGAGTTTCTTCAGCCTAGGAACACAACTTGCTTTATAGCCAGGTGGAAACATTTCACACTGTAACCAAATGTCTGTGAAGCGTTTTCCCATGCCTCATCTCATTTGATCCTCACAGAACTCCTGGAGTAGGTAGATAGGAGACTCAGTGGAATCCTATTTTCTTTTCATTGGCCAGAAAACGGAGATTTAGAAACTTGACTCGACTGAAAAAAAGTAAGAAATGATGGACCTTGAAAAGGACTTCAGGTTTTCTCACTGCACAGAATATAGTCAAACACTGCTGCAGTTAAATATTTTACCCTTTGTTCTCCCTGTGTACAATAATAATCTGCTTCATGTTGATATTTACTGCTGTGTTGCTGACAATTACCTGAAAGAGAAGTTGGGTGCTTCACTGGGCTGGAAAAAGTTTAGCTAAATCAGAAAGCAGGTTTAACTAATCAAGTTTATTGTGTGTGTGTGTGTGTGTGTGTGTGTGTGTGTATATATATATATATATATATATATATATATATATATGCTAGTAAAAGGCTAAGTTGACTCACGCAAGCGTGATACATATAAAGCTCTCACTGGTGCCAATTGCACATTTCAATCTGTCATTGTCAATCGTGAATTTGGTTGACACTTCTATTATAGAGAAAGGGCGAATAGCGATATTAAAATATTTCTTCTAATTTCCTTTCAATGTGCACAGATTCGTGCACCGGGCCTCTAGTAATTTGATAAATCATAATCCCCCCATTGACACTCCTCCCCCAAACCAACTGATGCTCGGTATTGCTGATTCCTCATGAACTCCTCCAATAAATATTTCCTCCTCTCCAACCTTTTGTTCAGGCCAAATGGGATGGTAAATCAGCTCTCAAAAAAAAAAGACTTACTTTGTAGTGTTTGCCAACATCTGTGGCTTAAATATTCCCACCATGGCTGATTTCAAATTATCATCTTGATGTCACTGAACCCGAAGTTGGGCAGATATACATAATTGGTTCTCCAACCCAGTACCAGCCAGCTCCTGTATGCCACCAGTTCAGGCTCTGCCATCTTTACCCAAACTCTTAACAGTTTTCCTACTTTCAGTCTTACTTCCCTCCAAACCATATTCCACATTGTCTCCAGGTCACTCTTTCTAAAAGACAAATCCCATTGTTCATTAGGTATGTATGGAACTCCAGCTCTGTGCCAGGCAGGCAATGATTACATTTCTGTACTTGAAACCTTCAGTGGCTCCTAATTACCCACAGAAGCAGTTTAAATTCTCAGACATGGCACAAAAGTCTTCCAGGAACTGGCCTTTTTATTTCCTCTATAACTTCATTCCTTACTTCACCTTTGCTTAAAATAATTTATGATTTAAATATCTACTTCTGATTTAATAAACACATTGAACCACTTCATTTGACTCTGAGTTTACCATTGCATTTTGTGTGATATTCCCAAGTTATGGGAATTACTGGTTTAGAAGTTAGGCAGATTTAGGTTCAAATCCTGCTCTTGTTACTGACTAGCTGTGTGACCTTGCCAAATGACAACCTCTCTGACCCAGAGTTTTTCCCTCTGTGCAATGGGAACAATAATCGTTGATTCTTAGGATTGTTCTGAAGATGAAATTAGAAAATGCATAAAAAACTCTTAGCAGAGTCCCTGGCATATAGTAAAGGCTCAATAAATAGTGGCTATAATTATCCTTACATCATTCATAACAATTATTATTAGCTTCTAAATAATTATAGGTATAGTATGAATTGTCCCCAAACAAAAAAGTCAGATTTTTAGCACAGCCCTGTCATTACTTTGTTAGTTCCTCTCCCTATTAAATAACATGCATCCATCCATACATACTATATGTCAGTACTGCTCCTCTCTTCCTATTGAATTTTCAACATTTCTTAGTGTTTCAGGGTAAATACTACGGTATTGTCTTGGCCTGTGTTCTCAGTGGTGCAGGGGTGGGCAAACTTTTTGACTCGAGGGCCACAATGGGTTCTTAAACTGGACCGGAGGGCCGGAACTAAAGCATGGATGTAGTGTTTGTGTGAACTAATGTAAATTCAAAGTAAAGGAGCGGAGGGGAGAGCAAGAGAACCGGATAGAACAGCCGGATCCGGCCCGCGGGCCGTAGTTTGCCCACGGCTGGGTTAGAGTGTTGGCCTATGCACCAAAGGGTCTCAGGTTTGAATCCTAGTTAAGGGCATGTACCTGGGTTGCAGGTTCGATCCCCGGCCCAGGTTGGAGCACATGCAGGAGGCAACCAATCAATGTTTCTCTATGTCCTCTTTCTCTGTCCTCTCTCTCTCTCTCTCTCTCTCTCACTTTCCCCCTTCCTCTCTTCCACTCTAAAAATAAATAAATAAATAAATAAATAAATAAATAAATAAATGGAAAAATAGCCTTGGGTGAGGGTTAACAAAATAAAAATAAATACTTGGCATGTAATGAAAAATTAAAACAATACATCCTTAGGTTTTAATCATATTTTAATGTTTTCAGAACATTTTATATCATTTTATTTTATGATTTTCATATTGAAGTAAAGCAGAAAGGATATCATTATCATGGTTCCCAATTTACAACTGAGAAAAATTAACTTCAGAAAGCCCAAGTCATAAGATTACAATAGTTAGTTAGCAAGGGGTCGTACTGAAAACCTGGTCTTCCAATTCATTGTTTTGCACTTTTCTCTATATTAAACTATCCCTCAGACTCAGTCAAGAAACCACATAATTCCAGTCCATAATATCTTCCCTGGATCTTCTATAGTGTGTAAGCTTGTATTATTTACTTGTGACATATCATATACCACTCTGGGTTGTAATGCTTTTTTTAAAGTATATTTTTATTGATTTCAGAGAGAAAGGGAGAGGGAGAGACAGAAACATCAATGATGAGAGAGAATCATTGATCAGCTGCCTCCTGCATGCCCCCTACTGGGAATCAAGCCCACAACTGGGCATGTGCCCTTGACTGGAAGCGAACCTGGGACTCTTCAGTCCGCAAGCTGACGCTTTATGCACTGAGCCAGACCGGCTAAGGATGTAATGCTTTTTTATGTGTACATATTTTTTTTTCTCAATAGATGGTAAGCTACTTGAGGACAAGACCAAGTGTTTTATTTCTTCCATTCCCCTATAATAACTAGCATACTACATGCATAACAGATGGAGAGAGGGAGGGAGGGAGGGAGGGAAAGAAAATATGAAAAGATTGGTATCTGCCCAAATTAGTTACATACAAATTTGACCCAACAGAAAATAGCAACTACCTGTTAGAAGTGTTATTTGCCAATAGAAAGCACAGTTATATATGAAGATGGGAACCATGTGAAATTTTGGAATATACATATGAAAGATGTGAGCATGGTTTATTGATACTTGCACATTAGTAAAGTCGAAGGTAGCACCAATAAATAGCAGTAGCAGTCAGAAACCAAGGTAATTCCTTGCTGAACAAAGGAGTTAGGTACATAGATACATAGATATCACTGGGAGAAAAAAACATTCCTAAAAGAAACCAGTAATGCTTTTGTAATTACAATGGATAAATAATTCAGCTATAATTGAAGCAATCACTTAATAGGTTTAACATGAAGAATACATGTAATTCTGAACTCCTAAGTAAAATATATTTCTATAAATAAGATAATACTGAAAACACCACATTGAAAGACAATTTACACATTAGCAATTAAGTAGTACTGTGATAGGCATTGATGTGGCACAAAAAAGTAAGATATTGTGGGAACAAAGAATAAACATGCTAAAAATTACAAAAGTATAATAATTCATTGCAGCAATAGAGGGAAAAATTTATAATCTGAATATTTCCTACCTTATCTTTCCTGTACATTTTACTAAAATGTATGGGTTTTTTTCCTTCACTTAAGGTCTGTTATCACTTCATTGGAGCTTGCCTTTAAAATCAGTATACAAAATGGGGGGGGGGGTAAGAAATAAAATTCATATACAAAAGGATGGAAGGGAGAGAAAAATTAGAAAGAGCTATCACATATTAATAGTTCCCAGATATTCAAATTAGTTTGAGTTATTTCTCAATTAGGACAAAGTCTGCATGCAGCCTTAATTATTAAGAGCATGTCAGAGTTATTTTTAGACATTGCTGTAGCAGCATTATGTAAAATAAATATAGCTCTCTGTTTTAAAGCTGATTCTGTGAGTCAGCAGGAGGTAGGACAAGCAAAAAGGATAGCTATAATTTTATGCAAATTTATAAAACCCAAATTCATGTTGCTGGATATTCCTGAAAGCTGATGTAAAGAATGGATAAATCCAGAATTATGTTGATGGAATAATGCTATTAATAAACAGTATAACCTACAGTGTTTGCCCTCATATTACTGTAAAACACCTGATCAATATAAATAATGAACTATATTTTATTGCTCAATTACATGCCAAATATTTTAATATATTATCTCTAATCCTTTTACACATCCTATGAGGAGAAATTATTTCTATTGTAGAGATATGAAAACATATTCAGAGAGATATATAGGAAGAAGTAACTTCTTTGTTGCATCTTATTAAAAATTTCTACCTATGAATCCAGTTTGCAGCTTTGAAATTATATTTGACTCTATGTAAGCACAACATAGAAAAATCAATCATGAAGTTGCAGTTTTGTTTTTCCAACACTTGCTCACATGATATTATTTTTTTTCTATTCCCATAAAGACTCTTTCTTGACTTTAATGAGTGGATTGTTTAAATAACATCTTAAGTTCCTTTATTCATTCATTTATTCAAACACTTAGGCTTGGGTTTTTAAAAATTACACTCACATATGCATGGGTGTGCTTGCATAAAAAGTGGGCAAGGTAATACACACAAAATCAGGTTTAATGGTGATTATACCTGAGTATTTCAGGAGTGATAGATGGTACTCATCTTTTACTTTATATAGATCTGTATTGTTTTATTTTTTTTCTAAAATAAAACAATAATATTCATCTTTTGTCATAAATTTTAAAAACTCAGTTCCTAGTAGAAGCCAGCACCATACTAGATACTGTAATAAGTTCTAAAAATACACGATTGACTAAAGTCTGATTCATCTGCTTAAACCTGCCTAGGAGAGTAGAGGATGGCTTCATAGAGTAGGTAACATTTGAACTGGTTTGTGGTTTTTCTCAAATGGGGAAGGGTGGAGGTGCTTTCCAGAAAAAGGAAACAATATGTGCAAGTCATAGATATATATAAGAACAAGGTGTACATATACATACATATATATATATATATACATATACATATATACATACACACACACACACACACATATGTGATATAAGACAAATCCAAACAGGTTGGGTGGCATTAGGTCGTGAAAGGCCTTGTATAATATATAATATGCCAAGGAGTTAGCAAAATATAGACCAGTAACTTTTCAGGCAGGCTAAACTTGTTTTTAGAAAAATTTTTGGTAGGAGCACAAAGAGTGAGGGGGCGGAGGAGACTGTTAAGAAGATGAGTTAGGAGGCTACTGCTCTAATACAGGGAAGGGAGGCTGAAATTCTGAACTAAGATACTGGTTCACACTCCAAAAGCCTTTCTAATTTTAATTAGCAGAATTTCATTGACCAGTTCAGCATATGGAAGCCAAGAATGACTGAGGATTTCTAGCATGACAGGTTATTTCGATTCAAATTCTCTGCTGAACAAATATCCCTAAACAAATGCTTTCCTCACATCACTTTCCTGATTAAAAACTTACTCTGAGAAAGTAGAGACTATCAAATCAAGATTTCACACCCAGTATATCTGCCTTGTCCACCTAATCTTTCATTAATTGCACACAGACCTACCAAGGCTGTTTTTACTTTTTTTCTACTTTATTATCTTTGTGTGGTTTCTCTTATTTTAATTAATGTCTTCCCACTTAAGATCCTTTTTTCCAAGGCCTAGATCATTCATTTATTTATTCAATAAATACTTGAGTTCTTATGTGCCAAATACTGTGCTAGGTCCTAGGGAGTCAAAAATGGGAAATGCAAAGAATCTCACAAATAACGATACTGACAATACAGCACGGAAAGGGCACTTATACACACTGGGGGTAGTGACATCAGTATTATGAGAGAATAAGCTACCCCTCGTTCATTCCCCGCTCCCAACAACTTGGCACCCATCCTCAGACACAAATGCCTCTGTGAGAGCCATGGAATCTAGCACCAGATGCCAAGGACCCAGGAGGAGTCTTGCCCACCCATGCATCTGGTAACAGGCATACAGATTTTGGTCCTGCAGTGGCCCATAAACCAGCTCCAGTCCCTCTTGTCCATAGTCCAGGAACCCCTGCAAAACACTCACTGTCTTAGACAATCATTTACAGATGAAAGAGCCATTGTGGAAATCCATGTTTCCAGCAGAGAACTTCCAGGACAATGCTGAAGCAAACTGTAAGTTTAGACACACTGGAGAAGGTAAGATGAGCAGTTTGACTTTACCCGTATCACCCATCTGCCAAATGGCACGGCTGAGGGCCGAGAGATCTTCTGAGCCTGTGATTTCTCCAATGAGGAAAAGTGAGAGCGTGTGAGTGAGCACCTAGCTTCCCCAGCTGTGTGGAACACTGCAAAAGGAGCTCATTTCTCTCTTAGCCCATCCAGAACACTGAATCATGAATGTCAGGAAATGGTTCTAAGAGGGAATTTAATAGTGATAAATGCATATATTAAGACAACAGAAAGACTTCAAATAAACAACCTGTCTTAAGGAACTACAAAAAGAGGATCAAACTAAGTCCAATCAAGATACACTGTCAACACTCGGCCACATGAGGATCAAGAGAAGGCATACTAGCTTAAGAATTCTGCCACAAGAGGGAGCAAGAAGCATGGTGTGCCCATAGAAGGTCTGAGAAAGCCTCAGAATCCCTAGCAGAGCTGATGGAAGTTTCTTCTCTCCTGACAGCAACTAGTAAAGATTAGAGGAGGTGCTACTTTAAATCAAGGAAACATGATGCCATCAAGGATCACATTCTTCCAGGAACCAATCTCCAAAACATAGAGATCTGAAATTTACCCAATAAAAAATTCAAAATACATGTTTTAGGAGAACTCAGTGTGCTACAAGACAATTCAACAAAACCAGAAGAACAATACATTTTCAAAACAGCTTAATAAAGAAATACAACTAAAAAAAGACTAAACCAAATTCCGGAGCTAAAGAACTCAACGAATAAAATACAAAATGCAACAGAGAGTATTCCATCAACAGATAATGGAACAAGCAGAAAAAAAAGAATCTATGAGTTAGAAGACAAGAACTTTGATATTATCCAATCAGAAGAGAATAAAAAAGGTAATGAAAAAAGGAGTGAAGAAAGCCTATGTGATCTACGGGATAACACAAAAAGAAACCATATTAAATTATGAAGTTCTCTCCCCCTTCCTCCCTCTCTCTCTAAAAAATAAATGGGAAAAAAATCCCCAGGTGAGGATTAAAAAACAAATAAGTACTATAAATATAAATGGATTACATCCAATTAAAAGATGGCTCAGCCAGTGTGGCTCAAAGGTTGAGCATGGACCCATGCACCAAGAGGTTGCTGGTTTGATTCTGGGTCAGGGCACATGCCAGGTTGCAGACTCGATCACCAGCAGGGGTTGTGCAGGAGGCAGCCAATTGATGATTCTCTCATCATTGATGTTTCCATTTCTCTCTCCTTCTCTCTTCCTTTCTGAAATCAATCAGCATTTCAAAAATAAATAAAATAAAATACATAGAATGGTTAGGTGAATTTTTTTTTTTTAAAAAAAGACCCTACTATATGCTGCCTAAAGAGACTCACTGAGCCATAAGGATATAAATAGGCTCAAAGTGAAGGGATCAAAAAAGATATTCTGTGCAAGTAGAAAACAAAAGAAAGCAGGGTAGCTAGTTATACTCACATCAGAGAGAAACTTTAAGCCAAAAACTATAACAAGATACGAAGAAGGTCATTGTATAAGGATAAAGGGGTAAATTCATCAAGAATATATAACAATCTTATATATATATGCACCCAACACTGGAGTATCTAAATATATTAAGCAAACACTAACTGATCTGAAGGGAGAAATGGACAACAATACAATGATGGTAGAGGACTTCAAAACACCACTTTCAACATAATGAATAGATCTTCCAGACAGATCATACAATAGGTCACAAGATAAATCTTAGCAGATTTCAGAAGACTGAAATTTTACTAAGGATCTTAGACCACAATAGTATGAAACTAGAAACCAGTAACAGGAAGAAAGGTGGAAAATTCACAAAGATTTATAAATAAACAACATACTCCTGAAAAACCAAGGGTCAAAAGAAAACAAAAGTGAAATTTTGAAATATCTGAAGTTAACAAAAATGGAAATAGTTCTAAGAGGGGATTTTATAGTGATAAATGTAATATTTACACAACAGAAAGACTTGAAATAAACAACTTATCTTTACACCTCAAGGAACTATAAAAAGAGGAACTAAGTCCAAAGTTAGTAGAAGGAAGGAAATAACAAAGATAAGACTAGAAGTAAATGAAATACAGACCAGAAAGTAATTTTTTTAAATCAATGAAACTAAAACCTGATTTTTAAAAAGATATTAAAAAATGACAAACTGGCCTGGCCGGTGTGGCTCAGTGGTTGAGCGTCAAGCTATGAACTAGGAGGTCACGGTTTGATGTCTAGTTGGGGCACATGCCCAGGATGTGAGCTTGATCCCATGTGGGGCGTGCAGGAGGAGCTGATCAATGATTCTCACTCGTCATTGATGTTTCCATCTCCCTCTCCCTCCCTCTCTGAAATCAATAAAAAATATACATATATTTTTTAAAGAAGCATTCATGACCATGTGTGGCTAAGGGAAATAATCAAGACACAAAATACCCTGAGAATGTTAAAGTGCCCAGAAGCAGCCTCTTTGAGCCTCTAAGTATGTCTGGATGATCAGGTCCAATGGAAGGAAATGCCCATAATTATTATTGTACATGATATTGAGAGTTAATTCAGCTTTCATTTGGTGGGCACCACAATCCAAATATTTGCATTGTGGGTCATACCACTTCTCTCATGAACATAGATGCAAAAATCCTCAACAAAATATTAGCAAATACAATCCTAAAATACACAATATTGTAAAAGAAGAACAAAGTTGGAACACCTACCCTCCCTTCTGATTTCAAAAGTCACTACAAAGCTACAATAATCAATGCCAGTTTGGTACTGGCATAAGGTGTAGAAATCAATAGAACTGAGAGTCCAGAGATAAACCTGGATTTTGAAGGGGGTACCAAGACCATTCAAGGGGAAAGATTCATCTTTTCAACTAATGGTGCAGACCTGATCTTTGAAGGCTTTGCTTCCCAGGTTGGCCCTCAGCTGGCATCTAGGAACTTGGCTTCTGGCGCTTTCCCTATGTGACATTGTGTCTGCGGCGCTGACTAGACGTTTTAAATAATGTGATTTATGAGGAACACTTGCTTTTCTTCTGAAAGATTAGAATTCTGAAGGGCAGAATAACTACACAATCTAGTCCCTCCTTGCCCTCCCCCCCCCCCCAAAAAAAAAAAACACCTGGACTTAGCATTTCAAACAGACTTTCCTGGACAAAAACACTGTGCTGTGTTATTGCATCTCAGAGTCACTCTGTGCCTCTTCAGGGAGAACATAGGAAGCCTGCACATGGATTCCTCCAGACTCTGCCTTATCTCCGTTCCCATTACTGATCCATCCAGCTGTGTATCTTTGCTGTGTCACTATAATAAATAAAACTGTGAGTGCGACCATATGCTTAGTCTTGCAAAGTCTTCTGTGGACTTACTGAATGCATGTGGGGTCGTGGGACTGCCAAAACAAGTGCATCCGAAGTGATAACACAGTGGTGTTATCTGTTCCTCACTTTATATATAATATTTTCATATACAAACTCACAGTGATCTTTTGCACTAGAGAGCGTAACACGATCACATACATGATATGGGGAAAGCACAGCTCGGACCTTGTGCCAGCACAATAAAAACAACTTCCTCCCGAGGTAAGAAAGGCACGTCCCTCCCTCTAGAACAATAGAACCTAAGAGAATGTTAAAATAAATTTTTTAAAAAATATATTTTATTGATATTTTACAGAGAGGAAGGGAGAGGGATAGAGAGCTAGAAACATCGATGAGAGAGAAACATCGATCAGCTGCCTCCTGCACACCCCCCACTGGGGATGTGCCCGCAACCAAGGTACATGCCCTTGACCGGAATCGAACCCGGGACCCCTCAGTCTGCAGGTTGACACTCTATCCACTGAGCCAAACCGGTTTCGGCTTAAAATAAATTTTTAAAGAAATGTACCCTATTATATAAAAATACCCCCAAATGCTAGTAATTTTGGGTGAATAGTCCCTCTTCTTATTAGTTCAGTTCATTTATAACTTAAAACCACATTCCTAATATAACAGGACAATGGAAGCAGAAATTTTAGTGTGACATAATACCACCAAGATTAATACATTACAACTTATTTCTACAACCAAAATATTAGCTGCCCACTAATGTTCAGTTACCACCACTCCCAAAAAACTCCTGGTGAAAGTGCATCAATTACAGCTTAAGAGAAGTTTTTGCTATCACTCCATAGCAAAAAAAGGAAAAATGACAATGCATGGGATTTTTCACAAGTGAAATTAGATGAATCTCTACCTGCTGCCTTACATTTGTACCGTACAATGGTCATAATAGTAAAAGGGAAACACTATAAAAAATGAGAACTTCCACAAACAACCTGCATTACATTTTAGGGCTTTTAAATTGCAATTAAACTTCAGCTTTAAAGAAAATATTTTTGAAAGTTCTAGTTTACAGTTAACAGAGTTATAGAACTGAACTCTAAAAATTCAGATGTTATTGTTTTAATAATCACTTAAACGTTATAAACTTTTTTAAAAAGCAGTACTCTGTTATATCTTAACAGACCAAGGTCAACAGTTTGAGTACACTGAAGCCCTGTTTATATGGCCATGGCTAAAGCATTAATCACATTTTCCGTGGTTGGTCCTAATAAGAATAAGTAACAGGACTGCTGATTTTACTGCAGAACTCAAATTTTAAATCATTCACTGGACTGGATTTTGAGTCTATTTCAAGTTGACCACTAATAAACATGATATAAATAGCTTAAAGACGAGGAATTTCCTTTAATCTTAGAGAAAAGAATTTGCCTGTTTCCTTTTTTTAAAATCCTCACCCGAGGATATTTTTCCATTGATTTTTAGAGAGCATGGAAGGAACGGGGAGAGACAGAAACATCGGTGTGAGAGAGACGCATTGATTGGTTGCCTCCTGCATGCACCCCGACAGGGGATCAAGCCTGGGAGCGAGGTATGTGTCCTAATGTTTCCATTTTAAAATGGTGTCAGATTGCCCTAGCTGGTTTGGCTCAATGGATAGAGCATCGGCCTGCAAACTGAAAGGTCCCAGGTCTGATTCCGGTCAAGGGCACATGCCTGGGTTGCAGGCTCGATCCCCAGTGGGGGAATTGGAGGCAGCCGATCCACAATTCTCTCTCTTCATGGATGTTTCTCTCTCTCTCTCTCTCTCTCCCCCTCTTCCTTCCTTTCTGAAATCAATAAAAATATATATATTTTTTTAAATGGTGTCAGACAGGTACTAGATTTACTGGAGTGATCACTTCATAAGTTTTATAAATGTCTAATAACTGGGCTATCCACCTGAAAATAATATACTAGTGTATGTCAACTGTAATTGAAAAATAAAAACATTATTTAAAAAAATAATACAGAACTGTGAGAGGGCAGGATTCTGTGAAACATCAATGATTGAATCATGTACAAAGATAAATAAATCATTGTAATAATAAGAGCAATGGAAACTATATGTGGTACTGTTTCTATCATTAAGTTTTTTAAAAAAGTCACTCTTATAAACATTTTTAGGGTTGCCTTGTGTACTGTTTGTGCATTGCTCACTTAATACCTGTTGAACCTTTGAAATTGATCAGTAGTTGATTTAAAAAGAAAAATTTTAATTTTCCCTAACAAAATTTATAGTAGGGTAGACAGTTGGGGTGGGGATGGGTGGGTAACTTAAAGCAAAATAATATATGGTTTACATAGGCATGTGTAAAACCCATATTTCAGAAATCATATGCTTTGAAGATAGTTGGGGGATGAGGGTGAGGTTGCCCTTACAACCTGTATTGCTGATTGAGTGTATGGATCAATTATAATTTTTTTTTTTTATTTTGACAAAAGTTTTGACATTTATTTATTCTTAATTACAAAACAGCAACAAAAATGACAACAGTGCTTTGGGGAAGTCCTATATTGTGTAAAATGCATCTGAAACAATAGCAAGCACATAATAATGGGGATCAATTATAATTTAACTGTAGTTTCTTCTCAATATATTTTTATTGATTTCAGAGAAGGGAGAGGGAGAGAGAGAGAGAGAAACATCAATGATGAGAGAATCATTGATTGGCTGCCTTCTGTACATCCCCTACTGGGGATTGAGCCTGCAACCCAGGAATGTGCCCTTGACCGGAATCAAACCCGGGACCCTTCAGTACACAGGCCAACACTCTATCCACTGAGCCAAACCAGCCAGGGCTTAACTATAGTTTTCAACTAGATCTTGAAGCATCCAGGACTTCGAGTAGGATCCTAAATCTCCAAAAGGCTACTCATTTCCCTTACTCCAAGGAGGTCCTAAAGTTAAAGGTTACTCTGTGGAGGAAGGCCCCTGGCTTGGGATTTACAATTCAGATGTAAGCAAAGGCAAACAAGAGTTAGGCAAGTTTCAAAAACTTTAATAAAGAAAAAAAAAGACACTTCCAAAAATAAATGCCACACAAATGAAAGTTTATAAAAAAGTGAAAGATATTCATGAAACAAAATCCCTATCAAAATATACTAAATACTAAAATCTAATGATGTTGAGTGTTCAAATTCTGGGAGAATATAGCTTATAATAATATAGCTAGTAGTGTTCTTCATAATATGCCTGTTTCAAGACATCACTTAATATAATTACTTTTAAACCTGTATTTTCTTAAACATCCATTTCACAATTCATTTAAATATTTTACATTCATTTATAAAAACACACTTTCTAACAACGGGTTATTCTGTGTTTTAATAATAATGATGAACCATGGTAAAATACTTCAGCGATTTAAATGTCTTGCTAATGACTATACCCATCACAGATTCTTGCACACTTATATAGCTACTGCATAATCAGAAGAGCTACAACTCTTCTTAAAAATGACACTCACTCAAGTTTAGTAAACATGCTAATAATTAGAGATGTATTTTTCCCAAGTTAAAATACTTTCAAGCTTTCTTTAAAATCTGCAAAGATAACCTGCTTATTTAACTACTTTTTACTGGCAATTTATAAAGCCAGGAGAAGCATCATTTTAGAATTTTCTCTATAACTTCTATATTAAAAAAAAAAAAAAAAGGATGTTCTTTTTCAAACTGGATGGCACTAAAATTCTATTTTTGGAAATTCTAAATTTTAAAATGTGAAGAAATGCAATGTCAGTTACATCTAGAGTGGTATTTTAATGAATTAACCTAATTATTCTTCAGGTCTATAAAGATTTTTCTTCAGTGTGGATGACACTATCTTATACACACACATCTTAGTACTTCAGTAAATAATCCATTTTAGTTGTGATCCAAGACAAACCCTAACTTATTCTAAGTTCTCTTCTATAACAAGGGACCAATCTATATCACAGTTAGACTGACAATTTAGTGAACGAATAAAAAGCTAAAGCAATAAAATGTATATAATTAATGGTGGTTAATTAGCCAAATCAATAGACCTTAGTCTCACAATTTGGAATTAATTTCATTGCAAAATTTAACATGGAGTTTTGATCCTTTACTTATAAAGTATTATTTTATCTTTTTAAGTAATCAAGACAAATAGTAGAAAAAGCATTTTATTTATATGGAAAAGCTACATTAAGATCTGTAAAAGGTGTCATTATAATATTGCCTATACAGAAAAAATTCAAATGTGAATAACAACAAATAAAAGTTACACATCTTCCTACTTAGCAGTGCAATTAATTCACATTGCAATAAAGTTAAGTCAAGTATAACAAAATCAAAACAAGTGTTTCTCCATAATCAGTATACTGAGAATTACAGTGTAAAGATCATTCAGGTTTAAGAAATCTGCAATTGATCTACACAGAAAACCCTAAGACAAGGGAAAGAGACAGTTAATTCATTTAATTATCAGCTGTTCGGTTTTTTTCAATACTGTTCACAGGGAAAAAGTAATGAGTTGACATACATGTAAATAGAATATATTTAGTCTATACAGTAAAAAAATACAAATTATAAAGTGAGCTAACAAAGAATGAAATCTGAATAGATTTATAAAACTGACGACACAGACAACACATACAGTATTTCTCATGTAAAAACATCTAATTTCAGCAAAAAATAATTTGGTTACTTTTCAGATGCTTTGTAGATCTTGTAAGCTGAAGATGCAGATGTCCAAGTATCTTAAAATCCATAATAAATGTCTTTCTCAATGCTTACAAAATGATAAATGCTCTCGTCACAGTCTTAAAGGTATTTTTGGAAGTTTGTTTCGTCTTGCTTCAGAAATACATTTAAAATGGATAAAAATCAAAGGATTTCATGATACAATGAAACAGTAAACAGTGCTCAATTTACTGCTAATATTGAAAAAAACCTAGATTTTACAGTACTCTGGTATATATGAAAAAATTTTTTTATTTTACATTGCATATTTCTGAGTCCATTCTCTTGCATGTCTGTTGTATCTGTAGGCATACAAAAGGGATATAGTAAAAACATACAAATTGAATCTTTTAGAAGATCTATCTACATAAAACAGTATACTCTACCTTCCTATGCTTATGTGCAGTAATCATACGTATACCAATTATTGGGTCAATGTGACTTAACCTTATGAATAAATAAAACAGAAGACTTAAGTCAAATTTTTACCTGATGGATTTGTTTACAACCTATATGAAAACATACCTAAATTATAAATAACAAAATGAAAAAAATAACAATTTACAGTAATAATCTATAAAAGGCAATGAGCATTACTTGTAAATTACAAACGAATCAATGGTACCAGTAAGATGAAGCAGCTTGAAAACTAGGTCAGTTTGGGTGGCTTAGGGATAACTTTTTTTCCCTGGGAGATTAGGAATATAATATCCAACACTTCCCAATTACTAAATTCTTTCATTTTTAAATTTACTCCCTAGAATTATATATAGTTCTTTCCTACCAAAAACATAACATACTGTGCAAATACAGAGTGTGTACTATCTATAATAATAAAAGTGTAATATGCTAATTAGACCGGATGTCCTTCCGGACGACCTTCCAGATGAAGCTGGGGCTGTGAGGGAAGCCCGGATCCCAGGTGCCAGAGGGAAGCCGGTGTTGGCAGCCAGGGGAAGGAAGGCCTACTCTTGCATGAATTTTGTGCATTGGGCCTCTAGTTAAAAAGTGAAGGATTACACAATATGTGAAAAGGAATAAGATTTTTTTTGTAAAAAGACTAATAATGTTTAAAAAGAAAGGTTTACTACACTGGAAAGAAAAACAAAATCAATATAAGTATAATAAGTATAACTAAATGTATTGCTAAATATATTGGTAATACTTATATTTTGGTAGACCACAAAGAAATATACACAAACAGAAATATAGTAAACACTTACTTTTCTTTGTCTGATTTATAGATTTGTGCAATATCTGGTACTAAGGGGTCATCTGGATTAGGATCACAAAGTAGAGAACATATGGACAATAAAACTATATTGAAAAGAGAACACCATATTAGATAATAATCTTTCTTCTTTATACAACTGCATATGTGAAAATAATTTCATTGAATATAGACAATGAACTTATAAAGAAAACAAAACACATTAAATTATATTTTAGACTATAGTTGGTAGCAAGTATTTTTAATTTTTAAAATTATAAAATTACCATAATATATATATTAAATGCAAAATTATAATTTTTAAAGGTTTAAATTCTATCTGAATTTCTATTTATTTAAAAAAATGTGGACCTCTAAAGTAACTATTATAACCTTTAAACTCAAGTGTTCTTTACAAAAATATTTTGGTAACACACACATACCCCAAATGATACATAATAAAAAACTTTTTAGAATAGCATCCTAACTTTAGATGTCTCTTAGAGATACTTTTGTAGAGAAAACTGTCCATTTTATTCTATTTTAATGCAGAAAATCTGTGTTCTAATCAATTCAAGGTAAAGCAATCAAATTATAGTTACCATTTGGACATTGTGCTCATGTACTTTTTCACTTTGGCTTAGTGCTATACAGTGTCCACAAAGAAGGAAGATTTGTAAGATTTTTCTCAACGACTCTTTTATTCCATGTATATTATTTGTATCACATGCATGTAAAAATAATGTGAATAGTTACTCTGTAACTTGTATATTTTTAAATATAGATGAAAATTTTAAAAATAGTTGTTTCTTGCCACATTACATCAAATACTAATACAAATAGCCACACACACAAATCTAAGTATCTGAAAAAAGAGGGAACAAGACTGGTTCCTCTTCTGCCTCCACTGCATGCCACCACTTCTGAGGGGGTCCATGGGATCTTTGGAACAACCTTGCATTTTCAGCCTCCTCTACTATGTTCCCTTACCTTTTCCTATTCTTCAAATTCCACAGGTGAATTTATAAAGGGAAGTTGATTCTTAGATGACACGAAAAGCTGGTGCTAAGAGCACTAATATTAAAACTAATATTTAATTTATCTTCTTTATCTTCCATTGTATATTAAACCACGATTATCTGGGCTAATGTCTCCAGAAAGTTTCCAGATAAAAATCAAAAAGGCATTTAAAGTAAGACATTAAAATACTTGTATTTTAAGTAGCAGGTATAAGCTACCTTACAAAATAAGCAAGAGGCAAGGTCCTTACCTCCCCAGTCCTGCTGCCCTGCCACAGGCCCTGATTTCACTATTACGCACAAAAATCAAATGTTTTAAGATAAGGAAAAAGGGATGTTGACACTCATTTGTGTGCTTACTGTGTGTCAGGTGCATAGTGACCCTATGTAGTAATATTATTATAATCCCCACTTTACATATGAGGAAACTGAGGCCATTTGAAACTGTTATTAAAGACAGTTACCAGAAAGCATCAATACTAATTATTCTTTATAAAAAGCTACCAATGTCAGAAGATAAATGATCAACATCTGCAGTCTGCCATTTCTTTTGTATGTGTAAGTATTTAGCTGCTTATGCCAAATGAATTATAGTTTCTGATACCATTCCAGGAAAGAGCATATATGACTTTGAATAACCCTTTGACACAGAATCTTTCCTACATCTAATGCATAACAGTTACACTATGTGAAATATTTTTAAAAGACAACGGAATCTACATGAACATTTTATACAAACATTTTAGGTCACAAAAACTGCCATTCACAAATAACTAACTGACATAAAGGGCTATTATTTACTCAATACTTGAAAAAATTATGGCTGTCGACTTTGTTTCCTATAAACCTCATCACTTTAAAAAACAAGTCATATATTCAGGTAGCATTTATTTCTTTTGTTTTAATTTTTAAATGACCATGGATCTCTCCATGAATCCTTCAAGAGAAACAATTTTCTTAAATTTTATAAAAGGAAAATCTACCAAGTTACTTCAAGGGGCAGATGCTTCTAACTCAGAACAATATTTTCCAACTGTCAGGTGTTCCTCTGTTTAGATAAACAAGACTTGAATTAAGAGGATTCAAACAAGACTTGAATTAAGAGGATTCACACAGCAAATAGTATTTGCTAAAAAAAAACAAAAAGGGCTTCAGATGTACACATCTGATAATTTAGCAAAGAACAAAGTTACAGATTACTGAAAGTTAAGAATCCAGATGGCGTATGTATTAGTCATTATGATAATGCTATTGATTACACAAAGTTTAAAGCAGTGATTTTCAACTGGTATGCTGGAGAATTTTTAAAACACACAATACTGGAGTATTTAGTCAGGGGCACTGACATCTTTTTCCTTAGATTATCAAATAAAAGAATGACAACAGACAACACAACAATAGCTGTCTGGTGTGAATAAATCAAAATTATATGTATTTTTTTTCTCAGATCAGGAAAAATACATTTTTTGGTGTGCCACAGGATTTTAATAATTAGTTTATGTGTGTCAGGAGATGAAAAACATTGAAAATCACTAGTTTAGAATAATGTTATATGTATTGCATCATTCTAAAATGTGAAATATGTGTTAAATCATTTTTATTTTATCAACCTAATCTGATATTTCTTCTTAGATGAAGTAAAACAAATGTAAACCTTTAATCATTATGTCAGTAATTCCATTTAATAAATAGGACAATGGGCCCTAAAATCATATATTTACTTCTCTCTTTTTAAAGATATGCTAAAACTAAAGGGTAAAAAGTCGAGAGGCTTATCCCCAAATTTCTAGCTCTAACATTTTAAATTTCTCTTACTTCATCATTTAGATTTGCTTACCAACACCACCCCCACCAAATTAACCGTTAAAGGCTAAAGAGGCCTGGCTGGTGTGGCTCAGTGGTTGAGCATCAACCTATGAACCACGAGTTCAAGGTTTGATCCCCAGTCAGGGCACATGCCTGGGTTGTGAGCCTGATTCCCAGTAAGGAGCATGCAGGAGGCAGTCAATCAATGATTCTCTCTCATCATGGATGTTTTCATCTCTTTCTCCCTTTCCCTTCCTCTCTGAAATAAATAAAAACATAAAAAAGCTAAAAAGAATACATATAAGAGCTATGAAAGCAAAGCAAAATCAAAGCAGGATAAAACACAGTAGTTTTTTGTTTTTTTTTTAACTTTGGGCCTTAGATACTTCTGTATTTTTCCTGCTTCACTATTATCAACTGTCATATATCTGATAAATGAAATTACCTTTTGATACAGTCAGAGCTGGTGACCATTGTGACCTCAGGATATCAAGACAAATACTTCCATTACTGTTTATGTTTGGATGATAAATTTTTGTTGTGAAAGCAATCTAAATATAACACAAAACAAAATAAAAATGTGACAATCCATGAACAATGAACAAAACAGAACCAACTTACTCTAAGGTAAAATGTCTTTAAATTTAAGCACCCTAGTAGAGAAATGTATTCAACACAAATTGAATGAACATCCACTTTGTGTGCACAAAGTTTTAGCTACTGGGGATGTGAAAGCAGATAAAGTAAGTTTTCCCACTCTCCCACTTTCCCCACCCCTCTCCCCCGCCACCTCCAGCAAGAAACTGAGAAATATTTTTGGAGAGTGCAATAAGTATGAGAGCTGATATGACTGCTGAGTAGCAGCTGAAGTAATTAACCATGGCTTTGATGATCCCCCAAAGTAATCCTTTTCTTAATTTGATTATCAAGGATACCTGGAAGTGACACGAGCGTCTAAAAATAGGGTGCTGACCCTGTTCTGGGGGAAAGTGGAGGGGCCAGAGTTTGTAACCTGTCCTAAGAAATCCACCCAGAACCCTAATCTCCCACAAGACTTTTTGTTATACCGTTTCATGTATATACTAGAGGCCCGGTGCACGAAATTCATGCACTCAGGGGTGGGGTCCCTTAGCCCGGCCTGCGCCCTCTCACAGTCCAGGAGCCCTCAGGGAATGTCCTTAGCACTGCTGCGGAGGTGGGAGAGACTCCTGCCACTGCCGCTGCACTCGCCAGCCATGAGCCTGGCTCCTGGCTGAGTGGCGCTCCCTCTGTGCGTGTGCACTGACCACCAGGAGGCAGCTCCTGTATTGAGCAGGATTGGGCCGAAACCAGCTCTCCGACATCCCCGGAGAGGTCCCAGATTGCGAGAGGGTGCAGGCCAGGCTGAGGGACCCCACGGGTGCACAATCAGGGTCGGGAAGGGATACAGGAGGTTGGCCCGCCGAGGAGGGACTACAGGAGAGCTCCAGGGCGTGTTCGGCCCATCTGGCTTAGTCCCTATCTGCAGGACCCCAGCAGCAAGCTAACCTACTAGTCAGAGCATCTGCCCCCTGGTGGTCAGTGCATGTCATTAGCATATCATTAGCATATTATGCTTTGATTTGCTGAATGGATGACCAGACACTTAGCATAATAGGCTTTTATTATATAGGATAACGTTATTCAGGTATTTTTTAAAATCTGAAATAATTATTTGCTCTTTCCTCTCCAGAGCACACCTGTACCTTTCCCTGATCCCTCTCCCTCCCCAAGGTGCGTTACATCTGCCTTTCTCTCTCCTAAGCTCCCAGGGTCCATCTTTTGCTTCTGTAACTTGTTTCCCAAGCCTATGCAGCCTGGCTGGCTCACTTCTACTACCTCTGTAACTTTCTAAATAAGCTTCTCTTATAATTTGAAAAAAAATAAGAGAAAAAATGAAATAATTGTTTCCTGAATGACAGAAGTTGTTAATGATTTTCTCCCTCCTGATTTCCCCATCATGTGTTCCCTCTTTAGATCTAATTTAAACTAAATTGAGTAAGAACATGTTTTTATCCCTCCTACCACACTAAATAAAAGGACTGTGTCTTATTTACTTTTGTATTCTCCAATGTCACAGAACATGGTAGGTTTTCAATAAATGCTTGTTGAATACTTAAAACTGAGAAAAGAGAGTCAACTTTGGAAAGATAATCCCCTAAATGGAAAAGTCTGATTCTTGACCATAAAACCCAAACTACAGAGATCTAACGAAGAGGAAAAGAAAGGAACCTAATTTACAGCATAACAGATACTGCCTTTTGTTTTACAAACATAATACAATTGTTTGAGTAAGAAAGCATACTTTAGACTCAGTAGCTTTATAGAACAGTTGAACACGCTAACTTGTCTTGGACATAATAAAATATCTCTGGATACACCCCTGACATAGAGGTCATCAATCACAAAAATAAAAATACCTTTGGTGGTTTAAAAGGATAGTCTGTCGGAAAATGTACAGTGAGAAAGAAGACTCCACCTTGATATGCGCTATCAGGCTGAAATCACAAAATATTTGCATCAGTGTTTGATTACTACATTTATTTGATAACCTAAAATGACCCCCCTCCCCACCCAAAATATGTCAGTTTGAAAAACATGCCATCGTTTTGTCAAAAGTTCAAATCATTTACCTTGAAAACAGACTTTCTTTTGCACGTATGAAGGAGGATTTTCCAACTATCATGTCAACATCTTAGAGTTTAAAACAAATAAAAAATAGGACACACACAGTTGTGTGACTTGCCCAATCAAATCTGTTTATGAGTATAGATTTTTATTTTTTTAACACATCTTTTTTAAAAATATATTTTATTGATTTCTTACAGAGAGAAAGGGAGAGGGATAGAGAGTTAGAAACATTGATGAGAGAGAAACATCAATCAGCTGCCTCCTGCACACCCCCTACTGGGGATGTGCCCGCAACCAAGGTACATGCCCTTGACCAGAATCGAACCTGGGACCCTTGAGTCCGCAGGCCGGCGCTCTATCCACTGAGCCAAACCGGTTAGGACTGAGTATAGATTTTTAAATATCAGTATACACAAGACTGCTGTAAGAAAAGAATAATTTTCTGTGGCAGTAATCAGTATGAAAAAAAGGGCTGGGGCTAGTATTTACCTTCTAATTTATGAAACTGAAGTCCTGATAGTCCTCTAAGGGGCAAGAATGGAGATGAGCCCAGCCGGTGTGGCTCAGTAGTTGAGCGTCAACCTATGAGCCAGGAAGTCATGGTTTCATTCCCGGTCAGGGCACATGCCTGGGGTTGAGGGCTCAATCCCCAGTGTGCGGTGTGCAGGAGGCAGCCAATCAATGATTCTCTCTCACCACTGAAGTTTCTATCTCTCCTCTCCCTTCCTCTTTGAAATCAACAAAAATATATTTAAAAAAAAGAATGGAGAGGAACTGAAGAGAACAAGTTATGAAAAGGATAGGTTAAGGAACAGCATTACACAATTATACCGCAAATCTTCACTCAATAATAATTTGTAAAATAATGCGAAAAGACTCCAAACAAAACTAATAAATTCAATATTCATGAAATAAACAAATTAGGAATCAAGAAGAATCTAAATTTGGCCAGGAAACTTTATAGCAATTAGAAAATATGCTACAAGCAAGGGGGGAAAGATACTTTTTTTTAAAAGGTAGCAAAAAATAGCTAAAATTTTATTTTAATTCCTTTATATTTAATTAAATGTATTATGTTATACTAACATTTTGGTTATAATAGCAAGACTATGATTACTTCTTCCTTAAGTTTCTGCATATGTATTAGAGGACTGCACTGTATAATTATTCTTCCTACATGTGTTGCTTAATTCTAGTTCATAAAAAATAATAAAGAATGTAGAAAACATAAGTAAATTATAATTGACAGTCATGTTCTGTTTAGATTTTCAAATAATATGATAGAATAACATGTTTACATTACTAAAATAAAGGGAGTATGAGTAACATAATTATAACCATTTGCTACATGTAATTCACCTAAGAAATATTTTTGAAGGGCTATAATTCAAGTGGTAAAATGGGTAGTGTTTTGAAGGTTCTTAGTAAGCAATGAAAAACAAACAAATAACCAGATTCTTAAACGTTGTTTAAATAAATATGTTGCATTTTACCCTTTAAAAGGCTAACCTAACAATTTAATAACTGAGATACTTGCCCAGTACTCCTTCTCCGAAAAATCAGTAATTATTTTGTTTTTTAAGTTAAAGACAAGATAAAGCTCTTTGGGGGGAAGAGAAGAGAGAAAGATATTCATGGAAACATGTTACTATGTTTCCCAGAAAGCGACTTTGAGTTATCAGTGCCTGTTCTTATGCAATTGGATTTTTGCTCATAGAAAGGAAAGCCTCTTTCTAGTCATAACTGCCTCTTGGGTGTAGAAACAATCTTAACAAACAAAGGCAGTAAGTGTTGAGAAAAGCCACTCATAAAACAGCAGGTAGTTTTGACTTCAGGATAACCCAAGGAAACTAAAAGCGGTAAACTCATGAAGTGACAAAGATAGACCCACTACAATATTTTATCAGTTCTCTCTCACAAATAGGAAGTGATAAAACTTAGTGCAAACTGGTATTTGTTACTTGTAGGAATTCATTACTGGGTTACTTACACTTATTTCTGACCTACTAAAACTGTTGATGTGAGAATAATTATGCTTAGTTCTGAACAATTGTTTTTTTGTGTGTGTGTTACAAAAAAAAAAAAGACAAAGGAAACACACACAGCCTGGTTACAAATTGTGGGTGATCCAGGACTATGTGTAATTGATCAAGGATTTGGCAAAGGAAAATACATCACAATGATCCTAGAAGTATTCACCATCAGTGCTGTAGACAATTATCATAAACCCTGTAATTACATTTTGCTTCCTGGGTGATTCAGATACAAGAAAATTCAACCTGAGCCACAAATATCTGATCAAAGGTGAAACGGCAAGAATTAAATATGGCTGAGGGGATTAATTTCATATATAGGAATCATACTTACAGGTCCCATAATAGTTGCTTGCCAGTGGAACACTGAAACAAATAAAGGAGTTTTGGAGTCATTAACAAATGTTCAAACCTGTATTATTAACTGTAGCAAAATGCTAGCAATAAAGCAAAGCTTACAGTCGTCTCCCACAGGTCCCGCGGAGCAGTGAGCAGGTGGGTCACGCTGTAGGTCACTTAATTCCTGAAGCAAAACAAAATACTTAAGGTTAACTCTTTATCCAGTGAAACAGCATAATAATCCATGAAGACACAAATTATCAACTTCACTCAACAACCAGTTTAGGCACCTAGTTCAATTCAAAATATGAAAACAAAATGTGGCCTAAGCCCTGGCCAGTTTGGCTCAGTGGATAGAGCGTTGGCCTGTGGTCTCAAGGGTCCCAGGTTTGATTCCGGTCAAGGGCATGTACCTGGGTTGTGGGCACATCCCCAGTGGGGGGCGTGCAGGAGGCAGCTGATCGATGTCTCTCTCTCATCGATGTTTCTAACTTTCTATCCCTCTCTCTTCCTCTCTGTGGAAAATCAATAAAATATATTTAAAAAAAAAAAATGTGGCCTAAGCCTGGGGTGGGGGGTCGGGGGTGGGGGAGCTGTGGCCACTGAGCCTACCACTCAGTGTTTCCTCTCTCGCCCCTGGGCTCCTGGGGTGGGGGTCAGTGCCTGTGCTGCGGTCTCCACACTGATTATCTAAAGTCACAGAGAAATGGTGGAAAATTCACCGTCTCCATTGCCAGAAAGATTACGTTATGGCTTTATTCTTTTCTTAAGTTCTGAATTTGGCTTCATACTATATCTCGTATGGGCTTTTATGCCTGAATCTTGGCCAAATTCCTTAGGCTGAACCTACTGGCCTCAAAAGTATTGGGCAGTTGTACTGCCCATCTACCTCCTTATTCCTGTAGTAATCAGTTATGTACTCTTGTTTGAAGTAAATATGAGTACCTGGCCACAACTCCATTCAAACAATCACAGATAACTATGCCAAAAATCAAGAGCAGAAGAAATACCAAAAGAGGCCATCCCAGCATTAAGAGATATTCCTATTAGTGAAGTAAACCAAATGTTCTATCTTTCAAAGAACTTTACATAAAAGTATGTAGATTAACATAATTTTTAATATATTTTCTGAAATATGTTGAAAATGTAAATTGAATTTCTCTAAGACTAAGTTCCATTAATACTGTACCTGGTAAATGTTCTCAAATATTAGTTATTAATGGACAGAATAAACAAAACATTGCATTAGCATAAAAAAGACAACAAAATGTACTCTGTCACTCATGGGAAGAAGAGTAATTCATGAGACAGCTCCAGACCTTGAAAAGATTAAACGGATTAAAATAGTTTTTCTTTAATGAGTATCTACTATAGGCAAGGTAATTTATATAAGTACTAGGTATATAATCTATATGAAATAGGCCTTACTTCAACAGGTTTGGAATCTAATTGGGGAGAATGAAGGCTTACACAGAGATGG
This sequence comes from Plecotus auritus, assembly GCF_963455305.1. Classification (NCBI taxonomy): domain Eukaryota; kingdom Metazoa; phylum Chordata; class Mammalia; order Chiroptera; family Vespertilionidae; genus Plecotus; species Plecotus auritus. Next base: position 34,865,299 of record NC_137783.1, on the reverse strand, counting down.
CTATTACAGAAACCCAGAAGTTAAATGAAAAGGCGGCCATCTTTTGAAGCCTCGCACATTGATTCATATTCTCTTTTCTGTCATCAAGGAAGCAAAGGAAGGACCATGGAGATGACACAGCTTTAGGTCGCCAGTCCTGGATTGGCATTCCAGTTTCACCATAACTATAGCTCTATGACCTTGGAGAAATCACCTCATTCCCTTACCTTTCAGTTGGGAAGGAACTGATCACCTCCAAGTATAAAAAGTATACATTCATTATAAAGAACTATGCATTATGCCCAGCTGGAGTAGCTCAGTGATTGAGCATCGCCTATGAACCAGGAGGTCACGGTTTTGATTCCCGGTTAGGGCACATGCCTGGGTTGTGAGCTTGATTCCCAGTAGAGGGCATGCAGGAGGCAGCCAATCAATGATTCTCTCTCATCATTGATGTTTCTACCTCTCTCTCCCTCTCCCTTCCTCTCTGGAATCAATAAAAATAAATTTTTTTAAATAACTCTACATTAGGACTGAAGAACCTAATTTAGTTTGGGAGATCAGGCAATGTCTCTGAGGAAGAGGGACCTAAGCTGAAATCTGAGTGGGAGTTCTGGGAGAAATGAGCAACACCGTGAGGTAGAGTGGCATAAAATGAGGTTGAAAGTAGGCAGAGGCCAGGCATAAAACTGAGAACAGTATACCCATGTTAAGGATTTGGGGTTTTATACCAGTGCATTGGGAAGGGTTTTAAGCAGTGGCATGATCTGATTTAAAAAATGGCTCTAGCGGTCTAAGTACTTGAATGGATTGGAGATGGGAAAGAGTAGAAGCTACAAGATTAGTTACTACAGGCAAGAAAAATAGGGGCTTGGACTGGAGAAGTGGCAACAAGATGAAAGCGGAGGGATCTGAGATATTCTGAAGGGTCTACCTACCAGAGGATGTAATGATGAGTTAATTACATGTGCAGAGTAAGGAGAGAGGTCACAGATACATATGATGGTAAGTGGCAGCTAGCATTCACTCAATGTTTTGTTGTCCTAACAATCAATCCTCACAGGTAGGTGTGATAATGCTCCCCATGTTACAGATGAGGAGCACAGGTGACTCACTTCACCGTGTGTTCACAACACTGGTCTATATGGGGTGGAATTGGGATTCAAACCCTGGAAGGCCGAACTTCTGGCTTTTTAGTTCACAAATGTACTAATGTAGATGCCATTGTCTGAGAGGAGGGAACACTAAAAGACAAGTTGACTTGGAAAGTAGACATAGAATCTGTGACCCCGGTGATAGCAACAGAAATTTTATAGGACTGGAGCATAAAAGAATACTGGACTAGAAATTGGAAAATCATTGTCTATACCTGGTATTTAAAACCATGGGGAAGAGAAACCAAGATGGCAGCATAGGTAAATACCTAAACTGCTGCCTTGCACAACAATATCAAAACTACAACTAAAGGATAAAACGGACACTATCCAGAACCACAGGAAAGCTGGCTGAGTGGAAATTCTACAACTAGAAGAAAAGAGGAAATCACATTGAGACTCGAAGGAGCTACAAAAGGCTGAGGTACAGAGACTCGCACGCGGAGAGGACGGGTGGCTGTGTGCACAGGCGGCTGAGTGCGCGGCTGGCTTTCTAAAGTGGGAGGGAGAAGGAAGCTCCCGACTACACTGAACTCCAGTCCCAGGTGAGACGCTGGAAAACCAGACTCATTCGGGGGGAATGTGGACTGTCAGGAAAAGAGAAAGCACACTGAGACTCCAGGGAGCTGCGAAAGGCAGAGGTCTGGAGGCGCGTGCGCACAGAGTGGACTGACTGCTGAATGCACGGGAGGCTGAGTGCGCGGCTGGCTTTCTAAAGCGGGAGGGAGACAGAAGCTCCCGACTGCGTTGAACTCCAGTTCCCGGCAAGTTTCTGGGAACCCCGACTCATTTGGGGAGAAACTGGACTGTCTGGCAGCAGGCGAAACTTGAGGGCGGCTTTCTCTCAGAGGTGCTTACAGTGATTACCGAGGGACACTGAGACCCAGGGGCCTCATAGGGCAGGGCTGACGGGAAACCAAGGCTGTCTGCTCCACCCTGAAACTCTGCCCCATCCAAGCTGAGCACAGAGGCTTTTGCAATTTTGCAAGTCTTGTCTCATAAGAGTGTCTCCAGCACAGAAGTTCTCCTGGCGTAGACACAGCTGATCCTCACAGCCAATTGGCCTGGAGGTCAATTCCTCCCAGTGCTACCAACACAATCAAGACTTAACTACAACAAGGCTGTACACATAGTCCACAAAGGGGTGCACCAAGAGTGTCCACCTCAGGTAACTGGGGAGGCTGAGCCACTGGACCATATAGGACACCTAGCACACAAAGCTACTCTACCAACTCAGGGAAGCAATGAAAATGCGGAGACAAAGAAACAGATCACAAATGAAAGAAATGGAGGAAAGCAAACAACTGGATATAGAGTTCAAAACCACGGTTATAAGGTTTTTCAAGAATTTCCTAGAAAAGGCCAATAAATTTAGCGAGACCCTCAACGATATGAAAAAGGACCAACTAGAAATGAAACATACACTGACTAAAATAAAAAATATTATACAGAGACCTAACAGCAGACTAGAGGAAATCAAGAATCAAGTCAAAGAGTTGAAATACAAAGAAGCAAAAAACACTCAACCGGAAAATCAAAAAGGAAAAAGAATCCAAAAATTTGAAGATAGTGTAAGGAGCCTCTGGGACAACCTCAAGTGTACCAACATCCGAATTATGGGGGTACCAGAAGAGAGAGAGCAAGATACTGAAAACCTATTTGAAGAAACAATGACCAAAAACTTCCCCCACCTGGTGAAAGAAATAGACTTACAAGTCCAGGAAGCACACAGAACCCCAAACAAAAGGAATCCAAAGAGGACCACACTAAGACACATTATAATTAAAATGCCAAGAGCAAAAGACAAAGAGAGAATATTAAAAGCAGCAAGAGAAAAACAGTTAATTACCTACAAGGGAACACCCATACGATTGTCAGCTGATTTCTCAACAGAAACTATGCAGGCCAGAGGGGAGTGGCAAGAAATATTCAAAGTGATGAATAGCAAGAACCTACAACCAAGATTACTCTACCCAGCAAAGCTATCATTCAGAATTGAAGGGCAGATAAAGAGCTTCACAGATAAGAAAAAGATAAAGGAGTTCATCACCACCAAACCAGATTATATGAAATGCTGAAAGGTATTCTTTAAGAGGAAGAAGAAGAAAAAGGTAAACATAAAAATTATGAACAACAAATACATGTCTATCAACAAGTGAATCTAAAAATCAAGTGAATAAAAAATATGAGGAACAGAATAAACTGGTGAATATAATAGAATCAGGGGCATAGAAAGGGAGTGGACTGACAATTCTTGGGGGGAAAGGGGTGTGGGAGGTGCAGGAAGAGACTGGACAAAAATCGTACACCTATGGATGAGGACAGTGTGGGGGGAGGTAAAGGCAGAGGGTGGGGTGGGAACCGGGTGGAAGGGAGCTATGGGGGGAAAAAAGAGGAACAATTGTAATAATCTGAACAATAAAGATTTATTAAATTAAAAAAATAAAAAAATAAAAATATATATAACCATGAGGAAGATGTAAACATTTTCTTGGGAACATACTGCATTTGGTCAAATCTAACATGCCACCATAAATCACATCCTTATTTTAGGTACCAATAATTAAGGAGGAATGCTGCCAATTAATTTTAAGATAAGATGCATACTGACTTTACTTTAAATAAAAATGAGGTGCACTTTAGAATCATTCCAACACGGTGATTCTTGCAATGAGTTCAGCATTCTAACAGAGACAAACAAGAAGAGGACGTGGTAGGGAGAGGCTTTCCGGAGAAAGTGATATGAGCTAAGTAACTGAGCCAAGTGCAAACTCAGGTCTCCCTCTTCCAAGTCCTCCAGTCCACTTGGGCACTTTCATTTTTGGTTTTGTTACTGCTGTTTCCACAGCTGTGAGTTCTTCTCTTCCTGACGGGAATTAACTAGCAGTTAGCAGCTCGTTTGGTCCAGGTATAGTTAAGCAATAAAGAGGAAGATTTCAGTCTCTGATTTCGCAATCGTGGTTAAGAAGCAAGGCTTTGAAGTTCAAGTCCAGGTGCTGTCACACACTTGCTGCGTGACCTTAGGCAAAACAATTTTCCCCCCCTCTCCTAATCTCAGTTTTCTTTCATGTAAGGGACACTGCTGCTTTCATCCGTCGTTTCTATGACCAACAAGTGAAATGACACGTGTAAAGTCTATAGCAGTCTCTGGCACACAGGAGCATTCAAATAAATGTTTAAAAATAATGTAAAATTGTTAAGAATCATCCAATTCTCTTGTAGCAGACTATAACTATTTAACTAGTTTAAATGATTGGGGGAGGAGCCGTTCCCAAGTCACAGGCCCATTTTAGAAGGACTGTGCTTTATTTAAGTTTTCTAATTTGGGCTCTTAGGAGATTGCTTCTGAAAATATTCATCATGTGGCGTTTTATAAACATTAGTATATATGGGTAAATGAGATTTCTTTGCCCTTATTTTTAACTACAAAACTAGTTCATAGGAAATACAGTCTCTGATTGTGGTTTAAAAACTACTAATGATATATATATATATATATATATATATATATATATATATATATATAAATTACACAGATAATGTGAAGAAATCATACATTATACATAAATACATACAAATTTATTTTGTTTACTAACAAAAAATAAAACCCAAACCATATTTTAGTTGAATCATGTTCAGATTTCAAATGTAAAACAGTTCTTGAAATCCCATTAAAATACTGCAGAAAAAATACAGGTTATCTTGTTCTTATATTTTTGTGCCCTGATTCTACCTCTTCTGAAAAGAGAGATTGGAGCTAAGGACCAGAGAGAAAAATCTAACAGTGGAACTCCTACAAAGGCCAGGTTCTTAAGCTCACTTATAGGAAAGAGGCAGCTGATGGTACATCAAACATTCTTAATAGTCACACTGACCATTACTAATAATGGCGCTAATGCTTTGGTGAGGAACTTACACATCCTAGACTTTTTAGGAGGGTCTCAATTTCTAACATTCTTTCTCTTTGTCAAACCATGCCTGGAAACATGCCATTCATTATACTAGTACTATTTGGAAATATGTAACTAAAACTACAGTGCTTAGGTACAAACAGAATGACCAAAAAAACAAAAACAAAAACAAAACAAAAAACAAAAGGCACAGTATATATATAATACCCACCCTTAAAAATACAGATCTTGAATTTGAAAAAAGAAAAATAAAGAATCCTGAGATGTGCTAGGAAGGTAAAAATATAAAAATATAAAACAAACAAAAACTACAACCAATCAAACAAAACCCTACCTTTCTGGCCCTTAGTCTGCTGAGCAGCCAGTGTATTTTTAGAGAAGACATAAGAAATCAAGGCCCACGCCTGGCCAGCGTGACTCAGTGGTTGAGTGTCCACCTGTGAACCAGGAGGTTACAGTTTGATTCCTGGTCAGGGCACATGCCCAGATTGTTGGCTGGATCCCCAGTGGGAGGCCTGCAGGAGGCAGCAGATCAATGATTCTCTCTCATCATTGATGTTTCTACCTCTCTCCCTTCTTCTCTGAAATTAATAAAAATATCTATATTTAAAAAATCAAGGACCACTTATACTCATTAAATTCTCCCTTTTAATATGTTTATTCCAGGTTTTCAGAATCTACCTTATCCGATTTATGTTTTCTCAACTATAAAAATATTTTTATTGATTTCAGAGAGGTAGGGAGAAAGGGAGAGATAGAAACATCAATGATGAGAGAGAGTCATTGATTGGCTGCCTCCTGCATGCCCCTTACTGGGGATCGAGCCTGCAACCTAGGCATGTGCCCTGACCGGAAATCCAACTGTGATCTCCTGGTTCATAGGTCAATGCTCAACCACTGAGCCACATTGGCTGGGCATAACTAGCATTGTTATTTATCCAATTCTAGCATCACAGATACATACAGAGTATCAAAAACAATTCAGTGATTCTTATGTTATTCCAGAAGGAAATGTTAGGATAGTAACCCCCTCCTCTGCTCCTCTCTTCACTCTCTGTAAGAAATAACACTGAATTATACAAATTGCTCAAGTCCATAGTATCCTTAAGAGCCAACGATTAACTCCATACTACTCACAGCTAATGGAAGCCCCTTCCAAAGAACAGTTCATGACACTGACACTCACTTCTTGAACACTTCTTACTGTTCCACCACTACCCTGAAATCCAGGATGCACCCCACAGAGAGCCTCCAATAACTGTTTCACTAACCCTCAGGCCTCTTGTCTAGGCCTTCATGGCCATGCTTTTATCCCATAATGATTAAAAGTAAAAGGTCTCAAAGACAAAATATTTAAACTGGTTAATTTTTAATTAAGTATCGTATTAGTGTGTGTTTGTTATAAAAGCAAAACAGTGTTTTGTAGGGAAAAAAATGGGAAGAGCAATGTATAAATAGCAAACACCCACGAGACCGCTACCCAGCCAAATCATTGCCAACCTGTTGGAATACTTCCATCCACAGCTCTTGTAGGAAACAAGCAAGCCACTCACTGCTGGAGGGAGTGTAAGTTGAGATACAATCTTTTGGAGGGCAGTATGGTAATAACTGTGAAAGTGAAAAATGCATATGGGCCGAAACCGGTTTGGCTCAGTGGATAGAGCGTCGGCCTGCGGACTGAAGGGTCCCGGGTTCGATTCCGGTCAAGGGCATGTACCTTGGTTGCGGGCACATCCCCAGTAGGGGGTGTGCAGGAGGCAGCTGATCGATGTTTCTCTCTCATCGATGTTTCTAACTCTCTATCCTTCTCCCTTCCTCTCTGTAAAAAAATCAATAAAATATATTAAAAAAAAAAAAAAGAAAAATGCATATGGTCTCTGACCTGGTAATTTCACCTCATAGTAATAATTGTCCAAACAGCCAAAGATATATACATAAATAAGAATGTTCAGTGAGGCATTTTGTATAATTATGAAAAACTGAGAATAACCTAAAGGTCCATGGATAAGGAAAGGTTTCATGAGATAGCCATGAAACACTGTGCAGTCATTAAAGAGAATGAGCAAGATCTCTATATATTGACATTAAAGAATGTTGTGTGAATATCATATAGTTTTTTTTATTGAAAAATACAAGTTGCAGTAAAGTATGCCCATTAAATTCCATAATACATAAACATATTATGAATACATAGGAAATAAATAAAATAATACACACCAAATTATTAATAGCAGTTACCTCTGGGAGTGGGTTGTCACTTTTTATTTATGTCTTCTACGTTGTTTCAGTTTTTTACAATAAATGTTTAACATTTTAAAAAATAATGATTTTATTCAGGCCCTTATGTGTTTTAAAAGAGATGAAATGATACTGCTTTTTTTAAAAAATATATTTTATTGATTTTTTACAGAGAGGAAGAGAGAGGGATAGAGAGTTAGAAACATCAATGAGAGAGAGACATCGATCAGCTGCCTCCTGCACGCCCCCTACTGGGGATGTGCCCACAACCCAGGTACATGCCCTTGACCGGAATCGAACCTGGGACCCTTCAGTCCATAGGCCGACGCTCTATCCACTGAGCCAAACCGGTTAGGGCGATACTGCTTTTTTTAATCACATATACTATAAGCATCTTCTCTTTCATTAACAAATTTTTATAAGGCAAGGAAAGACTAAGGAATTGTTACAGATTAGAGGATACATGTACTAAAGAGACACAACTAAATCTAACTGGTGACCCCAACTGGATTAGAGATAGGGTAAAAAAAACTAGTGAAACCTGAAATAAGTCTATTAGTGAAACCTGAAATAAGTCTATAATTTATATCATTGTACAATGTTACTTTCCTCATTTTGATAACTGTACTATGGTTATACAAGTTGCAGGATGCACCCCATATGCAAATATCAAGGGAAATTGGGTGAAGAATATATGTAAATTTTTTGTTATTTTTGCAAAACTAAAATTATCTCAAAATAAAAAATAATACAGCCCTAACCGGTTTGGCTCAATGGATAGAGTGTTGGCCTGCGGACTCAAGGGTCCCAGGTTCGATTCCGGTCAAGGGCATGTACCTTGGTTGCGGGCACATACCCAGTAGGGAGTGTGCAGGAGGCAGCTGATGGATGATTCTCTCTCATCGATGTTTCTAACTCTCTATCCCTCTCCCTTTCTCTCTGTAAAAAATCAATAAAATATATTTTAAAAAAATAATAAGTTAAAGCTTTATATATAGTTTAAAACAATTCATTATTTCTTTCCCCAACTTGCTTCTTTCCCTATATCTATTAATGGAATATTAATCTCCCACTCACCAGGCTTAAAATCTCAGGATTTTTTTTATTATTATTTTATTTATTGATTTTAAGGAAAGGGGAGAAGGAGAGGGAGAGAGACAGAAACACCAATTTGTTGTTCCACTTATTTATGCATTCACTGGTTGATTCTTGTATGTGTCCTGACTGGGGATCGAACCCCCAACCTTGGTGTACCGAACGACACTCCAACCAACTGAACTACCCAGCTAGGGTAGCACTGTTTTGACTCTTCTCTTTCTGACTCTTATATAGTCAGATGAAGAGTACTACAATATATTCTACTTCAATATCCATTACATTGCTTACCATAGTAAATTAATTATATTTCAACTATAATTGCTTCCCATTACTCTATGCATTACTTTCATAATAATCTTTTAAAAGCACAACTCTATTTATTTCATTCTTCTACTTAGAAATTTTCAGTGGTTCCTCACTGCATATTAGAGGCCAAACTCAACCAAGCTAAGTCTTTTCATTATCTTGTCTCAACGTTACACTTTCAATTGGGTTCCCCCTCACAAACGTGCCCAGTAATTTTCCAAAGAATCCTCTTGGGTTTTCTAAAACACTTTCAGGAGGTCTGTGAGATCAAAATTAATTTCATAATAAAACTAAGGTTATCTGCCTCTTTCACTCCCAATATCTCATGAGTATACAGTGGCATTTTCCAGTTTAATGACATGATATAGTAACACTGAATGCAAAAGCAGATGTGAGAATTCAACTGTCACTATAAGCCTAACAATAATGAGATCTGAACAGGTATAAAACAATTCAACTCTACTTTTTTTGTGTGGTTGTTTTGGAAAATATAGTTATTTTTAATAAAAATGTTATTTAGCTTAATATGTGATGGGTTTATCATTTTTAAATTCTAAATATATTTAAATTTGTTTTTAGTTTTCATCTATGACAAAAATTAATGCTATAACCCATACAAACAAAAGCTCTTTGGAGCCCTCAATACTTTTAATATAAGGGGGTCCACAGACTAAAATGTTTGAGAACCTTTCTGTGAAGTCAATGTTTCAATCTCACATCTATGTTTCTCTTTCTCTCTAAAAATAAAAAATAAAAAATCTTAAAAATAAAAATACATGCTAATGCCACAACTCTTTTTCAATTTACAGAATGTATGAGATTCTGTTAGAAATTTTTGTTTTGGTTTTTCCAGTTTAGAAGACCTCAAAACTCGAAATAGTCCATCTTTATTGTTTACTTAGGATGCTGCTGACCTACTTTCAGGACACAGCTTTGGGTTGCTTTTCTTAGAGGAGTTAGGGGTTTGTGCTGAGCTGACCCAATCTTCCAACCACTGGCAACCCTTGGTGACAGAGCTGCAGTTGGTGACACAGGGGTGTTTTTGTTGCTGTTGTTGTTCCATGCTCAATTTAACCAGCTGCACTAACCATAGCAGAAGTTAATGAAGCACTTCCAGTTCCTTTCTAACAGGGATCAAGATTCTGATTTATACTCTGGTCCCAACTCTACACTCCCATATATTGCAGAGGTTTAATTTAATTGTATCCAATTAAGATGCTAATAAACATTCTCACAAATCACTGGTCAGGCACATTTTGTTGATGATTAAACTGGGCATGAAATTCAAGGGGAACTGATTTGTGGGGGGTGGGGGGGTTATCACTTCCTAAGATGTGATTTAAAAGGTATAGGAAAGAGGCCCTCTGGATTCTTAGAAACTTAAAAGTAATTGTATCTCCAAGAAAATACATGTAAGAGAAGCTATAAATCCTAAGGGTCATCATTTGAATGTGTTCATTACAGTTTAGATCAGCCGTGGGCAAACTACGGCCCGTGGGCCGGATCCGGCCCGTTCGGCTGTTCTATCCGGCCCACGGAGCCGAAAGAGTGGAGGGTTCTCTTGCTCTCCCCTCCGCTCTTTTACTTTGAATTTATATTAGTTCACACAAACACTCCATCCATGCTTTTGTTCCGGCCCTCCGGTCCAGTTTAAGAACCCATTGTGGCCCTCGAGTCAAAAAGTTTGCCCACCCCTGGTTTAGATACTCTAGGGAAGTGGTCGGCAAACTCATTAGTCAACAGAGCCAAATATCAACAATACAACGATTGACATTTCTTTTGAGAACCAAATTTTTTAAACTTAAACTTCTTCTAACGCCACTTCTTCAAAATAGACTCGCCCAGGCCATGGTATTTTGTGGAAGAGCACACTCAAGGGGCCAAAGAGCCGCATGTGGCTCACGAGCCGCAGTTTGCCGACCACTGCTCTAGGGAATCCAGGAAAGAAAGCTTCCCCTAGGATAGAAACGTGATGCAGTAAGAAACTGGTATAAATACCTTCACTGACACAAACTACATTCTAAATAAAAAAATAAACACAAATATGAAACATTAAAAAGTAAAGTTATCAGATCTGGTCAATTCTGAAAAGCCACAGGGGTTGCCTCAGAATTCATTTCCTACTCTACTCACACTACACAAAACCGCCCTTAAATAAAAACAACCCATATTTGTTAACAGGTAGATTGCTGGAGCACAGTAAAAGTTAATAAATTTTTTTTTTGTATTTGCCAATTATTACAAACTAGAGGCCCGGTGCATGAAATTCGTGCACGGCGGGGTGGGGGTCCCTCAACCCGACCTGCACCCTCTCCAATCTGGGAGCCCTCAGGGGATGTCCTACTAAGCCGCAGTCTGGCCTCCCTCTGCGGGAGGTGACCGGGCTGATCAGGGGAAGGCGCCACCCCCATCACCCTGGTGCTGCCACTGCTGGCCGCTGCAGCCACCAAGGTGTTTTCATCAACACGGACTCCGGTCCCCTCACCACAAAAAAGTGACAACTTTCTTTAGGCATTTTCAAGATGTCTCTTTCATAGGATATGACATTTAGTTCTTTCTTTCTTTTTATCCTCACATGAGAATATTTTTCCATTGATTTTTTAGAGAGCATGGAAGAGAGAGGGAAAGACAGAGAGAAACATCAATGTGAGAGGAACACTTCGATTGGTTGCCTCCTGCATGAGCCCTGACCTGGGACCCGGCCAGGGAGGAGCTTGCATCCTAGGTACATGCCCTTGACCAGAATCGAACCCGGACTCTGCGGTCAGCAGGCCGAGGCTCTATCCACTGAGCCAAACTGGCTAGGGCAGGATATGACATTTCTTAGACCCTCCAGCAGCAGACCTTCGTTTTTTTCCTCCAGGAGTGAGGTGGAAAAACCCTAGATCACCTTCTTGGATTCTTATTACCCAAGTTACCAAGAACACTGTGAGTGGTGTATGGGGAGCTTAGCCAATGAGCGGTCAGAAAAGGTGTTTCCTCTGCAGCTCATGCGCAGAGGTGGGACTGCCGGCATGCGTGGCTGGCAGGCCCTGTTCTCTGCAGGCCTGCTCGCCGCCACAGCTTGCCTCACCACGCACGCAGTCCCCTCCCGCCCACCTGCGCGCACAGCCTCCTCCTGAGCGGTCGTGATGTTACGGCGTCCCGGCTAATTTGCATATTACCTCTTTATAGAGAGAGAGAGCATTCAGGGCTGCTGCATTCTGTCACACAGGCTGAGTGCGCCAATTCCAAGGGGTGCCAGTCAAACAAACCTCAATGTGAGTAGGGCCCTCTGGGGCTCTACAAAGCTCCATTACAGAAAACCGCACAAAAAAAGAAGTAGATAACATAACCTTTAAACCCAACCTAGGATAGTATCACTGTTTTGAATGAACACATGTTAGTGTTTGATATCTGAGTGGGGAATAAGCACTTATTTTAACTTGATTTCATCCATGTGTTGAGAATGGCAAACGTGGAATTCAAAAATTAAAAGTGAAGACAATGACATTCTAGTGAATGAAGACGGAACATTTTTTCAGTACATGATGTTAGGGCACCTGGGTATCCATATGGGGGGAAAAGTGAACCTTCACCTTCCTCCCCACCTCAAATCATACAAAAAAAAAAAATCAATTCTAACTAGATTGTAGGTTTAAATATAAAAGGTAAAAAAATAACGCTTTTAAAAGAAAACATCAAATATCTTCATAACTTTTGGGAAGGCAGAGATTTCTTAAAGAGGACACAAAGAACACTAATCATGAGAGAGAAAAGTGGAAAATTTGGACTTGATTAAGATTCAGAACATCTGTTCATTAAAAGACACATTTAAAGTGTGAAAAGGCAAGCCACCAAATAGGATGTATCTGACAAAAAGCAATTTCTGCAGATCAATTTTTAAAAGAGAGACTTGAATAGGCATTTTACAAAAGTGCCTATCCAAATGGCCAATACACAGGGTTTGGCCAAAGTAGGTTTACAGTTGTTAACATTGAAAATAAAGAAGAATAAATTGTTTTTGCATACTCAACTGTAAACCTACTTTTGCCCCACCCAGTATATATCGGAAGTGGCTCAGCTTCATTAGCCATCAAGGAAATGCAAATTAAAACCAAAATGTTATGCCACCACATATCCAACAGAATTGTTAAAATGAAGAAGACAGAAGATTTTTGCATGGCAACGAAAACCATCAACAAAATGAAAAGACAACTCACTAAATGGAAGAACATATTTGCCAATGATACATCTGATAAGGGGTTAATATCCAAAATTTATAAAGAACTTATATAACTCAACAACAAAAAAACATCAATCCAATTAAAAAATGAGCAAAGGATATGAATAGACACTTCTCCAAAGAGAACATACAGATAGATAGCCAATAGACATATGAAAAGATACTCAATGTCACTGATCGTCAGAGAAATGCAAATTAAAACCACAATATCACCGCACACCAGTCAGAATAGCTATTATTAATAAATCAACAAGTGTTGGCGAGGATTTGCAGAAAAGGGAACCCTTGTGCACTGTTGGTGGGAATGCAAATGGTACAGCCACTGTGGAAAACAGTATGGAGTTACCACACAAAAAATTAAAACTGGAACTGCCTTATGACCCAGTAATTCCACCTCTGGGAATATATCCGAAGAAACAAAAAACACTAATTCAAAAAAAAGTATGTGCCCCTATGTTCATTGCAGCGTTACTTACAATAGCCAAGATTTGGAAGCAGCCCCAAGGACCTATCAGTAGATGAGCAGATAAAAGAGCTGCCATACATTTACAGAATGGAATACTACTCAGCCATAAAAAATAAGAAAATCTTACCATCTGTGACAGCATGGATGGACCTGGAGCGTATTATGCTAAGTGAAATAAGTCAGTCAGAGAGAGACAAGTACCATGTGATTTCACTTATATGTGGAATCTAATGAACAAACAAACAAAATAGAACAGACTCATAGATACAGAAAGCAGACTGACAACTGTCAAAGGATGGGAGGCTGGGGGGCTGGGTGAAAAAGGTGAATGGTTTAAGCCAAAAAAAAAAAAAGAAAAAGAAAAAACTTATAGACACAGACTACAGTTTGGTGATTGCAAGAAGGGGGTAGAGGTAGGTAGAAGAGGGCAAAGGGGAGATAAATGGTGACTGAAGGAGACTTGACTTTAGGTGATGAACACCATACAATATACAGATGATATATTATAGAATTGAACACCTGAAACCTATATAATTCTATTAACCAATGGCACCCCAATAAATTAAATAAAAATTAAAAGAAAAAGACAGAAGAAAGTACAAATGTTGGTAAAGATGTAAAGCAACTGGAACTCTCACATGCTGGTGGTGGAAGAGGAAAAGTTTGACAGTTAACACTAAATGTGAACATAGGGATACTCCATGACCCAGAATTCTACAGCCAGGTACATACTTAAAAGAAATATATAGAAATCATATACTGTAAAAGATGGCTATCAAATATATAGAAATCATATACTGTAAAAGATGGCTATCAAATAATGAATTATAAATCCATATAGGAAAAGGACTTGTTATAGTAAACACACTGTGTGTATATACATACGTTGTGTGTGTATCTCTGTTTTATTTCTAGTGACTTTTAAAATCTAAAATTGAAATACATAGTTGATCCAATTTCTTCTTATTTTAGATAAAGTAAACTTAAAATCAACCAACCTTACACCTAAACATAGATCAAGCAATAATTATCATCAGCCCTAACCGGTTTGGCTCAGTGGATAGAGCGTCGGCCTGCGGACTGAAAGGTCCCAGGTTCGATTCCGGTCAAGGGCATATACCTTGGTTGCGGGCACATCCCCAGTAGGAGGTGTGCAGGAGGCAGCTGATCCATGTTTCTCTCTCATCGATGTTTCTAACTCTCTATCCCTGTCTCTTCCTCTCTGTAATAATTATCATCAAAGTGGAGAAAGTATGCCCCAGACAAAAGCAGTCTGTGTCAGTAAGCAATTTGCTATTCTAACGTGATTAACATTCAAATAAAAGAAAATAAAATACTAATTAGGGCACTTAAATTTTAAAATATATATATGATGTAGTAATTAAAAATAGATTATAAGTTATTGTCCCTGAATTAGAACCGGGACCATAAAAGCACTGTCAGTCCACAAAAATGTGTACTTAATGGACTATTCTAGTTCAGATTCTATAACCAACTAAACACAAAGAAAAGTACTGAAAGGTCTGAAACTGAATTTTAAATTGGCACAGATGGCATGTTTATAACACCCCCCCACAATATGCTGAGTGTTCTCCATAAAACCAACCTAGACACAGTCCCTGCCTCTGGGGACTTAAAATCTAAAAGTAGATGAGGCAGTCTAATTCAAAGAAAGTAAACAAATAAAAGGAAACAAAGAAGGGAATGTCAGAGAAGAGAGGCCTGCATTAATCTCTCAGCTCCCAGAAGGGTAGCAGTCCAATCTGAACAGTGGAGAATAAAAGCTAACAAGTCAGAGCTGCCTTATTTACCATCAGACTTAGTATGACACTATCCAGTAAATATTCTCTAAAAAACTATGCTGACCACACTGAAAATGCTTTGTTGTTCTGTAGCTTCAGCATTCAGAAGGCCTAAATCTCTGCAATAGGTAGACTATATACCCCACTGGGTGTGCGGGAAGGACATTAAACAGCCCATCCAGAGCAAATGATTTACAGTCCATAATCTAAATTACTGAATCCAAAGCACATGAAGGCATTATTTCAAAAATCCTGGCTCAACAGGCAATTAATTAATGTGACACAACCATCAAAACTCCTAAAACAAGGCAGTGATTCTTACTGGACTGCATTTTTGATGTGTCTCTAAAGGGACATATGAGCTATATTTGGTTGTCTGTAAATAAACATTTCATGGGCTTACAGCTCAGACTATGATCTCCTTATCCAGTTGACTAGAGCTATTTAAATAGAAATATGTTCAACAATTGCCTGAAATGTCTCCAAACACAGACCCTCTTTAAGCCCTTGAATTAAAGAACATCTTTATTTTAAACCATGTAGATTCTTCCTGGAAGACTTCAAAATGCTGATGACATCCAATTTATTAAGTTATAGGAACCAAACTCACTTTAACAAGCTGGTCCTGGCAGCTTCACTGCCTCTTTGGACCATATATCTCTGGAAAAGACTGTCTATTAAAAATAATAATAATGATGATGATGCAGCCAAATTCCACACAAAAGAAGATGAAGGAAGCAATAATGCTATTGACTTTGCACATCAAAGTAATATCTATTGAATCTGAACTATAAAGAGCACAATTAGAACAATGGTTTGAGGTTAGAATTAGGGACATATGTTCCCAATGCCTCAGACCTGTAGCCACTTTCCCCCTGGTGCTCTCCACGGCAGCCACAGTGACTTTCAATTTCCCCAAGTACTATCTTGCCTGTAATTTATTTATTTTTATATTTTTTTATTGACTTCAGAGAGAGAGGGAGAGATAGAAACATCAACGATGAGAGGCTGCCTCCTGCACGCCCCCAAGTGGGGATAAAGCCCACAACCCGGGCATGTGCCCTTGACCGAAATCGAACCTGGGACCTTTCAGTCCACAGGCAGATGCTCTATCCACTGAGCCAAACCAGCTAGGGTTTGCCTGTAATTTAAAACATGGCTTCCTTTTTAAAGAGAAGATTCTCAATTACCTCTTTTTATATATAATACTAGAGGCCCGGTGCACAACATTTGTGCACTGGGTGGGGGTTCCTCAGCCCGGCCTGCGCCCTCCTTAGCGCTGCTGCAGAGGTGGGAGAGGCTCCCGCCACCACCACTGCGCTCGCCAGCCGTGAGCCTGGCTTCTGGCTGAGTGGCACTCCCCCTGTGGGAGTGCACTGACCACCAGGGGGCATCTCCTGCATTGAGCATCTGCCCCCTGGTGGTCAGTGAGTGTCATAGAGACCGGTCATTCCACCGTTCGGTCAATTTGCATATTAGCCTTTTATTATATAGGATTTCCATCACAGAAATTACATAAAAATGTACCTTACACAAATCCAGGGTATTTCAAGAAAAACTGTATTTGAGTCTACTTTATTAAGTATTATAGTAAAAAATGCACTTGATCCAGTAACCCAAACTCTAAACCTTGGACTCGCCATCTGATTCCTTCTTCCCGCCAGGTCCCACCTTGCCTACCCTCCTCCTCACATTAATCAGTAACCAGGTGTTCAGATACTCCTTCCATCCAGATCCCTCACACTGAAAGGGTCTCAGGAGTAAGCCCATCACATAGAAAAATCAAGGTCCACTATGAACCTGGAGGTCACGGTTCAATTCCCGGTCAGGGCACAGGCCTGGGTTGCGGGATGGATCCCCGATGTGGGGCATGCAGGAGGCAGCCAATCGGATTCTCTGTCATCATTGATGTTTCTCTCTCTGCCTCTCCCTTCCTCTCTGAAATCAGTAAAAATATATTTAAAAAAATAAAGTTTAAAAAAAATCGAGGTCCAAAGGGCAGAAGAGTCTGAGAAAAGCCAGAGGAGACACATTTTAGGCTAAGACAAGACAAAGGTTCAAACCAGAGAGACACTATTACAGTGTCTGGGACAGACTGGGTAGTAGGAGAAAGAGTCTGAAGAGACTGCCCAGACCACTGAGCCTAGAGACTTGACCTAAAGTCAAGGATTGGGTGGGTCAGGCCAATTCAAAAAGGCTATGTGGAACAAATACACTATTATTTTTCTCACATACCCCTTTCCAAATATCCTCTGCCACCATCCTACTCACACCCTCTTTAAATCTCACTTGAGCCCTAACCCGTTTGGCTCAGTGGATAGAGCATCCGTCTGTGGACTGAAGCGTCCCAGGTTCGATTCCGGTCAAGGGCATGTACCTTAGTTGCGGGCACATCCCCAGTAAGGTGGTGTGTAGGAGGCAGCTGATCGATGTTTCTCTCTCATCGATGTTTCTAACTTTCTATCTCTCTCCCTTCCTCTCTGTAAAAAATCAATAAAATATATTTAAAAAAATAAATAAATCTCACTTGAGCAAGTACAATGACATCTTCACTGACCCTTTGTCCTCTTATATCTCTACCAACAACAACACACTGCAGTAAAAATCATCTTCTTAAAGTACCATGTCAAAAACTTTCAATGTTTTTCTTTTTTAAAAAAAACATTGTGTATATATAGATATATGTATACACACACACACACACACACACAGATATCCTCCTATCCTATATAATAAAAGGCTAGTATGCAAATTGTCTCCATGGGCGGGAGTTTGACCAGGAGTTAGACATGTGCTGACCACTAGGGGGTGGCGTGGAACATGACGGGCATCGGCGATGCGGTGCTGGCAGCGGGTGTCAGTGGAGGCATTCATGTCCCATCTTAAACATCATTTCCTTAAGTCGGTTTTCCTTGACCCCCTTCAAAGGGTCCCTGCTATATTACCAGAAGTACTACGCTGTACTTCCCTTTTCATGGCATTTATCAAATTTATAAGCACAAATAGCAAGAATGCATACCTACAGTGTGATTAAGAATGTTACTTCCTTATTCAAAAACCTTCTGGTGGCTTCCCCAAACTTCTGCATTAAGTTCACATTTCTCAGCATGGATCTTTCAAGGCCTTCCACGGTATAAACTTTTATGGTCTACTATTCCCAAAAGCAGGATTATCTGTTTCTTCCCAAATAAACCACATACTCTCTAGTGCCTTCATTTCTGTAGCTTTCTCTATGAACCTGGCTGTCCTGTCTTTAAAATTACTACCCTTCTTCCAAACCCACATCCAATTCCGTCTTCTCCATAGAATTTTTCCTTATTTTCCCCAAATAACTTTGTCTCTCCCACCTTTGACTTCCTTCATGCTCAAATATGTTGTATTTTCCTTATGGCGCTTTCCTAAAGCTACATAGTTGTTATGGTACTCTTCTTACCCTTTTTTCTATTTCTTAGGTAATGCTGATTATGTTATACCTTACTTTTCTATATATCTCATTTCATTTTGTATATGCCTTATATACAAAAAGTGCTCCATAAATGCATTAACTTGTATGGCAGTTGTCTAAATATATGTATAAAACAATCTTTCAAGTACAAAAGACACCTGTGAAACAGATGGAAGCTAAATGGAATTAGAAAAGGATGTAACCAGTACAAAAACAGAAATACACCTTATTTGCATCACAAATCATTGCTCTTTAATCAGAGAGTAATACATCGTTACGGACTCATTAATCTTATACATTAAGACATCAACATTTATTTCAATTCTGACATCTCAAAGTAAATAGAATTTTAACTCAAGTTTCCTACAGCAGTAGACACAGTGCCATTGCTCAATATTTATTTTGTGATCATTTTTGCTGTTTGCTGAACAAAAACAAATAGCAAATAACATTATCTAGGTGTGTCTAAAATTATAACCAATACAAATTATCTAGTTCATTAAATTTCTAGATCAAGAAAATAAAGACAATGAGTTTCTTGACAAGGTCACAAAGCTAAAGGCCCAGGACCATCTGACTGGCACTGCAGCACTGCTCCCATCCAAAACAATAGTCACCTGAAGGCTATAATAACTAGAGCACATTATTCTCAATCAACATTAGAGACAACAGTGCACCAGTACTGAATTACGGTCATTTGCACATTTTCAGCCACGCTCAAGAGAAACAAAAGTGTGATGAGTGAAGGAATGGAAAGGAATTCTTTTTATCTTTCCCAGGAGCCTTATAACCTTTTAAAGGGTTAGAAATGAACACTACTTCCTAAGTTTCTGAGGAGAGTGTTTGTGTTCAAAGACCTCTGAGAGGCAAGAAAAACATGATAGGAAATTACATAAAACTTTTCAAAATACATAATAGAATTTTAACACATAAAAGAGCATGCAACATACAGCATTTTGTATGAAACATTATCAAAAGTTACTATTTGCTTCATAGTAACCAAGAAAGGTGGTGCTTCAGAGAAAAAAGAGAAAATGAAAGAAAAAAAGCTAGCAGGCTATTACTTAAAACACAAACATACCTGCCAATATTTAGCAAATATTTGATATTAAGTATCACTTCTTAAAGCTCTAGTCCTAATAACTAGCATATTATGGTCATTTATAAGTATAATAAATTAATTAATCTTAGTATCACACAGTACTATTCTTGAATACTATAGTTTTATATCAGTGACTGTAAACTATTGCTACATGTAGTAGAAGGGAATTGGCATTGACAGTTTGTATCGAACAAAAATGTTTCTAAGGCTAGAACATTTTACATTAAGTGGATGTATCCATGTAAGTATATAAGTGTAAGTGCGTACAATATGTTCATTTGCTCTCTCTATATACATATATGTATAAATATATGGAATGTGCTTTGACAATATTGATTTTAAATAAGGAACTTATGTATGGAACAGTGATTTTCAAACTTTCCTTGTAGCAATTCATAATAAGAAAAACATACATCACGACCTAGTATACCTACCACATACACAAACACAGGGACTTACATACATAACCAAAACAAAAGTTTCATGAAATAACACCACCCTTACTACACCCAAAGCACTACTATTTCCCATTCCATTTTTTAAAATGCTGTTTGTGATCCACTAAACTGATTTTGTCACCCTGTTCTGGAAGCTCATAAAAGTGCAAAAAAGACACTGGGAAGGTATAAACCTTAGTATGGCCTTCATTCCTTAGGAATAACCTAGGCCAGTGGTCGGCAAACTCATTAGTCAACAGAGCCAAATATCAACAGTACAACGATTGAAATTTCTTTTGAGAGCCAAATTTTTTAAACTTAAACTTCTTCTAACGCCACTTCTTCAAAATAGACTCGCCCAGGCCGTGGTATTTTGTGCAAGAGCCACACTCAAGGGCCAAAGAGCCACATGTGGCTCGCGAGCCACAGTTTGCCGACCACTGACCTAGGCCCTATAGACAACAACCAGAAACTGGCAAGATGAAGTTAGAAATTATTTCATATTGTTCATTCAAAAGCTATGTTGAGCACCTGAAGGGCACTATTATTACGTAAAATATAGACCATATTCTGGGCCATAAAACAAGTCTCAAACATTTAAAAGGAGTAAAATGGTAACAGATCTTCTCTGATAACAGGAGAATTAAATTAAAAATCAATAACAGAAAGCTATCTGTAAAATCCCATATATTTGGGAAATAAATAATATACTTCTAAATAACCCAAGGGCTGAACAAGAAGTCAAAAGGGAAATAGAAAGTATTTTTAACTAAATAAAAATGAAAATACAACACATGAAAATTTGAGGGAAGCAAAATCACAGGCAGAGTGTTACTGGTTTACAGGAGAATGAGCCCAGCCACCAGGTCTGCTTGGCTCCTTCTAGAACAATCCAAACTGTTCACATAAGGAGGGTGGCCACTTGGAGTGGAAACCATTGATTATTTTTACTGAAGGTTAAGATGAAAAACCAGCCCTAGCCAGTTTGGCTCAGCGGATAGAGCATCGGCCTGCAGACCAAAGGGTCCCGGGTTCAATTCCCATCAAGGGCTCGTACCCTGGTTGCAGGCTCCTCCCCGGCTAGGGCTCTGGTCAAGGCTCGTGCGGGAGGCAACCAGTCAATGTGTTTCTCTCACATCGATGTTTCTCGCGGTCTTCCCCTCTTACACTCTCCCTAAAATCAATGGAAAAATATCCTCGGGTGAGGATTAACAAAAAAAAAAAACAAGAAGATTAAAAAACCAGTCCCCCACCTCACCCCTGTTGGAAAGGGTTTCCTAACTCTGAAAGGAGACTAGGGCTCCAATGAGCAATCTGGTGTCACTGAAGGAGGAGAGAGCCACACAAACAGGATAATCTGACTAGAGAGCAGTGAGGGAAACATCCGGAAAGAGGCAAGACGGGAAGCTACCGCGCGCGGTGGTGAGCTGATGGGCAGCACTTCTCTGCAGGCTTCAGGCTGGTGGCCTCCTCCCCATACTAAGGACAACTCCTGGAACACAGTGCCTCGTACTACAGTCTACTTGAAGCTTGTAATGGAGGCTTCATAGAGTCACCCAGAACCAAATTAAATGCAGGAAAACCTCAGCTTCTCAGAGGCCAGCGAGACTAAGGCCAGAAAGAGAACCTGTTTTGCCCTCAGGCAGATGTTCTGAGGCGGCCAGAGGACACCCCCACCCCCCAATCTTGCAAATCTGGGTTCTATTACATATCCTAGTACTTTTATTCTAGCATCACAGGGGTAAGAGAAAGGACAGTATCTCAATACCTGTTTTTAATTAAATAAAATATCAGTTCAACCAGTTTAAAAAGGGGCGGGGGGATAAGAGGGTGTAGACAACCATTAACTCCGTTTGATGGAAAGTACTAGGCTTACCATTTTGATCAGTGGCATTCATTAAACATGTTTTCTCTGTGTTTTTTCAGGAAACTAAAGTGAGTAAGGATGCTACTCTGCTCTTCTGGAGGCAATCCCACATCCTGCTAGGTTTGGTTTTTCTAATATGTGCTTGGCTTCCTAAAACAAGCATAAAACAACCTTATTTAGATCTATGCTATTTATTTCCACGGAGAAGGAACCTCAGAACTTCTTAACTATTAATAGGCGATCTCATCCTTTTACACCTTTTTTATGTTAAAGAAAAATACATGGTACAGGGGAAGGGGGATGAAAGACTGAGTTTAATTGCAAAGATTTAAATGCAGAAAAAGTCACATGGTGGCTTTTTAGAAAAGGAACACTTCCTCCCCGCCCCCTTATTTTTTTTAAATATATTTTATTGATTTTTTACAGAGAGGAAGGGAGAGGGATAGAGAGTTAGAAACATCGATGAGAGAGAAACATCTGTCAGCTGACTCCTGCACACTCCCTACGGGGTATGTGCCCACAACCATGGTACATGCCCTTGACCAGAATCAAACCTGGGACCCTTGAGTCCCCAGGCCGACGCTCTATCCACTGAGGGTCCCCAGGCCGACGCTCAAACCGGTTAGGGCCCCCCCCCTTTTTTTAATCTACCAAGAAACATAAATACTATGTTACTCCTTTAAAAAATATTTTTTGGAAGTTATATCCTTCTTTATTGAAAGACCCTAGAGCAGGGGTGGGCAAACTTTTTGACTCGAGGGCCACAATGGGTTCTTAAACTGGACCGGAGGGCCGGAACAAAAGCATGGATGGAGTGTTTGTGTGAACTAATATAAATTCAAAGTAAAGGAGCGGAGGGGAGAGCAAGAGAACCCTCCGCTCTCTCGGCTCCGCGGGCCGGACAGAACAGCCGGCCGCGGGCCGTAGTTTGCCCACGGCTGCCCTAGAGTCTTAGATTTAACCTTGTAATCTGAAAGTCTAACATACATGTGCAATCTAAACAGTTGACTACTACTCAAAGCCACCATAGGAACTAAACAGCTATATAAATTCATAAACAGTTTCCTCAAATGAAAACCCCACAGAAAATGATGCTTTTGACAGAATACCTCTTCTAAATCTTTTTGGAGGAGAAAAATTTTAAGTGATGGAACAAAGTGAACAAAGTTATATTATTTATTCACCATGTGAAAAGATCCAGTGTACATTACTTCAGAACAGAGGTTTACAATGTATAATCAACATACTGAGTGATGAGCCAGGGAGAATGATTAAATATGCCAAGGTCTTAATTATAATATCACTTTACATCTGAATAGAACAGTTTGCAAAGCCCTTACATCCATAAACTCATTTGACTCTGTATGTCCTTCAATTTAAGTACAATAGATATAAGTCCATCTGAGTAAGAGAAGTTATGTACTAACATGTTTACGAGCATGGAATATAGAGCCAATTGCCTGGTTTGGAATCCTAGCATTGCTGTGATTCTGAGTACATTACTCGACATCTCAGTTTCATCATCTATAAAATGGGGGTAATAATCATTTCTACCTCTTGGACCCACTAAGGATTAAACCAATTAATATATGTCAAGCACTTAAGACAGTGTCTAGCACAGATTAACCATTACGTATTATACAGTGTAATTGTACTTATCAGCAGCATCACTGTATGAACAAGGAAACAAGCCAGTAAAGTCACAGAGCCAGGAACAGAAACCAGATCTTCTCCTATTTGAAGCTCCATCCAGAGAGAGCTGGGTTTGTTGTTGTTTTTAAGTACCCTAAGGTTTTTCTACACTGATATTAACAGTTCAACGTGGAATTATACAAATCAAAACAATTCAGCAGCTCAAAATATTTATAAAGTTGTATTATAAACTATTTTTATGCATACTTTAAGTGAAAATAATTATTTTAAAAAACAAATATTTCATTTTGGGGACAGAACTGTACCTTAAGGAACAGTTATGTGTTGCTCTATTTGCAGAACAAAACTTTTGCTTCACTTTTCAAAAGATAGACCAAAAAGGCAATAATTATCCTATCATATCATAGCCATTAATTCAACTTCTTTAGCAAATAAAAAATAATCCAGAAGGAAATACAATTAACCCTTGAACAAGGCAAGGGTTAGGAGCACCAAACCCTGGGCATCTGAAAATCAGATGCACACATGAGTTCTGACTTTCCCAAAACTTAGGTTGTCCCTCAGTATCCACAGGGGATTGATTCCGGAACCCCCCACAATACCAAAATCCATTGATGCTCAAGTCCTCTATATAAAATGGCATACAGTCGGCCCTGCACATCCACGAACCCCTAACTGTGGATCAAAAACATTACAGTATTTGTTGGGGAAAAAAAAATCCCGCATATAAGTGGACCTGCACAGTTCAAGCACATGTTGTTCAAGGGTCAATTATATGCTAGGACGATGATAATGTCTGTACTATGATTTCCTTTTATTTTCTTTCTTTCTGGTTTTCAAAACATTAAGTATTGTGATGTAAATGATTTTTAAAATGATTTCCAAAAGAGTTAATCAAGATTTAAAATTAGCATTTATAGAACAAATACTTAGAAATTGATTCTGGAAAATTATAGATGGCCAGCTGAAACTGCCTCTTTTTTCAGACATGTTTTAGGTATCTTTCCTCAGACTTTGTTTAAACTTTTTCCCTTTAGGGATTTAGGTGACTGTGATAACATCTTCCACTAAATCTAAAAATAGGGCATGGGTGTGTAAATTTATAAGCTGACATGCAAAATTGGCACTAGATGTCCAAATTAGAGCATTAAATCATTTAGCATATACTGTAGTATAAAAATGTACTTTAAGCACTGATACCCACATGCTTTGTAGATACTGTATATGCAATTTTAATTCAAGAATATTTAATATTTGCTTGTGAAGAGTATGAAGTCATAAACATTTTAACATTCTCAAATATGTCAAATCACTCCTTAAGAGATTAACTTGGACAAAGTACTCCTCCACTCCAGGCCTTTGAATAATGTGGGTAGACTAGCACATCACCGGTTCTCAACGTTCTTTCACCCCAACCCATCTGAGGGATGCAACTTCTCTCCATTTACTGCAGTGGGGACAGCCTCACAAGTGATCATGATACACCACCCTAGAAGCTGTGCCCCTTGCCCTGCCCTGCCCTCCACTCCACTCCCTTCCGCTCTACCCACCCCTGCAGAGTTCTCTGAGGTTATGCACAGCTCCAATGTCTGCCACTTTCTGTACAGAAAAATCACGCCATGACCTGAAATGTATCTGACAGTGTTACTTTAAAACGCTTATAACGAAGCGCTAAATGTTAACATGCATCTTCTTTTGTGGGAACACGCAAGGTTCAAACAAGGATCTGTATGCTGATGATCTCAAGGAGGGCTTCATAACAGTACAAATGGCAAACAACACACCTGCCCTGGAGTTGGCTTCTAATCAAGGAGGGGGGTAAAGGAAGAGGGAAAGTAGGGAATCAAACAAAATAATACCCCCTACAGTGTGAGGAAATGGTTGGAACATGTGACTAAAGGAAAGGCGATTTGTGCAAGTCAAGTTTTCTGATAACAGAAAAGGAATGCCAAAATACAACACATAGAGATGTGATGTTATATGATCCCCAATTTCTTTTTCCAGATACCAATTTTTGCAGGACTGACATCAATTCTAAGTGATTTTTTTTATCAGTCACTAATAATAACCAATAGCTATAAAAATATGGGTTGGGCATATGCTATATTCTAAATACAAGTCAAATACACTGGCTCAGCATGATTAACAATTAGCCTGTATGGTATTTACAAACAGTGTCCTTTTTCTTTGAAGGTCTTCTTACTGCGGACAAAATCCATACTATTTAAAAGCTATTGTATGTGCAAAGTCTTTAGGAAAAATTCTCATATCTAGGAAAAAAGGAAATGGAATTTTACAACTTTTTTGGGAAAATGTGTGTTGTTTCAGTGTCAGCTGATATGACGTCATCATTAATAAGTATAGAAGGCATGGCAAAGATTCCTGCTGGGGCTTCGAAATTACGATTAATTACATGGGAAAAAATGTGTAACTGCATCATCTACAAACCAGAAAACATATTAGTCAATAAATGCTGATTATTAGCTATGTTTTATAGTAAGAGGACCTTCAAATGGCACAAAAAATAACACTGATCCACAGGTTTGAACAACAACAAAAATTGACTAGGTCTGAACGTTGCTGTCCTCTGTACTAGAAGATGCCACCAGTGGTGACTGAAATAGAATGTACCCATCTCTGTTCACTGCTCTATTGATTCATGCCTGAAAAAGTTGATAAAATTTTTCAGTGGGCATCTCTTTCTTCTGAAACCACTTACAAAGCATGCTGTCCATTGTTGGCTTAACTCGCTGAACGCAATTTAAAAAAACCAATTCTCAACGTTCTCCACAGGAACAGGAACTATGAACTGTAAAACCTAAAACTTGGGTTAGGGAACGGACCAATAACTCAACAAGAAATAAAACTGAAGAGAAAGGAAATGCCCCAACCCCAGTTTTGTAAGATGTTCACATTGGAAACGGTAGCAATAAATATTGTGCGAGAGGACAATCACAGAGCTGGAATGGACAAATATTACTTGAATGAATATATACATTTCTTCCTCATTCTGTACCCATGTGTCAAAGCATCCAACACTTTAATTTGTGCCCGTTTCTGTTGTGTCTTGAACTTTATATGTAAGTTTTATCATGAGGGGGGTAAAAAACCTGTTTGGCTTGCCCCACCATGAATCACAGCCAGGAGGTCATCTTGTGTATCAGCAACTATGTTTTCACTACAGCTATGTGACCTAAAGTGGCAGCAGGAGAGGCACCAAAATAGAAGGAGCAGGAGGCTTCTCGGCCCCAAATGGGCTTTTCCAGCCCATTCTGATTGCTGACCAAGAGCCAACCGCAAAGGAGAGAGAGAACAAACCCAACAGCTCCGAGGGAACAGGCTGCAGGCCCACCGCACACCTTCCCTGCCCTCCCCGGGAGCCCAGGGAAGCAAGAACAGAAAGAGAACGGGCTGAAGAAACAGCGAGAAGACACGGTGTGACAGGGGCCGAAACTAGCCCCAGGTGGGGCAAAAATCCAGCGGTGACCGTGAAGCACAGATTTCGGGAAGATCTGGAGACGAAGGAGGATCTGCCTCCCCACGGGGCTGAGAGCGCAGGTCCGGCGCGAGCACAGCGGGTCCCCTGCCTCCTGGCACCTCCAGCACCCGGGACCTGCTCCAGCCACCGGGACCTGCCCCTGCCCTGCCCCTGCCCCTGCCCCTGCCCCTGCCCCCGCTCCCGCCTCACCTGTCCGGCGCCCGCTGGCCCGGCCCGCGTCTCCCGCCGCGGGTACCGCCCCTGCCCACTCTCCCATCCCGCGCCCTCCCGGTGCGTCGCTGGAGACCACCGCCCGAGTCCGTGAGGGAAGGGGCCGCAGCCCGCTCCGCTGCCCCGGGCCTGTCCCCAGCACTCACTTTCTGAATCCGCTTCAGCGCCATGGGTCAGGGAGGACGGCGGGGACACCGGCCGGCGGGGGGCGGCTGCGGGACTCTAGGGGCGTAGGTCGTCGCGGGCGCGGCTCGCTGGCTCCTCGGCTGGCTCTGCGCGGTGGGTCCCCGGCTCGCCGCTCGCTGGCTCGCTCCGGGCGCCTGTGCCAGTTCCGTGTGCGCCCGAGCGCGAGTGTGCGCGAGTGTGCGGGCGGGGACACCGGCGAGACTCTTTTGTTTCCGCTTTTGCTTCTGGGAAGGAGCCTTGGCCCTCCCCGCCCGCGCCCCGCCCCGCCTGGCACACTGGGAAGTGTAGTTCCAGCCCTGTCCCCGCGGTCAGCCCCGGGCGGGGTCCGGTGACTCACTGCTGACCTCAACCCCGCAGCCTGGCTTACCGCCGCCAGGCGCCGGAGTCGGTCTCTGCAGGCTGATCTGGATCCAGATGCTGAACACGGCGTACCCAATCTGTAAAATGGGGATAATAAATGAGCTCATAAAGCGCTTACAGGAATGTATAATGGGCTACAGCTGGTCTTGTTATTTTTACAGACTCCATTCCCTTCTCAAATACACGAATTTCTCATCCTCCACACATGCACAGATTCATCGCTACTTAGCTCCTACTGCAAAAGGCGAACCTCCTCTATCCAGTGCTAACCTCGCATGTCTGCTCCTCCTTGGAACTCCGAATTTTGAGCCTCGCCATCACCACTGGCTCCTTCCCTGATGTTGACAATCCGAGTTCAAGATACTCCTCAGTCCTTCATTCTCATGAACGTGTGTGCTCATTAAAACTTGGCTTCTGCTTTCAGCACAAGCAGAATCGGTTTTCACCAATGTCACACTTGAGCTTTTCTAATTACAAACCCAATCCGCTCCATATCCTCCGTGAGGTTTTAGAACCATTTGATTGTGGCCCACCTGTGCTTGCCATGAACACTCGCTGCCTCTGGCTTCCATGGCCCCAGGGTAGTTGGGTCTTCCACTTCACTAGCTTCTCTTCTGAAGCATTGGAGGGCCCCAGAATTCCAAGCCTGGGTCCCTCATCACCAGTGTCTTCCTGGAGATAATAGAAGTTGAATGGAGGGAAGCATTTCCATTAGAACAGGAATAGAAGAACAATTTTCTAACAGAAGGAAATGGAAATTAGAATGAAATCTTCCACAGGAGGCTACGTTTCCTATTGGGAACTAACAAGGAATACAGCTACTATTGGGATCAAATAAAGACATTGACTGCTAGGTCTAGAAATATGAAGTTAAGCCTAAATGCAATAAGAGGAGGTTTTCATCATGAAAGTAGTAGCGTGGCAATGATATATTGATTAACAAATTAGTCTAATAGAGGGACACAGGATGGTAGATGAAGAGAAAATAGAGAAAGGGAAACAAGTTAAGTTTTTAGGGTCAAGATTACAAGAGCCTATACAAGGATGACATGACTAGAAACACAAAGAAAAATCTTTTTAAAAAAGAAGCAAGGGCCCTAACCGGTTTGGCTCAGTGGATAGAGCGTCGGCCTGCGGACTGAAGGGTCCCAGGTTCGATTCCGGTCAAGGGCATGTACCTGGGTTGCGGGCACATCCCCAGTGGGAGGTGTGCAGGAGGCAGCTGATCGATGTCTCTCTCTCATCGATGTTTCTAACTTTCTATCCCTCTCTCTTCCTCTCTGTAAAAAATCAATAAAAATATATTTAAAAAAAAAAAAAAAAAAAGAAGCAAGGGAACTCAACTACAGTTAGATAAAGAAATTGAAAAAAGGAGTAAGTTTGAACTGCAAATTTATGAGAGAGAGAGACTGGGATAAAGGCTAATGTTGATGATCTTTTGGAGAGGGGATGGTAAATTGAGTTTAGGACATATACAGTTTGAGGTTATCAAACATATAGGTTTCAAAAGGAAAATGCCTACTGGTAGAGACATGGGCATGGAAATACAGATTTGAGAGCAAGCATATGAGAAGATGGATGTGAAACTATAAAATATAAATAAGTCCCCAAAGGACTAGGGGAAAACAGAGAAACGAAACACACTAGAAACTGAATTCTGGGAAATAGCTGTAGTAAATGAGTGAGAGGAAAAAGAAGGGCTAGTGGTGAAAAAGTAGGTAGAAAACCAGGAAAGTATTGTGTGGTGCGAGCCAAGGGAAGCAAACAAAAAGTCAGCTGACTGCTCCAGAAAGGCTCAGGAAATGAAACTCTGGTTCCTCGGAAGAAGACAGTGGGAACTGAGAAGAAGGAGATGAAAGTGTGTATAAAAATCTCTTTAATAGGCTCTATGTAGCCCTGGTCAGTGTAACCCTGCCCAGTGTTGCTCAGTGATTAGAGCATCAGCTCACACCAAAGGGTTACGGGTTTGATTCATGGTCAAGGGCATGTACCTGGGTTGCAGGTTCATTCCCAGTCCTGGTTGGGGTGAGTGCAGGAGGCAACCGATTGATGTGTCTCTCACATACTTATTTCTCTTTCCCCCCTCTCCCTCCTTTCCACTTTCTCTAAAGTTAATGGAAAAATATCCTAAGGTAAGGATTAACAACAACAACAAAGGATCTATCCTTACTTTATACCATACACAAAAATTAACTCAAAATGGAGTAAAGACCTAAACATAAGACCAGAAACGATACAGCTACAACTCCTGGAAGAAAACATAGGGGAAAAGCTACATAACACTGGACTTGGCAATGATTTCTTGGGTATGACACCAAGGGTACAGGCAACAACAGGGAAAAAATAGACAAATGGGATTATATCAAACTTAAAAAACTTTTGTGCAGGAAAGAAAACAAGGAACAGAGTGAAAACACAACCTATTAAATGAGAGAAAATATTCACAAACTTTGTATATGATAAGAGGTTAATATCCACAACATATAAAGAATTCCTCAACTCAACAACAAAAAGCAAATAACCAAATTTTTTAAACGGGCAAAGGACTTGAATAGACATTTCTCTAAAGAAGATATACTGATGGTCAACAAACATGAAAAGATTATTAACATCACTAATCATTAGGGAAATGCAAATCAAAACCAAATGAGATATCTCCTCACATCTATGAGGGTGGTCTCTATAAACAAACAAACAGAAAATAACAAGTGTTGATAAGCATGTGCAGTAAAGGGAACCCTTGTGCACTGTTGGTGGGAATGTAAATTGGCACAACCACTATAAAAAAGAATGGAGATTCCTCAAAAAATGGGGGGAAAAAGAACTACCACATTATTAAGCGAACTCACTTCTGGTTACATATCCAAAGGAAATGAAAACAGGATATTAAATACATACCTTCACTCCCATGTCCATTGCAGCATTATTTACAATAGCCAATATATGGAAACAATCTACGTGGTCATCAATGAATAAATGTATAAAGAAGATGTGGTTATATATCATATATGGAATATTACAATGAAATGTATATATTATAATGGAATATTATTTGGCCATGAGGAAGAAGAAAATCCTGCCATTTGTGACAACATGGATGGAATTTGAGGCATTTTGTTAAGTGAAATAAGCCAGACAGAAAAGGGCAAATACTGTATAATCTTACTTATATGTGGAATCTAAAAAAAAAAAACAAAAACAAAAACAAAAAAAGAGTAGAAAGGTGGTTGCAGGGGCTACAGGTAGGGGAAACGGAGAGGTTGGTAACAGGGTACAAACTTTCAAATATAATTTGAATAACTTCAAAGGATCTAAATGAATGGCACAGTGACTATAGTTGATAATTTTGTGTTGTATAACTGAAATTTTCTAAGAGAGTAGAACTTAAATATTCTCACATAAATCTATATATATAAAAGGCTAATATGCAAAGTGTGCCTACGGGAGTTCAACCGGGGGACCGGGAGTCTGATCGCTAGTTATGATGTGCACTGACAACCAGAGGGCGGCACGGAATGAAGGGAGGCCCCGGCCAGCAGCCGGAAGGCCCCAATCACCGGCCAGGCCTAGGGACCCTACCCATGCATGAATTTCGTGCACCAGACCTCTAGTAAATAAATATAAATAAATAAAAGGGAGATAGTGGATTAACTAGATGGGGGAATCCTATCACAATGTATACATATATCAAGTCATCATGATGTATACTTCAAATATCTTAGAATTTTATTTGTCAGTTATACCTCAATAAAGCTGGAGGGGAGGGAGGAAAAGCATAAATAAAATGGAGTTAACCAGTGCTTATCACATTTTGGAAAAGTTTGCTGGTGAGAAAGAAAGGGGCATGAAATAGGAACCAGAAGAACCCTGGTGTTTTTTCCAAACAAGGTCTCTTTATGTTTGAAGGTAGACATGAAAAAAATTAGGTCTCTTGTTTATTGCAAAAAAAATAATAATAATAATAATTTAACACAGCTGCTTAGGTCAGCAATCATTTATTATCTCGTAGTTTCTGTGGGTCAGGAATTTGGGAGCCTCTTGGCTGGGTGGTTCTAACATAAAGTCTCTCATAAGATGGTTGTCAAAATGTCAGCTGGGGTTTCAGTCATCTGAAGGCTCTACTAGAGGTAGAGGATGGTTCATCCATGATGGCTCACTCAGATGGAATACAGCAGCATCTTTGTTTTTTGGCCAAACAAAGGGTTTGGTGAAAAGATTCAGGCATTCCTGGCTGAGTGTGATATGCTGGAGCACAGCATATGCCAGGAGTCCTGCGTTTGCAGTCCATGAACTTGGCCCTGGCCTGGTGAAGCCAGCTGCAGGTGGCTGCCGTGCCGGAAAACCATCACCAGCTCCGCCCTCTCTGGAATGCATGTTACCTGATTTCTCAGGTACTGCTGGGGACAGGCTGCTGATTGCCATTTTGCTTCTCTTCCACCTGTTCCCCACATGAATACGTTTGTCTTTGCAAATATAAGAAGAGCTGCTTCTGTTTTTCCTTTGTGCGTTTATGTGGCTGGGTTCTCAACAGCCCTTGTCTGCATAGGTCCTCCCTACCCAAGACGCCCAGCTCTTTTGAACTGTGAGTGCTTTTTGGGGGGCTGATGAGAACTCTCACTTGTCCTGGGAAAATTCTGGGCATGGAGCCATACACTCTTCAGATACAACAGGCCCCTTCCCCCCGTGACTATATTGTCCAATAACTATAAAAGCAGAATGGCCAAGAGATGGAGCTCAGTCAAGAGCGCTGGGATGGCACAAAACATGTAGTTCAAGATTTCTTCATTGTGAAGTATTTCCAGAATAGCGGTCTGGGTTGTTGGCTTGTAGATTGTCCTTATCCCCACCCCTACTAACCCTGTCCAGCTACAGGCCGTAAGATTTCAGGGGAACCATTCCCCGGCTGGGGCCTGTGGTTGATGCAGGAACTTCCTTATTCCCAAGTAAATATCCATAGGGTTAGGACCCAGTGTTGAGTGAGCTTTTTCTTGAAACTGGGCTAGATCCATGGTTTGAGAAGGGCACCCAGGAGAGAGCCTCAATGGTTGTGAAGGCAACCATAAACTTCTCAGGAGCAACAGACAGGTGCTTCCTTCAAGGGTGTTTCTATTATGTGTAACCTTCTATGACATACATTTCCTTCCAGGCTGTTTCTGTTCATATAATAGCCTACTTGTTGTCATTGTTAATAAAAACCAGTTTTGAGCATTGAACAGCTAGCAGAAGAATGCTTAAACCTTTTTTGTTTGTTGTTTGACAAGTTATGAGAAGAAAAAGCATTCTGTGGTTATACTCATAATCTATTTGAATAATGTTCTGAGCAGCCCTGGTGTATTAGTGATGGTTCTCCAGAGAAACAGACCAATAGGATATAAAAAAGGATATGTAAAAGGAGATATGTAAAAGGAGATTTATCATGGGAATTGGATCATGTGATTATGGTCAAGGGAACATACCTGGATTGCAGGTTTGCTCCCTGCCCCTGCTCAGGGTGCATGTGGGAGGCAACCCATCAATGAGTCTCTCTCACCTCTCTCTCTCTCTCTCTCTCTCTCTCTCTCTCTCTCTCTCTCTCTCTCTCTCTCTCCTTCCCTCCCTCCCTCCCGCTCTTTCACTCTCCCTCTGAAAAGCAATGGAAAAAATATCCTTGGGTGAGGATTAACAACAACAAAAGAGATGAAAACATTCTGGAGATTGGTTGCACAATGTGAATGTACTTAATGCTACTGAACTGTATACTTAGAAATTATTAAGATGGTAAGTTTTACATGGGTTTTTTTTACACCACAATTGTTTTTCTCCTCTTTTTAAAAAAATTTCATAAATCTTTATTGTTCAGATAATTACAATTGTTCCTCTTTTTCCCCCCCATAGCTTCCCTCCACCCGGTTCCCACCCCACCCTCTGCCCTTTCCTCCCCGCCACTGTCTTCATCCATAGATGTACGCTTTTTGTCCAGTCTCTTCCCGCAGCTCCCACACCCCTTTCCCCCCAAGAATTGTCAGTCCACTCCCTTTCTATGCCCCTGATTCTATTATATTCACCAGTTTATTCTGTTCATCAGATTTTTTATTCACTTGATTTTCAGATTCACTTGTTGATAGACATGTATTTGTGGTTCATAATTTTTATCTTTACCTTTTTCTTCTGCTTCCTCTTCTTTTTTTTTTTATATATATATTTTATTGATTTTTTTACAGAGAGGAAGGGAGAGGGATAGAGAGTTAGAAACATCGATGAGAGAGAGACATCGATCAGCTGCTTCCTGCACACCCCCCACTGGGGATGTGCCCGCAACCAAGGTACATGCCCTTGACCGGAATCGAACCCGGGACCCTTCAGTCCGAAGGCCGACGCTCTATCCACTGAGCCAAACCGGTTAGGGCTGCTTCCTCTTCTTAAAGAATACCTTTCAGCATTTCATATAATACTGGTTTGGTGGTGATGAACACCTTTAGCTTTTTCTTATCTGTGAAGCTCTTTATCTGCCCTTTAATTCTGAATGATAGCTTTGCTGGGTAGAGTAATCTTGGTTGTAGGTTCTTGCTATTCATCACTTTGAATATTTCTTGCCACTCCTGTCTGGCTTGCTTAGTTTCTGTTGAGAAATCAGCTGACAATCGTATGGGTGCTCCCTTGTAGGTAACAAACTGTTTTTCTCTTGCTGCTTTTAATATTCTCTCTTTGTCTTTTGCTCGTAGCATTTTAATTATGATGTGTCTTGGTGTGGTCCTCTTTGGATTCCTTTTGTTTGGGGTTCTGTGCACTTCCTGGACTTGTAAGTCTATTTCTCTCACCAGGTGGGGAAAGTTTTTGGTCATTATTCAAATAGGTTTTCAGTATCTTGCTCTCTCTCTTCTTCTGGCACGCCCATAATTCAGATGTTGGTACACTTGAGGTTGTCCCAGAGGCCTCCTTACACAATCTTCAAATTTTTGGATTGTTTTTTCTTTTTGATTTTCCAGTTGAGTGTTTTTTGCTTCTTTGTATTTCAACTCTTTGACTTGATTCTTGCAGTCCTCTAGTCTGCTGTTAGGTCTCTGTATAATATTTTTTATTTTAGTCAGTGTATGTTTCATTTCTAGTTGGTCCTTTTTCATATCATCGAGGGTCTTGCTAAATTTATTGGCCTTTTCTAGGAAATTCTTGAAAAACCTTATAACCGTGGTTTTGAACTCTATATCCAGTCGTTTGCTTTCCTCCATTTCTTTCATTTGCGATCTGTTTCTTTGTCTCTGTATTTTCACTGCTTCCCTGAGTTGGTAGAGTAGCTTTGTGTGCTAGGTGTCCTATATGGTCCAGTGGCTCAGCCTCCCCAGTTACCTGAGGTGGACACTCTTGGTGCACCCCTTTGTGGACTGTGTGCACAGCCTTGTTGTAGTTAAGTCTTGATTGTTGTTGGTATCACTGGGAGGAATTGACCTCCAGGCCAATTGGCTGTGAGGATCAGCTGTGTCTACGCTGGGAGAACTTCTGTGCTGGAGACACTCTTATGAGACAAGACTTGCAAAATTGCAAAAGCCTCTGTGCTTAGCTTGGATGGGGTGGAGTTTCAGGGTGGAGCTGACAGCCTTGGTTTCCCGTCAGCCCTGCCCTATGAGACCCCTGGGTCTCAGTGTCCCTCGGTAATAGCTGCAAGCACCTCTGAGAGAAAGCTCAAGTTTCGCCCACTGCCAGACAGTCCAGTTTCTCCCCGAATGAGTCGGGGTTCCCAGAAACTTGCCCAGAACTGGAGTTCAGCGCAGTCAGGAGCTTCTGTCTCCCTTCCACTTTAGAAAGCCAGCCACTCACTCAGCCTCCCATGCATTCAGCAGTCAGTCCTTTCTGTGCGCGCGCGCCTCCAGACCTCTGCCTTCCGCTGCTCCCAAGTCTCAGTGTGTTTTCTCTTTTCCTGACAGTCCAGATTCCCCCTGAATGAGTCTGGTTTCCCAGCATCTCGCCCGGGACTGGAGTTCAGTGTAGTCGGGAGCTTCCTTCTCCCTCCCGCTTTAGAAAGCCAGCCGCGCACTCAGCCGCCCGTGCACACAGCCACCCATCCCCTCCGCGTGCGAGTCTCCGTACCTCAGCCTTTTGTAGCTCCTCTGAGTCTCAATGTGATTTCCTCTTTTCTTCTAGTTGTAGAATTTCCACTCAGCCAGCTTTCCTGTGGTTCTGGATGGTGTCCATTTTGTCTTTTAGTTGTAGTTTTGATATTGTTGTGCAAGGCAGCAGTTTAGGTGTTTACCTTTGCCGCCATCTTGGTTTCTCCTCGCACACCACAATTTTTTAAAATACATGTCTTATTAAAGACAAACAAGTGTAGGATAGGATGTGAACAAACCAGAAGTCTTATACACTCCTGGTGAGAATATAAAATAGTATAGCCACTTTGGAAAAATATTTTGGTGGTTTCTTAACAAAAACATAAACTTTACCATATGACCCAGTAATTTCATATGTATAAATCTACCCAGGAAAAATAAAACATATGTTTGCAAAAAAGATATGTACATAAATGTTCACCGCAGCATTATTCATAATGGTCAAAAATTGGACACAACTTAAATGACCATCAACTGGTGATAGATAAAATGAGTGTGGTATGTCCATACAATAAAATATTAAAGCAACAAAAAGGAACAAACTATTGGCCTATGCTACAACATGGTTGAACATCAAAATCACTACATTAATTGAAAAAAGCTAGATTCAAAAGACCTGCATATCATATGAATCCATTTATATAAAATGTCAAGCAAAGCTAAATTTATAAAGACCAAAATAAAGCAGATCAGCGGTTGCTTAGGCTTGGGAATGCAATTAAGGATTAACTGTAAGCAAGCACAAATGAACTTTTTGGGGGTGATGAAAATGTTCTAAAACTGGATGGTGTTGATGATTGCACTCTATAAATTCACTAAAAGCCTTTGATATGTACATTTTAAATTGGTGAATTTTATAGTATGTAAGTTTTACCTCAGTAAAATAAATATTGCCCAGCTGGTGTAGCTCAGTGGTTGAACGTTGACCTAGGAACCGGGAGATCACGGTTTGATTCCTAGTCAGGACATATGCCCAGGTTACAGACTTGATCCCCAGTGGGCAACAGGCAACCAATCAATGATTCTCTCTCATCACTGATGTTTCTGTTTCTCTCTCCCTCTCCCTTCCTCTCTGAAATCAATAAAAAATATATTTTAAAAATAATAATAAATAAATGCATAAATATTAAAAGCAACGCCATGCCCCACATATGGGAGCCATCTAGGAAGCAGATCCCCCAGCCCTATTCAAGCTGCTATCTTAGCTGAGCTCTGCCCAACATGAAGATTTGTGAG
Organism: Plecotus auritus; assembly: GCF_963455305.1. Classification (NCBI taxonomy): domain Eukaryota; kingdom Metazoa; phylum Chordata; class Mammalia; order Chiroptera; family Vespertilionidae; genus Plecotus; species Plecotus auritus. The sequence continues at coordinate 34,828,044 of NC_137783.1, read as the reverse complement.
TAAAATAAAACCATGCACATACACAAACGCACATCCCCAAAACGTAACAATAAAATCTCATGTTGCCACAGATTCTAACATGCTTCCTCTACCTTCTTGAAGAGACAGCGTCTATCATGAAATAATTCCCACCAGTGAAGTGCACTTTACACACACAATCACCTTTCATCCCCATAGCAACCCTAGGAGGTACGTACCAGTGTACATGTAATATAAAACAGCACAGATGATCAGCTATCCCAATTTCATAAACACTGAAGTACAAAAACATCAGCCTTCCGATTAAGGAAACACCGTTGACCCTTGAACAGCACGGATTTGAACTGCACAGGTCCACTTCTACGCAGATTTTATTTTTCTTTTATTTTTTTTAAATATATTTTATTGATATTTTACAGAGAGGAAGGGAGAAGGATAGAAAGCTAGAAACATTGATGAAAGAGAGACATCGATCAGCTGCCTCCTGCACACCTCCCACTGGGGATGTGCCCGCAACCAAGGTACATGCCCTTGACCGGAATCGAACCCGGGACCCTTCAGTCCGCAGGCTGACGCTCTATCCACTGAGCCAAACCGGTTTCGGCAGATTTTATTTTTTCAATAAATACACACAATATTGTAAAGGTGCTTCTCTTCCTTGTGATTTTTGTAATAACATTTTCTTTTCTCTAGCTTACTTTATGGTAGAATACAGTACATAATACATATAACGTACAAAATATGTGTTCATCGACTGTTATTGGCAAGGCTTCTGGTCAACAGTAGGCTACTAGTAATTAAGTTTCTGGAGAATCAAAATTATATGGGATTGATTTTCAACTGCCTGGCAGGTGGTACCTCTAACCCCCATGTTGTTTAAGGGTCAATTCTACTTATTATCCCCATTTTACATATATAGAAACTGAGATTTAAAGAGAAAAAATAATTCCACAAGGTCACATGGCCTGTATGTGACCGAGTTAATAGCTATGCTATTAGCTATGGTACTTGACTGCCTTCTACCACACTATCATATGCTTTTTATATATATACTCCCCCAAAAAATAACCGCCTCTCTTGAGAATAGTCGATCTCTGAGAGGGTAGGATTTGATCATTGCTCTGCCAACCCTGATGGGCCCTGGACAGTCAGCCCAAAAACTCTTGCTTAGCCCTTCTATTATAGAGAGAGCAGATGGGTGACTCTCCACTCTGAGCCAGTCCCTTTGAATGCCTGTCTCTCTGGCTTTTACTTGTCAAAGAACTCCATCTGTTGCTGTCCTGGGGGAAAGGGACACACTTTTAGATGATCAGGAAATAGAAGGAATGAGAAGAGATGGAAAATGAGGGGGTCAGTCCACTTGTAAATTTTAAAGTGAAAAGAGTACAGGTGCCTAGGAAATCGTGAAGAGAAAGTACATTTGACCAGGAGGAAAAGCACGAGACTTCGGGCTGAGGCCCTTTGCAAGGGGATCCTGTGCTGTTCTGATGCTTGCCTGTTGGGAAATGGAGAGAGGGCAAGTGAATAGAAAAGGTCAAGAAAGCCATAGCTTCTAAGTTTTGACAAAAACATCCCATAAACGGTGCACTTACATAAGTGACTGCCATGTTGTTAATTTTTTAAGTCTCGCCAGCCCACCACCCTGGTGGAGAAGGGAAACAACAGAGTCACACCTTAACATTAACATCCCACCCACCTTAAAACAAAGCCAATTTGGGTGTCTGGACTGAAGTTTCTCTTGCCTTTGCAGGAAAAGACGGTAGAACTAGTGTGAATGTAGGTGTTGTAGCTACACAGCTGCTGTAGACTTCATACCTTAAAAAAGAAAAATCACCTTATTCTGCTGGTGTTAAAAAGTCTCAGGCAACTGACAAGTTAAAGAACATTAAGGCTGTTGGGATAATTTGCAGATATTTCTAACACAGAATGCTGGGAAGGGTAAAGGGAGAGAGGGAGAAAGAGCGGGAGAGAGCCGACAGAGGAAATACAACAAAGAACATTCAGTATCAGAGGCAGGGAAACTGTGAAGTCATCTCTGAGTATGTCATTTAATGCTGGGTTCCACAACCCTCTGGATGATTGTGTGGTTTAGCATCTAGGCACCATAAAATAGCTGCCCCTGAGTTTAGAGCCTGAAAGAATAAAATGTAATAACATTGCATAGAATTATAGACACACAGATTGATCCAGTGGTGAGCCACGGGTACTGTTTGCCCTGGGTACAAACTATATGGGGCTCATTGGAGAGAACTGAAGCATGCTATAAAACAGCCAGTAATTCTAAACAATGTTTGTGATAAAACACTCTTACCCCAAAATCTTTCATTGATTTAAGTTCTAAACTATTCCTGCAGTTCCTCCTAAGTTTTTTTTTTTAACACCTTTATTGTGATATAATTCACCTATCATAAAATTCACCTATTTAAAGTATACGATTCTTTGGCTTTTAGTATATTCACAGAATTGCACAGCCATCACCACAACCTAAATTTAGAACACTTCCATCACCTGTCAGGTTTTAGTAATCCTATGTAATAAAAGGCTAACATGCAAATTGTCCCCATGGGCGGGAGTTCAACCCACCAGGAGTTAGATGTGCACTGACCACCAGGGGGTGGCACAGAACATGGTGGGCGTCAACGACACGGCGCTGGCAGTGGGCAGCAGTGGAGGCGCTGCTGGCCCCAATGGGCCCCGACGAGAGTGGGACCATGGTGGGAATGTGGAGCAGGCGAACAGGCGGTGCCAGGACAAGGCAGATGCAAAGGGAGGCCCCGGCCAGCAGCCGGCAGCCGCTGGGGACCCTACCCAAGCACAAATTTCGTGCATTGGGCCTCTAGTATATATATATAAACTTCTAATTAGCACATTTTCATTACTAATCCTTTAATAGCTTTGCATGCTACATGGAAGTTAATTTGGAGAATTTCCACTTATACTGTTGGCCCCTGACCCAACAGAATTAAGCTAATGCCATTTGTTTTGAAAGTAAGTTCATAATGATCTAGAATTATTTTAGGTCATTGGGCAGTTTTTGCCTCCAAGTGCTATAATTTACATATTTCTATCTTTAAACAGTAGAAGAAAAATAAACAATGATAGATGTAAGCACCTTTCTTTTTAGTTACCTTTTTTTCCTTGTATGAAATTTTTATATGAGGTTAATTAAATACAAAAATATTTACAAAGAGCTAGAATCAGACTTGAATAATGTCTGGTGAAACACCAAACTTTAAAAAATTCCCTTAAGATCTATACATAGAAATCGAGGAAAAGGTTATACAACAACAAAATGCAAGGAAATGGGACTTTTACATTACGAAGGAACAATAAAAGTTCAAAGAACAATGCCAAGAGAAAAAAATGAAAGGTGCAGACCTTACCTTGCTAGAAGAAATCACTAGTCAATGTCTGAACTTCAAACAATTGACACCTATTTTATATTTTATTTTATTTTTATATTTACTTTTAGGGAGAGAAGAAGGGAGAGTGATAAAAAGATAGAAACATCGATGAGAGAGGAACATCCTTGATTGCCTGCCTCCTGTAAGGCCCCTACATGGGATTGAGCCTGAAATCTAGGTAGATGCCCTTGACCAGGGACCCTTCAGAATGGATACCTATTTTAAAGCAAGGATCAAAATATGCCAATATTTATTATTGTTCAGTCATTTTCTCAGATTTTTTTTTTATAAAATGAAAAGCTATGGAATTTTTTATTAAATTACAGAAAAAGTATTTTCTGTTAAAATTAACATCTTAATGGAATTTTTTTATTGTGGAGACATTTGAAAGTCTAAAATCAATCATGGCGACAGACATGAAAAGTATTGCAATTTCTGGAATTCTTGTTAAATCCAATTTTTATGACTGCCAAATTTATCTTCATGTTTAAGACTTTCCCTAACTCTTTATCATCTACTAGTGGCCCAATGCACAAAATTCGTGCGTGGGGGTGTGTCCCTCAGCCCGGCCTGCACCCTCTTCAATCTGGGACCCCTCGGGGGATGTCCGACTGCCGGGATTGGGCCTAAACCGGCAGTCGGACATCCCTCTCGCAATCCGGGACTGCTGGCTCCTAACCGCTCACCTGCCTGCCTGCCTGATTATCCCTAATCACTCTGCCTGACTGCCTGCTCACCCTCAACTGCCCCCCACTGCCAGCTTGCTCGCCCCCAACTGCCCCCCTGCCGGCCTGATTGCCCCCAACTGCCTCTGCCTCGGCCCCACCACTATGGCTTTGTCCAGAAGGACATCCAGAAGGTCTCCTGGTCTAATTAGCATATTACCCTTTTATTAGTATAGATAGAGGCCTGGTGCACGGGTGGGGGCCAACTGGTCTGCCCTGAAGGGGGTTCTAGATCAGTGTGGGGGTCTCCTTGTGGGGCGGGGCTGGCCTGGGCAAGGCACCTGGGGCAGTTTGCAGGCTGGCCATACCCCCATCAGGGTGGGGGTCCCCACTGAGGGGCATGGCTAGCCTGGGTGAGGGGCTGAGGGCAGTTTGGGGGTGTTTGCAGACCAGCCAAGCCCCTGGCTTTGTCCAGAAGGACGTCTGGAAGGTCTCTGGAAGGTCTCCCAGTCTAATTAGCATATTACTCTTTTATTAGTATAGATTGCTTTTGTGTGAAAGGAACCTTTCCAAGTTAAAATTATTAAAATATGTTGCTTGCTCTGAAGATATAGTGACAAATCTGGCTACACAATCTATTGAATGTAAAGATATGAACAAGGTCAAATTTGATTAAATCACTGACAAATTTTTCTAAGTAACACTCAAAAACAGAAAGCATAATATTATTCATTTCTGTCACAGACTAATATGTAGGTATTTTCCCCTTCTTTCAAAAATACATTAAAAAGCATTGGTACTTTCCTTTATCCTTTATTTTATTGAAATATTTTTATTTTTATCAGTATGCTTATATATAAAGTTAAATAAAAGAAAATTTTCTCCATCTGCATTTTTATCCTGGCCATAATTATTATTTATTCACTTTTATGATATTACTGAAATGAATTTTGTCTTATAGAATGGGGGTGGGGTGGCTTTTAAAAACAACAAAATAATCTGCTCTATGTGTCAGATATGCAAGATATCTGACCACTACATTGATCATCTTTGAAAATTACTTTTATGTTTGATTTCCTTTTTTTCCCATTCCCTATGCCAGTGGTCGGCAAACTGCAGCTCACGAGCCACATGCGGCTCTTTGGCCCTTGAGTGTGGCTCTTCCACAAAATACCATGGCCTGGGCGAGTGTATTTTGAAGAAGTGGCGTTAGAAGAAGTTTAAGTTTAAAAAATTTGGCTCTCAAAAGAAATTTCAATCGTTGTGCTGTTGATATTTGGCTCTGTTGACTAATGAGTTTGCCGACCACTGCCCTATGCCATACTTTTATATCCCCATGACTATTCTGTAACAACCAATTTGTGCTTCATAATCCCTTCACATTTTTAACCCATCCTGCCAACCCCCACCCTATTAAGCAACTGTCAAAACATTCTCTGTATGTATGAGTCTATGTTCTACTTTTTTATTTATTTTGTTTTTTAGATTCAATTGTTGATAGATATGTATTTATTGCCATTTTATTGTTCATATTTTAAATCTTTTTTCCTTCTTATTTCATGTAATACTGGTTTGGTGGTGATGAACTACTTCTTGTCTGGCAAGCTGTATATATGTCCTTCGATTCTAAATGATAGCTTTGCTGGGTAGAGTAATCTTGGCTGCCTTTTCACCATTTTGAATATTTCTTGCCAATCCTTTCTGTACTGCAAAGTTTCTGCTGAGAAATCAGCTGATGTTCTTATCAGAGCTCCCTTGTAGGTAATTAACTGCTTTTCTCTTGCTGCTTTTAAGATTCTTTCTTTGTCTTTAACCTTTTGAATTTTAATTATGATGTGTCTTGGTGTAGACCTCTTTGGGTTCATCTTGTTTGGGACTCTCTGCACTTCCTGGACTTGTATATCTATTTCCTTCACCATCCATGTTAAGGAAGTTTTCCATAATTTTAAATAATATATATATATATATATATATATATATATATATATATATATGTATATATATATATATTATTGATTTCAGGGAGGAAGGGAGAGGGAGAGAGAGAGATAGAAACATCAATAATGAGACAGAATCATTGATCAGCTGTATTCTGCATACTCCCCATGGGAACTGAGCCCGCAACCTGGGCATGTGACCTGACTGGGAATCAAACCATGACCTCCTGGCTCATAGGTCCACACTCAACCACTGAGCCACACTAGCCAGGCCATCAGTTTTTTACACAGGTTTTCAATTCCTTGCTCTCCTTTTCTTCTTCTGGCACCCCCATGATGCAAATGTTAGTATGCTTAAAATTGTCCCAGAAGCTCTTTACACTACCCTCATTTTTGGGGGGTTCTTTTTCTTTTTGCTGCTTTGATTTGGTGTTTTTGCTTCCTTATATTCCAAACTAGAGGTCCGGTGCATGACATTCGTGTACTTGGGGGGAGGGGTGTCTCTTAGCCCGGCTTGCACCTCTCGTAGTCCGGGAGCCCTTGGGGGATGTCCAACTGACAGCTTAGGCCTGCTCCCCAGCCTAAGACTCCCTTAGCATTGCTGCAGAGGCAGGAGAGGCTCCCGCCACCACCACTGCACTCGCCAGCCATGATCCCGGCTTCTGGTTGAGCAGCACTTCCTCCTGCATTGAGCATCTGCCCCCTGGTGGTCAGTGCGTGTCACAGCGACCGGTTGTTCTACCTTTCAGTTGATTTGCATATTAGCCTTTTATTAGGATTGCTGACTTGAATCTTTTTATTTTTATTTTTAAATATATTTTATTGAGTTTTTACAGAGAGGGAGGGAGAGGGATAGAGAGTTAGAAACATCGATCAGCTGACTCCTGCACACCCCCTACTGGGGATGTGCCCACAACCAAGGTACATGCCCTTGACTGGAATCGAACCTGGGACTCTTCAGTCCGCAGGCTGACGCTCTATTCCAGCCGTGGGCAAACTATGGCCCGTGGGCTAGATCCGGCCCATTTGGCTGTTCTATCCGGCCCACGGAGCCGAAAGAGCGGAGGGTTCTCTTGCTCTCCCCTCCGCTCCTTCACCAGCAGCAGTGTTAACATGGCAACGCCGGGAAACACGGCCACAGCTCCTTCTTCTGAGTGGGCGGATTTATATCCGCCCATTCAGTAGAAGGAACAACCTGTCAGTCTTCCAGAGCCTCCTTGTAATGCCCGCGGACGTGTCCCCCGACATCACCCTGGGAATGCATAGACACGTTATCGTGGTGATGTAGGGAGACATGCCCCTGGAGAGCACAGTATCAGAGCATTAGCTAAAAAGGAGACCAACAACACTGTTCCCACTGAAGTTGATGTTTTAAAGACCAAAAACCTTTCAACCCAGTCTACATTGCCATCTACATCTACGTCCCGGGCATAATTTGGAAGTTGCACTAAAGAAAATGTTTAATTTACTGTTTACACATTTTGTTCTTTTCTATTTGTTTTAGTTTTAAATTATTTTATTATATTTAGGTTTAATTTGAAAGGCTTTTGTACCTTTCCTTTGTTAGGCAATTTTATTTTGCCTTTGCCATCTTCAATATAAGGTATGTTATTGTGCTATGATTCCTCCATTTTTTGAAGTTTCAAATTATAATAATTAGTGTTTACATTCTTCTTGTTAAAATGTTTGAAATGAATAAAACTATTGAAATAAAAAAAAAAGACTGTACCCTTTTATGTAATGATGTTTACTTTGAATTTATATTAGTTCACACAAACACTCCATCCATGCTTTTGTTCCGGCCCTCCGGTCCAGTTTAAGAACCCATTGTGGCCCTCGAGTCAAAAAGTTTGCCCACCCCTACTCTATTCACTGAGCCAAACCGGTCAGGGCTGATTTGAATCTTGGTTTCATCTAGTCTACTGTTGATTCCCTGTTAACTATTCTTCATTTCATTTAGTGTAGCCTTCATTTCTGACTGGTCCTTTATCTATGGCTTCCATGTCCTTTTTTTATGCTGTTGGAGTTCTCACTACGTTCATTGAGCATCCTTATAATCAGCGTTTTGAATTCTGCTTCTAGTAGATTGCTTGTTTCCATTTTGTTTAGTTCTTTTTCTGGAATTTTGCTCTGTTCCTTCATTTGGGACATGTTTCTTTGTCTCCTCATTTTGGCAGCCTTTCTGTGTTTGTTTCTATGTCTTAGGTAGAGCTGCTACTTCTCCCAGGCTTGGTAGAGTGGCCTAATGTAGTAGATGTTCAGTAGGGCCCAGTGGCACAGCCTCCCTGATCACTCAAGCGGGGCATTCGAGGTGTGCCTCCCATGTGGGCATTTTACAGATGAGGTTTAGCAAAGTATCAGGGCTAGGGAAACTTTCTCCTTACCCTTTTAGTTCTGGTTTGTCGAACAAGTCAAATGACATGCAGCAGGTTAACAGAACACCAAATTCTAATATGTGCACGTGGGGAAACCACATAAGCATGGAAATTCCCAAAACAGAGAGGCAAACCAAGGTATATATGTCATTTTGGACTAAGGAGAGGGAGATAGGCAATTCACAGATAGATGAGAAAGAGCAAACATTTGGTAAACAAAATCTTGCAGGCCCACCCAGAAACAATGGGATACAAAGGGAAATCTAGTGAACAGATTTTTCACTTGGATTCTTTCTGTCTGCCACTTAATTCATATACACTGGGAAGCAGGTTTTTCTATCTAAATCTCTTTAGGCAGGAAAGGGGGAGGAAAAAAACCCACACACCTCTTCCTGAGTTTGTCAGGCTTTGTTTTCAACTCAAAATAATCTGCATGCTAGGGTGGCACATTCTGGGGAGACTCTCCTGACACCCACAGTTCCCTCCAATGAAAGTTCCCTGGAAGTTTCCCATATCAAAATCTGAGCTGGTGGCTGTGGAGAGAAGAAATGAGTTAGTAGCTGAGTGGTAAGAGATTGTAAAGAGACAGAAGAACATAGGTTAGCATGAGGATAGACAAACCAAAAAGAACCAATCAGAGCATATCCCCACATTCCATTTAAACCAGTTTCCCATTCTTGGGAATAAGTCAGTCTGATAAAATGCCTTTCCTTCATTTATCAGATGGAAACTATTAATCCTTTCTTTGAACAGAATTAAGTTAGATACTACTTACCCTGTTTAGTTTATACAGAAACAGCACTTCACCAATGATTGCACAAGGCTCCTCCTTGCTGGGCAGTCTGTGTTTCTAGGACACAATGATTTTGGAGAACCACAGAGGCTAAGCTGTTAACTTCTGAATAGAGTATCTTCAAAGTTTACATAGTGGTATTGAACTCTTGTTCCTTTACCATAGAGACATTTAAGATTGTCCTTTCCAATTTGTAGTCTTCAAAGCTTGGGACTAAGACCCCTAATGCTGAAGAAAAAAACAAAAAACACCTTGGATTTGTGACACACAAGAGGACTCTTTACAGTTTCTTGCCTAGAACATTTGTGTGGCACAACTTGATGAGCAAAGAAGCTTGTTATTGGCTGCCATTTAGGATGGAGTGTTTGGTGACAGAAGGAGGGAGGTATCCAAGTCCACATCGTCCTGACTATTTAGGTGAGAACCTTTGTACGCCGTGTCACCACATAAGATGAAAAGGCCATGTGGTTTACACACAAGGTGAAAGTAGAATCTGTAATTCCTAGGCTCTGAAGTATTCCCTGGCCCTTGCCACTGGTACTGTTAGCATTCACACACCTCTGTTTTCCATGTGCTCCTGTCAATCTGTGAGTGCAAAACAGATTGTGAAATAGCTGGTATAGGAGGCCTGTAGTCTGGTTTTGACAGTTATAAAGCTTGGTTCTGTCACTTAGCCAAGTAAGTCCAGGTTTTTGGTTTACCCATATATAGTTTGTGGTATTGGACAACTTAACCAGGGGACAGCTGCAACACCCTAAGTTGTACAAGGGTGGCTTGTGAGCCATCCAGGACATTTTTTTGGCAGATATTTGTGCCAAAAAAAGTAGTGCTAGAGTCACTAGTAATTTCCTTGAGAGGTTTAAAAATACCTTCTGTGGAGTCTCACTGCAGAGTTTGGTTGCAATATTGCCCTGATATGTCACTCAGGAAGGTCCAATGTTGTGCCTGTTTTCAATACAAAGGACTCTCCCTTGTCTTTATGAGATTTTTTTAAAAATATATTTTTATTGATTTCAGAGAGGAAGGGAGAAGGAGTGAGAGATAGAAATCATTGGTGATGAGAGAGAATCATTAATCAGCTGCCTCCTGCATGCCCCCTTCTAGGAATTGAGCCCACAATCTTGGCATGTGCCTGACCAGGAATTGAGTTGTGACCTCTTGGTTCATATGTTGATGCTCAACCACTGAGCCACACCACTGGAGCTTCTATAGAGGTTTTCTGGGGCCCAAATGACTCACCAGAAGAAGCGGACTAATGTTTGTCTTCTCATGAATACATGGATACCTTACTCCTTTGTTCATTCATCTTCCATACTCAGTTCCCTAGGTGTTCACATTGACCTGAATAAAGACTACTCAGGCTCTTCTGCACTATCTAGATGTTGTCATAACAATAGTCAGATTGATTAGTTAGCATAACCAGGGTTTGGTAAACTGGCATAGCGGGGTGTTTGGTCTATGCCATACCTATTGAAAAAGAGAGAATTAGTAAGAGCAAGATACAGGTTGAAATGAAATCCATAGTGGAAGCTGAGAGAGAGAGAGAGAGAGAGAGAGAGAGAGAGAGAGAGAGAGACAACCACTGTCCAGTCAGCTTTCTAAAAAATTGTTCATTAATAAGAGAAGGTGTGTGGGTGTTTTTGTTGTTGTTGTTGTTTTTTTTAATGTCTGTATTTAGGGAGTCTTAAAAGCAGGGGCTGGGTTGGGGAGAGGTAGGTGATTCACGATCTTGGAAAAAGCCGTCTACTTTGCAGTGCTATCTGCTTCTGGGGCCTGAGAATTAACTCTGGAAATCCTTAGTTTAAGGTCACCTATAGGGACTACCTTCCAGTTGTCTTGAGAGCTATGATATGGGTCTATTCTGACATAGTGTGCATGGATCCAAGAGGACTTTAAAAAAATTTGGATGGCAAGGTAGGTGGTTAGCAGTGCCTCATAAGGTCCTTCCCATCAAGGGGACAGCACATGTTTTCTTCTAAAGACCTTAATGTGTACCTGGTCTCCTGGTCAGAAGGGATGACAAGGCTTGCCAGTTGATGGAGGCTATGCCTTTTTTACCTGTTGGTGATATGCTTCAAACATACTAGTTAGTTCTTGTATATAGCTAGTCATAGTATCAAATTGTTTGTTTAAATTGTCATAATGTTTGCTTAATCCAGTAATGGAAGGTTTAGAGAAGCTAGAAGGCATTGGGTGTTCAAAAACTATTTCAAAAGGAGTTAACCCAATGCCTCCTATTTGGAGTATTCTGGATCTTTATAAGGGCCAAGGACAAAGCTTCTGGTATTTAAAGTCCAGTTTCTTGACATCTTTTCTAAAGTCCTTCTTATGTCTAGATTTTTATATTCCACCTTTTCTGATGATTGAGGATGATATGGGGTATGAAATTTTAAGGAGTACCCCAGAATTTTTGAAAGCAGGTTATCTATCTCTGTTATAAAGTGATTGCCTCAGTCTGATTCAATCCATAAAGGAATGGCAAGTATCTCAGTTACTGGTTTCTTTATACCACAGCTGTGGCATCATCATGTCTACCTGGATGACATTTAGCCCACCCAATAAACATGCAGACAATACCAGTGAGAATAGCCTAGTTGGAGGTAACTGTATAAAATCCATTTGAGGTGATAGGACAGTATTGGCTTAGGAGAATTTCCTGAGCTACATTTATTTCTTCCAGAAAGTGCCATTCTCCTTTCCCCATGTTCAGTTACCCCAAGTCCTGACTATCTATAGAAGTCTATTTTTTGTTTTAATATTTATATTGAGATTTTAAAACAATTTTTATTAATATAGGAAAGTTAACAAATAACATCATATATGACTGTAATACTTGCAAATATATCTTCATCCCCAGGTTCTTGTTAATCTTTTGATATTATTGATTGGGTATTGGTCATGCAGAGTTTTTTGATTTTTTAAAATGAAGTCAACAGTGGCTTCTGGTTTTTGAGTTATAGAAGTCTTTCTTACTTCAAGAGTTAAAAGATATTGTCTTGCCCAGCTGGTGTGACTCAGTGAACTGAGTGTCATCCCATGCACCAAGAGGTCATAAGTTCAATTCCCGGTCAGGGCACTTGCCTGAGTTGCAGGCTCCATCCCCAGTAGCGGGTGTACAGGAGGCAGCCAATCAATGTTTCTCTCTCATCGATGTTTCTATCTTTCCCATCCTCTTTCTTTAAAAAATCAGTAAAAATAAAATATATATATATTTGTTATTGTTAATGCTCACATGAGGATATTTTTCCACTGATTTTTAGGGAGTGTGGAAAAGAGAAGGAAAGACAGTGAACTTGTGCTAGACCAGGGCCCAGGCAGGGGAGGAGCCTGCAACCAAGGTATGTGTCCTTGACCAGAATCGAACCTGGGACTCTTTGGTCTGCCGGCCGATTCTCTATCCATTGAGCCAAACTGGCTAGTGCAAAAGATAATTTTTTAAAAAAGATATTGCCCCTCTTTTCTTCCAGAAATTTACAGTCTCTCACTGTCTTTATACTTTTGGGGAGGATTACCAATTATTGCAAGATATCAGGTAGTAATAGGTATTTGACATTGTTCTTTCTTTCCAGTTGGCTATTTAGTTGTTTCAGCACAACACTTTGAATTATTTATCCTTTTTTATTATTAGAAATGCCACTTTTATTTTTCATTCTTATTTGTTTTAAGGCCCTTTCTAAGTTTCAATTCTTTTTCAAGTTTTTTTTGTGTGTGCAAATTCATGCTCCATTATCACATCATTTCAATTATTGTAGTTTAATAATAGGTTTAACTCTCTGAGGTTGCTAATTTGGGGTTTAATAACAGGTTTTGCTACCTCCTACAGCAATCTGGAGAACATCTCAGTAAATGCTCAGGTCAAAAGCCTTGCAGTAATTCTCTTTATCTCACATACTACCCCTTCTACCTTCAAAACATATTCTGGCCAGATGCTCAGTTGGTTGGAACATCGCCCCGTATAGTACACCAAAATGTTGGATTGGATTCCCAGTCAGGGCACATACCCAGGTTGCAGGTTCCATTCCCGTTCAGAGCACGTACAGGCGGCAACCAACTGATGTTTCTCTCTCACACTGATATCTCTCTCTCTCTCTCTCTCTCTCTCTCTCTCTCTCTCTCTCTCTCTCGGTCTCTCTCTCGGTCTCTCTCTCTCTCTCTTCCTCTTCCTCCTCTTCTCCTTCCTCCTCCTCCTCTCTAAAAATCAATAAACATATCCTCAGGTTAGGATTTAAAAATTTTAAAACAAAACAAAAAAAAACCCATATTCTGAATCTGAACCATTTTCTCTCACTCCATCCTAGACGAAGCTGCCATCATTATGCATAGCCTCCCATGGTTTTCTTGCTTCTGTGCTTGGTGTCCCTACATTTAATCTTTGTACAGAAGCCTATGTTATGTGTAAGTCAGATGCCAGCCTCCTGTTCAAAGACCCTCCAGTAGCATTAGATCTTAGAGTAAAAAGCAACCTCTAGCCAGTTTGGCTGAGTGGATAGAGCATCGGCCTGCGGTTTGATTCCAGTCAAGAGCATGTACCTGGTCAGGGCTTGTGCAGGAGGCAACCAATCGATGTGTTTCTTTGACATCGATGTTTCTTTCTGTCTTTCTCTCTCTCTCTAAAAATCAATGGAAAAATATCCTCAAGTGAATATTAAAAAAAAAAAAAAAGCAAATACACAGCCCCAATGACTTCTCTGACCTTCACCTTCCACTTCCTCCTCCAACCCCAGAGGTTTCCTTGCGCGCATATATATATATATATATATATATATATATATATACACACATATTTATATATACATACATATATACAATTGATTTCAGAAAGGAAGGAAGAGGGAGATAGAAACATCAATGATGAGAGAGAATCATTGATCAACTGCCTCCTGCATGTGCCCTGATTGGGAATCAAACTGTGACTTCCTGGTTCATAGGTTGATACTCAATCACTGAGCCACATCGGCCAGGCCTCTTTGCTATTCTTGAAACAAACACATAAAAAACAACAACAGCCCTGACAGGTTTGGCTCAGTGGATAGAGCGTTAGCCTGCGGACTGAAGGGTCCCGGGTTCAATTCCAGTCAAGGGCATGTACCTTGGTTGCAGGCACATCCCCAGTGGGGAGTGTGCAGGAGGCAGCTGATCAATGTTTCTCTCTCATTGATGTTTCTAACTCTCTATCCCTCTCCCTTCTTCTCTGTAAAAAAATCAATAAAATATATTAAAAAACAACAGCAACAACTTACCATAATTTATTCCAAGTCTTACACTTGCTGTTCTGCCACCTACCACTTGCTTCCCTCTGATATCTATTTAGGTTGGAGGCAGAAAGGGCAGAAAGGAAGAAAGAAGTGCAAATACACTGTTGTCACAATTTCTGAATAGAAAGTAACTAGACACTATCTAAACAAATAGAAGATAGAGTATATTTCATAATAAAGATAACAAAACAAAAACAAAAATGCAGCTCTAGCTGGTTTGGCTCAGCAGATAGAGCATTAGCCTGAGGACTGAAGGGTCCTGGGTTCAATTCTGGTCAAGGGCACATGCCTGGGTTAAAAAAAAAAAAAAAAAGCAAGCTTCCCAAATTGTCAGCAGAAACATACATATAGACACAAAACAAGCATAGAAGACATAGTGAAAATTTATTTTTAAAAATCTAAAAATAAGAAATCATTTAAAAATAATAAAATCAAAACATCTAACTATGATATCCACAAATGTAAATTCTGGAGGCTAAGTCCAGCAGGTCATAATAAATGTGAGAAGTCCTCAAAAGGTTGAATGGACATTTTCAGCAGGGCTGAAAATCTGCACATTATTACCTGCTGCTGGAACAGCCGAAGGCAATTCCCCTAACCTGATAATCCTTTACTGTTTACCAAACCTTACCTTTGATATGTATATCTGCTTTGCTAAAGGGAAAAATGTGTGAATAAAGAGCCTTGGGTCCAAAGATTCAGAGAGCTTAGTCACTAGAACTAAGTTCCCGCCTGGCATTCCCCAATGCCTTCAAAATTTATATTTCATGTCTAGTTTATTCATTTACATGCAGCCCTTCTCCAGATTCCTGAACCCTTATTGCAGAAAAAACCCTAGCATGTATATATGCTAAAACCTATCTATTAAAAAAAGGATTCTGGCCCTAGCAGGTTTGACTCAGTGGATAGAGCATTGGCCTGCAGACTGAAGGGTCCCAGGTTCGATTCCGGTCAAGGGCACATGCCCCTGTTGTGGGTTCGATCCCAAATAAAGGGTGTGCAGGAGGCAGCTGATCAATGATTCTCTCTCATCATTGATATTCCCCTCTCTCTCTTCCTCTTCCTTACTCTCTGAAATCAATAAAAATATATTTAAAAAAAATATTCTGCACAGAGAAAAGACAGGTGGTTGCCAGAGGAGAGGATGGTTGGGGGATAGATGAAGAGATTAACAAGCACAAATTGGTAGTTACAGAATAGTCACAGGGATATAAAGTTCAGCATAGGGAATATAGTCAATAATCCTATATAATAAAGAGCTAATATGCTAATTAGACCAAACAGCAGAATGACCATCCAGACGACCTTCCGAATGAAGCCTGGGCTGGGAGAGGCTGTGAGGGCCGAGCCCCTTGCACGAATTTTGTGCATTGGGCCTCTAGTATTGTAATAACAATGTACAGTGCCATGGGTACTGGAAATATCAGGAGGATATTGGAGTCCAACCACTATGCTATACACCTGAAACTAATACAAAATAGTATTTAATGTGAGCTATAATTAAAAAATAAAATTTTTAAAAGAAATAAATACATAAAGGATTCTGGTTGAATTATAAAACAAAGAACATTCTTCACTGTATATTGCATACATAAAAAGAGCACTAAATTGAAATTACTTACTTTTTGAAAATAAAAGGATAAATATATTCTGGGAAAATACAAATAAAAGAAAGTAGAGGTTGTGATATTAATATCAGATGAGATTAAATTCTGAAAAATAGTTACCAAGATAATATTTTATAAAGGATACAGTATCACATGAAAGTCTTACAGATATGCCTTAATATGTATAATTTGACCAAAATTGTTGGAAGTCACAGTGCAGTGGTAGAGAATCTGGAGGTCCTTGTGTTGTTTTCTATGGCCTTGAGCCATCATTAAGTACCACCTTCACTTTTTAGGCCATATCCAAGTACTGCCTGTGCAGTTATTGACCTTATGTTTTCCTTTAAAGTGATTTATTTTTTAACTGAAATATGTTTGTTTAATATAAAACTTGGCAAATGCAAAAAAAGTTAATGCCCTATCAGAAAAAGACAGCTGTTCCTCAGTTTTGAGAATGCAATTCTTTTATAAAAATATATTTTTATTGATTTTGGAGAGGAAGGGAGAGGGAGAGAGAGAAACATCAATGATGAGAGAGAATCTCTGATCACCTGCATCCTGCACGCTTCCCCATTGGGGATCCAGCAGGTCATGTGTCCTTACTGGAAATTGAACCCTGACCTCCTGGTTCATAGGTCGATGCTCAACTATTGAGCCATATCAGCCGGGCAGAATGCAATTCTATGACACCAAATTACTCAAATGAAGCCAGAAATCCCTCCTATTATATAAAATCTTCTGATTTTTCAATGTTAGCTGAAAGGGACAAACAAACCTGCCTGTGGCTTTTTTGGCCATGGTCTACTAGTTTTCAGTCTTGTGTCAATAGGTGCTGGGGACACATAAAAGGAATCTGGCTCCTTGTCAACTCCCTCCAGTTCAGCCAATGGCTCCTACAACTCAATGTCCCCTTCTTCTCCCTCTGTTATCAGGATGTACCACTTATGACTGAGCTGGAATGTAAACTCCTTAAGAGTAAAGATTGTTTTATTATCTCCTCCTCCCCCAGAGCCTATCAAAGGTTCTGGTACCTAATATTCATTAATTCACTCAACAAATGTTAGGTAGCAGAAAAGACTTCATAGTTTAAATGAAAAGACTTAAAATAAGGGTCATAAAGACTCAGACAAAAATAAGCAGAGTTCTGTGGGCTGCAAAGAAGGGTCACCTAATTCTAACTAAGGGAGTTAAGGACAGCTCCCTGTAGGAGAAACTATTGAATCGATGCTGTGATTCTTAAAGAATTTGAATTTATTCACATACACAGACACACAAAGTTTGGGGAAGCATTTTAAGATGAGAGAGTGGCTTGGTATGGATCTAAGTTAGGTTGGAATAGCTGATTTCTAGACTATAGGTTGGGAATGATGAATGATGGTGACAGTAGGAAGTCAGGCTTGGTCATGAAGAATTGCATTGAATAACTTCATGCAACACTAGCAGGCAACCAAATGCCTCTTCACATTTTTTTCTCAGTGGGTTTCTCCCCTCCCACCCACCTCCCCAGTCTATACTTTTTTCCTTCTTATTCTTTGATTAGGAAAATGTCATTCATCCTTATGTACCAGTTCAAATGCCACTTTCCCTGGAAAGATGGTCTCCCTAGAACCTCCAAAAACAGACTTTGAATTGATTGAACCACTGTACTTTGCACACACTTTTACTTTAGCTCTAATAGTTTGTTCTATAGTTATCACTACAGGCCCAATGACCGAAATTCGCAGCCGCATCAGCTGTCTTGGCCAACGAAGCCCCGGCTTCATCCGGAAGGATGTCTGGAAGGTTGTTCGGCAGTCCGGTCTAATTTGGATATTACACTTTTATTATTATAGATTATTAATTTTCCAGCTAAGCTGGAATTGTTTTTTTGGGGTTTTTTTTTGTTTGTTTTTTTAAATATATTTTATTGATATTTTACAGAGAGGAAGGGAGAGGGATAGAGAGCTAGAAACATTGATGAGAGAGAGACATCGATCAGCTGCCTCCTGCACACCTCCCACTGGGGATGTGCCCGCAACCAAGGTACATGCCCTTGACCGGAATCGAACCCGAGATCCTTCAGTCTGCAGGCCGACACTCTATCCACTGAGCCAAACCGGTTTTGGCAAAGCTGGAATTGTTTTAAAGTCAAGGAGTGTTTTAAAGTTCATCTTTATATCAAAAGCATCTGTAAGATATTTCATACTTGTTCCTTGAATGAAGAAATATCTGCATATTAGTGCTTTGGGAATGCAAAAGGAACAAGAAATGTCCCTGACTTCTCAGAGGACATAGTATTTGAGATGGATGTTGAGAATAAATAGAAGTAGAGACAATGAGTGTGAGGGAGAATATATCATGCAAACAAAATAGGAGAAGCAGAGATACAATTTCTTATTAAATCATTAGGTTAAAATGATTGCCCAAGTGTTTGTGGGATAAAGAAAATTTGATGGCATTTGCATGGGAGGAAGGTTGTCAAGAAATTCCACGTTACACTGGGCTCCTCTTCCATGGCTGTGTCCTGTGTTCAAACATCTTTGAGGGGTGGGGCTATTTGTTTCCTTGCCATAGCTAGTGCGGTTGAACAGACAACTGTGACACGTCTGTCTTTCCCTACTGTGTGTATTTAAGACCCAGTCCATAAAGTCTTTCCCAACTATTAAAACCCAAAGGTCTCCTTTCTTTTTTCTGAATCCCTCTGGATTTTTTGCTAATACATCTTCCAATACAAATTATAATCTCCAAAGACGTGTTTACTCCTTTTGTAATTGAATACTTTATCCTTTGATTTGTTTGTAAAGTGACTACTTGGCTTGCTGTTGATACTTACTAGTATAAGACATGTACTGTATATCTCTTCATCTTATCCTCTCAAAGAAATAGAAATAGATGGGATTCTTATTACCAAGAAAGAAAGAAAAACCTCATTACTCTTCAGCAAAGTAGATTAAGACTAGAAAAATGTGCTTCACTCAGGAAGTGTATTATTTTAAATATTTCATATCATTTAAGATATAATATTTGAAGGTAATGAGAGATCAAAATTTTATTTAAATTTAGTTTCTTGGAGCTCTTACCCTGCAACTGTGCATTTTTCTGTGTGTACCGATAATAAAACAGTCTGAGGTTCGCTTGCTTTGAACTGCTTCCTGCCTGGAGTTTGATTCTGCCCTTAGGGTTTAATTCTCTTCTACCTCCCATCCCTGCCCCCCACCAACACAAATAAAAACAGCTGGTTAAAACTGCTTCTTTGAAGTCAAGTGGTACACTCCCATCAGTCAACAGTATTGCAGTTTTTCTAATCTTGATTAAATGTTAATGAAAAACTTTACAAAAAAAAGGGACTTTACCTATTACCTTGCCATAGAAAGGCGTGGCCAGGACTCCCCCTAGTGGACGTGGTAACAAGTACTTGGGAATCTCCAGAACTTTGCTTTTCTCACTAGGCTTTCATCCTAAGGAGCAGATATTAATAGAAGAAGCCAACGGAAAAAAAAGGGAGGACAAAAATGTAGGAAAGGCTGGGTTACTTCTCTCAGTTTAAATGTCCAATCTCACTTTGTGTGGTGTATTTATTGCTTCTGTTCTTTACCGGTTTCTTCTAGGTCTTTAGACAATGTTGATAAATAAAGTATGTAACAAGCAAAGCAACCTTATACTCAGACCTACTACAATTGATTGCTTACAGTTCTGATCCAGCTGTAGTTTCTGATCAAGAAAAGGGTTTCTTCGAATTGCGATGGTCAGGGCTATGCAGCAGTGAAGCTTCCGATAGCATTCCAGCTGTTAAACAGACAACAATGACTAATTGAGCATACTTACCAGGTGTCCAGCACAGTATAAAGTGCTTCATCTGCATTTCTTCTTTCATGAAGCCCTGTGAGACAGTCAGTCCTATTATCCCTGTCTTACAGGGATCAAAGAGGTTAAATGATCTGACCAAGGTCACACTGTTGAAAAGGCAGAGTCCTTCGCTCTTGTTTGTTAGGAATCCTCCAGGGTGCTCACTGATGACCAGCGAATACTGAGAATGGTTTTTGTATATATACTCACTTAGCCCCTTTTCAAAATTACATTACAGGTTAACTTAAATGAAAACATCACTATGTGCTCTGGCCGGTGTAGCTAAGTTGGTTGACCATTGTCCCATACACTGAGAGGTTGCTGGTTACATTCCTGGTCAGAGCACATGCCCAGGTTGCCAGCTGGATCCCCCAGTAGGGGGCGTGCAGGAGGCAGCAGATCGATGTTTTTTCTCTCCTCCTTTCCTCTCTCTCTAAAAATCAATTAAAACATATTAAAAACAAAAAAGCATCACTATTTGAACTGAGATTGTAAGACATTTCCATCCAGATCAGGTATTTCTTCATTAGGCAATGACAACAATACATGACACCATCGATTTAACTTCTTAGCCTCTCTGGTGACGTGATAAAGGTTGAATACAAGATCTTTTAAGTTTTGGCTAAAGCAGTAAGGTCCATCCTCTTCTTCCTGGGTTTAATCCTGACTTTGTCTTGCTTTCACCTGATTAAGTAACGGATGACGACTGGATTTCATCTTGCACATTAAAAGTCAGGAGAAAGCCCTGGCCGGCGTGGCTCAGAGCATCGGCCCACGCACCAAAGGATCTCAGGTTTGATTCCGGGTCAAGGGCACATACCTGGGTTGCAGGTTCGTTTTTGGCCCCTGTCAAGGCACATGAGGGAAGCAACCAATCAATGTGTCTCTCACATTGTTTCTCTCTCCTTTCTCTCTCTTTCACTCCCCTCCCCACTCCTTTCCACTCTCTAAAAATCAATGGAAAAAATATCCTTAAGTGAGGATTAAAAAAAAAAAAAGTCTGGAAAAATGCTATTAATGAGATCATTCCACAGGAAGGAGCACTGCAGACCTAAGTGGAAAGACCAATCAGGGCCATTTCAGAGGAGGGGGCAAGGTGGCCTGAACTGGTCTCGCAGTTCAGAAACTTGGGACTTGCTGGTCCTCCTTCCCCTTCAAACATTTACTCACACTGCAGCTGTTACTGCTCTGACCTCTGGCTCTGGATTTGGGTCCCTGGTGTTCTTCTGCTTATGTACTTATCTCCCTCACCTGCTATGTCTAATCATATTGATAATAGCCTTACTACTAGTGTCTAACACTAACCTCCCCCACCCCCCTACTTAATTCCCTAAGGACAGGGATTGTTTCAGTCTTGCTACTTACAGCCTGGCAAACAGTAAGTGCTCAATAATTGTTTTTAGAAATTGCTGTAGAAAGACCCTGTGATTTTAAAAACTGCTCCCCGCTCCCATGCAGAAAAATAAGAGCTATTTCAAAAAAATTGTCTTGGGAATGTTAACAAGATTAATTTGCTAATATCTGATAATTTATCTATTATTATTTACTAGAGGCCTGATGCACAAAGATTCATGCAAGAATGGGCCTTCCTTCCCCTGGCTGCCGGCACCACCTTTGCTCTGGCATGGAGCTGCCTTTCTGCCTTGGCTCCAGCCCGGAGCCGTCTTTCCGCCTTCCCACACTGCCCAGAGGCCTGGAGCAGCTGGGGTGGTGTGGAACGCCCCCGGCCACTTAGTGCCTGTGTATGCAAATTAACCCACCATCTTTGTTGGGTTAATTTGCACACTCACTCCTGGTTGGCTGGTGGGCATCGCGAAGGTACGGTCAATTTGCATCTTTCTTTTATTAGTGTAGATGTACAAAACAACTCTGAATCTCTTTCTGTACTGCTTTTAGCAGGGGACATAATATTAGGGTCAGGAACCCAAGCTAGTTTGTGTTATATATAAGATTCCATGATTTAAAAAAAAAAAAAAAGAAAGTCTATGAATTCAAAATTAGACCAAATAAATAAAATTATTATTTAAACTGCAAAAAAAAAATTCTACGTTAGATGTTTAAATTTACTATCTCTAGCCCTCTAGGTGTAGGCATAGTCCCCCTTCACATGTTTATAAAAATGAAAGGGTCTGCTTTAGTTAGGAATCGCCAGAGCAGCAATAGCACAGTGTGTGTGTGTGTGTGTGTGTGTGTGTGTGTGTGTGTGTGTGTGTGTTGAGAGAGAGAGAGAGAGAGAGAGAGAGAGAAGACAGTGGTGATGATGGGGAGATATGTTACAAGAAATTGGCTTATGACATTATGGAGGCTAGCAAGTCATAAGACCTGCAGGGTGACTCCGAAAGCTGGAGACCCTGGAGACCTGATGGTATAGTTCCTGTCTGAAGACTGGCAGGCTTGAGACCCTGGAAGAGAGGATGTTTCAGCTCAAAGACAGCCAGGCAGGAAGAATTCTCTCTTCATGTGGGGAGAGCCAGCCTTGTACTACCCAGGCCATCAGCTGATTGGATGAGGCTCCCCCCCCCACATTAGGAAAGTCTGTTTTACATGTCCTATTGATTTAAGTGTTAATTTCATTAAAAAACACCCTCACAGATACATTTAAAATAATGCTTGCCCAAATATCTAGGCACTTTGTAACCCAGTCAAGTTCGCATAAAATGAACAATCAGAGGCTCACAGAAAGTTATTTCTTCCAGGTTTCAACTAATTAGTGGCAGAGCAGAGATTTGAACGTAAGGGTGAATACCCCACTGTCCCCAAAGAGGTAGTAAATGCCATTAGAAAGCCTTACAGCCATAGCCGGTTTGGCTCAGTGGATAGAGCGTTGGCCTGTGGACTGAAGGGTCCCGGGTTCGGTTCTGGGGTAGGGCACATGCCTGGGTTGTGGGCTCAGTCCGATGTGCAGGAGGCAGCCAATCAATGATTCCCTCTCATCATTGATGTATTTATCTCTATCTTCCTCTCTGAAATCAATTAAAAAAATATATATATATATATATGAAAGCCTTCCAGATTGACAAATACCAGAAGTATTTTGGTCTTTTTCATAGCAGCTTCCTCTTCTCCCAAAGCCATATCCACAGATTTTAAACATCCCAAATGCCACATTTCCCCTCCCACCCTAGGTATAACACATCATGTGCATACTGCCCTAAAACAAGCTGATCTGGATAGTAGTAATATTAGTTTGCTGGCTTTTACACTATAAGTTTAGGCACAGAAGCATCAGACTAAATTACAGCCACTCTTATCAAGATAAGATAGCTATTGAGTAAATTTTCCTAATAGGCATGTTCAAAAGTCTATAATACTGGATGTAGAGAGAGGAACAAACTTGGAAAAAAAATGATAATCAGGGTTTGGTGTAGAAAAAGACAGAAATACTTTTTGGGAATTACTTTTGTATTCTTTAAAACTTACATTCAAATCTCGTATCAATTAAAACGGGTACTTATTGAGCACCTGTTGTGTACTTGTACCTGTTCTGGGTACTGAATATACTGTAATGATCAAAACTGGGAACATTTTCTCCCTTATGGCTTAAAAAAAGTGAGTCCTGTGGCATTACAATGACTGGCAAACCAGACGCTAAAAGCATGAGGGAGTCATAGAAACTGTAAGCTGTAAGCTGCTGTAAGTGACCAGACTTTGGGGGTACAAAGGTACTTCAGGATCAGGGCCTTAACTCGAATGCATACTAATAACTGTAACTTACAACTTAATACTTTCATTATCAGAGACTGTGCACTAGGTGGCGTCCAGGGTCAGGATGGAAGTAGTAACCAGCCAATGTTATTTTAGCTTTGTGCTAGAAGCCGCTTCCTGGGGGATCTTAAAAGAGAAAGGGAAGCAGCTGCTTTAAGTGATGACCAAAATGCTCTTTGTTGGAATGGATGTGGAGGCGAAGAGATAAGAAAAGGTCCATGTGATAGCTACAGGGCAGACTTCAAGTTGGAAAGATGAAGGCTAAGAAATTGTAAGTAAAAAATTGTAATGGGCCCTAACCGGTTTTGCTCAGTGGATAGAGCGTCGGCCTGGGGACTGAAGGGTCCCAGGTTCCATTCTGGCCAAGGGCACATGCCTGGGTTTCAGGCTCGATCCCCAGTGGGGGGCGTGCAGGAGGCAGCCAATCAATGATTCTCTCTCATCACTGATGTTTCTATCTCTCTATCCCTCTCCCTTCCTCTCTAAAATCCATAAAAATATATTTTAAAAAATCGTAATGGTATTGAGGTGAACACACAACCTCATTGTGTGGAATGATGGGGTTGCGGGGAGGGAGGGTAGTGGGAGAAGCCTGTGTCAAGAAAGTTTGTGATAAAGAGGATTACTCTGTGGATGGAGGGCATAAATTGAAGTCT
The DNA here is from genome assembly GCF_963455305.1 of Plecotus auritus. Classification (NCBI taxonomy): domain Eukaryota; kingdom Metazoa; phylum Chordata; class Mammalia; order Chiroptera; family Vespertilionidae; genus Plecotus; species Plecotus auritus. The sequence continues at coordinate 34,803,843 of NC_137783.1, read as the reverse complement.
ACCTTTCATAGTTGGGAGATTTGAAATAAGTTCAACAGATTTAATGGATGACAGAGCCATAAGAGACATCATCTCTCACATCTATCCTGTAAATGGAGTTAGATGAGCCACTGCTTAAGCCAACAATGAAAGTGTTGGTTGGCAGTATTACTAGAAAAAACAATTTATCTTACCATAATGAGCATGTGGGCAATGTTCAAAATTATTTTAAACAGAAAATAAAGCTGGGACTCTAGAAAACTCTGTATACTTACAAATGAAAACAACTTTTGAAATAGCACTTGAAGATCCAGATCTTGAGAGAAACTGACTTCTGCTTATCTGTGACAGGTTGGAAGAACTAGAAAGAAAAGACTATCCTGAGATATACAGATCATTACTGAAAGTAAAGAACATCTGGTTTACACAATACCCACCTGACAACATTCTCAGCTTGGCACTTTTGTTCCAAGTTTGAGGTTGAACTGCCCCTCCCACCCCCCTTTTTTTTTTTCGTTCACAGACCTAAGGAGTCACACCCTATCAATACTCCTAATTTATTTACTTAACATTTTTTTGTTGTTGTGAATCCTCAACAGAGGATATTTTTTTCCACGGATTTTTAGAGAGAGTGGGAAGGAAGGGGGAGGAGGTGAGAGAGAGGAGAGAAATATTGGAGAGAGACATCAATTGGTTGCCTTCCACCTGAGCCCCTACTGGGGTGGGGGAATCAAACCTGCAACCCAGGTACATACCCTTTGGTGTGTGGGCCTATGCTCCCACTTGAGAACACTGACCAGAGCTTAATACTCCTAATTTATCATCTTAATCATAGTCTCTCATTTACTGATTACAATCTTATTGCCAGTCTTTCCCCTTTGGCAGGATTTCTGGCAACTTCAGTTAACACATGCAATACTCCTCTAAAATACAGAAAAAATACAGACTTTTCACAGGAAAGGCAGATGTGCAGCTAACAATTATCCTTTGCAAATTTCTGTTAAAGTTATAGGTTGTGAAAGGATTAGGACAGATTGGCACTATCCTTAGTGTGGATCCATGATGGCAAAGTGAATTAAAAACCATTTTTAACATTAATAATTTTGCATGAAGTCTCAATCCATTGTGCTAATAATCATATATGAAAACTTCTATATATAAAAATGGTGTATCAAAATCAAACTATGTTGTTTTAATATCTTAAAAAATAAGTCTGGCCCTAACTGGTTTGGCTTAGTGGATAGAGCGTCAGCCTGTGGACTGAAGGGTCCCAGGTTCGATTCCGGTCAAGGACATGTACCTTGGTTGCGGGCACATCCCCAGTAGGGGGTGTGCAGGAGGCAGCTGATTGATGTTTCTCTCTCATCGATGTTTCTAACTCTTTATCCCTCTCCCTCTCTATAAGAAATCAATAAAATATATTAAAAAAATAAGTCTGAAAACTTTATATAGGACCTTGCCTTACTTGTTCCCACACTAAATAATCTTATAAAAATTAAATTTTAGTTGCTAACCTTCTATGAGGTAGGTGTGTGTGTGTGTGTGTGTGTGTGTGTGTGCGCGCGCGCGCGCGCGCACGCGCGCGCGTGCGCGTGCACGTGCTGAAATTTATTCTTGGCCTAGAATTTGGGAACAATTGCTTAAAATGCCACTTAATCCAACTACTTCAATTACAAGGCTGAGAGGCGAGTGGCTTTGCCTGAACTCAGCGTTAAAATCAGGGAAAACATTGCTCCTGACAACTAGTAGGGCAATATGCCTTCACAGATAACCAAGCACTAAACATGTTGCTAATTAGGAACCTTAATTGATGTTTATTTTAAAACAAAACAAAAATTGAATGCATAATCAAATAAATCCACCTGCTTTGTAGTAGACTCTGTGTACATGACTGCAGCTGTTATTTGTCAAGGAAAATAACACCAAATCATAAATTATATAACCTAGGTCATAAATGATGCAATCTAAACTGTGAGCTTTTAATTCTCAATTACTGTCTAAAGGCTATATGCTTAATACATGTCTGCTGCCTAAACAGACACATGTCATTCTAAATCACTGCAGAACTAAGTGTCCTCATAACATTAGAAACTTCTCTTGCCCTGGCTCGTTTGGCTCAGTGGATGGAGCATCCGCCTGCGGACTGAAGGGTCCTGGGTTTGATTCCAGTCAAGGGCACATGCCCGGGATGTGGGCTCATTCCCCAGCGCGGGGCGTGGCAGGAGGCAGCTGATCGATGATTCTCTCTCATCACTGATGTTTTTACCTGTCTCCCTCTCCCTTCCTCTCTGAAACCAATATATATATACACACACACACACACACATACACATACACACACACACACACACACACATTAGAAACTTCCCAACCCAGCCCAAAATCCTATTTTGGACATCACTAGAACATAAATGATATAGAGGATAAAAAGATAGTGGTGGTGTAGTGAAGCTCCACTTCTCTGATTTCCCAAATGAAAATTTAGAAGTTTTAGGGTGCTTAAATGAGAACAGTAAGTTGCATACGACTTTTGTGTAAAAACATCTCACATTACCTTAGCCACACCTACTTGACTTTTTAGATTACCAGTAAGTAACATGAAAAGGTTTTAATATCCAAAGAAATCCTAGTTTAAGAGTATGGAATAGCCCAGCCAGCTCAGTGGTTGAGCGCCGATCCATGAACCAGGAGGTCAAGGTTCGATTCCAGGTCGAGGACTCGATCTGTGCAGGAGGTGGTGTGTGCAGGAGGTAGTTGATGCTATCTGCATTTCACAGGGAGGTGATAATTTTCAATTTCACCATAAACACACACACCCATATTTTTCCTATGCCTTTGAAAAATAATTTTGAGAACTGGTGCTACTTTTTCCCATCGACTATGAAAATGTGTAATATAATTTCAAATTCAAGATTAAGAAAAGTTTGGTCTATTAAGAGAATGTCTCTTTATCAGAAACTTTAGGAATTCATGGATTTTTCTTTTTTTTTTTTTAAATATATTTTATTGATTTTTTACAGAGGAAGGGAGAGGGATAGTTAGAAACATCGATGAGAGAGAAACATCGATCAGCTGCCTCCTGCACACCCTCTACTGGGGATGTGCCCGCAACCAAGGTACATGCCCTTGACCAGAATCGAACCTGGGACCCTTCAGTCCACAGGCTGACGCTCTATCCACTGAGCCAAACCAGTTAGGGTGGAATTCATGGACTTTTTTTCTTTGAAACCACCTTTTTTTTTTTTTCAAATATATTTTATTGATATTTTACAGAGAGGAAGGGAGAGGGATAGAGAGCTAGAAACATCGATGAGAGAGAAACATCGATCAGCTGCCTCCTGCACACCTCCCACTGGGGATGTGCCCGCAACCAAGGTACATGCCCTTGACCGGAATCGAACCCGGGACCCTTCAGTCCGCAGGCCGACGCTCTATCCACTGAGCCAAACCGGTTTCGGCTGAAACCACCTTTTAAAAGCAAGATGCACCCAACCACTGTGGCTCAGTGATTGAGCATCCACACATGAACCAGGAGCTGTTTGATTCCCGGTCAGGGAACATGCCCAGGTTGTGGGCTTGATTCCCCATTGCGGGGTGGGGGGTGGGGGGGTGTAGGAGGCAGATCAATGATTCTCTCTCATCATTGATGTTTCTCTCTCCCTCTCCCTTCCTCTCTCTGAAATCAATAAAACTATATTAAAAAAATTAAAGAATGATGCTCTTTTTGCTGACCCATTCATACTTATTTTAAAAGGGGGGAGGGGCATAGAAAAAATTTATCCTAAGAAACTGATAGGTAGAATCTGGGTTTGTGATATTTTTGATTTTGTGAGGATGTGGTTTAAAAACACGTCCAAGTAAGTCATGTGGGTTACTTAAAACTAGCATACACAATCAGGGGATCAACTTTATCTACCATAATATTCAAAACTGTGTATTTAAAAAATATCAGTGATCATACATACATAAGAACGCTGATGTCTGATATCGATTCTTGTGACCCCAAGGTAATTCTGGATTTTAGCAAGTAGGAGCTTTTGATTGACTACTACTGAGAATCCAATGACAGTAAGAATGTTTACCTGTTACTTTTGTCAATTTCACATTGGTAGTCTACATTACTTATATTTTGTAATTTTTTTCCTTCTAACCCATAAAACCCAGAATTCTCTTTTAAAAATGTTAACTATGCCTTTCTTCTTTTATTACTCCTAATTACTTAAGTTTTCACATTTTCTTTTTTTCTAAATTAGTAATGAATGTAATGTCCTGGACTGTCTTTGAAAAGTATGACATACAGAATGGCTACCACCAACAAATCAACTCATGACAAGTGCTGGCGAGGATGGGGAGAAAAGGGAACCCTAGCACACTGCTGGTGGGAATGCAGACTGGTGCAGCCACTATGGAAAACGGTACGGGTTTTCCTTAAAAAAATTAAATATGGAACTGCCAGTTGACCTAGTGATCCTACTTATAAGAATATATCCTAAGAAACCCAAAACACCAATCAGAAAAAATGTATGCATCCATATGTTCATAGTAGCATCCCTAAGTTCATAGCTAAGATCTGGAAACAGCCCAAGTGCCCATCCGTAGATGAGTGGATAAAAAAGCTGTGGTACATTTACACCATGGAATACTACGCAGCTGTAAAAAAGAAGGATCTCTTACCCTTTCAGACAGCATGGAGGGACCTGGAGAGTATTATGCTAAGTGAAATGAGCTAGACAGAGAAAGATAATATCACATGATCTCACTCATATGTGGAATCTAAAGAAAATAAACTGATGAACAAAATAGATCCAGAGACATGGAAGCATGAAACAGACTATGGAATCTCAGAGGAAAGGTGGGGGTGGGTGGGAAGAGATTAACCAAAGAACTTAAATGCATATCTGCATGGCCCATGGACACAGACAATAGTGTGGTGAGGGCCTGGGATGGGGGATGGGGCAGGCTAGAAAGAGTCAATGGGGAAAAAAAGGGGACATCTGTAACACTTCCAGCAATAAACAAACTTTTAAAAAAGTATGACATAAATATTTGTCTTCAAATTTTTGCTTTTAAGAAAAAGATCATACAATTTAAAAGAGGATGTAATTCTTTTCTCCCCCAAATAGTTTTACTAGAATCAGTCATATGCCTAATTATTGACATGGGAAATAAAAATGTTTTCACACCTTTGATCTTGCCCTGTGATTACTATTTGTCATGGATGTGTGGCTTTGTGTTCGAGAGATTTGATATTACATGCTCCAATTAAATGTCCCCATATCAAGTGTTTGCCACTCTTTGGGCTAGAATTCTGAAACATTTTAAGACATTCTTCATGACAACTTATGTCTATTCTCTCTGTGATCTAAATAGCCACTATTGGTTACCTTAATGGATCAATTAAATATCCATGAAGATGAGTAAAAAGAAGTTACCACCCCTTTATTATTGACCTGGCCCATTTCTAAATAAGCAGAATAACATTCAAAGTTCATTTTGATTAAAAACTGGGAAAACATGGCAGCCATATTTTCTGTGTCACTATCACTGTCAAGAAGAAAATCAAGGTCCTAACAGGTTATTCCTAGATTGCGTTAAGTCTTAAGAGACTAATGTACGCTTAATCACACCCAATTTACTTTCTAGGTTAACTAATAAAAGGTGATAACTTTTCTTGAAAATTGTAAGTAAATCTGCACATACACGATTTTGAGAATAATTTAATAGGTTAACTTGAACATACAACTACATTCTAATGTGATTATATTAAATGCAAACGGATCCTTACAAAACCAAAATAACCCACAGGCCATGAGGTCAGTTTCACTTTTTCCTTTGTTTAAACAAATGTGCACCAGGATGGTTCAACAAGTAAGGCAAATGACATGAATATGAAAGCTGCAGTTTGTAATATACCACATCTAGAACCCAGAGAAGGTGAATTAGACTAAAGTGGTAGTCATTCTAATTAAACAATCAGGACGACTTGGTTTGCAGCATGGAAACTGTCGATCTAGGTTTCTTTTCTCTTAATGATCAGAGGTCCCACATTATCTCCAGTCTCTTCGTTGTGTTTTGTGTGAGCTCCATCGCAGAACGGGAACTGGGAAGAGAAAGAGAATGTAAAATATCTAATCACAAAGTCAATATTATGTTTGGCAGAGTGGGGGTGACCTTCAAATCACATATATATTATGGTAACTGAATATAAAATAGCATTCCCATTTGTGACATTTGAGTATGGATTTTGAAAACCCTTCCATGTTTATATACTAGTTACAATTTCTTTTTGTGTGAACTGGCTATATCCATTGCCTATTTATGTTTAAGAGCCTAAGTTCACTTATTTAAGATCAATTTGCATATGATTGAAAGGTATAACAATCTAGGATGCAACCTCTAATAATACTGAAGCAACAAGAGCTAGAACAGCATTTTGCAAAGTGTACTTTATAGAACGTTGTGATTGTGGATAGAGTTAAAAGTGCCCATAGTCTAGTCAGTTTGGAAGAGTTTGGGGTAAAATAGAGTTTTTTATAGCAGGACCTTTGTAAAGTAATAATGTATATTGTGAATCAAAATAGCTTTGTATGTGGGTTGTGTTTGTTTGTAAGTTTTTAAAACACAGAATAAAACCATATCAGAATATATTGCAGCACTAAATTCTTTGGAGCATACTCTGGGAAACACTTAATTTTTTTTTTGTCCTTTTCCCTCCACTGGACATCAAAATATCAGCTATATCTAAAATGTGAAATCATGAGCCTGGCCAGCTTGGCTCAGTGGTTGAGCATCGACCTATGAACCAGGAGGTCATGGTGCGATTCCCGGTCAAGACACATGCCTATGTTGCAGGCGCAATCCCCAGTGTGGGGCATGAAGGAGGCAGCCAATCGATGATTCTGTCTCATCATCATTTCTCTCTCTCTCTCCCTCTACCTTCCTCTGTGAAGTCAATAAAAATCTATTTAAAAATGAAAAATAAAATGTGAAATCATGAAACGAAATGTGAATCTGCCATATTTCTAGAAAAAGAAGTCTCCATTAAGGATGTTAAAAAGAGAAATGAAAGGAAATGTATAATGCTAAAAAGGCCTATTTGTATGAAAATGGGAAAATTAAGGGCATGAAAAACTAAGCAAAATAAAAAGGTTTAGGGAAAAAATTGTACCAAGTTGATCAACAGATAATAACTGATTAAAATAAGCTTAAAATTGGGCTAGTTTTCCTCTATATTATTACTTTTTTTAAAAAAAAATACTTTTCTAATGATTTCAGAGAGGAAGGGGGAGAGAGATAGAAACATGTATGATGAGAATCATTGATTGGTTGCCTCCCGAATGCTCCCTACTGGGGGTGGAGCTTGCAACCCAGGCATGTGCCCTGACCAGAAAATGAACCATGACCTTCTGGTTCATAGTTCAATGCTCAACCACTGAGCCATGCTGGCCGAGCCATATTATTCTTCGTTATTAAACCTTTCCTATTTATCCTTTAGCTAACTTTATTTAAACTTTACCTATTTATTCTTCCTCATAAACATGAAAAAAATTTTTTTTGCCAAATCCTATTTTATTCCTCTTGCAGTTTTCATTCTCAAGTCTCATGTATATTCTGACAAGATTATTTGTCTTATAGGTTCTTTGGTTATTATAATTAGGTATATTTTCATACATGACCTCTCTCTGTGTGTGTATGTATCATTGGTTTTTGCAAATATATCCTTCCTACTGTTAAATAATAAAAATAAGGATTCAACAGTGTTTTAGTTGTCTCCTCAGGATTTTACACTTAGAAGGCTCAATTATCACTAGATTATTTTGTTTCTCTCCTTCTATATTTATAGCTTCACTTCTCCTTCATGTCAAACAATGATAGCTAGCACCTGTTTCATTTAATCTAGAGTTTCATGTTTAGTATAAGGTACACTATTGCATGAAAGGAAATTTAGAAGAGTACAGTAACAAGAGTCTTGGCCTTACGAGTAAAATCGTCTGATTACTCACAGGGAAGGGAAATATAATTTCAAATACCTGAAACTAGACAATGATGGTATATAATCTTAAACGCTGATATTAGAAGTGTCTATTCAAAAATTAAAATAATATTTGGTTGATGTTAAAGAAATTCAATTTTAATTTTACTATCTGTATATAATTCTGAGGCAGTAAATTAGTTAAAAATTACAGAAAACCTCAAGGTTTTCAGAGTACCTTCTATATCCAGGTATAAGTTCCATCTTGGGGCAATATAAATGTAATATATATGAAGCTTGCATTATTTCTTTTTTTAGGTCAATAAGATATGGTACACAATTTATGCATATTAAAAACAAGTCTTTTAAACAAAAACATGAACCCAAGCTTGCAGGTTTTTTGGGCTAGATGAGGAAAGAGGCCATAAAAAAAAAATCAAACTAAAATGTATTCTACAGCAAATAACAGCATTTCAAAGTGGCATATGTTTGATAAACAAACACATGATTTTACAGTGAGAATGAAAGTTTACATTGTAAAAGACTCCATTTTTATAAATAGCTCACATAAAACATGTCACTGTAGAGTTTTATGCACATAGATTATAAAACACTAGTGACCCGGTCCACAGATTCGGATTCGTGCACATTGAAAGGAAATTAATTAGAAGGTGGCTGGCAGGGCAGGACTGGGCCAGATATGCCCTGGAGCCAATCTCCCACAGTCCCTCCCCAGCTGGCTGCACCTGGGGTGGTGCTGCGGCTTGAAAGGCATCTGCTCGAAAGGAATCTGCGGAGTGAGCGGGGTCCCTCAGGCAGGTGGGTCCCTTGGCCTGGCCTGTGGGGATCGGGCTGAAACTGTCACTCCGACATCCCCCGTGGGGTCCCGGAGTGCAAGAGGGCACTCTGCAAAGTTGCTGTCATACAGGGTGTGGAATGTAAACCAGATTCGGGGCCAACAGTGCCCCAGCAAAAACATAAGCCACAGCTGAAGGTGGAATTGCTACATCAGTAAGCCCAACGAGGAATTGGGCTCCCTCCTCTCTGGTTTTGGGGTGCATCACCCGAGAACTGCTGCTGCCAAGTCACGGCAGCTCAGCAACTCATGCGTTGTGTGTCTGCCCCCTGGTGGTCAGTGCATGTAATAGTGACCGGTAGGATGGAGGGGAGGGATACTTAGCATATTAGCCTTTTATATATATAGGTATTTCTGGAGAACAAAATATCAGTTAAAAAAAAGCCTCAAATAACTTACTGATGTAGCATGCTTCAATTTTATTTATTTTTTAATCTCATTGTTAAAAATACTAGAAAATTAATTCATTTTCTCAAATTATTTTTCTCTCTATATAGAATCAAGAATAGGAGAGAAATCTATAGAGAAATAAAAAAAATCTTATAAAGATTAAGAAAGCCATGCATCAGAAATGAGAATATAGTCTGGCCGGAGTGGTTCAGTTGGTTGAGTGCTGGCCAACTGAAAGGTTGTCGGTTTGATTTTGGTCAGGGCATGTGTATACCTGGGTTGCAGTTCGATCCCTGGTTGGGGTTCCTATGGAAGGCAACCAATCCATGTTTTTCTCTCTCTTCGTTTCTCTAAGCATGTCCTCAGGTAAGGATTTTAAAAAAAGAGAGAGAATATGCTTTTTACAATAATCTATTTCTGCCTAAAAACTGAAATTTACATGTTTCACATGTTCTTAAAAGTAAACAAAAATAAATATTTCTTTAAAAAGCAGTGAGTAGTAGGTCCTATCCTATATAATAAAACCCTAATATGCAATTTGACCGAACAGTGGAATGACTGGTCGCTATGAACTGACTACCAGGGGGCAGATGCTCAACATAGGAGCTGCCCCCTGGTGATCAGTGTGCTCCCACAGGGGGAGTGCTGCTCAGCCAGAAGCCAGGCTCATGGTTGGCCAGTGCAGCAGAGGTGGTGGGAACCTTTGCAGCAGCGCTAAGGAGCAGTGAGCCGAGCAGTAGGGAGCAGCAAGCAGGTGGGCAGTAAGGAGCAAGGGGTCCTGGACTGTGAGAGGGCACAGGTCGGGCTGAGGGACCTCCCCAACCCCCAGTGCACGAATTTTGTGCACCGGCCTCTAGTTTGTTAATAAACTTTCATGCTTTTAAAGTGTATAATGCTTTTATGCCTTTAAAATGTAAACTAGGTATTAAAAACCATTTTGTTCAGAGGCACTGATATCTTTTAATACTATTTTCTATTAACACTTAACCACAGGAGTTATTGACTTAAATCAGAATCAACTCCCAAACTTCACGTGAAGGTTAAGTATTCCCATCATATTTATGCATTAGGGACTTCTTATTTTAAGTTATGAACAACTAAACATTTTCTTTTCAACCAAAAGTCAAAATGAGCTATTTCAAAATAAGATTAGCAATTTCTTAGGATTGTTTTGTACATTTCAACAGAATATATTTATTGAAATTACTTCGTGATCCTTAATCGTATATAATAAAGAGCTAATATGCTCATTAGACCGCACGGCAGAACGACCTTCCAGAATGACCAGTGGGTGGGGACGCAAGGCATCCGGGGCTGTGAGGGCTGAGCCCCTTGCATGAATTTCGTGCATCGGGCCTCTAGTATAGTATAAATGAATGAATGGTAATTATTGGGCATTAAAATTCAAAAAGTAAATTACATAGCAATGCTTTTCAGAAAGTGTCTTATTTTATTTTTAACTTTTTTATTCAAGAGAAAGAAAATAAGGGATATGCTTTCAAACATAATCTAGGTATAGTAGTTTTTTAAAAAAATGTATTTTTATTGGTTTCAGAGAGGAAGGGAGAGGGAGAGTGAGAGATAGAAACATCAATGATGAGAGAGAATCATTGATGGGCTGCATCCTGCACTCCCCCTACTGGGGATCAAGCCCACTAATCTGGGCATGTGCCCTTGACTGGAATCGAACCCTGGGCCCTTGGGTCTGCAGGCCGACGCTCTATCCACTGAGCCAAACCAGCCAGAGCAGGTATAGTCGTTTTTTGTTTTTTTAATTATTTATTTATTTATTTTTAATATATTTTATTGATATTTCACAGAGAGGAAGGGAGAGGGATAGAGAGCTAGAAACATCATCGATGAGAGAGAAACATCGATCAGCTGCCTCCTGCACACCTCCCACTGAGAATGTGCCCGCAACCAAGGTACATGCCCTTGACCGGAATTGAACCCGGGACCTTTCAGTCCACAGGCCGACGCTCTATCCACTGAGCCAAACCGGTTTCGGCGGTATAGTCGTTTTTGCATTAAATAATAATATAATGAAAACATGAAAATTTTATTAAGCCTCTTTCATTTATAATTTTGAAATTTGTTAAACTTGTCAAGCAAAGAGCTGGTTATAAAAACACAAATGGTATATTTAATTCAGTTCATATAGTATCAATACTTAAAATTAAAACTAAAAAAGATAAAATATTTGATGAAAAAAGGTTAGGTCATAGTTGATTCTGAAGTTCGTTCTAAGATACTAGTCTTTGTTCATTAATATATCATGGTGAAAAGCTTGTGAATTAAATTGGCAGGTTTTCCTGTATGTCCAGAAAATATCCTATTATGCTTGTTAAACCAATTAAAAATCCATTCATCTCAGATATCTTTAAAACGAGGTTGGATAGAGTATGGAGAAGAGATTGAAAGAAATATTTAAAAGAAAAAGAAAACACACTTGGAAAGCTAACATTATCACGGTCTTCATAAAAAACCTAAGATTTGTTTATTCTTAAGGGCCCCATATCTCAAGTTATGATGTTTCTGTTTTTTTTTTTTAAATATTTTATTGATTTTTTACAGAGAGGAAGGGAGAGGGATAGAGAGTTAGAAACATCGATGAAAGAGAAACATCGATCAGCTGCCTCCTGCACACCCCCCACTGGAGATGTGCCCGCAACCAAGGTACATGCCTTTGACCGGAATCGAACCCGGGACCCTTCAGTCCGCAGGCCAACACTCTATCCACTGAGCCAAACCGGTTTCGGCAGATGTTTCTGTTTTTAGGGTGATTCAAAATGGAAATAAATACATACTCCTCTTTGAATTATCTCTTCAATCTGCAACTAAAGAAAATTTTATCTTCCTTCTCCAACCTTTGTATTTTTATTGACAGTTTGGGTTATATTCCCCAAGGAAGTTGCCTGGGGCCATTCTGACTTATTACCATAAATCACTCAGAGAAACAGGTTTGCTTTGGTTGAAAGTAAATAAAAGCAGTGAGATCTTTGAAACTTCCTGAAAGTATATGACATTTTACACCATTTTTCTGTACATCCTTTGGTAAACGTAAGATAGTAGATGTAATAGGAAAACATATAAACACAAATTAAGATTTTACAACACTGTCCTTATGTGGATTAACCAACATTCAGAAAATATCCTATTATGTTTGTTAAATATTGTTTCTATGAAAAAATGGACTCAGCGCAACCCACTTCCAAACCATTAATAGATTGAGACTTTCTATAACACACTCACCTCCAAAAACAAAAACAAGACCACCACTCACCCAAAACCCCAACTCAACCCCTGAAGCTGTAAATAAAAAGAAAATGGTCCTGCATAGTATATCGTCGCATTTCATTTCAATTTCAGTTGGCTTGAAGGACATGATTCTGTTCTTTCCTCCCTGCATCTTTTCCTCCAGCCATCATGAGGCGCTCTCTCTCTCTCTCCCCCCTCCCTCCTCCTTTCCCCCACTGGAACTAGTAACCTGACAGGGATAAGCTGCAAGGAAGGGCCTTGTGTGATTTTACAGTGTTCATTGCAGTTGGTGGGGCGCCTAGTACAAACTTCCCTGGTCCATGACCAACTCATCCTGTCATTGCGAGTCTTCTAGCAGTGAGCATCCCAATAGCTTTTAATTGCGCAACCCCTGCCCACACAGTGTGGCGAGAGAGAGAGAGAGAGAGAGAGAGAGAGAGAGAGAGAGAGAGAGAGAGAGAGAGAGAGAGAGAAAAGAGAGAGAGAGAGAGATCCTTGCCCATTGGTTGGAAGGATGTTCTTTTCTTCCCTTTCTCTTCCTTCTTTTGTATCTGGAGTTAAGTTCAGGCTGAATTTGAGCTCTTTGAAATCCTGGAGGTGGAGCCAGGGTTAAGGGTTGAGAGACCCCAGGCTATAGATAAGGGTCAAGATAACTAAGGACAGGAAAAAAAAGGATGGCTGCTTTTTTAACTTTGGCTTTTCAATTGAAATTGCTTTCTGAGGTTCTGAACAGAACCATTTTCTAGATAAATGAGAGCCTAACTCATCCACTTGGGACACCTGGCACTTTCTAATAGTCCTAGAGAAGGCTGACAGTGCCCGAGGTGCTGTCTCCGTCTGGCTGGCCAAGAAAGACATAGTTCACCATGAATCTTTCTTGGTGAAGAAAGAGCCTCAGGAATGACTTAATAGGGACTCTCCCTTCCCTTTGAGGGGTGGCTGCTCTCTCCCAGGCCTCTTAAAGGATCCAGGCTTTGGGAACATGAAAAGCAGGGCTGCAGGTCACTAGCCCAACAATTGGAACCTCAAGATCATTGGGGACCTCAATTTGAGGAATTTACCCAAGTTTATAGGTATTGCAGGAAAACCTGATAGCAACTAGGTGGCTCAGCTTCTTTGTCCTGAGGGACTAATTAAAGCTCAATCATGAAATTCCAGCAAAGCAGATTTTAAAGAGCCTATATAGCCCTGCAGGTATGGCTCAGTGGTTGAGCTTTGACCCATGAATCAGGAGGTCAGGGTTCGATTCCCAGTCAGAGCACATGCCTGGGTTGTGGGCTCAATCCCTAGTAGGGGGCGTATAGAAGGCTGCCCATCAATGATTGTCTATCATCATTTAGGTTTCTCTCTCTCCCTCTTCCTTCTTCCCAGAAATCAATTAAAAAAAACCAAACAACCATTAAAAAAAAGAGCCTAGCCCTAGCTGGTTTGGCTCAGTGGCTAGAGCGTTGGGTTCAATCCCTGGTAAGAGGCGTGCAGGAGGCAGCCGATCAATGATTGTCTTTCATCACTGATGTTTCTATCTCTCCCTCCCTCTCTGAAATCAATAAAAATATATTTAATAAATAAAAATTTAAAAAAGAGCCTATATAATCAATTGCTATTCTTATTGTGTTTATGCAAATAACCAGGCCAAATTGAAACTAAACTTAATGTAGTAAATAAATTGGTCTTAATTTGGCTCATTAATAAAAATGAGGGTGATTTTAGGGGGAAAATTTGTTTCAGCAGACTCTGTAATACACAGTTGTGAATATTAGTCTCTAATTCAATTAATTGTTTTTAAAGTTTCATTTTTCATCTATGAATTGAACTAAATCCTAAATTTATCTTGTTTTCTTAAATATTTAGCGACAACTCTCTAAATTAATGCTTCATTTTCTCCCATCCTTTGACTTGGAATCAGTGAGTACTAAAACACTTTTCTCTCTGCCTACAACAATACAACTCAGCAAATGATGTAACTAACCTACCTGAGGTGAGTGGGGGTGGGGTGGAGTGGGAATCTATGACTTACGTTGCATACTCTTCTCTCTTACATCAAGGTTCCCTCATCTTGTTTGGAAAGTAAGACTATCTTCCTTTTTAAGGCTGAGTTTCACATCTGGGCTTAGTCTCATTTCCTTCCACCCTCTTTCAAGACACCACTGTCTGAAATAGCATCTTCCCCTGTAATCACTTTAATCATTTCCTCTCTATTGGCTCCTTTCCTTCTCACTGTACATATGGAGAGCCCTTTGGTGTAATATTATGAAACAGGCCAGTTTCTGAAACAGCAGAGGGCATACCAATTCTGGGGGGAAGAGGGAGAAAGAAGTGTGTTAAAAAATGAATTTCTACACGTTACGAAGAGATCTGATTTATTAGCTCTGGGAAAACCGCTCGTTACATACATACAACAAACAAGCGATTGTATTTAGGATTATTTTAAAGTTTATATTACATATAACGTTTTTGGGAATAGGTAAAAAAGGCATTTAAGTTTTATTATAAAACAATTGGGTTGTATAAGTAAAAAAAATACTGAATGTAAAAAATTACTGAATGTAACACCTATCTAATTCAAGGCATTAATTACAAGTCTGTGCATTGACTTATAAAAATGTGTGACTTGGCACCTGTATGACAACCTTAGGAACCTCAAGAATGTGGGGAGCTTCCAAAGATGCCTGAAGAAGAAGACCATCCATTAACTTGAGTAATACTCAAAATGAACTCCTAATTCACTTTGGGAATAAAAAGTATCCAAGATTCAGTGAAAATTCCAAAGTGACAAATCCTAGATGCAAAGAGGATCATTAATGGAATAAAAGGTAAACACACAAAAAATACTGAAAATAAAATGACTGGTCTGGCATTCCTTTCCTTAAAGTCCAGCTATGGGAAATGGTAATCCCTTGTTTAACCATCTGAAAATTCTAAATTGTATGATGCAAGAATAATCCTGGAATGTTATGTTGAACTATAAAGTCTAATAAACATTCAAATCACCACCTTCTATTTGTGATTCGTCCTGAAATACTTGAAATCTTAGTCCATGAAAGAATATATTTGCTTTATTGACGATTTACCTTCTGGGAAAGCCCAACCAAGGTAAACACACTTTACTTGACCTCAAAGCTAAGGTTTAGAGTCCACTAAAGCTGTCATCTCATTTCTTTTTCTTTCCATTTACTCATATTTACTGAAGATTTGACTTTAGCATTCTTTATTAGTAAGTCATACTTTAAACCACTTGGACACAGCTTCTATTCTATTCTGTTGAAATGACACCAAAAGGTCAATTGACTACGTCTATTCACCTGGTTGACTTTTCCCACATGCTGACAACCAAATCTTTGAAACTGTCCCCCTTTCCACTGTGAAGCCGAAATATTCTTAGTTTTCTTCTTAACTCTGGCCCGTTTAATCTCCTTTGTTGGCTCTTATTCCTCTTCCCAAAATGCAGAAAATTCCCTAAGAGTTCACAGTAAGCCCTTGATTTTTATCTGTATCCAGGATTTGTTGGTTGCATTCCTATGCTTGACTCATCAGTTTTGCTGATCTCTATCTCTAACCCTGATGTCTCAATTTTAGTCCCACATTTCAGATTGTCTGCTGTACATTTCCATTCAAACATCACCTTAAGTTCACTCTTTGAAATAAAACTCCTTATTACTGTCCTAGGAAACCAGCTGTTCACCCTGAATTCCTTATTTCTGTTAATGGCACCATCTCTACAAACTCAAAGGCTTAGATACTTCAGTGAGCGTCAGTTGATCTCCCCCAATCTTTGACAAAAATCATCATTGCATTTGGCTGATCCATCCCTCCAAATGTTTCATGTATCTATCTGTTTATTGTTTTCCAGTCCCATAGCTAGCACCCTGGTATAAGTCTTTTAACTTTATGTCTGAAATCCCTGACAAGGAGCTCCCCCAAGTCTGGAGGCACAAACTCCTCACACTGGTACACTCAAGACACTCTTCAATTTGGACTTATTTCTGGGGGCAGACAGTGCAAGGACAAGACTAGATTCTTCATTGATCCCACCTTCGCTCATATGAGTTCTTTCCAGAAGATTTTGATAACGTTTCCAATACTTGCTGGTCTATTCAAATGCCACCAATATTTCTGGGCAATTTAACTTCCATATATATATCACTATACCTTCCCAGAAAATTCTAGCCCACAGTGTAACTCTTCTTTTTATTTAAAGCCCTTGTACTGTATCCACTATACACATCTATGATACCTGCTGTTTTACTACTTTTGCCATGCATGTATATAGAGTAGACATTAAATGAACTATTTAAAATCACTGACTAAAGAGCTATTACAACTCTGACTTAGAAATTCCCTCATTTCTACAGGTATTACTTTCTATATTTTGATGAGCAATAAAAGAATGAAACTTATTATAGGCATAATTTTTAAAAACAAACCAGGTATAGTCTATAGATTATTATTGATAATTATTTTCTAGCAACCCCACTAGTACTTTTGAACAATCCCACATTCCAAATGAATAGTGTTCTTTTTTAAAAAAATATATTTTATTGATTTTTTGCAGAGAGGAAGGGAGAGGGAGAGAGTTAGAAACACCGATGAGAGAGAAACATCAATTAGCTGCCTCCTGCACACTCCCTACTGGGGATGTGCCCACAACCAAGGTACATGCCCTTGACCAGAATTGAACCTGGGACCCTTGAGTCCGAAGGCCGAGGCTCTATCCACTGAGCCAAAGCGATTAGGGCTGAATAGTGTTCTTAAGATACAACTTGCAATAGCACTACTAATTTTTGGTTCCTATTCCATATGTTCACTAAGCATTTTTAGACACTATGACATAATCTAAGCATTATATCACTGGATTATGCAACATCAATTCTATTGGGAGAAGGGAGTTAGTGGAATATGCTTCCCAGTGCCTACTATGTGATATGTTGATTTGTGATAATGGCTCTCCGGTACAGGAAGAGGTCCCTCACATAATGTGCCTTCAGAAAGTCAGTCAGTGTATGAAGCTTTTCAAGGTGACCTTAGAAGAGTAATTTACCACCTTTAGATCAGTAGCTGTCATCACTATCTAAAAGCTGCAGGTATCACAGATGATACTTCCAAATGGAACCTGATGAAATGCAATTCTCACAAAAGAAAGTAAGATTTAAAAAAATACAATGTTAGACATTTAACTATAGGAGCTGCAGCTTAAAGAAAGTTTAGGATACAGGGTCAATATGTTTACCAGATAAAAAAATTTCAAGGCTAATTTTCCCAAACTTTCTTTTGAAATTTCTAAAACTTTTCTTAGAATCCAGGAGTTTGAAAACTCAAGAAAACATTTTACCTCTTCTGTTTCTGTGTTTAGGTTGCATACATCCTTTTATGGGATAGCAGAGGCTAAGATCCACTTGAGGAGAAAATCTTTACGAGTAAATAAAGAGATTTCTTTCTCTTCTTTGGCTAAGAATATGGTTACATTCACCTGAACTCAGTAAGAATATGATGTAATTTTACTTTATAGTGGTTATACTTTTTATTTTAAACCATTCTTTTGTGTGTGTGTGGTTTTTTGTTTTTTTTTTTACTGATTTCAGAGAGAGTGAGGGAGAGGGAGAAAGGAATAGAAACATCAATAATGAGAGAGAATCATTAATGGGCTGCCTCCTGCACGCCCCCTACTGGGGGTCAAGCCCGAAACCCAGGCATATGCCCTGACTGGGAATTGAACCGTGACCTCCTGGTTCTTTGGTTGATGCTCAACTATTGAGCCAAACCATCAGGGCAGTGGTTATACATTTTAGTAACTATATTCCTGAAGAGTGTAAGAAAAACAGAGAAGAACAGGATCGATCAAAAAATTTTTGCAAAGGACTGGCTATCTTAACATTATCTGGTGATACCAGTTTGATAGAATAGTTTAAAAAGAAGTATTTCATTAAAGATGGTACTTATATAAAGGACTTATTTCCTCACCTTTTTGGACCTCCAACAACGGCAGTACACAGCTTTATCTCCCAAATCCTCCATGTCAAAAGCATGTACGACCTTGGGGTCATCTTTCTGAATGTGTAGGTTAACCATAGTTTTGTTGCGATGATCTTTAACATAAAATTTTTTGTAAGCTAGATAACCAATTGCAGCTGTCCCAGCAGCAATGGTAACTGCTGCGATCCATTCAACTAGAGCAGGAAAGAAAAACAGGAATAATTATCAAAATTATTGATAAATACGTATAAAATATGCACTTATAATCTAATATAATGTTCAGGAAATCCAATTTTTGAGCAGTAAGCATCCCAATAATCAAAGTTGGTTTTTAATATTAACTTTATGGTCAGAACACACTGATGTAAGACTTTGTTAAAACTTTCCCCAGCTCATAGCAATGATAGCTAAATTACGATAGAAGAGGGAAATTAAAAAATCATTTTACAGATGGAGAAAAGCAAGGCTTACTAATATTTTTAAAGAGTTCTTAAAAATATTTAAAATAACATGTGAGTCCATAGATACCAATTGCTCTAAAAAATACATACAAAACCACCCTTAATAGTAAACATTCAAAGGAATAAATCCGACATGATTCTGGGCTTCAAAGTCATTAAAAAGTTGTTTTTTTTAAATTTCAAAGTGCCGTCTCATTAAAATAAAAATCAGAATGGACTAATTTCATATTAAACATGAGTAATATAATTACAGTTACATTCTCATTTAATAAATTCCGATTTTTCATTATCCATCAGTGGATGATTATCTAAATTCCCTACAAACTTCATTTTAAATTTAATGACATTTTGGGGTTGGGGAGCTGGGTGATAAAGGCGAAGTGATTAAAAAGTACAAATTGGTAGTTACAAAATAGTCACAGGGATATAAAGCACAGGAGAGGGAATAGAGTCAATAATACCGTTATAACTATGTATGGTGCCAGGTGAGAACTAGAGTTATCATGGGATCACTTTGTAAATTATATAATTGTCTAACCACTAAGCTGTACACCTGAAACTAATATAAAATAATATGGAGTGTCAACTGTAATTGAAAAAATAAGAAAAATAAGTTTAATGACATTTTTCTACTCAGTTATTCGCTTGACTAACAGGCCATCTATTTATTTTTTCTACATAGCTTTCTTTTTCAAGGAGCCCTTAGACGCCCAAGCACTTAACTACCCCATGTCCAGAGACAGTTGGAGAGAAGAAAGTTCTGCATAGTCTGGTTAGCCTCAGCCTCAGAGGACAGTTGTCTATTCCCAGCACGGAGTGGGCTGCAGGAAAAAGTTGAACAGGGGTCAGGATAAACACACTGGACTGCTTCTCAGCACTTCCTGAGTCAGATCTTCATAAGTGTTTGAAATAAGTTCCCAGACTATCAAATAAAGCCCTAGAGAGATAAGTATAAAAAAAACACATTCCAAGGCCAAATAAAAACATATGATGAATAATTAACTGTATGGCTTAATTTGCACTATTTATGTCTTATTGCATTAATGTGATTAACCACCGTACCCACCAGTGCCTTACATAAAATTGGAACTAATTCTTACAAAACTCTATGGAAAAGAATAACCATTCTCATACTTAGTTTCTTTTATCTTGGTCTTCTCTTAGCTATTTAATAATCTAGTTTTTAACCTATGTTTCTAATTAGCATGTTCCTCCTATTCTATTTTCAACTGCAGTATTTTTCTGTACAAAGTAATTTAGTTTGTTTTCCTTCCCCCAACATTTCCATTCCTCCTTGCTATAATCCCATAAAATAAACATTAATGTTATGTTCTTCCCAGGTGCTGCATGACTAAGAAAACAAATTAATAAGTCATTTGAGAGCTTCAAACCCTTGGCCTCACTAAAGGATGTTTTTTAACTGAACATTTTGTGTAGATTTGACTTGAATTTTATTTATTTATTTATTAAAATATATTTTTATTGATTTCAGAGAGGAAGGAAGAAGGAGAGAGTATAGACATCAATGATGAGAGAGAATCATTGATTGGCTGCCTCCTGCATGCCCCCCACTGGGGACTGAGCCTGCAACCCAGGCATGGGCCCTTGACCAGAATTGAACCCCGGACCCTTCAGTCTGCAGGCTGACACTCTATCCACTGAGCCAAACCAGCTAGGGCTAAGATCCAATTCTTAAAGATATTTCAGTTGACAATTTCCTGACATTATTTCTGTATCTTCTGGTTTATTTTTATTTTTTAAATACATTTTTATTGATTTCAGAGAGGAAGGGAGAGGGAGAGAGAAACATCAATGATGAGAGAGAATCATTAACCGGCTGCCTCATGCACGTCCCAAGCCCACAACCCCGGCAAGTACCTTGAAGTCAATGCTTAACTATTGTGCCACACCGGCCCGGCTGTCTCTTCTGGTTTATGTTCACTTCCATTTTTCTATAGGCATCTCTCAAGGTACAGTAGTCCTATAGTTAGATCAAATCCCAGTTTATCCAACCTTCCTTAACAATGCTATCTATCTACACAAATAGCATAAGCCAATATAAAGAACAAAATACAGATACATTCCTAAATAATTCCTACCTGTCTTACTCTTCCCTTGGCCTGTTACTGTATAATCTCTGGTTTTATCTGTTAGAATTATTCAGAGATAGAGAAAATATGAACATGTTCCCAAATCCTACACCATTATTTATAACCCATTCCTCTGATTTTCTCCAGTGTGGGGATTATTTTGCTTTAATTTACACAGAAATCTCACCCCGCTTCTTTTCCTTTAGTCCCTTTCTGCCCCAAACTGTTCACTCCAGCCCAGCGTCAACTGCCACAGAATCAAAATGTTCCTTTCATCTCAGGAGAGGGGGAGGGGAGCTGAGTTTAAATCTTTCCCTCCCTAGGTCTCCCCCAGATTGGTAGACTGTACCTGGTAATGTTTCTCTCAAGGCCTGGCATACAGGTGGTATTCAATATAAATTGTGTAAGAAGAAATAATAGATTGCTAATTTGATTTTACGGCTCCATCTGCCCATCAGACCATCACATTGCTCTTACACCAAATAACTTATCTTTGGCCTCATCTTAATCTCTTGTTTCACAGTTTGAAATTTAAATATTTCCTGAGATTAAAAATAAAAACATTTATTATGAAATGTTTCAGACATACACAGAGAATATTCTAATGAACTCTCACTTACTCAGCTCCAAGAAATATCAGCTCACCACCAATGTTGTTTCCTCTATCTCACAAATCTAGGTATTTGTTTATAATGCATAGGAGCTTCTTTTTTATTGTCAGATCTGTACATTATTTCTCAAAAAACCAAACCCTTAAACAGTTACTTTAAATGACTCAATGAGTTTATTGAACCCAAATGAATTAGTTTTAGTAAAATAAACAAGGATATAAAAGTTAGAGAATAAGAATTTATGAAACTTAGTTTTGGTTACACACATTGTAGCAGTCAAGGTTTGGGATGAATAATAAAACACAAGGTAGATAGATGAACACCTATTTTGTAATCTGAAGATAAAGCAAAGTATGAAAAGAAAGTGATTTGAGGGGACAGATTAAGGAAGGCCTTTTAAAATATAGGCCTTCCCAAAAAATGTATATACACACTTTGAATAATTATAAAGGCAGTGTTTATTAAAATCCATTTCATTTTCAAAATTGAGTTATCAGCTGTTAAAGTGTGTATACATTTAATACCCTGTATTTGGTTAAGTTGGTTCTTTTTTCTTTTTAAAAATGAGGGTGAATTATGAGTTGCTTTGGGCTAAAGAGAAGAAAACCTGAGTGACAGGACTTAGATCAATAAGTATCATTAGTGAGGCAAGAGTTTAAGGAAGCAGGAGAAAATGGCAACTGGAAGAGGGGAAGGGATTACAGATGAGAGCTGATTCAATGAGTTTGAAGGTATCAAGGAGCAAAATGTTTAGCAAACTTCCTAAAAGTCGTCTATCAGGTATGAGGAGTCATTAGTGACTCCTTGGTAGTAAAAGCCATTTAATGATAGAAACTATAATAAACTACAATAAAATATGAGATGAAATTAAAAGTAAGTTTGGTATGAGCATGTCACTTATACCCCAATAAGGAAAAAAAAAGTGTGGTATAATAGACCAATGGTCAAGAGCCATTTCAATGACTGGGATCTTTGGATATCAATTCCAGTCACTCATCCTCATTACTTCTCCCAGATTCATGTCCTGGCCTGATGCACATCACTTTTACTTATAACCCACTCATTATTTTCTTCTGAATATAAGCAAGAATTTTGTATGCACACACACATACATATACTTATATCGTGGTTACCATTGTCAAATACTATTCTATGCCCTTTATAATTATTAACTTATTTTTTTAAATATATCTTGATTGATTTTTTTACAGAGAGGAAGGGAGAGGGAAAGAGAGTTAGAAACATCAATTAGAGAGAAACATCGATCAGCTGCCTCCTGCACACCCCCTACTGGGGATGTGCCCGCAACCAAGGTACATGCCCTTGAGCAGAATTGAACCTGGGACCCTTCAGTCCGCAGGCCAACGCTCTATCCACTGAGCCAAACCAGTTAGGGCTAATTATTAACTTATTTAACTAAGAAGAGACATGGTCATCTTCCCCCAAATCAAATGATCTAAAATGATTTTCAATCTGTAAAAACTAATAGGTTTGGTTTAAAACTTGAGAGAACAATTTGAGCTCTAATCATTACAAGGTGGATTCCCAAGACAATCTGTCCCTACTTTGCCACACAACTATATCTGAGAAAGAAGGTGCTGGTAGAAAAGATTTACAAAGGCTTTGGGCCTTTTCTCAGAATCCTCACAACCGTTATGTTTTTATTTGTTTTATTTAGTTAGTTCTTATTTCAGAGAGGAAGGGAGAGGGGAGAGAGAGAGAAACATCAATGATGAGAGAGAATCATTGATCGGCTTCCTCCTGCACGCGCGCCCCCCCCCCCACCCCCCGCCCCACCACTGGGGATCAAGCCCACAACCCAGGCATGTGTCCTTGACCGGAATCAAATCGGGGACAGTCAGTCCACAGCTACTTCTTATAACAACTGTACTTCAAGTTTAAGTTAATAACCCTCTTCACCAAGCATTTTCCTACCCCTTAGAAAATTGCAAACAATGGGAAAGTCACTTTTAGATTCCCCTACGGTTAGATGAAAAAAACAATACAAAAAAACAAATCTGTCTTAATTGCAAGAAAGATTAGCCTGTGTAGGTAGTATTAAGAAGCACTAGGGTTCACCTCTTTCACATTTCAATAGTATGCTACCAAACCAGAGTTTAAAGCCGGTTTATACAAAATGACTCCACATTTTAAGGACATATTTTGGAATCTTTCCACCCATTATCACACAAATGCAAACTGTCTTCCTAAAAAATTACCAGTGGCTCAAGTCACATGAGTATCTTATTTTACACAAGTCTTATTCCTGAGAAAATACAAGTTTGGTTTTTTAAAAAACACAAACAAAAATCAATCCCTACTTTAAATGCACTGAAGTGCCTCTATTTGAGACTCAAGATGAGTATCCTTTGAAATAATTTTTGCAAATAATCACCTACTATATACCTCATTAGTAACTTAAAGATGTCATGGATCGTCACCCTCACTCTAACAGTAACTTTGGCAACAGAAGTATAATTCTCCAATGTATAGAATCTATTACAAAATTAGGGCTCAAATTAGTAGGAATCTTTTACAGATTCTGGCATTCTAGGTAGTCAATATTTACTGAATAAATCAATTGGGCTAGTTTTAATTAACTTCTGGACAATCTCTTTACCTTTACTTAACTACTGTTACAGGTAACCAAACCTTGAGGTGTGGCATTTTATACTGGGCAGAGAGATCACATGTATCGTATAGCTGGTGCACAGTATATATTAATAGTTATAACACCACCAAGAACTGTTATGAAATTATGTTCACATTAACTAACTTCTAGAAAGTCTCTTAATTTTAATTGGACCTTCTGTGAAGTGACACTTCCAAACGCTAGGTACTAGCACAAGGGAAGCAAGGCTGAAAAAAAAAAAAAAAAAGGCTCCGTGAGCTCGGTTTTCAATCTTCTCTCCTGGACTATAGCCAGGAAGCGCCAGATGCCAGAGGCATCATGAAAAACTGGGAAAACTTAAGATCTCGGATTGGGTTTCTTCCCTTTAAAAATATGTGCAAAACTAAGATGTGATTAGTCATGCATCCCTTCAGGGTTGCAGGCAATACACGTTCAAACTCCACGGTGATTTAAACGTGAGAAGGGGGAAACAGGTTTTTGTGTTGTTTTTTATCTCCTTTTTTCCAAGCCTATTACTTCAGAACAGAGGGGGCTCAACAGAAAAGCTAGCGGCGGGTTTTAGGGTTTGGCTAGTTAGCGGAAACCTGATCCAGACCTGGGTAGATAGAAGTCTGCATGGTCCCCAAGCCAATATATGCCCGGGGATACCGCCAATCCATACCACTTTCCCCGTTCAGCCCAGGGAGCCTGTAGGTCGGCCAAGAGCTTGCCCTTGTGCATCTCAAGGTTACCAGACCGGCGGACGCCCTGAGCAGCGATAACAGCCAGGAGAGGTGCTGACGAAGCTGCACTGGTGCGCAGGCCGCCAGCCTCACCCGCTCCCAGGCCCCACTTCACCTCGTACGTTGGAAGTCAGGCTCATGGCGCCGTCGCTTGCAAGGCGTGTGCACAGGACACTGAACCCAAACCGGCTAGCGCGGACAGACCGAGTCAAGGTGCGAAAGGCGTCCTAAGGGCACCGATTCCGGGCAGCTACCGCGCAGGCGCCGCGGCAGTCCGTATGCACGTGCGTATTCTCCACCCAGGCTGATGCTGAGCATGCGCAGAGCTTTGTCCGGAACCTCCAGGAAGTCCACAGTCCGGTTTTGACAGCTGCTGGAGGAGGGAGGAGAAAGAAAGCTAGAGAGGTAGCAACTGAGTTTGCGCAAACTTGCGGGGCGGGGTCCTGGAGCCCAGTGGCAGGGCCTTGGGAATAGGGAATCCAGCCCAGATTTTACGTCTCTCCCAGTGTGTGGGTTTCTCCAGGCACTGGACAGGTGTTATGAAGACATTTGCCATAATCAGATATCTAAGATCTTACCTAAAAATTTCTTGTCTAGACCGTGTACCTGCAAGGCCAGGTCCACCTTTCTTGTAAAATGCCAGTGGCAGACACAGAAATCAAGTGTTGAGTCTCATTCCAGAATCTCTCCTTGCTCCCCGGTGCACATCCCTTCTGTCTTCTACCCAGCAATTAGTCAGCTGTTGAGGACCTTGGAACGTGTGCTAAGGGGTCAAGTGGGAGAGAGAGAAAAGGCTCATTTTAAAAAAATGTGCTTGAAAATTTTTCAGTACAACTTGGGGAGAAAAAATAATTAAGATTATTCTCTGCCATCTACAGTCTGAAATCTGTGTCAGTTCCATTTTTCAAAAAAATGTTTTATAAGAGCCGTTTAGGGGCACCAAATTGGTGAGAGGGGCTAGGATTAACTTGAAGGGTGTTTTGAAGGTGCGTCTTCTAAGGCGCTGCCTGTCTTGACTGTATCGTTTCTGTGTGGGGTGGGAGTTGCAGGAAGTTGATGCAGTTAAGGGGTGGCCTCCCAAGCCACCCTGGGCACTGCAGCTGCCGCCTAACTCTCCAAACACGGGACAGACGGCTCCTCGCCACTGGAAGCCCCCGGCGCCTCGGAGCCAATCCCGGGAAGCGCTGAAACGCGCCCTGAATGAATGAAAGCGCCCCAGCACGGATGGCCTCTGAACGCCGACCCGGGGGTGGCGAGTGAAGGACCGCGAGTGTGCGCGCCCCAGCCAGGTCGCGGTGGGCTCGCCAGTGCCGCCCGCCCGGGGGGTCCCGTCGGCGGCCTTTGGGCATGCTCAGTGGCGGCGGCGGCCGCGGATCTCGCAGTCGGAGGCTCGCGGCGGCGAAGCAGGCGGCGCTGACGCGCGCGCCGCAGCCGAGGGGACTGGAGGACGGCGGAGGGGCGGGGACGCGGGAGGTGGGGCCGGTTTCGCCGTCAGGCCCCAGGGAGCGCGGGGCGCCGCCGCCGCCGCCGCTCCTCCGCTGGGTTCCGTCTCCGGGGCTGGCGTCCGCGGCGGCAGAGCAGAGGGAGCCGGGAGCCGCGCTCCGCCGGCAGTTGGGAGGGCAGCGCCCGCGCCTCCGCGGCGTCATGGGCCCCCTCCCCGGGCCTCAGCGGGCACCCGCCGCGGGAACCCCAGGGCCTCCTCGCGGCCGAGCCTGAGCGACCCCCGGTTCTTCTGCGCCCTCTCCCTCCACCCTATTTTTTTCCCTCTGCCCTCGCCGCCGCTACCGCTTCAGCTTACCGTTATGGCAACGGAGCCACCATCCCCCCTTCGGCTCGAGGCGCCCGGCCCCCCAGATATGCGGACCCCACCGGCGAGCGAGGCGGACTCCGAGAGCACCCCGAAACCGGCGGGCGGCACGCTCCGCTTCCTCAACGGCTGCGTGCCCCTCTCGCATCAGGTGGCCGGGCACATGTACGGGAAGGACAAAGTGGGTAAGTGGGGGTGGCGCGGGGCTCCGGGAGCCCGGGACCGGCGGGGGCAGCCTGGCGCCCGCGGCCGGGCGGGACGCCCCCCTGGTCCTCGCGCGGGCCTCTTCCGCTCTTCCCCGGAGCCTCGCGACCCGTGCCGCAGGGTCTCGAAAAGTGGGGCGATCCCAGGGCGTGGGGCGGCAGGCTTGCAGCTGGAGGTGGCCGGGGGGTGGGGGGGGGGGAGAGGAGTGCCTGGCCTCCTCCCCAGGGAGGGTGGGTGTTGATTGGAGGCGGCGTTGTTAGTGAAAATAAGGAACTTTAATTTGACTGGATGGGGAAGTCAATTCTCCCCTGAGCACGAGGTCTGTTTATTATAAGCGGGTAGCGATTGCAAAAGGGAAGGAATGAAATGCAGATGATGCTAATCTAGTGCTTTTTCAGTGCATAGCTGGCGGGTAGGGGAAAACATAGGGCAGTGTGTGTGTGTGTGTGTGTGTGTGTGTGTGTGTGTGTGTGTGAGAGAGAGAGAGAGAGAGAGGGAGAGAGAGAGCGAGAGCGAGAGCGAGAGAGAAAGAGAGAGAGAAAGAGAGAGCGAGAGCGCTTGTCTTATCCGGGATCCCTCCCTGCCCCTGGGGAGGTTTTTCTGATATCTGGTGGATTTCTCCGGGAGGCTTGGTTCCAGGAGCAGAAACTCGGATTCTTGGTAGGAAACAACAGCCTGCTGCTGTGCTAGAATGGCCCCCAGGTCAGACCTTTACTGTATCATGGCATGTGGAATATCTCCCCCCCCCCCCCCCCCCGCTCTCAACGGTTAAAGCACAATACAGGGCCTATCTCCGTTTTTCCTATTGATGATTTAAAGTTCAGTTTAGGAACTCGAATTCAAGCTTACTCACACTGGTTTCCTGGGCCACAATTAATTGGGGCGTCTGATGGATGAGTGTGCGAGTAAAGCAGATCTTAGACCTGGAAGCCACTAGAGACAACTTGGTTTATGCTGGTAAGATGATTTGGGTTTAGGCCGGGTAGGTAATAATGACATTTTTAGTCAAAATAACTGAGGCTGGTTAAGTCTGGTTAAGGGACAAGCCTAAAGTTACACAGCTGCTATGTGTTAGAAGGCAGAAACCAAGGGTCCTGCCTCAGGACGGTTTTTCCCACCGTGTATTGGGCTTGAAGATCAAGATTGTTGAAGATGGATGGGTACTCTTTTGAATGTAGGTCATTTCTCGCTGAGCGACACTTCCCACTACTTTTATCTTTACCTACTTTTCTTTTGTTGAAAGTTGGCATTAATGATAGTGTCATGTAGTTTGTGTGCCTTTCTCCCATTAAATTGCGAGTTCCTTGAGGTTGGAGACCAAATCTGTGTATCCTCACAGCCTGGTACATTGGGCTCAGTTAAACTCCGGAAGGGGAGTGCAAGTGAAAATTGCTCGTTCCTTTAGTACACCAGATAAGGAAGTATCATTCTCAGGGTGTGTAGTATAGATGTAAGGAAACAACGTTCTCAAGATGCTTAGCATATAGTCTCGTGTGTCACTTAAGGTAATGAGAATTTGAGAGTACTTAAGGAGTAAAGTATTGTTAGTAGATGTGTACCTATTGATTTATATTGATGAATTGTAATAATAATATTCCTAATACACTATTCTAGAGACCTGAATAAATCATTGTTTCCTAAGGGTACCTAGAGATCGATTTCTGTGTAAAGGAGAAGAGATAAACAAAAAACCCCAACATAAGCACAATCTTCCATGATTGTCACTTAAGACTAACCACTGCTTATCAAAGTATGTATGTAATAGTGAGCCTATTCAGAGAGTTATCTCTGACTCATTACAAATGCACCTTGAATGTGACTTAAAACTACATTGGGAACAGTGGCTGAAGAATTTGTCACCCAAATTACCTAATTAAGAAAGTAATTTAGATTCTAGAGGAAGGAGTCCATTCAACTTAAAAAGAAACCTTTTTTTTTTCAATTTTGTAAGACTAAGGGACTGTCTTTGTGTCACCAGTGCACAATACCTCAAACATACTATGCTATTTAATAAATATTTGATGAATTTAATTCTCATTTATTTACACAATCTTGCTTATATTGTTAGTGAAAGGACACTGATGATAATCTTCCCTATTCCTAAAATGCATAACAAGATGATCAGTAATTCAGAGTACAAGAATTTATGTCTCTACTATAACAAACCACATATAGTTGTCAAGTATATCATGTAGATCATAGTTTGATTTGGCTGTCAACTGAAATTCTCAGAATAAACTTTCTTAAAAACATTGTGTGAATATTTGTTTAAAATTTTTGTTACTATCGGTAAGTAACCAGAGTTTTTCGATTTAGAATTGGTATCTTAGTGATTTTCAAAAAGGAGTTGTTGGTGTGAATGAAAGAGCTGTTCAGGAAAGTAACCTAACAGTGTATCTGATCATAAATTCCTAACTGGGCAGGTCATAGTAGGTGTATAACTTTAGTAAAAGATTTATCTTTGCCTTAAGCAAGCCCTGTCATTTTTTTTTCCATCTAAGATTAACACACATTTTTTAAATAACCGCCCTCTAGAGAGCACATAGTCTTGTTAACTATCCTGTAATTCTCTCCTTGCTTTCTTCCACCTTTATGTAATCTTCCTTAATTTCAAATGCATAAAAGAAACTGCAAATTGGCCATTCTGCAGAGTATTTGAAATCTTGCTTCCCAGCAATTGTCATCAGTTTTGGCTTGAATGAACACTTAGAAAAATTCTCTACCGGTTTGGGTGTTTCTTACATCGACATTGCCTTTGTTAAATTAAAAATTAAGATCATGGAACCAATAGCATAACAGTACTTGAACAGAAAAATAGAACTTGATATAGTTAAGTGACAGTATTTTATTGTTCTGATATCAGTTATATTTTATGTTCTTCACTCAAATCCTATTTCATCAAAGTACATTGAATTTTTCTAAGAACAATAGTTCTTTTTCTTTTTCTTTTTTTTTTTTTTTAAATATATTTTATTGATTTTTTACAGAGAGGAAGGGAGAGGGATAGAGAGTTAGAAACATCGATGAGAGAGAAACATCGATCAGCTGCCTCCTGCACACCCCCTACTGGGGATGTGCCCGCAACCAAGGTACATGCCCCTGACCGGAATCGAACCCGGAACCCTTCAGTCCGCAGGCCGACGCTCTATCCACT
Organism: Plecotus auritus; assembly: GCF_963455305.1. Classification (NCBI taxonomy): domain Eukaryota; kingdom Metazoa; phylum Chordata; class Mammalia; order Chiroptera; family Vespertilionidae; genus Plecotus; species Plecotus auritus. Next base: position 34,773,737 of record NC_137783.1, on the reverse strand, counting down.
GAGCCAAACCGGTTTCGGCTCTTTTTCTTTTTTTTTAATTGTAAAAGTAGTACATGATCTTTTAGGGAAAAAATTTCAAGGAGTAAAACAGTATGTAGTAACCTTCCCCCTACTCTCTCAAATGCTATAGCTAGTAACTATTTCTGGTGTGTCCATTCAAGCCTTTGTTTCTGGGCACATGCATAAACACATAACACAATTCAGACTTTTCTTATAAACATATGTAAGCAACTTTTTGTTTCCAGTCTGTATTTTATCATGTAGTATATCCATATTTTTGTACCTAGGATATTCTTTATTTTTTTAAAAAAATTGTGTTGTATTCTATAGTGTAGATGTATCACAATTTATTCCTCTAGTGTTGGATTTTTATATCTTTATCATTTTTGTTATTTTATGTATTAAACATTCTGTATACCTTGTACATTGTATAACTCTTTCTGTAGGAAAGTTTCACAAACATGTAATAGTTAGCAATTTAAATTCCCAAACTTAACCAAAGTTAGCATAAAGTCCTTTTTGTTTTAATATTTAACATGTACCATTAATTTCTTTCAAAAGTCCTTAAAGATTTAAACAAATAGTTGAAGTCTCATGTTTGTGCCCTGATCCACTTTAGAATATAGAATAAGGTAGTCTATAGGGAAAAGGGATTTAAAGTGATACTGTTTTGGGGGGAAAACTCACAACTATTTTGGTTTACTGGTCTATTTTATTAGATATCCTCTGAAACTAATTGACTTAAAATAATTTCAAATTTACAGAAAAGTAGCAAGAATAATACAGAGAACTTAACATTTTTCTGATTATTTGACTATGCATTTATTTTTTTTCCTGAACTATTTACTTAAGTGTATATTTCTGTGGCCAGGGCATCCCTTCCCCCAGCCACCTGCTGCTGTTCTCCCCTGGGGGGGAGGGGCCAGCCAGCCCCACCCCTGGTCGAACTCCTGGGTCGAGGGGACAATTTGCATATTAGGCTTTTATTATATAGGATGGGAAATTTAACAGTGATAAAATGCTCTTATCTAATCTATAGTCCATATTCCAATTTTTCAGCTGTTCCAATGTCTTTCATCGTATTTGTTTTTCTCTTCACAGGATCTAGTTCAGGATCTTTTATTACATTTAGTTGTCAAGTCTCTTAGATTCCTCTAATTTGTATCAGTTCCCCAGCCTTTCTTTGTCTTGTATAACATTGTCATTTTTTTAAGAATATAGGCTAGTTATTTTATGAGATATTCTTTAATTTGGATTTCTGATGGGTTCTCATGATGAAATTGAGGTAATGCATTTCTGGTTGGAATATTATACAAGTGTATCCTATTTATTTTTAAAACATTTTTTATTGATATTTAGAGAGAGGAGGGGAGAGGGAGAAAGAGAGAAACATGATATGAGAACAAGACATCCATCTGCTGTCTCCTGCATGCCCCCTGCATGGGACTGTGCCTGTAACCAGGGTATGTGTCATGGGGAATCAAACCAGCAACCTTTCTGTGCACAGATCGAGGTCCAACCAACTAAGCTACACCTGCCAGGGCCAAGTGTATCCTCATTAAGTTATCACATCTGGAGGCTCACAGTGTCCATCTGCCCATTATTAGTTTTGATCATCTGGCCCAAGTTTGGTCTGTCCTCTCCAGTATATAGTTAATATTTTTCCCCTTTCAACTAATAAGCGTCTGTGGGGAAATGTTTTAATTTTAAGATCATACAAATATCTGGATCCTTATCATACTTCACCCCTAGATCTAGCATCTATTGATGATTCTTGTTTAATAATTTTTCTAGTGGAAAAATGAGTATTTTTCTTCGGTTCTACCACTCCCTCTGTGTTAACAATCAGCATTTCATATTGATACTTTCCCTTATACTGAGGGTATGTGGTTGGAAACTCTTAAAAAGTTATTTGGATTAGGGCTTTTGGGGAGCTATTTTTAGCTCCCCCTTCTCTGATCATACTCTTTTGAAGTACAGTTGGATTCATTTGTTTCTGTTTAAACTTAGTTCTTAGTTTATTTAGCTAGATATTTTTGAAAGCCTATTAAAAAAGTCAAACTTTACAGAAAGGTATATCAGTGTCACGCCATTCCCTATCACTCTACCCCATTCCTTAGCATCATCCCTTGTAGGTAACCAGTTTATTGTGTTTTGATTTTTAATTTCTGTTTCTTGTTACAGAAATAAGCAGATCTATATAGGTCTTCTCATTTCTTTTTTTCAACACAAAAAACAGTGTGCTATATATATTGTTTTGTATTTTGTTTTTAAACTTAACAGTATGTCCTAGAAGTCAGTAATACCAGTTCATGGAGAGCTTCCTCATAACTCAGTTGTATTCTATTGTGCACATATACCCCGTTTTTTTCAGTCAGTTATCTGGTTTTGCTTTTGGACTTATTTACTTATTTTCACTGATTTATTTGTTAATCCTAGCAATAATACTTCACTGTCTTGATTCAAGTTACTTTAGAATAAGTCTTGATGTACTGAAGAGTAAGCATTCCACTTTGTTTTTAAGGATATCTTGACTTTTTCTGGCCCTTTGTATTTCCTTATAGATTTTAAATCAATCTGTCATTTTTCACAAGAAACGTGACAAGATTTTGTATCTGCTTTGAATCTACATATTGCTTTTGTATCTGTTTTGAATCTACATATCATTCTCTGTGGTATATTATAGTGATTTTGCAGAACCATTTAAGACTAACTTATAAGCATCATGATTCCTTCCCTCTAAATAACTAAGTGTATATCTCTTTTAAGAAAAGCATTTTTTCTTACTTAATCATGATAAAATTATTAAGTTCAGAATATTTAACATTTGGCTTTTACCATTATCCTATAATATCCTTTTATAGCAATTTTCCCCCATCCAGGACTACACATTGCATTTAGTTGTTATGACTCCATAGGCATTGGGAGTAGTTTTTCATCTTTTATTTTTCATAACCACAGTATAGGCATATGGATTTTTAGAATATCCTTTAAATTAAATTTGTCAGGCTGTTGTCTCATAATTGGATTCAGATAAATGCATTTTTGATAAAATATATATTAGTTATGTTGTATTCTTGGACCATCATATCATAAAACACAGAATGTCAGTTGCATTACTGGATGTAACTTTGATTTCCTGGTTAAGTGTTGTCTGCCATATTTTCCACTGTAAAGTTTTCATTTTTCCTATTGTAATGAAGTAATTTAGAGGAATATTTTGAGTGTTAAATATCCTGTTCCTAATCAGAGTTTGCACCCATTGTTAAAAGCATCCATTGACAATATCTGACCAACTTATTGCTATGATAGTTGCAAAATGGTAATATTCAGTCATTCCTGTTACATTTGTTAGTTGGTATTTTCCTTTAAGGAATAGTTTCCCTTCTCTCCTCTTTCTTTTTCCTTCCTTCCTTCCTTCCTTCCTTCCTTCCTTCCTTCCTTCCTTCCTTCCTTCCTCCCTCCCTCCCTCCCTCCGTCCCTCCCTCCCTCCGTCCCTCCCTCCCTCCCTCCCTCCCTCCCTCCCTTCCTCCCTTCCTCCCTCCCTCCCTCCCTTCTTTCCTTTCTTCCTCATTCATTCTTAGGCTTTACTAATAGTCTTTTCAAACTTCCGCGGATGGATCTTAGGCATTATTGTTGCTGCTCATTTTGATGCTCATGTTGTCCCAGATTTGGGCAGTGCGAGCTTTTTCAAGCTGGCTCTTGTGTCTTTTAAACATTTCCCTTTTTTTTCTTTGAAAGCATTTTCTCACTTTCTGCCATAATAAGATGTTTGATGTTCATCTTGTACTTTCTCTGTCCCAGCCCTGGAATGAGCCATTTTTTCTTCAAGAAATCTGGTTCCTTTAGGGGTAAATGGTATTTAAAACTAAGATCGAGCAATGGTATACCATTGCTCCTTGCGTGCAGTTGCTGTTTGTCTTCTCAGCAGAATGGACTAAGAAGTACATAATTTTGAATTCTTAAAAATTTCAATTTATACTTACGTATAATTTAAAGCTAATACTGCAGGGTTCTTCTTTGCTTCTTTATTCTATATTTGTATCTCCTTTTTTTTTCTCATTGAGAGCCCTATCTCCTAAAAACATCAACATATTTACTAATTTTGAAATATTTAAATGAACCTTGCATTCCTGCAATAAAGTCCACATGGTCATGATAAATTATCCTGTATATATTGCTGGATTAGGTTTACAAATGTTTTATTAAAGATTTCTGTGACTGTGTTTATTTGAGATAATGGTCTGTAATTTTTTTTTTTAAATATATTTTATTGATATTTCACAGAGAGGAAGGGAGAGGGATAGAGAGCTAGAAACATCGATGAGAGAGAAACATCGATCAGCTGCCTCCTGCATGCCCCTTACTGGGGATGTGCCCGCAACCAAGGTACATGCCCTTGACCGGAATCGAACCTGGGACCCTTCAGTCCGCAGGCCGACGCTCTATCCACTGAGCCAAACCGGTTTCGGCTGGTCTGTAATTTTTTTAAGCCTTTGTTGAGGTTTTAAAAAAATGAAGCATTTGTCAGCTTCACAAAATATGAAGTATTATTACTTTTCTGTTTTCTGAACAAATTTGGTAAGATTGGTTATTTTTCTAAATGTTTGATAGAATTTGCTAGTGAAGTATTTCAGCCTATGATTGCCTCCGGATATTTAAAATTGTGAATTCAGTGTTTTTCGTAGACATAGTTCAACTCAGATTTTCCATTTCTTCTTGTGTCAATTTTAATAATTATTGTCTAAAGGAATGTATTCATTTCGCCTAAGTTGTTGGATTTATTGGTGTAAAGTTCATAATTCTCTTATGCTTTTAATGTTTATAAGATTTGTACTGTTATCATCTTTTATTTATTCCTGATAATGGTAATTTATGTTTGCTTTTCCTTTTCTTGATCTGTCTAGCTAGAGGTTTATCAGAGAACCTTTTAGTTTCGTTGACATTTCTCCATTGTCCATCCTTATTTTATTTATTTATTATTTATTTATTTTTGCTCCTGTCTTTCCAGTTATTTTGGGGTTACTATGTTCTTTTTCTAGCATCTTAGGTTGGAACCATTAAAAAAAATTTTTTTTGGTAAAAAAAAAAATATTTTTATTGATTTCAGAGAGAGGGAGATAGAGGTAGAAACATCAGTGATGAGAGAGAATGTTTCCTGTATGACGAGCCTGAAACTCAGGCATGTGCCCCAACCGGGAATCGAACCACGACCGCCTGGTTCATAGGTCAAGGCTTAACCACTGAGTCATGCCAACCAGGCTGGAACGTTCTTTTTACTTTTCTAATACAAGCATTTAAAATGACACATTTTCCACTAAGCACTAAGCAGTATTTTTTAGCTGCATTCCACAAATTTTGATATGTTTAGTTTTCATTATCATTTAGCAAAAAAGTATTTTCTAATATTTATTCCTTCTGAATTTTGATCCATGGATTAAATAGAAGTGTGTTTACCTTTATTCTACTTGGCATTTTCCCAAATATGTTATTTCCATTAGGTCAGAAAATAAACTATGTGATTTTATTTTATTTTATTTATTTTTTTATTTTTTTTAAATATATTTTATTGATATTTTACAGAGAGGAAGGAAGAGGGATTGAGAGCTAGAAACATCGATGAGAGAGAAACATCGACCAGCTGCCTCCTGCACACCCCCCACTGGGGACGTGCCCGCAACCAAGGCATACGCCCCCGACCGGAATCGAACCCGGGACCCTCCAGTCCGAAGGCCGACGCTCTATCCACTGAGCCAAACCGATTCTGGCTAAACTATGTGATTTTAATTATTTTTTATTTTATCGTCCAGTGCGTGGTCAGTCTTGGTAGATGTTCCATTTGTACAGGCAAAACATATAATCTGTAGTATGTAGCATTCTTTGTCAGTGTGGCCAAGTTGTCTGATACTATTGTTCATGTTTTAGGGGAGAGGGGGCGGGATTCTAATGATAGTTTTCTCAGACTGATATTCCACAGATTTTGTGGGTACTTTCTTCTGATTGTTTTCAACTTCCTTTTTTTTCCTTTTTGTGTTTCAATTTGAGTAATTTCTGTTAACCTGTCATTAAATTCACTGATTCCTTCCTCTGCTACTTTGTGTCTACTGATGAGCCCATAGAAAGCATTTTTGTCTCTGTTACCACATTTTTTATTACTAATATTCCATTTACTCAAAATTTCTCTCTACTGAAATTCCTCATCTTTTCATGCATTTGTCTACCTTTTCTGTTATAACCTTTAACATATTAGTTATGGTTATTTTAAGCTTCTTTGGTAATTATAACATCAGTGTCACTTCAAACTGTTCTATTCGTTGCATTATCTTTTGACAGTGATTTTTCACCCTTGCTTTTTCATATGTCTTGTAATTTTTTATTAAATTCTAGACATTATGTGTAGGATTTAAACAACTTATGCAAACAGTATTTTTGCCTGAAATTAATACATCTGTTCTGCTAGGCTATTAATGTTGGTGATTGAATCAGTTTAGTCAGTAGAAACAAATTTGAATTTTGTAGTTGTTATGGTTACCTTCTGTTATGGACTGAATGTTGTGTCCCCTAAAATTCATATGTTAAAAAACAACCCCCAATATGATTGTATTTTCAGATAGGGCTTTAATGGAGGTAATTAAGATTAATGAGGTCACAAGGGTGGGGGCATGATCCAGTGGGATTCCTGTTCTTATAAAAAGAAACATGAGAGAGTGTTTTCTCTCTCACACTCTCACTCTCTTCCCCGCCCTCTACTGCTCCTCTCCCTCATTCTCTTCTCCCCTACAATGTGAGAACAAAGTGAGAAGGCTACAACCTAGGAAGACAGCTCTTACCAGGAGCCAAATTGGTTGGCACCTTAATCTGGGACTTTTAGCCTCTAGAACTGTGAGAAAATAAATATTTGCTGTTTAAACCATCTGTCCATGGTATTTTGTTATGGAACCCGAGCAAACTAATACACTTTCAGTGCTCCATGAGCTTGAAATTCCTCTGTTATCCTCCTATATAATAAAAGGCTAATATGCAAATTGACCAAACAGCGGAACAAACAGTCACTATGACACACACTGACCACCAGCAGACAGACACTCAATGTAGGAGCTGCCCCCTGGTGGTCAGTGTGCTCCCACAAGGGGAGCGCTGCTCAGCCAGAAGCCCTGAGCCAGGCTCACAGCTGGCTGAGTGCAGCTGCGGTGGCGGGAGCCTCTCCCACCTCTGCAGCAGTGCTGAGGATGTGCACTGAGGGCTTAGGCCTGCTCCCCACAGGCCCTCTAGTAATCTTATGTTTAGAGAGGCTGATTTGCCAAAGGATTTTTTTTTTTTTCAGTATTCCTGTTTAACTCTGCTTTAGATCTTTTTTTATAATTTCTGTTTCTCTCCTGAACACAATTAGTGTTTCCCAATAGATGAAATACCTCATCTATTCAGCATTTATAGTCATTTTTTTCTATAACTTTTTTACATGTTTATAATCGTTTTAAAATCCTTGTTTGCTGATTAAATTACTTGGTCATCTGTTTGTCAACTTCTGTGTTTGTCAGTTGACTTTGTTTTCTCTTGATTATGCATCATGTTTTATTGTTTTTTTTATATATCTAATAATTTTTTATTGGATTTTTTCACATTTTATTTAAAGAACAGCAGGGAATTTTTCCCCCCACATAGAGTATAAGTCCTTTCCTCTGTTAAAGTAAGAGGCTGATAAGTCATATTCTTCCTAGAATTTAGTTAAGCTGATGCTGGGCTATAGTCTTAGATTTAGTATTTCTGTTATTGGCTCAGTCTCTCCCCTCCCCCCCACTTTTTTAATCTTGATACTTTTTCAGCTGGGAGGGATTTGTCTGCAGTTTAAAATATTATTGGTTTATTTTTGGATTCTGGAATTCATTCACAGGGAGAATGCCTGGGATTACCATATTCTCTTACATGGCTACTTTTTTCTGAAAAATTAGATGGGGTGTGTTGCAGAATGAGTAGTGTGGGAGAATTGCTGGACCAAGCAATCTGTTAGAACTATTGTCTCTAATCCATCCTGCTACCACATATTGTTGTCTGTAGTCAAGCTGACTTTTGCTTGCCTGTCAAAATGTGTTTAATGGCAGGTGCACCTGTATGTAGACTAGGTGCCTGTCCCAAGGAAGAGAAGCTGCCATGGTTCTCACCCCATTTATGAATGCTCCATGTTCGCCACCGTCTGGAATTGAGTTCATCAAGGTTTCTTTTTATCTTTCACTCTTCATTGGTTCATAGAAAATGTCTCCTACCATGGGAATGAAGGGCTTTCTTGTTCCACATATCCCAACCTTCAGAATTAGAATTTCTCTTCACTAATTTTTAGTTATATTAGACTATTTCTTAAAGTCTTCAGGTCCTTTGACTGCTTACCAACCAATCTTATCCACATGGGTTTATATTTACCTATTCTATAGCTAGGTATTAAAACAACTTAATTACTGCAATCTTAAATTGAGACTCTCTGCTTCTGTTGATTAATTTTTGCATTTTTATTATGATTAAAAATTCCTGACACTTGGCAACAGCAATGGAAACTAAGTGGCATATTTTATCAAAGTTGTAAATAGATTTATTTGGACTTGTTATTGTGTTCTAACGAACATGATTTTGTGAAAAACTCAATATATGAAAATTTAAGATTTTAACATACTTTTGGGAATGAGTCTTCATGGTATAGGGCAGTGGTCGGCAAACTCTTTAGTCAACAGAGCGGCAAACTGCGGCTCGTGCCGCAGTTTGCCGACCACTGGTATAGGGACAGGGCCAGTGCTAGGACATGACTTTAGAAAAAGACTCCTTCTTTGAGTGGGCTGATTATAAAAAGGTGCCCCTTCCTGCTTCTGACTTGGTGCCCCCATTTTCCCGTTGTCTAGATGCCCTCATTCTATCTTTGCAACTGTACACAGTACATCTGAATCAGGAAAAAAAAATTTTGCTTTCTTATAACAGATGAGAGAAAATTATAAGAAATTACAAAGTAGAAGATTCATATTGGTCCACTGCTAACATTTTTTTCTCTATAAAAATGAGATCGATTTTTGCTACTGCTTTTAACTTGTTTCTTGTCCTATCTAATAAAGAGGTAATATGCAAATTGACCATCACTCCAATACACAAGATGGCTGCCCCCATGTGGTCAAATATGGCCACCCCCATGTGGACACAAGATGGCCGCCACAAGATGCCCAGCAGGGGAGGGCATTTGGGGCGATCAAGCCTGCAGGGGAGGGCAGTTGGGGGGGACCAGGCCTTCAGGTAAGGGCAGTTGGGAGGGACAAGGCCTGCAGGGGAGGGCTGTTGGTGGGGGGACCAGGCCTGCAGGGGAGGGCAGTTAGGGGTGACAAGGCTGGCAAGGGAGGACAGTTAGGGGTGACCAGGCCGGCAGGGGAGGGCAGTTAGGGGCAATTGGGCTGGCAGGGGAGCAGTTAGGCATTGATCAGGCTGGCAGGGGAGTGGTTAGGGGCAATCAGGCAGGCAGGCAGACGAGTGGTTGGGAGCCAGCAGTACTGGATTGTGAGAGGGATCCCAGATTGGAGAGGGTGCAGGCTGGGCTGGGGAACACCCCTCCCACCCCCCGTGCACGAATTTCATGCACCGGGCCTCTAGTCTATATAATAAAAGGCCAGAGGCCATAAGCATCATGAAGAGAACGACCGCTCGACCAGTCGTCATGAGGTGCCATTGACCACCTCTCGGTCCTCCCCTACCCACCGGCCCGCAAGTGGCGGCAGGGCGGAACTGGGGACTGGTGAGTGGACTGAACGGCTGACCTCTTGGTCCCTGCCCCCAGCCCGCAGGCTCTGATGGATCAGCTATGGTGAATGGGGGAATTGGGGTGGGTGGCGGGAGGACCAGGCTGGCTCTCAGGCCATTGGAATCACTAGCTCATCCTCGGCCAGCTCGGGGGCTCAGGCCTGCAGGAAAGCAGGCGCTGGCGACTTCACCTCCGTGTGTGCGCTGGGCCAGCCACTGATGGAATGTGCTGCCAGCTCGGGGCTGCTCACGCCGGGGCAGGTAGGTCGCGGGCGCGCCCCACGACCTAAACGGGCAGGTTCCGTCAGCATCTCAAACCCCAGTGGCGGTGGTGCCCACGTGAGCGGCCCCAAGTGGGCAGTGCGTTCCATCAGTGGCCGGCCCGGCGCACACGCATGGAAGTGAAGTCGCCTGCACTCACTTTCCCGCAGGCCTGAGCCCCCGAGCAGCCGGGGATGAGCTGGTGATCCCAACGGCCTGAGAGCCCAGTGGCGGAGGCGGCGTTCGGCCTGGGGACTGCCAAACGGGCAGAAGATGGCCCTGATTGCAGGAGGCTAGGCCTAGGGACCCTACCTGCATGATTTCGTGTGCTGGGCCTCTAGTTTAACTATAAATTAACATCTCTTGGAAAGTCTGAAGGAGCTATAAGGGAATAGTTGTGGAGACAATAAAACCAAGCTATTTAGAATTTGTGTTCTGGTGCTTTGCATATAACAAGCACTGAAATATGTTGGTTGAATGTTAAAATTTCTGAAATAAGTAGAAGGAAACCCTTAAATTTATGTAAGTCGTTTATCTGTAACTTCAGGAACAAATCTAAATCTATTCTAGGATGCAAGATACACTATTACTAAAGCATTAAGAAATACAATATCTGATTTTTGTTCTGTAGGTATCTTGCAACATCCAGATGGCACAGTTTTGAAACAGCTACAGCCACCTCCAAGGGGCCCAAGAGAGTTAGAATTCTATAATATGGTAAGTGAGGTAAGATTTGTTTGTTGTATTCATTGTGGCTTTCAGTTCTCTGGTGGTGACTCAGTAATAAATACGTTTGTTAGCATGTCTTGTATAATGTGTGTGTGACTGAAACAAAAGCTTAATGAAATATAATGCTTATCTTTACTGATGCAACCTAATATTTTCTATTCTGATCCACTAAATTGATTTTTATTAATGGGTTACGACCTACATTTTGAAAAACACCTGAGAGACTGTATTTCTCAGAAATGCTGAGTTTAAATGTTTTCACTATAGAATTTCTTAGCCTAGTGCTGATGTGCACTGTAAATCTCCAAAGCAGGGTGGTAAGGGACAGACTTAACATCTAAGTAGTCATATGACTAGGAACACCACCTCTGTCTAGTTAACAAAACATTTTCATCACCCAAAGAAAACCCTGAAACTCTGAAAGCATGATGCTTTGTTCCTCCCTCCTCCCAATCCCTGGCAACCACCAATCTGCTTATACGATATGTGGCCTTTTGTGTCTAGTTTCTTTTTGGTCTCATATTTTTAAGGTCCACCTATACTATATTGTGCATTAGTACTTTTTCCTTTTTATGGCTGAGTAATATTCCGTTATACTTACCACATTTTGTTTATCCATTTATCCATTGATGTACCTTTGGGTTGTTTCTACGTTTTGGCCTTTGTAAGTAGAGATTCTATGAACATTCATGTACAAATATTTGTTTGAGTACCAGTTTCCAATTTTTTTGATATATATCAAGGACTGGAATTGCTGGGTCATATGATAATTCTACATTTAGCTTTTTGAGGAACTGTCAAAGTGTTTACCAAAGTAGCTCTACCATTTTACATTTCCATAGCAATGTATGAGGGTTCTAATTTCTCTACATCCTCACCAGCACTTCTTAGTTTTCTTTCCTAAGGGCCATCCAAGTGAGTGTGAAGTGTTGTTACCTCATTGTGGTATATTTTAATTTGCATTTCCTTAATGGCTAATGATGTTGGTCATCTTTTCATGTGCTTACTGACCATGTCTAAATCCTCTCTGGAGGAATGTCCCTTTAGATCCTTTGTTCATTTCTTCATTGGGATGTCTTTTATTTAGTCACTAGAGGCCTGATATATGAAATTCGTGCAAGGGGCTTGGCCCTTGCAGCCCCGCTTCGTCCGGAAGGTAGTCCGGCTGTCTGGTCTAATTAGCACATTATGCTTTTACTAAATTCGTGCACTCGGGGTGGGGGGGTTGTCCCCTGAGCCTGGCCTGCACCCTCTCGTGGTCCAGGAGCCCTTGGAATGTCTGACTGCTGCGGAGGTGGGAGAGGCTCCTGCCACCACCGCTGTGCTCACCAGCTGTGAGTCTGGCTTCTGGATGAGTGGTACTCCCCCTGTGGGAGTACACTGACCACCAGGGGGCAGCTCCTGCATTGAGCTGCTGACCCCTGGTGGTCAGTGTGCGTCATAGTGACCAGTCATTCCACTGTTTGGTCAATTTGCATATAAGCCTTTGATTATGTAGGATTATTATAGACTAGAGGCCCGGTGCACGAAATTCATGCACAAGGGTGTGTGTCCCTCAGCCCAGCCTGCACCCTCTCAAATCTGGGACCCCTCGAGGAATGTCCAACTGCCCGTTCAGGCCCAATCACAGTAGGATCGGACCTAAACGGGCAGTCGGACATCCCTCTCACAATCCAGGACTGCTGGCTCCCAACTGCTCTCCTGCCTGCCTTCCTGATTGCCCCTAACTGCATCTGCCTGCCAGCCTGATCACCCCCTAACCACTCCCTTGCCAGCCTGATTGATGCCTAACTGCTCCCCTGCCAGCCTGATTGCCCCTAACTGCTCTTCCCTGAAGGCCTGGGTCCCCCCCAACTGCCCTCCCCTGCAGGCTTGATCGCCCCCAACTGCCCTCCCCTGCTGGCCATCTTGTGGTGGCCATCTTGTGTCCACATGGGGGCAGCCATCTTTGACCACATGGGGGCAGCCATCTTGTGTATTGGAGTGATGGTCAATTTGCATATTACTCTTTTATTAGATGGGATAGAGGCCTGGTGCATGGGTGGGGGCTGGCTGGTTTGCCCTGAAGGGTGTCCCGCATTTGGGTGGGGTGTTCCCTTGGGGCGTGGGGCAGCCTGGGCAAGGGGCCTGTGGTGGTTTGCAGGCCGGCCACGCCCCCTGGCGACCCAAGCAGAGGCCCTGGTATCTGGGATTTATTTATCTTCTATAATTAAAACTTTGTACCCTTGAGCGGAGGCCAGGGCAGGCCAGGGCTGCGGGAAGCTTGGCTTCCTCCATTGCCAGGGGCAACTCAAGCCTCCTGCTCTCTCCAGCTCGGTGGCTGCTGCCATTTTTTTTTTTTTTAAATATATTTTATTGATTTTTTACAGAGAGGAAGGAAGAGTGATAGATAGTCAGAAACATCGATGAGAGAGAAACATCGATCAGCTGCCTCCTGCACACCCCACACTGGGGATGTGCCCGCAACCAAGGTACATGCCCTTGACCGGAATCGAACCTGGGACCTTCAGTCCACAGGTCGACGCTCTATCCACCGAGCCAAACCGGTTTCGGCTGCTGCCATTTTTGTTGGGATTTATTTATCTTCTATAATTGAAACTTTGTAGCCTTGAGCGGAGGCCAGGGCCAGCCAGAGTGGGCGGGAAGCTTGGCTTCCTCCATTGCTGGGGAGACCCAAGCCTCCTGCTCGCTCTGTGGCCACAGCCATCTTGGTTGGGTTAATTTGCATACCCGCTCCTGATTGGCTGGTGGGCATGGCTTGTGGGCATAGCGGAGGTATGGTCAATTTGCATGTTTCTCTTTTGTTAGTGTAGATAGTTCTTTACATATTCTAGATACAAGTCCCTTGTCAGATATATGATTTAGAAATATTTTCTCCCATTCTTTGGGTTGTCTTTTCACTTTTTTCATAGTGTTCTTTGAAGCTTAAATTTTTTAAATATTGAAATTCAGTGTATCTTTTTTCTTTTTTTTGTCGCTTGTGCTTTTGGTGTTATATCTAAAATTATACTTATAGTCCTGACTGGTTTGGCTCAGTGGATAGAGCATTGGCCTGCAGATTGAAGGGTCCCAGGTTCGATTCCGGTCAAGGGCATGTGACTTGGTTGCGGGCACATCCCCAGTAGGGGGTGTGCAGGAGGCAGCTGATCGATGTTTCTCTCTCATCAATGTTTCTAACTCTCTATCCCTCTCCCTTCCTCTCTGTAAAAAATCAAATAAAATACATTTAAAATTTCACTTATATTTTCTTCTAAATGCTATGATGTTAGCTCTTAAGTTTAGGTGCAAGTAAAAAAAATACAAGCTAAAGTTAAAAAACAAGTACTGTTATACATGCTTTGCCATTATTAACTCACTTAACCCTCACAACTACCTACGAGATAGGCACTCTTAGCTTCATTTTATACATGTTTACATTAGGCATGATTAGTTTAAATAATTTGATCATGATCATGCTAAAGTAAATAGTGATCCCAGGATTTGAATGTAGGCAGTCTAAGCTCTAGGATATATGTTTTTAGATGTTACATAATGTCTCTTTTTTGAAGAAAGTATTTTATATTTATTCTGTAAAAGTCTTGTACGTAATTTGTTGGATTTATTCTAGGTTCCTTATTTTTTGTTTCAGTTGTAAATGGTAGTTCTTGAATTAAGTGTTCCAATGATTGCTAATATATAAGAACTAGAGGCCCAGTGCACGAAATTTGTGCACAGGGGGTGGGTGGGGGTGGGGTCCCTCAATCCGGCCTGCAACGATGCCAGCGTCCCGCATCCCGGCCTCTGGCCAGAGGCCCCTCCCTCCCTCCGTGTGGCCGGGGCGCGGGATGTTGGGCTCATGTCGCCCCCAGAGGCCTCTCCCTCCCTCGGCGTGGCCAGGGCACGGGATGCTGGGCTCGCGTTGCCCCCAGAGGCCCCTCCCTCTGCGTGGCCAGGGTGCGGAGTGCTGGGCTCGCGTCGCCAGGGCGATGCCACCAGCGTTCTGCCCTGGCCGCTATGGGTGCCGCCATTTTGTGATGGAGTGATGGTTAATTTGCATATTGCCCTTTTATTAGATAGGATAAAATAGATATTTATTTAGTGTTCTTTGTCTAGTAATCTTGTTGAATTCTTTTTTTAACTCGTATTTATCTGAGATTCTCTAACAATTTTAATTGTTTTCTATATAGATAATTTTATATTTTGTGATTAGAAGTTTTGTTTGTCTTTTTTGAATCCATATACTTCTGTCAAGGACTTCATTTCAGGGCTCAGTAGAAGCAATGATAGGGGTATCTTCCTCTCATATAACAAAAGTGCTTTTAACATTTCCCTGTTAAAATATGTCTTCTCTCTGACATTTTGGTAGATACTTCTGTCTAGGTTAAGGAAATTGCCCTTTGTGTGAGTCGAGGTTCTGACAAGAGATAAATTATGTATTCTGTCAGTTTAATAAAGGGATTGTTTACCTAGGCATGGCCAGAGTTAAGACTACCTGTGAGAGTTAATGCTATACCATCCCTGGGCCTCTAAGGGTAAGGAGAGGGAGTGGTTACTGGAACCCAGGGAAGATAACTTTATGAGAAGATATGAACTGATAAGGAGGGAACTAGAGAAGTAAATAACCCAACCTCAACTCTCTCCCACTAGTAAGAGAATGACAAGAGGGCAAGGGATCCCATTGATGCAGTTAAGTCATGTCAGCTTATTGGAAAGAAAATTGTGGAAGTGGAAAGGGAAAATATATAGCATCCTTTCAATTTTTATTTCAGGAAACAATTTAAAGTATGATATGAATAGGTATTGAATATTTTTCAGCTACCTTTTCTGTATCTATTGAAATTAGCATGAGTTTCCTCCTTTAATCTGCTAATGCCATAAATGACATTATAGCTATCTAATATTATATCACCTTTCATTTTTTAAATGAAACCTACTAGAATGTCTTTTTTTTAATAATTTGAATTACAGAATATTGTTTGCTAGTGTTTTATTTCAGATTTTTTCCAGCTTTGCTCATAAATGAGATTGAATTATTATTTTCTTTAAATTTTGTCTTTGGTTGATATCAAGTTCTTTTAGCTTGATAAAATGAGTTGAGGAGCATTTCTTATTGTATTTTGTGGAAGAATTTGCATCACATAAAGATTTTGTTCCTTAAAGGCTTGATAGAACTTACCTATCAGTTTATCAGAGCCTTTTGCCTATCTCTGTTTCATATGTATGTGTGTGTACAGATATATATGTATATATTGATTTCAGAGAAAAAGGGAGAGGGAGAGAGAGATAGAAACATCAATGATGAGAGAGAGTCATCCATTGACTACTTCCTGTACACCCCTTCCCAGGAATCGAGCCTGAAGCCCAGGCAAGTGCCCTGATTGGGAATCCAACTGTGACCTCCTGGTTCTTAGGTTGATGCTCAATCACTGAGCCATGCCTATTGGGAATGCCTATCTCTGTTTCTCTTTCTTCCTTTCCTCCATTCCATCCTTCTTCTTTTTTTAATCCTCACCCGAGGATATCTTTCCCATTGATTTTTAGAGAGAGGGAGGAAAGGGAGAGAGGGGGAAGATGGGGAGAGAGAGAGAGGAAGAGAGAGGGAGCGGGGGAGAGAGAGAGATGTGAGAGACACGTGCCTGTATGGGAGTGGGGGATTGAACCTGCAACACCAGTATGTGCCCTTGACCAGGAATTGAACCAGTGTCCTCTTGGTGCATGGTTCGACGCTCAACCACTGAGCAACACTGGCTGGGCATTTTCCATCCTTCTTTTTCCCTTTTATTTTTTTCTTTGTTCCTGGAAAGGGATATATTTTTAACCATAGTGGCGTCTTTCTCTGAGCTGTTTGGCTCTCAGTAAGGCAGACCCATACCTCTTTCCTTCCTCTATGGAGAGGGCAATGTGGATTAAGCTGAAAAATTACCTCCTAAAAGTGAGAAAGGGATTAGACTACTGCTTGAGAACTGTGGAATTATTTTGAATGTTTTATAAATGGTTGCCACATCAACAACAAAAAAAGTAATTACAAAGTGTGTACACCACAACATACTTATAAAGACATTTTGCATTGTGCTCACATTCCCTTAAATGTTCCCAAAGATGCTCAGCTACTAAGGAGAGGCAAAGACAGCTTGGCAAAAAAGATATGGGTGAGGGGCCTGGGAGGCTGTGGAAGGAGAAAGCAGCCTTCCAGTTAAACATCAGTCTTCAGTTTAAAGGTCAGCTGTGCATATGCAGACTCCTGGTGTTTCCTAGAATTATGCTTAATCCCTGGATCCCCTGGCCTAGAGTACAATGTAACCAAGTGTCCTCCCAAGTTTACTCACCCTACTGATTGTATCTAAAGATAAAAATTCCAATAAAGGCAGGCAATAGAGGCGCGGCCTGGCTTCTTCAGCTGGGGGTCTGCATATGCACAGGCTTGTTTGGAAAGGTCGAGGAATAATTAGGGGCACCGCCTTCAACACTCCCTTTCCCTTAAGTCAGAATTCCGATAAACAGGGCAGGCGGCATTCCACACACTTATCAGAATGTCCTCCTTACAAACTTTCCAACCAAGTCTCATGCTTCCCAACATCTAGACATTTCTAATATTTTCTAGAATTATTACTAGAATTATTACTGCTTATAAATCAACAAATTAAGTGAGCAATGATTAGAATTACGTTGAGGTAAAGGATATTTTTTTAAAAAAGGTGAAACCACAACTTCCTTACAGCTATCAAATATGTAAGTGTTAACGATGTTAAACTTATTTAATGAGGGAACTAGGCAGATGTTAAAACTGTTTCAAAAGAAAAGTCAAAGAAGCACACATTTATATGGAATAAAGGGAAGTTGAAATGAATTTAGGAATGCTCACTAAACTCCCACCTTCCATGAAGGTTCTGAGAACCTTCCCTGGCCAGAATTTCTTTGCAAGAATTTTGCATTTATATGAACAAGAGTTATTTTGCATTTGCTAAGAGTTATCTACAGCTTACTTTGTTGAAAAATAGTTCAAGGACAGTAGAAGGCTAGAATTAGATTACCTAAACAATACATAGTTTTTCATTGGAAACACAGTGTACTTTTTTTTTTTTTGCTTATTCAAAATTTTAGATATATTATGATAAACAGTATTATTTTATTTGAGAAAAGTGTAGGGCACTTGTAAAGCATTATAAGAAACTAATATGCAAGTTATATTTCTCTCTTTCAGGTTTATGCTGCTGATGGTACTGATGGTGTTCTTTTAGAGCTACGAAAATATTTACCAAAATATTACGGCATCTGGTCACCTCCCACTGCACCAAATGGTAATTTTTACCTAAAATTCATCTTTTATTCTTAATTCAGGAGAGTGGTTTTATAAAAGGTTTATTATATAAAAGTAAGCCTAGTATTATAAAAACTGAATACATGTGTGATTTTCTTTCTAATCATTCTCTACTTCATTAAATAAACTTAATGATCAGTCTGTTATAATTGAGTGAAAAAATATATATACTAGTACTTAATACTGTATTAATTTACAGATGTTCTCTTTTTGTAATTTCTGGGCAATTTTCTTTTTTTCATTTTGAATAGGAAAAAAACATCAGGAAATATATTTTCCTTGCATAACTTCCTCCCTGTCTCCTATCCCACTTCTTCGTCCCACACTTCTGGGCTTTAAATTGCAATATTTTAAAAAATACCAGTAAGTTTTATAGTTAGAGGACAAACTGATCTATGTAAGGGCATAACATTTCTCTCTCTTAATATTAGTTAATACTTGAAGCAGTATTTGCCACTTCTGGGCCTTTGAGCAGACAATTTAATTAAATAAGCAGCTTGACTATGTAACTATTGAAAAAGATTGGTGAATGGGGTAAGAGTTTGAAATTTGACTGAGTTTAAGAATAACCCATGGGCTTATTAAAATGCATATTAATAGGCTAATCGCCCAGACATTTTGATTATGAAGGTTTATGTTGGAGTTCAGTGATGTGCTTGTTAAAAGTGACAAGCTCAAAAAAAAAAAGGCGACAAGCTTGCTCTGGCTGGTTTGGCTTAGTGGATAGCATCGGCCTGTGGACTGAAGGATCCCGGGTTTGATTACGGTCAAGCCTGGGTTGCGGGTTCAATCCCCAAAGGGGGGCGTGCAGGAGGCAGCCGATCAATAATTCTCTCTCATCATTGATGTTTCTATCTCTCTCTCTCTCCCTCTCCCTTCCTCTCTAAAACTAATAAAAATATATTTTTTAAAAAAGTAACAAGCTTTTTTAATGTAGATAGTACTTGGACTACATTTTGAGAACAGGAAAGAAGGGGGCTCCAGCTTGAGCTTATTCTTTTCCTTAGTTCTTTGTCTTCCTTTGACTCATGAGCTGTGTATCACGTTTCATCAATAGGGAATCATTATTCTCAATAGGGAAACAGTATTCTCCTGTGAGTATCCTCAGTTAGGTAATACTAAATCAGCGGTTCCTCTGGGTATTTAGGATTTGTCTGTACTTCAGTTGTATGTGAGTGGGGAAAAGTGAGCCTAGGCTCTTTCCCCTCCTCTCCCCTTTTGTCCCCTCACCCTTCCTTCTTGTCTGTTAGTCCCAAATGTATATGTTTCTGATTCAGATCAGCATGTTGCTTAAATTATTTCACAGTTCATTGTGATCATAGAAATTTCCATTGTAATGTAAGATACTTAGATTTCAATGAATTTTGCTACTGATTAATGCTTAACTTAGAACATTATTTAATTATTATTCCTCAAGAATGTCACATCTAAAGATTAACAAAGTTTGTTGAGGATGGTGTTAGATTGACTATCTAGATACTGTAATGAAGTACGCACTTTTAAAAGATTGTTTAGAAGGGGTTTTATTGTCTCCACAACTATTTCCCTTATAGCCCTCAGACTTTCTGATAAATATGTGTAAATGTTTATAGAAATTCTTCTGTAATCCATGAGTGCAGTAATCCATGAGAGAGAAAAACATCTGTTGGCTGCCTCCTGCACGCCCCCTACTGGGGATTGGGCACAAAATCTGGGCATGTGCCCTGAAGGGACGACACTCAACCAACCAATTGAGCCACACTGGCCACAGCTCTCATTGTGCCTTTTTAATGTTCTTGGAAACCTTACATCTACTTCATACCTTTTGCTAATGGTTGAATATTATTTAATCACCCTCCTGCAAGTGTTTCTCTGTGATATTTATATTAATTGTTGACTCTGGAGTTTTAACTTTTTTTCTCAGTCTTAAATTTTCCTCATTTTGTTTCTTCTGGAAGTTATTTGAGTGGTAATATGTTTGCCTATCACTAATTAAAGTTTTTCTTTCATAACAGATTTATACCTAAAACTGGAAGATGTGACCCATAAATTTAATAAACCCTGTATAATGGATGTAAAGATAGGACGAAAAAGCTATGATCCTTTTGCCTCATCTGAGAAGATTCAGCAACAGGTCAGCAAGTACCCATTAATGGAAGAGATTGGATTCTTGGTGCTTGGCATGAGGGTAAGAGTGATTATTAGTATAATACACATATTTTTCTTTACACGTTCTTTCCTTGAAAATTATAGATGTCATTATGATACTAATATATAAGATGATATATTTTGGAATTCAGTTGTCTACAACTCCCCAATGTGAGCAGAGATTTTTATTTTTTGTTCACTGATAATATGGTCAGTGTCTGGAATGATTGTGACACATAATACGTGATTAATAAATGGATGAATGGCTGAACCTCAAGACTCCAACTCTGGTAATTTTGTTTTAAAGAGACTTTAAGTTTAGCTGTAATATAAATAACGTGGTAAGTTAATGTTATATTGTTTATGATTTTGCCATGAGGAAAGTACTATGTTTATATATTCAGTAATTTTTCTATATTTTTTAAAAGGGAAAATAAAATTAGGTCACTGTGGTTTAAAAGCAGTTGTTTTATTTGCTCATGATTCTGTGGGTTGGCAGTTTGAGCTGGCCTAAGTAGACAGTTCTGCTGATCTCGCCCAGGGTCCCTTGTGTGGCTGCACTCATCTGATGGTTCTGCAGGGGCTAGGTGGTCTACAATGACCTCACTTATGTGGGGGAGCTTGTTCTAATTTTCAGAAGAGTCTTTTGCCATGTGGTTTCTCATCGTCCAGGAGGCTAGTTGGAGCTACTTCATGTACCACATTCCTAAAAGGCAAGAGTGGGAGCTACAAGGGCTCTGGAAATAGAGGTTAGATGTGGGGAGGTTAAGTTTGATAAACTATATAAGCATAATAGTGTAGTTTTGAAATTCATCATAAAAGATGATATATGAAACTTCTGAGTTTTAAATAGGAGAGTTAATAAATAGGAAGCATTATAGATGGATTGTTATTGTGATAATTATAACAGCACAGTTGAATTTGGTATTCTGATCAAAGAAATTGTTGATACAGTTATTTCATTTAGAAAACTATAATTAAATGTGGGTATATATGAAAAGGAAAAAGGATTAATGGCATAATGTTAAAACAAACAAGAAATAAACATCCCACAGGAGCAACTATTTAAACATCCGCTGTTTTCAAATCTTACCCTCCCACTTTCCTTTTCACATTTTTTAGAGGAACTTGCCTTCTGCTTCAGAAAAAATTAAAGGCATTAGATAGGATTTCTTTTAATTTCCTGCCAACAGATGTGCATACCTAACCTACAAGTGCTTTCATTTCCCTTTTATTCCTCTCTCTCACACTGATGGATTTTCTGACCTAAGGACAGCCAGCCCTTCCCTATGCCCTCTGGATCTCATTCCCTTCCACCTCTTCAGGAATCTAATACTATTGATTCTTTCTTGTCTTATATCTTCAGCTTCTGTCTCTTTCCTGACACTCTTCCTTTTGTTTTATATATGTTCAAATCACTCTCCATTTTTAAAAAACAACAACATCAAAACCTACCATTACCTTGCTCTGCTGTCTACCAGTGGGTTTAACTTGTCTCCCTTCACAATAAAAATAGTTATTTCCATTGCCTTACTTCCCACTTAGTATTTTTCAGCCTCCAATCTGGCATTTGCTCTACCATGCCACCAGATCGGCTTTCACTAAGGTCCCTAATGACATCTTCATGTCACTAAATCTAAATGCCATTTTCATTACTAACCTTACTGGCACTTTGAAAAGCAGCCTTCAAGGCTGACTACATTTTCCTTGAAACATTCCTTTTTGTGTCCTTGAGATTACACCCTGTGCTGTTTTTTTCCAAAGGCTACTTTTCAGTTTTCCTTGCCAGCTTATTTTTTCCCCCTGTTTATTCTTTAAATGTTTATTCTGCCCTGTTCCATTTTACTGTCTTCATTTTCTGTTTCTTCCTAAGCAGTGTCCTTTGTTCTTATTGGTTCAGTTTCACTTACACTGATACTCCCAAAGGCATATCTGTAGCCTCAGCTTTTTCTTTGATCTCCTAATCTGCATAGCTAGAACCCTACCAGACATTTTACTAGGATGACTTAAAAACATCTAGAACTAATATATAAAAAAGCGATACACTCATCTCATAACCAACCACAACAAATCTCAACAAATACTGAGAATGTTCCTTATCTCAGAAATGGCAGTGCTAGTTTTACACATGCTAGTTTCACACACTGGAAACCTGTAGTCACCATTACCTCTCAGAGCCATCCATTAATCCTATTGATCTTAATTCCCCAGCATATCAAATCCCATTATCACCATTATCCTTTTACAGAACCTAGTCTCTTAACTGATCTCTCAAGTTCAGTTTTTCTTTCTTTCAATCTGTTCTCCAGACATTGTAAAATAATCATGGCATTCTCCTATTAAAAATTCTTCAGGGGGATTCCATTGCCTTAGGGTACATATCCAGGAGAAGTAAAAAAGCCATTACGTGATTTGGCCCTCCTGGGATATGTCATTTTCTATACGAACTTTAGATTGGCTTGTATGGTTATAAAAATTGTTGGTGTTTTATTATAATTTCATTTTATTTAATTTATTTTTTTAATACATTTTATTGATTTTTTACAGAGAGGAAGGGAGAGGGATAGAGAGTTAGAAACATCGATGAGAGAGTAACATCGATCAGCTGCCTCCTGCACACCCGCTACTGGGGATGTGCCCACAACCAACGTACATGTCCTTGACTGGAATCGAACCTGGGACCCTTCAGTCCGCAGGCCGACGCTCTATCCACTGAGCCAAACTGGTTAGGGCTATAATTTCATTTTAGTTGTGGATTAATTTAAGTAGAACTGATATCTTTAAATTTTTTATTTTTTTTTATTTAATGTATTGGGGTAACATCTATACTATCTAATAAGAGAGTAATATGCAAATTGACCGTACCTCTGCTACACCCACCAGCCACGCCCACCAGCCAATCAGGAGAGAATATGCAAATAAACCCAACCAAGATGGCTGCGGCCACGGAGAGCAGGAGGGAGGCTTAGGTTTCCCCGGCAATGGAGGAAGCCAAGCTTTCCGCCTGCCCTTGACGGCCCAGGCCTCCACTCAATGCTACAAAGTTTCAATGATAGAAGATAAATAAATCCCAACAAAAATGATGGCAGCTACAGAGTTGGAGAGTGCAGGAGGCTT
Organism: Plecotus auritus; assembly: GCF_963455305.1. Lineage (NCBI taxonomy): Eukaryota > Metazoa > Chordata > Mammalia > Chiroptera > Vespertilionidae > Plecotus > Plecotus auritus. The sequence goes on along the minus strand of NC_137783.1, from coordinate 34,750,441 downwards.
GAGTTGCCCCCGGAGATGGAGGAAGCCAAGCTTTCCACCTACCCTGGCCGGCCCAGGCCTCCTCTCCAGGCTACAAAGTTTCAATTATGGAAGATAAATAAATCCCAACAGAAATGGCTTCCACCACGAAGCGAGCAGGTGGCTTGGCTCCATTCAAGGCTACAAAGTTTCAATTATAGAAGATAAATAAATCCCAGATACCAGGGCCTCTGCTTGGGTCGCCGGGGGGCATGGCCGGCCTGCAAACCACCACAGGCTCCTCGCCCACGCCACCCCACACCCCAAGGGAACCCCCACCCTGATCTGGGACACCCTTCAGGGCAAACCAGCTGGCCCCCACCGATGCACCAGGCCTCTGTCCTATCTAATAAAAGAATGATATGCAAATAGACTGTCACTCAAACACACAAGATGGCTGCCCCCATGTGGTCAAAGATGACTGTCTCCATGTGGTCAAAGATGACTGTCCCCATGTGGATACAAGATGGCCACCACAAGATGGCCAGCAGGGGAGGGCAGTTGGGGGGGACCAGGCCTGCAGGGGAGGGCAGTTAGGGGCAAACAGGCTGGCAGGGGAGTGGTTAGGGGGTGATCAGGCTGGCAGGCAGAAGTGGTTAGGGGCAATCAGGAAGGCAGGCAGGTGAGCAGTTGGGAGCCAGCAGTTCTGGATTGTGAGAGGGATGTCCGACTGCCTGTTTAGGCCCAATCCTACCATGATTGGGCCTAAACAGGCAGTCGGACATCCCTCGAGGGGTCCCAGATTTGAGAGGGTGCAGGCTGGGCTGAGGGACACCCTGTGCCCCCCCCCATGCACGAATTTCGTGCACCGGGCCTCTAGTGTATATATATAAAAGCCTAAGTGACCATTACAGCCGAATGACCGGAACAACCGGTTGCAGTGACACGCACTGACCACCAGGGGGCAGATGCTCAATGCAGGAGCTGCCCCCCTGGTGGTTACTGTGCTCCCACAGCCAACCTCCCACTGTCCCTTCTCCTGAGCGGCAGGCCCTAATCGCCTGATTGGGCCCGGGCCCTGGGCTGGGACGGGGAACCAGGGGTGGGTGGTGGTGGGGCCGGTGGCCAACCTCCCCCTGTCCCTACCCCTGGCCGGCAGGCCCCAGTGATGGCACAGTGACGAGAGAAGGGGGAGGGAGGGAGGTGGGAAACCGCGTGGTGGCGGGGCACCGAAAGCGGCATTGGCGTCCGGCATCCATTCCTTCCGCGCCTGGCCCAGCGACTGTTGCCTCCTCTCTCAACCCTGCCTGGGCCTTCAGGTCCCAATAGGCCTGGCCCCAATCGGCCCTGATCACTGGCCAGGCCTAGGGACCCCACCCATGCATGAATTTTGTGCCCTGGGCCTCTAGTTGATTTATAAAATTATAGGTTTTGGATATACAATTCTATAATATATTATCTGTATATTGTATTGTGTGTTTCCCCAAGTCATATCTCCTTCCATTACTATTTATACCTCTCCTACCTTCCCTCACTCTCCTTTCCTCTGATAATCACCGTTCTGTTGTCTGTGTCTGAGGGTTTTGGGGTTTTTTTTGCTTTATCCTTTCACCTTTTTCACCCAGCCCCGCAGCCCACCTCCCCTCTGACAGCTGTTGTGTTCTCTATGAGTCTGTTTCTATTTTGTTTGTTTATTTTGTTCATTAGATTTCACATATGAGTGAAATCATATGGTATTTGTCTTTCTCTGACTGGCTTATTTCACTTAGCATAATACTCTCCAGGTCAATCCATGCTGTCACAAGGGTAGGATTTCCTTCCTTTTTTATGGCTGAGTAGTATTCTATCATGTAAATGTACCACAGCTTTTTTATTCACTCATCCACTGATGGCCACTAGGCCTGCTTCCAAATCTTAGCTATTGTAAATAATGCTGCAGTGAACATAGGGGTACAAGAAATGATACCTTTTATACTGAGTCTCCCTCTCTGGGACCATGGGTGTGTGTTTGTGTGTATGTCTTAGGAATTTGTTAAAGATGTCTTTATATAGATTGTGCCTTTATTTAGTTTATTTATCTTTTGTTGCATTTGTAAATGGAGTTTTCCATTATGTTTCTAACCAGTTACTTGTGTATATCAAAGCTCATTTTCTGCTTGCTATTTGTACTTAGTCACCATTTCAAGTTTTTATTAGTTTTTCAATTGATTTTTCAGTATATGTCCATTACCTAGAAAGAGTAATATTTTTATCTCTTTCTTCCCAAATTATTATTCCTTTAATTTCTTTCTCTTGTCTTATTTGCATTTGCTAGAGGTTATAGAACATTAGATAGTACACATTTTTTTGGAAGCTTCTTATATTTTAGGACAGATCCTTTTTTTTTTATTTCCACTTTAAACTTGAGTTGAGGCTTACTTTTGGTGGATTAAGGTAGATAATTTTTCCTATTGAAATATTCATCTATCTGTTTAAAGAGTTTTCATCGAAAGTTGGTGTAAATTTATTAAATGCCTTTTTAGAATCTGCTGATATGACGACATGATTTTTCCCCCCTTCAATTCATTAGGATGATTCATATGAATAGATCTTTCCACCTTTAACCACTGCTGAGATAAATTCCACACGGTTGAGGAGTATTCATTTTTAATATTCACTGCTTTTTCTGACAGGTTTATCATGTTCATTCTGATAGCTATGAGACACAAAACCAGCACTATGGAAGAAGCTTAACAAAAGAAACTCTAAAGGAAGGTAAGTATTGAACAACCAGATTTCAATGCTTTTATTACTGCATAAATGTCAAAATAATTCTAAAGTGATTTCACTTTTGTCTTTTGGAATAATGATTCAATTCACAATAAACTTTTAAAAAATGAAATTTACATTCACACATAATCTCTGGTTCATCATACACCAAAACCTTGGGTGTATCTTACATTTTCATTTATTTATTTATTTATTTATTTATTTATTTATTTACTTACTTACTTACTTACTATACTTAAATAAAAATGAACATCTGTGAACCAACCACCTAGTCCAAGTACTGGAACTAGAGGTTGTCTTTAAATTCATAGCATATAGTCCTTGCTGATGTGGCTCAGCATCAGTTGGTTAAGCATCATCCCATGTACTAAAAGGTTGATGGTTCGATTCCTGGTCAGGGCACATGTCCAGTTTTGGTCCCTGGTCGATCAGAGTGTGTGAGGGAGTCAACCAATCGATCTTTTTCTTTCACATCAATGTTTCTCTCCTTCTCCCCTTCTCCCTTTCTCCCTTACTCTCTCTGAAATCAATAAAAACATATTTAAAAATCAAAGTATATAGATCTTAATATGTTAAAACTGCTTGTTACATAAGAGACTTTAAAGTGTATGTTGTAGCATGTCATTTTTTATTTAAATTTCTCTTTATAGTTGAGCTGTGTATTATTAGCTTCTAGAACTACATTATGAATGAACAAGTGGCATGAAGAGTAGTTTACAGTCTGTTAATATATATAGTTGTAAAATATTTATCGACAAATAAAAACAGTGATATCCTAAATTTTTGGAAGTAATATTCTATTGCAAGTTTATTCTTAGCTCTGCCTAAGGTGGGGAACAGGTTATGTGTAATGTAAAGAGTTTGAAGAAGAATTTTTATTTTATGTGTAAAAAATAGGCATCCATCATGTGATTGTAACCATCATTATTTGCCTTAGCCAATAGCAGGGATAATATGCAGATTGGCTTTTTTTAAAAAAATTAAATATATTTTTATTGATTTCAGAAAGGAAGGGAGAGAGAGAGAGAGAGAGAGAGAAATATCAATGATGAGAGAGAATCATTGATTGGCTGCCTCCTGCACACCCTCCACTGGGGATCGAACCTGCAACCCGAGCTTGTGCTGGGAATCGAACCGTGACCTCCTGGTTCATAGGTCGACACTCAGCCACTTGTGCCACTGCGGCTGGGCATGCAGATTGGTTCTTTATTAAAATATTTCCCAAGCTAATGTGAATATATTTTTTAGCAATTTCTGTCTCAGAGTGGGGGAACAACTGTTTAAAGGCAAAAATAAAATTGTACATACCAATAAAATTTCCAAATATGATAAAGTAGGCATAAATAATTTTAAGAGGCATAAATAATCTGATAGGTTAAAGCATTTAAAAGTCTTAATTTTGGATAATATACTCAAACTGGAATAGTGCTAATCCCTAATGTGAATTTAATTTGTGTGGAAAGACTGATTTAATCAGTATTATTGAGAAAAAAAATTTAGTGCTGTTATGACTTGGTATTTTGGTAATGGGCTGTTGACACCATTAAAAATGGTTATGATTTGACTCTAGGTTTGAGATTAGCTCTTACATGTGATTCTGATAAACAAGTAATCTTTCTATAAAATTCCTCAAAATAGTGAATGAAATAAATCTTGGAATACATTCCTTAAGAGAATGTATGTAGAGAGAACTAAACTACCAGTCTATCTGTAATAAATAGTTTTGTTTAAAGGATATTTCACTTTACATAAGTGTAACTTAAATGTTCACCAGCATCTTCACCAGAAATTAGAATTCTTCCTAGTTCAGTTTATTGCAAGGGATGATGGGGAAAAAATGATATCTAAGATGAATTTACTTCCCAAGTGGTAGCTGTTTTATAATTATATAATAATAATAATATATTACAGTGATATTATATTTCCCCCTCTATAGGAGTTTCCAGGTTTTTTCATAATGGATTCTGCTTAAGAAAAGATGCGGTTGCTGCCAGTATTCAGAAGATTGAGAGAATTCTGCAGTGGTTTGAAAGCCAGAAGCAGCTTAACTTTTATGCAAGTTCATTACTGTTTGTTTATGAAGGTTCATCTCATCCAACTACTACAAAATCAAATGACAGAACTTTGGCAGAAAAGTTTTTGTCCAAAGGACAACTCTCGGACACAGACGTGCTGGAGTACAATAATAACTTTCGAGTGTTAAGTTCCACAACAAATGGAAAAATAGAGGCTTCAGTAGGCAAAAGCTTGTCCAAGATGTATGCTCGTCACAGAAAAATGTATTCAAGAAAGCATCACAGTCAGACTTCATCGAAAGTTGAAAATATAGAGCAAGACAATGGGTGGAAAAGCTTGTCACAGGAACATTTAAATGGAAATGTGCTTTCCCAGCTGGAAAAAGTTCTCTACCACCTTCCCACTGGTTGCCAAGAGACTGCGGAAGTAGAAGTGCGAATGATAGATTTTGCTCATGTTTTCCCTAGCAACACAATAGATGAGGGATATGTTTATGGACTGAAGAATTTAATTACTGTACTTCAGAGTATTTTGGACAATTGAATCCTTTGCTGCAGTCTTTTTAAGGGGTGGGGCAATCATTGTGAAGAGCAGCAGTCAGTATCTCTGCACTTGTAATGCTATGTAAACAATTTGTATTGTGAGTCTACATTTTATTTGTCTTTACACTTTTGGTAGAAGGGTTAACTTTTTTATAATCTTACTCAGGAAAACTAATTATTTGTTCATTAGAAAACTATGAAGAATAAAGAAACTTTGGAATGGTTAAGCAGGGAATGTGGTGGTACATGATTTAAACATCTATTTGGCTCAAGCAAAATGCAAAACAGTCATTAAGAATTTAGTTTTCTGTAGCCAATTTATCATGAAATCTCTGTCCACCCAACCATGACAATGAGCCATATCTATACTCATTACATTTATGAGAACACTTTCAAAAATCTAGAAAGCACAGGTTGATGTCCTTAGTATTACTTTTTGAAGTTATTAAAACTGGAGAACATTCTACTTCAGAAACAAGTACTGTTTAGATTTCATATTAAAGTTTAGACCAGCATATCTAAAGGTGCTTCTTAGTGAAATGATTTTGAATTATTTTATTCCAAAAGCAGATTTTCCCTTTAATTTTAATTTATTACTCATATTTCAACATGTTATACTTCATGAAAAAGATAATTGAAACAAACAACAACAAAAATCTTGAAATTAAGGGCGCTAATAATTATTCTTGCCAGGGCAAGAAGAGACAAGTAACTTGGAAGAAACATGTTTTTCTTTTAAAATTTTTCATTTATGGGCTAATTGGAATATATATTTACTCTATTGTGAAAAGCGTTATAAACTCTATGCCTTTTCCTCTAACTATGTGTTCAAAAAGGTGGGTGATTGAAAGTTGGTCTTATTTCTCCTTGAAATAACTTGAATTTTTAAAAATTTTATATATTTTTATGTGTCCATTTAGTTAAGCAGTAGTATAAATCTATGTTGCTAAAAATGATGTTTCTCAAAATTCTAATATTCAGTGAAGGACAACATCCAATATTGTGTTATCAAACATACTGTGTAAATTAGTACATCATAGAGAGTGGTGCATATCTAAACCCATGCTTTTGTTTCATTTACTCAAAATAGTTTTATATTATGTTCAAGAGAGAAAATATGATTTAATTTTTTAGATGGGGGATAATGCTATTTTTCCTGGATAAATTAGATTCTGTATTACCTGTTTCACATCTACGTTTTAAAAAATAACCAGTTATTATTGAAAACTTTAAAGTTAATTTGCAAATATGTTAGGTGTTTATGCTCTTATTGCTTGCATTTTGATTCACTAATAACACATCTAAGTAGTTAATAGTTTTGCCATATTCTTTGGAAAATGTTTTAGAGCTGGGAATTGTTAGTGTGTCCCAACCCCTTCCCCCCCTATTTCTCTTAAGAATTATAAATTAAACTTTTAAATCCAATCACTTTTTTTTTTTTTTTTTTTGGTGTGGAGGAAAGTATCACAATTTTATGTTTATGTCACCTTCCCAAGCCTCTCTGAGGGCACTTTGCAAAATATCTGAGCACAAACAGAAGTATCAAATGCTCTGTGAATTCTAAGTTTAATAAATCTATTAAACATGAATACCTTTGAAATTCATATGCATTTTGTTATAGCAAAATTTAATTCTTTTTAATTTTTTGTTTGTAAGTTTTATATAGGCACTTCATATTTTTCTCTGCTGCCTAAATGGGCATTAGCTTTTTTTTTGGGGGGGGGGGTGAATTTCAAGTAATAATTAATAGAAATGTTTTAGTTTTACTTGATTTTTCCTACAATATAGACTTTTTGTTGTTGTTATTTGGATAGTGGCTCGATAAATCTTAAGTTCAGATAATTGGACACTATTTTGAATCTGAACAAAACAAGAAGTTTTTTTTTGTAGGGAATGGTATCAGCCTATGTAAAATGAATTTAATACATTTAAGTATTAATCAGGTTTTTATGCACATTTTATCTCAATGAAGTGTGTCAACTGTTCCAGATTTTCTTTACCCATATTTGGAAATATAGTTTTGTAAAATCCGTGTCTTACCTTTTTTATAAAATAGATAATATTTTGTTTAATAAAACAAGAAGCCCTTTTATCTTTTGTTTTTCAGGGAAGGGATTGACATTTAATTGTTTACATTTTTTAAATCACTGTTATCTAAATGCTCATTTTATGTTACTTTATAAGTAAGCTTACATATAACAAGTTTCTGTTTATGTAATCTATATGTGACTATTTTACTATCTAGTCCAGTCATTTAGCATTATGCTGAAATTTACCACTGCAGGAATAGAATGATCACTATTCACCAAGCATTTTTAAACATGTAAATGTTTAAGAAGTAACCATAATAAGGATATAGTTTGGATTAATAGATTTATTACTTTTTTTCCACTAGAAAACACACATAATGGTTTTAGTGTATTTCTTATGGAATGCACTAACAAAAAGAACTTTAAGAAGTTATGGAGAGTGAGTATTACATTTCTCTAATAAAAACTTAAATTGTATAATAGTTTTATAAGAAAGTATTTACACTAATTGATATTTTAATATGGATGGAAGTTGCATAGGTTCAAATAAAAAAATTGATAAATGCTAAATATTTTATCTAAATAGTTTTTCAAGAAACAGTTGTGAAAATGTGTATATTACATACCTCTAACATGGAGCTTGTGGTATTTTCAATTCAGTATTAATTATTCTTTATGTGTATGGAAAGGTTGTACTTACTATGCCTCTTACACTACATTTTGCTATTGTGAGGCTTAGACTGTATTCAACTAAGAACTTTTTAAATTTTATTTTGACAGTATAATTTACTGTTTTATGATTTTCAAGATGATGTTCTCCATATCATCTCTATAATGTCTATCAAATTTAAAACATAACTGAAGAAAAAAATTAATTTTCAAAGATAATTCAGTTGCATTTTTCTTGTTTCATGCAACTGAAAACATTTGTTTCTAGAATTTGGAATATAGAACACGTAGGATGGAAGAAAATGGTAAAACAACGAAAGAATTTTATGTGTGAAATTATAGAAATTTTGTCAACTATTTTAAAGCATTATCATTTTAGTACCATTTACTCATAGCAGTTCAACATTTTATACTTTAAAACTTGATTTGCTTTAAAAATTGTTTACCATGCTTTGTAATAATCTTTCTAATCCAGTGCCTTTAACCTTGATTTGATATATGTGTAGCTTCAGTTGTCTTTCCATTACATTCTATGTTATCACAGCGTAGATATCAGTTTCTTTTAAAAAATTGTTAGTTTGGTTGTGCAAAGAGGTAAATTGCCTATTAATGCTTTGGGAAAACAAGTAGAATTGCCCATGGAGGTCAGGCTTCTTATTAGTTCACTGGAGGCCCGGTGCACGAAATTCGTGCACTGGGTGGGGGGTGTCCCTCAGCCCAGCCTGCTCCCTCTCGCAGTTCGGGACCCCTCACTCCTTACCGCCTGCCTACTCACTGCCCCTTACTGCTTGGCTTGCTGCTCCTTAGCACTGCCACGGAAGTGGGAGAGGGTCCAACCACCGCCGCTGCGCTCACCAGCTGTGAGCCCGGCTTCTGGCTGAGCAGCACTCCCCCTGTGGGAGCGCACTGACCATCAGGGGGAAGCTCCTTGGTTGAGCACCTGCCCCCTGGTGGTCAGTGCTCATCATAGCGACCAGTCGTTCTGGTCATTCCTCCATAACAGTCGCTTAGGCTTTATTATATAGATTCAAAAATACTTACTGGATATCTACCGTATGCTAACCATTTTTAGCCCCTGAATAAACAGTTGCGAACCAATCAGACAAAGCCCTATTTCCAGCATTCTGTCTAGATGGCATGGGGTTGGGGACTGAATTAAAATAGAGATACAGAGAAATATTTATTTCAAGATGATAAATTTAACTAGCATTTGAGTTAGTGTAAAGATAAAGTAGTAATTATTGAGTTGAGATAAAGCAACTAACAATTTAGAGAGGTTGAAAATAGTACTTTGCAGCATTGTAACCTCTATTTGGCTTTGAGTTCAGATAGTAATATATAGCATATAAAGGTCTTAATTTTCCAGTTTTCTTACTGGTAAAGGTACGTTTAGTTAGACTGTCCATTTAGAGTAATGCTTTAACGTTACTGTGAGGAATATTCCATTATATTTTCACATGCAAATTACTGCACATTTTTTACATTGTATTTTATAATTTAGTACTAATGTTTTAGGCCTCAATTTTCAAATCACTGGTATTTTAAATTTGGCAATGAATGTGAAATTTACTGTTGGACTTACAGGATGATTTTATTGTTACTTAAAATGCTTGTTAATATTTTGGGAAGGTTGGAGTTTCCATTTTTGAGGAGTTAATGTTTAAATTATTTTGATAGCATCTAGTAAGAGGAAATAGTATTCAGGCGATTAAACAAATTAAAATATACTCTCAAGAATTTTTTTAATTGTTAAACTTTGTCATCAATGGGGCTAAATTTTAACCTGGTGTTCACTTAAAATATATATTAAGTTTAATTATGAAGTGAAATAGACTTAAGGATGATGTATGATGCATCTACATATAAATGAAAATGGCGTGCACAAAGACACTTTACTATGGGAGCTGTACTGGAAGATTTGTGAAAGCATGTGAAATTGCACCTAAACTTGTGTTATTAGTGACTGTGCTAACTTTATTGTAATTGATGAATGAATGTATTTAGTCTAGTCAGAGTTACTTTTTGGTTTAAATGTCTCTTTCTTAATGTATTTGTAATTTGTACTATTGATGGGGTTATTCTTGGACTGCAGGGGTTATTGCCAATGTGTGATTTTATTTTATAGAATCATCTAATGTGATATACCGATTTTTATAAGTGATAATTTAGATAATTCTAATAACTGTATATTTGACAACCTATTAAAATGTTTTGCATTGGAGCTTTTTTTCTTTAGTTATATACTAACAAACTGGTAGTTTAAAAATAACTTATTCAAATATTTGCATATTAGGTATATATAAGAATCAGATTCAAAGATGATTAAGATAAGATGTTAATAGAAGCATATGCATTGGAAATGAAAGAGTATGTTACCCTTTACATAAATATTTGTTCATTTTTCTTTTAAAAAAGATTATTTTGTAGTTTTATTTATTTTAGAAAGGAAGGGAGAGGGAGAGAGAGATAGAAACATCAATGATGAGAGAGAATCATTGATTAGCTGCCTCTTGCACACCTCCTGCTAGGGATCGAGCCCACCACCTGGGCATGGGCTCTGACTGGGAATGGAACTGTGATCTGGCTCATAGGTTGATGCTCAACCACTGAGCCTCACCAGCTGGGCATTAGCTTCCATTTTACCTACCTACCTGTCTGTTTATTTAGAGAGAAGGCAAGGGAGAGAGAGCAAGAAATATTGAAGTGAGAAACATCAATCAGTTGTCTCCTGTACGAGCTCCAACTGAACCTGCAACTTAGGTATGTGCCCTGAATGGAAATAGAACACACCACCTTTTGGTGTACAGGGTGACCCAACCAACTGAGCTGCACCAGTCAGGGTGCTTCCATTTTCTACTTCCTATTAAAGTTGAACCTAACCCATCTAGGTTATGCCAGAGGCAGAGAGGACAATGTAAGTAAGGCTAGCCTGACCACTCAGTCAGCAATTAATGCTACATAACACCCCAAAATGTTCCTGGCTTAAACAAACATTCTTTATAATGTGTGTGGATCTGCAAGTCAGTTGAGTTGTTCTGCTGATCTTGGCTGGACTTACTCATGTTTCTACAATTAGCTGGCAGGTCAGCTGTGTGGGGAGAGGGCGTTGTGAGCTAGTCTAGGATGGCTGGGGTGATGTGTCTTCTCAGCAGGCTAGACCAGACATTTTCCCTAGTGGTAGTAAAGGTCCAAGAGAAGACTCTTGAACATGCAAACAAGTTTCAACCTTGTTTGAGTCAACTTTGCTACTACTATTGCCCAATGCAGAGTCAGTGTGGGAGGACACTGAAGAAGGGCATGATGCAAGAAGGCCACAGTGCAGTCAACAACATGTCCAATCTTAGACCAATTTGCATAAGGCACCAGGAAATTTGAGTCCTGGCTTGTCATGGTCATGATTTAATCAGGCAGCAATGTCAGATCAAGGGACACAATGTGCGTATTCAATTCTGCTGATCAAAACAGAGGCAGCAGGACAGCAGCATATGCAAATTTAAAAATATCTTATTCTTTATCTTTTAAAAAAATTCATCCATGTTTCCACCCCTTCCCTTCTCTAGGTAGAACTCCCTGGGTACTTTCACAGTATTGCCATCTTAAATTACATATTACTATGTTATAATCTGGGGAGTGGTTGTGAAACTTGGATGTTATTTGATGTTTCTCCAAGTATGTACAAACGTGTTTCCATAACAAAAATTATGCAAAACCATGTACTTTCTATTATGTGTTATAGATAGATACCACTTCACCAATTGATATTAAAACACCTTTTCACTGAACTAGTAGTTTTGGCTCAGTTTTTAGGTACAAAGACTACTTAATTTTAAAATACTATTTGAACTTGAATGTGCTGTTTTATTGTCAGTTTAGTTGGATTTAAGTTTCCCATATCAGAATTTCACATTAACTCATTAATTGTCATTTTCTCCCTACTATATATTTCTATTATTGGTATATAATATACTAGTGAGGGTGAAAATTCTTAGATTGTCTGTTTACTTAATAATTTCCCTTTCCTATGCATTGCCCTTCCATTTTCTCCAGAGGGGATACTATTGTTTTTTACTCTTAATTTGTTCTGAATATATTTATTAGGAAAAATAAAATTAGTACGTCTTCTTTTATGAATGAGAATATCTAACCCTAGCTGGTTTGGCTCAGTGGATAGAGCGTCAGCCTGCGGACCAAAGGGTCCTGGGTTTGATTCCGGTCAAGAGCATGGACCTTGGTTGCAGGCTCCTCCCCGGCTGGGCCCTGGTAGGGGCTTGTGCAGGAGGCAACCAGTCTATGTGTTTCTCTCACATCAATGTTTCTCTATCTTTCCCTCTCTCTTCCACGTCCCCTAAAAATCAATGGAAAAATATCCTCGGGTGAGGATTAACAACAACAACAAAAAAATTTAAAAGAATATATGTAAAAAGAATGAGAACATCTAGCATGCTGGACTTATCAAAGCAGACAGTGGGTTTATCTCTAATTTCTAGTTTCCAGGTCTGGTAATTCCGTGTAAATTCAAGTAGGATGATTCATCAGACATGTGCTCAGTAAATTCACAAATATATGCTATGTAACTTTTCCTGGTGGTTTAATGTTTGTTTATTTTTGTTACAGCTTTTGTAGAGACCTTGCTTTTACAAAAGGGCTCACATATTTGACTGTTTGAGTATGATATTTATATACTTTTGAATTAAGTCATACATAGCAGATAACATATTAGAAGCCTCCACATAACAAAATCTATAAATAACTTCAAGTATCAGTGTTTTTAAACTGTTTATAGTTGTCTTTCCAAATGGCATTGCACAATTCCCTGTATTTTCAGGAGAGGATATTGAAGGTAAATGGTGATTGTTTTCCCCCCATACCTAAATAACTTCAGGCCAGGAGGTGATGGGTGTTTTGCAGAAACATTGTTATTCCTGCCTCCTTCCCTAAACCAAACAAAGCAAAAGCAAACTCCTGTCAATTACCTGCCTCTCCTTCCTTATTATAGTCATCTAGTCACAGCGCCTTGTGATGTAAATAGGGCACCTGCTTACAGTCATGAGTTTTTCAAGTTATTGGTGATTACTCAGTCCTGACCACTTCATTCCTTATGATTTTGTTTTCACCCCCATTGTTATGGACATACCCTAGGCATGACTAATTGCTTTCTCACTCTGCCTCTGTACTTTGTTTCCTCTTTCTATTACTTGTAGGTCAACTGTTGTTTTTTCTTCCTCCACTAGGTACTCAGGTGCATTGATCCTAACTGCCTTGTCTATCATCTTCACGTTCTCATTTTCATCCTTACACAACTTGGATTCCACACCCTTCATTATGGTCACTCCCAAACACACAGCCACACATTCCTTTGCCCAGTTTCCTCCCATCATATACACCTGGCAAATTCCCAACACCGACAGCCTTCAGTGTTTCCACCAGCTCAATATCTGTACATTAGAGTTAAAAATGGTTAGAGAAAAATACAGTACAGCCATCCAACTGGTCCCACTTGAAATTGTGACTTCATACTCCAAGCGGTCTCTCAATACTGTCAAGACAATCCTACACTTCCCAAGTCAGTTCAATTCACCATTCTTCAGACAGCCAATCACCATGCCGCCTCCCTCAGCTCTTAGTTCATGATTTTACTTTTTCCCTAAGACAATGGTAGCAGTTAAAGTAAATTTTATATCAATCACTTTCCCCTCACATTTATCAACCAATCTACCTCCTAATCTAGACCCATACATTCCTTTCTTCTCTACTGTTAGAATGGATGAACATTGCCACTTTCTCTTTGAGGTCAGCTTCTCTATTGCTGCCCTCAGATCTGACACACTCTCACATATTTTTATTTATTTTTTATTTTTTTTAAAATATATTTTATTGATTTTTTACAGAGAGGAAGGGAGAGGGATAGAGAGTTAGAAACATCGATGAGAGAGAAACATTGACCAGCTGCCTCCTGCACACCCCCCACTGGGGATGTGCCCGCAACCAAGGTATATGCCCTTGACCGGAATCGAACCCGGGACCCCCCAGTCCGCAGGCCGACGCTCTATCCACTGAGCCAAACCAGTCAGGGCTCACATATTTTTAAAAATCACTGGTGCAATTGTGTCTCCTCCTGAAACTTGATTGAATTTGTTCCTCCTACTGTATCATTATCATCAATATACAGGTGAGATATTCCATGTATGTAATAGCCCTACTTACATATCTTTTTTACTGACTTCCTCTGAAACAGGAATTTTTAGGGGTGAAAAAGACAGGTTTTAGTAAATTTTAGAAATTTTAAAAATTAAGGGGACCATAGAAGAAACACAGGGCTGCAGAGCAGCAGAAGGTATATTTTCATAGAATAGGGGAGCTGAAAAGCTGCAACAGGTACATTTCCATAGAATAAGGAAGCTGGGAACAGCAAAAGGTCTATATTCACAAAATAGAGGGAAGGAAGGCCTTCATCTAGAAGAATGAATAAAAGCTCCCCCAAAATAGGAAAACAATAAGGAAAGGGGGTTCGACCATGTGAGGTTCGACCTTTAATCCCAGGAGTTACTATAGTAACCAGCCCAAGGGAATAGTGATGAATCAAAGGGAATATCAAGGCACAAGAATCTGTAGTCTATAAGCTGTAGGGCAAAGAAACTCAATGGGACTCTTCCCCGCCCCACGTGGTAGTTTGTGCTGTGGGACTCTTTCCCCCTCCCCACATGGGAGTCTATTCTTGTTTTTAATAGATTTCCACCTTTACTATACCACCTTCTGTCCGAGGATTCATTCTTCGACTCCGGTGGACAAAGAATCCGGGACATCCTGTCCAGTCCAAAAATTCTACTTCACCTCCTTACCCCTTCATCTACCAACCTCATTCTTTGTCCCTTTTTAGCAAATTCCTCCCTTTATCTCCAGTTCTCCTCCTAGTCTCTGTTAACCCACTCCAATTAGGATCTGTAAATCTCTCTCTGCCACCCCTGTTCCCTCTCTCTCTCCCTCTCCCTTCCCCCCTTCTACACCCTCTCATCCAGACCTTGCCCTATGTGTCTCTTCTTTACAATAGAACTGTAATCATACCACAGTGCTCTCCGGAGTTCTGTGAGTCATTCTAATGAAGTATTGAATTTGAGGGGGTCATTGGAACCCCTGAATTTGTAGCCAGTTGGTCAGAAGTGCAGATGGCCTGGAGCCCCCCCCCCCCCAAAAAAAAAACAAAAAACAACAACACACAAAACTTGTGGCTGGCATCTGAAGAAATGGCTGTGTTGTTGGGGACTGTGCCCTTTAACCTGTGGAGTCTGATACTAATCCTGGGTGGTCTGTGTCAGAATGGTATTGCAGTGTTTCTGTTTAAAGACACCCTAGTTAATATATATTGTTGCTTCATTAACATTGAGATTATGGCCAACAGCATTATAACTAATACCTGTACAAATCGTGTTTAACAGGTATTTTCTGTGTCATGTCTTCTGTACCTTCTTCACTTAGGTACTTTCCATAACAGTTCAGTATTGCACTTGGGGGGCCATTTTAAACAGCAGCATCACAAAAAAAAAGCACAAAAATGTGAAAAATGTAGCACTAAATAAACTGCAAAAGATGTTTATATTATGAGAACTAAAACAAGAAGGCAGAGCATTGCCATGGTCAGCCTCAGCTGAAACGCATGTATTGGGTGAGTCAAATTTTTTGCTGCTCTGTGCATGTCTGGAAATGACTGCAAAATGTCTTAAGTATTGTTTGGGGCTATAGATACATTGTAGTGATATATGAATTCACAAGTAAAGACCCATGAATAATTAGGCTCAACTGTATACATATAGTGTGTGTGTTAGCCACTGTACTAATAATTTACATATTATTCCATCTATAACCCAGTTCTTTTAGTTTGGGATCTAAACATAATTGACCAAATCCCATGTCCTACATAAGAAGTTCAATGTGCTTCTCAAGACTTCTGTGAAATCCTAGAATTCTGTGAAATCATAAGAAGTTCAATGTGCTTCTCAATACTTGTGTTCAATAAGAGCTAGCCCTGAGATGGTCTTCCTACTAAGACTCTGATCTTGTTTGTCTCTGCAGCTGCTCTTTCTGCTCCATACAAAGCCAGGGGTGGGACTCAGCTTCTTTGCCTTGATTTTCTCTGAAACTACTCACACAGGGCTTTTGTTTGTATAGCAGATTTTAGGGGAGGCTTGGGAATGAAAAACTTGGTTACAATACAATAACAAACAGATAAGAATAGAATATGAAACATCCTTGTCTTAAACTCGAGTGCTTTAGTCCCTCCACCCCAGCCCCTGGAATTTGTAATAGTTGTTATATCTGTGTCTTTATTTAAAATAATAGGCTATTTGCCTACTTCAGATTGTAAACTTAACATCACTGGCCAAGGCGTTCAGACTTTTGTTTGTTTCCTCTTTCCCAATAGTATCTGTAAATAGAGAACAGAGATTTAGTTTTACTAAAGAGAATTATGATAACACTCTCTGAGAAGCATAATTGCCATGTAGTTTCAGTAACATTTTCCCTCCTTCTCATGTTATTGATGTCAAACCCAGTAAATCCTCACAGTCTCTATGAGAAAGTTTTATTCCAAATTTACAGATTAGGTAAAGACCCAGAGAGGTTAAGTAACTTGTGCAAGTTCATAGAGCTTATTAAAAGTTCATCCTAGAACTAAAAATCAGGTTGTTGCAATTTCTATAATAGTACATAAGCCAGAAAAGAGATACTAACTATGTATTATACTGGTTAATTAGTTACTTGTAGCATTATGGTGATTTTCTGATGTTGTAAGGCAACTTTGTGAAGATGCAGATTGGCCTTAACCGGTTTGGTTCAGTGGATAGAGTGTTGGCCTGCAGACTGAAAGGTCCCAGGTTTGATTCTGGTCAAGGGCATGTACCTTGGTTGCGGGCACATCCCCAGTAGGGAGTGTGCAGGAGGCAGCTGATCAATGTTTCTCTCTCATCAATGTTTCTAACTCTCTAGCCCTCTCCCCTCCTCTCTGTAAAAAATCAATAAAATACATTAAAAAAGAAAAGATGCAGATTAAAGGAATAAAAATACAATGGTTAAAGCATTTCAGATTATATAAATGAATTTAAAATTTTAACTTGTAGCTAAGTGGAGAGCTTTTTTCTGAATATGTAAAGTATAAGAATGCTCTCAATATATACCATGAGTGGAAAAGTTTATTTTAGATATTTTTTCTTTTTATTTTCTGTAATTCAAGGCTTTTTAGTAAGTTTGTGTTTTAAATTTGTGAGCCATCAGCACAATCCAGTTTTAGAACTTTTCTATCACCCACCCCCCCCAAATTTTCCCCAAGCCTTTTTCCAGATTTTCACTGTTCTTAACAGCCTTGAGGGAGGAAAATACGCACACACACAATGATTTTACTACTTGAAGAGAAAAGAAAAATCACCTGCTACCACCTAGTGTTGTTTAAGTAGATAGCAAGTTGATGTTAGAGTTCCTGAAATTCCCACACTTGAGATTCTTCCTAGGGGCTCAATAGATCAGCTACAAATACTTATGGTTTACAATTGAAGCTCAACTTGAAAATATCCATAAGTTCAGCTAAAATATTTACTGATAAAAATTTAAAGCTTTAATTTAAAAAACTAATTATATATTTCCTTCAAATGACAATTTACTTGAAACCCCAATATGTTTAGCTAATCAATGCTTAACTTTTTAAAAAGAAATGTTTTTATTTATTTTTAGAGAGAGGGGAAGGGAGACAGAAAGAAATATCAATTGGCTGCCTCCTGCGCGTCCCCTACTGGGGATCAAGTCCACAACCTGGGCATGTGCTGTGACCAGGAACTGAACAGGCAATCTTTCTTCCTTCTTCTTTTTTAAAAATCTTTATTGTTGAAAGTATTACATATGTCCCCATTGACCCCTTCAAGTCCCCCCCACCCCCATGCCCCAGACCTTTACCACCCTATGGTCTGTGTCCATGGATCATGCATATATGCATACAAGTTCTTTGGTTGATCACTTCCCACCCACCCACCTCCCCCCACCTTCCCTCTGAGATTCTGCATTCAGAACAGGCAACCTTTAGGTGCAGGGAAGACATTCAACCAACTGAGCCACACTGGCCAGGGCAATGCTTAACAACTTTGTTCAAAGCAGGGATGGGGGAAGGGGTCAGGACCTTGGCCCACTTGCTCCCACACTTATTGCAATGAACTTTATAGAAAAGATGATAGTTAAATAAACACAAATAGAGTGGTTATCTTTGGGTATTGAAAAAATGAATGAATTTTTCCTTTTGGCTTTATTTTTTCTCTTGAGTATGTATTTATAATGGAAAATACTTTATTTTTATTTATTTATTTATTTATTTTTTTAATATATTTTATTGATTTTTTACAGAGAGGAAGAGAGAGGGATAGAGAGTTAGAAACATCGATGAGAGAGAGACATCGATCAGCTGCCTCCTGCACGCCCCCTACTGGGGATGTGCCCGCAACCCAGGTACATGCCCTTGACCGGAATCGAACCTGGGACCCTTCAGTCCGCAGGCCGACGCTCTATCCACTGAGCCAAACCGGTTAGGGCTGGAAAATACTTTATTTTTAAAAGTAAATATTAAATTTCCAAACATTGCAAAAATGCCTAGCAAAGTCTCCAAAAGATAGTAATTTTCCATGACTTTCATTCCCCTCCTGGGTTCCTTCCTATTGGTGGCAGTAACTCACAGGGTAAGATTGAAGGCAGTGATTAAGTGGGGGATCCTGCCTCAGTCTTTATTTTTTATTTTATTTTTTAAAAATATTTTTTATTGATTTTTTTACAGAGAGGAAGGGAGAGGGAGAGGGATAGAGAGCTAGAAACATTGATGAGAGAGAAACATCGATCAGCTGCCTCCTGTACACCCCCCACTGGGGATGTGCCTGCAACCAAGGCACATGCCCCCGACCGGAATCGAACCTGGGACCCCTCAGTCCTCAGGCCGACGCTCTATGCACTGAGCCAAACCAGCCAGGGCAGTCTTTATTTTTTTAAATATATTTTTATTGATTTCAGAGAGGAAGAGAGAGATAGAAACATCAATGATGAGAGGGAATCATTGATTGGCTGCCTCCTGCACGTTGGACTGAGCCTGCAACGCGGCATGTGCCTTTGACCGGGATCAAACCTGGGACCCTTCAGTCTGCAGGCTGACACTCTATCCACTGAGCCAAACTGGCTAGGGCCTGCCTCAGTCTTAAAGTATGACTCCTTGCTTAGGACTCCACCTCTTACCTGGCTTCCTGGGAGTTCAGTATCTCAAGATTAATTATATTTTAACGGGTTCGTATGGTAAAGTGCACATAATTCTGATAGTGTTACTAGAAAAACAGTGCTTTATTACAGAAAAATTATTCAGAGAATAATTTTAGCAAGCAATTATGTAATTAGAGATGTCAAATTCCACAAAAATAATAAATGCCTAATTCAGATTTTAATTCTGGCTCTAATACATACTATCCATATGACCTTAGACAAGCCACTTGACCTTCTGAATTTGTTTCTCAACTATAAGCTGGGAAACTTACAGGGTTGTTATGAGAATTAAATAAAACAATACATGTATTGCTTCTATTATTTTATATCACTAGCATTATTTTCTTAGAGTGATTTGTGAGAGATCTGACTTAACCTGTGACTTGGGGGAAATTTGATCACACAACTCCTGTAGGTGCAGATAGAACGAATGGGAGAGGTGGGGCACGGGCGCTGTCCTTGGTTCTGAAACTACCATTACTCAGCAGTGCAAGACTGTTTTGAAACCTCAGGATACTGGCGATTGCTATCTGATCTCTTCCAAGATTTTTGAAGCAGGTGAGGAGAGAAGTGAATGCAAATGCAGGCATGCATGTGTGTGTGTGCGTGCGTGTGGGCACACACACACACACACACACACAAAGAGAGAGGGGAGAGAGAGAAAAAGGGCAGAGCTCTTTGGTATTTCTTCTTTTAAGGACACTAATCCTGTCATGCAGACTCCACCCTCATGACATCATCTAACCCTACTTACCTCCTGAAGGCTCCATCTCCAAATACCATTACATTGGGAGTTAGGGCTTCGACATACACATTTTGGGGCAAGTGTGAGAATTAAAAATTTCACTTACTGGTAAACATGTCATATGTGATAGAGCATGTTGGCTATCCATTCAGTATCCATTCTCTTTCTTTTTACAGTAATAGGAACCCCAGTTTTCACCTTGGTAAATCGGAGCCTTGCAACAGCAAAGTATACATTTCCCAGATACTCAGAAAGCTCTGAGGTGTAGTCATGTGACCAAGTTCTGGTCCATGGGATTTGAGCTGTGGTTAGGTATGTATCTTTCAGGCCATGCCCTTTTAAAAGGAAGGGTTTCCCTTTATTCTCTACTTCCTTACTTCTTTGTCTGATGGGTGGGAGGCAAACACTATAGTAACTATCTTGGACTATTCAGATTTATGTAACAAACCAGCCTGTATCTCATTGTTTTCACTTACTTGTCTCTGAATACTAGTGAGGTTGAGCATCTTTTTTCATATACTTAATAATTATTAAAGCACAGCATTGAACTAAATGAGTTGAAAAAGACTAACAAAGCACATCCAAAGAGATAAGGAGGAAAGAAATAACAAAGATGTCTATTTTAACCTTTATTAATTTCTAATGAGTACATGTAAACCGTAATTTTTCCCTAAATACTCTCTTAGCTATGTCAAACAAATTTTTACATGAACTGTGTTTCATTTGTATTCAGTTCTAAGTAGATCCTAATTTCCTTTAGGATTTATTTTTAACCCTATGGCTTACTTGGTCATATGTTATTTGGTTCTCAAACATATGAAACATCTTAATAGCTATATCTGTGGTATTAATTTCTCATTTTATTGCAATATGGTTGGAGCAAATAATCTGAATTATATATAGATATTTTGGAATTTATTGGGATTATTTCCAGGGCCTAAACTGATTTATTTGTATAAATGTTACATGTGTATCCAAAAAGCACATACTCCACATTGTAATATATTTAATAGATCCAATTTGATATTGATTTGTTATGTCTTTGATAAGAAGGTTTTTGAAGAATAAGTGAAGCTTTAATCTTGTCTGCTTGTTATATCAGTTTTTGAGAGGATTATGTTATAAATCTACAACATAATTTTAGAATTATAGGTGTTTTTTTTGCATTTATCTTGGCGAGCATCTTACACTTAATTTGGTCTTTTCGAACAATTACAGAAATTGATTGCATTTATAGGTTGTCTTGATTAGATTTTTTTAAGTTATTGTGGCAAAAAACTAATAAAACAATTTTGGAGGGACACAAATTTTTTTCATATGACTACTACATCCCCTATTCATATGACTACTACATCCCAATCTAAATTTATTTAGATTGTTACAAATATTTCATATGTGTCATTTTACTTTAATTCTCAAAACATATCTATCAAATAGGTAGGCAAACAAAGCCTGAATCTTGCTCATTTTCATACTTCTCACCGGGCAGAGCACTGTTTCTTCAAAAGAGAAGATGCTTACATGAGCAATGGCATGATCGACAGTTGTCACATATCTAATTTTATTTCAACTGGCCAGCACTCATAGAATGCCTGTTATTATTTTCAGAGTATTTACCTTGGGGTCTTTAAACATTGTTCAATAAATATCACTGCTACTGTGTAGTATACTTGGAGAAATAGTCTTATGAATTACCTTCCACATCTGAGGCATTTTTTCTCTTTGCAACTCAATAGTGATAAATCTTCATCCTATGAAAATGACTTGACTTCTATAAATAGCCAAACTTCCGTTGAAATTAAGTCTGCTAAGTCTGGAAAGACAGAGGCTGAAGGGTAGAGGCTGAAGTGAAATAAGAGGAAGTAGAAAGAAAATGAACTTTTATTAGGTTTTGTTAAAAAACCTACAAATAGGCATTATTATCTCTGGATTACCTATGGGACGTTGTATGAATGGCCTGAGGATACAGAGTCCATGTTGCCAGGACTCAATCCCAGATCTGTCTCACTCCAAAGACCGGGCTTTTTCTTTCTATCCTTCTGACTTCTTACAGCTGACTTTATTTGGAATAAAAACTACTATAAAGGGAGGAGACTTATTCCTCTTCAGTTTTGTCATATAAGTGTCATGCCATCAGTCTGGAACAAAGACTGTGACAAAGTGAGGTTTATTGGGGAAGGTTTAGCAAAGGTCAGCTTGTGAGCGTTGGGTGCTTAGTTTTGGCACAGCCGGATGCACCTTGGGAATGTGCTCCACGAGAAGAATCCTGCCTTGGTACCACTTCACATATCTAGAGAGAAAGCTGTGGTCTGAATGTTTGTGGCCCTCCAAAATTCATATGTTAGAAAGTTAATGCCCAAGGTGATAGTACAGTAAGTCCATACTTAACATCACTGATAGGTTCTTGGAAATGGAGACTTTAAGCAAAAGGACATATAACAAAGCCAGTTTTACCACAAGCTAATTGATATAAGCACGAGTTAAATTCCTAGGGCATATTTATAGTCACAAAAGCATCACCAAACTTCTAAATAAAGATCCAAAGCCCTCCGAATGGTCAACATTAAAATAAATGTGAGCTATACATACACTTAAGAAAGGTGAATGAATCATTATTCTCCAACCCACTTATTCCAGTTCAGGGTCACGGGTGGCCGGAGCCTGTTCTGGCAGCTGAGGGAGCCGCAAGGTGGGGTCCACCCTGGACAGGACACCCTCCACCACAGGACCACTCACACCCACCCACACTCACTCAGGTTGGACAAAGTAGACACTAGTTTACCTCACGTGCACAGTTTTGGAATGTGAGAGGAAACCCAAGTCCCCAGACAAAATCCATGTGCACATGGGGAGAATGTGCAAATGCCACACAGATGGTGACTCCGGACGGTAGGTTTTTTTTTTTTTTCTTTTTTCTTCTCAATGTTTTAAGGAAACGACACTGAATGCAACAACGTTATTTGAGGAAGTGCTGTATTTAGGAGGTAGGTCTTTGGGATTAGCCACAAATCTGGCTCAGACCTCCTGAATGGGATTCGAGCCAGAATAAAAGAGGCTCCACGGAGCTAGCCCGCACAGCGAAAAGTAAAAAAGTTGGCTGTCTGTAGCCCCAAAGCAGGCCCTCACCAGAACCTGACCGTGCTGGCCTTGACCTTGGACTTCCAACCTCCAGAGCTGTGAGAAACATTTCTGTTGTTTATAAGCAGCCCAGCCTGAACGGACTGAGAGGGTTCTTCTGGTCACAGAAGTGGCCTTGCTGAAAGAAGGGAGTGTCTGGAGCCCAGAGGTCAATAGTTTGGGGAGTTCACTAGCCGCGCTACTGTGTCCTGAGCTACTTTGTCCTGCGTTAACTGAGCCCCGTCAGTCAGTCAGCCCCTCTGAGCCAGCTCCTTGCTAGACCGTCCAGAGGGCGGGTGGTGTGAGGGGCACGGAGGGCTCCGGTGCAGGTGGAGCCACTGCAGCCATCCAGCAGGCACACGGTCTGTCTCTTTTCAGCAAGTGTGTAGTTTCCTGACAAGACTATTTTATTTGAATCGACATGTTTGTCTTTTTTGGGGGGGAGCGGGGGTCTCATTCATTTTCACCTTATCTTTTTCCATTACTTGCTTGACATTGCATATGTCTAGGGTGTGCCTCTAAGTGGTAATAGATTCAGTTCTTTCTTGAAAATGAGCTGCTGGAAAGTGCCTCGGGCACACACTGTCTGGGACTCTCCATTTGCTATCTATTTGAAAGTCTCCCAGGAGATCCAACAGAGAAAAGGAGTGAGTATCTCATTCCTACCTTGAGCATCAATGGAGATAATCAGTAGCCAGCTCACCCCAGGGTAACAAAGACTCAGGGTTCTCTGATAGCATCGTAGTCTCTTTATTTACTTCTCTGACTAATCTAGAGACTGGAATAGAGGCAACGAGTCAGGTGTCCTGATGGGTGCACATGCTGCTCTCTGCAAATAGAGGTGGGTGTTGTTGTTTAAAAGGACAGCTAGCACTTTGGGCAGGAGGCTTTCATTTCACCTGCTTCTTCGCTACCACTCGATGAAATAAATTTCCCAGTGGTGACTGTCCTGTGGAGCACTGTCACATTCTGTAACACTGTGTGTCTGCCTACTCAAGAAGTGGCTTGAACTTGTCTGTGATCGCGGCATGTAAAAGACAGCTCCTCTGTGGTGCCGTAAAGATAAGGATGGGCCAGGCTGCTGCTGGGTTTTAATGTGGACTACCCGAAACAAGGCCAAGGCCACAGTGAGGGCAGAAGTCTAGACGCAGGTAGTCGGGAGGTGAAGGGAGGGCAGATGTAATGTGCTAACAGGCATCTCTGGGTTTGCTTCCATCATTTCCTGGCTGTATGATCCAGCACAAGTTACAGAACCTCTCTCTACTGAACTTACTGCAAACGGAGATGCAGGAAATGCTTGCAAGAGCTCAGGCTGCAGACTGTGAACAGAACTGGAAGCGTTTACTTCAGGGAAAGCTTTCAGGGCTGAGCAAGTCAAGAAGCATCACATGCCAGGCACACACGTCTGCAGGGAAGACCAACCCTTCACCGAGTCCTTTAAAGACGCCACAGCTCCTCTTCTAAGTCACCACAGAAGCATTCAGTAGCCTGCCCTGCTTGTCTCTCAGGCCCAAATGAAAGTTTGTTGGTTATTTCAAATCCCATGACATAGATCAGACTTGGAGGTCTCACATTCTAATTTAAAAAAAATGTGTGTGTGTATTTTAATTGATTTCAAAGAGGAAGGGAGAGAGAGATATATATATACAAACATCAATGATGAGAGAGAATCATTGATCAGCTGGCTCCTGCATGCCCCACACTGGGGACCAAGCCCACAACGGGTGCCCTGACCGGAAATTGAACTGTGACCTCCTGGTTCATAGATGGACGCTCAACCACTGACCCGCACCAGGCAGGTGAGAACTCATGTTTTATGAAGTTTTCACAGGACAGCACCGCCCACACTCACCTAACTTTCATTTGCTCGTGTCTTTCCTCCCTTCCTATAATATCATTAATTCTTTCTGAAAGGAACTTTGAATTTTATTTTTTAACTAGGGGCCTGGTGCACAAAATTTGTGCATCTGGGGGGGGGGGGTGGTGGGTCCCCTCAGCCCAGCCTGCACCCTCTCCAATCTGGAACCCCTTGGGGGATGTCTGACTGCCGGTTTAGGCCCGATCCCAGGGATCAGGCCTAAACCGGCAGTTGGACATCCCTCTCACAATCCTGGACCGCTGACTCCTAATCACTCAACTGCCTGCCTGCCTGGTCGCCCCTAACTGCCCCCCCTGCTGGCCTGGTCACCCCTAACTGCCCCTGCTGCTGGCCAGGTTGCTCCGAACTGCCCCCTCCCTGCTGGCCTGGTCTCTCCTAACTGCCCCCCCCCCCCCCGCCAGCCTAATTGCCCCCAACTGTCCCCCCCTGCTGGCCTGGTTGCCCCCAACTGCCCCCCCCCCCGCCAGCCTGGTCACCCCTCACAGCCCCCCCCCCCCCCCCCCCCCCGCTGGCCTGGTTGCTCCATTCAGCCTGCTTGTTCAGTCGTTTGGTCATCCCTCACTAACCCCCCTGCTGGCCTGGTCATAGGCAGCCATCTTGTGAGGGCATGAGGGTTAATTTGCATATTACCTCTTTATTACATAGGATTACAGCTTACAATTAATTTCATGTTGTATTAGTTCCAGGTGTATAACCTCACTTTAAAAAATCTCACATCCTTCTGTTCTCTAACAATTCAATTTATCTACTCACTTTGCTCTTATTTTGTACTCTTTGAAACTATGCTTATCTCTGAAGTGCTGCTGTTTGGTAAGTTTCCAGAACTTCATTTTAGGTGGTAAGCTAGATGACAGAGCTCTGTTTTATCACTCCTGTCTTGCTCCTTTTACAATCCCTCGATATTTGAATATGGCACTTTGCAACCAGAGGCTACTGGCCTGAGGCTCTGGCTGCTTCAGGCTCCATCCAAAAACTGAGCGAGCCCTGGCTGATTGGCTCAGTGGGCTGGAGCATCACCCCATACACTAAAAGACTGAGGTTTGATTCCCTGTTAGGGCACATACCTAGGTTGTGGGTTTGATCCCTGGTTGGGGCACATATGGGAGACCAAACGATATTTCTCACTCGCACCAATTTTCTCATTCTTTGTCTTGGCCTCCCTCCTTCCTCTCTCTTAAAAATCAATAAAAACATATCCTTGGGTGGGAGTTAGACAAAAACCAAGACTGAGGGGATCGATATGGCATAGCCCGTTTGTAGCTCACCATTGCCTCTGCGCAGGGATTGGGAACCTGGGTTTATGGAATCCTGGGGCAGCAGGGATCCTATGGGCAAACTGTCTTCTTCCTCTGAGCCTACCCTGAGGCAGGATTCAGCTTGGGGCAATCCTCCGGTGTATTCAAATTTCTCCTGCACTCATGAGAATTGAATAGTCTACTGAGGACATGTGGATGAGGATTTACATGGCACAGCAGAATAATCAAATTCTGTATTTGTTGACTTGTTCTTTACCTTCACAGCTCCTTTATGCTCCATCCTTCTTTCATTTCTTTTAACCCATAGTCTCTCTATGATCCTGAACAACTCATTTCTCTCCCAAGCTTGCTTACTCCACTCAGCAACACAGAACTCCTGCACCTAACTGAACAGTGACCAGGCACCTTGGTGGCATGGTTCAGTCCACAACATCCGCAAAGGGAGTTTTTTGTTTACTCCTGTTCTTTTTTGTAGTTGTTTTAATCCTCACCCAAGGATTTCCCCCCCCCCCCATTGATATTTAGAGAGAGTGGAAGGGAGGGAGGGGAGATAGATAGATAGATAGATAGACAGATAGATAAACATCAATGTGAAAGAGACACACTGGTTGCCTCCCGCATGCATACACTGACCAGGGCTGAGGATTGAACCTGCAACCAAAGTATGTGCCCTTGAATGGGAATCGAACCCGTCACTCTTTGATGCGCAGGCTGATGCTCTAACCAGTGAGCCAACGGCCAGGGCTGTTTACTCCTGTTCTTGCCGCTAGGTTTCTTAGTTTGACTGGCTATGACTCCAACTCTGGCAGGGTGTATCCTTCTGGGTCCAATCAAGAGACAGAAACCATAAAATGATTTAACCAGGGGAAGTATAATACAAAGAATTATTAAATTATGATGAAAGAGTCACTATAAGATATAAGAAAACCTTATAGGGCACCTGGGTTAAGGGAAAATGCCCAAGAAAGGCAAACTTG
Source organism: Plecotus auritus (assembly GCF_963455305.1). Taxonomy (NCBI): domain Eukaryota; kingdom Metazoa; phylum Chordata; class Mammalia; order Chiroptera; family Vespertilionidae; genus Plecotus; species Plecotus auritus. The sequence continues at coordinate 34,723,212 of NC_137783.1, read as the reverse complement.
GAAGGGTGGGTTTCAGATTTTGTGGGAGAAGGTATAGTGGCAGCCCACTGGATGGAAGAGAATTGTGCTGGTTTGCATGGGCCAGAGCTGGTCGGCAGAGCTGGGCAAGCAGGAAGCAACTCTCTAGGAAGTACAGCAAGTGGCTGGGCATGGCACTGTGCATAGGGAGGTGGGGCAGCAGTGCAGGGTGCTGTCCATGTGAAGAGGGCTCTAGGGGGTGAGTACTAGGCCAGGCCGGGGCTGCAAGGTCTTTGAGGGACTGTGCATTCTGGGCACATGGCTGGGGCCAAGCATTCCCTCTTGCCCTCCCACCAACACCACTGACTGACCCTGCAGTTACAGGAATCAGAAGTCCTCCTTCCTTCTACTGAAAAAGCTTAACATTATGCTCATTGTAAAAGGGAAATGCAAAAGAAAGTCCATCCCGTATTGCAGAGCATGTATTGGGGGGCGGGGGGCAGATTTAAAACTGAGAAGCAAGTACATTGATAACTGGCACACAGGGCTTCCTTGTCTCTGCACATAGTAAATGTTCAATAAATGTTATCTTGATCCTTTGTCCCAAGTTTGCTGATGAGCTAGTAGGTATTTGACTTAGAAGGAGTCCTGGTTTGAGAGCCAGGAGACAGGGAATTCTAATCCTTTTGTTGCATTAATTTTGTAAACTTGAATAAGTCACTTTACTTCCCTAGGCCTTAGTTTCCTCATCTGTAAAACAAAAAGGGTGGACTAGCTAGGTAGTCCATCTTTAATATATAAACATAGTAAAACACATTGTAATTTAAATAGCACAGTTCCTTTAGTGCTGCTGTGATATGTTATATCGGTTGTCTAGTTGAACATCATCTTGCAATGGATGAGATGCTGATTTATTTCCTCCCACATTGAACACTCCAAGAAGTCCTCTTCACACATAATGCTACTGGGGTGGTTGTAATTGTGTTTCTTTCGACCATGGAATAAGAATTTTACTCTTTCCTTTTTATCCTTTTTCAATGATATATGCAGAAGAAGCATAAGGATACAATGCATTTTTTTTCTTGGCACCATCACTCATCAATTGGTTACTCTCTGAGAAGAGAGATTTAATAAACAGCAAAAATTATCTAGAAGGGTTCCTTTCTCAATACTTTCATAAGAAAACAGCAAGTTAGGCCCTAGCTGCTTTGGCTCAGTGGATAGAGCGTTGGCCTGCGGACTAAAGGGTCCCAGGTTCGATTTCAGCCAAGGGCCCATGCTGGGGTTGCGGGCTTGATCTCCCCAGTAGGGGGCGGGGCGTGCAGGAGGCAGCCAATCAATGATCTCTCTCATCATTGATGTTTCTATTTTTCTATCCCTCTCCCTTCTTCTCTGAAATAAAAATATATATATATTTTAAAAAAGAAAATAACAAGTTAGTTAAATTTCCCTCCCTCTAGATGTGACTAAATATTCTTTATGGATTGCAGTCCACTTTTTGATTAAAAGTATATGAAAGAGGTAATCAGATTTCCTGCTTGTCTTATAAAGGCATCTGGCAATACATTATTTATGCTAAGGTGGGACGTTTATATGGAACAATACACTTTTGATGCAAGAGAGGAATAAATTTGAAATTTGGTGGAAGAATTTAACTTCCAAATTTTTGAAATTATAGTACAAAATAGACTCTAAAGGTCCAAATGAAATATTTCTGTGAATCAGTGATCTTCATATGAGCAGATCAATATTTCAGTAGGTGAAAATACATTTTCTTTTCCAGTTAGTGTGTTTTCTTCACTTTGCTATTATGAAAAATTGGGTGATTTCCAAATTTTCTATTAAATCATATCTTGCTTGGGATGTCATTTCTCCACATAGCTTAAGAATATCAATGCTTTTGCAGTGAGGCATATTTAAAAATGGCAGTATCAAGTCCTTAGTGACCCTTGGTAAATATAATATATATAATATATTGAGGCCACTTATTTCTATTAGTTACAAGGTAGATAATGCATACATAATTGCTCTTAGTTAAAGAAAGTACAAAAGAGCCCAGTCACTAATTTAGAAGAACTGGGTGAAAACATCTATGTAAATTGAATAAATTTGAAAAACAATTGTGACTGAATGCAGTTGAATCTATTCAAGTGCTTGCTTGCATTCAAAGCTTCCTAGAAGGCTTACTTTAAGACATAGATAAGTTTGTGAAATCATAAGCCTAAATGCATTATGGTTACATTGTTTATATGTATATAAATAATTATAAAACTATGTATAGGTTGTTCCCCAAAATGTATATACACATTATAAAGGCAATGTTTATTAAAATACATTTCATTTTTAAAATTGAGCTATCAGCTGTTAAAGTGTGTATACATTTTTGGGGGGACACCCTAATGAACAGTGAAGTTTGTTAGAACTATGTTTCAGTTTTGACTAGAACAGTATGCCATCCGATCAGGGCACAGTTCTCACCAGCCTAGGACCATCTCCATGTTGGCCAGTTAATTTACTCTGTGTTGGGGTCCTTGTTCCTTACCGATCAGTCCTGCTGGTCAGTAGGAGACCCATGGGAGAAAATGAGAATGGGTCACAGTTCATTCGCTACAGTGGGAGAAACTCTTTTCATGGCATATCAGTACTTTCCTTCTCTCCTACTGCTAAAGAACAGCATATAGATGTTCATATGTAATGACGTTATAGTGTTCGCTTCAGTACTTTTTGCAAAAGAATTCTGTGAAGTTTTTGAACACTCATTTTCCCAGTTAAGAAGCATTCTCCCATATATGCTATCAATACCATTGATTTTCTTCATAAACCCTTTCTTCCCATAGACAAGCAAATTTGAAAACCAACCACCATGTAAATTATAATCAACTAGAGGCCCGGTGCAAGAAATTCATGCATGGGGGGGGTGTGTGTCCCTCAGCCCAGCCTGCACCCTCTTCAATCTGGGACCTCTCTAGGGATGTCCGACTGCCCGTTTAGGCCTGATCCTACCAGGATCAGGCCTAAACAGTAGTCGGACATCCCTCTCACAATCCAGGACTGCTGGCTCCCAACTACTCGCCTACCTGCCTTCCTGATTGTCCCTAACCATTTCTGCCTGCCAGCCTGATCACCCCCTAACCCAGCCGTGGGCAAACTACGGCCTGCGGGCCGAATCCGGCCCGTTCGGCTGTTCTATCCGGCCTGCGGAGCCAAAAGAGTGGAGGGTTCTCTTGCTCTCCCCTCCGCTCCTTCACCAGCAGCAGTGTTAACATGGCAACGTCAGGAAACACGGACGCAGCTCCTTCTTCTGAGTGGGCGGATTTATATCCGCCCATTCAGTAGAAGGAACAACCTCTCAATCTTCCAGAGGCTCCTTGTAATGCCCATGGACGCGTCCCCCGACATCACCCTGGGAATGTGTAGACACGTTATCGTGGTGATGTAGGGAGACATGCCCCTGGAGAGCACAGTATCAGAGCATTAGCTAAAAAGGAGACCAACAACACTGTTCCCACTGAAGTTGATGTTTTAAAGACCAAAAACCTTTCAACCCAGTCTACATTGCCATCTACATCTACGTCCCGGGCATAATTTGGAAGTTGCACTAAAGAAAATGTTTAATTTACTGTTTACACATTTTGTTCTTTTCTATTTGTTTTAGTTCTAAATTATTTTATTATATTTAAGTTTAATTTGAAAGGCTTTTGTACCTTTCCTTTGTTAGGCAATTTTATTTTGCCTTTGTCATCTTCAATATAAGGTATGTTATTGTGCTATGATTCCTCCATTTTTTGAAGTTTCAAATTATAATAATTAGTGTTTACATTCTTCTTGTTAAAATGTTTGAAATGAATAAAACTATTGAAATAAAAAAAAAAAAGACCGTACCCTTTTATGTAATGATGTTTACTTTGAATTTATATTAGTTCACACAAACACTCCATCCATGCTTTTGTTCCGGCCCTCCAGTCCAGTTTAAGAACCCATTGTGGCCCTCGAGTCAAAAAGTTTGCCCACCCCTGCCCTAACCACTCCACTGCCAGCCTGATTGATGCCTAACTGCTCCCCTGCCAGCCTGTTTGCCCCTAACTGTCCTCCCTTGCAGACCTGGTCACCCCTAACTGCCCTCCCCTGCAGGCCTGGTCCCTCCCAACTGCCCTCCCTTGCTGGCCATCTTGTGGTGGCCATCTTGTGTCCACATGGGGGCAACCATCTTGTGTGTTGGAGTGATGGTCGGTTTGCATATTACTCTTTTATTAGATAGGATTATTAGATTGGATAGAGGCCTGGTGCACGGGTGGGGGCCAGCTGGTTTGCCCTGAAGGGTGTCCCGGATCAGGGTGGGGGTTCCCTTGGGGCATGGGGTGGCCTGGGCGAGGGGCCTGTGGTAGTTTGCAGGCTGGCCATACCCCCTGGCGACCCAAGTGGAGGCCCTGGTATCTGGGATTTATTTATCTTCTATAATTGAAACTTTGTAGCCTTGAGCAGAGCCAAGCCTCCTGTTTGCTCCATGGCTGCCGCCATTTTTGTTGGGATTTATTTATCTTCTATAATTGAAACTTTGTAGCCTTGAGTGGAGGCCTAGGCCCACCAGGGTGTGCGGAAAGCTTGGCTTCCTCCATCGCCGGGGGCAACCCTAGCCTCCTGCTCGCTCCGTGGCTGCAGCCATCTTGGCTGGGTTAATTTGCATACTAGCTCCTGATTGGCTGGTGGGCGTGGCTTGTGTGTAGCAGAATGATGGTTAATTTGCATATTACTCTTTTATTAGATAGAATGTCCAGTTGGCCGAGTCAAGATGTTGATTGTGTGTCTAGTAGCTAAACGTGATGGAAGATGGTTTGTAACATCAGGAGGCTGTTGGGTTCTATCCTCTGACATCAGAGTTGCTTCTTTTTTTTCTTGCTACTTTGCCAGTACACTCTGAAGCTCTTCATAAAAACATCCCTGACACAATTTGGGTTGAAGAATTTTGAAAGATGTGTTGGCTTCTCTACAAAAACCCTTTCTAGTTCTATAAAGAGTATTTATCTTTAAACTGAGAAAACATGGACACATTTTTTAATGTGATATAAAAAGTTTATTTCTACCTGTAGTATAGTGGCATTTGTATAAAGAAAGCTGATATAAAATACGAGTTCAAAGTATTCTTATAGCAATCATTTTAGAAAAGCTGCTATTGATGTTTTGTGCAATAATTACATATAAAATTCACACTGAAACACATTCAGCAAAATTATGTGCCCAATGCACCTATTTTTGCTAGGTCAGGTGATCTAGCCATAGGCACAACCTTAAAAATTAGTGTGTGTGCCCAGATGCTGGTGAATCTGGCTCCACTTTAGAAAAATAAATGGGAGAGAGTCTTTTTTGTTTTGTTCCCAACAATTCCTTTATTTTTATATTTCTAACCACTGGATCCTCCCTGTATCCCTCAGTCAGGATCTCCTAATGCCACCAATGAGGTTTGGCAGTGGCAGTCCAGAAGGGCACCCTTCACAAAATACTTGCCTGCTTCCATTCTGCATGTGCCCTGACCGGGAATCAAACTGTGACCTCCTGGTTCATGGGTCCATGCTCAACCACTGAGCAACACTGGCCCGGCTGTATCCACTCCTTGATTAATGGTGAACTGTAGCATGGGCATGAAGCCTATATTTTTAAAAATCTGAGCAGGAAGTGCCAATGTTTAGTCAGGTCTTGAACAACTGACTTAAATCTGGGAGATCTGCCTTCCTACAGCTTTGCAAGATTGCATCAGATGGCATTTTGTTTGTTTGCTAACCCACATGAATTGAAACCGTAGAACATGGCTAGTCATTGATTTACGTTGTCTTTAAAATTTTTGTCTTAAATGCCTTGAAAAACTGTAAATGTTTGCAAATGTGTAAATCAACATGTGGATGCATTATTACCAATATTGTCTGACCAAGTAGAAAAGAAATGAAATTATTGTACAATGGTCATGGCCTGTAACCAGAAGGAGAGCTGGGAGACCAGAGAGGTGATAGCCGTCTGTCCGGGCTTGCTGATGTCAGGGGTGGTCTCCCAGAAGTGATTTTGTGGTTTCGTTCTTTATCATGGCACTGCGCCATGCTTCCAGGAGCCAGCTGTCAGGAATAGTTATGCCACTGGGAGAGAACTGGACATTTCTATAATGACTTTCCTCTTCTTTTTTTATTTTCAGGAAACGTGAACTTGTTTAGTTTCTGATTTACGTTTAAATAGTATCACAAGGAGATATTTCTTTTTTGTTTCTACTAGGCTGAGACTAAGCTGTCAAGGGATAATGTAAATGTTTTGTCGCAGAGGACAGTGTGATGGAGTGTTTAAGGGCCCAGAATCTTAAGTGGACTGCAGACTGCCTTCGCTCAGTCCTGGCTCAGCCACCGACGGATGTTCTATTGATCTACTGCCCAAATAATGAAAGGTTCTACCACATTCCCAGATTTGGCTGATTGAATTTTCATGACATTGCCCAGTTCATTCCCACACCCTCATATTTTCCATAAACTGGCAGTTAGATCTAGAAGTTTAATTTTTAGGAAAGAATTCTTTATATGACTACATTCTTAAAATTCAAAAGGAGGAATTCTCCTAAAAGATGGCCTTTATTTGGAAGCTTCAGTTGTCCCTCAAAGAAAAAATGTTCTTTCATGAAATCTCTTGCCAAGAGATGTTTACCCGTGATAAAGACAAGGCAGCATAGTAGGAAAAAAATGGAGACAGGAAAAAATGGAGACAAGGCAGCATAGAAGGAAAAAAATGGAGACAGTAGCTTTGATCCAAATTTAACCACATTTTAGGTGACCTTTGGTAAAATTTTAAAGTCTTAGCATATTGTTTTTTTGTGTACAAAAATGGAAAAATACTTTCTTTCTAGGGTGATTTTTAGAATAAATAAAATAAAAATTTAGGACAAATAAAATACTGTATATAAAACATCTATTACAGAGATATGCCTGCATATCTTAGTTTCCTTTCTTCTGCAAATATTTCTTGAATACTTACTTTATACTCAGCTGTCTATCAGGTGTTATGTTGGGGGTTATAAGAGGAATAAGGCCCTAGCCGGTTTGGCTCAGTGGATAGAGAGTAAGCCTGTGGACTGAAGGGTACTGGGTTCAATTCCTGGGCAGGGCATATGTGGGAGGGGAGACAACCAAATCAATGTGTCTCTCTCACATCTATGTTTCTCTCTCTCTGTCTCTCCCCCTCCCTTCCACTCTCTCTAAAAATCATGGAAAAATATCCTTGGGTGAGGATTAGCAACAACAACAAAAGGTATAAGATAGTATAAGATAAGATAGTGCTTGGCACAAAACAGATTATCAATAAATGTGTTTTAAATTTAAATTGGAAACATGATCTTTTCCCCACAGGTGCTTCAGTACAATGGGAACGTGCGTGATGCCAACAATAAGGGTTGGAGGAGTTCTTCGGTCAGTCACCACTGGGAGCTGACACAGTGGGGAAGTTCTCATGAAGGAGGTGAGACTAGAAAAATATGGGAGCATCAGCACAAGCAGGGGGGTTGGCAAGTTCATTTAGAGCCGAGGAACATAGCAGATAGGGAGCAGCAGAATATAAGCAAAGACACTTTTCTCACACGTAGATATATGTGCTGGTTAAAAGGAAGGTTCACGAAGCAGAGCAGTAGGAAGGACTGAGCTCCTAGACTGTGGCAAGAGCGATGAAAACCTCAAGTGCCACATTGAGCCGTTTACATGTTATTCTAGGCCACAGGAGAAATCTGAAAGCTTGAATGTGTTTGATGAAGTAGATAGGTAGAAACATTAATTTAGAGTGTAATGAACTGGGGGAAAACCCTAATGGGCTGAGAAATATCAGTTAGGAGACTATTGTTAAAATCCTGCCATGTGGTGAAAGGCTCTTGGGTGAGTTTTTGTTCATAAGGGTTTATATCATGAAAGTGTTGGTACCAGACTATATAAACATGATTAAGTAGGTAATATTTGAGGCTTATTGGTTTGGAGTTCTCATAAACTTTTTCCCCCCTAGTGCCTAGAGCCACAGTGACTTATGGTCCCAAGGATGAACAGATACTGGAATTCCCTGGATGTTGGGAGGCCTTCTAGATCCCTCCAGTATGATGGGCGCAGGGTATTGGGAGGAGAATGGGCTTTGGTGTCTGTTAGTGCTACCTCACTGGTAAGATGGGAGTAGTAATGTGGGCAAGTGCTTGATCGGTGCCAGTTAGTTAGTTCCCTTTGTGGTCAAATGCAGTAATGAGAGGAAGGGCCAGGTTTAGACTGCGTTCACAGTGGTGGCTGGATAAATTCCCTGATGGTCCTTAGTGCCTTATTTGTTCCCAGTGGACAAAGCTAGTTTATTTTTAACTTGGGTGAATGCAAAGAGAACAGACTGTATTGTAGAGGTGGAGCCATGAGGAGGAAAAGCCTGGTTTGTTCTCACAGGCTTCTCTCTCTGAATCCATTACCTGGTCCATCGCTAGTTGCAGTAGCTGCAGTAAGGTTCTTACTGTGGCTGGGGAAAAGGCAGGAGACCAGTGACGTTATAGTCTTCAGTGACTGAATGCATGAGTATGGCGTGCAAGTGTTTATGTGTTGTTGTTTTTTTAAATAGGTTTCACTCAGAAATAATACCTCTCCCTACTACCCCAAACATCCGAGAACTGACCTTAGTTAAAGAAGGTAACACTAATGTTGGCCTGAGAGAAAGAAGCTGCTTTTCCGTGATGCTGACAAGGTACGTCAGGCACATCTTTGTTTCTACAAGAACTTTTACTCGTGCATCTGATGGCTATTCCAGGTTCAGGCTTATTTTCCGGCTGAGATTGGGAGAATGTGTCTTGTATCATTATCACCTGGTGGACAGGACAGTTCAGCCCACTGATCCATGAGCCCAAGCATTTTGTAGGGACAGAACATTGTGATGTGAACTGTATTTTGTGAAATGTGAATTTCGGCACCAAATATGGCAGGCTTCAAGGTTAATTTCTTGTTGTCATTTAAATGACTGTAATGGGACAGACTGCCTGAAGTCAATGAGGAGCAGCACTTCTCAAGGTTATAGATATGCATGGAAACCACAGATCACTCACTAGGCAAGCGTCTGGCTCTGCAAACAGCAAGTTCTGGTTGCCAATTTGTGAAGGCAATTTAATGAGAATGATGGTCAGGCACATGGATTGTGACTCTTTTGATTAATTTTTATAGTCTTCAGTGACTGAATGCATGACTATGGATTGCAAATGTGTGTGTGTGTGTGTGTGTGTGTGTGTGTTTGTAGTTTCACTCAGAAATAATATCTCTCCCTCCTACCCCAAACATCCCAGAACTCTTGGTTAAAGAAAGTAAAACACGTCAGCCTGAAAGAAAGGAGCTGCTTTGCTGTGATGCTGACAAGAATTTAATGCTGGCTTTGAACACTGGGTGGCAGACGTGCTCCTGTTAAGATTTGGTGATCACAGGAGGAGAGCGGCTTTGTCCTAATAGGGATGATGTGCCTTCCTAATTAGTCACCCCCTCACACACAAAGGCCACAAAGGATGTTCCCATGGAAATAGACATCTATTTTGCAATCCATGGGGAACCTGTGTTTTACATTATTGATGGCTTGGTTGGGGATGCTTTCTTGAGGCCATTCAATCATGTCAGCAATGGAGTGAAGTCAGTGGGACATCAACCAAAGATGAGCATTAGGGGAAAATGAAATATGATTGAAAACCTGGACGTCACATTGGTACTACTTTTTTTTTTTTTTTTTTTTTTGCCTATAAAGCTTAGGTCCCAGAAGAGGTTAACAGAACAAACTATGGGATGTAATTTTCCCTTAGAGTCTTTCTCTGTTGTGGCTTTATTACTCCAGGAACGCAAACGTAGACCAGGAACTGTGTGCTTGTGACATTTGATATTCTCTGGTTGCCCATGTGGTTAATCAATCTCAGAAATAAGTGCTTTGGAAACAGACTTGCTTAGGCTCCCAATGTTGACCGTGATCTTGTTCCAGTTTCTAATTCATGGACAGGTTTTAGCCACAATAACGAGAATCAGGATCTACCTGGGAAGCCTTCAGTCACAGCAGGCAAACAAGCTCTCAGAGCAGCCCAAGCCTCTAAGTTTTGCCTGTGGCACCCGGGCAGAGACCAAGTTTGGACAATGAGCCCTAGGGCCTCTTGTACCACCCATTCCAAAGTTTTGTGAAACCTGAAAGAAACATGTATTTCCCATCCTCTTGTTTTTTACAACAGATATTTTTGGAGATTGCAATTTTTTTCCCAGGGGAAAAATAGCTCATAAATATTCCTTCAGAATTTAGTCAAGAATTTATGACTTTAGCTCAGAGACAGAATTGTTGGCAACACTTTATAAATATTTCTGACATTGTGTCTTAACGCTTCACCTCTTCAAAGTCACAGGAAGTGCAGTCCAGTGCTCATGTTCTCTTTGGAAAGAGCAGGACACAAAGCTCATTGATAGCACGGGGCGTGCAGGGGGATGTTGGATGTTTGCAAAGACGGCTTCTGACTATTAGGCTGAACTGTAAACTAAAGCTAAAATCATCAGAAGGTCAATAGTCACAGATAAGATGAACCAGATGCCTGAAAAATCCTCCTTTTAAAAAAATACGAAGGCCCAGCCAGGGTAGCTCAGTGGTTGAGCATTGACCTATGAACCAGGAGGTCATGATTTGATTCCCGGTCGGAATACATGCCCAGGTTGCCGGCTTGACCCCCAGTAGGGAGCATGCAGGGGGCAGCCGATTGATGATTCTCTCCCATCATTGATGTTTCTCTCTCCCTCTCCCTTCCCTTCTCTGAAATAAAGAAAAACATATTTTAAAAAATAGGAAGGTGATTTACTTTATTCATGGAGAAAACCTATTTCTCTCCTGTTTTTGATTTTCAGTCACTAATCAGTTATAAATAAATTAAATAATGTGGGCATTTTCTAGTTCCTCATGATTGATTGAATGAAGAGTTTAGCTTGGCTTTAGGCCTTCACAGGCAGGCTCCTTTGCTTAATGAAAGGTACTTTCAATGATTAACTGACTGAAATACCACATTTGACAGAAAAGGTTGAAGTATTTGCATAGTGCCTCGTGGCTTTGCCTGATAAATGTGAACCTCTTTATCTGGTTTTCCAATAAATAGTTTGCCCACGTTGTAATGAAAATGATAATGGAGTGTCCTGAATGTTATGCAAATGCCCTGCTCATCATGAATTATCTAGGTAATTGCAACAGTTCTTTGCATTGTGTGAGCAGTAGTGATCGGGCCAACAGGTGCGTAGCAAAATGGAAATTTGCTAATATAAGTTGACTGGAACATAGGGAAAGCTGATGATAAATAGTGAAAATCTCTCTCCCTTAAATGCCCATAAATCATAAAGCACATTATGGCCTGAGAATTAATTTGAGCTGAGTTTTGAAGTGAGTCAAAAAGAAAGTTTCCTACATTTTGCATTACTTTGTTAATTTCATCTAGTTTCTAGTTGTTTTATATGCCCCAATCCTCTTACAGATGGTTCTTCTTAGCTTTCGTGTTATTGTGCCACAAAGTTTCCATTAATTATCACCTTGCTTTTCTCTAGCAGAGTAAAAAGGAAAATGCAATTAGGTCTTATGAATATTTTTCCATCAAAAGTGGGAAAGTAAAACACAAACCTAGAAGGTAACAGCTCTTCTAGAAAAATCAAAGAACTGTGTGTGTGTGTGTGTGTGTGTGTGTGTGTGTGTGTGTATCTGAAGAGTAGATTACAGTACATGCAAAGTGTGTCTTTTCAAAAGGATAAAGTTAAACTACCATCATGTAACAAACCTTGTCTATTTCTTTTCTTAATAAAATCTGCCCCATATGTCATTTTGGTTTAAGAATACTACTTCAAACAGGAATGGGGTTTTCTCTTGATGTTTTGTACTTCCTCATGTTCTTGCTTTCTTCTACTTGTTTGTTTCTTTAGTAAAAAGTAATCATTCAAAAACAGTGTCTCAAATAATTGTTTTTTTCCTTCCTATGCCTAGGCTGCATAGAGTTGTCCAAGGTCCTGAAGCACTGCTTAGAGCAGTGATTTTCAACCTTTTTCATCTCATGGCACACCAGAAGAAAGCAGCTGCTGTACAAGACTCTACGCTGGCTTCGAGTATTGAATCTTAATCTTGGCTTAATATTGAAGTCCTCTGGGGAGGTTGGTGGACCTCCCTGCTCAACAAAACAAAACAAACAAAAAAAAACCTCATATGTGGGTCTCATCCACACAGATTTTGATTTAATTAATCTTTAAGAAGCTCACCAGGAGATTGTAACGTTTGAACTAAGTTGAGAGCCACTGTCTGTGGTCATGGCTGTTTCATTCTGATACTGCTGTTTAACTTCTCTCTCTGTGCATAATTTATTATTATTATTATTATTATTATTATTATTTTAAATAAATCTTTATTGTTCAGATTATTACAGGTGTTCTTCTTTTTTTCCCCCATAGCTCCCCTCCACCTGATTCCCCACCCCACCCCATGCCCTTACCCCCCACCACTGTCTTCATCCATAGGTGTAAGATTTTTGTCCAATCTCTTCCCGCACCCCTCACACCCCCTTCCCCCTGAGAACTGTCAGTCCACTCCCTTTCTATGTCCCTGATTCTATTATATTCACCAGTCCATTCTGTTCTTCAGATTTTTTATTCACTTGATTTTTAGATTCACTTGTTGGTAGGTATGTATTTGATGTCATTTTGTTGTTCGTAATTTTTATCTTTACCTTTTTCTTCTTCTTCCTCTTCTTAAAGAACACCCTTCAGCATTTCATGTAATCCTGGTTTGGTGGTGATGAACTTCTTTAGCTTTTTCTTGTCTGTGAAGCTCTTTATCTGACCTTCAACTCTGAATGATAGCTTTGCTGGGTAGAGTAATCTTGGTTGTAGGTTCTTGCTGTTCATCACTTTGAATATTTCTTGCCACTCCCTTCTGGCCTGCATAGTTTCTGCTGAGAAATCAGCTGACAGTTGTATGGGTGCTCCCTTGTAGGTAACTAACCGTTTTTCTCTTGCTGATTTCAAGATTCTCTCTTTGTCTTTTGCCCTTGGCATTTTAATTATGATGTGTCTTGGTGTGGTCCTCTTTGGATTCCTCTTGTATGGGGTTCTGTGTGCTTCCTGAACTTGTAAGTCTATTTCTTTCACCAGGTAGGGAAAGTTTTCTGTCATTATTTCTTCTAATAGGTTTTCAATATTTTGCTCTCTGTCTTCTTCTGGTATCCCAAAAATTCAGATGTTGGTACGCTTAAAGTTGTCCCAGAGGCTCCTTACACTATCTTTATATTTTTGGATTTTTTCTTTTTGTTTTTCTGGTTGGGTGTTTTTTGTTTCCTCATATTTCAGATCTTTGGTTTGATTCTTGGGGTACGTTGATCTACAGTTGAGTTTCTGTATATCCTTTATTTCAGACAGTGTATGCTTAATTTCTGACTGGTCCTTTTCCATTTTTTTGGCATTCTCATTAAGATCCTTAAAGGTCTCACTAAGTTCCTCAGCAGTTTTTATTTTTATTTTATTTTAATTTTTTTAAATATATTTTATTGATATTTCACAGAGAGGAAGGGAGAGGGATAGAGAGCTAGAAACATCTATGAGAGAGAAACATCAATCAGCTGCCTCCTGCACACCTCCCACCGAGGATGTGCCCGCAACCAAGGTACATGCCCCTGACTGGAATCGAACCTGGGACCTTTCAGTCCACAGGCCGACGCTCTATCCACTGAGCCAAACCAGTTTCGGCTCCTCAGCGGTTTTTAGAAGATTCTTGAGTAACCTTATAAATGTGGTTCTGAACTCTATGTTGTCCAGTAGTTTGCTTTCCTCCATTTCTTTCATTCGTGACATGTTTCTTTGTCTCCGCATTTTGCTGCTTCCCTGTGTTGATGGAGTGGCTTTGTGTGGTAGGTGACCTATAGGGGCCAGTAGCTCAGCCTCCCCAATCACCTGAGGTGGACGCCTTTGGTACACCCCTTTGTGGGCTGAGTGCAAAGTCTTGGTGTAGTTAAGCCTTGGTTGCTGTTGGTACACTGGGAGGAATTGACCTCCAGGCCAATTGGCTGTGAGAACACGCTGTGTCTATAATGGAAGAACTGCTGCGCTGGAGACACGCTTATGGTGCAGGACTTGTTTCAGTGGGGCTTTGGTGCTCACTGAGTCTGCCTCCTGAATGTGTCACTTATGGATGTGAGGAGTTGAAATCTGGTGTCTCACACTGGCTTCTATTCAATGGGGTTCAGGTCAGCTACTGTCTGAGGCCACCCAGCAGGCGCTACAGCGAGAACTACAGTTTTCTCCTCTTTGCTTGGGGTTTGGAGGTTTTGGAGCTGTCTGACCTGGGCTGCAAGTTTGCTAGGTTAAGTGCGATAGGGCAGGTCATTCATATACTAAAGCCGCTGCTTGGAGCTTGGGTGGGTTTGTAGGTTGTGCGGGGCAGGGTCTCAGGGCGTGACTAGGCTAGGACATGGCAAACAGCGATGGCTGCCAGTAAGCCGGCTCTGCGTCTCTCCGACCGTGTCCCCGTGTCCCTCGCCCAGCGCCCCAGCACAGTAAACAATTATTCCTGCGCGCAGCCCTGCAAGCAAGCCTCCCTCACTTTCCGACCCCACAGCAGACAGTCCAGCTTCTCCCCATAGGAGCCTGGGTCCCCCGCGTCTCTCCAGAAACTGGAGTTCGGAGTAATTGGGAGCTTGTCTCCCTTCGGGTTGAAAAAAGCAGCGCTCCCAGTCGCCCGTCGCCAGCCCGATTCGCACGCCTCCAAACCTCAGCTTTTCAGCGCTTGTGCACCCCTCAATGCTATTTGCTCTTTCCTTCTAGTTGTAGAACTTCCACTCAGCTAGCTTTCCCGTGGTTCTGGGTGATAGACGTTTTGTCTCTTAGATGTAGTTTTGAAATTGTTGTGCGAGGCAGCAGTTTAGGTGTTTACCTACACCGCCATCTTGGATCCTCTCTCTTATTATTATTATTTAAAAATTTCCTTCCTGGGTGAAGATAATTTGTGATTTTTAAATAGTTATAGGACAAATAGGACCATTGCTTTTGCTTCATGATACACATAAATAGAATTTTTGGCTGGCCTATTATGTTTCTGTCAGATACAAACATTTCCTCCTCTTGGAGGTGTTCTTCTGATACTTTAAAAAATTATTTCTGGTATTTCTTGGAACCATATCATAATTAGATAGAACCTAGTTTCCAGCTCAAGTGTTGCTGAAGACTTGAGGGAAGCGGGAAAGAGCATTTATTCTAATTAGAGAGAAATGTGGCCTCTGCAATTTGTGACAAATATTATGGGGGAAGAGGGTGAGACTTGTATTTGACCCAAATCCTGGAACACTATTCCAGTTTAATCATTCAGAGTCCCCAAAGGGAATATATAGTAACAGAATAAAATGGTAGAGTCAAGGAGCATTTTTTATTATGCCCTGGCTCTAAAAACTACTGTAGAACTTTGATAGTCTATGGTGCTGAGCCATATGGAAAACTTACTTTTTTCCATGTTAAGCTGTATGAAGACCACTCCCCCCCTCTCCCAACTATTTTACTAGTTGCCCTTTGGAATGATCTGGGATTAAAACAAAACAAAACACTGTTGCTTGAGTTCTCTTCCTTGCCACCAGAGATATTGGCCAAGTTAGAATAATATGTGGCTTGACCAATGGAATTTTAAAATTCTAACCAGGTGGATTCTAATGTGTAGTGATGGATAATAACGACTAGTTTTTTGTTGTTTTTTTTCCAATTAAATGCAACTCCTGAGTCTCAGATCCTTGTGCTTCCATGGCAAGGCCTGAGCACCAGCAATGATTTAAATAACGAGAAGTTCTAGAAGCCCTCAGGAAGCAGTCATCTCCAAACTCACCTTCCCTCAGGTAGAGGTGGGTCTAAAAAGGGAGAAGGGGGTCAGGAAGAAACAGAGACAACAGATCTTCCCCAGGACATAGAAAGACCTGTTCCTTCTCCAGATTAAAGGAATCAAAGGAATACAGAGAAAGAGCATACATTTATGTACATGATCTTTAACTCCCTTGCAAGTGCACATCAAGGATGGAGGTCAATCCAGAGATAAAATTTTCATCCTTAAGAATAGAATGAGATGTGAAGGTCAGGAAAATATTAGTATTGATCCCTCTTTCATGAGACCTGTTGCTCAGTCATTGCCTCTACACCGGTGACCGTGAGACGGGTAGTTTAGTCTCTCAAGGCTTTCATGAATGCCTGATGTTGCCCTAGAAAGCCTTTTGGAGGTTAGCCTAACACCACTCTACATTACTGGAAAAGTGTTTGCTTTAAACGATTCTTTTTTAATTGATTTCAGAAAGGAAGGAGAGGGAGAGAGCGATAGAAACATTAGCGATAAGAGAGAATCATTGATTGGCTGCCTCCTGCATGCCCCCACTGGGGATCGAGCATGTGCCCGGACAGGAATGGAACCGTGATCTCCTGCTTCATAGGTCGATGCTCAACCATGCTAGCCAGGCAAAAAGCCACTGCTTTTTATTTTTGACTTGAATTTTATTAAAAGGTTTTATTTGATCCTTGTCAAGATGATACACCATGGAGTCAGTCATATTGCCTGAAGTTTAGTATCCCAGGGTCACTGATTACTGTCAGTGTGGACCTTAGTAAAATGCTTAGTCTTTCTGAACCTCAGTTTCATCATTTTTTTAAAAATATATTTTATTGATTTTTTACAGAGAGGAAGGGAGAGGGATAGAGAGTTAGAAACATCGATGAGAGAGAAACATCGATCAGCTGCCTCCTGCACACCTCCCACTGGAGATGTGCCCGCAACCAAGGTACATGCCCTTGACCGGAATCTAACCCGGGACCCTTCAGTCTGCAGGCCGACGCTCCATCCACTGAGCCAAACTGGTTTTGGCAGTTTCATCATTTTTAAAGTCATGTACCTACTCCATAGGGTTGTGGTGAATAATAAATAATAAATAAAAATATAAGTACATAACAATTGAATAATAAATAAATTAAAAAAAATCTGTATCCTAGCACTCAGTGTAGAGTCTAGCACATAGTTAACAACTGGGTCTGTGCTAGATGATTCTCCTCCTCCTCTACCCCTCCAACCCAGCTCACCACATAGTGTTTTACTCTTTGCCCCGGAGCAAAGTTCAGAGAAAGGTAATAATAATGGCTTCTAACATTTATTAATTATATGCTAGGCACTTTTCAGACATAATTTAATGCAATTTTCACGTTAACCATCTGTTGGTTAGTATCATTGTGTATCTCATTTTATCGGCGAGAAACCTGTGGCTCAGAGATGTTAAGTAAGCTGCCAGAACAACCTGTTAATAAATATGGACATAGGGTTTTAAACCCAGGCTTATCCACTTTATAATTCTTTGTTTTATCCGAGAAATTAGAGCTCCGTTCTTCTTGCTGCCATAGAAATATTACAGTCCCTAAATATTATAAAATCAGCAGTTTCCCCCATGTCTTTCTTGGTTGACCTGTTCTCTGTCAGTGGTGTCTTATTTGGAACCTGGGTTTTTTGTACAGCAGCTGCTTTCCTCTGGTACTGCTCCTTCAGCACTTCCCAACATCTGAAAATTTGGGTTAACTTAATTCCACTTCCATGCGTCTTATGGTTCTTAAATCCCAGCAGTACAGAATACATAAAACAGCAGCAACTCACATCCCTGCTTTAGCAGTCGGAGCAGCAGTTTCCTCCGAGTAACACATCCTTTGGTAAAGAATTGGAACTTAACATACATTGTATCCTAGATCTACATTGTTGGTAAGGGCTGTAGCCTAAGGCCGAGTTTTCTCTGGGAGAAGCTGATTGATAGAGTGAAACGACAGGAGCAACAGAAAGATTTCTCGGTCCCAGCTCTGCCTGGTGGTCATCAATCTCTGCCAGTTTCCCAGCATGGAGGACCTGTGACCCTGCAACTCAGCTGGGAGGACTCTCCCATCAGGAAGTTAATTGTGACACGCTAACTCTTGTACTCGGGGAGGGTACAAATTGTCTTTTCTCCACAGGTGGCATCTAAAGCTCCTGTCTTTTTGCTCCTGTTTACAGCTCCTATAGTGGCATTGCCCATCCTCAGACCTTTCCCCAAGTCTCTTTCTTCCTTTTGGTGTTTATTTTGTTTCTTTCAAACTCCAACATTTCCCTTCGGTCTCCTACTTCTTGGTTCTATTGCTAAATGAGTGAGTGTATCAGTCAGCTCAGGCTGTCATAGCAAGATACCACAGACTGGTGTGCTTAACAACAGACATTTATTTTCTCACAGTTCTGGAGGCTAGAAGTCCCAGGTCAAGGTATTGGCAGATTTGGTTTCTGGTGAACACTCTTCATGGCTTGCAGACAGCTGCTTTCTTGCCTTGTCCTCACATGACTTTTTCTGTGTGTGTGTGTGTGTGTAAAGAGAGAGAGAAAAAGAGAGAGAGAGAGAGAGAGAGAGAGAGAGAGAGAGAGAGAGAGAGAGCGAGCACTTTGGTATCTCTTTTTCTTCTTAAAAGGACACTAGTCAAGATCAGGATCTACCCTATGACCTCACTTAACCTTAATTACCTCTTGTAAAGGCCCAATCTCCAAATATAGCTACCTTGGGGGTTAGGGCTACAACATATGAATTTGATGGGCACGATACAGTTCCTAATAGTGTAGGTTCTCTCTAGGGACATTCTCTTTTGTAGTAGGTACTCGACATTTATAGCAAGAGCTCCCCCAAGAATAGTTCATGATCTCTGTTTTTTTTTTTTTTTTTTTTTTTCATCTAGCATGCTTCTAAGGCTTTCTGGGCCTTGCACTGTCATTATGCCACAGTACCTCTTCATCTGAAATTCCTTAGGTCTGTGAAAAGTTTATCACGACGAGGAAACCCCTTAGCAGCGTGGTCGGCAAACTGCGGCTCGCGAACCACATGCGGCTCTTTGGCACCTTGAGTGTGGCTCTTCCACAAAATACCACGGCCTGGGTGAGTCTATTTTGAAGAAGTGGCGTTAGAAGAAGTTTAAAAAATTTGGCTCTCAAAAGAAATTTCAATCGTTGTACTGTTGATATTTGGCTCTGTTGACTAATGAGTTTGCCGACCACTGCCTTAGCATATTCATACTAATTTATTTCATTCTTCTATTTTCTCCAGTTTAAACACTAGTCTTGTCTTTCCCTTGAGTTTTCTTTTCTGTACAACCCTGTTCATTGTGCGAAACCAGATGTTTGAGGTCATGCTTGCTTTCTCTCAATACAATAGAGGATTTAGTCAGACCTTCTTTGAACTAACCTGACTGCCCCCCCCCCCCCCCCCCCCCGGCCCCGCTCTCTTTAGCCTCTAGGAATAAAGTGCATTTAAAGAGAGGCTGTGATCATCTACCTTGAACTTCAACCCCTTTGGAAGCTGTATCTCTTGGAATTGTAATCCAGGAACTTGACCAATGTATAACAGTCTTTGGGATAAAGTAAGAGGTAAAGGGAATATAAAGGAGCAATGCACATTTTCCCACTTAAACCTCAGAGATCTGAGCCCATCCATCGCTGTGAATTTAGGGATTAATGGGAAAGCTCAGACAGGCTCCTGTGCTTGGGACACATTGCCCTATGTATCTGTAAATTTGGCTGTTCCCTTCTTCCCTTTATCATGTCCTTTATTATGTAATAAACTGGCAAAGGTAAGTAAGTGTATCCCTGAGTTCTGTGAGCTGTTCTAGTAAATAATTGAATCTAAGGAGGAGGAGGTCATGGGAACCCCTGATTCATAATCAAGGTGAATAGAAGTTGTGAGTAACCTGGGGACATACTGGTTGTGATTGGCATCTGAAGTGGTTAGCAGCCTCAGGGGACTGGGCCCTAGCTGTGGGATCCGATGCTTTCTCTATGCAGATAGTGTCAGAATTGAGTTAAATTGTAGGACAGCCAGCTGGTGTTGCAGGGCATTGCTTGGTGTGGGAACCTGCCCTCTCCACACCTCTTTCTCTACTGCAACCCCCCCTCCCCCGCCCCACCACACATCTGGTGTCAGAAGTGTTGTGAGTGTGGTAATAGTGTGAGAGTAAAGGAAAAACCCAGGAGGGAGGAAGAACTGAGATTTTCATTACACAACTCCTCCCCAGGATCAGCTCTTTTTATTTCCACAACCCACGCTGCAGAGATTAACACCATATCACCTCATCAGGGTCTTGTTTAGAGGCTCACATAGTTGCACCTCCTCCAGAGTCTGTACGTTTACATGACCCCTGGCTCCTCAAGGCTCTCCATTCTTGCACCCACCCAGAGGTTTGTACTCTGCTTATCCCTGTCCAGCCTTCCCTTCCTGGTGAAATGGGTCCTCTTTTCTTAGGCCTCTGTTATTGAAAGGGACATAGTCATTTATACCCTATTGCAGTGGTTCTTAGCCCTGGCTGCTACGTTAGAAACACCTGGGTAGCTTTTAAAAATTATCCACACTGAGCTCCATCCCAATCAAGTAAGTCAAATCCTGTGGGCATGGAGCCTGCACACCAAAACCCTAGGAGCCTCTCAGGTGATTCTCATATGCAGTCAGGACTGAGAACCACTGTGGTAATGACTCAAGTCAGAACATGTAACCCTTTTGAGTCTGAATTGCTGCTCCCAACATCTAACTCCAAAGGAGGACTTTGGGTGAGACTTTCCGTTTTCGGGAAAAGCATTTATAGGCTGAGGGAATGGGCTGGGGTGGAGGAGGATGGAGGCTTCCTTAATCCACACCAATCAGGGCTTGATCAGGAAAGAGTGTGGTGGGAAAGTTGGTGCTGGCGGTTAGCTCCTCTTTTTCCTCTGTAATGATATGAAGAAGAGTACAGGGGGGCAGCACGTGGCCAAGTAAGGAATAAAGTTTGCAGTGTTTGGGACACATTTTCAAGAGCCTCAAATTGAGTTAAATTGTAGGACATCCAGCTGGTGTTACAGAGAATTGCTTGTAGCATAGACCACAGAATTATGTTACATGTATTGCACTTCCTTGTCTTCTCTGAGTATGTCGACATGTATGTGTTCATGTAAAAATAGATTTGGTTCTGACCGTTAGCCATAGCCTGGGAGACTTCCAGAGAAGTTTGACTTCCTAAGTAACCAGCATTATCAATGAAACATGTCTCTGTGGATGTCTGGCTGATTATTGTGAAAAACACCATCCATCAAGTGAAGACATATACATAATAATTAGTGACCAGAGAGTCACCATTCATCTCTCCTGTGGGGTGTTGTTCTTGATTCTGCTAACATTGCTGTGATTATTTGTTTTATGTGCTTCTGCCCAACTTGAGTGGTGGGCTCTATTTTTATTTTTTAAAATATATTTTTATTGATTTCAGAGAGGAAGGGAGAGGGAGAGAGAGATAGAAACATCAATGATGAGAGTCACTGATTGACCACCTCCTGCATGCCCCCTACTGGGGATTGAGCCTGCAACGTGAGCATGTGCCCTTGACCAGAATCGAATCTGGGACCCTTCAGTTCTCAGGTTGATGCTCTATCCATTGAGCCAAACCAGCTAGGGCTGGGCTCTATTTTTAAAAACTATCTACTTATTTATCACCCCTTCTACCACAATGCAGGCTTCATGAAGATAGGAACATGTTTATCTTGTTCCCCATTGTATCCCCAACACCTAGCATAGTGCCAGTGATGGTAGACACTCACATAGTCCATGAATGAATGACTAAAGCATTGACTCTAGAGCTGGTTTTCTTGCTCCTTCTATAAATCGATAAAGTCAGTTGCAGAAGTAAAATTGCCCAATGATCCATTTTCTCTTATTTCTGTTTAGTTAAGATACTTACATTTGGGGCATCTTTGTTTAGTCCTCTACAAAGCTGCTTTCTTTGTGTCTAAGAAGGATTTTCTATTATGTCTTATTTTAATTGTACATCTAAGAAGCCTAACTCCATCAACCTCCCCTTGTTTCATTCAGAGTTTTGTGATCCTTCCATGTTTAATTCATGTTGATGTTTGTAGGCTGTGATCAGCCAAAAGCTGAAATCTAAAGTGCTGGAATAAGACATCCCTTAAAAATAGTATGACAGACTAACAGTGACCA
Source organism: Plecotus auritus (assembly GCF_963455305.1). NCBI lineage: Eukaryota > Metazoa > Chordata > Mammalia > Chiroptera > Vespertilionidae > Plecotus > Plecotus auritus. The sequence continues at coordinate 34,701,230 of NC_137783.1, read as the reverse complement.
TATTCATATACCTATGAAAGTAATTTCATACCTTATTCCCTATGCAGGTTTTACAATGTTGTATTCATATTTGGATAAAATGTAAAAATAGGATTATTTCCTCCATTTTTCTCTCCTCTTCAACCCTACATATACTATATTTTTCCAGTCAGAAATGAATCTCATTTTAATGGAGAGCCATGTGTCTGACTACTTAATGGCCTGCCCATGACTGACTGGATCTCTCACATTTTCTAGATGGTGAGTTGTGATGCCATAAACCAAATCTCATGTGGAATATTCCATGCAATGTTCAGGATGTCTGCTTTCTTATCCTTTTAATTTCTTTATGTAAATGTTTAGTTAAAAAATACATGTGTCACATTTTATTTCAATGTTTTTCCCGTAGAATAGAGGGTCAAACTGTGTCATTGAGGGTCTCTTCAATTTACCAATTATTTTAACCAAGTTATCTTTTTGCTAATTGCTTTAGTCCCAATACATTTTCAAAGAAGACTGCTGACAGCCTGCTGGTTATTCTCTTAAAAAAATGTTTGTATCACTTCTAACTAATAATAATAGCAAGGAATGTGGCCCCGTGAGGTTGATGGGATGCACACATTTGAGTAAACCAGAGCCTATAACTTGAGATGCCACTTATTAATGAGTTTTATAATTCTGTAAGCCTTGGGATTAAATCAGCAATTTCATTTACTATATGATGCTGTTTGATGGGATGTTGAACACAAAAGATCAATACCTAATAGGATTCTACCTTAGGGTGGGACCCCCACAGTTTATTTGGATGAGTTTTTGATGCAGCTATACATCCTTCTTACAAATGACATTTATTAAATGGCAGTTATAACTACCTGACTGTGATCTAGGTCAGAGCTTTTAAAATTGGCATGAAATTGGAAACTTTTAATGAGTTTGCAAATATCTCCTCTAAAATTTGCATTCAACCTATTTATTAGGATAGAAGTTGTCTTGAAGAGCTAAAGTCTCTCTCTTAGGTTTCCTTATAAGATTGATCTGGAAATGGATATCGGTAATGTTTGCCCACCATGTGAATGTACTTAATGCCATGGAATTGTTTACTTATAAATAGTCAGAATGGTAGATTTTACCACAATAATAATAAAAAAAGGACAACAGCCACCGAATATAATAGAGAAGATTAACGAAAGCAAAACTGGTAGACATTTGACAAGATCAATCAAGAAAAAGAAGAAAAGATACAAAAACAAAAATAGAATGAAAAAGGGGAAATAACTGTACATACAATACATATTTAAAAAATAAAGATAACTTTGTTTGGATTTGGGTTTGAACAAACCACTTGTTAAAAGGTATTTTTGAAACAAGAGAACTGAAAACTGTGAATGAATTGAATTATTTTTAATTTTACTGAATGTGTTACTGATGTATTGGATATTACATGCCTAATTTTTAGTGATAAAAGTTACTTTTATCACTTTTAAGTAGAAATTTTTATATCTGGGATTTGCATGAAAATAATTCAGAAAAAAAGTGGTGGGAGATAATATGGAATGATAATGTCAGAGTGTTGGTAACTGTGACAGCTTGTGATGGGTAGGTGAAGTTCTATTATTCTTTTTGCTTTTGTATTTATTTGAAACATTCTAAAGTAAGATATAAATAAAATAATAAAAAACATTAGAAACAACTAAAGCAACTGCATATTTCTGTTCTTTTGAGATACCTTTGCCCACCTACCTGAAGATAAAGAAAGAGCAAGGGAGACAGAATTTATTCATATTCAGAATGTTAACATTCAATTTCAGGCTTAAAATAATTGTTTCTTTGGGTGAAACTCCTTGAGCAAAGCTTCAAAGTGCATTTTAAGGGGAAATGCATATAATTTTCACCAAACACTTTCATTGCTACGATAATTCCTTGGCTCTGTGCATCAGTTGGAGATGGAAAAGCTACTTGCATGACAGGGACTGTTGCAAAGTAGTTGGTAAATTTCAACAAACAATTCTTTTGTGGAAAACAGCTTGAGCAGGACAATACTCTTGAGTCTCTAAAATGTTTGAAATGCCTTATTTGGTGTCATTATCTTAACCATGATTGGAAAAATAAATCAACGTTATTTTAACTTGTTCTACACAAATCTTAAGTCGGAATGTGCTTAGTATTAGATTCTTCAGGGGATGTTTCCTTCTCACAGGTAGGCTGAATGATGGCCCCGGGAGATATCCAGGTTCTAATGTCTAGAATTTATGTAGCAAAAGGGATTTAAAAAAAATATATATATATATTTTTATTGATTTTTTTTACAGAAAGGAAGGGAGAGGGATAGAGAGCTAGAAACATCGATGAGAGAGAAACATCAACCAGCCACCTCCTGCATATTCCCCACTTGGGATGTGCCCGCAACTAAGGCACATGCCCTTGACCGGAATCGAACCTGGGACCCTTGAGTCCGCAGGCCGATGCTCTATCCACTGAGCCAAACCGGTTAGGGCACAAAAGGGATTTTGTAGATGTGTTAAAGGACTTTTGAGATGGGAGATTATCCTGAGTTATCCAGGTGGACCTTCAAAGTCCACAAATACCTTTATCAGAGGAAGGCAGAGGGAGACGTTGTGGTACTAGGAGGGCATCGAAAAGAGGAGAAAGTAGTGTGACAATGGGGTAGAGAGGAGTGTCACACAGAGGCAGACGATGTGATAATGGAAGCACTACTCTGCTGCCTTTGAAGATGAAGGAAGGGGGTCATGAACCAAGGAATGCAGTTCTAGAAGCTGGAAAAGGAAACAGATTTTCCTGTAGGGCCTCTGGAGGGGGTGAGGCCCTGTCAATATGTTGAGACTAATTTTGGACTACTGGCCTCCAGAACTGTAAGATTATTAATTATGTTGTTTTAAGCCATCAAATTTGTGGTAATTTGTTGTGGCAGCCATAGGAATCTAATACATCACCTAACTCATCCTCTTGAGAGAATGATTGGGGGTATGGAACAGAGGGCCTGGCCTGTAGGTGTGTATCAGAAGCACATGAAAGTGAATATATGGTTTGATCTCTTTTTTTTTTTTTTCAGGCACAGGTTTGTACAACTGAATGAGAGGTCTGTTATGTTGGTTCTCACCTTAACCACCGAGACTGTTTATAGGATCTATTTTGTATTTCTGCCTGATTCTTTATTCTCCAAATTCCCTGGTTCTGAAAGTATGTTTTAGGGATTAGAGATATGGATGAAGACTTCATTGTGTGGTCCTAGAAGGGATCTAATACCCTGGGCTGTGCCCACCTACCAGTAAGTAGCTTTGGAGAAGTAGATTTGGAGAGATGATGTTGCAGGCCAAGCAGGTCAAACTCAAAGGCTAACATGGGCCAAACAAACAAGGTTTAAGTTTATGTGGGCCGCAAAAAAACAAAAGCTTCAATCTTCATAGAAACGTGGTGTTATTTCAATGGGGACATGCTGAATACAAAGGGCTGAAATAAATGAGTGATCATTAACATAAAATAGAACATTTTAATAAAATTTAATATTTTTTCTTGAATATTAACTTACCAGACACTGAATAACTGCACAAATTAATAAGCGTAACACAAATAAACCTATTTTTCTTGTTCTCCAAAAGCAAAATATTTCCTGTTGTGCACACCAAACAAGTCAGTCCAAGACTAATGACATGGCAAGTGGCTGCTAAAATATTCTCTGCTAGTATTAGTGGAGAGAAATTGTGTGCCTGCGCATAAGGTGCATAAGGGAAATGAATGCAACATGATTATAGTAATCAGTCATTAGTGAACATTGTAGTTCATTATTAATAATCTATAATAATAAAAGTGTAATGTGCGAATTAGACCAGATGTCCTTCCGGACAACCTTCCGGACGAAGCTGGGGCTGTGAGGGATGCCTGGATCCTGGGTGCCAGAGGGAAGCCGGTGCCGGCAGCTAGGGGAAGGAAGGCCTACTTTTGCACGAATTTTGTGCATCGAGCTCTAGTTACGTATAACAGGATATTGTAAAAATTAAGTTATGACATTCTTACTAAAAACGTTTCTTATACAGTTATATTGGCTGTGCCGCAAAAATATTCGTTGTGAGCTACATGCAGCCCGTGGGCTGTGAGTTTGACATGCTTGTTGTAGTCAGTTTGTTCATGGAATGGGACACGAGGTGCTGTGACTGGGCCTGCCTTACTTAATCAGTCAGGTATAGTGTCATGAGAACTGTTGTCCTTCTGGGATTGATTCTGTTGTCTTGGACTCCTTTACCAACCTTGGCCAAAAATCAAATGAAGGGTGTGTGTAGTAGTTTTCTAGGCCCTTTATGAGTGTATTTTTCACCCTCTCTGAGCAGAGGCAAATGACTGAGTTGTGTATAAAATAAGCACTACAAAAATGGATAAAATAGGTAGTTTTTCCTCCCCTGACAAATTCTGTTTTATTTTATGCCTAGAATAATATTAAGGACTAATTGAATTTTATTCCCATCAGCTGAAGTCCCTTTCTTTAAATAATTTATGCAGCAGAGCAGTGGGGACCACACCCATACTCATGGGTAAGATCCATAGGCATAACCTCAAGATTGTCCCTTGGTGCCCTAGCTGGTTTGGCTCAGTGGGTAGAGTGTTGCCCTGTGGACTGAAGGGTCCCAGGTTCAATTCTGGTCAAGGACACATTCCTGGGTTTCGGGCTCGATCTCCAGTAAGGGCCATGCAGGAGGCAGCTGATCAATGATTCTCTCTCATCATTGATGTTTCTTTTTTTTTTAAAAAAAAAATGTTTTATTGATTTTTTACAGAGACGAAGAGAGAGGGATAGATAGTCAGAAACATCGATGAGAGAGAAACATCGATCAGCTGCCTCCTGCACACCTCCTACTGGAGATGTGCCCGTAACCAAGGTACATGCCCTTGACCGGAATCGAACCTGGGACCCCTCAGTCCGCAGGCCAACGCTCTATCCACTGAGCCAAACCAGTCAGGGCCATCACTGATGTTTCTATCTCTCTCTCCCTCTCCCTTCCTCTCTGAAAAAAAAAAAAAAAAAAAAAAAAAAAAAAAGATTGTCCCTTGGTGTCCAAATGGTCTGTCCCCTCCTCCCCCCAATTATAAATCAAGATGATATAAAATGATGACATTATAGAAAACATTTACTTTCTCATTTGTGCAGAGAGGCAGGCTTCATTTTTTTCATGAATATTTACAGGGTATCAAACATGCAAAAATTCATGTGATGCTTGCCAAAACCGGTTTGGCTCAGTGGATAGAGCGTCGGCCTGCGGACTGAAAGGTCCCAGGTTCGATTCCGGTCAAGGGCATGTAACTTAGTTGCGGGCACATCCCCAGTAGGAGGTGTGCAAGAGGCAGCTGATCGATGTTTCTCTCTCATCGATGTTTCTGACTATCTATCCCTCTTCCTTCCTCTCTGTAAAAAATCAATAAAATATATTAAAAAAAAAATTCATGTGATGCTAGATAAAGATGTAAGACTGAAAAACTGTTCATGTTTTTGTTTATTCTACTTTCCATAACTTGTGGGAATAAACCAGCCTAAACCCCATGGTATCATGCTCTCCTACTGAACATTTTTCATGTTTAGGTGCTCCCAGATGAAGGAAGCTTCATGGTACAACAACAGCCATGGCCTCAGTAGGCTGAAACAGATTATCCAAAGTCTCCTGGAAATGTCACTACTAGAATCAAATTTAATTGAGCTTAACAAGCATTTTTTGTCCATTATATGAATCCAATGCTTGGCTAGTGTAGGATGAGCAATATAACCATGGCATATTTTAATATTCAAGAGTAAAGTTTCATACAAAGTGTTTTTTGCAGAATTAGGGAATTTGTTTTCCGTTGACTCCAACTGGGTTGTGACTGCCACTAAAGTACTGACATGCCAAAGAACACTGAGAAAGCAGTGTTGAGTTTAAAGAGGGGCAGCTTCAGACAGACAAACCCATGACATCCCTATCCTGGCAAGTAAAGTAAGCAGGTCATATTTACAGAAAATAATAGGGTAAGAAAACTATTTGTAGGAACTCTAAAGAGAACTTCATATATTTGTAGGTTCAAAGTCTAAGAATTGTATACAAAGAATTACAGGAAATCTGAAACAACAAAAAGGCCTCCTCACACCAAACATTACTAGGAAAGACATAGAGAATACAGAGGGTGATAATGAGGAGGACATCAACTTGAAATTGATTTTCTCATCAACGTTGTCATCATCATCACCACCACCACCTCCACCACCACATTGACCTATTTAATGTTTACTGTGACTCAGGTTCTGTGCTAATTTATGTGCTTTAGTTTACCTAATTTTCCAAAGAACTATATGAGATTGGTCCTCTTATGCTGGTTTTATAGATGAGGAAACTGGAGAGGTTAACTACTCTTGTTGCACAGCCAGTATGTAGTGGAGCCATTACTCAACTAGATTGTTCTGCCTTAAGATCTATCTATCTATCTATCTATCTATCTATCTATCTATCTATCATCTATCTATCTATCTATCTATCTATCTATCTATCTATCTATCTATCTATCATCTCTCATCTACCTATGGATATAGATATATTTATACATAGAGTGATAGAAACATCAAAAATGTTTGATCCTTGATCGACTGCATCCTGCACTCCCCCTACTGGGGATTGAACTGCAACCAGGCACATGTCCAGACTGGGAATTGAACCATGACCTCCTGGTTCATAGGTCAATGCTCAACCACTGAGCCACACCGCCAGGGCTGCCTTAAGATCTTAATCATCATACTACATGAGCTTACCATTAAATGCTATATACTATATAGTTGCCATTTCACCATTTGGGCTCATCGTTCCCAACAAATCTGCTTGTCACCTTCTGTTTATTTTTAAATATGCCATTCAGGTATATTTATGTATAGGTACCCACAATGAATGAACACTTTTACCCATTGCACTCAGAATTCTGGTAACTGGAGTTGATACAAATAATGTTTTTAGAATGGTCTATTTACAAGACTTAATTATTTCTGGACATGCTGCTATTATAGTCTTTATTACAATAATTTGAAGCCCTTTTCCATTTATAAAAGGAACTACTAAAGCAAGCATGTAAAATCAACCACAAAGGCATTTCTTCTGTTGAAGCAATAGAAATGTCTTTTAAAGTGAGAATATCTTGAAAATCTTCAACATTTTCCCTTCATTGTTTCCTTCTCAACTGGTTTGGATTGTCATTACCGGGTTCGGGTTCTCTGGGAAGAACTGTCTTGTATTAAACTATCTTGATAGCAGGGCTCTTGTTGTATCAGCAATGACAGCCTGCCAGACTGTTTTCTTCTGTGTAGAATGCTGTTGCTAGCTTTCTAGTCATTGTTTTCTTCTAGAGATAATTCCTCTTCTAAATAATAAAAAATAAAGAATCCTGTTTGTTTTTGTTGGCATAATTGTATTTTGAGTATAGTTTTGGATATTTCATTTAAATATGATTCTATTGAAGTGATTATCTTTGGGTCTTTATGTCAGAAATAGTGATGCTTGACTGATAGTCTAGTTCTTCTGGTTGCTCTTCTCTCTTCCCATCATTTTTAAATCATGCATGTTGTGGCCTAAAAACACTAAAAAATGTTCCTTTTATGGCATATTTCCCCTTTTGAGTTTTGCCTTCCACTGAAGGTTCAGGGACAAAATGATCCATATTTCTCTTTCTGTACTTTGTAAAAATTATGAAATAGCCCTGGCCGGTATGGCTTAATTGGTTGGAGCATCGTCCTATGCACCGAAAGGTTGCGGGTTTGATCCCCCATTGGGGTGGGTACGGAAGGCAGCTGATCTATGTTTCTCTCTCACATTGATGTCTCTCTCTCAATGATAAAAAAATAATAAATAAAAATTATAAAATAGCCATTTATTTATTTGCCTATTCAGGCTTTCATATCTAGAATTCATCTTATTGAATTCATCTTATTGATAGGTATCACTGCTTTTCTCTTAGTATTCAGAAAATTCTTTGTTATTTTGAAGGATAAGAGAGAGAAATAAAAAGGATGTTTATCAGTGGAGTTTGAGGTCATTTTGAGCAATTGTTATTTGTGGTTGAGGCTAAACTTCAGCCTTCTGAAAGGCAAGAGTTAAGTTTGTCCCATTTAACACCAATGATTCTATAATATTTTATACTGGTTTACATGTGTATATGTATATGCATTTTGTTTTAGAGTATAATTTTGGTAATTTGTTCTTAGCATTGTCTCTTTTCCCAGAGTTGTCTTACTGTCTCTAGAAGACAGTTCTACCCATCCAGAGGCCATCTGATTGTAGTAGGAATATATTAGGGCAGTAGTCGGCAAACTCATTAGTCAACAGAGCCAAATATCAACAGTACAACGATTGAAATTTCTTTTGAGAGCCAAATTTTTTAAACTTAAACTTCTTCTAATGCCACTTCTTCAAAATAGACTCGCCCAGGCTGTGGTATTTTGTGGAAGAGCCACACTCAAGCGGCCAAAGAGCCGCATGTGGCTCGCGAGCCGCAGTTTGCTGACCACTGTATAATTAGGGGAATACTAACGCTTTGACTTTGAGAATTTGACAAACCTCACTGAAACAAAGTACCTATAGATATTTCATACAAATTGTGACTGAGGACTGCTATGCCATCAGTTACCAAGGCAGCTACTCTTTCCTCTCCCTCTTGAACCACAGGCTCTCAAGTGTCTGCCTCTTTCTTTATGTTGCTTCATTCTCCTTTTCAACAGATTAGTATCATCTATTTACACATTTGTCTCCACCCAAATGATGAACTCAGTCACATCAATTATATTATATTTTAGTTCAATTATATTCTACCCACTGAGTACAGCTGAGATAGCTTTTAATTTAAATTCTTGAAAAGGTACTTGATTGGGTGTTGGCTAGACAATGGATGGCCCGGTCTTGGCCCTGGTGTTTGGCAGCCCTGGTCCAGTCGCCTCTTGCAGCCAGCAGGCTATGCCACAGCAGCGTGGTCACCAACAGCTAGCGCAGGCCGCTGTCCATCAGATCCAATCAATCACAGCAATGTTGCAATGGGTAACTTGTGAACTTCAGACTGCTTTGGGGTTGAGGGCAGAGCAGGCATATTGACAGACTAGAAATAACAGGAACGGTGACTGGCTAAGGAGGTAAGTGGTCTTGAGAAAACCTATTTTGTTTACAGACCAAATCACTCTTTTTGTTTAATTTATAAATAAACTCAGCCGTGTGTTTTAAGAAAAATACCTCATCATATCTGTAACCTGCTTTCACTGACCTTTTAGGCCCTTTCAGTTACATTAAGAGCAGTTGTATAGGACTCTCCTTGCTTCCTCCCTGTTTTATTGTTTACTTTCTTCCTGCCTGGCTGTTGGCCTTCACCTTCTCGCTCATGTAGATACCAGTGCAACCCCTTTGGTTAGAGGGCAGATCTGTTGGCTTTTCAGGACCCTGACTCTTTCCTCTTCTAATCCCTCAGGGAGTTTATCCCACTTTAAAATATATATTTTATTGATCTCCTACAGAGAGGAAGGGAGAGGGATAGAGAGAAACATTGATAAGAGAGAAACATTGATCAGCTGCCTCCTGCACACTCCCTACTGGAGATGTGCCCGCAACCAAGGTACATACCCTTGACCGGAATCGAACCTGGGACCCTTGAGTCCGCAGGCTGATGCTCTATCCACTGAGCCAAAATGGTTAAGGCTAGTTTATCCCACTTTAATTAAGGTTTTTTAACCCAACTCCAGTACTAGATTATTTGGACCCCTTTTGAGGAGACATCATTTGAATGTTTAGCTTACTTATGCGGTTTTCCAATTTCTAAGAAGAGTGTATGGAAACTTTTAACTGGCAGCGCAGTTAGTTTCTTATAACTTTTTGGTTAGGTCTCAAAAGTAGGAGATAAATTATTTTTTTAAATATAAATGAAAAGTAAATTAGCACTTAGGCAGGAAGCAGATAGGACTATTACAGGGAGAAATCCAGGTCAGCAAAGTCATCTTGTTGGAAGGGCATCCTAACCAGGACGACATCTCTTCAGGCGACAGATATTAGTTAATTGCACTTATAAATTCCTCGTGTTCAGATTTTTGACATTTTATCTTGGCTACCTTTGAGGCCTATATTAGAGTTTTATTTGAGGTGCAGAGAAATCACTCACTTCACAATTATCTTGCAGGCCCTCTTGATAAATTCATCACTGGTCTTGCTATTCAAGGGTTTAATAATAAATCTGCATCCCTTAATGGCAACATCAAAGTGCAGATGCTCTTCCTCTCCAGCCCAAGATCTATGCCCCGACACAGGATATTGTGTCACATCTAATCCCAGCACACCGAGCGGTTATTCAGTTTGTACGGCAGCCTGAATGAATCACTTTATCAGCCTTCAAAGTCAGAGTTAGCAGCATTGCTTATGGAAGTTTCAGCGTTCAGCTGTACTGCACAAAATGATTTAAACTGGAGTTAGAGGGCAAAATCTGGGGACTGATGTGAGCAATGATGAGGTGTCCTACAATTCCTCAGGCTGTCTTTTTCTACTTGTGCTCAGGGAACTTGGCTAGAACAGACGATGCTAGGTATGAGGAGGAACACATAGTGAAGTTTCTGGGTCACCTTTGGCGAGCCTTTTGGCCTCTTTGGAGCTCCATGTTCTCAGTAAAATGAAAATGTTGGATGGGATTAGCAGTTTCTAGCTCAGGCAGTGGGTTGCTTGGGTTTATTGTGATTGGTTGCAATGTGTGTCACAGGTCATTTGTTACAGATTACATTAAAAATAGAGGGCTCTGGCTGGTGTGGCTCAGTTGGATGAGCATCATTCCAGGCACCCAGAGGTCACCGGTTCAATTCTGGTCAGGGTACATGCCAGGGTTGTGGGCTCCACCCTTAGTAGGGGGCATGCAGGAGGCAGCTGATTGATGTTTCTCTCTCATCATCATTGATGTTTCTCTTTTGTCATCTTTCTTCTCTCTCTCTCTCAAATCAATTAAAAATATATTTTAAAAAGGTAGTGAGGTTTGGGAAATAATGTTTTTTTTAAAGAGTGAATTCAAGGTTGTGCTTATATTATGATTCCTCTCATTTGCTTTCATTAAGGTATGTTTTCAAAATTAAAAGAATAGAAAGGTGTATTAGTTTCCTAGGACTACCATAATAAAGTATCACAAACTGGGTGGCTTAAAACGTTAGATATTTATTCTTTCACAGTTCTGCAGGCCAGAAGTCCAAAATCAAGGTGTTGGCAGAGTCCTGCTCCCTCGGAGGCCTGCAGTCTGGTGAAGCATGAATCCTAAATAACATCAGTCTCCTCAACAGCCAGTGGGGAACTGTCCAGCCACTGAAAACAATTAGCTAAGGCAAGTGTTTGCTTTCTTGGAGACACAGCTGTCTCTTGAGAAATCAGTAAAACATTCTCTCAGTTGAGGACATTACCTCCTCTGCCTTCTGGATTATTTTTTGAGGAGTCCTTCATTTGGTTTTGGGGTCCAACTGTCAGAGCTGTTTAGATGGGCCTACCTGGGATGTATCCCATCTTCACGTTTTCCAGAGAGCGCATTTTCGTTAAGGTCCATTCCAATGCTCATCACTCCCACCCTCAATAGCTTTCGTTCAGAATTTAACACGGTGGACTAAGAGCGTTTTCTGCGGTTTGCGCTCAGAGAAAATAGTGACCTGCACTTCAGACTCCTTAAGAAGTTTGGAGGAGTTACCTGCTTTTATTTAAAATGCGGAATACAATTCAATGCAGACTTCTGGAGGAGGGGCCCATCGCGATTACAGGCAGGTGACCCGGTGAGCCGGGTGGGCGGGGCGCCCGGCCAGGAGCAGAGGCGAAGTTTCTGGGAAGAGCAGCAAGGAAACCCGCGCAGGACTGGCGGAAGCTGTGCCCCCAGGTCGAGACCCGTCTTCTCTCCCCCAAAACCATTCCCGAGACTTTGTGGCGCGGCTGCTTCCTGAACAAGCCTGCCAGAGGATGGCTGAGATTTTTCTGCTAAAAGACGCCGCCCGTGCTCCTGGCTGGCGCTGCGGCCTGGCTCACCACACCCGGGGCCTCCCGTTGGGTTTGGCAGCCCTGGTCCAGTCGCCTCTTGCAGCCAGCAGGCTATGCCACAGCGGCGTGGTCGCCAACAGCTATCGCAGGCCGCTGTCCATCAGATCCCCTCAGCTATCAAAGCCTCGGCGGAGGCAGAGAACACCTTCTACGAGGACATCCAGTAGGTGCAAGTGCCTGTGGCCAACGCGCCCATGTCGGGCCTCTGGGCTTCCTGGGCCCCGTTGCAGAGCTCACCCAGGGCGCGGAGACGAAGGAGGGCCACCCCCTGCTGGGCTGCTCTTCTGTCTCTTCTCGGAGCGCCCTGCTTGCTAGACGGTCCGCCTGGACCAGGCCGCGCCGCAGTCACATCCAGCCCAGCCATGGCTCGTCCACCGGGAGTTCAGGCTGTTGGGCAGGAACACCGCGCACACGATCAGTTTGCCGCTGGGCAGGATTCCAGACATCTCTGAGAAGGAGGTCTCTGAGAAGGAGGTCCGTTTGATGGCAGCCAAACGGAAATCAATCCCGACCACCCGCTGACCCCGGGGTCAGAAGTTCGGATTTGCCGTTGGCCCCAAAGCAAGATCTGAACTTGAACATTCTACTCTAGTTGCTACAGAAAAGCTGACGCGATGGCTTTTACAAGGACCAGAAAAAAGGGAGGGCGGTTGCAGTTTTTAACCTTATAATCCATATCTTTGGAGAATAAAGCAGTAAATGGAAGATGGTGAAAGTGTTTCCCACCACGTGAGTAACAGGGCAGAAGGGCTGGGTCCCGGCCAGAGAGGAGGTGAGGCGGTGCCCACTCGCTGCGCAATGCATGGGGCTGGCCTGGAGCAAGTCAGCCTGAATCCCACCTCATTCTTTGGAACCCAAAGCCAGAGCCTCAGGCTTCATGGCACCTCCTGTACCGCTCACACGAAGTGCCAGCCTCCTGGATAGGGAGCCTCAGGCCACCTTCCTCAACCTTAGCGGCCCAACTCTGAGTTTTTGGATTGGGTTTAAGCATGAGATAATTTAGAAGAAAGTATTTCATTATATAAGATTAAAAATTTTTTTTTTTGTTTTGAGCTGCTCCAGATGGTAAAGTCTCTGGCTTTTGGTGAAAGGTGGCAGTCGTCCCTTTCTCTGGGACACATGCTGAGAGAGCAGACCTGACCTCAGGCTTCAGGGTTTCCTCTTCCAGGCCTTGACCGGAAGTTCGGAGCTGTGGGCGGGGCCCAGCTCTGTCACCTCTGTCACTTCCCCTTCAGGTAACCTGGGACGTCTTGGAGGTTCAGGTTCCCCACCAGTTACAGCAAGGACAGCCTTTCTCTCACAGGGTTGTTGTGAGGATTAAATGATCACTAGCAGCGTGCCTGGTACATGGCCCGTGCTTAGAGTGAAGGGTGGCTTTTGTTATTGCTGATGCTCTCAGGCCCTGTTGGTCCAGGGTCAGCACACTCATTCTCATCACAGCATTTGCTCCATCTGTGCACAGCTTTTTACAAAGTGCTTTTCCAAAGAATCATTGTGTGGAGGAGAAAAAAGTTTAAGGTCCTTTCAGACCCTATGTCAGGGAGGCCTAGCTCTAGCAGCCTTTTCAGAGTTCCCCTTGTGTTTAATTCATGTGTGTCCATGGGTTGTGAGGCAAGGAGCATGATTCCAGCTCCCCCTCAAATGCCTTGTTTAGAATCACTGACCATTAGGACCAGTGCATCAGTCTGGCTAACCCCTGAGACCCATGGGGGCACTTGGGACTCACGGCTAGGCCTTAGAATCTGGGGTTCTTCAAACTCCCCAGGCACCTGGAGATGTGGCGTGGGTCCAGCTATTCTGATTGAGCAGTCTGTAGAAAGACAACGTATGAGACAAACAAAAGCACAACTGCTCCAGGTGATGCAGAGCTCAGGGTCCAGAGCCCAGAGGAGCTGAATGTTCTTTCTCTCCAAGTGCACCCCTGCCCACTTCCATAAATGGATTGCCCAGGGACACAGTTTAGGAGAAAAATAAATGAAAAAGAAATCACTGCTTTGGATTGATGTCATTTTATGGATGGAAAAACAGGCCCTCAGAACACCAAGGCAGGTGTGGCAGAGCCCTCCTCCCCAAACAGTGTTTCTGGTAGAAACTCAGAATTCCTGTGGATTTGCCTTTTTCCAGGGTATCACCTAAGTACATGAGCATGATGTGACTTCTGGAATCCGGCTTCTTTCACTGGACATAATATCTCTGAGATCCATCCATCTTGTTGCTTTTTGGTGGTGTTCCCATTCATTTTTCTCCCCAGTGTATATCCATTGTATGGATGTATTAGTTTGTTTCATTTACATTCACCCAATGAAAGATACTTGGGTTGTTTCCATTTTTTTTTTTTTTTTGGTGAGTAAATAAAATTTCTATAGACATTTATGTAAAAATGTTCAATGTATATCGGTACTTATTTATTATAAATATATGACAGATAATTTTTAAATGGAAAAAAGGAAAACTTAGGGTGGGGGGAATAGTGTAGTGGGGGAAGAATAAACATCTCTCATCTGTAGTAGCTATGCTAGATATTCCATTGGCAGGGCTGGGTTCACGGGTATGTGACCTATGAGTTGCACAGGCCCGGAGTTTTGAAGAGCCCCTGCTTGGTTTAATGATCTGTGGCAACTATCCTGGGGCCCCACAAACTATGTACTTAGATTAATAATCATAATCAATGGGAACATTTCAAATCTGCTACTCTTTCCCAGTCTTGGGTATTCATATATCATAGTTCCCCATCCCCCCTTTATTCTTTTCTTTCCCAGTTAATAGAACAAGAATATTCTGTCAAATAGGAACACACCCTCTAGAGATAAAAAGAGGCCATAGCTGAGAAGCTTAAGGACACCTGTTTCTACCACCCGGTAAATAAGCTCTGGCAATTGCCACTTTTAAGGTTGTGTCTAAGTCACCAGGGAGTCTGGCCATGTCTGACCTATAAGGATTATCAAGATACAGGATGACATTTTAGGGCAGCAGTAAACTGCCCTTCCCTTTAAATTTCTCCTGCCTCCTAACCACTATGATTTTACGTGGTTACAGTGTTATGCAATATTCCAAGTTATTTTATAGCTTTTAAAAAACGTGAAAGCCTCTTTTTTTGACCGATTGTCATGAGTTAGTGCCTTACTTTCCTAAGGCTGTCATAATAAATTACCACAAACTTGGTGGCTTCAAACAACTGATGAGAGAGAAACATCCTCCGGCTGCCTCTTGCACACCCCCCACTGAGGATCAAACTGGCAACCCAGGCATGTGCCCTAACTGGTAATTGAACCAGTGACCTGACTGGGAAGGAGTCAAACCAGTGCATAGGATGATACTCAACCAACTGAGCCCTGCTGGCTGGGCAGAATGTTTTTTTGTTTGTTTGTTTGTTTTTATAATCTCAAAATCCTTAATTTCATTGGCAAAGACCCTTTTTCCAAATAAGACCACGGTCATTGGTTCCAGTTAGACATATCTTTTTGAGGGGCCACCATAACAACCCACCATAGGTAAGATATGCCTTTGGTTAGTAAAAACCCTTATGCTTCTGTGAGCCAAATACTTTCTGTCTTATTAAATAATGTTGTCTAGTCCTCTAGGTGTTATGGCCATAGCGAGGGATGAATCCTGGACTCACTGGTGTCCACTGGTACCAGCTGTGCCAACATACAAAAGCTGACTGTTAAACTTTCAGGAATTTTGCAAACCAGTTGTTTCGCACAGTGATTTTTAAAATATATATATATTTTATTGATTTTTTTACAGAGAGGAAGGGAGAGAGATAGAGAGTTAGAAACATTGATGAGAGAGAAACATTGATCAGCTGCCTCCTGCACACCTCCTACTGGGGATGTACCCACAACCAAGGTACATGCCCTTGCTCGGAATCGAACCTGGGACCCTTGAGTCTGCAGCTGACGCTCTATCCACTGAGCCAAACCGGTTAGGGCCACAGTCATTATTAAAATTTAAATTATAAAAAGTTAGTTAAATAAGTTAAATTAAAACTAAAATGACATTTACTCAAAACTCCTCACTTCCTAATTATTTGACTACATTTTACTATTATGTTCTCTTGAGGTTATTTACATCTTTTGAATCTGTGTGGTTGGTAGTGAGCATCTCTTCCTGAACTCCAAGTGCGGTCACATTGGTAGCTTGAAATTAGTCATTGTGGGAGTGTTTATACCATGGAAATTGGCAAGTGCTACACATCAGGGCCTACCCTCTCCTGCACAGCTGGTTGTTAAACAATTCTCAGCACTCTGCTGATCCTGGTAACCATGACAGTGTACCCCAGAAACTTCTGAACAAGAAACCCGCCTATGACTAGGGATACAATGTGCCCTGGATATTTAAAGTTAACTATAGTTTCAGTGAATAACTCATGAAATACGTATAATTAAATGTGATTTACAATTTTTATTTTTTTTTAAATATATTTTTATTGATTTCAGAGAGGAAGGGAGAGTGAGAGAGATAGAAACATCAATGATGAGAGAGAATCATTGATCAGCTGCCCCTCCTGGGGATTGAGCCTGCAACCTGGGCATGTGCCCTTGACCAAAATTGAACCCAGGACCCTCCAGTCTGCAGGTCGATGCTCTATCCACTGAGGCAAACGAGCTAGGGCAACATTTTTTAAAACTACATTATGACTCTACCTATTACTAAATTCACAAGTCAAAAAAAAATCCTTTGCCAATCTACAAGTCCTCACTTTCGTTTTGGAAAATAATGCCTTTGAACCTCAGATGATAACAAATGTTTTCAAGAGTGCAAAGTTGATAGCCCTAGCTGGTTTGGCTCAATGGATAGAGGGTCGGCCTATGGACTGTAAGGGTCCCCAGGTTTGATTCCGGCCAAGGGCACATGCCTGGGTTGCAGGCTCGATCCCCAGTAGGGGGCGTGCAGGAGGCAGCCAATCAATGGTTCTTTCTCATCATTGATGTTTCTATCTCTCTCTCCTTCTCCCTTCCTCTCTAAAATCAATAAAATATATTTTTAAAAAAGTGCAAAGTTGATAGTTTGTAAATACTTGCAAACCTTTTATTTGGGCCAGCTCAGGGATAAGATGCCAAAGATGTTCTGTGAAGCTTGGAGTTGGCCAGGCTCTTAACTTGCTGTGATCTAATGAAATATTTTAGTTTTATCGACTTTTTCTGTTTCCTTTGTTATGCACTGGCACCCCAGGCATTAGCTGGAAGTGAATTAAATGGCCCCAGAAGCCATGATTTTGCAGCCAGCAAGATATTAGAATTGAATTGATTATCTGGAGGTGTTTGCATATGGAAGCAGCCCTCCTACCTATTCATTTCCATTTTAACTTAAGAGGTATGTGGATAGCTTGTTAATACCCTTAGGGTTTGATCCCTCTGCCCATGTGGCTTCTGAATCTGGGATGAATACTTAAAACCCATAAAAGGGAAATCATAAATAAAAGCAAATGTGACAGAGGAGAAATATACTTCTAAATCTGTTAGAAACTATAACCTTAGGCAGTGTCAAATAAAAAAACCAAATCCAGATTCAGGTAAGGAGACACTTTATTTGAAAAGACTACTGTAATTAGAGGAGGGGATTGTTACAACAGGAGGAAAGGAACTATTGCAATAGGAAAACACTCTGACCATAATATGTATAAGCATCTCAAAGACCAAGCAGAAAGGGTCTTTCTTTTATAGGGAAGTGTAAATAAGTCTAGTAGGAACTGGGTGTGGGGAGTGGGGCGAGCAGGTGTTGGATTGAACAGATGAGCAGGAAATGCTTTTTTGGTGGTTAGCTGATTCTCAGGAGAAGCTGTTAAGGCCACCCCCCAACCCCCCACTTCCCAGTGGTTCCTTAAGCTCCCAATACTTGCTTAAACTGAAGGGCAGGCCACAGTTCAGGGGCCTGAGGGAAGAGGAGCCTGAGGAAAATTTGCCAGGCCAAGTTAGCGGGCATTCCTCAGATCGTTCAGTGGGGGCAAACAGATCAAGTAATTATTTATAAGACAAAGAATGGGAATTTGGGAGGCCTATATCTGGACCTGTCATGGATAAACATGGGGGTCATCTGTGGGTCTTTCATAAGTCACATTGTTCCCAGTGGAAGTAGAGTTCTTGGGGTACTGTTACCATAAGAATTTCCAGAGGCCCCCATGGGAGGATGAGATAGTGTAGAGAGCTTTATTTCCATGGAATTACATCCCGGAGTTTCTAAGGTCCCCTCTCCTTCTGTCCCAGGATGGAAGTATAGCTGGGGCTTCTGTAGAGCTAAAATCAGAGCCAGTGTCCAGAGTTTCCCTTCCATACTGAAGCGAGTCAAGTGCAGCCTCAGTCTAGCTTAGCTTATGTTTCTCACTGCAGTCCATTAGTTTATTGCAGGGGTGGGCAAACTTTTTGACTCGAGGGCCACAATGGGTTCTTAAACTGGACCGGAGGGCTGGAACAAAAGCATGGATGGAGTGTTTGTGTGAACTAATATAAATTCAAAGTAAAGGAGCGGAGGGGAGAGCAAGAGAACCGGATAGAACAGCTGGATCCGGCCCGCGGGCCGTAGTTTGCCCACGGCTGGTGGGGTCCACATGGCCTGGGCCATATGGGTGAATACAAAGAGAGCCAAGAGTCACAAGAGTCATAAGTGCAACAAGATCCCCAAGAGTGAAGAGAGCATTCCTTTGTTGAGGGGATTAGGTATTCCCAAATTTTTGCTGGTTTGCAGTGGCCATGCCCATTCTGGCTAATGATCTCTGTTCTCAGGTGTGACTGACAAACACCTTTCCTAGTCACCCCAACTTCACTGGGCATACGTCTATCTCCCCTTTGTTGGACCCCTCCCCCCAGTGATCTGCAGGGGACGGGCTGGTGTTTCCCTGGGGAAGGTGAAGTTGCAGCTTCCTGGTGAAGCTGCCCAATGACATGTCTGTGATGTCTGACCTTCCCTTCGATCCTTTCCTGTTACTAATAACTAGCTAATTATAATGGTATTAATATATGGAAGGATGCTTCTTTACAGTATTAAAAAACAAACTGAGGCATATTAAAAATGTTAAGCATTTATTTCAACGAAGATTAATTTGAACTGGGAAGTGCCAAACCAGAAGAGTTTAGGAGCACTCTAGCAAAACAAGCTTGGGGAGATTTTTATAGAGAAAGGCACACAACAAAGTAAGGAAATTATTAATTAGCTATAGCTTAAAGCTTAGTTGGCTGTTTATCATTGATTGTCCTTAGGTTTTAATATTGTAATCCTTAAGCATTTATAGGTTTTGATTTTAGTTTGCTTATGTAGGCCCCCAAGGCATTAGGGCTACCTCAGACTAATGGCCTCTTTAATTAATTTAATAGCATTAAGCTGTTTTCTGATATGCAAAAGGGTGATGATGGTAGTAGCTGTGGAACTTCTTGATCTCCCTGTTTTCCAAGAGTGTAGGGTTCCAGTGAAGTTCAATATTTTCAGCAGCTAATTCAATTCACTCTGTATTCTACATTGGACTTTGGCTTTAATGCTGTGCTCTATTTGAGAAACTCTATTAGATATCTATGTATATATCTATATATACTCTATATATTTACTAGTATATATATATATATATATATATATATATATATATATATGCGCTATACAACATTATAGAGCATAACGTAATAGTTCTTGATTCATAAAGCACTAAAGAAACTTCTTGCCATATATACAGGGTGTCCCAAAAATATATACACATTTTGAATGATTATAAAGTCAGTGTTTATTAACAAACATAACATAGAGTTCCTTTTCAAAATTAAGTGAGTTATCAGCTGTTAAAGTGTGTATACATTTTTTGGGGGGCACACCATATATTTTATATTGACCTTTTATTTTAAAAAATGCCTCTGGAATTGCTTGGTGGGTGGAAGTAAAATATTTGCATGGGTCAAATAGAGCTTGTAACTTCTATTGCTGTTACAAAGAATCTGTCCTGTCTTCCAACACAGAGTTCCTACTGCTACCTCCAAGATGTGTGATCTCACCAAGATCTTTTTATAATCGGAAACTGCTGTCATTCATACTTTGCAATGACCTCACGGTATTCTGAAAGATGATAAGTTTCCTTTCTGAAGCCAGCATAAAATCAACCTTTCTTTCCTCCTTTCAGTTTCTCCCTCTCTCTTCTCCTCTCTCCCTTCTACTAATATTATCACTTTTTATGTTGGGAAGCATGATAAACAAATTACCTTCTCCATAAAGAGCTGCAGTACTTGGACTATCCATTTTCAATGAACATTTCAGCAATATAGAGCAGAACTTAATACTGCTTGATTCAGAAAACTTTCAGTAAACTTTTTGTCACATGCGCACACACACATACACACATCCACATCCACATTTTGCAGACATTTTTTTAAAAAAAATATATTTTTTATTGCTTTTTTACAGAGAGGAAGGGAGAGGGATAGAGAGTTAGAAACATCAATGAGAGAGAAACATCGATCAGCCGCCTCCTGCACACTCCCCACTGGGTATGCGCCCGCAACCAAGGTACATGCCCTTGACCGGAATCAAACCTGGGACCCATGAGTCCGCAGGCCGACGCTCTATCCACTGAGCCAAACCAGTTAGAGCCACATTTTGCAGACATTTGAAATGAAATTAAATGAATATTTAGGAGATTGGTTGATCCTGTTGAAAGAACATGGTTGTAAAACAGAAAAAATTTTAACCTGAATGGCTGGAAGCCTTTTTAATAGAAAGGGGCATTGCTAGCAAGAAAAAAAACTGGTCTTGGGGCATGAAGTCCAAACCACCAGCATGGCTAGGTGGAAAAGACAAACATGCCTGGCAGTCCTGCATCTGAAGGGCTTTTTCATTCTTCAAGTAGTAGGAGGAGAGATGTAGGTTATTTTGAAAGAATTTGCATTGGCTGCAGATAAGGTGGGCGGGATGGACAGGGTGAAGTAGGGGAGGCCGGTGCTGGGATAGGTGCACAGTCTGTGAGGAAGACCGTTTGCTCCTTTGGGTTGTGGATAGTTCATGTGTAAGTAAGAAGTGGAGGGTCCTGTGATGTGGTGGCACCTGGCTCTTCTCTTTATGATGCCACCAGGAAGTTAATTCAAAGTCCCATCATACACTCAGGAATGTAAGTAGTTTTTAGTTGCTTTTGCCCTGCAGTTGTTAACCGATAACTCCTCCCCTCTTCCTCCCTCTCTCTGGCTAGCTGTAATTTAATTTAGGACATCTCAGAATTTTTTCCTTGTCATGGTCTTAGGGTGGGGCACATAGCCTGTATCTCAATGTCTCGTCTCTCATTACTTTTTATGTCCTGGAGCGTGTCACTAAAATTCTCTGAGCACCTTTCCACTTCGGCAAAATGCAGAAAATAGGATGTGCTAATGGGTTTGTGGTGAGGATTAGCCTGAATGAATTTCCGTATGCCAAAGAACACAGACTAGATACTGAGCAAATGTTAGTTTCCTTCTCTAATTTATTGAATGTTAGTACATGCAGAAAACTAGACTAGACACTCTAGGGGCCCTACTGTTAAAGGAACAAACACTTTAATTGGGGAATCAGATAAATATGTTAAGGTATCTATTTGCATATCAACTCACACTTTCAGAAACCTCACCTACAACGACACAATTTTATCACCATTTGAAATTAATTTTTTAACTTCATCCTACAGCTTACTCATAATTTAAATTTAGGTGGTTGCTTTTATCACCATCCCTCTGCCTTGGGCACTTAGTCCCTTTGCATCAAAGTTTTACTAATGGAAACACTATGCTTCTCCTGACTAGCACTGTATTAGTAGTCTTAACTGCAGTTGCATTGTATGCAAGGAATAGGTCTGGACTGGAATCTTTGTCTTCCAGAGTGCCCTTCTCTTTCTGCACCTGCTTGTCTCAGCTGTCTAGCACAGACCAGTTTTAACTCCTCAGTGGCTGCCCAACACCAAGGCAGTTAAATGAAATCCCCTGCGTCCCTCCCTGCCTGAGTGGGAAATCATGGTTAAAAGATAAAAAGCATCCAGTTGACCCACATGGGGGCCACCTAAACCCACAAGGGGTGCCTCAGCGGCAGCCCCATGGAGGAGCAGGTCCACGTGGGCACGGGAGCCAGGGAACACCGGGCTCTCTCTAGGCAGTGCAGTGACAACCAGGCTGTAAAGGTGACCTG
Organism: Plecotus auritus; assembly: GCF_963455305.1. Taxonomy (NCBI): domain Eukaryota; kingdom Metazoa; phylum Chordata; class Mammalia; order Chiroptera; family Vespertilionidae; genus Plecotus; species Plecotus auritus. The sequence goes on along the minus strand of NC_137783.1, from coordinate 34,679,091 downwards.
ATTCTGCTCTGCCAAGCTCCCATGTCTCTTTTCTCTTGGGGGTGGGGGTGTAGCTGCAGGACTGAATGAGGCATTAACACAACAGCAGACACTCTGCAAATGATTCTGTTTTGCACTCGGTAAAGGTCACCCTGTCGATCATGACCATGAGGGTCACCTGTGAATTTCTTTCTCGGCTCTGTGACTCTGAAAGAGTTTCACTTTGGAATCATGAAAACTGGGGCCAGCTCCTTCAAGAGGCAACACAAGGATTTTGTAGACTTATTTTAAGTAGTAAGAGAGGGACTCATTTGCCATCTTATGACTGCAAAATGACTCTGATGAGGGCCATTCTTAGTCCGGCAAGGGAGGACCGTTTCGTTTTTAAATTCTTCAGTATATTATGGTATTTGCTAGATAAGCTTAGGCATAGATTAGACTTGCAGAACAGAGATTTATGGTGAGAAACTTCTTTTTTTTTGTGTATTTTTTTAAAAAAATCTTTATTGTTTAAGTATTACATATGTCTCCTTTTCCCCCCATTGACCTCTCCCCAGCTGTTCCCACCCCCCTAGGGTCTGTGTCCACGGGTTATGCTCATATGCATGCATACAAGTCCTTTGGTTGATCTCTTACCCGTCCCTCCCCTCTCCTGCCTTCCCTCTGAGGTTGGACAGTCTGTTCAATGCTTCTATATAGGTCTCTGGATCTATTTTTGTTCATCAGTTTATGTTGTTCATTATATTCCACAAATAAGTGAGATCATGTGATATTTACCTTTCTCAGACTAGCTTATTTCACTTAGCATAATGCTCTCTAATGCTCTCCAGGTCCATCCATGCTGTTGCAAATGGTAAGAGTTCCTTCTTTTTTATAGCGGTGTTATATTCCATTGTGTAGATGTACCACAGTTTTCTAATCCACTCATCTGCTGATGGGCACTTAGGCTGTTTCCAAATCTTAGCTATGGTGAATTGTGCTGCTATGAACATAGGGGTGCATATATCCTTTCTGATTGGTGTTTCTAGTTTCTTGGGATATATTCCTAGAAGTGGAATCACTGGGTCAAATGGGAGTTCCATTTTTAATTTTTTGAGAAAACTCCACAGTCTTCCACAGTGGCTGCACCAGTCTGCATTCCCGCCAGCAGTGCACGAAGGGTTCCTTTTTCTCTGAAATCTCGCCAGCACTTGTCGTTTGCTGATTTGTTGATGATAGCCATTCTGACAGGTGTGAGATGGTACCTTATTGTTTTGATTTGCATCTCTTGGATGATTAGTGACTTTGAGCATGTTTTCATATGTCTCTTGGCCTTCTGTATGTCTTCTTTCAAAAAGTGTCTTTTTAGGTCCTTTGCCCATTTTTTGTTTGGATTGTTTACCTTCCCTTTTTTAAAAAAATGTATTTTTATTGATTTCAGAGAGGAAAGGAGAAGGAGAGAGAGAATCATTGATAGGCTGCCTCCTGCACGCCATCCACTGGGAATTGAGCCCGCAACCCAGGCATGTGCCCTTGACCGGAATCGAACCTGGGACCCTTACAGTCCGCAGGCCAATGCTCTATCCACTGAGCCAAACCAGTCTGGGCATTATCTTCCTTTTGTTATCGGATATGACATTGGCAATTATGTTCTCCCATGCAGTAGGCTCTCTTGTTGTTTTGTTGATGGTTTCTTTTGCTGTGCAGAAGCTTTTTATTTTGATGTAGTACCATTTATTTATTTTCTCCTTAGTTTCCATTGTCCTAGGAGCTGTATCGGTAAAGATATTGCTATGACATATGTCTGATATTTTGCTGCCTATGGATTCTTCTAAGATTTTCCTGTCTTATGTTTAAGTCTATCCATTTTCAGTTTATTTTTGTGTATGGTGTAACCTGGTGGTGGTCTAGTTTCATTTTTTTGCATGTATCTGTTCAATTTCCCCAACACCATTTATTGAAGAGACTGTCTTGACTCCATTTTATGCTCTTGCCTTCTTTGTCAGATATTAATTGAGCATAATGATTTGGGTCAATTTCTGGTTTATTTGTTGAGAAACTTCTTTTGGTGCCTGCAAATAGGGCTGACCATGATTAATCTGAGAGAGAGAGAGTGAGAGAGAGAGAAACATTGGTCATTTGCCTCGATTGGGGATCAAACCTGCAATCTGGGTATGTGCCCTGACTCCCTGACTGGAAATCAAACCTGCCACCTTTTGGTGCATGAAGTTCCAACCAATTGAGCCATACTGGCTAGGACTGTGATTAGTTTTTTAAAGGGTTTGGAGAAATATTCAGAGGCCCATGGATTCTTAAAATGGAGCACAAAATTGCCAATAGAAAGTTTATATAATGTAGTGGATGTACAGTGAGCCAGTCACATATACTGGTGAATAATTTATTTGGTTAGGTACAAACTAAAACTTGGAACATAAAACAATTTCATACTCATGTACTTTTTAAACTTTTAAATTTGAAATGATTGTAGATTCATAGGAATTCGTAAAAATAACACAGAGGGGCCTTGTATCCTTCACCCAGTTTCTCCCAATACTAAGAGAGCTTGCATAACCATAGTAGAATATCATGACTGTGAAAATGGCATTAGTACAACCCACAGAGATTATTCCAATTTTACCAATTTTGAGTGCATGTGTGTCAATAGTTTTATGCAATTTCATCACATTTGTAAATATGTGTCGCTACCACCACAATCAAGACATAGAACTGCTCCATTCCCAGGATGGTTCTTCCTATTATCGCTTTATGGCCACCTATCCCCTCTCCTCATTCCTAACTCCTGGTAACCACCAATCTGTTCTCCATCTGGTTAATTTTGCTTCTGCATTTTTATATTTGAGGAAATGTCCATTTATGCCCTTTGCCCATTTTCTAATTGGATTGGCTTTTCTTTTTATTGTTGTGTTTTGAGAGTTCTTTAACTATTATAGATATAAGTCTGTTGTCAGATATGTGGTTTACAAATACTTTATCATAGTCTATAAATTGTCTTTTCATGCTTTTAACAGGATCTGTTCAGAATAAAAGTTTTAAATTTTGATGAGGTCCAATTTATCATTTTTCCCTTTTCTGCATTGTGCTTTTGGTATCAACTCTAAGATCTCTTTATCAAACCCTAAGTGTTGCAGATTTCTCCTAAAAGCTTCAAAGACTTATTTTTATACTAGAGGCATGGTGCACGAAATTCGTGCAGGGGTGTGTGTGTGTCCCTCAGCCCAGCCTGCACCCTCTCCAATCTGGGACCCTTTGAGGGATGTCCGACTGCCCGTTTAGGCCCGATCCTCAGGCCTAAACGGGCATTTGGACATCCCTCTCACAATCCAGGACTGCTGGCTCCCAACTGCTCGCCTGCCTGCCTTCCTGATTGCCCCTAACCGCTTCTGCCTGCCAGCCTGATCACCCTTTAATCACTCCCCTGCCAGCCTAATTGATGCCTAACTGCTCCCTTGCCAGCCCGATTGCCCCTAACTGCCCTCCCCTGCAGGCCTGGTCACCCCCAACTGCCCTCCCCTTCAGGCTTGATTGCCCCCAACTGCCCTCCCTTGCAGGCCTGGTCACTCCCAACTGCCCTCCCCTGCTGGTCATCTTGTGGTGGCCATCTTGTGTCCACATGGGGGCAGCCATCTTAGACCACATAGGGGCATCCATCTTGTGTGTTGGAGTGATGGTCAATTTGCATATTACTCTTTTAATTGATAGGATAGAGGCCTGGTGCATGGGTGGGGGCCAGCTGGTTTGGCCTGAAGGGTGTCCCAGATCAGGGTGGGGGTTCCCTTGGGGCGTGGGGCAGCCTGGGCGAGGGGCCTGTGGTGGTTTGCAGGCCAGCCATGCCCCTGGTGACCCAAGCAGAGGCCTTGGTATCTGGGATTTATTTATCTTCTATAATTGAAACTTTGTAGCCTTGAGCGGAGCCAAGCCTCCTGCTCGCTCCGTGGCTGCCGCCATTTTCGCTGGCATTTATTTATCTTCTATAATGGAAACTTTGTAGCCTTAAGCGGAGGCCTGGGCCAGCCAGGGCTGCAGAAACTTGGCTTCCTCCATCGCTGGGGACAACTTAAGCCTCCTGCTCTCTCCAGCTCCATGGCTGCCGCCATTTTTGTTGGGATTTATTTATCTTCTATAATTGAAACTTTGTAGCTTTAAGTGGAGGCCAAGGCAGGCCAGGGCAGGCGGAAAGTTTGGCTTCCTCCATTGCTGGGGAAACCCAAGCCTCCTGCTCTCTCCGTGGCTGCAGCCATCTTCTTTGGGTTAATTTGCATACTCGTTCCTGATTGGCTGGTGGGCGTGGCTTGTGTGTAGCAGAGTGATGGTTAATTTGCATATTACTCTTTTATTAGATAGGATTTGGTTCTATGATATATTTTAATTTTGTATAAGGTGTGATGTTTAGGTTGAGGGTTTTTAAAAATTTTTATTTCTAAGGATATCCAGTTGCTCCAGTATCACTTGTTGAAAAGGCTAACCTTCCTTCATTGAATTACTTTTGCACCTTTGACATATTTGTGTGGGTCTGTTTCTGGGTTCTCTGTTCTCCATTGATCTGTATGTCTCGACCTTTGCCAATACTGTACTCATTTAGTAACTATGGCTATGTAGTAAGCCTCAACATTAAGTAGAGTGATTTTTTCCAACTTTATTTTAGTTTTTCAGAATTATTTTACCAATTTTAAGTTCATTGCCTTTTTATATAAATTTTAGAATAAGCTCGTCTATGTCCATCAAAAAAGCCACATATTATTTAAAAAGCTTTATTTAATTCTGTTGTGAAAGCCATATATGTTCATCATTGAAAATTTAGAAAATACAGATGCTGCATAGATACTCATAGAAAGGTCATTAAAGTGACCAAAAGCCTGTTGGACTGCCCTGTTCTTCATTCAGATCAAGCTAACATTTCCTGATAGCATCTCATGTTTTAGGTCTCATACTAATAACTTAACCAAGCATTATCTCATTAAATTCTCATTAGAACACTGGAAGAAATTATCTATACTAGCAGGCCGACGCTCTATCCACTGAGCCAAACCGGTTTTGGCAACCCTAAAATATATTTTGAGAGAGAGTGAGAGAGCAATTCAATGTGAGAAACATTTATCAGTTGCCTCCTAAACATGCCCTACCAGGTATTGAACTACAACCTGGGTATGTACCTGACCAGGAATCAAACCCACAACCCTTTGCTTCACAGTACGAAGCTCCAACCTACTGAGCCACATTGGGCTCCATTTCCCTTTTTGATTGCCTAGGAATTTATTTTTCAAAATGTACCAGCTATCACCTTCTCTAAGAAGCTTCCACCCCCCACCTCCCACCTCCCACCCCTCTACTTTGGCTTTGTGCAATTAGAACTACTACTTGTATGTAACTATAATTGCACCCACTAGGGCTCTAATTTATTTATTTATATGTGTGTCTCTAAGAGGCTTTGAACTCCAACAAAGGCAGCGACTGTTTTTTATTTGTGCTGCTACAGCAAATAGCACAGTGTCTGGCAATTAATGACTATAGACTTATCAATTAGAAAAAAAAGGCTAATCCCTGCTCATAGACAGAAGGCATACTTTGAATGCCCATAGAGCTCAGGCAGGTAACAAATATGTGAGTTGAATGAAAATCATACAATAGAGAATGGTGGGGCCTATTGTGAATGGAGGAGCTTCACAGATTCACTTAGAGACATTCAAATTAAATCTGAAAAAGCATTATGCCAGGCAAGCCAAAAATACCTGCAGGCATAATAGGTATGTGGGTTGCAGATTTCAAATCTTGCCTAGAGAGTTTATAATCTCATTAGAAGAAAAAAAATTCCTAAGAGAAATAAAACATGACTTAATTAAAAAAAAAAAAAAAGGCTGTTCCAGAGAGCTCCAGTGTTGAGCAACTCTAAGGAGCAGAGGAAATGATTGGGAAAGCCACAAGTCACATCTTCTAAGTGGTTTCCCTAATCACAAGCATATGCATTAACTTTATTATTATATTTATTTTATTAGGATATTATAGTCAAATATTACTATATTTCTTTTTTTTAAAAATATATTTTATTGATTTTTTACAGAGAGGAAGGAAGAGGGATAGATAGTCAGAAACATCGATGAGAGAGAAACATCGATCAGCCGCCTCTTGCATACCTCCTACTGGGGATGTGCCCGCAACCAAGTTACATGCCCTTGACCGGAATCGAACCTGGGACCTTTGAGTCCGCAGGCTGACTCTCTATCCACTGAGCCAAACCGGTTTTGGCAAATATTACTATATTTCATTAGAATAAATAATAAATATATAACATATAGTTTGTATACTTTATGATATTTATTAGAATATAAATATTTATTTTTTTTATTCAGGGTGTGATACATTATCCTATCTAATAAAAGAGTAATATGCAAATTAACCGTCACTCCATGACAAAATGACGGTGCCCATAGCGGCCAGGGCAGACAATGGCAGCGTCGCCCAGGCAACATGAGCCCAGCGTCCGCTCCTTGGCTGTGGAGGGAGGGAATGGGCCTCTGGCCAGAGGCCAGGGCGAGGGACGCTGGTCTCGCGGTAACGCAAACCCAGCGTCCCCGCTCCAGCCATGTGGAGGGAGGGGAGGACCCAGATAAATGGGTCTTTCCAGTACCTGACACTGACAGAGCCAGAAAAATGGATCCTCCCAGTTCCTGATGCTGATGGAGCCCTATAGGTGCCAGGGTCCTCCATCTGCGACCAGCGTGGTGCCACGGCATGGGGGTCCAGTGGGAACACTAAGACACATCAAATCGCTGCTGCTGAGGCCACCCCCCTGCCCGCGCACGCAAGCAGTACGGTCCAAGGGGGCGACTTCTGAGGCGCGGCTCCCGTGGCAGCTGATGTGCACCACGCCGGCGAGGAAGCAGGACCTGGGAGCCTAAGCCCCCAAGTACTGGAGCTGCTGGGCATTGTGGGCTGGGACCCTTAGGAGGCCCCAGGACAAGCATCTTCCCAGAGGCTGTGCGGAGGGAGGAGAGGGGCCTCTGGCTAGATGCTGAGGTGAGGGTTGCTGGCGTCGTTGCAGGCTGGGCTGAGGGACATCCCCTCCACCCCCCCATGCCCCTGTGCATGAATTTCATGCACTGGGCCTCTAGTTTTATAGATTTCTACATATATTGGATACTAATCTTTTTTATTTATATTTATTTATTTTTTTAATTTCTTTATTGATTAAGGTATTACATATGTGTCCTTATTCCCCCATTACCCCCTACCTCCCATTCATGCCCCCAACCCCCTGTTGTCTGTGTTCATTGATTAGGCTTATATGCATGCATATAAGTCCTTTGGTTGATCTCTCCCCCTTACCACCGCTCCCCTACCTTCCCTGAGGTTTGACGTTCTGTTTGATGTTTCTCTGTTTCTGGATCTATTTCTGTTCATCAGTTTATGTTGTTCATTATATTCCACAAATGAGTGAGATCATGTGATAGTTATCTTTCTCTGCCTGGCTTATTTCACTTAGCATAATGCTCTCCATCTCCATCCATGTTGTTGCAAATGGTAAGAACTCCTTTTTTACCGCAGCGCAGTATTCCATTGTGTAGATGTACCACAGTTTTTTAATCCACTCATCAGCAGATGGGTACTTAGGCTATTTCCAAATCTTAGCTATGGTGAATTGTGCTGCTATGAACATAGGGGTGCATATATCATTTCTGATTGTGTTTCCAGTTTCTTGGGATATATTCCTAGAAGTGGGATCACTGGGTCAAATGGGAGTTCCATTTTTAGTTTTTTTGAGGAAACTCCATACTGTTCTCCACAGTGGCTGCACCAGTCTGCATTCCCACCAGCAGTGCACGAGGGTTCCTTTTTCTCCACATCCTCGCCAACACTTGTCATTTGTTGATATGTTGATAATAGCCATTCTGACAGGTGTGAGATGGTACCGCATTATTGTTTTGATTTGCATCTCTCTGATGATTAGTGACTTTGAGCAGGTTTTCATACATCTCTTGGCCTTCCTTCTGTCTTCTTTTGAAAAGTGTCCATTTAGATCAGTTGCCCATTTTTTGATTGGGTTGTTTATCTTCTTTTTGTTAAGCTGCATGAGTTCCCTGTAAATGTTGGAGATTAAACCCTTATCTGTGATGACATTGGCAAATATTTTCTCCCATGCAGTGGGCTTTCTTGTTTTATTGATGGTCTCCTTCACTGTGCAAAAGATTTTTATTTTGATGTAGTCCCATTTGTTAATTTTCTCTTTAGTTTCCATTGCCCTAGGAGCAGTATCAGTGAAGAAATTGCTTCAGCATATGTCAGAGATTTCGCTGCCTATGGATTCCTCTAGTATTTTTATGGTTTCTCGTCGTATGTTTAAGTCCTTGATCCATTTTGAGTTTATTTTTGTGTATGGTATAAGTTGGTGGTCTAGTTTCATTTTTTTTGCATGTGTCTGTCCAATTTTCCCAACACCATTTATTGAAGAGACTGTCTTGACTCCATTGCATGTTCATGCTTCCTTTGTCAAATATTAATTGGGCATAGTGGTTTGGGTCGATATCTGGGTTCTCTATTCTATTCCATTGATCTATATGTCTGTTCTTGTGCCAGTACCAGGCTGTTTTGAGAATAGTGGCTTTGTAATACAGTTTGAAATCTGGTATTGAGATCCCACCTACTTTGTTCTTCTTCCTCAGGATTGCTGTGGCTATTCAGGGTCTTTTTTTATTCCAGATGAATTTTTGGAGAGTTCTTTTTATGTCTGTGAAATATGCAATTGGTATTTTAATGGGGATTGCATTGAATCTATAGATTGCTTTGGGTAGTATGGACATTTTAATGATGTTGATTCTCCCAATCCATGAACACAGTATGTTCTTCCATCTGTTTACGTCTCCCTCTATCTCTTTTTTCAGTGTCCTATAGTTTTCTTCTTATAGGTCTTTTACCTCCTTCATTAAGTTTATTCCTAGGTATCTTAATTTTTTTGGTGCGATAGTAAATGGGATTGCTTTTTAGTCTCTCTTTCTATAAGTTCACTATTGGTGTATAGAAATGCCATAGATTTCTTGTCGTTAATTTTGTATCCTGCTACATTGCCGAATTCATTTATTAAGTCTATTTGTTTTTTAATGGAGTCTTTTGGGTTTTTTATGTATAATATCATGTCATCTGCAAATAAGGACAGCTTTACTTCTTCTTTTCCAATTTGGGTGCCTTTTATTTCTTCTTCTTGTCTAATTGCAATGGCTAATACTTCCAGTACTATGTCGAACAGGAGTGGTGAGAGTGGGCATCCCTGTCTTGTTCCTGTTCTTAGGGGAAATGGTTTTAGTTTTTTCCCATTGAGTATGATGTTAGCTGTGGGTTTATCATATATAGCTTTTATTATGTTGAGGTATGATCCTTCTATTCCCACCGTGTTGAGAGTTTTTATCAAGAAAGGGTGTTGGATTTCGTCAAATGCTTTTTCTGCATCAATTGATATGACTATGTGATTTTTATCTCTCATTTTGTTTATGTGATGTATCACGTTTATTGATTTGCGGATATTGTACCATCCTTGCATTCCTGGGATAAACCCTACTTGGTCATGGTGTATGATCTTTCTGATGTATTGCTGGATCCTATTTGCTAGAATTTTGTTGAGGATTTAGGCATCTACGTTCATGAGGGATATTGGCCTGTAATTCTCTTTCATTGTGTTGTCTTTATCTGGTTTTGGTATTAGGGTGATGCTGGCTTCATAGAATGAGCTTGGAAGTGTTCCTTCCTCTTGAATTTTTTGGAATAGTCTGAGGAAGATAGATTTTAGTTCTTCCTTGAATGTTTTGTAAAACTCCCCTGTGAAGCTGTGTGGCCTCGGGCTTTTGTTTGCAGGAAGCATTTTGATGACTGCTTCAATTTCTTCCATAGTTATTGGCCTATTGAGATGTTTAGATTCTTCCTGATTGAGTTTTGGGAGGTTGTGTTTTTCTAGGAATATGTCCATTCCCTGCAGGTTATCCAGTTGGTTGGAATAGAGTTGTTCATAGTATTTTTTAACAATCTTTGTATTTTGGTGGGGTCTGTTATTATTTTCCCTCTTTCATTTCTGATTTTGTTTATTTGGGTCCTCTCTCTTTGTTTCTTGGTGATCCTGGCTAGAGGTTCATCAATCTTGTTTATCCTTTCAAATAACCAGCTCTTGGTTTCATTGATCCTTTGTTTTGTTTTGTTTTTGTCTCAATGTCGTTTATCTCTGCTCTGATTTTTATTATTTCCTTCCTTCTGCTTACACTGGGCTTTTCTTGTTGCTCTCTTTCTAACTCTTGGAGTTGTAGGGTTAGGTAATTTATTACCATTGTTTTTTGTTTTTTGCAGTAGGCTTGTAGAGCTATGAACTTCCCTCTCAAGACTGCTTTCACTGTGTCCCATAGATTTTGGATTCTTGTGTTTTCATTGTTGTTTGTTGCCATGATGTTTTTTATTTCTTCCTAGATCTCATTGGTAACCCAGTCATGGTTTAATAGCATGCTGTTTAGTCTCCATGTGTTTGATTTTTTTGGATTGTTTTTATTGTAGTTGATTTCCAGTTTTATGCCACTGTGATCTTAGAAGATGCTTGATATGATTTCTATCTTTTTGAATTTGAAGAGACTTTGCCTATGTCCCAACATATGGTCTATCTTTGAAAATGACCCATGTGCACTTGTGAAGAATGTATATTCTGTGGCTTTGGGGTGAAATGTTTTGAAGATGTCAATTAATTCCATCTGGTCTAGTGTGTCATTTAGGATTGATGTTTCTTTGCTGATTTTTTGTTTTGAGGATTTGTCCAAAGGTGATAGTGGGGTATTAAAGTCTCCTACTATGATTGTATTGCTGTCAATCTGTCCTTTGGTATCCTCCAGGAGTTTTTTTTATGTATTTGGGTGCTCCTGTGTTGGGTGCATATATGTTTACCAGAGTTATTTATTCTTGTTGGATTGCTCCCTTTAGTATTATGAAGTGACCTTCCTTATCTCTTGTTATGTCCTTCACTTTGAGATCTAATTTGTCAGATATAAGTATTGCTACCCCAGCTTTTTTTCATTTCCATTCGCCTGGAAGACCTTTTTCCATCCCTTCACCCTCAGTCTGTGTGCATCTTTTTTTCTGAGGTGGGTTTCTTGTAGACAGCAGATATATGGGTCGTGTTTTCTTATCCAATCAGTTAGCCTATGTCTTTTGATTGGAATGTTAGTACATTGACATTTAAAGTTATTATTGATAGGTACTTATTTATTGCCACTTTTATTCTTTACCCCTGTGTTCCTTCTTTGCTTAAAATATATATATTTAAAGCAAAGAAGGAACACAGGGGTAAAGAATAAAAATACATATATATATATATATATATATATATATATATATATATATATATATATATTTTTTTTTTTTTTTTACAGCAGACCCTTTAGCATTTCTTGCATTGCTGGTTTGGTGGTAATAAATTCCCTTAGTCCTTTTTTGTCTGTGAAGCTCCTGATTTCACCTTCAGTTTTGATTGATAGCCTTGCTGGGTACAGTATTCTTGGATTCAGACCCTTCCTTTGCATGACTTTGTATATTTCATTCCATTCCCTTCTAGCCTGATGAGTTTTTGTTGAGAAATCAGTTGCTAGTCTGATGGGGGTTCCTTTGTAGGTAACTTTCTGTCTCTCTCTGGCTGCTTTTAAGCCAATTTAATTATAATGTGTCTTGGCGTTGGTCTTTTGGGGTTCATTTTGCTTGGGACTCTGTGAGCTTCTTGGATTTGTGTGGGTTTTTTCTTCCCTATATCAGGGAAATTTTCTGTCATTATTTCTTCCAACATGTTTTCTATTCCTTGCTCAGTTTCCTCTCCTTCTGGAACCCCTAATATGCAGATGTTGTTTTGTTTCATGTTGTCCCAAAGTTCCCTTAGGCTCTCCTCCTGCTTTTTGATTTTTTTTTCTAGAAGCTGCTCTACTTGGGTATTTTTTCCTACGTTGTCTTCTAGCTCACTTATGGGGTCCTCTGCTTCTTCTAGTCTACCCGTGATGCTTTCTATTGAGTTCTTTACAGCAGCGATGTCATTTTTCATTTCTTCTTGGTTCTTCTTCATTTCCTCTTGGTTCTTACTCATATTGTCGAATTTGTCTTCCATTCTTTTCAGCCACCTTATGACCATTTCTCTGAATTCTTTTTCTGGAAGGTTGCTTGCCTCCATTTCGTTTACTTCCTTTTCTGGTGATGCCTGCTTTTCTTCCATATGTGGGCTGTTTCTTTGTCTCCCCATGCTCTCTCTTCTCTGGGTGTCTGGTTATGTAGTTCTCTCTCTCCAACAGACACTCCCCATGTGACCCTCAGCTGTTCTTTCTTTCTGGTCTGGGACAAAGCTCAGGACATGTCTGTCTATTCCGCTGCCATTTTTTTTTCTGATACTAATCTTTTTTAGTTATATGGGTTGCAAATATCTTCTCTAAACTGTAGTTTGATTTTTTTTACTTTGTTTATATTATCTTTTGTTGTAGAGAAATTTAAAAATTTTAATGTACTCAATTTATCAATCTTTTCCTTTATCGTTTGAGTTTTATTGTATTTTATTTAAGGTCATAAGGGTATCCTTGTATATTTCCTAATTTTTTTTCCAAGTTTTTCTTTTACATACTAAGTTTAAGTTAAATTAAAATCCATTTGGGGCCTGAGATAGGGATATAGTTTTATTTTCTTTCTATAAGATAATTGCTTTATTGGGATAAGCTGGTTAAATTGCAGTAACAAATTAAGCTGTAAATAAATCTCAATGGCTTAACAAAGATTTGTTTCTTGTGTATAGTGTCCAACATTGGTGAGCAGTCAGGGGTGGGATGAGGAGAATTGATTCTCTCAAACACCAAGGTGGAAGTGGCTCTGCCGGTTTCTTTCAGAACACACAGCCTCCTCTATTAGCTGCAGGAGAACAGACTGCAGAGGGGATCTCACTCCTGCAGTCCTAGGAGTTCATGTCACTTCTGTGCACAGGCCATGGCCATGCCTGTCACGTGGCCTGACTAGGAGGTATGGAAAGGTGCACTTCAGCCTGTCCAAAAGTAGAGAAAAATCCAGCATTGTTGAGCACTATTAATATCTACCAGATAAACAGTTCCAGCATCATTTATGGAATAACCCACCCGCTCACTTCATTTCTGATGTCATCTCTGTTATATTATGCAATCCTGTGTCCATTTAAGCAAGAATTTGTTTCTGAGCTCTCTATTGTGTTCCATTGCTCTAATGGTCTATTCCTGGCAAATGCTATACTTTAAAAATTACTATCCCAGCATAATGTCTTTATATATAATTATGGTGAGTCACCTATATTGTCTGTCTTTTTTCCTTAAATTGTCTTTTTTGACCCTATATAAATTTTAGAAGCAGCTTGTAAATTTGCATGAAAAAGTCTGTTAGATTTTGACTGGAATTACATATAATTTATATATTAATTTGATACTACATGACATTTTTAAGATTTTGGGTCATGCCATCTATAAATTCTTAAATTTTAAGTCCTTCCATAGAGTTTTGTGTTTTTCTAAATAAAATTCTGGCACATCTTTTGGTAGACTTATTTCTAAGTATCTTAGAGATTACTTTAAATCACTTAAGTGGTTATCTTTAAAAAATTACATTTCCTATTTGTGATTTATTTATAGGAAAGTAATTCTTTTAAAAAGTATTAATTTTATGCTCAGAAAACATCTGAATTTTCTTTTTGTTCCTAATTTTTGGTCTGCAGAGTTTGCCAAATTTCCTTTGTAGAAAATTACACTATTTGTAAAAAATGCTGCTGCTCTTTTCCCCCAAATCTTATACTCTTTTCTTCCTTCTCTTACCCACTCCTTCCCTTTCTTCCTTTATTGTCTCCTCCAACTTTTCTTTTTTTAAACCATATAATATCATTTTAATACAAAATATTTACAAATAAAATGTAAATGTATAGTGCTTTTTAGAAAATACCAAACTAGACAGAATACAAAATGAAGATATTTAGATTAATTGAAATTTAAATATGAAAAAACGTTTACTTTTCAAATTGATCTTAAAAGCATAGATTGTCCTTGTATTAATGCAGTGCATTTCTGTATAACACTTTTTAGCTACTCTACCCTCATTGAGTTGTTGTTCTCTAACTCCTTCCTTCATTTTCCAATAATCCCATCTCTTATATATTAATTTTGAGAATATATTTTTGAATAAATTTTGCATATCAATTTTGTTGGAAATGAAAATTATTTTTTATTTCATTTTATTTTTTTTTGATTCTTAATTGCCTTTATTTTCTTTTTTAATTTCTTTATTGATTAAGGTATTACATATGTGTCCTCATCCCTCCATTAAAACCTAAACCCCCCGCCCCACTCATGCCCTCACACCGCTGGTGTTCGTGTCCATTGGTTAGGCTTATATTCATGCGTACAAGTCCTTTGGTTGATCTCTCCTCCTTTCCCCCACCCTCCCCTATCTTCCCTCTGAGGTTTGGCAGTCTGATCGATGCTTCTCTGTCTCTGGATCTGTCTCTGTTCATCAGTTTATGCTGTTCATTATATTCCACAAATGAGTGAGATCATGTGGTATTTATCTTTCTCTGACTGGCTTATTTCACTTAGCATAATGCTCTCCAGTTCCATCCATGCTGTTGCAAATGGTAAGAGTTCCTTCTTTTTTACTGCAGCGTAGTGTTCCATTGTGTAGATGTACCAGTTTTTAATCCACTTATCTGCTGATGGGCACTTAGGCTGTTTCCAAATCTTAGCTATGGTAAATTGTGCTTCTATGAACATAGGGGTTCATATATCCTTTCTGATTTGTGTTTCTAGTTTCTTGGGATATATTCCTAGAAGTGGGATCACTGGGTCAAATGGGAGTTCCATTTTTAGTTTTTTTGAGGAAACTCCATACTGTTCTCCACAGTGGCTGCACCAGTCTGCATTCCCACCAGCAGTGCACAAGGGTTCCTTTTTCTCCCCATCCTCGCCAGCACTTGTCGTTTGTTGATTTGTTGATGATAGCCATTCTGACAGGGGTGAGATGATACCACACTGTTGTTTTGATTTGCATCTCTCAGATAATTAGTGACTTTGAGCATGTTTTCATATGTCTCTTAGTCTTCCTTCTGTCCTCCTTCGAAAAGTGTCTATTTAGGTCCTTTGCCCATTTTTATATTTTTACAATTTTTTAAAATTTCTTTATTGATTAAGGTATTACATATGTGTTCTCATCCCTCCATTAAAACCTACCCCCCCCCCCCCACTCATGCCCTCACTCCCCTGTTGTCTGTGACCACTGGTTAGGCTTATATGCATGCATACAAGTCCTTTGGTTGATCTCTCGCCCTTACCCCCACCCTCCCCTACCTTCCCTCTGAGGTTTGAAGGCTGATCAATGCTTCCCTGTCTCTGGATCTGTTTTGGTTCATCAGTTTATGTTGTTCATTATTTACCATAGATGAGTGAGATCATGTGATATTTATCTTTCTCTGCCTGGCTTATTTCACTTAGCATAATGCTCTCCAGTTCCATCCATATTGTTGCAAATGGTAGGAATTCCTTCTTTTTTTAGCACAGCATAGTATTCCATTGTGTAGATGTACCACAGTTTTCTAATCCACTCATCTGCTGATGGGCACTTAGGCTGTTTCCAAATATTAGCTATGGTAAATTGTGCTGCTATGAACATAGGGGTGCATATAACCTTTCTGATTTATGTTTCTAGCTTCTTGGTATATATTCCTAGAAGTGGTATTACTGGGTCAAATGGGAGTTCCATTTTTAGTTTTTTGAGGAAACTCCATACTGTTCTCCACAGTGGCTGCACCAGTCTTCATTCCCACCAGCAGTGCATGAGGGTTCCTTTTTCTCTGCATCCTCGCCAGCACTTGTCATTTGTTGATTTGTTGATTATAGCATTCTGACAGGTATGAGATGGTACTGCATTGTCATTTTGATTTGAATCTCTCAGATAATTAGTGACTTTGAGCATGTTTTCATATGTTTCTTGACCTTCCTTCTTTCTTCTTTTGAAAAGTTTCTATTTAGGTCCATTGCCCATTTTTCGATTGGGTTGTTTATCCTTCTTTTGTTAAGCTGTATGAGTTCCCTGTAAATGTTGGAGATTAAAACTTATTTGTGATGACATTGGCAAATATGTTCTCCCATGCAATGGGCTTTCTTGTTGTTTTGTTGATGGTTTCTTTTGCTGTGCAAAAGCTTTTTATTTTGATGTAGTCCCATTTGTTTATTTTCTCTTTAGTTTCCATTGCCCTAGGAGCATTATCAGTGAAGAATAATGTCTGATTTTTCGCTGCCTGTGGATTCCTCTAGTATTTTTATGGTTTCCCGTCTTATGTTTAAGTGCTTGATCCATTTTGAGTTTATTTTTGTGTATGGTGTAAGTTGGTGGTCTAGTTACATTTTTTTGCATGTATCTGTCCAATTTTCCCAACACCATTTGTTGAAGAGACTGTCTTGACTCCATTTTATGTTCATGCCTCCTTTGTCAAATATTAATTGAGCATAGTGGTTTGGGTCGATATCTGGGTTCTCTATTCTATTCCATTGATCTATATGTCTGTTTTTGAGCCAGTACCAGGCTGTTTTAAGAATAGTGGCTTTGTAATACAGCTTGATATCTGGTATTGATATTCCACCTACTTTGTTCTTCTTTCTCAGGATTGCTGTAGTTATTCGGGTTCTTTTTTTATTCCAGATGAATTTTTGGAAAGTTCGTTGTAGGTCTGTGAAATATGCCATTGGTATATTAATGGGGATTGCATTGAATCTGTAGATTGCTTTGGGTAGTATGGATATTTTGATGATGTTGATTCTACCAATCCATGAACACAGTATGTTCTTCCATCTGTTTATGTCTTCCTCTATCTCTTTTTTCAGTGTCCTGTAGTTTTCCACGTATTGGTCTTTTACCTCCTTCGTTAAGTTTATTCCTAGGTATCTTAATTTTTTTGGTGCGATAGTAAATGGGATTGCTTTTTAGTCTCTCTTTCTACAAGTTCACTATTGGTTTAAAGAAATGCCATAGATTTCTTGGCATTAATTTTGTATCCTGCTACATTGCCAAATTCATTTATTAAGTCTAATGATTTTTTGATGGAGTCTTTAAGGTTTTCTATGCACAATATCATTTCATCTGCGAATAAGGACAGTTTTAGTTCTTCTTTTCCAATTTGGATGCCTTTTATTTCTTCTTCTTGTCTGATCGCAATGGCTAATACTTCCAGTAATATGTCGAACAGGAGTGGTGAGAGTGGGCATCCCTGTCTTGTTCTTGTTCTTAGGGGAAATGGTTTAAATTTTTGTCCATTGAGTATGATGTTGGCTGTGGGTTTGTCATATATTGCTTTTATTATGTTGAGGTATGATCCTTCTATTTCCACCTTGCTGAGAGTTTTTATCAAGAAGGAGTGATGGATTTTGTCAAATGCTTTTTCTGCATCAATTGAAATGATTATGTGATTTTTATCTCTCAATTCGTTTATGTGATGTATCACGTTTATTGATTTGCAGATATTGTACCATCCTTGCGTCCCCGGGATAAATCCTACTTAGTCATGGTGTATGATCTTTCTGATATATTGCTGGGTCCGATTTGCTAGAATTTTGTTGAGGATTTAGGTATCTATGTTCATGAGGGATATTGGCCTGTAATTCTCTTTCATTGTGTTGTCTTTATCTGGTTTTGGTATTAGGGTGATGCTGGCTTCATAGAATGAGCTTGGAAGTGTTCCTTCCTCTTGAATTTTTTGGAATAGTCTGAGGAGGACAGGTTTTAGTTCTTCCTTGAATGTTTGGTAAAACTCCCCTGTGAAGCCGTCTGGCCCCAGGCTTTTGTTTGCTGGGAGCTTTTTGATGACTGCTTCACTTTCATCCATAGTTATCAGCCTATTGAGATCTTTAGAATCTTCCCAATTGAGTTTTGGAAGGTTGTGTTTTTCTAGGAATATGTCCATTTCCTCTAGGTTGTCTAGTTTGTTGTTCATAGTATTTTTTAAGGATCCTTTGTATTTCTGTGGGGTCTTTTGTTATTTTGCCTGTCTCATTTCTGATTTTGTTTATTTGATTCTTCTCTCTTTGCTTCTTGGTGATCCTGGGTAGAGGTTCATCAATCTTGTTTATCCTTTCAAAGAACCAGCTCTTGGTTTCATTGATCTTTTGTATTTTTTTTGGTCTATATTTCATTTATTTCTGGTCTGATCTTTATTATCTCCTTCCTTCCGCTTACTCTGTGCTTTTCTTGTTGCTCTCTTTCTAACTCTTTGAGTTGTAGAGTTCGATGATTTACTACCATTTTTTCTTGCTTTTTGAGGTAGACCTGTAGAGCCATGAACTTCCTTCTCAGGACTGCTTTCATTATGTCCCATAGATTTTGGATTGTTGTGTTTTTGTTGTCATTAGTTTCCAGGATGCTCTTAATTTCTTTTTTGATCTCATTGGTAACCCAGTCATTATTTAATAGCATGCTATTCAGCTTCCAAGTGTTTGATATTTTTGGATTGTTTTTATTGTAGCTTATTTCTAATTTTATGGCATTGTGGTCTGAGAAGATGCTTGGTGTGATTTCAAACTTCTTGAATTTGGGGAGACTTTGCTTGTCACCCAATATGTGGTCTATTTTTGAAAATGTCCCATGTGCACTTGAGAAGAATGTATATTTCGTGCTTTGGGATGCAATGTGTTGAAGATGTCAGTTAAGTCCATCTGATCTAGTGAGTCATTTAGGATTGCTGTGTCTTTGCTGATTTTTTGTCTAAAGGATTTATCCAGTGATGTCAGTGGTGTATTAAAGTCTCCTACTATGATTGTATTGTTGTTGATCTCTCCCTTTATATCTTCCAGGAGTTTTGTTATATATTTGGGTGCTCCTGCGTTGGGTGTATATATGTTTATCAGGGTTATATCCTGTTGTTGTATCAGTCCCTTTAGTATTATGAAGTGGCCTTCTTTATCTCTTGTTAGGCCTTCACTTTGAGGTCTGTTTTGTTAGATATAAGTATTGCTACCCCAGCTTTTTTTTCATTTCCATTTGTCTGAAAGATATTTTTCCATCCCTTCACTTTCAATCTGTGTGAGTCCCTTGTTATGAGGTGGGTCTCTTGTAGACAGCATATATATGGGTCGTGTTTTTTTTTATCCATTCAGCCACCCGATGTCTTTTGATTGGAGCATTTAGTCCATTTATGTTTAAAATTATTAATGAAAGGTACTTGTTTGTAGTCATATCTATTTTTTTGTCTGTGTTCCTTCTTACCTGTTTATTTCTTCTTTTTACAGTATTCCCTTTAGCATTTCTTGCATTGCTGGTTTGGTGGTGATAAACTCCCTTAGCCTTTTTTTGTCTGCGAAGCTCCTGATTTCCCCTTCAATTTTGATTGATAGTCTTGCTGGATAGAGTATTCTTGGATTCAGTCCTTTGCTTTGCAACACTTTGTATACCTCCTTCCATTCTCTTCTAGCTTGATGTGTTTCTGTTGAGAAATCATTTGATAATGTGATGGGGGATCCTTTGTAGGCATCCCTCTGTCTCTCTCTTGCCGCCTTTAAGATTCTCTCTTTGTCGTTAATATTTGCCATTGAAATTATGATGTGTCTTGGTGTGGGTCTTTTGGGATTGATCCTGCTTGTGACTCTGTACTTGTGTAACTTTTTTCTTGCCCATATCTGGGAAGTTTTCTGTCATTATTTCTTCAAATAGATTTTCTAATCCTTTCTGCTCTTCTTGTCCTCCTGGCAGTCCTATTATATGTATGTTACTTCATTTCATGTTGTCCCAAAGCTCCCTTAGGCTTTCCTCCTGCTTTTTAATTTTTTTCTCCAATTGCTGTTCACATTGAGCTTGTTTCTGTACCTGATCTTCTAACTCACTAATTTGGTTCTCTGCTTCTTCTAGTCTATTGTTGAAACTTTCCATGGTGTTTTTGATTGTAGCTATATCACTTTTCATTTCTCCCTGATTCTTCCTTAGGTTGTTGATTTTCTCATCCATCCGATGTATGAATTCCACGACCATTACTCTGAATTCTTTTTCTGTCATGTTGCATGCTTCAATTTCACTAATTTCCTTTCTTGGCGACTCCTCATTTTTTTTTCCTCTGTGGATTTTGTTCTCTCCCCATTCTGACTATCACCAGGAGGTTCAAACTTTGAGTTGCGTGGACCTGGGCCATGTGCCGTGGGAGCTTCGCACCACCTGAGTGTCACTAAAGTCCTCTGACACTAGGACGTTTGGCTGCTGTGGGTTGGTGGGAACCAGGCTCGCCCAGGGTCAGTGTTCCCAGCGTTCAGTGTGGTCTCCTGTGCGCACCTAGAATCATGGACCCTGACTGCACTGCGCTGTTGGCGTGTGACAGGAGTCAGAATTTCCCTGTGTCTGCACCAAGAATCGAGTATCAGAGTCTCTGTTGCCTTGTGCAGCTTCTCGCTGAGAATCAGGGTCCCCGTGTGTGCATCCACCAAGAATTGGAGTCACTGGCTCTTAGTGTGAATGTGCTGTGAGTCAGGGATCCCAGGCGCACACAGTAAGAAACAGAGTCAAGTCAGTGGTGCTCAGTGCTGCCTCTTGCCGGGAGAAT
This sequence comes from Plecotus auritus, assembly GCF_963455305.1. Taxonomy (NCBI): domain Eukaryota; kingdom Metazoa; phylum Chordata; class Mammalia; order Chiroptera; family Vespertilionidae; genus Plecotus; species Plecotus auritus. Next base: position 34,658,549 of record NC_137783.1, on the reverse strand, counting down.
CTGGGTCCTGGTCACCATGGGGGACTGGGTTGTACAGTAGCACTGTGGTGTGCCTGCGCTGCGGAAAACAGACTTCTGTGTGTGCTTGCCCAGAATCAAAGTCAGGTGGCACTGCCGCCTTGCTTGGGCTTCGGGTTGGTTGCCCGATTGCGTTGCGGGGAGTAGATTCCAGTCTCTGTGCGTGCGCTGGCTCAAATTCCTGTCGCAGCGCTGTCGTATGTGCGCTCACTCCCAAACTCAAATTCCCATAGGGACACTGCGGTCCCTGCGCGCGCTCCCAAGCTCAAGTTCCCTTAGGGGCGCCGCAGAGGGAGTGAGAGGCGGGTCTATCAGTTACTATGGTGCTATTCGTGATCCTGCAGGGAGTGGGATAGGCTCTGTGACTCACAGAAATCTGCAGTCGGAAAGTCTGGATTCTTGTTGTCTGTTGGTCTGAAACTGTGGTCGCAGTTCTCTGTCCCCAGTGGCTGCCGGGTCCTGGTTTTTGTCTGAGACGCAACTGGGTGGTGCTGAGGCCAGGATCCTAGTCTGAAGCAGCTCTGTTTCTCAAGATGATGTGGTCTCTCTGCCCACACTGGCTGCCCTGAAGTGTGCACTTTGTGCGCGGGGCTGCGCCGTCTAAGACTGCCCAGTTTGGCAGCCCCTTGGAGGACCTGCAGAATCTAATTGTCCCTAGCTCATACACGCACACACCACACACGTTTACACTCTCCTCTATGGTTCCCTCACTCTCTCACACTCCCTCCCTCCCTCCCTCCCTGCCGGTCACCATCTTCCAATCCTGAAAATTATTTTTTAAATCTCCTCCCACTTTTCTCTTCCTTTCGCCCTTTTTTCTTTCTGCACAACCAAGAACCTTCCATTCAAATTTGTTCAGACATGAGAGCAGGCCTCCTGTCTTCTTACTCATTTCAAAAAGGATGCCTCTACTATATTATTTTGTGTGTTGTAGTACATACCTTTGCCATGTAAAGGAGTTCCCCTTGTTTTTATTTTTTGCCTAGAGTTTTTTGTTATCAAAAATCTGTGCTGAATTGATTCCACCAGGATTTTGACCAAAAAAATATGTAATTTTTACTTCTCTTCCAAAACTTTTGTACTTGGTCCTTCCATTATCCTGGAGCTGATTTCCAGAGAATGTTTCCAGCTACATATGATTCTTTTAATAACAAGCAGATGTCTTAATGGTTTGATGACCGCAGACCACTTTTTCTATAACTTTGATTCTTTCTATGTCCCTATATTTAAAAATCTGCCTATGTGTGTGAATAAAATCCATATATTCCCAAGAAGTTTTTGGCTGGTGAAGAGTGCTAGGGACCAACTCACAAGACAGAATAATAAGTTTAGGCTGATCTACTTATCTCAAACTTACGACAATTCAGTAATTGATTTTCATAATATTATCAGAAAGTTTTAACTTATCCCCATAAGATAAGCCTCTCAGGATTCAGAATACCATTTTTTCTTAGGTAGTAAAAATCCACAGAATGATCCAGAAGGGGAATGAGGGGGTAAGTAATTATTTTCCATTTCTTTTGCAATAGTTGCAAATACCTCTCAGCTCCTCCACCCCTGAGGCTCCCAGATTAATTGTAACTACTCAAGGGCAAGGGCACCCTTTCTAGGATTCATTTGTCAGCAAAGATTATAGTGCTGCACTGTGTCAGTTCCTCCACGGCTACTCTCACACTGGTGGTTCTATAACTGTCAGTAAGATTTCTTAGATAGCCAGATAGCTATTGAAGTTCGTCAGAAGAACAAGATGGATTTTCTTTTATAAAAAGAATTAAGGTTAAACCAAACCAGAGCTCTAAATCTAAGGTACTGTCTCCTCAGGGTTTACGTCCAGACATTTCGGTTTGAAGGGCAGAAGCTTCTTAGACTGGAGTTCCTGGCTGGTTTACTGATCCGGTGGGATTATGTGGGTGATAAGCTGCCACTGTCCTTTTATGACTGAGAGCAGATTCTACCTATGAATATAAATTGGTGACTATACGGCATTTAATCCTAAAGATTTCCTGGGTAATAGACGTTCTCCTTCTGAAAATGTAGCCAAATGTCCATTTGTGCACTTCTGAGGTTTCATGTCAAATTGCTACAGCACAGAGTGCGTTGAAAGCTTCCAAACATGTCATAAAAATAGTAGTCCTCAATGATTTTCTTGAGAAAAAGGGACAAGACCGTGTATTAACCACTTTTCCTTTCATAGGAAGTTGAAAAATGAACTCCTAAGAGAAGTGGATCCAGCTGAGAGTTAAGCTACTCCCCGACCCAGGAGACTGAGGAACAGACTGGGAGCTATATCCACAGTAGTTTCATTGTTAATAACTCAGCAGACATCTGCAGGTTGCCTTCTCAGCTCTATTCTTTTGTAAGTGAACTGTTAATAGAAGATATCGGGGTGTTGATTATACATCCCAAAGTGATTATTGAAGCAGAATTCTCGCTTCTCAGCAGACAAGCAAGGACAGCGGCTTATAAATCACCAAGCTTGAGAACTGCTGGTGACACTGTTCATGATAGAGTCTTGGCAAATCTGAAAACCTCAATTATTGCTACACCAATAATTGTATATAACAGTCCTGATCCTTGAACAGAGTTAATGCCCATGTACCCATGAATAATATTTTTTTTTCATCCAGTTTTCCATTCTTCTGTGAAGTCCATTTCTCCAAAAGTACTATCACATCAGGTAAGTTACTTGTTTGGTTCTACATTTTCTAATAGGCTCTGAACTTCCAGAGGGTAAGCACTTTCTTATGTTCATCTCTGTATACCTAGTTCTTGGGCATATAGGTCACACTCAGCAAATCTTGGGTGGGAAAATGTTATAAATATTAATAGATGCCTCACCTCTTTTCCCCCACCAGTTATTATCTATTAGTGTCACTCTCCCTTCCTCTGGGCAGCTGAGCAGTCTGTTAAATTGTATATACATTTTTTGGGGACACTGTATATGTACTTAAAAAAAACATTTTATTTCTGAGGTCAGAGAGTGAATCTTGTCTTGTTGAAATAAAGATGTACTTAGCCCTGATTTCTCAAGCTGTCAGCTCTGGCCAAGGTGAGTCTTTAGCAAAAGAGATGATGTGACCCAGGGATACTATAGTCAGGTGGGGTCTTCAAGGAGCAGATTCAAGACTCAAGAAGCCTTCTCTTGACTCCTCTTTGAGTCTGAGTTTGCGGTCTGCTTTGTTCACCTATGACAGCCCATTCACATTTCTTTACAGTACAATGCGATGACCTGTTTATGTGTACAATGAACTTGGGACAGCCACACTTTAGACTATAAAGCAACTCTCTTCTTTTTAAAATTGCTGCAGTTTAGAGAATAAAGTTTGGGGTCACCGTATTTATGCAGCTATTTGTAGCATTAGCCCAGGTTCCTTCAGGGCAAAGTCCTGTCTGCATGTTGAACAGAGAAGCATATTGTGAGCACTCAAAGAAAGTTAACTGATTGGGCAAAAAACTTCATGAAATCTCAAATACAATTCTGTACATAAGCCAGAGTGAAGGAGAAATTCAAAGCAGCTGTATCAGTCAGGGTCCTTTCAAGAAGCAGGTGGCCCATTCAAAATGTGTGATTTAAAAAAAAAAAAAGAAAGAAAAAAACAAAATGGGTGATTTGAGGAGAGTTTAATAAAGAACTGGTTACAAAGGTGTGGAGAGATTTTGCTAAAACTCTAAGAGGTAACACAATACCAGGGGCGGGACTGTATTACCATAATCTGGAGTGGGATGAGAGAGGATTTGGGGGATTTAGGAGAGAGCTGTATGGTGAGGGTTGCCTGGTAGAAGCTGTGGTCTTCATTTGAGGGTTGCAGCTACCCCCACAATGATGCTGAGGGAGAGAGTTGGTGAATATACCTCAACCTTACTCTCTCTTTTTTCTTTTTTAAAACCTCTGGTTTTGTGCTCCCTTTAACTGCACTCAACAGGGAGCCAAGGTCATATACTCTGTACACATCCTGAGAGACAGCATCATATGGAAGGGTGGAGAGTGGGTCTGAGGGCAAATTGAAGATTTGCAACAGTTCTAGGGGAAAAAATATAGGACACGGGGGAGGGTAGAGGAGTTTAAAATACTCTCTGCAGTTAAGAAATGTGACAGTAACAATAATAGAATTTTTTGTGGCTCCTGGAATCACTGAAAGCAATGACCATAGTTTGTACTTATATTGTCTAAAATCTATATCTCCCAGTAGACTGTAAGCTCTTCAGGGGCAGAGACCACCAGCATCAGCACCAACAGTAGCTACTGACTGAATGAATAAATGGAAGACTCAATGGGAAGCCATGTGGCCACTTCAGAGAGGATGCAGCCCAGTTGAGGAGACTTCCTACCTTAAGCCAGTGTAAGCCCAGTACAGTCCTTCAAAGAATGGAGATTTTCAAAGATGCAGAAAGTGCTCAGGGAAGAGAGAGACTATATTCAGTAGATAAAATTTTCTGTTTACATGAAAGGGGTTAACTTTAGGAAGGAATGACTCTCCAGAGTTCATCATAATGTTCCCATTACAGACTGTCTGAATTATAATGAATTACTGTGCATTATATATAATTTTCTGTTAATTAAGTTTTGACCCAACACTATTCCAATAATTGTATAACAAGTCAGAGGATTGGACAGGTACATCTAACCCAGAGCTCATATACCCTCTGGAATGCTGGGCCGATTGGTGGGGAGCAGGGGTGGGGACGTGATGGTGTCTCAGTGTATTTTAGAAAAGGCAAAATTCTGTGACACTAACTACTAGGGGACTCAGGGAAGGATGCACTAACACAGGTGTTTCATTGTGTAGCCCTGCACAGCACTCGCTCTACTCAATGATCAGGGCCAGGTTTTTATTGCAAAATTAACCAGAAATAATGGTAAACAACCAGCACCTGGCCGAGTGAATGGGCTCAGTAAATAGTTCTTGCCTGTGGTGAGGAAGAGCCAATGGCATTGTATTGCTCTTTAACTGTTATTTTTTTCAGAGTCATATAGGAACAGCTTAGATGAATCATTTTTTATGTATTTTTATCTTTCCTGTGATCTTTCAAAGGCAGTAGGATGTACTAGAGGGCAAGGTTTAAATGCCTGCTGTGTGATCTTGGTTGAGCTGCTTAATCTTTAGTTCTGTCATCAGTAAAATGGAGATAACAGTAGTACCTAGCATTGCTTTGAGGATTTAGTAAATAAACATAAATATAAGTAAAGCATAGCACATAGTAAGTACCCCATAAATGTCCATTATTAATATTATCATTGATCAATTAACAAATATGAATTCAACGCACTCGGTTCATCTCTAATCTTGACTTTGGTAAAATCTAGTCATTTTTAAGGGCCATCTTGAGCCTGGAAAAAAACTTTGGCAAATACCTATCCTTAGTACTTAGTGTGAAATGAATACAAGGAGAAAGGATAGCCTTAGCAGACCACTGAGGTACATTAATAAAAATGTATGCTTAATTCCATGTTGAAGTTGTCAGTGAAATAGACTTACTTACTGGTGAATTTTGGATGGAGTTAATGGAGACTAACCTATGGTAGATCCAGGCAGTGGGTAGGCATTTTTTCTTGGCTGTGATGCTGAGGCTCTGCTCAGGAAAGCTGCAATAGCAGAGGGTCTGCCCCACAGACTTGTGAGGTGCTATACTCACCCTTTTAATGAAAATAACATAAGAGAGAAGAGCACAGTGAATGTTCCAAAACACGAGAGAAAATAGAGTTATAACAGTGAATAAGATAATGAAGTGATAGTTATTTATCAGTATAAAGAAAATACCATATTGATTACTCTCTATAATCTCATTTAACAACTTGCAGCAACCCTGATTGGCAAGTACCTTCATTTTATAGTTGAAGACATGGCAGGGAAGAGAAGATAAGTAACTGGGCACTAAAGGAGTACTGATATCTAAATAACTTGGTTAAATAACAGCCCGGTATGGTAGACTGGCATAAAACATGTTGGCAACACTGGACTAAGTTGAGTTCCTAAGTGGCAGAGTCAGGATGGGCACTCCAAAAGCCCTGGATCCTTCTGCCAAAGTGGTGTGGCGCTCCTCTGTCACTCACTAAGAAAGATTTCTGAGCGTGTGTTACAGGGGCAATTAGCTAAGTGCTGAAGGTAGAAACGGGGTCATGGCATGGTCCAGGTTGTTGTCACTGATTTATTTATAGCAGGATCTGCAGTCTTTGGCTTTGTTTCACTTGGTTCAAATAGAGTTCATTTGTGGAATTGAAAGGGGCACTATTCCAACCACAGAGCAGAGTCATCTGTGTTCATCACTACCAGGTATAATAAATAAGTTGAAGCAAAGTGGTGAATGGATGTGCTAGGAACTACCAGCTTTTCCACCATGGTAGCTTACAGTGAAAGGTAACCAACATATGTTTGGAAGGAGGCATCCCCAATAGCCCCTGACCACTCTGTGTTTCTCTAGCTCACCAACATTGAAATCACTGCTATTAACCACCGTCTATTGAGTATCTGTCTACTATATAATTAACACGTATAAGTCAAAACTTCCAATCATTATTTCCAATCCTCACCATAATATTGTAAAGTAGCTAATTTTACTCCCATTTTATACATGAAGAAACTGATATTGAGAGGAGTGACATGGAAAGTCATTAGCAAACTTGAGATTCGAACAAAGAAATGCCTGACTGTGAGACATCAGCCTTCATGTTGGCTCTGGTCATTTGACTCGGCATTTCTAAGACCGTATGTAATATAAGGAGGTGGAACACATACACCTAGGGTCTCCGGAGTACAGGCTTTACCATGAAAAGCAACTCTTCAAAGGGTGTGGGTCACGGAGAATAGGATACATTTAGAGGCTGTGGCCCTGTCAGTCAAGTTGGGCTCCCGTGTTGACTCGGTGGTCCAGAGAGTCTGTGTAGAAAGCAGATGGTCAAAAGTTGCTTGAATAAAATGCCATGGACTGGAACACATAAGAAACTTATAAACCCTAACTTATTACATTTCCTCAGGGAAAGATATTGAACCCCCCACCCCCTAAACATTTGATTTTAAAATGTGAATTTCTGGGTTATTGTACTGTACCTTTTAAAAAAATGTTTTCATTGATTTTAGAAAGGGAGGGGGAGATAGACTAGAGAGAGAGAATCATCTATTGGCCACCTCCTGTATACCCCCTAGTGGAGATTGAGCTCAGTACCCAGGCATGTGCCCTGACTGGGAATTGAACTAAGACCTGCTGGTTCATGGGTTGATGCTCAATCACTGAACCACACTGGCCTGGCATGTTGTACTTTTTACTTCCTGGCCCATTAAAATAAATCGTGAGGAATAAGTGAAGGGGAGAAATCCAATTTAAAAGAAATGCCAGCAGCAAATGGGACAGCAGGTGCAGTTGGTAATTTTAACCTAATGGTGGGAATGCAAGTGGAAAATTATGCTGAAAACTTCCTATTTGATAGCATTTATTTGAATTACAATGCTAAGGACTTGTGACAAAGTTCTTTAATCCCAGCTCTCATGTAATAGACTTATTTTGTGGAGATAACAACTAAGATATTCAAGTTGACTTGCTAAATGTTGTATGTTTCTCTTTGATTATTAATTGTGATTTTGGCAAGGCTCAATTACTTGCATGATTTTGGTTGTAGTTATGTAGGACTTATTGGCTTGGAAATAAATAGCACTATATTCGGGACAAGTCACAATGTCCAAAGCCTCTGTTTTCCCACTGATAAACGAAGAGGTGTCATAATAGATAATGCCTAAAATTCCTTCCATTTTCACATTATAAATTGTTGGTATGGAAAGTAATAATTTCAGATATTTTTGGTGGAGTGGGGGCCATGTTTTCTATTGGCTTAGGAGTTTTTCAGAAGCATATGTTTCATTTAGTTTGAGCAGACAAAGTTTAGAGAGGAAACCAGAAATATCAATAATTTTTCTTTGGGTAATAGGTGTCCTGTGGTATTCTATCAAAATCACCCAGCCAGTGTGGCTCAGTGGTTCAGCATTGACCTATGAACCAGGAGTTCAGGGTTCCGTTCCCAGTCAGAGTACACGCCTGTGATGTGGGCTCGATCTCCTCTGTGGGGCGTGCAGGAGGCAGCCAATCAATGATTCTCTCTCCTCATTGATGTTTCTATCTCTCCCTCTTCCTTCCTCTCTGAAATCAATAACAATATATTTAAAAAGAAATCTATTTCTTTCCTTTAAAAAGCAAGGATTTCTTGACAAAATGAATGGTCTTTTCCCTCATACAGAGAGTGATGGTGTAATTGGTAGTTTGATGTCCAGGGGTTCAAGATTGTCCCTTTCAAAAATGGATGTCAAATATTTTTTTTTAAATTTTTTAATTTTTTTAATTTAATTTTATTTTTTTTTAATTTTTTTTCTTTTAAAATTTTTTAATTGTTTGAAGTATTACAAATAGTAGTACATATGTCTCATTTTTTTTCCCATTGACCTCCCCCCAGCCTCGCCTTCCCCCCAGTACATGCCTTTACCTGCGCCCCCCCAGTGGCTTTTATCCATTGGTTATGCTTATATGCATGCGCACAAGTCCTTCAGTTGATCTCTTCAAACCCCCCCCCCCCAAAACCTCCTCTGCCTTCCCGCTGTAGCCCGACAGTCTGTTCAATGCTTCTTTGCTTCTGTATCTATTTTTCCCCCCTTTTCTTTCCTTTAAAGAATCTTGCCTCTGCAGACTAGGAATAAACATATAATTACAAAAAATGTTTGAGTCCCAATTTCAATGTCCAACAGTTCTGAGTCCCCGTTTCAATGTCAAACAGTTCCTTATGTGTACATGTCAGCAATGATATCTGGATGGTGGGCACATGGTGGCAATGCAGGTCCGACCCTCTCTGGTTTGGTCCTAGGCAACCTGCTGCGTTGCACAGCTTCTGACTGCTAGCGTGGCAAGGCGTCGTCAGCGTCTCCCATCTCTGGACTGTTTCTCCTCTTGTCTTCCTGGTTGGAGCAAACCTGTCAATTCCTCTCTGTTGCAGGAATCCACATGGTCTTGGAGTTGTTTTCTGAAAATATACAAACATATTCTCGACCAAAAGTTAATAAAGGAATCTTTTCTATATAATTGATTTGGGATCCTTTTTATTTTTGCCCAAACGATTTTCCTTTGTCTTATTTAGACACCATGTGTGTTTTTCATGGTTGTTTTGCTTTATCGGGGGGATCTCTGCCCTTCCCCGCTGCAAACTGTCTCACCAGCTGCGCCTCCTTTGCCAATTCAGGCTGGATTCCACTCGTTTCAGCTGCTCCCTCTATCTGCTCCGGGACAAGGCTCAGGACACGTCCGTCTATTCTGCCGCCATTTTTCTCCTCCTGGATGTCAAATATTTGAGGAGCAATAGACCCTGGACTTCCCTTACCCCACTCTCCTTATTACTCCCTTAGCCCAGTCCCACTTTTTGAAAAAGATGATATTGATATGCCATGGAACAAGTACATTTTGGGAGATTATACATACACTAGAGGCCTGGTGCATGAAAATTTGTGCACTCGGGGGCAGGGGTATGTGTGTCCCTCAGCCTGCCCTGCACCCTCTCACGGTCCAGGAGCCCTCAGGGGATGTCCTACTGAGGGAGTCTGGCCTCCCTCTGTGGGAGGCGACCAGGTGGGCCGATCAGGGGATGTGCCACCCCCATCACCCTGCTGCTGCCGGTGGCCTCCCTCCACTGACACTGGTCACTGCTGGTCCCCCTTCTCCCCATTGCCATCCTCTCCCTCTGCCCGCTGGCATGTGCTTTGGCTGGCTTGGCACCGCCTGCTTGCCGGCCCTGCCCCCCTGCCAACTGGTTATTCCTCCATTCGGTCTATTTACATATTATGCTTTTACTATATAGCATAATATGTAAATAGCAACAGGTGTATGATACATGTACTTTAGCAACAGGTGTATGATAATTCATATACTTCTTCCTATAGTAGGAAAGATGCTAGAAAATTATAGGCCCAAAGTATTATTTACTATGTACCACAGGGTTAACCAAATAACTAACTGCAAACTAAATTGATTATAAAGATACAAAAGTAATAGTAATTTATAACTTATTTAAAATTTTATTAAAATTTTTTCCAGCTTTATTGAGATATAATTGACAAATAACATTGTGTAGACTATAATGGATACAATTTAATGATTTCATATATTATGACATGATTACCACAATAAGGTTAACTAACACATCCAATCACCTCACATAATTACCTTTCTCCCCCTTTTTTTGGGTGGTGAGATCTATTCTCTTAGCAAATTTCAAATATAGCATATGTATTGTTGACAGTAATTTATAATTACAAATGAAAGTACCAGCAACTGAAAACAATGAAAAACAATACAATGGTTATTTTGTTCTGGTAAGAAACAGGAATTCAAGCGACATGCAGGTGTCTAGTGAGAGGCTTGCTATACTGAATTCGGTTTTTCGGTAAACTTTTGTTAACATGTGGCATGGGAATGTCAAATTCTCTTAACAGCAGCAGACCTGGAGGTGCTCTGCCCGCTCCGCCCAGAACCTCTTGTATCTTCTTTTCCTTTGCGCACCCCTTCCCTGGCTTCTGTGAGCTCTTGCTTCTCTTGCCCACACCTGTGGTTCTCTTAGGGGGCTTGCCCTCCAGTCCTGGAGATCCTTTGCCTGTGCATAAAAAATACCAGAGAATTTACCTGCACACAGGGTGAGATTTAGCCCATGATGGACAGGTGCCTCGTCGGTCCCAACCTTGCCTGGAATCAGGACAAATTCTGGGGTGTAGCTTTCACTTCTGAGTTCCCTGCAGGATCAGGCTGAAGCGATCCTCTGGGGAGCTTTGCCTGAAATCCCATCCTCACTTGGCTTCTGCTATCAGGTCCTGCTTCTGCCATTCCTGATTGGTTACCATTGGAAGCACTTCCCAGATGAATAGTTTGCACATGAGTTCTTTTCATCTCAGGGTCTGCTTTGAGAGAACCCAATTCAGAATCCTTTTATAACTGATCTAGCCGATTACAAAAAAGTGGAATGTGGTTTCACATAAAAATAAAAACTTGTACTTGGCCACAGAAGCTCTCACAGATATCCTGAGACTTTGAATCACACATATACCTTTAACTGTCTTGATTTAAAAGCAAAATGAGTAGTAAGTGGATCAGCATTTTCCCCCAGGGAATCTCTAGAGTGCTTCCCAGGCTGTAGGCATCGAAGGCTAAATCCCATGCGTTCAGTGCTTCATCAACCCCAGCTGCATGTTACAGAGTAATTTGCCACCTTCAGATTACCCTCACAGTTTAATATTTGCTTTGATTTCAGTGTCTGCTTATGATGTTGGTGAAATATGATACTGTGAAATTAGATAGTTCTCTAAAGGCAAATAAAAAATATTTCAAGGTTTTATTTCTTAGAAAGTGGGTTTTGATAGAGCAACATCTTGACAAACAGTGTCCAGTTCTATAGTTAGGCCCCTCTTCTTCCAAACTCCAGTTTTATTTCACTGAAGAGCAATGGACCCAGCGTCATAAAGAAGTTTCCCGGGGCTCCTAAAATAACCTTTCCCCTGAGCCTCATGCATCCAGGCATCCAACTAATGTAATGTTTTCACAGCAGGATTCTCTGCACGTTGAGTGATGTTGCCTTTTGCTGGAGCTCTCAGCAGTACAGCTCTTCCACCTAGTTGCACCCAATTTCACTGATCAGTAGCTCTGGCTTAGCTTCACCCTCATATATTCAATAATTCAGTTGGCAGGTGCAGAGCAGACACATTTAAAAAGGAATTGCAACATCTTGGAAGAACCGGGAAAATACTGTTTACTGTCTTTGGCTTTTGACATTTAATTTGGACATGAGGAGGATCAACAGTTTCAGCATATTCTGGCATTAGAAATATTTAGTATTATTTTAAAATTAATTAGATTTTGCTTGGCTGATGCGGCTCAGTTGGCTGAGCATCATCCCATGCACCAAGAGGGTCGCTAGTTTGATTCCCAGTCAGGGCCCATGCCCGGATTGTGGGCATATACCCAGTAGGGGGCATGCAGGAGGCAGCCGATTGATGTTTCTCTCTCATTGATGTTTCTAACTCCTTCTCCCTCTCCATTCCTTTCTCTTCCTTTTTTTAAAAAATATATTTTATTGATTTTTACAGAGAGGAAGGGGGAGAGATAGAGAGTTAGAAACATCAATGAGAGAGAAACATCGATCAGCTGCCTCCTGCACACTTCCCCCTGGGGATGTGCCTGCAACCAAGGTACATGCCCTTGACCGGAATCGAACCTGGGATCTTCCAGTCCACAGGCCAACGCTCTATCCCAGCCGTGGGCAAACTACGGCCCGCGGGCCGGATCCGGCCTGTTCGGCTGTTCTATCCGGCCCGCGGAGCCGAAAGATCGGAGGGTTCTCTTGCTTTCCCCTCTGCTCCTTTACTTTGAATTTATATTAGTTCACACAAACACTTCATCCATGCTTTTGTTACGGCCCTCCAGTCTAGTTTAAGAACCCATTGTGCCCCTCGAGTCAAAAAGTTTGCCCACCCCTGCTCTATCCACTGAGCCAAACCAGTTAGGGCCCTTTCTCTTTCTGAAATCAATAAAATAAATAAAATCATACTAAAAAATAAAAATAAATTAATTAGATTTTTATTCTCTTGCAAAATGGTTTCAATCTGTTGATTCCTTTAATATATCAGGATATCAGCAGGTTGTTACGATATGGGCAGTCACTGGCCATGGAGTTGGGCTCATCCAGGCCGGGAACAGACCAGAATTTGAAAATGAGTGAGCATTCCCCCTCAGAGAATCATCTTTCTGAAACTGCATTCAGTCTTGGCAGCTGTGATCAGAGGAAGACATTTATTGAAAAAGATTTTATCTACACTAATAAAAGAGAAACATGCAAATTGACCATCACTCCGCTATACCCACCGGCCAATCAGGAGCAAGTATGCAAATTAACCCAACAAAGATGGTGGCGGCCACAGAGCTGGAGCGAGCAGGAGGCTTGGGTTGCCCCTGGTGATGGAGGAAGCCAAGTTTCCCACCCGCACTGGCCGGCCCTGGCCTCCGCTCAAGATAAATACATCCCAGATACCTGCTTCCAGCCAGCCCTGGCCTCTGCTCAAGGAGGTGCTGAAAAAAGAAAAAAAGAAAAAAAGGAGGGGCTGGGAGCTTGGGTCACTGGGGGTGTGTGGCCAGCCTGCAAACAGCCATCAGCCCCTCACCCAGGCTGGCCAGGCACCCCAGTAGGACCCCCCACCCTGAAGGGGCTGTGGCCAGCCTGCAAACAGCCATCAGCCCTCACCCAGGCTGGCCAGCCACCCCGGCGGGGACCCCCACCGTGAAGGGGTTGTGGCCAGCCTGAAAACAGCCCTCAGCCCCTCACCCAGGCTGGCAACACCCCCATGGCCCGATCCCTGTAAACGGGCAGTTGAACATCCCTCGAGGGATGCAGATTGGAGAGGGTGCAGGCTGGGCTGAGGGACACCCCCTCCCCCCGTGCACGAATTTTGTGCACCGGGCCTCTAGTTTTAAGATAATTTTAAATCTATAGAAAAGTTGCACAGGCAGTAGAGAGAATGTCCCTTCACTTAGCTTCTCCTAATGTGAACATCTTCTTATATAATAAAGAGGTAATATGGAAATGGACCATCATGCCAACATACAAGATGGCTGCCCCCATGTGGACACAAGATGGCCGCCACAAGATGGCCGGCAGGGGAGAGCAGTCGTGGGTGACCAGGCCAACAGGGGAGGGCAGTTAGGGGAGACCAGGCCTGCAGGGGAGGGCAGTTAGGGGCAATCAGGCCGGCAAGGGAGCAGTTAGGCATCAATCAGGCTGGCAGGGGAGTTGTTAGGGGGTGATCAGGCTGGCAGGTAGAAGTGGTTAGGGGCAATCAGCCAGGCAGGCAGGCAAGCAGTTGGGAGCCAGCAGTCCTGGATTGTGAGAGGGATGTCCGACTGCCCATTTAGTGGGATTGAGGGTCCCAGATTGGAGAGGGTGCAGGCTGGGCTGAGGGACACACGCCCCCATGCACGAATTTCGTGCACCGGGCCTCTAGTCATATATAACCATGCTCCAACTTTGTCAAAACCAAGGAATCAACATACAATAGTAAATATAGACTTTATTTGGATTTCTGCAGTTTTCTCTGACTGTTCTTTTTCTGTTCCAGGATCCAATCCCACACCCCACAATGTATTTGGTCATCACATCTCCTTAGTCCATACAGATACTTAAAAAAAAAAATCTCTTCAGATGATATATATGTGGATCTGAGCATCTGTGGAGCCAGGCTTTCTGGGTTTCAGTCATGGTTGTGCTTCTAATTAACTTGGTAACTTCCAGCAAGTTATTAAACCTTGTTGTGCCTTATCTGTAACTTGGGGATATTAATAATACATAATCTGTACTTGAGAACTCTGATCATATTAACCTCATATGGTATTGTGGGGACAGATCAAGTGAGGTTATGCAAAAGAGCTTAAAACAACACCAAATCCTTAAGAGTTTGGGACCCATTGTTACTTGTATGGTTATTATTTTCACCATATGTAAGCCTCTAGCTATCAAATTAATTCATGTCTTGTGTGGTCACAGATTATTCCTTTTTAAATAATTATTTTCTTGAATAGAAATAATGCACATGGTAAAAAATATTCCACCAACACTAAAAAATGCAGAGTAAAAACCATTTTTCCTTTTCATCTTCCCTCCTCTCCTCCACCCATTGCACCAGATAACCACTGTTATAATTTCTTATACATCTTCTGGAAAGGTTTGATACAAAGAAATATATTTCTCTAACTACAGCTAGAACTCTTAAAAAGGTGATGAATAATAAAGGCTGAATATTATCCAAAAGGGCAAAACGAGGTTTATCTCATATGTATTTTGACTAATAATAGTATTAGCTGTACTTTATTGAGCACTGGCTATGTGGCAGGTATTCTGCTATGTGTCCTCTCTGTCAATATATTACCTCACTTAAAATAATAATAATAATAATAATAATAATAATAATAATAATAGTCCCTGTGCAGTAGGTACTCTCAGCATCCTCAATTTACAATTTAAGAAACTGAGGGCTGGAGAGGCTAATTAGCTTCCTCAAGGTAACCCAGCTATAAATGATAGAACAGGTGAAAATGTTTTAGGAAAACAAATCAGAACACAAATACATTGAATTTCTTTCTTTGAATTCCTCCTCTTATTTTACCTTTCCTTTCTGTCGCCATCTCTGTCCTCTGGAAACAGGTCATAATTTGGACTGTTTGCCCAGACTTCACTTTAGTTCACCCCCTATCCTCTTCTCATCTGCTCTTTCTAAAATGCTACTTTCATCAAGCCTCTTGTTTGCTCAGAAAGCCTCATTAGCTCTTCACCTCCACCTAGAGAATCAAGTACAAATCATTTATCCCTGCCTCCTAGGTCTTCATCATCTGGCTTCATCTAAGCCATCTGGTCTTCTTTCCTCCTGTGAGCTCAACACACTGTATCACACAGAAGAATACTCAGTAAACGAGTGTAGAATTGAGTAATTGATAGGCTTACCTTATAAAAACTACTCCATAGTTTCTTTAATGACAAGTCTGGAAAAAAATTAAAAAAAAATCCTTCATAGAAAATGAGGGGTTTTAACAATTTTAATTTCCAATTTGGATGATTTGAATAGTGCAAGATTACATTTTCTGTGACCCACATTAATTGTATTGTTTGGAGCTACAGAATAATTATTGATTGAAAATTTGGGAAGGTGAACAGGCAGCTATAATTTCTGATTTCTTATTCTGGGGAGCCAGAGTTTGAGACTCTGGGGCTTTTCCTTAAAGTGGAGCAGACTCCAACAGCTCAACCTTCCCTTGGAAGAGAAGGCTGGACATGAAGGTACAGTTACTTGATAGCTTGGAGATTGGAAACTCACCATCATGGAGCCAAGTGTAGGCATCACGAAGAAAGGAGTATGAAGCACATGTTATCCTATCTAATAAAAGATTAATATGCAAATTGACCATCACTCCAACACACAAGATGGCTGCCCCCATGTGGTCAAAGATGGCTGCCCCCATGTGGACATAAGACGGCCGCCACAAGATGGCCAGCAGGGGAGAGCAGTTGGGAGGGACCAGGCCTGCAAGGGAGGGCAGTTGTGGGCAATCAGGCCAGCAGGGGAGGGCAGTTAGGAGTGACCAGGCCGACAGAGGAGGGAAGTTGGGGGGGACCCAGGCCTGCAGGGAAGGGCAGTTGGGGGGGACCCAGGCCTGCAGGGGAGGGCAGTTAGGGGTTACCAGGCCTGCAGGGGAGGGCAGTTAGGGGCAAACAGGCTGGCAGGGGAGCAGTTAGGCATCAATCAGGCTGGCAGGGGAGTGGTTAGGAGTGATCAGGTTGGCAGGCAGAAGTGGTTAGGGGCAATCAGGAAGGCAGGCAGGTGAGCAGTTGGGAGCCAGCAGTCCTGGATTGTGAGAGGGATGTCCGACTGCCCGATCCTATCAGGATCAGGCCTAAACGGGCAGTCAGACATCCCTCGAGGGGTCCCAGATTGGAGAGGGTGCAGGCTGGGCTGAGGGACACCCCCCCCCCCATGCACGAATTTCATGCACCGGGCCTCTAGTCTCATATAATCTCACAGATAAAATCTTATCACACAGGTTTAAGGATCTGTTTATCTCTCATTTGACTTTCTTTTCCATCAGATTCCTTGAAAGAGGGACTGCCTGTCTTGCCATCCAACCTGAGAATCTAGCACAGTGCCAGGCACATAATATAGGTCCTTATAAATAACACAACAAATGAACATTTGAACTTATTCCACCTGCAAATATAGCGTGTGCATTAGTCCCTCCGGAACACAGGTGAGTGAGCTATTCTGGCAGCTGCTCCTCTGGGAGAAATACAGGTGAACCCACCTCTTGGTTCATCTATGTAAGAGCAGCTAAGTTTTAAACAGAATGATAAACCTTAGAGGAAGGGCATCTTTTTATCTGTTTTGTTATTTCCAGTGCTGCCTCTGCTTCAGGGGACCATAATCATAGGTCACATGGAGAGGAGGGCATCACCTAATTGCCCTGAAATTATCTGGAGCACTTAGGAGTTGTTAAATGTATTCTTGATAAGAATCTGACAAAAACGGACCCATTTATCCACGAGGCCATCAACCAGCTTCATGGATGATGCTGGCTGCAGTTCATGCAGAGTCTGTTAGCAGTTAGATTCCTGGTATTTGTGTGTTTGTTTTCTTTTAATCTCTTGCAATCAGAGAACTGGGGCTAACTTATGAGACTGCGGTCTGGGCTGATTTTGCTGGGCAAGCCTCTGTAAAATAACTTGTCGTTTTCTACAGGAACTATACAGTAACTGTAGAAAAATATTCTAAGCTGTGAGCATATTTGATGGTACTGATGGGTTGCCATGGACACATCTGCACAGTCTCACATGTCTTACCCTTTACATTATTTTATTTCTATAGTTTCAGGATTACTTTAGACTGAGGTTCATTCAATCTGTGCCAACTTAGTAAATGACAACACAGTTCTTTTAATTGTTCAGGTTAAAACATTGGGGTTGTCTTTGACTCTCTCTCTGTCTCTCTCTCTCTCTCTCTCTCCACACCAAGCCCTTCAGAAAGCACTGTCAGCTCTTCTCCAAAATATATCATCACCTCTACCTTATCTTAACCTGTAATTAATTGGCTTTTGCTTGAATTGTTCCAGTATCTTCTCAACTGCTTTCCCTGCTTCTATCTTGCTTGTACTGCTATGGTTATTTTCTACACAGTATCAAGTGGGATCCTTTTAATATAGAGTTAAATTATTTTCTTCTTCTATCTTAAGTTTTCCAAGGGTTTCCCATTCCCCTTAGTGGGCCATGTATGTGGATGTTATGACCAGCTGACTTGACCACTCTCAGAAGGGAATGAACAAGTGTGCTAGGTGCCTTGCATGGCTTTTTGATGAAGAAAAGATCATTCCAACTTTTAGACTCTAGATGGCACTCTGGGATTATGCAAAGTTTTGCTTGGCTTCTCTCTCTCTCTCTCTCTCTCTTTCTCTCTCTCTCTCTCTCTCTCTCTCACACACACACACACACACACACACACACACACACATACATTTTGGGGCCCAAATTTTGCAGTCATTTCAGGCTGAGACCTTATGTAGCCTGGACTGAGACAATGATATTTCATTTAAAAATGTTAGCAGGCAAACTATAGCTTAGACAAAATAAACAGGAAAGATTCCGGATTTCCTAAGAGAAGCACTCAAATGTCTGCTGCTTGAAATGTTGAATCACCTGAGTTTGGGGGGTCAGAGTTGGGTGGGGTGGGGGAAACATCTGGGGGCTCATACTCCCTGTTGGGGCTTGTGTGCACAGCTGAGGGGTGTCTGGGCAGAGGCTTTGGCAATTTGGAAAAATAGTCCAAAGTCTTAAAAAGTTTTATCCAAATTCATCATATTTACAAAATACCTTATATTTTCTTTTGCGGCTGAGGATGAGCTCATTAATTAAGAATTTAGATACTGCTGAAACCATTTTGGCTCAGTGGATAGAGCGTGGGCCTGCGGACTGAAGGGTCCCGGGTTCGATTCCGGTCAAGGGCATGTACCTTGGTTGCGGGCACATACCCAGTGGGAGGTGTGCAGGAGGCAGCTGATCGATGTTTCTCTCTCATCGATGTTTCTAGCTCTCTATCCCTCTCCCTTCCTCTCTGTAAAATATCAATAAAATATATTTTTTAAAAAAAGAATTTAGATACTGTCCGTAGATGGTCAGCAGGTTACAAGTGCGTGTGTGTGTGTGTGTGTGTGTGTGTGTGTGTGTGTGTGTGGGCACTGAGGGTAGAAGGAGCCAGCTCTTCCCTTTGAAGTTGTGAGAATTAAACCGTGTGTATATATGAGTGCGTGCGTGCGTGCGAGAGAGAGAGAGAGAGAGAGAGAGAGAGAGAGAGAGAGAGAGAATGGTTTCTTCATGACTCTTAGGGCAGTGGGGATAACCAAGTGAGACCAGCTCCAGGTCTTCTGGAAGGCCAACCCCCCTCCATGCTATAAGCCCTGAGGGAGCAGCTAGCTCCTGAAGGGGCCCCTGGGCCTCTCTTGGGGCTGTCACTCTGGAGAGGCTGCCACTTCAAGGCTCTGGGAGGACCCAGTATGGAAGCCAAGAGAGTGTGTCCTGCGCCATGTCCTCCCAGGTCTGCACGTGGCACATATGGCCAGCCAGGGCTTAGAGGGGCAGGTGAAATCAGTTACTCATCATGCGTCTAAGGATGTCTGGGGCACCAGGATAGAAACAGTCAGAACTGTTTCTTGAAGCATGTGTTTGGTTTTCATCAGTTTCTCTTGTGAAGGCGGGAGGGCTTGGAAAGTTCCTTCTGGGCATCTTCTTTTGCCCTGACTATAATGAGGATTGCGTTCTAGCCTTGCAGGTAAGGGAGTCATATGGGGCAGGTTAACAAATAAAATGTTATACAGATCAGTTTCTTCATCTGAACTCTCCAAGAAAAAGAATGTACTGAACAGAGTTAAACAGGCATAGAAAACTTGCTTTGAGGTTGTTGCAGTAGGGGAGAGAGACTGAACTCAACTGTGCTGAGATAAAATGTGGGTATGGATTAAAATGCTGGAGTGAGCCAGTGGCCAAGAACGGGAAGATGGTAAGGGGAAGCTGGTCAAGGTGATGAGGCCTTCTGTGTTTGCTAATTGGCACTTGTAGGAGTTAGTTCCTACCCTCCCTCGGAGACTGGGAGATAGGAATCTAGTATCTTTCTGATACTAGATTTCAAAGGAATGGCTCCCAGACCCATAAGGAAGATTTACATCTCAAAGGGGAGAGAAAGAATTTAGGATGAAAAGTTTTCTGAAGTAAATGCTCTGAGAAAACAGAAAGGTCAGGGATCTAGAATCGGAAAGAAACTTGTCTAAGTTTTAGTTGAGCTCAGATGGATGTTAAAACATTTTATCCAAATTCTTTGTATTTACAAAATGTCTTATTTTTTTCTTTTCTTTTGAGGCTGAAGATGAGCTCGTTAATTAAGATTTAGATACAGTCGGTAGATGGTCAGCAGGTTACATGTGTGTGGGTGGGTGGACATTGAGGGTGGAAGGAATTAAACTGAGTTCTTCCCATTGAGGTTGTGGGAATGAAACTGTGTGTATATATGAGTGTGTGTGTGTGTGTGTGTGTGTGTGTGTGTGCGTTGAGAGAGAGAGAGAGAGATAGAGAGAGAGAGAGAGAGAGAGAGAGAGAGAGACACACCCTGGGAGTACAATAATATATTGATGCCATTGGAATTATGTAGGGATGTAGGGGTTAAATGGCATGAGGTCTGTAATGCATGAGCAGAGGGCCTGGTCGGGCAAACGGCAGCTGCTCTGTTGTTGATGATTAGGATGTTGATTGACAGAATTCAATACTTCAGTTCCACCCGAAGACCTCTCCCATACATCATTTGTGAAAAAGAAAAAGTATAAAATAATCCTTGTTTTTGAAAAGCTAACTATATATAAATAAGATATATTGTACAAGCCCATATGTACATGGAGAGAAAAAGCTAGAGGTTATATTCTGGAATCGAAACCAAGCAAGCAAACAAACAAACCACTCTTCTCTTCAGAGCCTCAATTCCAAAATAACACAGGCAAACACTTATGCATAGAGTCTGTCACATAAGAGAGCGGCATCCGAAGACCTATTTTTTACTTAGTTTGTCTTCTGTCCGGAAGGTCAAAGCACAATCAAATAAATGAAGTCAGTCTCTTGACCATTGCTCTGCATGGCTTGCTGCTTACTCTGAGGCTGCGACTGTTGCCTGTATACACGTATTTCCTACTTTCTTAAAAGTGAGGGGACATTTCTTGTTGTTTCATCTTGGCCTCACAAGAGAGAAGGGTTCATTCTAAGCAGTGTTTGACAAGAGCTGCTAACTGTGTAGAAACTTAGCCTCTTTCCCATCACTCAGTGGAGACCATCATGACTTGATGTCTGCCCTGATGTCTTTCAAAGGGGCTCCTTCGGAATTGAGTATTTCAGAAGCAGAGGGACAGGTACTTTCCGGGTTGTTCTGTAACATGCTGAGCTGGAAGAATCCTGCATGGGAGGACCTCTGAGGGGTCATTGCACTTAAGCATGAGGAGACTGAGGCTCCGTATCTTCCCGAAAGCAATCTTGTTTTTGATAGCATTGTAAGAGTGTTGGCTCTGTATAATGGAAGAAAAATATATTTAAGTCTAAATTCTTCTAATTTATTACTTCCTCCTTTATATTAATTCACTCTGCTTTCTACCATAAATCCAATTGTATGATAGAATGTACTTACTCTGATTCCAAATGAATAAACACAGATTTTATTGGTATAAGTAATCCTTTATGGTTTTAAAAAATTTTCATAGGAATGATCTCATTTAGCTCTTACCGCACCCTTTTATTGTTATTTTACAGAAAGTTGCTCAGGTCATTCATTTTTTGGTAAATAGATCTTAGGACAGCCGTGGGCAAACTACAGCCCGCGGGCCGGATCCGGCCCGTTCGGCTGTTCTATCTGGCCCGCGGAGCCAAAAGAGCGGAGGGTCCTCTTGCTCTCCCCTCTGCTCCTTTACTTTGAATTTATATTAGTTCACACAAACACTCCATCCATGCTTTTGTTCCGGCCCTCCGGTCCAGTTTAAGAACCCATTGTGGCCCTCGAGTCAAAAAGTTTGCCCACTCCTGTCTTAGGACCACAGGGTACTCTGAGTTCAAATCTGTGCTTGCTCTGTTAACACCATAGTGCCTATTAAATTTCTAGTTTAGGGAGCAAAAGTTTAGCCATTAATTCTCAGTAGTTAATTTGTCTTCCTTTAGTAGTAAGAAATAATCTTCCAGTCACTTTCCATTCTCCCCTCTACTGATACCTGGAAACCAATAATATACTTTATATCTCCATGGATTTACCTATTCAGGATATTTCATATGAATAGAATCATATAACATGTGACCTTTTATGGCTGGCTTTTTATTAGCAAAGTAGAGGCCTGGTGCATGACTTTGTGTACCAGTGGGGTCCCTCGGCCTGGCCTATGGAATCGGGCCAAAAGCAGCTCTCTGACATCCCCCGAGGGGTCCTGGATTGCGAGAGGATGCAGGCCAGGCCAAGGGACCCCACCAGTGCATGATCGGGGCCGGGGAGGGACATGGGAGGTTGGCCAGCCCGGGAGGGACTGCAGAAGGGCTCCAGGGTGTGTCCTCCCAATCTCGCTCAGTCCCAATTGGCCAGACCCCAGCAGCAAGCTAACCTACCAGTTGGAGCGTCTGCCCCCTGGTGGTCAGTGCACGTCATAGTGAGCAGTTGAGCAGCCTTAGCATATCATTAGCATATTACGCTTTGATTGGTTGAATGGATGACTGGACGACTGGACACTTAGCATATTAAGCTTTTATTATATAGGATTTTTTTAGCCCTCCCCCTCCTTGTTGTAGCATGTATAGTACTTTATTGCTTTTTTTTGAGTTGTTTAAAGTATTATATATGTCTCCTTTTCCCTCCATGGACTCCTCCCCGGCCACTCCCACCCCCCAGGACAAGCCCCTACCACTTCACTGTCTGTGTCCATTGGTTATGCTAATATGCATGCATGCAAGTCCTTTGGTTGATCTCTTACACCCTCCCCGCCTTGATGGTCTGTTCAGTGTTTCTCTGTCTCTAGATCTATTTTTGTTCATCAGTTTATGTTGTTCATTATATTCCACAAATGAGTGAGATCATGCGATATTTATCTTTCTCTGACTGACTTATTTTGCTTAGCATAATGCTCTTCAGTTCCATCCATGCTGTTACAAATGATAAGAGTTCCTTCTTTTTTATAGCAGTGTAGTATTCCATTGTGTAGATGTACCACAGTTTTTTAATCCACTCATCTGCTGATGGGCACTTATGCTGTTTCCAAATCTTAGCTATTGTAAATTGTGCTGCTATGAACATAGGGGTGCATATATCCTTTCTGATTGGTGTTTCTGGTTTCTTGGGGTATATTCCTAGAAGTGGGATTACTAGGTCAAGTAGGAGTTCCATTTTAAATTTTTTGAGGAAACTCCATACTGTTCTCCACAGTGGCTGCACCAGTCTGCATTCCCACCAGCAGTGCACGAGGGTTCCTTTTTCTCCACATCCTCGCCAGCACTTGTCATTTGTTGATCTGTTGATGATAGCCATTCTGATAGGTGTGAGATGGTATCGCATTGTTGTTTTGATTTGCATCTCTTGGATGATAGGTGACTTTGAGCATGTCTCTTCATGTCTCTTGGCTTCTGTATGTCCACTTTTGAGAAGTGTCTATTTAATTCTTTTGCCCATTTTTTGGATTGGATTGTTTATCTTCTTTTTGTTAAGCTGTGTGAGTTCCCTGTAAATTTTGGAGATTAAATCCTTATCAGAGATGACATTGGCAAATATGTTCTCCCATGCAGTGGGCTCTCTTGTTGTTTTGTTGATGGTTTCTTTTGCTGTGCAGAAGCTTTTTATTTTGATGTAGTCCCATTTGTTTATTTTCTCCTTAGTTTCCATTGCCTTAGGAGCTACTGGTATATTGGTAAAGATATTGCTAGGACATATGTCTGATATTTTGCTGCCTATGGATTCTTCTAAGATTTTTATGGTTTTCCCATCTTACATTTAAGTCCTTTATCCATTTTGAGTTTATTTTTGTGTATGGTGTAAGTTGGTGGTCTAGTTTCATTTTTTTGCATGTATCTGTTCAATTTCCCTAACACCATTTATTGAAGAGACTGTCTTGACTCCACTGTATGCTCTTGCCTCCTTTGTAAAATATTAATTGAGGATAATGGCTTGGGTTGATTTCTGGGTTCTCTGTTCTGTTCCATTGGTCTATATATCTATTCTTGTGCCAGTACCAGGCAGTTTTGTAATATAGCTTGATATCTGGCATTGTGATCCCTCCAACTTTGTTCTTCTTTCTTAGGATTGCTGTGGCTATTCGGGGTCTTTTTTTATTCCATATTAATTTTTGTAGAGTTTGTTCTAGGTCTGCGAAATATGCTGTTGGTATTTTAATGGGGATTGGATTGAATCTATAAATTGTTTTGGGTAGTATGGACATTTAAATGATGTTGATTCTACCAATCCATGAACACAGTTTGTTCTTCCATTTGTTTATGTCTTCCTCTATCTCTTTTTCAAGGTCCTGTAGTTTTCCGAGTACAGATCTTTTACCTTCTTAATCAAGTTTATTCCTCGGTATCCTTTATTCTTTTTTATGGCTGAATAATATTCCACAGTATGCATATACATTCATTAATGGACCTTCTGCTTGTTTCTATCTTTTGGCTATTGTGAATAGTGCTTATTTATGCTAAGTCATATAGAATAACTGCATTGATTGAGTGGCAACATAATTTCTATTTACCCCCAAATATATAGGGATGGTTACTAAAATAGTGTATTATTATGCTAAAGTAATCAGAGTTAAACAGTTTCATATTTGCTATCTATTCGTGTAGATCCTGAAATGATTCAAGTCACTGACCTCTGAATATCTTTAAGCATCTCTACATTTTAGACATTGAACCATTTTGTTCCTGTAGTATTGCTCCTCAATAAGCAACACATGCCTTAAAAGCCCTTTTCCTTCCAATGATAAGAATTTGTTTTTGGACGAGGAACTCAAGTCCCATGGAAGTAAGAGGAATTGCCAAGGCACACTAGTGGTCTGCCCTTTCCCTGTGACCAGACTGGGCTCTGTGCCACGTGTTGATTTTCCTTGTCATGACTCTGCGTTATTAAGAACAATTACTGTGGCCCTAAGTGTCCAATGGAGCATGCCATGTGTGAGGTTTTTTTTTTTGTTTTGTTTTTTTTTATAAAATATATTTTATTGATTTCTTACAGAGAGGAAGAGAGAGGGATAGAGAGTTAGAAACATCGATGAGAGAGAAACATCGATCAGCTGCCTCTTGCACACCTCCTACTGGGGATGTGCCCGCAACCAAGGTACATGCCCTTGACCGGAATCGAACCTGGGACCTTTCAGTCTGCAGGCCGACGCTCTATCCACTGAGCCAAACCGGTTATGGCCCATGTGTGAGTTTTTAAAGTAGAAAGGGAGGCCTTGTTGTTAGGAGAACTGTGCTGGAAGAGCAGTGGGGCAGCTCAGTGGAACCTGACTATGCTCTGTCACGTGGGAAGAGCAGTCCGATGGGCAGTCTGACCCAGGCAGTGGCACCAGTAAGCTGAATTTTGAGTCCATGGTTCTTGCTATTGGACCTGCTTTCAGTACCCTCACTGGACTAATTTTCTCAATAATGGGAAAGCTTGGCAGGCAATGACATAATGATAGAATATCTGCTTTTCTTTCTCCACTCTCAGCTCACCCCAGGAGAAAAAAAAGAGTAATGTGAGAAGCAAATTTTCCTATGTAAAGACTGTCATATTATTAAAGCCCTCCAAGGGTGATAAATCACAGTAATTCAACAGTTCTGTTAAATCAAGAATTGCCAATAGAGATCAGCTACTCCTTAGCCATGTGTCTGTCCCTTCCCAATCACAACTGCATCCGACTGAGAAGGACGAAGGTGTCTAATACTTAACTTATTGATAAAAATCAACAAAATGAATGGTCATCATTTAGTCTCAGTTAATAAGTCAACCCAGTTTTGCATGATTTACTTATGTGCTTTTAATGACCATAAGCAATGACTTGTCATTTGTGGGCTGAAGTTGATGAGGCAGATATTTTCTAAGTTCTTACTGACTATTAAAATCACATTATAACATTAATGTAACTTGTTTATTTTATTTCTTCTGGGCATAAATGTAAAGCTAATTTTGTTAACTATCTTCTCAAAAAACCATGCTGATACATGTAACAGTTCCCAATGATTCATTTACTGTAATTGTATAGATATTTATTTGGAAACATTTCCCATTTTTGTAGGTAATAGCAAAATGTTTCTCCAGGCCAGGGGAGTTAGGAATAATAATTTGTAGAGAACCCAAATCAGCCCTTTGTGAAACAGAACATTTTTTTCCATGTACAGGCTTCCCGTTCGGTAAATTGTATTAGGATTGTCGAGAGCAAACATTTACTGGAAGCACATTAATAAAGCATGTCATACACAACTGCAGTAGAATTTTAATTGAGTTCTGCAGAATTCCAGAAGGTAGGTAGCTGGCCAAACCATTGCCCCTCTTCACTCTGTTCTATCTCTGATGTCCTCATTCTCCACTAAGTCTTTATCTGACATATCGTTTGCACAGTTAACACAAACCCACTTAATTAAGTTCAGTGGTGTAGAGCCTATTCTGCTAAAGCCATCTTTAGAAACTCTTTTTGGAGGTCTGTTAGTCTGGTTTTGATAACATATGAATAAAGCCACTTCTATTGTTTTTCTGCCTTTGTTTTTATTGCTAAAAAAATGGACAAGTTAGTGTATTTGGTGGTTGAAGATCTTAATGGAACTGCATTTATTAATAATACTTACATTAAATTATTTGCACATGGTAATCTGATAGACCAGTTCCTGGCTGACTATTGTTACAGTAAAATAATTTTTTTACCCCAAGGACAAATCCTAACTACAAAGTTAGGTTAAGTTTATTTGATGAGGTAGGAAATTAGTGCTCTCTGCCCCTCTATAAAGGTGGCTTTTTGAAAAATTTATAGTAGTCAGTTATAGAATTTATTAAAATTCCAGATTAAGAATTATTAAATTTGTTAAGATTCCAGGAAAGAGATTCAATAAGTATCTGAAAAAATAAAAACTGTATGGTTCTGATATAGATGATACCCAGAACTTACTAAAAGAACTATTATACCTACAACTTCATGGTTTAATAGCAAATTTTTGTCAATGTGCAATTTTTTTCTTTCACAAATTTCAATATTGTTTATTATTTTTGGGCATCTGACCCTGATATTTTTCAATCATAGTATTTTTATTAAAAGTCAGTTTTTTGATCACTTAGCTTAAATCCTAAAATTCTCAAGTTGTACTTGCTTCTGTGTAATTGTGAAATTAAGAAAAAAAAATAACAAAACAACCTTACTAGATATAATAGAACGAATCATGTCTGTTTTAAACTTAGTTAAGAAGCAATATTAAAGAAAATAAAAGTTTCAATGTAGTTCCTGGGGGCGGGGAGGAGGTCATGTGTAAAAACCCAAGCCCAGCCTGTTAATTATGTATTAAGTGAGACTCTCAATCCACAGTGCACAGGTAACATCAAAGCTCTCAACTAAAATGGTTTCTTATTAGCATTTAAGTAAGATTTTTATCTGGTTCTGTCACAGTCAGAGGCTGAAACCAAAGTAGTTTAATAAGCACCTCATCACTGAAGGTCAGGCCCCTAACAGAGCCTTAATTAGCATGTGGAACATCTTAACATTTGAAAAACCTATGCCAAAGAAATACTTTTTTTGTGTGTGTGCCAGTTTGCTTATCTGGGTAAAAGAGCAATAAATACCTTGCAACTGAAACGTAACATATATTTTGCTTCTTGTAAGTTTTAGGTATTTTCTGTGTTCACAGTTTCTCTGCTGTTGGAATTGTGTCATAGTGGGAATGGTGATGAGAACCAATCATTACCATAAAAGTGAAGCCAATTTCAGATTTTTTAAGGAGCATGTACCGTAATTGCATTCAGGAAGCATAAAGAAAACATGTGAGTTAGTAGGTACAGAGAGGTTTTGAGTCACTAAGTACAATATGCATACTGGAGACTGTAGGAATGACTTCAGATGTTAGGGCTATTTTGAGTGTCTTTTATTTCTAACAGCTCATTTTAACCATCTGGTATAGCTCTGTTTGATTTACTTTCCAGGGCCCTTTTTGTTCAAGTTTGGCTTTGAATGTTATTTGAAATCTCTCTAACCCAAGACATTTTACAAGTGACCTGTCAAGGGTCCTGAAACCAGTACTATTTTTTTTTTTAAAAAAAAAAATAAAGGCACTTTCTATTGAAAACCCAGTTCAATGCAATTTGCTATGTTAGGGTTGGGATGGAGATGGGCAAGTGACCTGTTACTTAACACTCAGTCTTCAATTATCAGATGAGCGACCTCTCATTTCACAGATGTTTGCAGATAGAAGGCCCCTATTGGTTCTGCTAATAGCAACCTGTTTGATATTAGACAAACCACTTAACTTCTCTGGCTTTCATCTTTCCATGAATAAAGTAAATGTATTGCCTTTAAGATTTCTAAGACCCTTTTAACTCAACCTATTGGTCTTGTAGTTTAAATTTTTTAATTTAATGTCTCTTGTTGAATTTTCTAATTTTTTTCTTCAATCTTAGAATTATTTTATAGTTGCAATTTAACAAATTCATTTCAGAGTAGGAGAATTTAATGTTGAATATACTGTACAGGACCAATAAGTATCCCTACAGATCAGCCTAATATTCCAAAATTTTTTATATCAATTATAATCATTCTCGAGGGAATTTCAGAGATGGTCCTAATCTCTGATATATTACTTCATTGCTCATATAAACTGAGGGCCAAAAATGAATGGACTGCTAAAAAACACCACCACACAAACAA
This sequence comes from Plecotus auritus, assembly GCF_963455305.1. Taxonomy (NCBI): domain Eukaryota; kingdom Metazoa; phylum Chordata; class Mammalia; order Chiroptera; family Vespertilionidae; genus Plecotus; species Plecotus auritus. The sequence continues at coordinate 34,630,058 of NC_137783.1, read as the reverse complement.
ACTAACAAAAGAAAACAAACAACAAAAACTAAGGGACTGCTGGCCAAATACAGCTACTTTATTTGTCTCATATGGTGTTTAAAATTATAGTCATGAATATTTTAAAAAATAAGATAAAAAATAAAATAAATTCCACATACTAGAACAGAAGAGAAGTTTGCTTTTTGTTATATCTCCTTCAAAACAAGGGAAGAACAAGGTGAGGGGATGCCAACATGTGAGAATTGGCAAAAGGTCCTATTCTCAAGAATTAAAATCATTTGTATACAGAAAGCTATAATTCCACAAAGAAAAAAGTTGAAATTTGCAATGCTCAGAAGTATATTCTAATATACTTTGGGGAAGACTGTTTACTTTGTGCAGGCTGGTTGTTTTTAAAGATAAAAGTTAGGCCATTGAATAACTATGAGGAAAATATATTTCAGGAAAATTAATATGTATCTTTGATGCATACAGTGTACAAATTTAAATCTTGAGCCTTATTTTATTTTTATTTTATTTTATTGTTTGAAGTATTACAAATAGTAGTACATATGTCTCATTTTTTCTTTTTTTTCCCCATTGACCTACCCCCCGGCCTCCCTTACCCCCCAGTACATGCCTTTACCTGCCCCCCCACCCCAGTGTCTTTTATCCATTGGTTATGCTTATATGCATGCGTACAAGTCCTTCGGTTGATCTCTTACAGCACCCCCCCCAACCTCCCCTGCCTTCCCGCTGTAGTTTGACAGTCTGTTCAATGCTTCTTTGCCTCTGTATCTATTTTTTCCCTATTTCTTTCCTTTAAAAAATCTTGCCTCTGCAGACTAGAAATAAACATATAATAACAAAAAATGTTTGAGTCCCAATTTCAGTGTCCAACAGTTCTGAGTCCCCGTTTCAATGTCAAACAGTTCCTTATGTGTACATGTCAGCAATGATATCTGGATGGTGGGCCCATGGTGGCAATGCAGGTCCAATCCTCTCTGGTTTGGTCCTAGGCAACCTGCTGCGTCGCACAGTTGCTGACTGCTAGTGTGGCAAGGCGTCGTCAGCGTCTTCCATCTCTGGACTGTTTCTCCTCTTGTCTTTGTGGTAGGAGCAGACCTGTCAATTCCTCTCTGTTGCAGGAATCTACATGGTCTTGGAGTTGTTTTCTGAAAATATACTACAAGCATATTCTCGACCAAAAGTTAATAAAGGAATCTTTTCTATATAATTGATTTGGGATCCTTTTTATTTTTGCCCAAATGATTTTCCTTTGTCTTATTTAGACACCATGTGTGTTTTTCATGGGTGTCTTGCTGTTAGCATTACAAATGAAAATTAATTTTGTAAAGTAAAAATTTTCTAGATGTAATTTACTTATAGGATATTTTTCCTTACATGATATTACCCTACTATCCCCCCTTTTTTTGATTAATGGAGGCTTTTGTAAATCTTATAATGCAGTCTTGATAACTTTAAATTTTAATTTTTTGCACAAAAATATGACTGCTTTAGTTTCATTGCATGTTCAGGAATTTTACCATGAGATGAACTAGCAATAGAAATTTTAGTTGCCACTTTAGGAACAGCTTTTTGTCCAGTACAATTAAATTTTCTTGAATATTCACTTATTTCAATTAGCCTATTTAAATTAATCTGAAAACTTGATTATTATTTTACTGTCAAATTTAATACTCTATCAATAATCTTAGTTTACCCTGTAAATATTAGTGGAAAGGATTATTTGCATTCTTGAGTAGGCCCTGAGCATTCCTGGTGCTAGGCTGGATTTAGATATAGGGCAGCTGCTGTCAGCCAAGTCACTGTCTGTCACCTGTGTCCCGATCTGAGCTGGGCCAAGTCACTGTCTGTCACCTGTGTCCCGAACTGAGCTGGGTGTGGGAAGCAAAGCAGCCATGGGGGCAGGAGACCTTTCTCAGACGGGGTGAGGGACTTGAGCCTTATTTTAGCATCTTTTGAATTCAGACTCCTGAGTAGTTGAGGGATGATTCATGTACTGGACAAGATGGAAAAAAATTGTAGTCATGAGATGGAGCATGTTATCTTTAATTTACCATGATTCTGGCTGTTTCTCTTGTTTACACCAAGTCTGTTTCATACATTTATATTACCTGCCTAGTGTCATGAAAACATTTGAGTGTCATGAAACATTTGAGTTTCCATGTTAAAACACAGAACAACTTTTATCTTCTAGACCAGAACTCTCCAGAACTTTCTATGAAGATGCTCTATATCTTTGCTGTTTTATACTGCAGCTACTGGCCATATGCAGCTTTTGAGCACTCTAAATTTGCCTAGTGTGACTGAAGACTAAAATTTTTAATTTAGTTAAATAAAATGTTATTTAAGTTACTTTAAATTTCAGCTGAAATAGCCATATGTGAATAAAAAAAGATGCGGAGAGAAAGAAAGTCAGTCACATGTGGCTAATGGCCAACATATTGGACCACACATTTAGACTGTCTATTTAAGTTATCTATTCTGTGCAGAAGTTTGGGGGTTTAAAAATCTGTTTTATACTGTCCCTGTATTTTTCAGTTCTAGCTAACTGTGCTTATACTCATACACATCTCTTAAAATTTTTGTGTGGATTCTATGACTGTGTGGGAATTCACTCCATGGAATAAAAGCCATAACCACAAATCTCTAAGTCAGGTCCTGTCTTGAGAAGTCTCTTGTTTAACAGGAAGAGTTTCCCACACACAATCTTTAGTTCCATAGAAGGTCTTAATCTGGCTCAATCATTCCCTGAGACACCACCTTCTGAACTTGAACAAAAATCTTACAGCCCAAACTGGATTTGATCTGCACTGAAGCCATTTTCTAATTTGAGGATGGTCGCTTTCTAGAGAGACTCGAATTGAGAATCAGTTTTATTGTTGAATCTAGCAAGTCCTGCCTCATTTGTAGTACCTATACAGTCTTCTTGAAAATGGAATAATTCCCTTTTTAACACCTCTCTATTTGCATTTTATATATAGCTAAGAGAAACCAGTTGACATTTTTGAAGTTTTGTCCTAAAATTACCTTAGATTAATCAGTCCATTAGATAATTTCCACATTACTGCAGGTAATTGTTTTGTAAAACTTTCTGTCTCTACATAACAAAGGTCCTCTTTTTCTCTAGCTTTCAAAACATTTCCCTCCCTTTCTTCTAAGCTCTAATGGATAGTCTCCTAGAGGCCTGTCAGCCTTCCATCCCCTACCAAACCCCCAAATCAATAAATGATCCATGTTTTAGTGGCATAAAACAACATGTAAAAAAATCCCCATAGATTCTATAGGTCAAGAAATTGTGTAGGGAATCGTGGGCAAGATTTTTCTCTGCTTTATGGTATCTGGCTGAGACCCAAGATATCATAAAGCAGAGAAATGGCTGAGGGCTGAAATGATTTTAGAGGCTTCTGTGTTCACACATTTTGGCACCTAGGCTGAGAGGATTTGAAGGCTGGGCTCAGTGGAGTCTACTAACTGGAGTACCAAACATTGGCACTGCATGTGGCTTGAGATTTTTGCAACATGGCAGCTGAATTCTAAGATGTGTCTAGCAAGGGTTCCATCGACCAGAGAGCTAATGCTGCAAGAGAATTAGGTGGAAGCTGCTTGAACATTTTAGATAGAGACTCAAAGTCACACAGGATTACTTCTAATGCATTTTTTGATTACTAGAGAGTCAGTAAAGCCAGTCCAGATGTAAGGAGAAGGGGACTAGACTTGACTTTGTAATGGGGGAAGGTAAGGTAATATTGCAGAAGGTCATGTAAGATGGGAGATATTGTTGGGCCATTTTTGGATAATACAGACTTCCATACTGTGTCAAAATCCTTTATCAAATGGTGTGTGGAATGAGGAATTTTGTCATAATAATTTCTGGTTAAATCCTTCAGATGTAGGACTTTGAGCTATTGCTGTTCAGAGAGTTAATTTTGTGGAGAAGCCCATCAGCCAGAGATTACCAGGGACTCATTTGTGGTCAAACAAAATTAGGCTTATTTAATTTACTGCAATAAATGATCCATGTTTTAGTGGCATATCAGGAATTGTTGGGCATTTTGGTAAAAAAGAATTGGGGGCAACTTGTAGAAGTGGGCTGTGCTGGGTAATTTTAAGCAGGGCTGAAGGGAGTCTAGTTCTGGATTGGCTGCTGTCAAAAAAGTGAGAGTAATTTTTATCTGGAGGTAAAGTGGTTAAAGTAGGGTTACTTTGGGTAAAGAAGCAGTAGTCACCTATGAGTCCTAGCACCAAAGGATGTTCAGATATTTGTGTGATTTCAGTCAGAGAGCAGTCATATCTCTGTCTTATTGCACTATCTTACGGAGCAGCCTTGTCCAATTCTTGTTTATATTCCGCGAAAGTTGTTTATATTTTCCTGGGAACATTAAGATCTAGCTGTCATGTGCTGAGGCTATTTTTTACTTTCTCACAAATAAAAGTAATCTTTATCTTTTAATGAATAGCCTTAGGTGTAAATAAACCAATTAGAAATTAGTCCCCAGCTATAATTAATTCACCTTGCTGAAGTTGAACCAAGAAAGCGTGGGATCACTTCCTATCATTATCTATTGTACAACCAATAAAACAAATTGCTTTCCATTTTCCAAGCCTGGGTGTTTAGTGTTTTATTTCCTTTGGTTTCTTGTGTGTGTCGGTTAGGGAGGGAGAACAAATGAACTTTCTACTGCTAAAGAGTTGGAACCTGGTATAGAATTTAGGATGTGGTAAGATGCTGCAGGAAGTCTAAAGCTGTGCCATCTTTTCAGTCCTTTAGAAGCTGAGGGATGATAGAGGAATTCTGGAGCTCCACCATTACTGCATCAGACTTACTGGACAAGCACTAAACCTTAGAAAGTAGGACATACAGAAAACTTTCCTGGATGTCTGGTAGGCTTGTTTGCCCTTGTAGCCTGTATAGGTAAGGCTTAGACTCTTTTCATCCCTTTCATATTTGTGGTTGGAGCATTTTATTTATTTATTTATTTATTTATTTATTTATTTATTTATTTATTTTTATGTTTTCAAATTGAATTTATCAGGGTTACATTGGTTAATAAAATTATGTAGATTTAAGGTGTATCTACACTAATAAAAGAGTAGGATGCAAATTGACTGTACCTTCACGATGCCAACCAGCCAATCAGGAGTGAGTATGCAAATTAACCCAACAAAGATGGTGGCTTAATTTGCATACTCAGGTGCTGAGGGGGCAGGACGCTTGCATCATCGCCATGGTGACAATGCAGGCGTTCCACACAATCCCCAGCCGCTCGGGGCCTCTGGGCAGCGTGGGAAGGCGGAAAGGCAGCTCCGGGCCAGAGCGAAAAGGCGGCTTAGGCCGGAGTGAAGGCGGTGCCAGCAGCTAGGGGAAGGAAGGCCCATTCTTGCACCAATCTTTGTGCATCAGGCCTCTAGTAATTTTATAATATATCATTTGTATAGTGTGTGTTCTATACCCCAAGTCATGTCTCTCTCTCTCTTTTCTTATTCTTTCCTTTATTTTATTATTTTTTCAACTACCATTTAAGTTACAACATAAGTACTACAATCCCATCTGAAAAAAAAAGTATCAATTTAAAAAATAAAAATGACATATAGGTCCTCAAAGACATACTTATTCATGACACTGCAGAGCCTATTATGAGATACTGCTTTGGACATGGAGTTGATTTGATAGTGAATGAGGTCAGCATGCTTTAGCAGTCCCTGACCTGGGTGAGTCTTTTAAATATAAAATTCATAAGAACCTAAGGGCAAAGGATGTGGGAACACCAGCCTGGGAATAATAGTTGTTGATCTAATGTTGCCTGAAAACAAAACTCCTATCTGCCTTCCCAGTTCTCATTTCTTAGAGCAGGGCCAGTCCTATATGGGTGGACAAAGCAGTGATGGGGAAGGAAGGGAATCCCTGCTTCTTTCTTCCTCTCATTACTTGCAAATTCCCCACTTGCAGTGTCAGCTTTCTCAGGCCTTTCATTGATTGCCCCATTCCTTCTGTGGGGCCCAGGACTCCTGCTTATTTCAGGTTTTTCTGCTCTAACCACATGGTGTCAGAAGCCCAGGGGACTGGAGCTTTGTTGTCTTCAATGTATAAATTAATCTTTGCTTCTGAGCCACCAACAGGTCCCCTGTTATTACCTACATGCATAGAATCTGAAAGAAGAAGAAAGACTGCAAGAGGACCCAGTGGAAGATGATTTATTTCTACATGCATTTATACAGATGTGCATTAATCAGAAAGTTGGGTTCTTGTGGGGCAATAAATATTGGGTAAACTAAGAAGATAGGAAGGGAAGGCAGAGATTCTGACCAGGGGCACCAGATTGCACAAAGGAAAAGAAAGGGGTCCCCAGGTATAGAGAAGAATATAAAGGTGGCAATGGGGAGTTAGGATGAGACCCAACTGCTGCTGCTCTTTATTGCCCACTTCCTAGGTCATTTGTTTCACGTTCAGACACAACCCACCCACTGGTCTGCTTGGAGGTAGAAAAATACCCCAAGGGGCCAGAGAGGTGGGGTGAGGCAGCTGCTGATCTTGCCACAGGAAGTTTCCCTGGTAGAGAATCTGAAGACCCATGCTGGTAAAAGCCTTGTGGCCAGATTCTACAGAGCAGCATCTTGCTGCTAAAAAGTTTATCTTCAGAAAATGAATGGACAGTCCCATGGTAGGTGGAATTCTAAAAATGCCTCCTCTCCACTCTTCCCTCCCCCAAGGATCCTTGTTTCTAGTCAATCAAACACTAACCCAAGTGCTGCTACCAAGAGCTTTCACAGATATAATTACAGTCCCAAGCTGTTTGACCTCAAAGGAGGGAAATTACTCAGGTGAACCTGTTCTAGTCACACAGGTTCTTTAAAAGAAGAGGAAGTCAGAGAGATTCCATGTCCGGGAGGGTTTGACTTGCTGATGTTAACCGAAGATGGAAGGGGCCATAAGAGAAGGAATGTGGGCAGCCTCTGGAAGCTGCAAGTGGCTCCCATCTCACAGTCACTAAGGAAACAAGGACCTCAGTTCCACAACCACCAGGAAAACTGAATTCCACCAACACTCTGAAGGAGCTCAGAAGGCCATTCTTCTCCAGAGTTTCCAGAACAGCATGCAGACCTGCTGACACCTTGGTTTTGGCTTTGTGAGACCCTGAGCAGAGAAGCTAGCCATATGGTGCTGGACTTCTGACCTACAGGACTGTGAGCTTGCTTTGTCGCTTTAAGCTGTGACATTTGTGGTAATTTATTACACAGCGATAGAAAACTCAATGAGACCTAACATTTACAGTGAGTTTCCTACAATGCTCAAGGGGATTGCAAAAAGGCAGAATTGAGAAAAACACACTTTCCTTTAAAGGTATGTGTTGTCCTTGTTATTAAAGGTCTAACTTCAATATTAACACCAATGAAGTGTCTCCAATGGAAAAAACAAGAGGAGAAAAAAATCTTTTCTCTGTAAAATAAGTTGAATTACATATTGACACTGCTATGTCCATGTTGTTGGGGCAACGTGGATAGTAACTTCATTCAAGCAGATTCTTTATAGAGTGCTTTCCTTTTATTCATGCAGAGAAATTAGAGTAGAATGAAATGGTTAGGAGCACAGGTGAACTAGGATTAATACCATCTCATAAAGGTCTTGTGAAAATTAAATGACATAATAAGTTCTAAATCATCATCATCATCATCTTGGGTTTCTAAATGCAAAGTTTTAGGACAATTACTGACTAAATATCAGAAGAGACCTCTTTTCTTGTCAGATCCTAGATTAAATATTAGTTCTTTCTGTAAATTATTACCATAAGGGGACATCAATCAAAAAAGATTTTCAATATTAATTAGTAGTCACATATAAACTAAACTGCTTTATCAGTTCTCTAACTTGAAGTGTTTAAAAAAGCCAGACTTATCCCCATCCTTTCTCCCTTTACCCATAGCTTTAGCTTTGTGTGCACAACCTGGTCACCGCTTCCCTGGGGCCAGGATTACTGAGTTCTGGTTTGCTACCCAAGATGACCAACATTCAGCTATAGCTCTCCATCCCTCATTCAATACACTGAGAGGCAGTTTTTCTATCTTGCTTAATAAAATGTTGCAAAGCAGTAAAAATGCAAAAAATTCTCGATATGGTGCAAAAGTTTGGAGACCTTCTAATTATTTCCTTCTGTTCCTTTTAATTTACATATATTGTCTCTTAGGAAAGGAGCAGCTAAACCCCATGGTATCCTATACTCTTGGTGACAGTTTAACAAACACATGTAATTTCTGGATAAAGGAAGGATTGTTATGTAGAAAATGGCAAGTCTCTGTTTGTTGAGACAGAACTGCCTGAGATTTCCTGGTATACCAAGGAAAGCCAACCCAAAGTAGATTAACTTTGACTTTACTTTCCAAGGACTTGCTCAAATTACCCTAATTTCCAGTTTGCTTTTCCAATAGAAGGTTGCTGTTATAATTTCCAGTGGAGATGGTAAGTTCCTGTCCCATGCATGTTCAATGTAGACATTAGTCAGGTGGAATGATTAACCAAGTATACTTCTACAGTGCTCACTCTATGCAGAAATCTATGTTAGGTACTTTCGAATTAACGGAAGATAAAGGTGAGGCATTACCTTCAATCAGAGAGTCAACAAATATTTATCAAGCACCTTTTCTCTGCACGTTGGACAAGGTAGAAGTTATTTGTTCCCTCAGAGAGCTTACAGTTTAGCAGTGGCAAGACAGATAATAAAATATGATGTATAGTTGATGAATATTGTGACGAAGGTGTCTGAGAACTCATAAACATCTCACATTCTGCCAGGAAAAGCAAGAGCAGGTAAAGTAGGGATTATTACTGGCCCTAAAGCTGATTTTTGCTAGTAGATATGAGCTGCTGAATCTATGTTGTTTGCCCATACGGGGTTTTAAATTTGATTTAGTTGTTAATGACTTTTAAAATGCAAAAAATTCATGTAATACTCAAGATTTCTAGTTCCTCTTGAAAAAATGGAATTTCTGGCAACCTTGGGCTGCTTTCTGACTGTTTTTCTATTGTTGGACCTGTATGGTGTCATATAGCTGTTTCATGTGCTCTCCATTGCACCATCGTCCCTGCCAATCCTTATTGTAGCTCTAATACTGAAGCTGAGGATCTTTTGCCATTTATCATTTCACACCTGGGTGGTACATTTCACTTACAAGATTGACCTAAGCTTCTGTAGTTATTTGGGTTAGCCAACCCTGACGGCCACAGGACATGCTTACAGTGTATAAAGTTTATAGTGCATACTCAATGAGCTTTCATAGGATAGAAATGTCTGGGGGTCAGAGTAGACACAGTAGTTGGTGGAAATGAGTTAAATTTTTGAATGATTTCACAGAAGCGGTGATGCTTAATGGCATTTCAAATTAGGCTTGTGCCTGGTTTCTTAAGATGAAAGGATAAACTATTCTTTATGAAGCAATTATTTGTTCAATGTCTTAGGGTTGCCAGTTGAATACAAGTCAAATTTATTGTTAACCAGAGGAGAGTTCTCAAGATATGTATGTCTAGTGATTGCCTCCTGAGATTTTTTTTCTGTCTTGAGATTTAGATTCATATAGTCTGAACAAAGGACACAAAATGAGTGTTTGGCGAAAGTACTCGAGGTGGTTCTACTAAGCTAAAGCACATTAGAGATCAAGACAAATGGAGGGAAAGATTAGGACTTTGAAATCCATGGCTTAGAGTTTGTATCTGATTTGAAAAACAAAACAACACCTCAGCAACAATAACCACAATTACTGTGTGCCAGGCTTTATTCTAAATACTGTGCATATAAGAAACTCATTTAGATTTTATAACAACCCTAAAGCAGGTGTCATCTCCATCTCCAGAGAGGCTGAGTAAATTGCTCAAGTCAGAAAGCTAAGGTAGGAGTCAACCCAGGCAGTCTGGCTCCTGAGCCCTTCTTAACCAACATGCTATTCCGCAGTGAGCTATACAGTGATCTTCAAGGATTGTGGCCAAGTGCGAAGCTCGGGGAGCTACCTCTGTTTGTGTAAGATGGCTTGCAGTGAGGAAGATGGAGGAGACAGGAAGATTTAATGTGGTTCTTCAGGTTAATGTCTGCATCCTTGCCACCTGGGATTTCACCATAAGCCTGTGATGGCTTCACAATGATCTATGCAACTGCTATTGTTTAATAAAAAATGAGCATGATTTTGAGGTATACTTTCTGTGCTCATATACTGTATATCACGAATGGCCATTAATTTTCCTTAATTGTTCTTCTAATGAATCATCTTAAGAAAATAAGACCATCAGTCCTTTTTTATCTTAGCCACTTACTCCAAACCCACTTTAAAAAGACTAGTGACTTGAAGGAAATATTCTTTCATGGCCTCATCCTTCAATTCTCATTCTTTATTGTTAGAAATGCACACCGCTCACAATTTCTTTCTTTACTCAGTAAGAATAGAGTTGGCTGGGGATAGTGGCTCACAGTTATAGGTCACCTCTGAATCAAGGCTAGCCCCCAGTTTCTATCCCAGCATGCTCCATTGAAACAGCTGCTTGCCTGCTGAGTTTCAGAAACTACCTTACTCTTTATTGCTTCTGGTGCTTGAAGCTATTAATCATCAGGAGGAAAATGTCAATTTCATTAGAGACAATAGTTCTATAACAGCAATATTCTTGTTTCAGAGAGCCGTAAATACAATATATTTGGGCATATTTGTGTGAAGAAGGTTCAAGCCAAATTGATCACAGGTTTTGAAATGAATATCCAGGAAATTCACTCTTGCCATAGAGGAAGGGACAGGGATGACTTTTATTTTCTTTTATTTTTCAAAAGAAGTTTCCATTTATTCACAATATTTGACAGAAGGGAAGACAGTGCTGATTTTAAAAATTGCTTTGACTATTACAATATATTTTCGAGGGCAAATTTATTATGCTTCCATTTTAGTCTGAATGTAATAATCATTAAATGTCTACAAAACTGGCAAGGAGATTGAAATGATAGTCACAGCCATTTTTCTCTTCAGTATTATCCTTTCTACTTTATAGAGTACTGGGTGTGAGTTCTGTGCAGTGATATTCATAGGCAGCAAGCAGTTGGAGAGGACAGGAGGAATTTTCTATCCCATAAGCTCTTCCAAAAAACATCAAATAATCACTAAGGTGCTATTTATCTGCACACATGCCTGAGCATGTATTAAAAGCTCCCAAGCCACATTTACCCTTGAGTGTGACCATCTCTTCCACACACATAGATCCTGAGAGGCAACTACTAGTATATACAGAACACGGGGTAAGTAACTTGGATGCAGCTAAGGTTGAGCTCAGATTTAACACTGTTACATTTTCATATGAAGCATGTCCAGCACTGTGCCTGCATATCTGTCTGCTAAGGATAAGAATTCCCAGGTAGCAGTATAAGAGTAACAAAGGGAGAAAGTGGAAATAGGAGCTCTGTCCTGTATAATTTTCCTCAATAGTGTCCATTTGTCTTCTTAACCATTTACTCCATTCACACCTGCCTTGCTTCGTGGTACTGTGTGTGTGTGTATATGTGTGTGTATGTGTGTGTGTGTGTGTACGTGTGTACACACATGAATGTGTGTCTGAACTAGGATCATGAAATTCTAACAGCTCAGGGAACTGGTACCAATGAAGGGAATTACATTCTGGGAGGCCTCCTCTGAGATTAAGGTACTTCACCAAGAGTATCCGTTCTGTGGACAGGTGTTTTGTAATTTCTCTCTAAAATGTTTTTGTTGCCTCTAGGCAGGCTTTATCTGTGAATTCCTGGAAAGCATTTCTTAGAATCTATTTTGTGGATTCAGATCATAAAATAAAAAAGGAGTGTGTGCATGTTTGTAAAGGCATAACTCCGACAGGAAGACATTTTATATTTTCCTTTTCTCCTCTTCTTTGTTCATACTCCAGCTGCTCTTTTTTTCCAGACCACCCTTCTGTTCAGACTTCTTGCTCTAAAATGTCCGTTAGAAGCTGCTGCCTCGACACTAGGCGTGTGCTGTGTGAGGACATCTCATGCGTGGTTTTCTGATGCACAGCACAGGCAGGAAGCGGCCAGCTCACTGCTAGTACAGGAGTGTGACGGTTCGGACACTGCCCTTATATCTGGCAATAAAGAAAAGGAAGACCCTAGGGGGGACAAATAATTCCCAATATTAAATGGTGTTTACAAATATAATCTTGCGTTGGCAGAGCAGAGAGCCAACTTCAGTTGGAAGGTGTCCTGTGTACATGGCATTACAAAAGCAGCTTACAGCCCCCAGCGGGTCAGGGCTCTGGATGGCACAGCAGCCATGCACTGACCCTGAAGTAGATAAGCCTCGAGAAACATCAATGGTCCTGGTGTGAAAAAGATAGACCTGTCCTCCCTCACATGGGAGCCTGTGCTTTTCTATTTCAGTGGCCTGAAGTGGCAGGATCACTGTGGTAAGCTAATAAAAACCCTTGGTAGATCTGTGTTTCTTAAATGCATTTGCCTTTGCCTGTTTGTTAAGTGGCACATCTTAAAAAAACAACCAGTTAATCTTCTATATATATAGAAGCCCAAGTGACTGTTCGACCGTTCAACCATTTGACCAGTAGCTATGATGTGCACTGAGCACCAGGGAGCAGACATTCAATGCACAGGCATGGAAGCATGGAACAGACTGATGAATCTCAGAGGGAAAGAGGGAGTCGGGAGGGCGGGAAGATATTGACCAAAGATCTTATATGCATACTAGAGGCCTATACATGGATTTGTGCTCTGGTAGGGTTCCTTGGCCTGGCCTGCGGGGATTGGGCCGAAACTGGCAGTCTGACATCCCCCGAGGGGTCCCGGATTGCAAGAGGGCGCAGGCCAGGCCGAGGGACCCCACTGGTGCATGAATCCGTGCACTGGGCCTCTAGTACAAAAATAATAACCTTAGCAGATTGTTGCAGGTAACGTGGTATAAACTCATTGTTAGCAAGAAGAACAGTGTTTCTCTACTGGGGGACCCAGACTTGAAGGCTGCTTTTGGCCACTGTTCCATCACTCTGTGCTTTTCCTCTTGATGATAGTGAGCTCTTTCCGATGACTTTTAAAATAGATACATATCATTCTTTTCATAAGAAGGGCACTTGGGACTGTCCTGTACAAAAGCATCTCAGTTCAGTTTAAAAAGCCAGGTAGTAACACCAGATGGGAATACTCTCATCTCCGATTTCTTTTCTTTTCTTTAAAATAACAGTGACTGAGCCTGCTTCTGGGGAGTTAGACTAAATGATCTACTGGCATGAATACAGCAAAATTGATGCAAGTAATTCCCAGCCACTTATCCTTTCCCCACCTCCTGAAATGAAAATGAAGCAAATCAGCAGGCTGGGATTTTGAGCTCTGTTCTTATTTCTCTCATGACTCAGTGTGACCATGCGTTATAAAAATATGAACAAATTAGTAATATTCACAAGACTACAAGAGAGAACATTTTTTTTTCACATTTATTGAGGTATAATTGACAAATAAAATTGATGTATTTGAAATGTACACCATGATTTGCTAGATGTATGCATTGTGAAAGGATTCCCACCATTGAATTAATTAACTCATCTATCACCTCACATATTTACCTTTTTTTTCGGGGGCAGAGGGAAAAGACTTAAGTTCTACTCTCTTAGCAAATTTCAATTATACAATACTCAGACCTTACTCATCCATAGCTAAAAGTTTGTACCTTTTTACCTTTCTACCTTTAGCTTCCTCTACCTGTCCCAGCCCCTGACAACCTACATTCTACTCTCTGTTTCTATAATTGTTATCTTTTTTTTAAAAAAAAATAGACTCTACATATCAGTGATACTATGCAGTATTGTCTTTAAGAAAACAATTAAAAAAAATTCATTTCTCCATCCCATATTTACTCACCATTTATGTACTTGCCATGGGTGCTAACCCAGATAATATTATCACAGTTTGGAAGGACTGATATATTTATGGAATTGTTTTCTAATGATTTTCATTCATATCAAGGACCATAGAGTACAATGTTTAATCTTCGGTTTAGCAATAAAACAAATCTACGTTGGAATTCCAGCCCTGAAATTTATCTTCTGGGACCTTAGGCAAGTCACTTAATTGTTATGACCCAATAAAACAAAGAACGCAATATACAGAGTTGCTATAAAGTTTGAGTGAAATGATACATGTAAAGTCCTTAGTTCCATGTCTAGAATTTAGTAAGTACTTGATAAACGATAGTTATTATTATTATAACGTATCTCTGCTATAGGGTAACACCATGCCCCAAACAACCTCTCTGAGTCGGTAGAGAGCAAAAGTGTGCGGCAAGTTCCACTGGTTAATGAGAATTAATTAATGGGGGATATTTCAGCTAAATTAATAAAAAGACTGATCTGTAAATTTCTTTTAAAAAGTTTAGATTTCAAACTTTAAAACTCACATTAGCTAGAAATATGCTAACGAAATATTTAATACAGTTTCTGTTTTAAGAATAGATAATAATTACTATGTCAAAGCTGATTAAATAGTATTCTTTCTTACTGGGATCCATGCATAGTATAGGAACTAGTTTAAGAATAATTTAAAAAACCTTGCCATTCTGACATATGGAAGCAAATCTCCAACCAGGAATCTGGGTAGAACAATAGCAAGAGAAGTTTAACCACAAGAAATCAAAGCCCCATATGTGGCAGGGGTAAGTTGAGTCTTAGTTAAAAATATCCACATGTTACCAATATCTGAAAGTCAAGAAATCTAATTAAATCTAGATCCTCACCCATGAGAATTCTCACCTGGGTGCCTGGCGGATAAATTTATAAGCTATCTGTGTAGCAACACTTCCTTGATCCATGGTAGTTGGGACAGCAGAGAACCTGAGAGGGAAGGGGCAAGTGTGTGCGGCTGCAGGGACACCCAGCCCTGCCCTCGGGAAGCTCAGAGTTCACCTGTGAGGATCTTTCTTGTGTATTAATTCCTCATGCTATTCCTTCCTGTCTGCTACCCACGATTCTCATTCAAAACTCAAATCTCATCCTCTTTGCCAAGATTTCCCTTGCCTGATTATGTCCCCTTCTCTTCTCCCTGAGTTTACAGAATGCCTAGCACACATCTCTGTTGAAGCAGTATAACTATTTTAAATTTGTTTAAGAGCCAATTTCTCCCATGAAAGGTTATTTCTTTTAGGGAAGAATCTCTGCTTTCTTCATTATTTTCTCTAGTCCCTAGCACAGGTCCTGACATAAAGTATTTCCCTGGGAAACACTGACTACATTAATAAGACAATATGTCCTTTTAGATAGGTAAATGCTCACTTTTAATCTTGCTAATATTAATTTACTTATTTTTTATTTTTATTGTTCATAACTAGTACAAAGAGAAATGTTACTCAGGCTTTTACTAATGATAAATTCTGATGTTGTGATTCAAATCAATAGATATTGTAAAAGGCATACGGAGGATGAGTAGTAATAAAATATGTAGATCATATGCAAAAGTTAAGTGCCAAACGAATACAAAAATGGAAGTCATAACTGTAAGTAAATGTGCTTAAGATGAATTAGCTGCTCAACAGTTTAGGTTTTATAATCTAAGAATTAGATTTTGCTTTTTTCTCTGCTAGCCTTCTTCACACATTTATATTCATAACAT
The DNA here is from genome assembly GCF_963455305.1 of Plecotus auritus. Taxonomy (NCBI): domain Eukaryota; kingdom Metazoa; phylum Chordata; class Mammalia; order Chiroptera; family Vespertilionidae; genus Plecotus; species Plecotus auritus. Next base: position 34,614,456 of record NC_137783.1, on the reverse strand, counting down.
AAATATTTATTTTCTTAAATGTTTCCTTGAACATCTAGCATAAAAATGCATCACTTTAAATAAAACATTTGCACATTATTGAATTTAAATTGGCACATATTTCAGAGCTAGCTATTAATGTCATGACAATATTTATCTTTCTTGATGCCACATAAATTCATTTCTATAACAATGTGAAATTTATTAGTACTTTAATGCTAACCAATTTTGTCATGAGGATTTTTGTATGAATGCTTGCCTATTTATCAGCATCAGCAATCATTCTCCAAATATGTGCAAAACTCAAAGCGTTAGGAAAAATGGGATATTCAAATATATATCATTCAATATATGAAGGCAGGGAATAGTACACATGTATTTTTCCAAATAATTGCTAGGGAATTAGGCATGTCCTCTATGACTCCACTGAGAGAAGACCCTTGACAGCTTGTGACTTGTTTTCTCTGGACTTTGCCTCATGCACCTTTTCCCTTTGCTGATGTTGCTTCATATCTCCTCACTAATAAACCACAGCCATGAGTACAACTGTAGGAGTGGACTTGGGGAACCTCTGACATAATATATTTTTTTAGTGGAATTGAATCTGATCCTTCAATATTATGTCTCCATTATGCAAAAAATGCAACATTTGCTTACTATTTAGTCAATTTCATTTTTTAGTTAGGAAAACCTGAACATTTAGGCTTAAATTGTGCTCTGACTTGTATTCAGCTATTGTGGAATAGATGTGACCATAGAACTGGTTTAGCTACTTCTTGAGTGTGTTAAGATAGAAATGAAAGTTGAAAAACTTCTGCAATGCAAATTTCATCCAAATGAGTTTGTACTTTTATTTTTAAGCAAGTTGTGCATCTAATAGAAGTCTTTAGTACTCTTCCGGTGTATTAAGTGATCACATTGATTTGCAGTTTACTTTTATTAACTTTTTCCTCAAACTTTTGTGTTCATTCATTCATCCATTATCTTCCTCCACAAAAATTCACTGGTGACGATACACAGTAGCTAGGACAGACAAACTTGCCATGGTAGACTTTCCATCTAGTAGTGAAGAAAGACGTGTGATAAATATGTGGATGTACAGGCTTTGGAAAATAATGTTTTGGTAGAGTTTAGCCTCAAGGAGTGGAGGATTCCTGAGGTTAGTCTGGAGAGGAACGGTTACCTCCCTATGTAGGGGACTAAATGCTGACCCCCTAAAAGACATGCCCACTAAAACTGCCATCAGTAGAGGAAGCCTGGATGATTAGAAAACTTAATTAAGGGAGGTCAACTCTTAAAGCATGGCCTTTTCTAATGATACCAAATCTAAAAGAATGAAGAAATGTGATCTTTAAAACAGCAAACCTATGTGCTTTCTTTCTAGGATCAAAATGTGTGTGTGTTCCTGTAAGTACAAAACAGTCTTTAAACTGACACAGTTAAAAAAAAATTGACATAATTTGCAGTGGGACAAATAGTGCCAACACCATCCCCCCATCCTGCCTCCCTAAAACGTCCCTGTCCTAATCACAGGAGCCTGTGAATGTGCTATTTGACGTGACCAACAGGAATTTGCAGGAAATTGAAGGTTACAGATGATAAAATAGGGAGATTATTCTGGATTATCTGTTTTGGCCCAATCTAATCATAGTCCTTACAAGCAGATATTTTTTCTCTGGCTGAAATGAGAGAAATGAGACGAAAGAAGAAATCAGAGATTTCAAGCGTGAGAAGGATTCAATGCTACGTTGCTGGTTTTGAGACGCAAGGAACTACCATTAAGGACTGGAGAAGGGACAGCCCTGGCTGACAGCCAGTAAGGAAATGGGGACCTGAGTCTTGCAACTAAAAGGAACTCAATTCAGCCAACAACCTGAATGACCTTAGAAGTGGATTCTTCCTTCGAGTTCCCAATAAGAAATGCAGCTGTGCTGACACCTTGATCTTAGTTTAGAGAGAGGCTTGTTGGCCTTCGAACTTACAGGGTTTAGAAATAATAAGTGAGTATTGTGTTAAGCGATTGAGTTTTTGGTCATTTGGCACAGCAACAATAGAAGAGTACGGTATTAGACCAATCCTTTTTAAAAGTTTATTTTCTTTTATTAAAATTTTTTTCAAGTTGATCTAATTTATAGATAACCATAAACATTAGGTCCAGGACATCCTTACATTTGAGAAATATTAGCAGCTGTTAAGCAGGTAGTTGCTGGTTTTAATATTTAATATTCCTTGTATGTTCACTTATTAGAAAATCAAATTGAAGATGAACTTTCAGGATTGATTTTTATAGTTTGGATTAAAACCCTTTATTAAACTTAATATGTTCTGTGTTTTCTGATACATTATATTTTCCCAATTACCTTCTCTGAATAACAGGAGTCCCCAAATGCCAAGTGTCTAATCACCCCCTGACAGTGAGCAGGGGAGGCCTCTGCGTAGCAGTGTGAGCTTCCTTTCACAGGAAGCACTGGGACCAGCCTGCTGGCTCCTGCCGAGGGCCCCCTGAGATGCTCTCCCTTTTGTTAACAATAAAGTTTGCTTACTCTTTATGAAACAGCACTGCAAGAGCAGGAGGGGAGGGCAAGCCTGTGTCCTGCACAGGCAATTTCATGTGGTTGTCATTAATATTCAGGAAGTAAATGTTGGGTTTCATGCTGCCCTGGATTCAAAATAAATATAGTCTGTCTTACCCTTGGAGAATAGAAATCTGTGCCTTATTTAACACTGAGAGCAGGGCAAGGTAACACATTGTCCCTCTTTGTGAAATCTTCCTGCAAGGGTTATTTGCTATTCAGACATGTTGAATAGCAGAAATGATTATCTTTTGGCATAACAAGAACATAAAAGATAGGAAACTCAACTGTTCTTTTATTGTTTTCTTTTTGTTGCATATTCACAGCGGGAGACAATTTAATGGTTTACATTGCATGTGGACAGGTGATGTTCGCTCTTTCTGATGAAATTCAGTACAGAAGAATCTGAGCTTTATGCTGGGATGGCACTTGAGAGAAAACTTGAAGTTCAAAACAAATTACAGGACAAATTCTCCTATTGACCTCGAATATGGTGGTCTCTTTGTCCTCCACCCCTACTCACTATCATATGAGAATTCAGAAGTTAAGTAAAAATAGAAGAATGCCCAGTGGCACGATGCATTAAGTGAAAAAATTAATGAGAGAAAATCGGAATTAAATAAAGTTAAACAGGTTTATATGCTGCAATTTTTTTTTCCAGAGCCTGTAGATGTCAACAACAATAATAAACACACATTGAGCACTTACTATTTAGCAGGTATTGTCCTAAGTGCTTTGCATGTTTTAACTAGATTACCCCTTATGACAGCACTGTGCAGTAGGCACTATTATTATCAGACTATTTTACCCAAGAGGGACCTGAAGCTAGAAAAAGTATGCTACTTGCCCAGGGTCCGGTCACCCAATTTGCAAGTTTGAGGACTGGTCAATTTACTTGAATATAACCTTCCTACATCCTTTTTTGCTTATAGTATCTCATAAGATTAATGTTACATGAGACTTAATTTTGGAAACATTGGAGAGAGAACAAAATGAAGGAGAGTTAAGTAGGACACTGCAGAATGGTTTTTTTGTTTTGTTTTTTAACCATAGAAGAATGACATTTCAGTAATTCAAAAGACAGGGGAATCCATCCCCATCTCAGGGATCAGATAGTTTCTGTTTATGGCCAGGATTCAGCATTTTAAAATCTGCGATCTTTCCTCCCAGACAATTTCATGCCATATCTGGCAAGTTGAGTGTGTGTGAGATGGTATTTTAAAATATTTTAAAGAAAGAAACAATGCATTCTAACACATACCGCACAAAAACAATTCTTAATTTTAGAACCATTTTATTTAACTTAGCGTATGGCCTTGTCCCCACTAGCCAACGCCTAAATCTGATCTTAAACAGTTTATAATGAATTTTAACAGGCTGTATAAATTCTCTTTCTATACTGTAAGGTTGTTGTTCTTAAAGCATATGAATAGGGAAAATAGCCATAAAACATATGAAAAAAATGCTCATCTTACAATCAGAGAAATGAAAATGAGAACATGAATTACCATAAAAACTGGCACATTGAACAGTTAGTCATATGTAGGATTGAAAAGATTCTTTCATACACTGTTGGTGGAAATAAATTATTATAACATTTTTGAGGGGCCCTTTGAAAGCCTCAAATAAAATCACTATAGATACACCCTTTGATTCGGATATTTCTGCTGTTTCCACCCCCAAAATTATTCTTCTTTCTGTGAAGCCACATTCCAAACATTCTGTGTGGTACAGCTCTTGGTAGACTGTATTATTGTATCATTATATCACAGTAATATATTATTGTTGTGTTATTTACCACCTTCCCTCTAAGAGGATTATATATCCTTACTGGTTGCTAAGTGATTTGCTGTGCTTCTCCCAGTAGGGAAGGTATACTTGCTGCCAATTGATGGCAGGATTAGTCTTATGAATGACTTGCTTTAGTTGGAATTTGGGTAGAAGTAATACATGCTATGACCAAGCAGAATCTTCAAAATCCTTGTGTGGTTTCATTATTTCTATCATCTGTGCCAGCAGATTGCAATGAGGCTGCTCCTTAGCTTGGGTCCTTGAATAAAGAAGACATGGAACAGCTGAAGCCAAATTCCAGGTGTCATGTATATGAGTGAGAAATAGGTGTGTGGTAAGCCATGGAGATTTTTGGTTATTGTTAACATGAGTGTTGTAACCCAGCCTAAACAAATACTAGTAGAAGCTCAAATCCACCTCTTCCACAAAGTCTCTAGTGTTTATCCTAGCTTTTTTTTCTTTTTATCTTTTCCAAAGTTTACAAAGAATTTGTCTATAATACAAGTCTTTTAAAGTGTAAATTTTTTTCTAGTAGTGATTTCTAATTATATTAACTAAGTCATTGCTCTCCTCATGCCAACTCTTATACTTTTAAGTTATTTTCCCTGCTCCTGGAAACATAGTAGATACTGAATAAACATGTCTTAGTTGATATATCTACACATATTTATTGAGACCTACAATATGCAAGCCACTGTTGCCTTATCAATTGGTAAAAATGATAACTAAGGACCTTATTATAGCTCAGGTTGGCAAGGAATGTTTGTCTATTCCCCTACGAGGAGGTAGTTGATCTCAGAGAGATTTTGCTTGCTGGATGATTAGTTCATAGAGGCCCTTATAATGATTGACATGCTCTACACGACTCATGATTTCACGCATGAAAGACCTGAGGAAAGCCTTTAAAAATACTCAGTTTAGCCGTAGCTGGTTTGGCTCAGCAGATAGAGCATCAGCCTGCAGACTGAAGGGTCCTGGGTTCGATTCCAATCAAGGGCATATGCCCGGGTTGTGAGCTCGATTCCTACTGGGGGTGTGCAGGAGGCAGCCGATCAATGATTCTCTCTCATCACTGATGTTTCTTTCTCTCTCTCCATCTCCCTTCCTGTCTCTGGAATAAATAAAAATATATTAAAAAATATGCTCAGTTTAAAGTGGCTTCCTTGCCACCAGAGACAGAGGAGGATATGACCCTCTTAAGCCTAGACCAGCAATAAGCTTGTTTGTTCTTACAGCGATGTGAAAGACCATTATCTCACCTCTTTTCCTGAGAGATGACTTTATAAGGGAATGTTAGTTGAAAGTGAAAAGAGCAGAGGCAAGAAGGGAGTAAAACAATGAACGGTTCAGTTTCTTCCTAAAACGACTCCTGTTCTCCCTGGGGCCTCAGTGGCTGGCCTGACATCTCAGGCCTACGGTTTATTCATATAGATTTTTACAATTTCTTAACAAGGAATTATGGAATGCACTTAAATTATCTACTCATTTGAGTTCCAGAGCATGTATTATGTTTTATTTTTTTACATATGGGAAAATAAGGGAGCTCCTTGAAACCTGTAAAAAAGCTTCTGTGACTTAATAATTCTGGAATAGTGTGTGATTATCAGGCAGGGCTTTAGTGAGGGAGGAGAGGCACAGCTGTCAACCCTTTGAAATAAGATTGAATGGCATTAATCAGAGAACAGTGGTTAAATATTTCAGACAAGAGTAGGAGAGCAATACAGCTGTAACTTTTCCATGTTTGCTCAATAGCTATAACAAGTGTATAACATCTGTATTGTTTTCTGTACTTTAATCTCATAATATTTTAATCCTTGGATAAATGTCATTGTATCATTGCACAGTTAACCTTGTGAGGTTTTTTGAAGCTAATAGGCCAAAGTAATGTGAAATGATAGGGGGCATTAACCAAGGTTAAACAGTTATTACTATTAAGTGGCATGTGGACCATTTAATGTCTGGCAAGAAGATGAAATGCTATTTTTCTAGAAGGAATATAGATGGGGTGAGATTCTTCCCAGTTCCACAGTGGACTATGGACAACCCCATCATCTTTTTATGTTTCAGTTTCTTTGTCATCATAGGATGTGTACAGTTCTATCTGGGAATTTTTCACTCATTGCTAGAGAATATCTAGCAATATTAAAAGTATATTTTAGGTGAGGGAAATTTGAAAAAAAAACACAAAACACAAAACAGAAAAAGATCATCTGGTTATTACTGAGACTATGGGATGGGACCAGAAACACTGCAGGGGAAGGGCCACTTATAGAAGGCAGGGAAAGTGTACGAGGATGGGAAGTAAACACTTTCATAAACATTGAAAAAGCTGGGAATAGATGCAGAATAGTGAGATGATCTAGTGTGCTGATGACCACAATGGTGTCATCCTGCAGGCCGTTCTCATGTGCTGTGCTCTGTGGCTCAGTCCTCTGCACTGAACTGCCCAATGTTTTGTGTAGGTGACTTGGAAGAATCCATATAATAGATGGTGATCAGAAAATGCAAATATGGGAGCGAAGAAAAATATGTTTAGTGATAAAAATAACTATTAATCCAGATGTGAGTCCACAGTAATGAGTAAAAGTGAGAATAGAGCTAAGAAAAATAACTATAACTAAATCATAAAGAATTTGTGAAAGTTCAGCATGGGTGATATATCTGGCTTGACAGCAGTTCAAGCAGTATATACTTGAATGTTTTAATTGCCTATAAACTCAGTTTAGTCCAGTATCCTGTCAAAAAAGTTAAATGTAATCTTAGGTTATTTTCATGCAAGTGTTGTATTTTTGTTCATATCAGAAGATGTCACAGGAACGATAATATTCACCAATTGGGAGTCCATCGATAAACTATTACATTATTAGGCATGGCCTTGAAAGATAATAATGAAGAATTAAAGTGGTGGTTTCTAAACTTTCTCAGTTTGACCCCTTTGAGGTTCCATATCTCTGTCTGAACCCTTTGAAGGATATATCCTTTCTTAATAGAATTTAAACATTTAAACATGTACAAAAATCACATAATTTCAGGGGGTTTAACAGGTGCAGGTTGAGAACTCTTTTTTTTTTGTTAATCTTTACCCAAGGGTATTTTTCCATTGATTTTTAGAGAGAGTGGAAGGGAGGAAGAGAGACATAGAGAAACATCGATGTGAGAGAGACACATTGATTGGTTGCCTCCTGCATGCCCCCACACCTGCAACCAAGGTATGCGCCTTTGACCAGAATCAAACCCAGGACCCTTCAGTCCTTGGGCCAAACCAGCCAGGGTGAGAACTCTTAAAGTAGAGATGAATAATAGGAGGGCAACCAGAAAGATGATGGCTGTGGAAACCATGTCATATGAAAATCAGTTGATGGAATTATGGATGCTTAATCTAGAAAAGGAAAGATCCAGGGAGACATGAAGCATTCATTATAACAGCTCACTAGCATCTAGTTCTCCTTTTCCTAGAACTTGGGAGACTGAATTTTCAGCCCCATTCACAGCTGTGCAGTCCATGTGAGTAGTTCTGATCAAAGAACCAGGAGAGGAAGGGATGTGTGTCACTTCTAGGCTGCAGTATTTTTTTCCTGGTCTGAGACCCTCCAAGACCCTCTTCTTCTTCTTCTTTTTTTAAATCTTTCAATCTTTTTAAAATTTTTTTTTATTGTTTGAAGTATTACAAATAGTAGTACATATGTCTCCTTTTTTTTTCCCCCATTGACCTCCCCCCGCCGGCCTCCCCTACCCCCAGTACATGCCTTTACCTGCTCCCCCACCCCAGTGTCTTGTATCCATTGATTATGCTTATATGCATGCGTACAAGTCCTTCGGTTGATCTCTTACAGCCCCCCCCCCCCACCCCCAACCTCCCCTGCCTTCCCGCTGTAACCCTCTTCATTACTGTGGTCATCAGATTATATTTTCTGGCTAATGTGGCAGGTCTCTGAGTGACCATGTGAAGAAAACACTCCCTGCCAACCTGTGTTTCCACTGACTAGAAATCATGGGTGGGCGTGGAAGGTACTGAACTCTTGAATTGCTTCACTCAGTGTGGAAATTGTGTGCCCATAATGACACCAAGCACAGCTCCCATTTGGAAAATTGCAGTATACGTTTCTCTCTATTTTTTTGCAGGAATATAAAAGTTCAACACACATAATTTCTGAAAAAGGGGGCTGGGCTTTAAGCAGGGGACTTGCAGACAGTATGTATTTCAGTTTTTGCAGATATGTGGTCCATTCTCTGTAAAGGGGCACATGGGTTTTTGATATCTTATTTAAGACTAACTAATAATCATTGCTTCCCATAAGAGGGAAGAATTGTTGTTTACTACAGATGACCATGCCCCATGAAGGGGATTTGTCAAATAGTAGGGCAAGACCTTTCTAACTGTTAGGGCTGCCCAACAATTAGATGCGCCGAGAGCTCCTGGGGGCCAGAAGTATTCCAACAGAGATTACATAGAGTTTGCGGACTAGGTCGGGCCTTTAAGGTCCCATTTCATGTTGAGAGTGTATGGTTGTTTTCTTCTAAATCCCCCCAACCCTTTTTATTTTTTGAGGCAATTAAAAAAAATCATAAACCATTGTTAACACCATCACAGAATTTTTGTGTAACACAGCCACATAAATATTTGCGATGAATTCCGGAACATGATATAAGACATTATTACTTGGTAACACTCTTTCTTTTTGTGCAAAAGTTCAGATTTTGGAGGCAACAAATATATTTATGGCTTGGTATATGAGAAGGGTATAGATAATGAAATGATTCATGAAAGTGTGAGGGAGTGTACAGTGAGCAGGCTTTATTAAGGAGTGGAAGTCAGTACCAAATCTAGGATCAGACACCTCTTTTTTACCTTTTATGTCCTGGCCACTAGACCATGTTTCTTAACATTCAGGGGAGTGAGTCCTCCTGAATCACCTGATTTAGGAGCAGAGCTTGTCTCCTCTCTCCAACACAGGAGTTATCACATCCTCCCTTGCATGACCCCCTTGTGGCCTGTTTTATTTGAGCCTTAAATTGAATGTACAGTGATATTCCCAGGAAAATGAATCTGGCACTACTAGATCTCGGCCGTTTTCATTTCTATGGCAAGTAAAGAAAATGAGAATCACTGCTTCATGAAACAGGTCATGGCTCTCTGCTTGAGTCATAAACACTTTACCTGATGCTGCAGTGATTCCTTTGCCCAGAAATGTGAAATCATGGGTTCCTGAACAAGAGCAATCCACACAAAGGTAATTTACTTGAATTTAAATTATCTTATTTTTTATTTGTAAAAATAATCACAATGGAATCAAATGCAATAAAGTTATGTTACTTGGTAAAACAGCATACAACTTTGGAGTAAATGATGATAATTTCTACTAGTGAGTATGTTGGATCTTGTGGATTTAAAAGACTGGTGGAGAATGAATATTTGTATTTTAAAAAAGTATGACATTAGTGACATGGTGACCAGAGGCACAGATTATTTTTCTAAAAAGAACGTAACTTACCATTTCCAGACATGTGATATTATACACATTACTCAATCTCTCTAAGCGTCAGTATTCTCATCTGTAAAATGGAAATGATAGTTTTACCTGTACATACTTTTATTGACATGATTAAAAGAGAAAATACATGTAAAGCCAGTCCCAATAATGCCTGATCAATATTAGCTCTTTTTCTTTTTCTTTTTCTTTTTTTTTTTCTTTTTCTTTTTCTTTTTCTTTTTCTTTTTCTTTTCCTTTTTCTGTTCTTGCTATAAAAGTGCACATTTGGTCTGCTTGGTGGGAAGCAGTGTGGTGGTAGAAGTAGTAATAGACTATGAATCAGCAGGCCTGTCTTTTTGTCCTTGCTCCATTAAAATGCTGTGTGGCTATCTGCAAGTCACTTGCCCTCTCTGGATCTAGATTGTTTGTTTTGGTTTTGTATGAATAGATATGTAGATTTAAGATTCTTTAATTTTTTCCAACTATAGAAATATTTGATTTTATGTAACTCATCATGATTGTGAAAACAACTTAGTTCATATTCCTTATTAACTTTAAACATTGAAAATTACACATTTATCAATTAAGTGGCTTAGGGCAGTGCATCACACCTTTAATACGCATTTGAATCAGCTGTGGAGTCCTGGGGAATCCTTACCTTGCAGGTTCCTATTCAGCAGGCCTGGGGAGGGTAGAGCCTGACCTTCTGCATGTCTAACAAGCTCCCAGGTCACCTGTGAAAGGGTGAAGGCCTTTGGTCTCCTCACTTTGGCTTCTCTGTTTACTCATCAAGATATCAGCTGCATGAATTTGAATATTAATTCTTCTATTCATATCTATTTGTGGTCAAACAGTTTACAGAAAAAAATAAGTGAAATAATTCAATATGCTAGGAATATAATACCTATTCATCTCATCAATTCAAAATGTGAAACAGTAGCTCTAGAAGAGCTACTTGACAAATGATGACACTTTTAGGACTGAAATTGTCTGAAGTTATTGCACAGATGCCTGTGACCAGGCCTCTTTTTCTCTCCCCTTTGGGTCTTAAAAATTAAAATATCCATGTAATAGCCAAGTGATTTTACCCTGAATATAAATGAACACCAAAGATTCTACGACTGGAGCAATTGAACTGTCTTGATTTATTTATCACTCAAAGTATTTCTCACTGCCAGTCTTAACCCTGGCAAAGTTTATAATCAGACATTGTCATAAAATTCACTTTGCAGTTAAGAACTATGGATAATTATCCCCTAGAAAGAATTTTGCATCCAACTTATTTTCTTTAAACTGTCAGTAAGACTGTCATGGAGAAGAAAAGGGCTCAGGGGATAAAATGAAATTAAATTTCTAATAACTCTCTATCTCTCAAGTTTCAAGGGGATGATGATAATCCAGTGTGAGATGGGCAGAGAAAAGGAGACTGACTTCTCAAAATACCAAATCATAGGGCGGCAGGCGGGGGGAAGTCCTCATCTATTTCGGGTTAGAAATTCTCTTTTGATTTCTTGAAGTTCTTAATATTTTTGATGATGGGACATGGAGAATGCATGTCGATGACCAGAAACATCAGCAAATTGTCTTCCTGTTCCTGTTGATCAAACTTTGAAGACAGTAGACACTGGCTTGGAGGAAGCTGATGGGTTAGGTGTTCATATTTGCTAGAAGTTGATGGTCTGCTCGTTGAGAAACTCTGAGCTCTTTATATTAGGCATATACAGTTTTTGAAGGAAGAGTTGAACAACAAAAATGAGTGGGAAGTTTTGCTCTCTTTAAATGTCCATAGCAATGGAATATATGTGGGGAAATATCTGGAAAAAAGTACTGAGTTGGATTATGGTAGTATTTCTGGCCACATAAATATATTAATAGAATATTTATGTATTTATAAATGCATTTTTATATTTACAAATACTAATATATTTATATTTAGACTTATATGTTAATAGAATATTTATATTTATAGAATATAGAAGTCCTTGTGAAATGTAAGTAATTCATTTTTTTTGGATGTAAAATTTTATTTTAAAAGGGACCTTCCTTATAAGTCTTCTGATACAACTAAGAATTTTTTTGTGACACACATATATCATTGTTAATGATGTTGAATATTTTAATACTTGCTTTGTTCAATCTCAAGCTCTTGGTATTTTGCAAAGGATGTTAGCTTGGCCTTCATGTTAAAAAATCATAGATTAGCCCTAACTGGTTTGGCTCAGTGGATGGAGCATCGGCCTGTGGACTCAAGGGTCCCAGGTTTGATTCCGATCAAGGGCATGTACCTTGGTTGCAGGAGGCAGCTGATCGATGTTTCTCTCTCTCATCAATGTTTCTAACTCTATCACTCTCCCTTCCTCTCTGTAAAAAATCAATAATATATATTTAAAAAAATCATAGATTATAGGACTCAGATATAGTTAGCTCTGATAGTGCTTTTGATACTAACTTGTTGCCTAAGATGAAAACACTTGTTTCCTCTTTGTTCTTTTTCCTTTTGCACCAGGCTTTTAGGTCTTGGTCAGACTACACTCCCAATCCAGCAACACCACCAGGTTGTTTTTGTTGTTGTTTTAACTTTGCTTTGGAAATGCCATAAAGTCCAGGTTGGTAAATTGAAGTTAATTTTTTCTCTTCTCCGGAATGTGTCCAAATGACTTGACTGCATCCCTTCAGGGAGCTAGGCTTGCTCTGTGGGGGCCTGAAGGTATATGTCCGTATGAGGTCAAGTCCATTGTCCTAACATAACAGGCAGATGTTTACTCTGGATTTGACCTGGAGTGGATATCAACCCCACTTCTGTGGTTGCTTTACACTGGGTCTGACCTTGCACCAGGCTATACTCTTAGGCCTCTGTTAAGCTAGAAGAAAACAGTCCTGGGTCACAGAGGCAACAACGGGCCAACTTGCTGGCTTGTTCAGTGAGAGCAGATTATTCAGTTTCCATCTCCAGATGTGTAACTTCGTGGCTTCCAGGGCTTTATTACACCTCTGCATCCTGTGTTTATGTTTGTAAACAGGGTGGTCTGGCAACATTTAGAGTGTTGGGTACTGTTTAGTGAAGAATTGATAAAAATGAGGAAAGCATTCATATTAACCCACAAATGCATTATTTTGGAAATGTTCAGAGGGAGCAGAATCACAGAGTCTGAGTTTTCCTGTGTAACTTCTCCTTTAGTCCTGAATATATATCTCCTACATTCCTGTTGAAAGATAACAGGGGGTCATTAGTGAAAGAAAACAACGTTGGAGATAAATAACTCTTTTTTAAAAATTTTTTTTGTAAATTTCTTTATTGATTAAGGTATTATATATGTGTCCTCATCCCTCCATTAACCAACCCCCCCCCCCCACACACACTCATGCCCTCACCGCCCCCTGGTATTTGTGTCCATTGGTTAGGCTTATATTCATGCATACAAGTCCTTTGGTTGATCTCTCTTCCTTTCCCCCACCCTCCCCTACCTTCCTTCTGAGGTCTGGCAGTCTGATTGATGCTTCCCTGCCTCTGGATCTGTCCCTGTTCATCAGTTTATGTTGTTCATTATATTCCACAAATGAGTGAGATCATGTGGTATTTGTCTTTCTCTGACTGGCTTATTTCACTTAGCATAATGCTCTCCAGTTCCATCCATGCTGTTGCAAATGGTAAGAACTACTTTTTTTACTGCAGCGTAGTATTCCATTGTGTAGATGTACCACAATTTTTTAATCCACTCATCTGCTGATGGGTATTTGGGCAGTTTCCAAATTTTAGCTATGGTGAATTGTGCTGCTTTGAACATAGGGGTGCATATATCCTTTCTGATTCGTGTTTCTAGTTTCTTAGGATATATTCCTAGAAGTGGGATCACTGGGTCAAATCAGAGTTCCATTTTTAGTTTCTTTGAGGAAACTCCATACTGTTCTCCACAGTGGCTACACCAGTATGCATTCCCACCAGCAATGCACGAGTGTTCCTTTTTCTCCGCATCCTCGCCAACACTTGTCGTTTGTTGATTTGTTGATAGCATTCTGACAGGTGTGAGATGATATCGCATTGTTGTTTTCATTTGCATCTCTCGGATAATTAGTGACTTTGAGCATGTTTTCATATGTCTCTTAGCCTTCCTTCTGTCCTCCTGCGAAAAGTGGCTATTTAGGTCCCTTGCCCATTTTTTTGTTGTATTGTTTATCTTCCTTTTGTTAAGTTGTATGAGTTCCCTGTAAATGTTGGAGATTAAACCCTTATCGGTGATGACATTGGCAAATATGTTCTCCCATGCAGTGGGCTTTCTTGTTGTTTTGTTGATGGTTTCTTTTGATGTGCAAAAGCTTTTTATTTTGATGTAGTCCCATTTGTTTATTTTCTATTTAGTTTCCATTGCCCAAGGAGCATTATCGGTGAAGAAGTTCCTTTGGCATATGTCTGAGATTTTGCTGCCTGTGGATTCCTCTAGTATTTTTATAGTTTCCCGTCTTATGTTTAAGTCCTTGATCCATTTTGAGTTTATTTTTGTGTATGGTGTAAGTTTTCGGTCTAGTTTCATTTTTTTTGCATGTATCTGTCCAATTTTCCCAACACCATTTGTTGAAGAGACTGTCTTGACTCCATTTTATGTCCTGTAGTTTTATGCGTATTGGTCTTTTACCTCCTTCGTTAAGTTTATTCCTAGGTATCTTAATTTTTTTGGTGCGATGGTAAATGGGATTGCTTTTTAGTCTCTCTATAAGTTTGCTATTGGTGTAAAGAAATGCCATAGATTTCTTGGCATTAATTTTGTATCCTGCTACATTGCCAAATTCATTTATTAAGTCTGTTAGTTTTTTGATGGAGTCTTTCGGGTTTTTTATGTACAATATCATTTCATCTGCAAATAAGGACAGCTTTACTTCTTCTTTTCCAATTTGGATGCCTTTTATTTCTTCTTCTTGTCTGATTGCAATGGCTAGTATTTCCAGTACTATGTCGAACAGGAGTGGTGAGAGTGGGCATCCCTGTCTTGTTCCTGTTCTTAGGGGAAGTGGTTTAAGTTTTTGTCCATTGGGTATGATGTTGGCTGTGGGTTTTTCATAGATGGCTTTTATTATTTTGAGGTATGATCCTTCTATTCCCACCTTGCTGAGTGTTTTGATCAAGAAGGGATGTTGTATTTTATCAAATGCTTTTTCTGCATCAGTCGATATAATTATGTGGTTTTTATCTCTCAATTTGTTTATGTGATGTATCACGTTTATTGATTTGCGGGTATTGTACCATCCTTGCATCCCTGGGATAAATCCTACTTGGTCATGGTGTATGATCTTTCTGATGTATTGCTGGATCCGATTTGCTAGAATTTTGTTGAGGATTTTGGTATCTATGTTCATGAGGGAAATTGGCCTATAATTCTCTTTCATTGTATTGTCTTTATCTGGTTTTGGTATTAGGGTGATGCTAGCTTCATAAATGAGCTTGGAAGTGTTCCTTCCTCTTGAATTTTCTGGAATAGTCTGAGGAAGATAGGTTTTAGTTCTTCCTTGAATGTTTGGTATAACTGCCCTATGAAGCCGTGTGGCCCAGGTTTTGTTTGTTGGAAGCTTTTAGATGACCGCTTCAATTTCTTCCATAGTTATTAGCCTATTAAGATTTTTAGAATCTTTCAGATTGAGTTTTGGAAGGTTGTATTTTTCTAGGAATATGTCCATTTCCTCTAGGTTTTCTAGTTGGTTGGAGTAGAGTTGTTAATAGTATTTTTTAACAATCCTTTGTATTTCTGTGGGGTCTGTTGTTATTTCACCTCTCTCATTTCTGATTTTGTTTATTTTGGTTCTCTCTCTTTGCTTCTTGGTGAGCCTCGCTAGAGGTTCATCAATTCTGTTTATTTGTTCAAAGAACCAGCTCTTGGTTTCATTTATCTTTTGTATTGTTTTTTTTTTGGTCTCTATGTCGTTTATCTCCACTCTGATCTTTATTATCTCCTTCCTTCTGCTCACTCTGTGCTTTTTTTGTTGCTCTCTTTCTAATTCTTTGAGTTGTAGAGTTAGATGATTTACTACCATTTTTTCTTGCTTTTTGAGGTAGGCCTGTAGAGCTATAAACTTCCCTCTCAGGACTGCTTTCATTATGTCCAATAGGTTTTAGATAGTTGTGTTTTTGTTGTCATTAGTTTCCAGGAAGCTTTTAATTTCTTCTTTGATCTCTTTGGTAACCCAGTCATTATTTAATAGCATGCTATTCAGCTTCCAAGTGTTTGATATTTTTAGATTGTTTTTATTGTAGTTTATTTCTAATTTCATGGCATTGTGGTCTGAGAAGATGCTTGGTATGATTTCAATCTTCTTGAATTTGGAGAGAATTCGCTTGTGACCAAATATGTGGTCTATTTTTGAAAATGTCCCATGTGCACTTGAGAAGAACGTATATTCTGTGGCTTTGGGGTGAAATGTTCTGAAGATCTCAGTTAAGTCCATCTTATCTAGTAAGTCATTTAGGATTGCTGTGTCTTTGCTGATTTTTTGTCTAGAGGATTTATTCAGTGATGTCAGTGGTGTATTAAAGTCTCCTACTATGATTGTATTGTTTTCGATCTCTCCCTTGATATTTTCCAGGAGTTTTGTTATGTATTTGGGTGCCCCTGCATTGGGTACATATATGTTTATCAGGGTTATATCCTCTTGTTGTATCGATCCCTTTAGTATTATGAAGTGGTCTTCCTTATCTCTTGTTATGGCATTTACTTTGAGGTCTATTTTGTCAGATATAAGTATTGCTACCCCAGCTTTTTTTTTTATTTCCATTTGCCTGAAAGATATTTTTTCTTCCCTTCACTTTCAATATGTGTGAGTCTCTTGTTCTGAGGTGGGTCTCTTGTAGACAGCATATATATGGTTTGTGCTTTTTTATCCATTCAGCCACTCGATGTCTTTTGATTGAAGCATTTAGTCTGTTTACGTTTAAAGTTATTACTGAAAGGTATTTGTTTGTAGTCATATCTATTTTTGTGTCTGTGTTCCTTCTTACCTTTTTATTTCTTCTTTTTACAGTATTTCCTTTAGCATTTCTTGCATTGCTGGTTTGGTGGTGATAAACTCCCTTAGCCTTTTTTTGTCTGCAAAGCTCCTGATTTCCCCTTCAATTTTGATTGATAGTCTTGCTGGATAGAGTATTCTTGGATTGAGTCCCTTGCTTTGCATCACTTTGTATATCTCCTTCCATTCCCTTCTAGCTTGATGTGTTTCTGTTGAGAAATCATTCGATAATCTGTTGGGGGTTCCTTTATAGGTAACTCTCGGTCTCTCTCTTGCCGCCTTTAAGTTTCTCTCTTTGTCATTGATATTTGCCATTGAAATTATGACGTATCTTCATGTGGGTCTTTTCGGGTTCATCCTTTTGGGAATCTCTGTACTTGTGTAACTTTTTTCTTGCCCATATCCGGGAAGTTTTCTGTCATTATTTTTTCAAATAGATTTTCTAATCCTTGCTGCTCTTCTTGTCCTCCTGGCAGCCCTATTATACGTATGTTACTTCGTTTCATGTTGTCCTAAAGCTCCCTTAGGCTTTCCTCCTGCTTTTTAATCTTTTTCTCCAATTGCTGTTCACATTGAGCTTGTTTCTGTACCTGATCTTCTAACTCACTAATTCGGTTCTCTGCTTCTTCTAGTCTACTGTTGAAACTTTCCATGGTGTTTTTGATTGTAGCTATATCACTTTTCATTTTTTCCTGATTCTTCCATAGGTTGTTGATTTTCTCATCCATCCAATGTATAAATTCCACGACCATTACTCTGAATTCTTTTTCGGTCATGTTGCATGCTTCAATTTCACTAATTTCCTTTCTTGGTGACTCCTCATTTTTTTTTCCTCTGGGGATTGTGTCGTCTCCCTATTCTGACTATCACCAGAAGGTTCAAACTTCGAGTTGCGTGGACCTGGGCCATGTGCATTGGAACTTCACACCACCCGAGTGTCACTGAAGTGCTCCGACACTAGGACGTGTGGCTGCTGTGGGTTGGTGGGAACCAGGCTTTTCCAGGGTCAGTGTTCCCAGCATTCAGTGTGGTCTCCTGTGCGCACCTAGAATCAGGGACTCCGCCTGAACCACGCTATTTGCGTGTGCCGAAAATGAGTCCCCTAGCGTGTGCCAGGAGTCAGAGTTTCCCTGTGTCTGTACCAAGAATCACGTATCAGAGTCTTTGTTGCCTCGTGTGGCTTCTCGCTGAGAATCAGGGTCCCTGTGCGTGGATGCACCAAGAATTGGAGTCACTGGCTCTTAGTGTGAGTACGCTGTGAGTCAGGGATCCCAGACACACATGGTAAGAAACAGAGTCAAGTCAGTGGTGCTTAGTGATGCCTCTTGCTAGGAGAATTTGGGTCCCGTCACCATGGGGGACTGGGTTGCACAATAGCTCTGTGGCGTGCCTGCGCTGTGGAAAACTGACTTCTGTGTGCGCTTGCCCAGAATCCAAGTCAGGTGGCACTGCTGCCTTGCGTGGGCTTCGGGTTTGGTCGCCGGATTGCGTTGCTGGGAGCAGATTCCAGTCTCTCAAATTCCAGTAGCAGCGCTGCGACCTGTGCGTGCTCTCTCCAGCTCAAATTCCCTGTAGGGGCGCTGCAGCTTGAGCGAAGGGCGGGTCTCTCAGTTACTATGGCGCTATCCATGAGCCTGCGGGGAGGGGGATAGGCTCTTTGACTCACAGAAATCTGCTGCTGGGAAGTCTGGATTCTTGTTGTCTGTTGGTCTGAAGCTGTGGTTGCAGTTCTCTGTCCCCAGTGGCTGCAGGGTCCTGGTTTGCATCTGAGATGCGACTGGGTGTTGCTGAGGGCAGGATTCTAGTCTCTGAGTTAAATAACTCTTAAAATAAATAACTCTTAAGATACTTCTTCTGTAGCTGTTTTCAATAACTATTTGGTAAGTCATCAAATAATTATTTTGTTTAGTGGAAAGTTCAGGAAATTACAAAGAAGATAAAAAACAAAATGATCAGTTGCAACCAGTTATTAACACTTTGATGCATTTTCTTCTCAATATATATTGAGCATAATGTAAAACAAGTTCTGGCCCAGCTTTTATCACTTACTATTATGTTGTGAGTATTTTTCTAGCAATAAAAATCCTTGACAAACATTTTTAATGGCTACATTCTATTCCATCTTTGGATCTATCATATTAAAACCTACATTCAGATTATTAAATTAAAATATGCATGTGTTTCTGACATGACCTCACTGATATTCTCTATCCCAAAACATAAAGGGAAGAGATGTTGAAATAAATCAGATGAGATCTCCTGGATACAGAGATGTAAATGGCCTGTGTAAGGTTCCAGTAGAGCTGAAAACGGAAGCACAGCCTCCTGTTCTGTGTCTGACGCTCAGTTTACTGCCCCACCTTTAACTCCTGCTGCTGATGACTTATTCCACATCTCCAAGGGGGATTTCTGTAGAGACTGTCATTTGGGGGCTATTGATCTGATGGGTGATTTAGCCTGTAGCAGGAAAATTGCTGTCAAAATGGAGCATGTCTCCAGATTGTTGCGTTCCTTGCCCTGAGCCCTCAGAGACTTGTTGGAGGGCACAGGCGGGGAAGTCATGCGGCCGTCTTCTCTCAGTGAAAGCTGAAGAGGGGAAATAATGGCCCAGGAGCAATTACCACTCTTAATTGCTGAGAAATGGACAAAATGATTTTCACTGGGTGATTGACAACCGAAAACCATCCATTTAGTTTATAAATGGAACAGAGGAAGATGGACATCCCCATTTCTTAGGTAATCAGCACAGATTGCTTTCAGGAGGGTTAAGGAAACCACCAGGCAATGGATGGAATGAGACTCACCACTGACCAGCATCGAGAGTGGCAGATTCGTGCTTCAAGGACACAATCCTCTTTCCTTCCAGGGAGATTATCCTGTAGCTTTCCTTCCTTCCAAAAAGACATGACCCAGCAAGATGTGGTTTTGGAGTCCAAAAGAACACAGAATAAAATAATAGGTTTATCATTTTTCTGTATCAGTCAATTGTTTTTATTCTTACAAAAATTTAAGAACATCTTTTCCACAGTGGTAAATTTATCTTTTATTAGGTTTTTTGAGAATTGAATACTTTCCTCACTGATTGGGATTATAAAATCATGGTTTCAAAAATTCTTCATTTTGCAAGAAAGAAAAATATGGGCTTTACATATAACAAAATTTGTATTTATGATAATCAATATTCACATAAAAGAGCATCTATACAAGTGGAAACTGTTCACATCAAATGATCCCACACAAAACCCACCAGATAATCAGGTTGGACTTTTCCTGAAGTCTCTGTGGGTCATTGCAGATCCAAGAGTGAACACTTGGCTGAAATGTTGACTGGCCATTGTGTGATGTTGCCTCTTTGAGACAGGACTCTTTCCAAGGCTACTGGTGGGAACTTAAGTTATTCTTTTCCCAAAATCAGAGGTACAGTACCCTCTAGGCCATCCCACAGCTTGATCTCTGTTAAACACACCCTCCTCAGTAGCTTGAGGAGTTTTCACACTTTTCTGGCCTGTGGGCTGTCTCAAGAGCCCGAGCAATGCTCTCCTGTTCCTTGTGAAGGCTTGCCACAATAGGAAAACAATGAATGCAACATCATCTCCATTTTCTCCACCCTTATCACCATCTCTAACGTGATCATCATCAGTTATTACCAATAAGTACTTTGTCAAAGTATAATTCTTAAAATGTTAAAATCATAATTCTTATACAGAATGCAGACATATGTGAATTTTTATTTACTACATTAACAAAGGTACCAGCAGCATGATAGAATGGCTTCTAAAGAGAATAGGAGGCACAGTTTGTTTGTTTTTAGTCAATATAAATAAAAAAGAATGCTGAATAAGATTGCCAAATTAGAAACATAACTGGCTTATGATGTACAGGGGAATATAACCAAATTGTTAGTATTTTCTTTTCTACTAAAAAGAAAATTATATAATCATGTTAGTTTCCTAGGGCTGCTGTAACAAACTACCATAAACATGGCGGCCCAAAACAACGCAATTTGTTCTGTCACATTTTTTGAAGTTAGAAGTCTTACATCAAGGTGTTGACAGAGCCACGCTCATTCCAAAGGTTCTAGGGAAGAATCCTTCCTTGTCTCTTCCTGAGCAAGACATGTCAGTGCTTGCTTCTGCCAGCGACCTTTGGCTTTGGCCACACAACTCCAATTCCACCTCCATTTTCACAGGGCCTCTTCCCTCTTTGTCTCTGTGTCCTCTCTTATTAGAAGGACAGCAGTCACTAGATTTAGGGCCTACTGGATTTAGGACTTAATCTTGAGATACTTAGCTAATTACATTTGCAAAGACCCTAATTTCAGATAAGGTCACATTCTAGTGACTGCCACCCTGGCTTCTCGTGATCTCCTGGCCCCCCTGGGTGGCAGGCAAGAATTCTACCACTGAGCCATCCTGGGTTCTTGAGAACTTCTGAGATTGAAATCAAGAGAGTTCACTATGAAGTAGTACTCAGGTAAGAGGTTTATTATATATAGCTTGTGAGCAGAGGGGGACAAATAAAAAAAAGTGCTGAATAAGATTGAAAGGGAGAAAAAGAAATGTTGCTCCAGAACAAAAGCTGGGGAACAGTTTTAAAGAAGTTGAGGTGGGAAAGATGACATCTAAGTGTGATGTCTAAATACACAGAGGCTCTGTACTCTTTGTCGCTTGCACAGTATAACTGCATGCTTCTTCATGTGTTGCATGTCTCATTAGCATGTCAAGTCTCTATCCACGGGTGTGCTTTTCACCATTGAAATGCGGGAAGGTCACTGAAAGGACAGTCTTTCTTGCTAACGTGTATGCATGAGTGAAAGGAACATTAAGGCCACCAAGTGAATCTTGCAGACAGCAGTGTCCTTTAGTTTAGCTGCTAATTGGCTATAAAGAGAAGGGAAAGCACTGGGGCAATTAATGTGTTCCTGGCTTCCTGCCCACTGGGCCCAGGGAGTAGCCTGCCTATCTCATTCTGACATTCTGAAAGGACAAGATTTTGGGGGGACACTATCCAATCCACTACATAGTTTTGAGTTGTAAAATTCTGGCATGCTAATTTGTTATGCCTATACACTTACATTCTCCTAGAGAGTCAGATGACTCTGAGGATGATTTGTTAAAAAATACCTCTTAAATGATAGTAGAAGATTATGTAATTATCTTTTTTATTTTTTTCCCCCAAGTTGGATAATTTTTCTTAACATCTTTGATAAAAATGCTTATTTTATGCCAAGCACTGTGATGCCTGCTCTTTATATTTCATCTCATTTGATCTTCACAACTCAACAAGTATGTCTGGTTATCTACATTTTCACAATTGAGATACAGTGAAATCAAGTAACATGCTTACGGTCACACTGCTACTCAATGACACTTTAAAAAATTTATTTGAACATACCTCAGACACTACTGCTCTTTCCTCTACTTGGTCCTTCTTTAAGTCAGGTCAGATAAAAGTGTCCCCCTTCTGTTGTCATTTCAAGGTCTAACTGCCTATCACAGAAGATGAGTGACTATGACCCATCAGTGACTCTTCCTGAAGTGTGATTACTTTTGAAGGGTACCGCCCTGCACTACTCTGTGAAGGTGTTTTCCTGGCATTAAGACAGTCCCAAGGACACCCCAAAGGAATTTTAGTTGAATTGCTTTTCCTTTTACTCACTGCTGGTAAAGCAAATATGCAAATAATACTGAATTTACAGAGTCTTTTTGAAGGTTATTTAATACCTGCTGTTTGCTTAAGCCCCACTTAAGAAACCCACAGTAGTAGAAAGCTGTGTACTTAATACTTCATTTGAGTAATAAAGCAGCCTGGGTTGTTAGGTTAGCACACCTTTTAGTCTGTATTTTAATTTGGAAAATGTGTATTATTTTTAGGATGTGATTTTTGTTGGTAGGCATGGGTGAGGACATTTTTCTAAGATGAGCTCACTGAACATCAGTGCTAGTTTAAATTGTAGTTCAGGTTGAAATGAGAAGCTAATTAGGTAGGCAGCTTCTTGAGAAACTCTCCAAACATGTAGTAAGTGTTAGTGCTAAAGCAAATAATCACTCCAGGAAATCACAGGCTTTGCTTCTGCAATTCCAGGAAAACTACAGAGGACTGAATGGTATAGGACCGTGGTCAGCAAACTGTGGCTCATGAGCCACATGCGGCTCTTTGGCCCCTTGAGTGTGGCTCTTCCACAAAATACCACGACCTGGGCGAGTCTATTTTGAAGAAGTGGTGTTAGAAGAAGTTTAAAAAATTTGGCTCTCAAAAGAAATTTCAATCGTTGTACTGTTGATATTTGGCTCTGTTGACTAATGAGTTTGCCGACCACTGGTATAGGAGGAAGGCCAGTGAGCCAGGAGCTGTGTTATGACAGAAACTACCTTGGACAAATTCTTCAACCTGTCTGAGGCTCTCGCCTCTCTAACAATGGGAATGACCACATGGTTTCTCAGCTTTATTGACGGTATTCCTATTGAAGTGTATGCAGAGGTAAACATTTACTCATTAGTGAGAATGTTGATTGTTCTATTTATTCCTTAGATTCCCTTTGCAATATCAAAAAATAACCGAGTAGGTTGAATTTAAATAGTTCCGTTCTTCCTTAGAAATCCAAACTTGTTTTGTGTTAAATCCTTGTCATTTATGCACATGATTCATGTGAATTTGCCCACCTGTCTACACAGATAGAAACAGGAAGGTAGTGGCTGCTAGAAGGGCATTGGCTTCAGTGGTGAAGAGCAGAGACCGAGCCTAGAGGCCCCTTGATTATCAGGCAGGTAATATATATTGTGGTTCATTTCATAGCAACCTGAAACGTAGGTGTTTTCCACATCTGATGGCTGAGGAAACTGAGTGTAGCAAGCGCTGCTTGTGCCCTGGGCCTCACCATTACAGGCAGGCTGGACTTCTGGTTCCTGGCAGCATCTGCATCTCTTTGCTTGAGGACCTTTCTTGGAGACTGCAGATCTGTGTGATGGCAATCCAGAAATGCCTAAGATGTAACGCCATCAGGAGCAGCCCTCACTCAAAGACTGTTGGAACTTGGTGCATAAATATCTCAGCTCACCTCTCCCTCAGATGAACAACTTAGGGCACAGGGTTTTGGAGAACCACTATGGTATTAAGCCATAGTTACTACCTGTGACTAACTTCCCTTGTCACTTCCCCACTCACCTACCAGTGTTTCTTGAGACTTTCTCCCAAATAAACTACTTGCTCAGGGTCTGCTTCTGAGGAAACCTAGACAAAGACACAAGGCTCAGAGGGCTAACTTACTAGGTCAAGGTCAAGGGCTAACATAGCTGGTTGGTAGCAGAGCTGGGATTCAGAGCCAAGTCTGTCGGCCTGAATTCTTTGTGGGCGATGGCTTAATTTCTTCTGTATAAAATAAAACATCTTCTGTACTTCCAGTGGCATCACAGATATCACATCTGATAGCACATGTAGGTACAATTGCTTTCACATGGCTTACATATAATTTGAATGCATGACTCTTAGGAGCTGTGTGTAGAGTTTAGGACCTTGAATTCTGTCATCACATGGCTGTGGTTTGCAGCCTGCTCCGCACCTAACTATTTCGTGTTGCTCTCATTATATAATCTCTATGCCTCCATTTTCCCTCAGGTGTAAAATGGAAATAAAAATTATAGGATTACTGAAAGTACAGGTCTGTTTGTTAGCATCTATTTATTATAACCATACTTTGCATGTAATTAACCGAAATAATGAATTTTTAATTATTCCTTATTCAACTGTATTTGATTTTTATAAGTTTTAGAAAAATGGGGATGATATACGTGCATATGAAATATTTCCAAACAAAAATACAAACCACTGAAACAACAAAAAATAAGGAAAAAATAGTATACAACTTTTTGTGATTAGTATACACATTGAGCTCCATCTCCTGTGTGCCTTCCTTGGGAAAGTGACTCAGGGCAGTTCAAATTGTGGCTCTGTAAGCTTTAGCTTTGCCATTTGTAAAATAGGAGCAACATATCTTAATGCTCCTTCGGACAGTGTGATTCAACATATAATCCTGTCAGGTACTAGATAAACCAAAAAAGAAAATCTTATCTACTGCTTCAAGCCAGGAAAATAGCCTTCACATTTAAAACAAAATTTAAATAACCTGGGTTTAAATACCAGGCCCCCACCAATATGTTTAGTACTTACTAATCAGGAAAGTCAACTAAATAATTTGATAAATTGATATAGTTATTGAATTTATTTATCGTGCAATCAATTCTTTCTGGACTTTTTTTTTTAAAATCTTAAATAACTCCTATCAGTCAGAAAAGCAGATATAGTCAGCCATCGTTTTCTGAAGTGGCTCTCTACCCACTTGCCTAGAAGGTATACTTCAGGAAGCTGTGGGAAATTAAATTGGAAAAGAAAGTTCAGGGTAAGAAAGTGAGGGTAAGAATTTTATTTTGTAGGCAATAGGGAATTTTTGAAAGTTTCTCAGCAGGAAGGCAACTTGTTCTGAACTGGAGAAAATTAATTTGGCATTGGTATCTAGAATTCATTGGATGGGGAAGAAACAGGAGTTAGACATTTATTTTAATAGTCCAGATGAGAGGCAATGAGTGTCTGAACAAGGCTGGTGGCAGTGGGAAAGAAGAGGAGGGGATGTGCTAAGAAACATCACTTAGGCTGACTGAATAGGCTGATTGGCTAATTAGATATGAGAAATATGGGAGAGGCAGAGGTCAGGGGAATACAAATGATGTTTAAACTGAAAAAGAAAAAGAAGTAGTCAAGAGATATTGAAAGCTCTATAAAACTAAAAGCTTTAGGAAAAAGTATATTGGTAACTTAAATTTGTACTTTAGGAAAAAGTATATTGGTAACTTAAATTTATACTAACAGGTCCAGAAAAATTTTATCCCAGGGTAATAATAAGAATAACTGTGAGTTTTCAGGGAAACACTGTGTCAGATATGTGGTAAAAAGTATATTACGTATAATTCTTACAATGTCTGTCAAAGGTATATATGATTACCTTAATTTTACAAATGAAGAAACAATGTTTCTACAGGTGAAGAAATTTTCCCAAGCATTAACCAGCTTATTTGTAATTGAACAAGAACTAAAATAAAGATCTGTCTGATTTAAAGGTCTATTCTCTCTTTTTCATTTTTTGTTGAATTTATTGGGGGTGACATCAGTTAATAAAATCATATAGGTTTCAAGTGTACAATTCTATAATACATCATTTGTATATTTTATTATTTTATGTATTTATCACCCCAAGTCATATGCCATATGGACTCTTATGTTTGTAAAAACTTATAAATTTGTTATCTGTAAGTTTTGAAAAATTTTGTAATGATTGAGATAACTATGCTAAATTATTAGCATATTGCTAATATTATGACAACTCTGCTAAATTATTTATATATTAAAAAGATGAGGTATTTTAAAAACATAGAAAGGTATAGAAAATAATATAGCATATATTCACAGACTTATTTTAATGTTTTGGTATATTTGTTCCAATTTTTTCTTTAAGAATTAGATCGAAAGCCTCACACCCCACAATTTTAAGTTCTATTTGTCCTTGTAGATGCTAATTATTCTTATTTTACTGATGAAGAAACTGAAGCAGTAATGGTGGAGTAGCTTGCTCAGAGGTCTATAGACAGTGTCAAAGCTGGAACTACTTTGGCTCTGAAGAGCATCCTTTTTACACTACACCAACCTATTTTAGAAATATATAAAAAGCCTAGAAATGGACAAATATTTCAAATTTTAGAAAAGAAAAACATTTGGGTACCAGAAAATATAGCTCAGAAGCTTGATGTTTACCCCTATGTATAAAATGATTGGTTTGTGACCACTTTAAAAAAAAGGAGCCATTGAAAGTCAACATTGTCTTATTAAAAATAGGTGATGCTAAACCTGGTTTTATAAAGATAGTGTTATAGACTGGTGAGAGATGATTACTGTGCATATGAAGGCCCAGGAGATCAACTTGCCCACAATGCCAGCACCATTGTTCCCTGGCAATGTGCTCTAGCAACAAGGGACTTTTGGTTTTGCACTGGCAGCTGAAAGTCAGCTCCAAGTTGGTTAAGCTATCTCTCTCAAGAACCAACCTCATAGAAAAGGTATACCTAAACCAAATTTGGACTTTATTTCTTTCATGTCCCATTGCCTGAAACAAATGGGTGATTAATCTATCATTAGCTTGGAGTTTAGTATGTTAGATTACATACTAAAAAGGTTATCTCAGCCACGAACCTTGAAGGGTAGAGGAAAAATTATTTTTCCACTCCTACAAGAGATATTAAAATGCCAGGACAAACAATTACGTCTTTAGCAACCTAAAATTTCTCAAATCAAAAACTCTACAAGGTTTAGGAGAAACACGAATGAAAACACAAATTGCGCAGTAATAATATATGCTTATAAATCACACAAGGTTAAGTAAGTAGGGAATAGAACCACAAAAGTTCTATCAGATAGATGACTATAAGCAGAACAAGAGAAGCAGAACATATATAAAAATTTTAATGACATTTCAGTAAATGAACTTTTAAATATAAGAAAATGGAAACTCCACATCAAGCATGTCAAATTCGCGGCCTACGGGCCACATGCCTCCTTTATTTGGTCCGTGTTAGCCTTTGAGTTTGATTGGAGTTCGATGTGATGAGAATTATAGCTGTCACCACTTTACTAGTCTTAGTAGTGAAAGAATGCAGAAATCTTCAACTTAAATTGTAATTTTATAGGATCCTACTAATCACATTTTGTAAAAGTAGTTTTATTTGATATTTCTGTAAGTAGGATGTTAGAAACTTTATCTATGGGTGAGTTTTTCCTGAGATTTATAAAAACTGTTTAATGCCCTGGTTTAAATTCAAAGTTGTACTGACAATTTCTTACTTTCTTGAGAATCATTTTGCCTAAACTTCTTTAAGAGCCTGTTTATAAAGGAATATGGGACCTCTGTAAACATTCATAAATAAGGAGCTAATCTTCTTTATTAGTTCTTTGCTTGCATCATTTAATGAGATTTATAGAACTGCCATATATTACAAAATGCACTTAGGCAGGCAATTTTAAAGAAGGATAGTTTGGATTTTGAGTCTTGCTCTTATATTTAAAATCATGCAATAAAATGCAGGAAGGAACTAAAAATATGTGTTTATTAAGATGATTAGAATTTTTAAGGGTTTATTTCACTTTAATTTTATTTCCACCATTATAGTATGGCATAATCGATGAACTTAGCAAATAGTATAATGGTGCTGACATGTTGGAGTAATTCCCCAAGTATTTTATACCTCCTCAAACCAAAATTCAACAGGACATTAGCTCTTTGCTGAATCCACTAAAGTGGAACTATTTTATGGAGGATGACAGTGCTGTTGTCTCCATAGTGATTTTTAGGATATTCATTCAACAGGGAGCCAGGACCATAAGCTCTGTGTCTCTATTTACACATCTGAAAGTCACTATTTTAATTCCACTTTTACCATTAGCACCTTAGTCTAAACTACCACAATTTCCCTTTTAGATTAGCCTGGTCAGTTCCTATCTAGACTGTCTCTATGTGTGCCTTCCTACTATCGGTTATGTACTCAGGACCTGGAATGCCTAAAACTTTCATGCTTAAAACGACTCCTGGCTTCTTCCAATTGCATTTAGAATTAAATTCGAATTCCTTACCTGGACTTCTTTTTTCTCCTGGCTTCACTATGCTGCAGTTACATTGTCCTTATTTTGGTCTGTTAGGCACACTAAGTTTATTTCTGCCTTAGAAATTTTACTCTAGAATGTTCTTCATCTGATCTTCAGATAATTGGTTCTTTGTCATTCCTGTCTCAGTTTAAAATACAGATTTCCCAGAAACACCTTCCCTGACTAACCAGCCTGAGATGGACTGGCAGTTACTTTCTACCAAATCTCTTCTCAACCCTAATATCTTCTGAAAAATATTTTAAATATGTTTTAAATATGTATACATACAGAGTTGGCCAAATTAGGTTGACGTATAGTGGTGAGTACACAAAACACAGAGTTTATTCTTGTATTATTATTTTATTGTACTATTTTCCATAGTACAACTGCAAACCTACTTTTCCCACCCCTGTATATATTTATATAATTTATCCATAGATTATCTGTATCTGTATTTGTATAATCTCTCAATATAAATGTACATATAGTTTTCTTTTAGCCTGACTCCTATCCCATCTGCTCAAATATTACCTCCATGGGATCTGGATTTGTGTCTAGCTTTTTCACCCCTGTGTCTACAGTACCTAGAGAAGGGTCAGGCACATAGCAGATTCTTCATAAATATTGAATCAGTGAATAGCTAAAAGCATCAGATAGGTTTGGGGTAAATTCCCAGCTTTTCTTCTTATTCACTGTGTGATATTGGGCAAATTGCTCAGCCTCACTAAAACTGCTTGATATTATTACATGAAAATAATTATGTCTACCTTTAGGGTCATTACTTCCTCTTCTATAAAAAAATCAAAAATCCATCAGTAAGTCATAATTGTGGTTTTGATTATTACTTCCCAGGCAATAATATATTCATCCTTGGTTTTAGTAGCCATGGCCTGCTAGGGTGGTCTTTGGGTTAGCTTAATTCAATAAAGATACAAATGGAAAGTAGAATACTGGCATTTCCTTCTCCACTTCTCCCTCCTCCATAACAGGAAAGGTTCGTTTGAACCAGACTTATGGCCCTGTGCTGGGAAGATATACAGACCCTCTGTGGGAGACACAATTCCCAGGTGTCTCTCATCAGTGACTTCTTAGTACTGACTAGGAAGGCAAAGCAAAGAAGCTCACAGGGACATCTAGCTTCAGGGGAATTAGCAACTTTGTTCAGAAGCGGGATGGACCCTGGCAGCCGGCTGTGTCCCTGAGAATTCTCCTGGAACGTGGGGACCTGGAACCTGGGGACCACCCCAGGGAGCCTGGATGCTGAAGCTGCACAGTATGCGCATGTGCCGTCCTCTCTGCTGCACCTGCCTGAATCATCAGCCCCTCTCGGCCTGTTTGATGAGGCCGGCCCTCGCCCACCGGGCCATCTTCCCGGGGCCAGCGGTGCCCTGCAGTGCTACGGACGAGGAGGTTTGAATAGCAGTAACCACCTTACACCGCATAGCCCTGCTGTCCTTAAGGAACTCGGGGCTGTGTGGCAATCACGGTTCCCAGGTGTCTCCTATTATATGCATCCCGGGTCAGGCCCAGAATGTCTTCTGAAATCTCACGAGATCTAGATACGCGATTCTGGGATATCCGGCTTTGGAGGGAGGAAATAACGGAGTGGGACGGATGCAGACAGAGGTGTCCCCCCAAAAGTGCCCACCAATGACCCGGCCCATCCCTACACCTCAGACCCGACCACACAGGAAGCCTGGAAGACGTGCATCGGCAGTTTGCTCTCGCTCGCTCGCTGGACGTCAGGTGTCAGGACCTTTAGCCTGTGTGGACACGGGTTGCCCACAACCAGCAGGCCATCGTTCAGTGGCCTGCAGCGTCCTGACTGCACACCTGGCGCAGAACAGGGAAGGCCGTTTGAGCCAGACCACCTCTGGCCCTGCTCCGGGAGGATATATACAGGCCCCCAGC
This sequence comes from Plecotus auritus, assembly GCF_963455305.1. NCBI lineage: Eukaryota > Metazoa > Chordata > Mammalia > Chiroptera > Vespertilionidae > Plecotus > Plecotus auritus. The sequence goes on along the minus strand of NC_137783.1, from coordinate 34,584,059 downwards.
GAGAGAGGGTGCTCCCAGGTGTCTCGTCAGTGGATTTCCTGGCACCGCCCCGGAGGGCAGGACTAAGAGTTCCAGTGAGGTCTGGCTTCAGGGGAATTGGCAACTCTTTTTAGAAGTGGGGTTGACCCTGGCATCCCAGTGTATGCTCCAGAAGTCCTCGCCTGTGGCCAGGTTTATCCCTACACAGCCCAGACCCGGATGGATCCCAGGGAACCTGATGCCGAGTCAGCAAGGTACGTGCGTGCATTGTTTACTCCTGAGCACTTGGGTAGGTGGGAACAGGTGTTCCTCTGCGATCCTCTAGAGCAGCGGTCGGCAAACTCATTAGTCAACAGAGCCAAATATCAACAGTACAACGATTGAAATTTCTTTTGAAAGCCGAATTTTTTAAACTTAAACTATATAGGTAGGTACATTGTTATTAACTTAATTAGGGTACTCCTAAGCTGGCCTTTGCTAAAAACTCAAGGGGCCAAAGAGCCGCATGTGGCTCGCGAGCCGCAGTTTGCCGACCACTGCTCTAGAGTTCCATTACGTGTGGTAGTTCTAGTCTTCTCTATGTTCCTCTCCTCTTTATCTGGCTGTCATCTACGCATTTCTTCGGAAATGTACTTCATGGCACCCCTTCCAGGAAGACTTCCATGACCTTCAAGACTGGGTTAGGGTTTGTCATTATATAAAACCATAAACATTTTATATTTCCTCCATCCTACATAAGTCATCCTGCATAACTCTCCAGACTCAGAATGTTATATTACTGTTGCTTCCTTTCCAATGTAAGCTTCCTTCAGCAGGAATTGTATCTGACTCACCATTGCTAAATCCATGGTAGTTGTGTAGTAATTGTTCAATGAATGAATGCTTATCGTTTAAGAACTGATTGTATTGTATGCATTGGACTGCAGTATATTTGGCTTTAAAGAAGGGTAGCACTGAGGAAAAAGAAAATGTGGTTGGATATTTAAAGTCAGAATATTTAGAAAATAATTCCTTCTGTTTCTGGTTCTTCATTGGCATTTGTGTCTGTGTGCTGTTGGACAAGCCTTCTAACCTCTTTGGATGTGTTCATATATTTGTGAAAAGAAGGCCCTTAACGTGATTTCCACAGTTTCTTTTTGAGCATCTATATTATTTTATGAAAAGCAACTTGATAATCAGTGACCAGGCTGGTTCCTAACCTGGTGAGCTTCCTCTTGGAGTGAGGGTGGGTTATTGCCTTGTTTTGTCAAAAGTCAAAAAACTCTAGTGGAAGCAGAAAATATCAAGAACCTTTCTGATTTATGGCCAAACAAAGGCATGCTGTTCATTCCATGTTATTGCCAGAGATTCAGAAATGGAAATTATGTTTGAGTTGCTCCTGAAGCATACTAGTAGGTCCAAAGTCTTTAGGAAGGAGACGTTCCAATGTGGACCAAATTTCAGACCAAACTAAAATGGTGTGACCGTTTACCGTAGATAAACCACCATTGGATGAATAGAAGGTGAATTAGGGGTAACTGCTACTCTAACAGATTCAGTAGAAAGTTAATTTCAAGAACAGGTACATCATTATTTTCTCTCCCTCACAATTGTCCTGGAATGGCATGAGGCAGCTGTCTTCCACTCAGTCATTCAGGGACTTGGGTTCCTTTCAAGTCAGTGCTGTATCCTAGGGTATGTTGTCATCTGTTTGATTAAAGCTGGATTGCTACTACTTCTTGATTTTAGCTGAAGTGTGTGTGGGATGTGGTTGGGGGATGGATGGATGCAGGAAAGCATGTATGCAATGTTTTAAGGTCTAGGCCAGGAAATGGCATGTATCATTCGGATCATGTTCTACACTTTGAAGCAAAGGGAATTGGGGAATGTAGTTGGTCTCCAGCTATATTTCCAGGAAAAAGGGGAAAATGGACTTGGTGGATATCTTAAAATCTCTACCTGTTTTATGACTTTTAGTAATTAGAAATGAAATAGTCAAATGTATCTGATGCAATTTGAGTCATCATTATGCTTTTTGACAATAGCTATCATCACATTACAAATATACAATTCCATAGTTAACCCATACAGTCAAATGCTATGTAGCACTAAAATACTTTTGTAAAAGAATATGTAATAGAATAGAAATGAGTTCACGATATATAGTTATTTTAAATTAGCAATACATGAAAAGAGTTATGAAATAAAATAACTAATTTTTATAAAAAAAATCTTGTTTGGATAAGGATAGCAAAGATATCAGAAAAGGAAAGTTGGAAATGTTAGTGTTTGTAATTTTTGATGATAGAGTTTGTCATACTTTTTTTCTATTACTATACATATATTTTCTAAATTTTCTCCATTAACATGTTTATTTGGGCAATAAGAAAAAAATCAATAAACATTTATATTAACAAGTGGGAATTTTGTAATGACCCAGGAGAAGTTAAATTTACCCACACAACTTCTGCTTTTGATTCTGATAGAATTAATGATCTCTTTGGTCCACAGTAGCTAAGGTGGACTTATGGTCTCCCAAAGAAAACATGCCATAAAACTTGGCATGTAGAAAGAAATGGTAATTGTGATTCACAATCCTCTTTCTCTGATATAAGAGCTGTTCTCATAGTAAAGCAAACATGTATTGCAACATTTATATAAAGTTTTATCCCAAAGCCCATAAAAGCACATGTCTTACTCCTCAAAATCAGTGAAGTAAAATGTCTAAATGAGTGCAGCTTTTAAAAGATAAACCCCCTTTTCTTATCTAAATAGCTTTAGTTGGTTAAAAAACTCAGCCATCCATTATTTATCTGCACTGAGTAATCTGTGACCAGATTACTTTTGGTCACAACCAAATTAACAAGGAAGCAAACTTTTCATCAGAGGAAATGTTCTCCTGACAATGGGATATCTATAATTTTAGAGGACATTTTTCTACATGATTATGACAAGTAGCCATCTTAACTCATTTTACTTTTTTAATTACTCAGGTTGAGTTCATTTTTTTCTTTATAAAACAAAGGAAAAATAGATTTTAAAGAGAAGCCTTGACTGGCTAGTGTGGCTCAATGGTTGAGCATGGAACTATGAACCAGGAGGTCATGGTTTGATTCCTGGTCAGAGCACATGCCCAGGCTGTGGGCTTGATCCCAGTAGGGGGTGTGCAGGAGGCAGCCAATCAGTGATGCTCTCTCATCATTGATGTTTCTATCTCTCCCTCTCCCTGAAATCAATAAAAATATGTATAAAATAATAAAAAGAGAAGCCTTGCCATTACCTCAATATTCTCTTTTTATATTGCCAACTTGTGATATATGTCCATTAGGAGTGTATAATAGTCCTTATCCACGGTTTTGCTTCTTGTGCTTTAGTCAACTGCAGCCCCAAAATTCTAGAAATAACCAGTTTATAAGTTTTAAGTTGTACACTGTTCTGAGTAGTGTGAGGAAATCTCAGACCCTCCTGCTCTGTCCTGCCCAGGTAGTGAATCGTCCCCTTGTCCAGCTTATACACGCTGTATATGCTCCCTACCTGTTAGTCACTTAGTAGTCTTCTCGCTTATCAGATTGACTGTCTCAGTATTGCAGTGCTTGTGTCCAAGAAACCCTTATTTTATTTAATAATGTTTCCAAAGCACAAGAGTAGTGATGCTGGTGATTTGGATATGCCAAGGAGAAGCCATAAAGTACATGTATGAATAGAGAAAAAACATATATATATAGGGGTCAGTACTATCCATGATTTTAGGCATCTACTAGGGGTCTTGGAACATATCCCCCTTGGATAAGAGGGGACTACTGTATCTTAGGCCTGTGAGTTCTATAATTAAAACATTATTAGGATTGAAAGATACATGTGTTTGTGAAGATACAGGGATTGGTTGAAGAGGAAATATTAATCAGAAGTTCTTGGCTCAGATGCTTTAGTCCAATCAGATTGCTTTCCTAACATCCATGTTAGATCTACACAAGGAGTGGTGAGCTTTGTGGAAAAGGGAGGAAGAGAAGTAACCATGGAGCACATGACATTGGAGGATAGACAAGCCCAAGAGGAATCCTACAGAAAAATTTTGATAGCCAAAGGACAATTTGAAGCCATTGAATCTTGTGAAGTAACAGAGAGACTAAGAGAAGTTATTAATAGCACACAGGTGAAAGGGAACCAAAAAATTTACGCTAAAATAGGGCTTTGTTTTGGTTGTTTCCTGATTTTTGCATGTCTGGAGTGACATGGTTTTGAATGAGAAGCACAGGGCTACATCTCAGGACTGGTTTCAAGACCAGCAGGAAGGGCAACTGAAGAGTGTACGTGTACTACAAAATGTGTGCCTGTGCTCATATACAACTTAAAGGAAATTATGATTGAGGTCCTGGGTTAAAATCAGCTGATCAAGAACTTGAGTGTAAATGAAATTTAGTTTTCTCTCCTTGGCATTTGGTATTTTCTCATTTGGAACAAAACAAGGATGTCTTGTGTATAACAATGAGATAAAGTTCACATGTATATTCCAAGATTGTTCATTGTAAAAAATAGTACTAATAGAGAGGAAAGCAATCCTTTCTATGTGTTCATAGTATTTTATATCTCAAAAGTTTTTCATTTGGTTAAATTAATTGACTTGTAGTTTATTTTCTATTAGAATTTAGGCCTGCACCTGAAAAAGAGAGTTTGAACTTTCTAGGGCAGTGGTCGGCAAACCGTGGCTCGCTCGCGGTTTGCCGCTCTGTTGGCTAATGAGTTTGCCTACCACTGTTCTAGGGTATGTGAGACAGAGTGAATATTAGAAGAATATAGACTGAGAAAACTTAATTTTGTTCTGTGCATTCTCTTATTTTATACAAACTTGGTCAGTGTTTTATCTCCCTTTCTCAGAGTTGTTATATACAAATTAGGATGGTAATGCTCACTCTCTGACATACCCCTTAAGAGCTGCATATTTATGAAAAGTTTTTCTATTCATCTGATACAATTTAATTCAATTTTTGCCTCTGCACTCTATAGGTTTATATGGACATAACCCTTGAAGGGTTAGCAGATCAATGTGGAGTAAGCCAATTTTTTTCACTCACCAAAGGCAGTTATATAACTTCTCTAGCAAGGTCTGACAGTTGGACAGAGTGTGGATGCTGAACTTTGTACCTGAGAGGGACATCATTCGAAGAGAAAGCTACAAGAACCATGCAAGGGACACAATTTACTTAAGATAATATTTTTTCAAAGCCTGTTCACCTCCATCAAGTCTGATAAATTTTATCTGATTCATTGAAGCAGCAAATACTTCTCACCTCTCCAGGAGGCATAAAACACATGAATGTTTTTTCTCCATCTTTGAGCTCTGTTTCCTCTCTAGTGGAATCTTGATGACATTGAAGCACTTGAAGCATTTTTCTGGCTCCTTCTGCTGATGTGAGATTCAATTGTGAATTTGAGGACTCAGATCTTCATGTGATTTTAACAAATCCCATTAAACTATGTCAAGGAGGAAGGAAAGCAAGCTGATGAGGCTTAAGCACTTTTGTCAATATGATATACTGTAGGGAAACTTTTAGTATCAACAAAATAAGAATCAATCAGCATTTTGTTCTCTGGTAAGAAAAAGAAAAAACAAAAGTTTCTAGTCCTTACTAGATCTCTCCACACATCATTTTGTTGTATATGAATCTTAGGTACTTCTAATGAAATTACTTTGTCTTTTATGAAAATAATTTTAAAAAATGGAATTTAGGACTTACGTGATTTATATTAGGACTTATGTGATTTAGGTAAAAAGTCCAGCTAAAATCCTGTCATAAGTTCCTTTTAGGTGAGGCTGTAGTTTTAGTACCTGTAGGATTCTGGTAAGTGTAGTCTAGAAGTTCCATATAGTAGATAATACTTTCTTTTTAGGAGAGTGAGTGTGGCCCTTGCAGTCCTAGAGTAGTAGCTCCCAGATTCAGAATGTTTCTTCTGAATGCTTATTATGTGCCAAGCACTGTGCTATCTACTTTACATGTAATCCTCACAAGAAACCCAGGTATGAGATTTGTGTTTATGAATGGGTATTTTCGAAAGAAACAGAACCAATAGAATATATATATATATATATATATTTATTATAAGAATTAGCTCATGTAGTTATGAAGGACAAGAAATCCCATGGCAATATCAACTGCCATCTGCAAGCTGGGGAACCAGGAAAGCTGGTAGTGTAATGTAGTAGAGTCTGAAGGCCCGAGAATGGGGTGCCAATGGTGTACTAGTAAGTACCAGTTTGAACCGGAAAGCCCAAGTACCAACAGAATCAATGTCCTTGGGCAGGAGAAGATAGGTGTCTCAGCTCAAGCAAAGAGAGTGAATTCACTCTTCCTCCCTCTCATTGTTCTGCATAGGCCATCAATGAATTTGATGATGGCTACTCGGATTGGTTAGTTGAGCAATCTTTTTTACTTAGTAAAAAATGCTAATCTCTTCAGGAGATATCCTCACAGACATATCCAGAAATAATGTTTTACCAACTATTTGGGTATCACTTAGACCAGTCAAGTTGACACATAAAATTAACCATAACAGAGTGTTTCCCATTTTATAGGTGATAAAACTGAGGTTTAGGGAGATTAAATAACTTGTTGGGTCATACACAGGTTTAAGTGATACATAAGAAATTTGAATCAGAACTTGTATGACACCAAAATTTATGCCCTAACCTCATTTCTTCCCTATAGAAACTCAAAGAAATTTTAATTTTCAGCCTCATAGTAATGGAGGAATTCTACTCTTCTGAGCTTTAAAAGAGAAGTATCCTCCATCAAAATTACTATGGATCAGGAAGTAAAAACATGTGAGATGCAAGTTTTCCCATTATTTTTAAGTAGAGGATACACTCTTCATTTCCTAGTGGTGATTAGTACGGGGTCAGAGAAGATAGCAGGGAAGACAGGGCCACCTTATATAAAGACTGCTCTCAGCTGGCCACTCACTTCACCTACTTAATTTCTCTTCCTCTGCTATATGATAATCTGAAATTACACTGGTTATTTATTCATTTAATAGTTAATCGTCTTTTCATTATAGTAACAAGATCATGGGAGCAGTGCTTCTCTTCTTCCTTGCTGTATCTAGAAGAGAGCCACTCACATATTACTCAATAAATTAACTAAGTAGGGGCCATAACAGGACATCCTTTTAGGACCATAACACTGGCACATTCCAATCAGTGCCTCATAAACAGGCAATGTATATCTTCAATTAGAACAAAACTAGTATCAAATACAAATAGAATATATTAGAATTGAAGTACACAACCCTAAGAAATGTTCTTTGAGTTCCTTCTTGCCTTTTTCCCCTTTCTTTTTGCTTTCTTTTGGATTGAATGATTTTTATTATTTTATTTTCCCTTCTTTAATATCTTGGAAGTTATATACTTTAAAAAATCTAGACTTAATGATTATACTAGATGTTACAATATAAATTCTTTATTTTATCAAAGACTAATTTATTCATGATTTTACTTCCCAAACATTCCAAGGATTGTTGACCATTTTAACTTAATTTACTTCTTTAAGCATTTCTTTTAATGTAGGTTTTCTAGAGAAAAGTTTCTCAACTTTTGTTTCACTGAACATGTCTTTCACTTCCACTTTTGAAGAATATATTCCATGAATATAGGATTCTAATGTGAAAGGTTTTTTTCCTCAGCATGTTAAGAATATCATGTTTTGATTTCTGGTATCCATTGTGTCTGATGAGCAGTCAACTGTAATTTTCTTTATCACTTAAAAGCTCTACATAAAGTGCTTTTCATTTGGCTGTGTTTAAGATTTTCTCCTTCTTTTTGGTTTCCAACAATTTGAGTACGACATGTTTGGATGTGGTGTTCTTTATATTTATTTTTCTTGATTTTTCAGAGCTTCTTCAAGCCATATCTTCAATACATTTTTGAAAATTTGTGGCAATTAACTCTTCAAGCATTTTTTTCTGGCTCATTCTCCCCCCAATCCCCCACCCCTCTTTTCCTTCTGGGACATCAATTGCATTTGACACTAGATCATTTACTATTGCTCTAGAGATTTTGGATGATTTGTTCAATTTTTACTCATTTTTCTTTTTGAATAGTTTTGATAATTCCATTGACTGTATTCAAATTCTCTTCTTTCATCTGCTGTATCCAGTCTGATGGTAAGTTCATTTGATGGATTCTTCATTTCTAGTATATTTTGTTCCTACTAACTCTATTTTTTCTTAAAAAAAGATTTTTATATCTTTGCTGAAATTCCCCATCTTTTAAGTATGTTGCTCTCATATTTGTGATAGTTTTTTAAAGCCCCTGTGTTATAATCCCAACATTTGTGCAATCTTTGGGTTTGCTTGATTAATCACAGCTTGTATAGTCTACATATAACTCATGTATTTTGCTATTTATTTATTTATTTATTTATTTTTATTAAGGTATTATATGTGTACATATCTTACCATTGCCCCCTCCACCCCACTCCCATGCATGCCCTCATCCTGCAATATCCTGCATCCATTGGTTATTCTTATATGCATGCCTGCAAGTCCTTCGGTTGATCTCTTATTTCCCCCACCTCTCCCTAACCTTCCCGCTGTAATTTGACAGTCTGTTTGATGCTTTACTGCCTCTATATCTATCTTTTTGTTCATCAGTTTATAATGTTTTTTATTATCCACAAATGAGTGAGACCATGTGGTATTTTTCTTTCATTGACTGGCTTATTTCACTTAGCATAATGTTCTCTAATTCCATCCAGGTGCCTACAAATGGTAATAATTCCTTCTTTTTTATGGCAGCATAGTATTCCATTGTGTAGATGTACCATAGTTTTCTGATCCAGTCATCTGCTGACGGGCACCTAGGCTGTTTCCAAATCTTAGCTATTGTAAATTGTGCTGCGATGAACATAGGGGTGCATATATCCTTTCTGATTGGTGTTTCTAGTTTCTTAGGATATATTCCTAGGAGTGGGATCACTGGGTCAAAAGGGAGTTCCATTTTCAGTTTTTTGAGGAAACTCCATACTGTTCTCCACAGTGGCTGCACAAGTCTGCATTCCCACCAGCAGTGCACGAGGGTCCCTCTTTCTCCGCATCCTCGCCAACACTTGTCGTTTGTTGATTTGTTGATGATAGCCATTCTGACAGGTGTGAGATGGTATCGCATTGTCGTTTTGATTTGCATCTCTCGGATAATTAGTGACTTTGAGCATGTTTTCATGTGTCTCTTGGCCTTCCTTCTGTCTTCTTTTGAAAAGATTCTATTTAGGTCTGTTGCCCATTTTTTTATTGGATTATCTTCCTTTTATTAAGTTGTATAAGTTGCCTATAGATGTTGGAGATTAAACCTTTATCAGTGATAACATTTGCAAATATGTTCTCCCATACAGTGGGGTTTCTTGTTGTTTTGTTGATGGTTTCTTTTGCTGTGCAAAAGCTTTTTATTTTGATGTAGTCCCATTTGTTTATTTTCTCTTTGGCTTCCATTGCCCTAGGGGCAGTATCAGTGAAGAAGTTCTTTCAGCATATGTCTGAGATTTTGCTGCCTGTGGATTCCTCTAGTATTTTTATGGTTTCCCGTTTTAAGTCCTGTATCCATTTTGAGTTTATTTTTGTGTATGGTGGAAGTTGGTGATCTAGTTTCATTTTTTTGCATGTATCTGTCCAATTTCCCCAACACCATTTATTGAAGAGACTGTCTTGACTCCATTGTATGTTCATGCCTCCTTTGTCAAATATTAATTGAGCATAGTGGTTTGGGTTGATATCTGGATTCTCTATTCTATTCCATTGGTCTATATGTCTGTTCTTGTGCCAGTACCAGGCTGTTTTGAGAACAGTGGCTTTGTAATACAGCTTGAAATCTGGTATTGAGATCCCTCCGACTTTCTTCTTCTTTCTCAGGATTGCTGTGGCTATTCGGGGTCTTTTTTTATTCCAGATGAATTTTTGGAGAGTTCTTTCTAGATCTGTGAAATATGCCGTTGGTATTTTAATGGGGAGTGCATTGAATCTATAGATTGCTTTGGGTCGTATGGACATTTTAATGATGTTGATTTTCCCAATCCATGAACATGGTACGTTCTTCCATCTGTTTACGTCTTCCTCTATCTCTTTTTTCAGTGTCCTGTAGTTTTCTGCGTATAGGTCTTTTACCTCCTTCGTTAAGTTTATTCCTAGGTATCTTAATTTTTTTGGTGCGATGGTAAATGGGATTGCTTAATTAGTCTCTCTTTCTGTAAGTTCACTATTGGTGTATAGAAATGCCATAGATTTCTTGGCGTTAATTTTGTATCCTGCTACATTGCCAAATTCATTTATTAAGTCTGTTAGTTTTTTGATGGAGTCTTTCTGGTTTTTTATGTACAATATCATGTCATCTGCAAATAAGGACAGCTTTACTTCTTCTTTTCCAATTTGGATGCCTTTTATTTCTTCTTCTTGTCTAATTGCAATGGCTAATACTTCCAGTACTATGTCAAACAGGAGTGGTGAGAGTGGGCATCCCTGTCTTGTTCCTGTTCTTAGGGGAAATGGTTTTAGTTTTTGCCCACTGAGTATGATATTAGTTGTGGGTTTATCATATATAGCTTTTATTATGTTGAGGTATGATCCTTCTATTCCCACCTTGTTGAGAGTTTTTATCAAGAAAGGGTGTTGGATTTTGTCAAATGCTTTTTCTGCATCAATTGATATGACTATGTGATTTTTATCTCTCAATTTGTTTATGTGATGTATCACGTTAATAGATTTGCGGATATTGTACCATCCTTGCATTCCTGGGATAAATCCTACTTGGTCATGGTGTATGATCTTTCTGATGTACTTCTGGATCCGATTTGCTAGAATTTTGTTGAGGATTTTGGCATCTACGTTCATGAGGGATATTGGTGTGTAATTCTCTTTCATTGTGTTGTCTTTATCTGGTTTTGGTATTAGGGTGATGCTGGCTTCATAGAATGAGCTTGGAAGTGTTCCTTCCTCTTGAATTTTTTGGAATAGTCTGAGGAGGATAGGTTTTAGTTCTTCCTTGAATGTTTGGTAAAACTCTCCTGTGAAGCCGTCTGGCCCCGGGCTTTTGTTTGCTGGAAGCTTTTTGATGACTGCTTCAATTTCTTCCATAGTTACTGGCATATTGAGCTGTTTAGATTCTTCCTGATTGAGTTTTGGAATGTTATATTTTTCTAGGAATATGTCCATTTCCTCCAGGTTGTCCAGTTTGTTGGAATAGAGTTGTTCATAGTATTTTTTTAACAATCCTTTGTATTTCAGCGGGATCTGTTGTTATTTCACCTCTTTCATTTCTGATTTTGTTTATTTGGGTCTTCTCTCTTTGCTTCTTGGTTAGCCTGGCTATAGGTTCATCAATCTTGTTTATCCTTTCAAAGAACCAGCTCTTGGTTTTGTTGACCTTTTGTATTGTTTCTTTGGTCTCTATGTCGTTTATCTCCACTCTGATCTTTTTTTTTTTCTTTAAAATGTTTCTTTTTTATTTTTTATTATTATTTTTTTTAATTTTAATAAATCTTTATTCAGATTATTACAATTGTTTCTCCTTTTTCCCCCAATAGCTCCCCTCCACCCAGTTCCCTCCCCACCCTCTGCCCTTACCTCCCCCCCACTGTCTTCATCCATAGGTGTATGATTTTTGTCCAGTCTCTTCATGAACCCCCCATACCCCTTTCCCCCTGAGAATTATCAGTCCACTCCCTTTCTATGCCCCTGATTCTATTATATTCACCAGATAATTCTGTTCCTCAGGTTTTTAATTCACTTGATTTTTAGGTTCACTTGTTGAGAGATATGTATTTGTTGTTCATAATTTTTCTCTTTACCTTTTTCTTTTTCCTCTTCTTTAAGAATACCTTTCAGCATTTCATATAATACTGGTTTGGCGGTGATGAACTCCTTCAGCTTTTTCTTATCTGTGAAGCTCTTTATCTGACCTTCAATTCTGAATGATAGCTTTGCTGGGTAGAGTAATCTTGGTTGTAGGTTCTTGCTATTCATCACATTGAAAATTTCTTGCCACTCCCGTCTGGCCTGCATAGTTTCTGTTGAGAAATCAGCTGACAGTCGTATGGGTGCTCCCTTGTAGGTAACTAACTGTTTTTCTCTTGCTGCTTTTAAGATTCTCTCTTTGTCTTTTGCTCTTGGCATTTTAATTATGATGTGTCTTGGTGTGGTCCTCTTTGGATTCCTTTTGTTTGGGGTTCTGTGGGCTTCCTGGACTTGTAAGTCTATTTCTTTCACCAGGTGGGGGAAGTTTTCGGTCATTATTTCTTCAAATAGGTTTTCAGTATCTTGCTCTCTCTCTTCTTCTGGCACCCCCATAATTCTGATGTTGGTACGCTTGAAGTTGTCCCAGAGTCTTCTTACACTATCTTCAACTTTTTGGATTTTTTTTTTTGCTTTTTGCTTTTTCGGTTGAGTGTTTTTTGCTTCTTTGTATTTCAATTCTTTGACTTGATTTTTGTGTTCCTCTTGTCTGTTTTTGGGTCTCTGTATAATATTTTTTATTTCAGTCAGTGTATGTTTAATTTCTAGTTGGTCCTTTTTCATATCTTCGAGGGTCTCGTTATATTTATCGGCCTTTTCTAGGATATTCTTAAAAAGCCTTATAACCGTGGTTTTGAATTCTATATCCAGTCGTTTTTTTTCCTCCATTTCTTTCGTTTGTGATCTGATTCTTTGACGCCGCATTTTCACTACTTCCCTGAGTTGGTAAGGTAGATTTGTGTGCTAGGTTTCCAGTATGGTCCAGTGGGTCTGCCTCCCCAGTTAACCTGAGGTGGACACTCTTGGTGCACCCCTTTGTGGACTGTGTGTACAGCCTTGTTGTAATTAAGTCTTTATTGTTGTTGGTATCACTGGGAAGAATTGACCTCCAGGCCAGTTGGCTGTAAGGATCAGCTGTGTCTATGCTGGGAGAAGTTCGGTGCTGGAGACAGCCTTATAGAATTAGACTTGCCAAATTGCAATAGCCTCTGTGCTCAGCTTGGATGGGGTGGAGTCTCAGTCTTGGCTTCCCGTCAGCCTTGCCCTTGCGCACACATGCGCGCCTTCAGACCTCTGCCTTCCCGGCTCCCGACTCTCCGCCCGAGAGTCCAGACTCCCCCCACAAGAGCGTGGGTCCCCAGGGGCTCGCCTGGAACTGGGGTTCACTGCAGTCAGAACTGGGGTTCAGTGCAGTCAGGAACCTCTGACTCCCTTCCACTAGGGAAAGCCTGTGGCAACCTCCGCAGCCTTTGTGCGCACTGGTGCGCGCGCGCTTTCAGTCCTCTGCCTTCCCCGGCTCCGGAGTCTCCACCCGAGAGTCCAGATTCCCCCCACAAGAGCGTGGGTCCCCAGGGGCTCGCCTGGAACCGGGGTTCAGTGCAGTCAGAACTGGGGCCCAGTGCAGTCAGGAGCCTCCGACTCCCTTCCACTAGGAAAAGCCTGTGGCAACCTCCGCAGCCTTTGTGCGCACTGGCACGCGTGCGCTTTCAGTCCTCCGCCTTCCCTGTTCCCGAGTCTCCGCCTGAGAGTCCAGACTCCCCCCACAAGAGCGTGGGTCCCCAGGGGCTCGCCCGGAACTGGGGTTCAGTGCAGTCAGAACTGGGGTTCAGTGCGGTCGGGGGCTTCCTTCCCCCTTCCGCCAGAGAAAGTCAGCCAGACTCTCAGCTGCCCTTCCTCTCTGCGCGCACAAAGACCCTTTGCCGTACCTCCAATTCTCTGTGAGCTTTTCTCTTTCCTTCTAGTTGTAGAATTTCCACTCAGCCATCTTTCCTGTGGTTCTGGATGGTGTCCGTTCTGTCTTTTAGTTGTAGTTTTGAAATTGTTGTGCTAGCAGCAGTTTAGGTGCTTACCTATGCCGCCATCTTGGTTTTCTCCTCCACTCTGATCTTTATTATTTCCTTCCTTCTGCTTACACTGGGCTTTTCTTGTTGCTCCTTTTCTAACTCTTCGAGTTGTTGGGTTAGGTAATTTATTACCATTGTTTCTTGTTTTTTGCAGTATGCTTGTAGAGCTATGAATTTCCCTCTCAAGACTGCTTTCACTGTATCCCATAGATTTTGGATTGTTGTGTTTTCATTGTCATTTGTTGCCATGATGTTTTTTATTTCTTCCTTGATCTCTCTGGTAACCCAGTCATGGTTTAATAGCATGCTGTTTAGTCTCCATGTGTTTGATTTCTTTGGATTGTTTTTATTGTAGTTGTTTTCCAGTTTTATGCCACTGTGATCTGAGAAGATGCTTGATATGATTTCTATCTTCTTGAATTTGAAGAGACTTTGCCTATGTCCCAACATATGGTCTATCTTTGAAAATGACCCATGTGCACTTGAGAAGAATGTATATTCTGTGGCTTTGGGGTGAAATGTTCTGAAGATGTCAATTAATTCCGTCTGGTCTAGTGAGTCATTTAGGATTGATGTTTCTTTGCTGATTTTTTGTTTAGGGGATTTGTCCAATGGTGATAGTGGGGTATTAAAGTCTCCTACTATGATTGTATTGCTGTCAATCTCTCCCTTGATTTCCTCCAGGAGATTTTTTATGTATTTGGGTGCTCCTGTATTGGGTGCGTATATGTTTACCAGAGTTATTTCTTCTTGTTGGATTGCTCCCTTTAGTATTATGAAGTGGCCTTCCTTATCTCTTGTTATGTCCTTCACTTTGAGATCTAATTTGTCAGATATAAGTATTGCTACCCCAGCTTTTTTTTCATTTCCATTTGCCTGGAAGACCTTTTTCCATCCCTTCACCCTCAGTCTGTGTGCATCTTTTTTTCTGAGGTGGGTTTCTTGTAGACAGCAGATATATGGGTCTTGTTTTCTTATCCAATCCGTTACCCTATGTCTTTTGATTGGGGCATTTAATCCATTTACATTTAAAGTTATTATTGATAGGAACTTATTTGTCGCCATTTTTATTCTTTACCCCTGTGTTCCTTCTTCGCTTCCTATTTCTTTTTTTTTTTTTTTACAGCATACCCTTTAGTATTTCTTGCATTGCTGGTTTGGTGGTAATAAATTCCCTTAGTCCTTTTTTGTCTGTGAAGCTCCTGATTTCACCTTCAATTTTGATTGATAGCCTTGCTAGGTACAGTATTCTTGGATTCAGACCCTTCCTTTGCATGACTTTGTATATTTCTTTCCATTCCCTTCTGGTCTGATGAGTTTCTGTTGAGAAATCAGTTGCTAGTCTGATGGAGGTTCCTTTGTAGGTAACCTTCTGTCTCTCTCTTGCCACTTTTAAGATTCTTACTTTGTCTTTGGTGTTTGCCAATTTAATTATAATGTGCCTTGGCGTCGGTCTTTTGGGGTTCATTTTGCTTGGGACTCTGTGAGCTTCTTGGATTTGTGTGGGTTTTTTCTTCCCTATATCAGGGAAGTTTTCTGTCATTATTTCTTCAAACAGGTTTTTCTATTCCTTGCTCAGTTTTCTTTCCTTCTGGAACCCCTATTATGTGGATGTTGTTTTGTTTTGTGTTGTCCCAAAATTCCCTTAGGCTCTCCTCCTGCCTTTTAATTTTTTTTTTCTAGAAGTTGCTCTACTTGGGTATTTTTTCCCATCTTGTCTTCTAGCTCACTGATGCGGTCCTCTGCTTCTTCTAGTCTACTCTTGATGCTTTCCATTGAGTTCTTTACAGCAGCGATGTCATTTTTCATTTCTTCTTGTTTCTTCTTCATTTCCTCTTGGTTCTTACTCATATGGTCGAATTTGTCTTCCATTCTTTTCAGCCACTTAATGACCATTTCTCTGAATTCTTTCTCTGGAAGGTTGCTTGCCTCCATTTCGTTTACTTCCTTTTCTGGTGATGCCTGCTTTTCTTTCATATGTGGGCTGTGTCTTTGTCTCCCCATGGTCTCTCTTCTCCGGATGTCTGGTTATGTAGTTCTCTCTCTCCTTTCCGTGGTGGAGTATAGAGCTCCTCTGAATCCGCGTGTTTGCGCCAACTGGGGACAGGTGTTCTGGGGCTCGCAGCTGTTCGTTGGGTGCCACAGTTGTGTATTTTCAGGCTTCCAATAAGCTCCACTTTCCCTTTCCAGATGGCGCCGACTCCGCATCCGAGCTGTAGCTCTGGGAGGGGACCCAGCCGCAGTGGGGGCTGCCGGGCCAGGGGAACCCCGTCTAGCAGTCCCCCACCTTCTTCTGGAGTTTAGCTGTCCCTTAACTTGCCAACAAACATTTCTTGTGGGACCCTCAGCTGTTCTTTCTTCCTGCTCCTGGACAAGGCTCGGAACACGTCTGTCTATTCCGCTGCCATTTTTTTCCCCCCTAACTCATGTATTTTGATTTTAGACCAGATTGTAGGCAAAATCAGGAGACACAGAAGTAACTAATATTTACCTCTGGCATAAGGTACAGTCCTGTCAGGTCACTAGTGTGGGGGCTGAGCTAATCCTATCTATGGTTGAGCTGGTTCTGGCTGTATTACAACTTTGATTTAATTCAGTTTACCACTGTCATTTAAATAATTTAAAGGTAGAATCAGGACTTGCCCTTCAGAAAAACTTGGATCTGAGGATTTGTGATATGCTGGAGATCCAACTTTCAGAACTATGGACATGCCTCTGCTCTTCATCTTGTCTACCAGCTTTTGGGGTAATGGGGGACTAATCTTTCTCTTCAGTTCTTTTCTTGACTTTCTGTGCCTCTGGATAGTTCTCTCTCTCTTATATGTCATTTCCCCCAGCCCTGGAGGACCCCTGAAGTGCCCTTGGTGAAAGCCTGCAGTACCCTGGAGTGTTTTCCCTCAGCTCCACCCCCAACATTAAGCAGCTGCTGCCTTATAATCATGGAAGATGTTTTTATCTGAGATGAATTCCTTCCCATGCTCCTGTGCTGTACTTATTTTTTTTTTGGACTGTAACTGCATTGCATTTTGAGAAGGTTAGTGTACCTTGGAGAGATCTCTGACAGCTTTTCAATACCATCTCATGTCCTTTGGAAGCCACTTCCTTACACTGGGAGAAGGCCCCGTGTACCTCAGGGGGATCTCTCTGTCCCACTCCCATCCTGCTGCAAATTGCCCGCACATTCAAGTGAAGGTCCATGGGAATGAGTTTGTTAGTGGATGAAGAATCCTTCCTTGGCTTGAACTACTTATTCCAATCTATCACACAAGCACATATGTGCCTTATGCTACCATTAAAAATTCATTACAGGTTCATCCAGCTTCTCTTTATCCCCATCTGTGAAAGATTTCTCTTCTGCTAATTCTTTAGGGATGATAACAGCTGTGGATCTTCCCTAGCCAGAGTCATCTTTCTGAAATTCATTTTATTTAGGCTATTTTGTTATGTACAAGTCTTCAGCTCTCTGAGGAGTTTAGAACAACTTAGTTTTTCTGTAGCTAATCCAGCTTGTTTTCATTATTGGGTGGAAGCAATGGTCTTTTGAAATATTCTACATTCTGAACAGAAGGATGTTTACATGTTTGCTTTAACTTTTTCATAGTATTGACATGAAGAACTGTAATTTTTCTGTAGTTCGTGGGGTTTGAAATCTCTAACTCTTTAAATTATTTCTTATTGTTGATTTTGAATTTACTTATATTTTAATAATTGTATTTTGGACTATCTGATATTGATTTTCCTTTTGAAATCTAATGAAATTTCCTTTATGACCTGTAAACTTCAATATTTTGTAAGACTCTGTATATTTTAAAGACTGTCTACTCTATTTCTGGGGTGCAGATTTCTCTCTCTCTCTCTCTCTTTCTCTAATTTCCCTTTTACTAATTGTTGATTTGCTTGTGGGCTAAATTTTTTTTTCTATTTTTATTTTTTATGTTAATAACTTACTTATTTTCAAAAAATGAAATGCATTGGTTTATTTTCATATTTACTTGTCCTTATTTCACTTATGTCTCATGCTTTGTAATTTCTTACTCTGATTTAATGGATATTATTTCTTTTTTTAAAATATATTTTATTGATTTTAGAGAGGAAGGGAGAGGGAGAGACAGATTGAAACATCAATGATGAGAGAGAACCATTGATCGGCTGCCTCCTGCACGCCCCCTACTGGGGATCAAGCCTGCAACCCAGGCATGTGCCCCTGCCCGGAATTGAACCTGGGACCCTTCAGTCTGCAGACCGATGCTCTCCAGGGGTGGGCAAACTTTTTGACTCTAGGGCCACAGTGGGTTCTTAAACTGGACCGGTGGGCCGGAACAAAAGCATGGATGAAGTGTTTGTGTAAACTAATATAAATTCAAAGTAAAGGAGCGGAGGGGAGAGCAAGAGAACCGGATAGAACAGCTGGATCCGGCCTGTGGGCCGTAGTTTGCCCACAGCTGCTCTATCCACTGAGCCAAACCAGCTAGGGCTGGATATTATTTCTTAATTTATTCTATTTCAAAGTCTTTATAATACTTTATTATAATACTTTTTCCAGCCCAGTGAAGCACCCCAACTTCTTTTTCAGGTAATTGTCAGCAACGCAGCAGTAAATATCAACATGAAGCAGAGTATTATTGTACCAGTAGATCACTCAGGGAGAACAAAGAGTGAAATATTTAACTGTAGCAGTGTTTAACTATATTCTCGCAGTGAGAAAACCTGAAGTCATTTTCAAGGTCCACCATTTCTTCTTTTCAGTCAGGTCAAGTTTCTAAGCTTTCTAAATCTCCGTTTTCTGGCTAATGAAAAGAAAATAGGATTCCATCAAGTCTCCTATCTACCTATTCCAGGACTTCTATGAGGATCAAATGAGATGAGGAACAGGAAAATGCTTCACAGACATTTGGTTAAAGTGTAAAATGTTTGCACCTGGCTATAAAGCAAACCGTGTTCCTGTGTTGAAGAAACTGCAAGAAGGCTAGTTGTTGCTAGGGAGAGGAAGTCAGGTGTTGCTATGTGACCTCATTACCTGGCGCCCACAGTGACCGTTTCTGGGCTGGGCTGGGCTGTGTTCTACATTTTTTGCCATGGGGTCTTGGCAGCAGTGGCTGTGATTTGGTGGGATGTCGCTCCGGGATGGTGGTGGGGCCCGTGTCCCACCTGGGAGAAGCTGAGTGTTGCTTTGTGGGCATCAGGTCCATGCTGCCGTTTCTTTGTAAATGGCCAGTGCGTGTCATGGCAGCTCTTGCGTTGAGTGTCTGCCCCCTGGTGGTCAGTGCGCATCATAGTGACTGGTTGGATGGTCGGACACTTAGCATATTAGCCTTTTATATATATAGATAATTCTGTAAGCCAGAAGTCTGCCGAGGGTCACGCTGGCTTAAAATCAAGGCATTGGCAGGTCAATATTCCTTTCTGTGGGCTCTGGGTAGATTCTGTTTCCTTCAATTTACCATTAGATGTTACTCACATTCCTTGGCTCATGGCTCTGTTTTTCCATCTTTAAAGCCAGCAATGTCGTATCTCTCTGATGTTCCATTGTCACATCTCTTTGACTTTATTTTTGTTTCTCTTTTCTAATTTAAGGATCCTTGTGTTTACATAGAACTCACCCACATAATCCCAGATAATATTTGTATTTTAAAGTAAACTGATTAGCCATCTTAATTCCACCTTCAACCTTAATTGCTCTTTGCCATATAACCTGTTATGTTTGAGTTAGGACATTGACATCCTGAGGGATGATGTTGTTATTTTACCTACCACACTCAGTGTAATGGTTTTACATTTATGGAGCATTTATCATTTTCACTGTGCTTATGCATTATGCACAAAGCAACTCTCGGCTTCCCCCTAAGAATTAGGGGGAATACCTAAGAATTAGGTATTCTGATGATCTTCACTCTATAGGTGGGAAAATTGTGACATAGAGAGGGCTAAATAACTTGTCCGAGGTCCATAGTAACTGGCAGGGCCAGTGTTTAAACCCCTGTGGTACTGGAACCAGCACCTTTAACACTTTGCTATACCGTCTTCCATCTTTTTGTAGCTTATGTTGCGCTTTCTCTGAAAACTTTTTCCATACATTGGGAGCATTATCCCTTTGTGGCCTTTTCTTTACAATGTGGCTATACTTGTGTGACTATAAGTATTCGAAGTATGAGTAGGCAGTTGGGTCCAAGTGGCCCTCCTGGATTTCCCTTTGAGAATTTGGAATTGTGACAGGAATTCTAATTAATTAATTGGCAGCACTGGAGTAGGAAAGCCATGGTGTTTTGTGCCTGAGTAACTATTTTTGATCCCATATTTAGAGAAATAGAGTCAGTTTATTTGTAGTTGGAGGAATAAAATAGATACATAGATAGAAATAGGAAATACAGCCCAGTGTGGTTCCAGAGGAGAGAAGAGTATTATTGTCTGGGTTTCTAATAACTTTCCAGTTCATAATTCTAGTACCCTGTATCCTGTGAAGCTCTGCTGTACTTCTTGGTTTGGGTTCTGTTATGCCCGTTTATCCATTTAGTATATTCTATATCATTTAGATAGGTTCTCCTTTTTGCTGAAGCCAGTCTGCATGGGTCTCTGTGTCTTCAAATAAAAAAATCCTTTTAACTAAGATTCACAGCATATTTCTTTTGTGTTTTCAATTTATTTCTTATAATATTTATTAATTTTGCCTTGTAGATAATGTGGATAATAGCAGGCTCCATGTCTATAAGGAACTAAAAAGCTAAAATGAACCATACCAGCATGGCGATGACAATACTTTTGAAATTTTGTGTTTCAACATTGATTTTACCTCAAGAATGTGAGACAATCCAATATTATCAACACTATTCAATTCCATCATAAAACAGATATTATTAAAGGAGCTGGAATGAAGTTTTAAGGGAGATTATTTCTATCTAATCCTACACAGTTATTTTTATCAGTAAAAAAAAACAGAATGTATTTTCCCTCCTCTTTTTATTTTATTTTTCCTTTTTATTGAATTTATTGGGGGGACACTGATTGACAAAATTATACAGGTTTCAGGTTCACAATTCTACTACACATCATCTATACATTGTATTGTGTGTACACCACCCCAAGTCAAATCTCTGTCTATCACTATTTATTCCCTCTTACCTTCTTCCACCTTCATCCATTCCCCTCCCCACCCTAAACTACCATATTGTTATTGATGTCCATGAGTTTTCCCCCTCTTTTCTTTTTTGCTCAATCCCTCCACCCCAACTCCCCCAACATCTGTCTATGAGTCTGTCACTTTCTATCTATGAGTCTGTCACTATTATTAGTTCATTTTGTTCATTAGATTCCACATATGAGTGAAATCATATGGTACTTGTCTTTTTCTGACTGGCTTATTTCACTTAGCATAATGTTCCCCAGGTTCACTTAAAGAGCTCAACCCAGATGGCAGAAAGGATATTATTTTTCCCTAGAAAAGCTGAGCTATATGTAATGACATATGTTAAACATTGAGGGAAATAGACATTATTGTAACATAGTTTCTTCCATGAATACAAGACACATGTATTTCTTCACGCTTACAAAAAGGTACAAGGGTAAGACTAAAATGCCTGTTACAAATAAATACCGAAGGGCTGAAATTCACTTCAGGTAATTTGCTTCTCATATTCATCTTTTGAAAGCCACCACCATTATATCACCATGGAGAAATCATGAGCAAACAATTGGAGTGAATAGCATTCTTTATTTTTATTATTAATTAACAGCCAAGTATTTATTAAAAATTGCCTTTGAGCTTAACCTGGAATAAGGGGCTTTTTGAAATGATTTCTTTAAATAAAGCTTTTCATAGTTTATTCTGCTATCTTGGCATTTAATAAGCCAGTAATACTAACTTATTTTCTTCAAATCCCAGAGGTCCTTAGAAGCATCTGACAATGGATTATGCTGATTGCCCCTGTTCCGGTATAATAAGAAACTGACAAAAATACTACATCACAGGTCTAAAGACACACACACACGGGTCTGATCTAAGGAAAACAATGCCCTATTCATAAACCACCACATCGGCCTTGTAGAGATCATTTGACAATTACTTTAAAATCAATTAAAATATAAAAGATCAGATGGTTTAATTTTGTAGCCAAAATTCAAGTCATGTTTTATTGATGGTGAAATCATTAGTTAGTGACGTAATAGTCATAGGCACAAGTACCTTTGGAGGCGGTTGTCTTTCCCTCCTTGTAAGATTTTACCCTTAGGTATGGAAATACATTGGTGAGATAAAGTGATGCTTCTTGACACTATTACTTCATTATCAGCAACTAACATCTCCAAATTTGGTTGGTGAAAAGGACACAACGAAGAGTCAGTAGTGACTCCTGCATTTTCTCAATTCTCTGCTATGATCCAGTAGTTACTTAACAAACAAATATAGCTGATTTTAAACTTCTAAATATCTCTGATATCTATTCTCACCTCTCCAATGATACTTCTACTGCTTCATCTAGATTCCTATTCTTTTTTTTTTAGTTTTTAGAGTATAACTTTTTAATTTTTATAAAAAATGTAACTAAAAATTTGAAATCTGTTACTAAGATAGGTTGCTCAGATAAATTGCAAAACCATCAACTCAAGATATCTGAATTCAGTTTTATTAATAAAATAAATTAAGATGGATTTATTGATAGTCACATAGAACCACAGGCAAAGCTGTAGAAGCTTTTGTGCAAAATAAAATTTATCAAATACAAGGTTTTAGATCTATCTCCTTGCCTAGGATATGTCATATTTCTTCACACTTAAAGTGCAAAGCCTCAAGTCAAGGTTTGGACAGTCACCTTGGTCATCTGTAATAATGCTGTTTATTCTTCAGTGTCCCTGGCAAGCTTTGCAGTGGGTGACAGCATCATTGTCTCTTGCCTCTGGCTACATTCCAGCTCTTCCTTCAGCCCCATTCTAAGTACTGATACATAAATTCCTGTATCTGTTTTTATAAACACATTTACTTCTTTTTTTTTTCAGTACATTTTTTATTATTGATAGTATTTCAGGTATCTCTCATCCCCTCCCCCCACTTTACCCCTCTCCTCTCAGCCCCTCCCCAACCCTCTCCAGGTCTTCATTACCCCATTGCCCATGTCCATGGGCTATGCATACAAGTATATAAGTTCTTTGGTTTATCTCTTCTCATCCCCCCAACCCCACATTGAGTTATGTCAGTCTGTTCCATGCCTCTATGCTTCAGGTCTTATTTGGCTGGTCAATTCATTTTGTTTTATTTACATCAATTTACATGTAAATTTCTCATCAGGTAAATATTTGTTTTCCTTATAAAAAAAGTCACCAAAATAAAAGAATGCTTGAAATCCCTTTAGTGTTCAAATCTGCTTATTTTTCTTTTTCAGTTGTTTTTGCAGTTATAATTAGCTCTATTTTATAAAAATATATATGATATTATCATTAAGTCAGGTGTAGAAATAGATTATCCAAACAGTAAAGCATTTATGTTTCTTTCAGAAACAAGGAGCTGTAGGTACTGTTGTTGTTGCTGGTTTTGAATTTGTACTTTTTCAGTCATCTCTTGTGGAAAATTTGTCACTGGTCAGATGAAGGAAGTTTATTTAATCTTGTGTCTTTTTCAAGTTTTAAGATTCCCCATGGAAGATAAACCACTGTGTTTTGTTACCCACTGCAAAACTCAGTAAAAAAATATGACCTGGAAGAATAATTATAATATTTTCTGTATTTTCCTGTGCAGCATCTGTAGGTCTTCACAGATCTTTGACACAGTTTAAGGAAAAGTTCAGCCTAAGTAGAAGTCAGTTACTTTGTGCAAAACTTCATTTCCCTAATGTTGCTTTTTGTTAAGACATTGCTTCACTCAGGTAAGGCTTTGTCTCCAAGTCTTTGGTTGAAGAGAAGATATATGACTATTTAGTATGCTCTTTCACACAACTTGGTTTTCAAATAAATATATTAAAATCTCCATATGGACAAGGAAAAAAAAAATAAAAAAAAAAATAAAAAGCAACATGATCGCCCTAACTGGTTTGGCTCAGTGGATAGAGCGTCGGCCTGCGGACTTAAGGGTCCCAGGTCAAGGGCATGTACCTGGGTTGCGGGCACATCCCCAGTGGGGGGCGTGCAGGAGGCAGCTGATCGATGTCTCTCTCTCATCGATGTTTCTAACTTTCTATCCCTCTCTCTTCCTCTCTGTAAAAAATCAATAAAATATATTAAAAAAAGCAACATGATCTTGTTTAATCACTAAAAATGAAAAAAGAAAATCAGATAAGAGTATTATACTACACATAAAGGAATTGAAACAAATACTACCGATGAACAGGAATCATCACTTCAAGCAGACTATACTAGTAGAGATGTGTGCAAAGCTTTGGGTGTTTTATTGCATGTATTGTTCAGACAAATATGCTTCTCTTTTTCTCTAGATGCCAGCTTCACACCTGTTAGAATAGCTAAAATTAAAAAGGCTGACCAGACCAAACATTGGCAAGTGTATAGAGCAACTGGAGCTCTGCTATTCTAATGGCAGGAATGTAGAATGATACAACCACTTTGGAAAATAGGCGGTTTCATAAAAAGTTCAACTATACACCTTCCGCATCCAGCCATAGCAACTGAAGGATTTTGGAATATAGAATTTTATTTTGTCAGATGCCTTTTTGAGTTAGATTTTTCCCCATATCTCTGACCTAAGATTTTAGTCTCTCTGTCTTATTTTTTTTTTTTTTTTGAATCTTGAGTTCTTTGAAGTCATTCCATCCTGGACTCTTAGGGGACTAATATAAGTTGGTGTAGGCAGCATTATCACTCACTTGACTTATGTGCAAAGCAGGCCCATGAGATGCTGAATAGCCTGTTTTTACATAGTAATCATATCGATCTAGAAGATTTATAAGTTCAGTGTTGGGGACAGCATCCCTAGTGTAACTGCAAGGTATTTATTGGAAAAAAATGCAATTTTAAAAGTACATATTGCATCAGATTGAGTGACCACGTCTTTAGGAGAAATTGCAGAGTTGGTGCCTAATGGGATGGCGTATTTCTGGAGGCGGTGGCAGATGATCCAGAGCTTTTTAATATGAAGAGAGGGGGCTGATTCTATATGACCTGCTTATCTGCTGTGGTTGTACCAGTATTAGCTGAAATGTAGACAGCAGGTGGTCTATGGGACTTCACCTTTTCAATGGTCAGAGACTGGCTGCTGTGGAAATGGTGGGTGTATATCTATTTAATATCTGACTTTTAATAGAGAGTAACTTCTAGAGGTTTTAAGTTGAAGGAGATGCAATTTTCAAGTTTTTTAAAATGGGGATTCAGGTTTAATTTCATGTATTTCTCAAGGCCCTGTTGAAATATTCTGAAAGTTATACTAGTTAGGAATGGTAGACTGCATGTTACTAAATGAGTGAGATTGTGGAGTAGTAGATGAACTGATGGACCTGTGGATATTAAAGTCTAGTATCTTTGATGACATGTCTGTTTGCTTGAAGTGTTTGACCAAGGATTAGTTGTAAGGTAAGAAGTTCAGAGACCAGTTTGTGACATTTGCTAGATTTGTTGAGGGTGCATGGGGTTAAGCTGAGATATTTACCAGGACACTGTTATATCTGTTGAGCTGAAAGCTAATATAAGACCTCATGTAGGTAGACTTTACCTGTGAACTATTCAGAACAGGTGGAAGCTCACTGTATATATATAAAGATATAGGAGTATTATGACCAGTCTGGATATGGGGCTTAGAGTAACCACGTGATTATATCTGGGAAAGATTAGGTGTACATTTATGGCCTATGTGAAATCCAAAATATGGTACCAGCTGTACTGGGAAATTAAAAAACATTAAGGCATTGGGAAATCAGAGTTGGTGTTGTTTGTGGTTCCTAGTGAAATAGTTTAACCATCTTGAAGCTGCCCTTTACTGATGCTATGTTCCTATATCCATTCATTGTTTCTCCTTTTCTTCCATGATAGTTAACATTGTGTGACTGCTAGTCCAAGTTGAGGGAAGTCATATGAATTGCATAGGCTAGAGATTCCAAATCCCTCCCAAAGTTCAGCTCTCCTTCACCATGATGATATTTTATACTCTCCCAAGAGAGAATTGCCTAGTAGGCATCTAGGTTATTATAATTCTACCTTTAGCTATAATAACCTCAAGTACCTCAGGAATTTTTTGTAATAGGTCAGTTGAAATTTGAAAGTTAATTTGGTGACTTCTTCGGACAAATCAGATATTGCCTATTCAGTACTGTTTAAAAGGCAATTTAGGCCTTAGTAGACTACTTACTATTCATCATGTCCTTCCACATACTTTTGGAAAATTGAATATTCAAACTGTAGCTGTTTTTTTTTTTGTCAATTGGAACTTTTTATCTTGCACATTTTAATTAAGTAATTGCAGTAAATTAATCTCTACTGGATATATCTTTTCCAGGGCAGGTCCAGGAACTTCACTCCCATTAGGGTCTTTAGGCTGAGCAGGCAGGGAGTAGGGTTGGGTTGTCGTGTTCAGAACCCAGTGATGGGTGGGTTGTGTCACAACTTCCCAGTCTTAGGCTCTCACTTGCTCTGTATCCTTCCATTTGCACCCTTTCCCCACCACTGACCCTCTCTCCATTCTTTTCACTCATTTTCAAAGTGACTCCATCAGCCCAGTCCTCTCCATAGCTTCTTACATGTACTTTACTGAAAAATCCTAACTTGTCTCTCTGCATTTAGTGTAACCTTTTCAAATCCATGCTTCATACCCCAGAAATGGGATTTCTTCAAAGATAGAAATGTGATCCTGTAACTGCCCTGCTTAACTCCCTTGCTCTTTTACTGCCCAAAGAATATCATCCTGATTCCTCAGTATGACCTGAAAGGCAGGCATCCCAGTGTCTGATTCTTGTTACCTCTGAAGCCTTCTTTCCTACTGTGGTCCTATCATGATAAATGTGTAACATTTGATACATGTTAAAAGCGAATAGGATTGATTTGAAGCCTATATAGAATAGGAAAAACTAATTTGGGAAAACAGCATTAGTTCATCTTAGAGTCTAAACAAATTTGATTTTGATTAAAGAGCAATACATTTAATCATAATTTTTGCTAGAGTAATGAAGTATGGAATATGAATTCTGGACCAAGATTCTTCTACAAATTTGGTTATAGTCATCTGTGACTTATGAGATGTTTCTAATTTATACCTTTCTCTAAAAAGCTTCATGAAAATTTTATCCAC
Organism: Plecotus auritus; assembly: GCF_963455305.1. NCBI lineage: Eukaryota > Metazoa > Chordata > Mammalia > Chiroptera > Vespertilionidae > Plecotus > Plecotus auritus. The sequence goes on along the minus strand of NC_137783.1, from coordinate 34,557,056 downwards.
AACTATAATTTGTTTTCTTCACTGTAGTTACAAATGATTAAAATCTAGAGATTAAATGTCAGCGTTTATTGGCTGGCCAACATAAATTGTGACATCTGCATAAAATCCAGTTATCAACATATATTAGAGATAATATACAATTTTATATTTAAAATGTTGATGTTTTTAATATGACCTCTAATGGGAATCACCCTTCACTGAGCTTTAGCTTGGTGGCAATTTTATTAAAACACGTAAGTGCTGTATTTTCTGCCAAGGAACATGTAGTGTTTAGGTCCTTACTAAATTCTCAGTAAAATGTTATCCTATATAATAAAACCCTAATATGCAAATTGACTGAACAGCAGAACAACTGGCCACTATGATGCACACTGACCACCAGGGGCAGACGCTCAACACAGGAGCTGCCCCTTGGTGGTCAGTGCCTCCCACAGGGGGAGTGCTGCTCAGCCAGAAGCTGGGCTCATGGCTAGAGAATGCAGCGGCGGTGGCGGGAGCCTCTCCTGCCTCTGCTGCAGGCGGGCAGTAAAGAACGAGGAGTCCTGGACTGCAAGAGGGCGCAGGCCAGGCTGAGGGACGCCAACCCCCCCCACCCCCCGAGTGCACGAATTTTGTGCATCGGGCCTCTAGTCTATATATATAAAAGCCCAGTGACAGGAATGGCGGAATGACCAGAATGACCAGAATGACTGGGATGACCGGTGGCTATGATGCACACTGCAGCAGCCAACCAGTCTGATCTGGGCCCCAATTGCCCCCCAACACCCTGATCGGGGGCAGGGCCGGCTGGCCAACCACTTGCGGCCCCTTTCCCTCCCCCTCCCCTGCCTTCCCTCTAAAGTTTGACGGTGTGATTGATGCTTCTCTGTCTCTGGATTTGTTTTTGTTCCTCAGTTTATGTTGTTCATTATATTCCACAAATGAGTGAGATCTTGTGATATTTATCTTTCTCTGACTGGCTTATTTTGCTTATTATAATGCTCTCCAGGTCCGTTTATGCTGTTGCGAATGGTAGGAGTTCCTTCCTTTTTACAGCAGCGTAGTATTCCATTGTGTAGATGTACCACAGTTTTTTTTTTTTAAAGATACAGAATTTTATTGATGAGATGGAAACTATACAAAAGAGACAATGAAAATCACAGTATCAGAGACAAAGAAATCTTTCAATGAGCTTATTAGCAGAAAGGATACATCCAATAGAGGAAATAATGAATAAACTTGAGAACAGGACAATAAAAATTATCCAAACTTAAACATATAAGGAAAATGAACAAAAAATATAGATCACCCATGATCAATAGAACAATATCAAACAACTTCTAACATATGTGTAATTGGAGTCCCTGAAGAAAAGAAAGAGAATCAGGCAGAAAAAAAAAAATATTTGTAGAGATAATAGCTGAAATTTTCCCTAAAGTAATGAAATCGTCAGCCCACAGATCCCAGAATTCCATGGAACCCCAAGTGGGATAGAAACAAAGAAAAACATACCTAGACACATAAGAGTCAAATTGATGAATATCAAAATAAAGAGGAAATCTCAAAAGCAGCTGGAGGAGAAGAAATGTGAAGTACTGGAGAACAAATTTCACATTTCATTGGCAAGAGCTGTAGCTCCATCCTCCCTCCCAATTCTGGCCCAGGAATTTGAGTTTCTCTCTCAGGCTAATGGGACCGCCTCAGAGAACAAAGCAAATGTCACCAGGTGCCACTGACAGCTTTCTCCTCTAGACAGAAGAAAAAGTGTTTACAATCATTCTATGTATTTTAGGCTCTTAGGAACAAAGTCATCTCCTTGTATAAATTAGGCCAGAGCCAGAGACTAGAGCTCTGGATTTTGGAGGTAAAAGTAGAAGAGAAACCATGCACAGCAACCAAGCCCTTCCAGAGGTCCTGCCCTCCACCCCTCCAGCTGCAGGCCCCACTGGCTCATCAGGAGGCCTTCCTTTTCATCTTCTTTCTCATAAGCCAGGAAGCAGGTGTCTATCCCGCTGACTCTCAGCAGTTTGTAGATTCATGTATTGGGTAAGAATTCAAACAGAATACTTACTATGTTTCCTTCAAAATTTGAGAGTCTATAACTCTACTCTTGCCAAATTATACGAGAAATTTTTTAAAAAATGATTACTCCTTTCTCGAGTTTAAATAGTATGCCTTGCATATTCCTCTGTGGATTACTTTTATTCCTTCATTTTTTTTGTTTTTTTGTTTTTATTGTGATTTTATTTTTATTTTTAAATTTCTTTATTGATTATGGTATTACATATGTTTCCTTATTCCCCCATTACCCCCCCAAACCCCCCATTTATGCCCTTACCCCCCTGTTGTCTGTGTCCATTGATTAGGCTTATATGCATGCATATAAGTCCTTCAGTTGATCTCTCCCCCTTACTCCCCACCCTCTTCTGCCTTCCCGGAGGTTTGCCGTATTGATTGATGTTTCTCTGTCTTTGGATCTGTTTTTGTTCATCAGTTTATGTTGTTCATTATATTCCATAAATGAGTGAGATCATGTGGTACTTTTCTTTCTCTGCCTGGCTTATTTCACTTAGAATAATGCTCTCCAGCTCCACCCATGCTGTTGCAAATGGTAAGAACTCTTTCTTTTTTATAGCAGCATAGTATTCCATTGTGTAGATGTACCACAGTTTTTTAATCCACTCATCTGCTGATGGGCACTTAGGCTGTTTCCAAATCTTAGCTATGGTGAATTGTGCTGCTTTGAACATAGGGGTGCATATATCCTTTCTGATTGGTGTTTCAGGTTTCTAGGGATATATTCCTAGAAGTGGGATCACTGGGTCAAATGGGAGTTCCATTTTTAGTTTTTTGAGGAAACTCCATACTATTCTCCACAGTGGCTGCACCAGTCTGCATTCCCACCAGCAGTGCACAAGGGTTCCTTTTTCTCCGCATCCTCGCCAGCACTTGTCATCTGTTGATATATTGATGATAACCATTCTGACAGGTGTGAGATGGTACCGCATTGTTGTTTTGATTTGCATCTCTCTGATGATTAGTGACTTTGAGCATGTTTTCATATGTCTCTTGGCCTTCCTTTATACTTTCAAAAAGTATGTATTTTGGTCAGTTACCCATTTTTTGATCGGGTTGTTTAACTTCCTTTTATTAAGTTGTATGAGTTCCCTGTAAATGTTGGAGATTAAACCCTTATCGTTGATATCATTGGCAAATATGTTCTCTCATGCAGTGGGCTTTCTTGTTGTTTTGTTGATGGTTTCCTTTGCTGTGCAAAAGCCTTTTATTTTGATGTAGTCCCATTTGTTTATTTTTTCTTTAGTTTCCATTGCCCTAGGAGCAGTATCAGTGAAGAAATTGCTTCGGCATATGTCTGAGATTTCGCTGCCTGTGGATTCCTCTAATATTTTTATGGTTTCCTGTTGTATGTTTAAGTCCTTGATCCATTTTGAGTTTATTTTTGTGTATGGTGTAAGTTGGTGGTCTAGTTTCATTTTTTTGCATGTGTCTGTCCAATTTTCCCAACACCATTTGTTGAAGAGACTGTCTTGACTCCATTGCATGTTCATGCCTTCTTTGTCAAATATTAATTGAGCATAGTGGTTTGGGTTGATTTCTGAGTTCTCTATTCTATTCCATTGATCTATATGTCTGTTCTTTTGCCAGTACCAGGCAGTTTTGAAAACAGTGGCTTTGTAATACAGCTTGATATCTGGTATTGAGATCCCACCTACTTTGTTCTTCTTTCTCACAAATGCTGTGGCTATTAGGGGTCTTTCTTTATGCCAGATGAAGTTTTGGAAAGTTCTTTCTAGATCTGTGAAATATGCCGTTGGTATTTTAATGGGAAGTGCATTGAATTTATAGATTGCTTTGGGTAGTTTGGACATTTTGATGATGTTGATTCTACCAATCCATGAACACGGTATGTTCTTCCATCTGTTTATGTCTTCCTCTATCTCTTTTTTCAGTGTCCTGTAGTTTTCCGCGTATAGGTCTTTTACCTCCTTGGTTAGGTTTATTCCTAGGTATCTTAATTTTTTTGGTGCGATGGTAAATGGGATTGCTTTTTTAGTCTCTCTTTCTGTAAGTTCATTATTGGTGTATAGAAATGCCATAGATTTCTAGCATTAATTTTGTATCGTGCTACATTGTCGAATTTATTTATTAAGTCTAATAATTTTTTGATGGAGTCTTTAGAGTTTTCTATGCACAGTATCATGTCATCTGCAAATAAGGACAGTTTTACTTCTTCTTTTCCAATTTGGATGCCTGTTATTTCTTTTACATGTCTGATCGCAATGGATAGTACTTCCAGCACTATGTCGAACAGGAGTAGTGAGAGTGATCATCCATGTCTTGTTCCTGTTCTTAGGGGAAATGGTTTTAGTTTTTGTCCATTGAGTATGATGTTGGCTGTGGGTTTTTCATATATGGCTTTTATTATGTTGAGGTATGATCCTTCTATTCCCACCTTGCTGAGATTTTTTATCAAGAAGGGGTGTTCGATTTTGTCAAATGCTTTTTCTGCATCAATTGATATGACTATGTGATTTTTATCTCTCAATTTGTTTATGTGATGTATCACATTTATTGATTTGCGAATATTGTACCATCCTTGCATCCCTGGGATAAATCCTACTTGGTCATGGTGTATGATCTTTCTGATATACTGCTGGATCCTATTTGCTAGAATTTTGTTGAGGATTTTGGCATCTATGTTCATGAGGGATATTGGCCTGTAATTCTCTTTCATTGTATTGTCTTTATCTGGTTTTGGTATTAGGGTGATGCTGGCTTCATAAATGAGTTTAAAAGTGTTCCTTCCTCTTGAATTTTTTGGAATAGTCTGAGGAGGATAGGTTTTAGTTCTTCCTTGAATGTTTGGTAAAACTCCTCTGTGAAGCCATGTTGCCCCGGGTTTTTTTTTTTTTTTTTTTAAATATATTTTATTGATTTTTTACAGAGAAGAAGGAAGAGGGATAGAGAGTTAGAAACATTGATGAGAGAGAAACATCGATCAGTTGCCTCTTGCACACCTCCTATTGGGGATGTGCCCGCAACCAAGTTATGTGCCCTTGACCGGAATCGAACCTGGGACCTTTCATTCTGCAGGCTGACGCTCTATCCACTGAGCCAAACCGGTTTTGGCAGCCCCGGGCTTTTGTTTGCTGGAAGCTTTTTGATGACTGCTTCAATTTCTTTCATAGTTATCCGACTATTGAGATGTTTAGAATCTTCCAGATTGAGTTTTGGAAGGTTGTATTGTTCTAGGAATATGTCTATTACCTCTAGGTTGTCTGGTTGGTTGGAGTAGAGTTGTTCATAGTATTTTTTAACAATCCTTTGTATTTCTGTGGGGTCTGTTGTTATTTTGCTGCTATCATTTCTGATTTTGCTTATTTGTGTCCTCTCTCTTTGCTTCTTGGTGAGCCTGGCTAGAGGTTCATCAATCTTGTTTATCCTTTCAAAGAACCAGTTCTTGGTTTTATTGATCTTTTGTATTTTTTTTTTTTTTTGGTCTCTATGTCATTCATTTCTGCTCTGATCTTTATTATTTCCTTCCTTTGCTCACTGTGGGCTCTTCTTGTTGCTCTCTTTCTAATTCTTTGAGTTGTAGAGTTAGATGATTTATTACCATTTTTTCTTGTTTTTTTGAGGTAGGCCTGTAGAACTATAAACTTCCCTCTCAGGACTGCTTTCATTGTGTCCCATAGCATTTGCATTGTTATGTTTTTATTGTCATTACTCTCCAGGATGTTTTTAATTTCTTCTTTGATCTCATTGGTAACCCAGTCATTGTTTAGTAGTGTTCTATTCAGCTTCCAAGTGTTTAAATGTTTTGGAATGCATTTATTGTAGTTTATTTCTAATATTATGCCATTGTGGTCTGAGAAAATGCTTGATTTGATTTCAATCTTCTTGAATTTGGGGAGACTTTGCTTGTAACCCAGTATATGCTCTATTTTTGAAAATGTCCCATGTGTACTTGAGAAGAACGTATATTATGTGGCTTTGGGTGAAATGCTCTGAAGATGTCAATTAGGTCCATCTGATCTAGTGTGTCATTTAGAATTGCTGTTTTTTTGCTGATTTTTTTGCCTAGAGGATTTATCCAGTGATGTATTAAAGTCCCCTACTTTGATTGTATGGTTGTCGATCTCTCCCTTGATATCTTCCAGGAGTTTTTTTATGTATTTGAGTGCTCCTGAATTGGGTGCATATAGGTTTACCAGGGTTATATCCTCTTGTTGTATTGATCCCTTTATTATTATGAAGTGGCCTTCCTTATCTTTTCTTATGGCCTTCACTTTGAGGTCTATTTTGTCAGATGTAAGTACTGCTACCCCAGCTTTTTTTTCCATTTTCATTTGCCTGGAAGACCTTTTTCCATCCCTTCACTTTCAGTCTGTGTGAGTCCCTTTTTCTGAGGTGGGTCTCTTGTAGACAGCAGATATATGGGTCGTGTTTTTTTATCCATTCAGCCACTCGATGTCTTTTGATTGGAGCATTTAGTTTATGTTTAAAGTTATTATTGAAAGGTACTTGTTTGTAGCCTTTTTTATTTTTTGTGTCAGTGTTCCTTCTTACCTTTTTATTTCTTCTTTTTACACCAGTCTCTTTAGCATTTCTTGCATTGCTGGCTTGGTAATGATAAACTCCCTTAGCCTTTTGTTTTTGTCTGTGAAACTCCTTATTTCCCCTTCAATTTTGAATGATAGCCTTGCTGGATAGAGTATTCTTAGATTCAGTCCCTTGGTTTGCATCACTTTGTAAATTTCCTTCCATTGTTTTCTGGCCTGATGTGTTTCTGTTGAGAAATCATTTGATAATATAATGGGAGCTCCCTTGTATGTAACTTTATGTCTCTCTCTTGCAGCCTTTTAGATTCTCTCTTTGTCCTGAATATTTGCCATCATAATTATGATGTGTCTTGGTGTGGGTCTTTTTGGGTTCATCCAGTTTGGGACTCTCTGTGCTTGTGTGACTTTTTTCTTCACCACATCAGGTTAGTTTTCTGACATTATTTCTTCAAATAGGTCTTCTAACCCTTGTTCCTCTTCCTGTTGTTCTGGCACCCCTATCATTCGTATGTTGCTTCGTTTCATGTTGTCCCATAGCTCCCTTAGGCTCTCCTCCTGTCTTCTAATTTTTTTCTCCAACTGCAAATCATTTTGGCTGTGTTTTGCTTCCCTGTCTTCTAATTCGCTAATTCGGTCCTCTGCTTCTCCTAGTCTACTGTTGAAGCTTTCCATGGTGTTTTTTATTGCAGCTATATCACTCTTCATTTCTTCTTCATTCTTATATAAGTTGTTGATTTTTTTCTTCCATCCAGTTTATGAACTCTATGACCCTTATTCTGAATTATTTTTCTGACATATTGCATGCCTCTGTTCCACTTAGCTGCTTTTCTGGTAATTCCTCCTTTGCTTTCCTTTGGGAGTATCTTTGTCTATCCATTTTTGGTCTCACCCACTGATCTAGATGTTACGTCATGCAGGGGCTGCTCCTTGGGTGGCAGTGGCTTCTCGGGCTGCATTTGCTCCTTGGGCAGTCACAGTAGCAGCTGCTTCTCAGTTGGCAGCGGCTCCTCTGGTGGGTGCTGTTTGCAGCAGTGGTATCTCCTCTCGTAGAGCTGCTGTTCCTTGGACGGGGTTGGGCTAATTATGAGATTGCTGCTCCTTGGATGGGAACGGGCTGTGTGCGGCCGCTGCTCCTTGGACAGGGGCCGGCTGCTCATGTGGCTGCTGCTCCTTGGACACGGGCCGGCTGCTCACGTGGCTGCTGCTCCTCGGACAGGGGCAGACTGCTTGTGTGGCTGCTGCTCTTTAGATGGGGGCTGGCTGCATGCTACTGCTGTTCCTCAGATGGGGTGGGTTGCTTGTGATGCTGCCGCTCCTCGGACAGGGGCAGGTTGCTTGCAGGGCTGTTGCTCCTCGTACTGGTGCGGGTTGCTTGTACAGCTGCTTCTCCTCAGACGGGGGGTGGTCTGTTCCCACGGCTGCTGCTCCTCACACGGGGGATGGGCTGCTCATGCCGCTGCTGCTCCTCGGGTGGGAGTGAGCTGCACGTGCTGTTGCTGCTCCTCGGACAGGGGCGGGCCACTCACCCGGCTCCTTCTTGTCAGACAGGTGCAGGCTGCATGTGTGTGCTGCTCCTCGGACCAGTGCTGACTGCACAGGGCTGCTGCTCCTCGGACGTGGGGGGTCTGCTTGTGTGGCTGCTGCTCCTTGGATGGGGGCAGGCTGATTGTGTGGCTGCTGTTCCTCAGAAGGGGGTGGGCTTCTCACACAGCTGCTGCTCCTTGGATGGGGGCGTGTTGCTCACACAGCTGCTGCTCCTTGGATGCGGGCAGGCGGCTCGTGTCTGTTGCTCCTTGGAAGGGGGCATGCTGCTCATACAGCTGTTGCTCTTCGGATGGGGGCAGGTGGCTCACACTGCTGCTGCTCTTCAGATGTGGGCATGCAGCTCATGTGGCTGCTGCTCCTCAGAAGTGGATGGTCTACTCACACAGCTGCTGCTCCTTGGAAGGGGGCTGGCTACTCACACAGCTGCTGCTCCTCGGAAGGGGGCCGGCTGCTCATGCGGCTTCTCGAGTGGCTGCTACTCCTTGGATGGGGGCACGTTGCTTGCACAGCTGCTGCTCTTTGGACAGGTGCAGGATGTGGGCTGCGCGCAGCTGCTGCTCATCGGATGGGGGACGGCTGTGTGGGGCTGCCACTCCTCAGTCGTGGGTGGGCTGCTCGAGTGGCTGCTACTCCTTGGATGGGGTGACCTGCTCACGTGGTTGCTGTTCATCATATGGGGGAACTGGCCACTCACACAGCTGCTGCTCCTTGGACAGGGGCAGGCCATGTGAAGCTGCTGCTCTTAGGCCTGGGGTGGGTTGCTCGAGGGGCTACTGCTCCTTGGACAGGAGCAGGCTGCTCACATGTCTGCTGTTCATGTGGTTGTAGTGCCCTGGGAGTGGATTTTGAAGTCCTTGTACTATCTATCTTCAAGTGCTACCACATACAAAGCTGCCCGTTCTGAAAACATAAGCCCTCCAGGTTTCAGCCACTTGTCCCTGGCAAAGATGACCGTGTTGAGCATTGACTCATAGAAGAGACAGTAGCCCATCCACTCACTGATGATGATGTCTACCTTTTCCACGGGCAGTTCCACCTCTTCCACTTTACCCTTAAATATGGTGATGACTTCTCAAGGTCCTTGCTCCTGAATTTACTTTTTCCTGTGTCTGCAATTTTTTTCTTTTCTACTCGACCATTGAATCATACACATGTTTTCATATCTCCTGTCCTTAAAAAAACAACTCACTTTCCTGATCCCATATTTCCTTGTAGCTCTTGTTCCATTTTTCTGTCCCCCATTACAGCAAGAAGACTTATTTTCAGTCCTCACTTCACAGTCTTTCCCTAACCTACACTCTGTAGCACAGTTTTTTAATCCACTTGTCTGCTGATGGGCATTTAGGCTGTTTCCAAATCTTAGCTATGGTATATTGTGCTGCTATGAACATAGGGGTGCATATATCCTTTCTGATTGGTGTTTCTGATTTCTTGGGATATATTCCTAGAAGTGGGATTACAGTAGGTCCTTGGGTTACATTGGAGATCCGTTCCTACTGTGCGACATAAAGTGATTTTTGCCGTAAGTTGGAACCCACCTACTAAGCACCTACGTCACTCACGTGGAGCACATACACAGCCATAATGAAGTGAAACAGTAAAATAAATTTAAAAGAAAGGTAACAATTCCTGACCTTTACTTGTGGTAAATAAATAATAAAAAACATAAAGCACATATGTACATACGTCGAAATGATGGAACTTTTTTTTAAATATATAAATAAATGGGAGATGGCGACGTAACTACGAAATGACGTACACGGTGTCTGATGTAACCCAAGGACTGCCTGTACTGGGTCAAATGGAAGTTCCATTTTTAATTTTACAACCTTACAAAGGCAAACTTCTTGTAAATCATCAATATTAACATTGATAATTAGATTATTAAATGTTATTATATGTTAATAATTTAATTTTTAAGATGATAAAACTGAGGATTATGCTTGTGTAGTGTTTGTGTATAACTCACTCAACCAGTGTTACTACAATCAGAATTTGAATCCAGAATGTCTCCTATTTGAAAGTCTGTTCTTTCTCCATCAGGAGGTAAATTACTCATGCAGCAAATATTTGCTGAATTAAATAAATAAGAGATCGTTTGGTAGATGGCACAGTCTTAGTCAATTTCTTTTTACAAAAATTACTGCTGATTGAAAACTTACTCTTTCAGAGAAAAATGTCAACTAAGATTCTGTCATCTGTGAGAGAAACTACTAGCTCATGGGAACTGAATTCTAGAACTAGTTTTCACTTAAAAAAATTACCATGATGTTTGTTACTATAGGAGATAAAACCATGATAGTGCACAAAAAATAGTTTTCCTCCCATCTTCTAAATTCTAGCTGGGATAATAATTAAAGTTAGCAGAGACAGATTAACAGGAAAAAACGTCCAAGTTTATTACATATGTATATTTAGAGATGTCATAAGAAATGACATCTGAAGACACATTGTGTAGTGGAGGTTTATTTGCCATTTTGGTAAAAGAGAAGGGGTCTGGGATTTTAAAAGGAAAGCAGGTAATTCACAGGAAGACAAAATGTGATAAACAAATTCTTGTTGGGCAACCCAAGAAAAATGAGACAAAGAGAGGAATCTAGTGAACAGATTTTTGCTTATATTCTTCCTGTCTGCCACACTTAATTCAAATAGGCTAAGGTGAATATGCTAAGATGAGTATGCTAAGGTGAATATGCCAAGATTCCCTTCCTGAATCCGGTTTCTCTATCTGAATTTCTTTAGGCAGCAAAGGGGGAGGGTCAAAGGTTCTTTCTGAGTCTTTTGTTTCTTAATAACCCGCTTAAAATCAATATCCCAGAAGGTATATTTTGGGGCAGTATAACTTTGGTTCTCTTCACTGCTTTTTTTGGTAGAAAATATTTGTAGGCTGAAAAGGTAGGAGCTGTAAAATACAAGCAAAACAGACCTATATGCTATGGGTAACATTAGCATATTTCATATTTCATATGAGATTTTCAATATAAATAGTACTGAAGAGCAACAAACTGTAATTGGCATATTGTATGTTTTTAAGGATGAAAAGGCCAGGAGGTTTGGCCTCAGACAAGCTTGAAGGAAGATATAGTGCATTTTAGAGTAAATTAGAAAATTGTGGCTGAGGAAAACATGACCCTGAGAAACCACTTTTTCATTTTTCTCGTGTGTGTGGGAGAGGTATGTTCTGTCACCCGGAAAGAAGATGGTTTTAGAGGCTGTTCTACTTGCTGCGTCTTAAACGTTTCTTATTTATGTCTCTGGTTAATTGCCATTGTACCAATGTCTGAAATATGAAATGATGACTTAGGGTGGTGCCCATTTTGTGAAGTATTGATGGGGGGAGGGAGTGTCTGCCATGTGCCAGATGCTGTGCCATCTGTTTGACATGCAGTTTCACAGACTACTTAATGGGATTTAAAAAAGTGAAACCAGTACTTTAAATTATTTTTATCATTATGCAAACTCTGTATGTCAGCACCTCCAAGATTCTGGGAAAGCCTGCTGAAGGTCAATAAAGATAAATTTAAGGAAGTTGAGGGGAAGCCCTGGTCTGATAGTTCAGTTGGTTAGAGTATTATCCCAATTTGATCCCTAGTTAGAGCACATACAAAAATCAACCAATGAGTGCATAAATAAGTGGAACAACAAATCGATGTCTCTCTCTCTCACTCTTTCTCTCTCTCCCTCCCTCCCTCCCTCTCTTTTTCAAAACAACAAATTTTAAAAAAGAAAGTTGACAGGAGTTTTTGTGAAATCTAATCAAAGTTTCAAAGAGTCCTTAGAGAAGAAAAATGAGAAATCATGGCTGCTATGAACCTTCCAGGCCAGTGAGATAAGTAGATTTATAATTTTGGAATTAACTCTTCTGTTGAAAATGGAGCCTATGATTTTCAAGTGTTTTTATAACCATTTATTTACAAAAAATCTTTACATAATCTATCCCCTAAATTAATTGTGTTTTCCCTGATAATTTTGCAATCCCATTGCTTTCTTTTAATTCTTTAGACTGGTCACAGGGGCGGACTGCTGTCAAATAAAAAGCAATTTGTCTTTTGAACCAGGCTTCCATCATAGCTCCCTTTGCTTCCACTAGTTACTGATTGTAGCCTGAAGTGTTCACCCTTCTTCTCTAAGGTTTTGCAGCCATTGCTTTCTGTTGCTAAGGAGGCTAATGTCCACTTTCTTCCTTGTGCACAATGCTGGATATTATACAATTCTGATCTCTGATTTTTTCTTTATAATGTTGTGTTATGAAATCCTTGACCTATACTCCTCTTTTTAAAATCCTCACCCGATGACATGTTTGTTGATTATAGAGAGAAGAGAGAGAAACATCCATGTGAGAGACAAACATTCATTGGTTGCCTTCTGCACACGCCCAAACTGGGGACCAAACCTGCAACCTAGGTATGTGCCCTGACCGGGAATAGAACCCACAGCCTTTTGGTGTACTGGACGATGCTCCAACCAACTGAGCCACCCGGCCAGGACCCCCTAACCTATACTCTTTAGTCATTAGAGGATTACACACAAGGAGAAACTTGAATATTCTTTGTGTGTTGGTTTTGAAATGAATATGCTTTTAAATACATTTTTGGAAAATACTTTTCAGTTAAAAACTTAAATTGTCCATCTGTATTTTAAGGAATGGCATGAGAGATTTTACGCTGTGACTGTGACCAAGAAGATGGGCTAGGTTATGTTGCCTTAGTGGCTTAAAACGACATGATTTATTTCTGGCCTACATAATGTGTTTAGCATGGGTCAGAAGGGACTCTATTCAATGTCATTCTCATGCCAGGACTCTGATTATTATAACTGACATCATTCTTAACCTCATGTGTTGTCATGGCCGAAGAAAAAGAGAATGTAGTGCTCACTTACCGATTTTTAAGGCTTCCTTCTGGAGGTGACAGATATCATTCCAGCTCATATTTCATTGGCCAAAGCAAGGACTTGGCTATGCTTTATTTCAAGCAGGAAAAGACATTGTAATCATTCTGTTTCCCCAAAGAGGAGAATTATAATATTTGTTAGAGTTCTAATGACTCTAACGATAGTAATCATGTATATGTTTTGTTTTCTGTATTTTAAGAATGGCTTTTCTGAGCAATATGCAGTTTTGAGTACACTTTTTGTCTAGAGTATTATATCCTCTAATTTCTTGGAATGGTTATTTTTATAAGTTGTCTATGAGAGTGTATGAATATATAAACTGTAATAATCTTTATTTAAATACCATCAGTAAAATGTGCTGATTTTTAGATCTGTTCATTGCGGGCATAAAAATCTTGATTACAATAGCTATTGGGTTAATCTGTCTTTCCGCCAATATTTTATTATGGATTTACTTTGCATTTTCCTGGACACTAATGTTTTAAGTGCTTCTTCATGTGACTTATTGGCCATTCACATATCTTCTTTTGAAAAGTGTTTATTCCAGTCTTTTGCTCATACAGGATTTTTTTTTAATTATTAAATTATAGAAGTTCTTCATATTTTCTGGATAACAGTTATTTGTGAGATATATATTTTGCAAATATCTTCGAATGATATCTTTGGAAGAGCAAAGTATTTTAATTTTAATGAAGTTTATCTTTTTATTTTTCTGACTGACAGAATTTACCAACTTCCATGATATGAAGGAATTCTATGTTTTCTTCTACAAGCTTTATATATTTAGCTTTTAGGCTTAGGTCTATGGTCTATCTCAGATTAATTTTTGTATATGGTGGAAGGTAGGGGTTGCAGGGTTACTATATTTTTCCATATGGGTATCCAGTTGTTTCAGCATACTTTGTTGGAAGAAAAATCCTTTCCCCTCTGGATTGCTTTCATAACTTTAACTTATGTTTGAATATCAAGTGACAGTATACAAGTGAGTCTATTTCTGGGCTCCCCACTCCCTAGTTCCATTAGGGTATTTGTCAGTCTTTATGCCAATAACACACTGTGTGTATACTCTAGCTTTACATTAATTCTGAAAGTCAAATAGCCAAAGTCCTTCAACTTTGTTCTTCTGTTTTCAAAATTCTTTTAGATTTTCTAGGTTCTTTACCATTCTATATAAATTATAGAACATACTTGTCAATCCTATATAATAATAGAGGAAATATGCAAATTAGCCTGGAAGCCATACTGTCACGACCCCTCAGTAGGAGGCATGCACAGCAGGAGCCGGTGGGTGGGGATTGCCATCACCAGGAGGGCCTCCATGCATCCCGGGGCAGCCCCCGATGGAGGCGCCCCTGCGCAGCCTGACCTGGAGGCCGCCCAGCCCGGGAGCGGTCCCTGGCGGAGGTGGCCACTGGTGGAGGTGTGCTGGCCACTGGTGGAGGTGTGCGCATGCCTGCCGTGCTGCCTGCCCTGGAGGCCGCCTAGCCTGGGAGCGGAACCGGTGGAGGCGTGCACAGGCCCGCTGCACTGCCCGGCCCAGAGGCTGCCTGGTCCGCGGCCCCTGGCTCTGCTATCTTGAGTTTGTGGTTTCCAAGGAAACAGCCAGAAGGGATGATAAACCCTTTGCAAACGGCTCAGCCAGCACCTATCTAAGCAGCGGCTTTGTTTAAATTGAGCCTTTCCCGCAGTGAATGACCCCAACCCTCCCTGGATCAGGCAGGTTCCTATGGAGTGCAATCTCCACACAATACAATGGGGCCCTAGTTTTGTCCCTGGCGATCTCATGCACGTTAGCTCGGGGCAGTGGGGAAGGAAGGGAAAAGGCATCATGTGGGGCAGCTCTGGTGAGCAAGCAGAAGGAAACCATGTCTGGCAGACACTCCCCTGCCACCCCCTTCAACGTGTAAGAAAAATCAAATAAACCAATACAAACACCCCTCCCCCACCCCGGGAGGGATCCGGGACTGAGGGGTGTCCCGCCCAGTCATTGCGTACCTGCTTCCCACCCCCTTCATCCAAATGGACAGGTTAGGGGGTTAAGGGGAGGAGGAGGAGCCTCGCAGGAAGGGGATTTCCGGAACTGCACCCCTGCCCTCCCTCTGGACCTGACCTCTTGGAGCGCAGGGCCTGACCCTGCCCCCAGCAGATTTGCATATCCCAGACCCTCTGGTGCTTCCACGCACTGGGCATTCCCGCATCTTCCCTGCCTCCCAGCCGCTGACCCTCACTGTCTTCTACCCCAGAAGCACTCTGTCCTCCCTAACTTTCGGTCTTTATAGCCTAAATGCATGGTGGGCATAGTTGCTTCTCCACGGATTTTATTTGATTAGAACCCAGTGAAGTTGCTTAGCAACTGAGCTTCTCAGACTTCATCAGGGATAATGAATGACATACCTTACTTGGCTTTGATAGCAAAGCAATCTTATTATTTTATTTTTTTAATAGATTTTTATTGATTTCAGAGAGGAAGGAAGAGGGAGAGAGATAGAAAAATCAATGATGAGAGAGAATCATTGATTGGCTGCCTCCTGCACGTGCCCTACTGGGGATTGAGTCCGCAACCCAGGCATGTGCCCTTGACCAGAATCAAACCTGGGACCCTTCAGACCTCAGGCTGAAGCTCTAGCCACTGAGCCAAACCAGCTAGGGCAAGCAGTTCTATTCTTAAAGACTTGGTTTTTGTCATAAACAAGTGGATTTGAATCATATCAAATCAGTATACATTTTTTAATGAAATGTCTCTTCATTTCTGCTAATGCAATTCTACCTTAAAGCTTATGTTGTGTAATCTATACTAATAAAACGGTAATATGCTAATTAGACCGGACATCTTCTGGACATCCACCTGGATGTCCTTCTGCACAAAGCCATAGTGACGGGGGCCGAGGCACAGGTGGTTAGGGGCGACCAGGCCAGCAGGGGAGGGCAGTTAGGGGCGATCAGTCTGGCAGGCAGGTGAGCAGTTACAAGCTAGCAGTCCCGGATTGTGAGAGGGATGTCCGACTGCCGGTTTAGGCCTGATCTCCCCCCACCCCCCTCTCCATGCATGAATTTCGTGTACCGGGCCTCTAGTTTCTACATAAAAACCTGGTAGTATTGTAATAGGGATTGTGTCAAATCTAAATATCAGTTTGGGGAAAATTCACATCTAAACAATATTGGACCTTTTAATCCATGAATGAGTCATTTCTCCATTTATTTAAATCCTATTTAATTTGTTTTAGGTGGTGATTTATTTAATTGGTCTCAAACTCTAACTGATTCTTGGACAGGGGCTTTGTTATAAGTTGGGCTGCTTGAAATATGCTCTGCATGCTTTCTTAAGGAGTTCACCAGAGATTTGGGCAGAGTTTGTACCTAGAATTTTGGGCTCCCCTTCTCTGTCTCTCTCTTTTCCAGATTCCCTCTCTCACTTTTCAAAGGCTTGTGGTTCCTCCAAACTGTGCCTTTTTGTTCTTTAAGTTAGATAGACAGTGGGTTTCCTATTGGGATTTTAGCTACCCTGCATGGTGCTGACAAGGCCTGCTCTCAAACTAAAAGCTCTGAAAGCAGGGAATTCACCCAGTTTTGGTTCATTTTTTCAAATGTCAACTCTCCTGAAGAATATGCATGCTTTTGTTTGTTCTCCAATATATTTATGTAAATTTTGGGGTCTAGAATTTATAGATGTTATATGTGAGCTTGTCAGTCCTAGGTGTTTGCTCAACCATTGCTGGAAGTTGAACCCAGTTAACCTAGTTTGGACATCTGATTTTTAGCAATACAGGAAGGAATACTTTAATTTGTGACTTTAATGTCAAGAAAAGAATTATTAGTGAATCATTAAAGAGAAATTATATAAGAACTATGTATAGTTTACTGAATCTATTCATTTAAATAGATATATGTATGCAATCATCATATGTAGTCCAGTCCTTTATATCCCAGTGAAAACCTTATAGCTATAGGATAGATCTCTTTATTTGCCTTAATCTTCTTCCTTCATCTTCCAGAATCTGAATTTAGTATATTGCTTCTCTTCTGTATTCTTTATCTTACCTTTACTATTACATATATTATTTCAAGGATATTAGTATTAATTTTAAAAATTCTTAGTTTCTCCATGTGCTATTGTTCAAAGGGTGTACCTAGGTGCAAGTCTTAAATAATTTTTATAAAGTATTTTGCCTTTTTTTTAAAACTGGAATTTAATATTTTAAAAACTAGTCATTATAACATGCCTGTTATTTTTTCCCTGTGTGTTTTGCTCTCTTTGTATTTCTCCTTTTACCTCTCTTTATTACTCTGTTACATTCCCTGACATCTGGTAGAAAGAAATCGCAATTTAGTTTGGAAATGACTCCAAATGAGTCCCATCATATTCCTTTGATCATAGACTCTGCAATTTCTTGTGCTACAAAATCAAACACCTTTTCTGACTGCAAACATTTCAAGAATTTATTGCATATTTGTTCCTCTGCTATTATGAAGAGAATCCAGTTTTTTTTTTCTAAACCAATGCTGTTTTTCTATTTCAAAAATTCCTTAATCTAGTTAAATAGTTCACAAAGCAGTTCGAACTTTAGAAGTATCCTATTAACTTAATAGATCATTTCCTGGGGCCTAAACCCTAGACACCATGATGCAGTAGATCTTGCATGAGGCCCTGGAATCTGGGTTTTTGCAAAGTTACCATGGATTCTCACGATGACAGTATTTTATGTCAAATTATCTGGTTTCCTTACTCTAAAAAATTATTAGGGGATGCATAGGTGCCACAATGTCCTTGGTGTAGATAAAAAAATCAAGACCTAACAAGAAGCACAATGAAGAGCTAAAGAGTTCTAGAGTTAGCATTGAATTCCATGTCTCTTAGTAACAACTTCCTTTTCCTCCTCTGTAAAGTGAGACTTTTTAAAATTAAGCCATTGAAAAAATTAAATGAGATAGTTTTGTGCCTAGTTCTTATTGTACTCAAATGCTTTGCAGAATTTGCTAAAATTAAGTTTATTAAATAGTGGAAGATACAGAAATGTATTTTTATGCTCTGAATCACTTTTTATGGCTATACTTGCTGAGATCGCATTGGAGACTGGCTGTTGGTCTTCATGGTACCTTTCTCTTGGGTTGGGTTAATAGCAATAATTCAACCAGAGAAAAGTGCTGGCTCTTACAACATGGCTCTTAAATGAGCATCCTCTAGTGGTGGTCTTTCTGCTCAAAAAATGTTTGGTTAGCAAGTGCAAGTGCATTTTTCCTAAAAATAAATAAATAAAATCACAGTTTTTCTGTTTTTTTTTTTTTTTTTTTTTTTTTTTTTTTTTTTTTTATTATACTAAGCCTCCTGTGCAATGCTTATCTCTTTAAAGGAAAGCATTGAGGGCTCCTGTATTTATGTAGTGCTCCAGACCCACTGAGACAGAAAACACCTTCACAAGTTGAATAATTGATTTTTAATAACTGGTTGCTACCTGCAATTTGATAGTGGTTAGCTGAAAAGGATGATATTTACTCAGGCAGTGTTTTGTGGAACTATGGAGGATAGTAACCTATGAACTTTTCTTGCAAATCTTCAATATAGAGAATGAAGCTTCCACTTACATTGCATCTCCCAGATGCTTCTCTGACAATGATGTCCTCAGTTTTCAGAACCAAAAGCTCCGTCAAAGGTATCAAGAAATTGATAATTCAATTTACATTTTTATACAGTTCCTTTTAGCCATTTAAATGCCTAGATAAAAAATCTTATCAGCAGGACAGTCCCTGTTCTTTAATTTATCTACCTTTTCCTGGGTTTTGATTCTTGCTACTCCCCAGTTTAAGTGCTTTAATAATTACAGTATTTACTGAGCACTTACTGTGTACCAGACACTGTGCTAAGTGTTTTGCATTGCTCTAAAACTCTCCACAACTTATGAGGTAAGTTTATTATTATCTTTGCTTGTACAAAGACTATTATTTTGAAAGCCTTTGAGGCAATGCTCTATGCAGTCATTTCCTGATAGCAGAGACAATTCCCGTGGAAAACAATTGAGAGAAACCCAATAAGCAGTGATAGTCAAAATCTTTTTTTTGGTGGGGGGTGAACTGTCTAATACATCAATGATGAAATGTATAACCAGCATAAAAGCTGTTATCTGCATGAGCCAGTGACAGCCTTATTTGTTTCATTTGTGAAAAATTGACAAAGTAGGAGACAGGTTGGCTCTAGAATGTGACATTAACCTAGAAAATGCAATGACTTTATATCACCCTTACTTTTTTTTTTTTATTATTATAGTGGATGGAAAATGGGCTGTCATTTCTGATATATGAGACATTATCACTATGCTGTACAGTGCTTGTATGATTCACAATAACGTAATTTACTTTTCAATAGTTTTATAAAGAATCATTGTACTTCTGGGCTGGTGCTAATTAGAATGAAGCTGCACATTGGAAATTATTTTGCAGGCAATCTGTGTATTATGTGTCAAAATGGTGTTACAGATTCTGAAAAAATATGTTTCCAATATTACTCCTGATTTACAAGGGTTTTGCATGAAATGGAAAGAATATTTATGCATGTCTTAAGGGAGTTTATATTTTAAAGGCATTAAGACATTTGGAAGCTTTGATAGCATATCATCAAATGGTTTAAAATTATTTTTTTCTTAAAATTTCTATGTCACTTCTTGTCAAGTTTTATCTCAGTGACCTGGTACCTCTCTTTAGAATATGTGGGCACTTAATACCCATTACTCACAGTTTTTAAAAACCTGATGATATGTTTCAGAGAGAAGAAAAAGGGAGGGAGAGAGGTAGGGAGGGAAAGAAGAAGGGAAGGAAAAACAGAGGGAGAGTGGATAGACTGTGGGAGTGAGGGGGGAGATCAAGACATCTCTTATTGCTGTGGTAAGGTTAAGGTAGATCTCCACTAGAAGGTTTGCTCCATCACAGCAGAGATAGTTATTTAATTTATTGCTTAATCTTCAATACCTTGAATAATGCCTTACACATAATGTAAGCTCTTTTTAAATATTTTTTTAATGAATGAGTGAATGAGTAAATGAATTAGAGAATGAATGAATAAGAGAATAATAGATTTTCATGTTGAGATGTCAAATAGACATGTGAATATAGAATCTGGAGTTCAGGGTGAAAGGTCCGTGTTAGAGATATAAATACATGTTCTTTTAGAAAAAAATTGGAAGCATGATGATGACATAGCGATGATGATGACAAACCATGACACAGAGGTAATTATTGTTAACATTTTTGTATACAGCCTTTCTATGCATATATAATAGAAATAATAAAATCATACTGTATATACAATTTATAAATATTCCATTTCAGTTAATACTTTGTGACTACCTTTTACTGTCACTACATATTAATTTACTAGAGGCCTGGTGCACCAAATTCGTGCACTGGGGAGGGTGTCCCTCAGCCCAGCCTACACCCTCTCCAATCTGGGACCCCTTGGGGGATGTCCAACTGCAGGATTAGGCCCGATCCCTGTTTCTGCAGTCGGACATCCCTCTCACAATCTGGGACCGCTGGCTCCTAACAGCTTGCCTGCCTGTCTGATTGCCCCCTAACTGCTCCCTTTCCAGCCTGATTGACACCTAACTGCTCCTCTGCCAGCCTGATTGCTTCCAACTACACTCCCCTGCTGGCCTGATCACCCCCAAGGCTTTTATTAGTATAGATATGACCCTTCGCAGAAAATTTTACTAACCCTGCTTTACAATAAGGGTTTGACGATTGAGTCATTGGGACCAGACACCAAGATTTCCTTTCTTTGAATAGTGGAGGGAATAATTATCTTGTCTTTAAGTTGCCCTGAAATTAAAATGAGATAATGACTTAGAAAAGTATAAAAGCACCATATAAAGACAACCGTCTTTTTCATGTACTGAAAAGACAATAAAGTGGTAAAATGAAAAACACTATTTTTATTCTCCCCCTTCCTTCCTTTACAGCCTTTATTTAAACTTTGAAATTTATAAAAATTTCACTCCAATTTTCATTCAATATTATTTTGTATTGGTTTCAGATTTTATATTAGTTACAGAATAGTGGTTAGACAATCATATACTTTACAAAGTGTTCCCCGATATTTCCAGTACCCACCTGGCATCATACCATCATTACAATACTATTGACTATATTCCCTATTTAAGTGATAATGGGTTTACAGGTTCCTTCCAGTCTTTCTTTTGTGTTGTTCGCCTTTCCTTTTCTTTCTCACTTCTTCCCTCATTTTCCTTATATAGTATCTCAATTGGCCATCAAAGCTCAGTGAAGGCACTGGGACACGCTTAATCCATTTTACAGACCAGGAAACTGAGGCCAATTCCAGTTGGCTGTGGAACTTGACTCAGTGCACAGGGAGCCCTCAGAGCCATGCTCTCTGCCCTTCCTAAGGGGCAGTCGCCGGGCAAACAGAACAAACCTTCCCGTCAGGCTTCCGAGCCTCTTTCTCAAGCACCTCTTCATTGCGGACGCTCCACATTCTTTCCTCTCCCCAGTCCCCGCCCCCATTCTTTACTGGCCCCCCTTCTCCGGAGCAGGTGGAAGGCTTCGAAGTCACCGCCTAGGCATGCTCTGCCGTGGGGCAGGGCGGCGCGGGCTTGCTTTTGGGTCAAGGGGGGAGCAGGAGTCGCAGCCTCTGAAGTGTGAAGGCCGCCTGGGTGAGGCTGGTTAGCACTGGGAGCTTCTCTGAATCATGTCTGTCAGTCCAGTACCCTGCAGTGCGGCACCCCTCCACTGAGGTGGCACCGCCCCTCAACCCCCGCCTCAGGGCTGCGGGTCCTTGCCCCTTCCCCCAAACGTCCTTCCAAGCCCCTTGATCCCTGGCTGGGCCCATCCGTGTCTTGGGACCACTCCAGAACCTCTCTCTCTGCAGGCTAGGCAGATCCCTGCCCACCGGTCCCCTGCCCCAGCCCGAGCCCCCTCTGATGCACCCCACCTCGCCAGGTTTTTGCCTTTGATCTGTGGCATTGGTGACAGCACAATCCTAGCAAGCCTGGTACCCAGAGGGGCACAGGGTCAGTTCTTTTCCCAGAATGCTAGAGGTTGCAGTAGCATTTGCAGATGTCGCCCAGAGCCTGCTGGCGAAGGCAGCGCCTGTGCAGGGTGTCCTCATAGAGGGATGGTGAGGCACTGCTCGGGGCCCTTGGAACGCCTGCCTCCTGGCCAGCCGCTTTGCCAAAGCTGTGGCACTCACCCTGGAGCTGCCCCTCAGGCAGCCCCGCAGTCATGTTCACGGTCCCCACGGGAGTGGGGAGTGGCTAAGCAGGCCCAGCCGCACCTCCCCGGGGCAGCGATATTCCCGGGTCCCATGGGTGTGGTTAGGTGGGCCAGCCTCCCCTCCCCAGGGCAGCGATGTTCCCGGGCCGATGCGAGTGGCTAAGCAGTCCCGGCTGCGCCTCCCCGGAGCAGCGATGTTCCTGGGGCCCCACAGGAGTGGCTAGGCAGGCCCCACTCCTTCCTGGGGTGGCATGTTCACAGGGCCCCGCTGGAGTGGCTAAGCAGGCCCGGCTGCTCCTCCTCAGGACGGCGATGTTCACCAGGCCCCATGGGAGTGGCTAAGCAGGCCAGCTTGCCTCCCTGGGGCAGCATGTTCCCAGGGCCCCATGGGAGTGGCTTAGGTGGGTCCGCTGCCCCTCCAGGGGCTTGCGATGGACCCGGTCCCCATGGGTAGCGTCTGGTACTGCCAACCCTGCCTCCCCGGGCCCCAATGGACTGGTACCTTGCGGGGGTATCTGGCGCTGCCCTACTGGCCTCCCCTGGCCCCCGATGGACCTGGACCCCCAGGGGCTGGCCATGGTGCTGCCTGCCCAGTCTGCGTATGCAAATTTATCCACCATCTTTGATGGGTTAATTTGTGTACTTGCTCCTGATTGGCTGGTGGGCGTGGCTGGTGGGCATAGCGGAGGTATGGTCAATTTGCATGTTTCTCTTTTATTAGTGTAGATATTGCTTAAAATGATGACCTATTATATTGATGCATATTTACAGCATCATTTGTTCAATATTTATTATTCAAAATTCAAATTATGTTGAACTTTTAAAAATTAAACTGCTAACTAAATCCTATGCATATTTTAAATTATTTCCTTAGGAAAAATTTCCTAGAAGTGGAAATGGTGAGTCAAAATTAATAGCTGCATGTATTAAAAGCTTAATGAGCATTGCCACTCAAAGATAAAATCCCTTCACAATGTAGAAGTGTGCTTTCTTCTCCAACACCAAACAGTACCTTTTCTTCCCTTTTATATCTCTTTCTTTTCTAACAGGCTTCTGTTACTTTGAAAAACTTCTTAATAATGTTACTTTATATAAAGACACTTTGGGGAAGAAAGTTATTTTTTACTAAGAATAAGAAAATATTTTTATCATTATGCTCATCTGTAACATATTAATGAAAACACATAAGTAGGGGACACATTTTCTTGGAAACATGAATTGGACCTTTCCAAAGTATCTGATTATAAATTCCTTAAGACAAAGAAACTCTATATCATGCCAGGACACATATTCAGTGTCACACTGATTTAATCAGAGCAACTATTTTATTCTCTGTAAAGTCAGACCGGTTAAAAACTCTCTCCTATATGATTGGAGCTCTATGAATGATCTAAAATGCAGAGAGGTACTAACAGAAATCAGGAAAATATTTAAACCTAAGTTGGAAAAGTTTTAGAAATGTGGATTTTCATATATGTTCCTTGGAAATATTTATAAATTTTCACTCTTGTGTCCAATCTTTTCTACATCTCATATTAATATTTAAAAATAAATGTTTTCTGTGAGGCTTATAATAAAAGAAAGTTAATGTCTCAGCATAAGGTTTTTATCTTCTTCTCTTGTTATGAATCTCCTTTCCGTGTTGAGAAAAATTCCTACCTGCTCTCTCATTTCCAAACAGATCAGTGGTGTAAATGATAATCCCGTGAGTGGAAGTGATGTATAAGGTGATAAACTCCTGTTTCATAGAGTGAGATGTGAAACCTGAGTGCTTATGACAGCAGGAGACATTTACTGGTGAGTGACAGGTTCCACCACTCTGGGAATACTGCATAGCAAAGCAAGATTATCAGGCCAAAGCTGCAAAGATTTTTCTTTATTCTTCTAAACAATTTTATAGGCAAAATCAGAAGAAATATACTTCAAAGACATAAAAACAGTAAGCAGTGGAGCTTGTTATTACACAAAAGAACTGGGTGAGATGTGCCTTCCTTCATTCAGGAGATCAGAGGCAGAAATTCAAATCCACCCTGAGGGGAACAGGATGGTGAACCAATGGTATGGCTAGAAGCATTCTCTGTTGCCTAGTAAAAATCAGACACAAGAGAAGGACCCATGAGCAAACACTGTACATTCACCAAAACATAGCACCAGACTGGACATTTAAAACATATTTTTGTGCCAAGCGTACAATTCTATGATACATCATTGTATATTGCATTGTGTGTTTACCACCCAAAGTCAAATCTTTTTCTGTCACCATATATTTGACCCCTTTACCACTTACTACCTCTCTTCCATGCCCCCCCTCCCCCCGCCCCTTCTCTCTGGTAACTGCCATATTGTTGTCTGTGTCTATGAGTTTTTCTTTGTCTTGTTTGTTCATTTGTTGTTTTAAGTTTTTAAAAAATGTTTTTGTTATTATTTTTTTATTTTTTAGAGAGAAAGGAAAAGGGAGAGGGAGAGAGACAGACATGGATTTGTTGTTCCTCCCACTTATGCATTCATTGGTTGCTTCTTGTATGTGCCCTGACCAGGGACCAAACCCATGATCTTGTGGTATATGAAGGACACTCCAACCAGCTGAGCCACCCATCCAGGGCCATCACAGGTCTGTAGTTAGAAAAGGAAGTATCTGTTTATTCAAGTTTTATTGACTTCATATCAAGTCCAATAGATATGCAATATGAAGTATGCAAATAGGGCCTGTTAAGTGATTCTCCACCATCGTACTTTATGTTTGGTTAGGCTGTAGAAACATTTTACACATACCCACATACATCCTAGTATGTAAAAACCCATGGTCCGTCACGTCCAAAAGGACCGGAGGGACGACCGAACACCAGGCTAGGGAGCTGAGGGAGCGGGAGCTGATCAATCAGTGGCAGTGGTGACTGGCGAGCGGTAACTGGCGAAGGCTGGAAGACAGACCTCTTGGTCCCTCCTCCCGCCCCTCAGACTCCAATCAATCAGTGGTGGAGTGGGGCGGAACTGGGGAATGGCTCCCTTAGTAGTCCTGCAGGTTCAATCTCAAGAGGACAGGCCAGGCACCACGGACCAGCACTGCCGGCCTCCTGGAACTCGGCCTCAGGCACTGTGACTGCTTCCCCTCCCTAGATGCTCCACAAGGAAGAAAGGATACCGCCAGCAACGCCAGGGGTGACCAGCGGTGACTGCTCTCCCGGTGCTTCCTCCAGGTCACTCCAGCCCGCCCGCTCCAGATGAAGTGTGATCACTGCACACGGAAGGAATGTAGTAAAAAAATAAAAACCCATGACCAAGTGACCAGAGGGACGACCGAACACCAGGCGCACCGTGTCCACTTCATAGCGCTGGGCACCTGAATGTGAGCAGACAGAAGGAAACAAGACCTTCAAGGCCTGTCCACGCCCCACTGCGGGTTTGCGTTTAAAACCAAGTGGGGTGATGTTGGAATTATCCAAGCGCGCCCCCCATCCCTTCACCTGCCCAGACGCCTAGGGTCCCCTTACAGCTGGGCTGAGCTCTGCTCAACACTCCCCCGCCCAATGCGCGGTGACAACACGCAACTCCGCACCAAGCCTGAGCAGCACCAGTGGCCGGGCTCCTGCAAACCGCCAGTGAAGGCGTGGGTCCTGCCCCAGCGCCCAGCCTCAGGCTCCGGGCTAATGGACCCACCTCTCGGCCAACCAGCCTGGGGTCCGGGTAGCGCAGGCTCTGGGTGGAGACACCCCAACGGCAGCGCCTCACGACGGCGTTCCCCCCTCTGGTCCCTCCTCCGTGGCAGTGCAGCACTGGCTCCCCACACGTGACTCTCTCTGCAGCCCGCAGCGCAGTTTGGAGTGGCAGCTCCAAGGCAACGGATGGCTCCATGGGGAGGGGTGCTCATGCCAGGAGCTTCCCTGCCCACTCGGTGATGGCTCCATCCAACAGCAGCACGTCCCCGCCCTGCACTAGGTGATGGTTTGGTCCAGCAAGGGTGCCCCTGGATGGCAGGTTGGATGGTGGTGGGGGCTGTGGCTGCACCCGGTGGAGGCCACGATTGGGAGGTGGAGGGTCTGGGTTGGCCCTGCCACCAAGCTGTTGGAGAGGAGCCCAGTGCCGCCCAGTGGCCTGGACACCAGTCCTGACCGCCTCTCTGGTTTGGCCCAAACATCTGAAGTTAGCATTAGTTGCCAACTTAAGAAATCGGAGCGTTCACGTAAAATCAGGATTCCCCACTTCTCTTTCCAAGGTGGCCAATTGGGCTACCAACCAAGGGTGGTCGGTGTCACTTCAACCCTAGAGGAACCCCCAGCTTGGGGGTGTGGTGAGGAGGAAGCTATCCGTGCAGACAGCTCAGTTGTGTAAACTCCCGCTGACTGTGGCACAGCCCACCAGTGTGGCCGCTCGACTGCGACACAGCACAGCCATGAAACAGTGTGGCTGTTAAACGAGGCCCCTCTTCAGTTTTTGGGGGGCTCCACCTGCTCCAACCCAGTGCACCCCATTCTGCCCCAGTGAGACAGCTTCAGTGTTTCAGCTCCAGCAGACAGAACAGGTCTTAGCGGAAAGGGAAAGTGTAGCCCTGGCTGGTATTGCTCAGTGGATAGAGCCTCTACCTGAGGACTGAAGGGCCCGGAGTTCAATTCCCAGTCAGGGCATGTGCCTGGGTTGTGAGCTTGATCCCCAGTGTGGGGTGTGCAGGAAGCAGCCAATCAATGATTGTCTCTCATCATTGATGTTTCTATCTCCCTCCCTCTCTGAAATCAATCTATACTAATAAAAGGGTAATATGTTAATTAGACCAAACACCTTCTGGATGTCCTTTTGGACAAAGCCATGGTGGCGGGGCTGAGGCAGAGGTGGCTAGGGGCGATCAGGCTGGCAGGGGAGAGCAGTTAGGGGGATCAGGCCATCAGGGCAGAGCAGTTAGGGGGATCAGGCTGGCAGGAGAGAGCAGTTAGGGGGATCAGGCTGGCAGGGGAGAGTAATTAGGGGGATCAGGCTGGCAGGGGAGAGCAGTTAGGGGGATCAGGCCGGCAGGGGAGAGCAATTAGGGAGATCAGGCCTGCAGGCAGGTGAGCAGTTAGGAGACAGTGGTCCCAGATTGTGAGAGGGATGTATGACTGTCGGACATCCCCCGAGGCGTCCTGGATTGGAGAGGGTGCAGGTTGGGCTGAGGGACCCTCCATCCCATGCACAAATTTCATGCACTGGACCTCTAGTACATATATAAAAAGACTGACCTTTGACAATAATGTCTCATATACATTATTTACATCTTTACCAATTATGACATGGTGGCAGGGTTTAGTTTCAATTATCAGGTTTTGAGATTACAAAATACCAATTCTTATTCGCCAACAGGTAGCATAATTGGAAATTATCAAATGTGGTTACATATAATATTGTAAATAGGTCCAAAGTTATTAGTTTCTGTGGCTTTTATTTTTTTATAAATTTATTTTTCTCCATGGACATTACCATGGAAATATAATTAATATTACATTATTTTCTTTAGTTAAATAGGAGAGTGAAATAATGGCACCTAATAGAATGTCTGTTCCCCAACGTTCCTACTGATCCATGATTCTCTGGCACTTACCCTAAAGTTTTTCACATATGAGCCAGGCACTTTTCAAACTGCTGCCTTTGTGCTGGAACTCAGAGTAAGTGAGCTTGTGTTCGAACCCTGGAAGAGTAGTCTCAGTTTCCTGTAGCCTTTCAAAGGCTATCTGGGACATGGGTTTTCAAAGACAGATGTTACGGATGCTCCTTTTCCTGGTGCAGGTCCTCCCAACTGGGAGTCTGGTGTGGGGCTCAGACTTCTGGCTCCTCAGGGGAGCCATCACTCTTTCGATATCCCCCCACTTGTGAATCACCACAATGGCAGTATGAGTCCTGAATAGTCCACAGTTTTGTCCCTCCTTTAGAATGGTTGGAATTAAAAATATCCTTAGCTCTTGAAAATTTGTTCAGCTAGTCTTCAGGTCATTCTCAGTGATGGTTGCTCTACTGGTATATTTAGTTTTAGTTTTGGTGTGTTTTGGAGAGGAAATGAGCTCAGGATCTTCCTATTTGACATCTTGACCCTCTACCTCCTCGTTGATATTTTTAATTCCAATCATTTTAAAGGATATGAGCCATATCTCATTGTGCTTTTAATTGAAATTTCCCTGAAGACTAACGATGTTGAGCATCTTTCCATGCACTTACTTGTGTTTTTGAAGTATATGTTAAGTTTGTGCCCTATTTTTATTAAGTTGTTTATCTTATTATTGAGCTCTTACTATAGCCTGTATACAAACCTTTGTTAAATATGTATGTCAAGGATATGCTTACCTTTTTAAGTACCTGATGGTATTTTTGCAAGAAAAGAAGGTTCTAATTATAATGGATCTCTGAAAAGATTGAGTCTTTTAATCCATGGACATGGTAAATCTCTTAATTTATGTAGACCTTTAACTTTCTTTATTAATGTTTAATATTTGTTAGTTTAATAGTTTCATGTAGAGGTATGGAACACATTCTGGTGGGGAAGATGTGAGAGAAAATTCGGAGTGAACATATACCTTGCCATATGTGATACAGACATAAGAATTAAATGTGTAAGAATGAAAACCTAAAGACTTTGTTAGCTGGCAAAGAAGTTTGTGGCAAGAGTGTGAGAATTGATCCTTAAAATAATTATGAGAGCAAATGAACCATTCCTCGTTTGTGCCTTATAGCTGAGTGTAATGAGAAGCTGAATATAAGCATTTACCAGTTGGCAAACCTCTGACACTGCTAAGAGTTCTCTGAAAAATACTTCTGAGCAAGAACGTGGCACCAATATACACAAGCAGTGAATCGCTGCTGACTGTGTGAGGCTGGGGAAAGAGCTCGAGTACTGATGACAGTGACAGCTTGAGTAGCTTAGACAAGCAAGGTAGAGAAGATAAACACCCTTTTCCCCTTTCGGTTTAATCCAATTAAGAAAGTTGCAGCCTGTCCCTGTCTTTTCTGTATCATAAGAAGTTACTGCCACTCAATTTGACCCAAGGCAGATTTGGCATGGCTTGGCAGGTTTCCTTATCTCATTCCTGGTAATAGCATTACTGGAAGAGCCCTCTGGCATATTGCAGTGGGATGTGTGACAGTTCCAGGCGGAGACAGGATGCTGCTATTGATAATATTTGAAATATTTTTATGGAGTGATTATATGAAGCAATGAACTTCTTTGAGATCCTTTTATACAATGTGTTCTTACCCACAGAAGTTAGTTTCCAAGTAGATCCACATCCTCCTTTTATTCTTTTCTTCATTTCATTGTTGTTTTTTTCTCTCTTGGCACTCTAGCTAACCATGTACTAATCAGAAGCAGAGTTAGTGCTGAATAACAGAGGGGGAAGAGCAGCTTATTTTTTTATAAATGCCCATTATAAATGAGAAAACATGATTTCAAGATAAATTTTATTAAGTTATAGTTTAAAATCACTCCAATTGTTTAAAATAGGAAGGTTTAAACACTATAACAAGCTAAAGCATTAGTAATACTAATTGAGACCATACAAATTATAAAGTATGAATGGCATGTTATAGGAAGTATATGATTCCAGTTTGGATGGTTATCTATAAATTAAGTCAAGTCTGGAAGTTAAAAAACACCACCAACAAGGGGAATCCTAATGTAGATAATAGTAGTGAAACTTTTAGAGAAATGCTTTACAAAAGATATGTGTGTAACCAGGTATAGTAGAATTGCTTTTGAATTATCTCTAATATATTACAAAGACCTCATTTAATTTTTTTCTTGTACACTCACATGTTATATTCAGTTTAAAAGTTATTAACACCAGGTACCCCCCAAAAGGAAGATAAATGTATTAAATGGGATCTCCTTCCTATTTTTTTCTGGAGCCCTATTATTTGAGTGGTTCACATAGGAGGACCTGAGGTTGAGCTGGGTCTCAAACAATCTTCTAAGAAGCAAGATGCTCCCTGAAAGACCTTCCATGGCATGAACCCCCACTTTCACCCTGTCAGACAGAGTCTAAGTCCATCATTTGCCTGGCTGGTCCTTCCTTAAGGATACTTAGGAAATGAGCTTATTTCAGTATCTTTATCCTTAAGATTCAGTCAAGGTAGTTCACAAGCTTACAATTGAAATTGTTTCTTAAACTAGGTCTCACATTTCTTTGTCTCACAATGTATAATTCATTGAAAGCTTAAGATACTCAGTTTCTAATTCCTAAAGATAACAAGTATGTTGGATTGTTTTTTTCCCAAGGGGCAACACTCTGTTTTAAACATTCTCATACTTGGTATGGGTACCAGTTTTATTTTTGTCCCAATTCCCAAATTTAGAATTTTAAATCTTTACATCAGGAAAAAGCACATAAATATGAGAAAACTTGATTTAGAAAGAGGTTAATATCTGAGCAGTTTTAAACATCCTAATTCTAGGTTAGCATTACAAAATGGTACTACTCAAAGGAATCTTAGAAATCTGAGGCACAGGTGATGAAATGGTTTTCCTGGGGTCACCCATTAAATACTTGTGTTGGAGGAATGATGATACTTCTTATCTTGTAGAATTCATGCTAAGGGTTCATTGAGATTACATATGTCATGTGCTTGACTCAATGTCTGGCATGTATGTGCATAATAAATATTAATTATTATTTTTATTACAGTTCATTAAATAACATTATTAAAAAATAAGTCAGTATATGACAATGATACATTTGAGCCTATTTGTGTGCTTATTTCCCATTAATGATAATGAGTTTGGGTTTCTTTGCTTAGAATCTCCAGCTCATTATTCTCTAGAGTTAGTGATACATTTTGTAGAAATGAGTCAGGTTCTTACATTAGAGTACATGAACTGATAGAACAAATTTAACTCAATACAATTTTATTTCTCACTCACTGCACAGGCTAGTGCAGGTCTGCAGTGGGTTTTCCTTCACACAGTCCTTTAGGGACTGGGCTCCTTTCATTTAAGGGTTCCACCATCCTGCAGGGCCTTGGTGTCCTACATGGAATCCTCTGCATGTGATTGACCAGGGGAGGTCATGCAGGAAGTTTCATAGGTGTGGCCTGGAAGTGGCATACATCACTTGTGCTCAAATTTCATCGAAGAGGCAAGTTAAAGATCAAATTTACTTTTACAGGTTATAGCTCAGAAGTTTCCAAGTTCATTAATTAAAAGTATTTTTCAGTGGAAATAATTTATATAAAACTAGAGACCCGGTGCATGAAAATTCATGCACTGGAGCGGGAGGTCCCTCAGCCTGGCCTGCCCCTCTCACAGTCCGGGAGCGATCAGGGGAAGGTGACGCCCCATCACACCTCTGCTGCTGCCAGTACCGGCAGCGCAAGCCTCAACCGGCCCTGGTTACCTGAGCCTTGGGTGGCCCTGGGTGGCTGGGCAGCTGCCATTCGAGGCTTGCCTGTGCCTCGGGCTGGACCTGGGCGGCTAAGGGGACTGGGGGACTCAGAAGGCAGGTGCGCAGAGCAGCTGGACCTGCCTGGGGGCGGGCCCGGCCTTGCCATGCCTGCCACCCCGACAGGGCTGAGAGGACTGGGCACCGCCATCTTTGTGGGAGTGGCAGTCAATTAGCATATTTCCACTTTATTGGCTGTGGGAGCTGCCATCTTTGAGGGCGTGGCAGTCAATTAGCATATTCCCTCTTATTGGCTGTGGGTGCTGCCATCTTTGAGGGTGGGACAGTCAATTAGCATATTCCCTCCTTATTGGTTGTGGGTGCTGCCATCTTTGAGGATGGGGCAGTAAATTAGCATAGTCCCTCCTTATTGGCTGTGGGCGCCGGCATCTTTGCGACGGTGTGAGGGTCAATTGGCATATTCCCTCTTTATTAGATAGGATATTCATTATTGCCACTTAGGATATTCATGCTTATGGGTATAATATTTGCATGCTAGTCACAGTTTGATTTTTGCTTAATGGAAAACTTGGAAAATTAAAAAGGTATTCAATGAGCTTTCCTACAATCCATTAATTTGCAAAGCTCAAGCATAAAATTGCCAAATTGCCATTTTTGAAATGCAAACACGTGGGCAGGCTGGGAAATGTAGCCTAGCTATAGGCCCAGGAGGAAAAGGAAATGGGATTGGATGATCATATAGTATTGACTCTGCAACAGCCAAGATACAGAGTGCAACACACTGACTCACTTGGGAGAAAAAGAATCATACACTTTCTAAAGCAAAGTCATTTGAGCCTTACAACATCACAGTGACATTGGTATATATTGTCACATGAAGAAACTAGATGTAAGTGATTTTGTCTAGTTGCTAAGATTTCTGTTTCATTGGTTTAAATAATTAGTTAACTCATGAAAAATTGTTCCTGAGTTTTTTTATATTTGCAAAACAAAAATTTTAACCTTACACGCATGCTTTTTAGTGGCTGCTTGAGAGACTTCATAATCCAATATTTTGCCGAATACTGCTAACTGCCTTTGTAGATATTAATTTATTGGTGCTTCCTGAATAAAAAGTCTGTTTGGTTAGCATAATATTGCATTTATCAAAATCTTATTAGCTAAATTAATGCTTAAAATGGCTTAATGCTTTAAAAATTTTACCCTTAATTAATCCTTAATGCCTTCCTGGAGGAATCTTCCAAAAATGGCAATATTATGCTTCAACTTTTCTAGTTGACAAATTTTCAGCACATTTGTTGTATAATTTTCAAATGTTCTCAATTTTAATTAAATAAAAATTAGAATATGAATAGCATGCATATTTGGTACCCATAAACATGAATTTCCTAAATCATAATCATGAATATATTTATGTGGATTATCTCAGTGATTCTTTTAATTAATAAACTTGGAAACTTTTGAACAGAAACCTGTAAGTTTATACTTTAATTTATATATCATTCTATTATTATTTCAAGGAATTTCATTCTATCATATGTTTATTTACTGGGCTTTTATGAAAACCATATATGAACTAATAGTCCAAACTGATAGTGAGACAAGATTGACTCCTAATTAAATATTTAAGCACATTTTTTTTCAGGTCAGTATGTACATATTTACACATTAGAAATAGCATTAATTTCTAAAGGGAATTTCAATTTCATATTGAAATTGTACCAGAAATTTTTATTTCATGTTAAATAAGCTTTTGTTTATTTGTTAAACCACCTATTTGTCCTTCCATTTATGTTGTTCTGAGTTAATAACCTATAGTTTGAGAGTGTACTTTGCAAAAACATTCTTTAAAATTCTTTGAGGTGTACAACTTTATAATACAGCTAGTATCCCTGCTCATGAATCCGTGAGCCAGTAGCTCGCCAGTAGCTTGCTGCCGCCCTCCTGTAGTTCTTTGCCTGCTGCCCCGCCCTCCTGCAGCTCCCTCTGCGCCCCCATCATAGCTTGCTGCCCTGCCCCCTCCTGTAGCTCTCTGTTGCCCACTTGTAGCTCGCTGCCCCACCCTCCTGCCAATCTGTGATCTGGTCATTACGCAGTCGGTCATTACGCTTCACGGCGTACCGACCATTTGCATATTATATCTTTGTTATTTAGGATACTGGCTTATTCTTTTGTGTGCTTACCACCTGGTCTAGTCTCCTTCTGTCACCTTGTATTTGATCCCTTTTATTCTCTGCGTTTTTTTTACCCATGCCCCCTCTCCTCTGATAACCATCATTCTGTTGTCTGTATCTATGAGTTTGTTTTTTGTTTGAATCTTTTGCCATGTCACTTCTGTGGTTTTATGTTTCCCAGTAGGGTTGGAAAGAGAAAATATAACAGTTGAGAATTATGGAAACACTTCCTACTTCTTATGGTCCTTTCAAAATCTAGATCTGTAGGTCCATCAAGGTTGAGGAAACATCCACCACTTTATGCAAATCATATTCATGTTAAATTTATTTTTTAAATAGGATTGGAAAGTTTCACAAAGGAAGTAGTAGTATGTCATTTTACATGTGACAAAGTATCCTATGAATAAGAATGGCATCAGCAGTTTAAATCCCCCATAATTTACATGAAACATGTTTAATCTTAGCTCCCAAATTCTGAAAGAGGGATTGATTAGCCCCATGTAAATCTGGAGTTGGGATTGATCCAAGATTGGGTGCCTGAGGAGGTCCTTGGAACCTACCAAAGCTCTCACTAGATCATTCCCTCTATTCTCAGAGTTTTGGGGAAAAAACCCTTGATTCCAGGCAAATCTGTCAAAATAGATTTTCTGCAGGAAAATGCATGTTCAGGAAGATCTGGGAGTTCTGCTTTATATTTTAGTCTTTGATAGAGGACATAACTTTCTCTTTAGTCATTTGAAGATAAGTCATATTTGCTGATTACAATGGAAAGAAATACATCCAGAACTTAAAGAATTGGTTTTCAATATATTTAGGAACCAATATCTTTTATAATAGACAGCCTGGTGTCTATTATAGTTGTAATAAGGGGGATCTTGGTCTCACAATGAAAAAAAAGTCTTTATTGTTGAAAGTATTGCATTTGTCCTCTTTTTTTCCCTCATTGACCCCTTCTAGCCCACCCCTGTCTGGTCTCACACCTTTGACCCAGCTATATGGAATGAAATTATTTTTTTAAACCCTACCCTTTTTACAGTGCAAGACATTCTTAGATCTCCCTACAGGGTAAATTGTTTCCCCAGAATATCAGTAGTAGAAAATACATTTTTGTGTGGCCTCTGATGGTGATGGGAATTCACAATTGTAGAAAGGTGGGAATTTGGCCAGGTAGTCCACTTTCTACTTGAAACTCAGTGATGTGAATCACACTCCTCAAATCTGCATTTGCCATTTCCATGAATAAAATGAAGAAACTGTGTTTTGTTTTAGTCACCATCTCTCTCATGAACAAAGAGAAAAGGAAATAATCAGAACCACAAACATATAGAAGAATTTGTGTTACTGGTGTTTTATCAAGAATTAAGCCCAGGAAGGTACAATTTCTAATTTTCACCATAATAAAATACTCAATTTGGAAATTGATTATATCTTTCATTTCAAATGCATAGAGTTGGTAGGGGCATTTAGAATCAGTTGTTCTAATTTGAGAGGGGAGCATTATCTCTTTACTTACTTAGGGCTTTGCTGGCAATGATGATTGACATGTGTAGGGTCTCCCAATACGTAAGTTACTGCCTAACGGTGCACTGAGGAAAGACTTTCTAAAGACTCCAGAACTCCACACTGATCCCAAATGGATAGGCCCATATGTTAGCAATCTAGTTATCTAATTTGTTTTAGGCTCCTAAGAAAATGGGGAGTAAATGTTATTTAAGATTTCTGAGTAACTTAGCTATTGATAATATACGTTCCTTGCTGTTTTTAGTGAGACAATTATAACCCAAAGTCATTGGGAGCCACGCCATGCTTTACATAGTTCTTCTTGTTCGTATTTTTCCATGATTCCCTTGGTTTTCTTTCAGATTCTTATACTCTAAAAGAGGATTTACAAATTTGTTTCAAAGCTCTGAATATTTTTCTACTGATTATTTAGTTGTTTTAGCAGTGTAATATCTTTGGTATATATACATTTTATGAAACATTGTAATTTTAAAGACCCATAAAAATATTTATATTTGACTTAAGCATAGCTTATATTTTAAGAAATGATGCTGGCAATTCCTTCTACAAAGCTGATCTGGATGAAACTAAAAGGTAAAAATCAATGGATTTGGGCATTTCTCAGCTGTTGATGCTTGTGAAAAATTGCTGACAATTTGAGACACTAAATGTTTACTGCATCAGATGATGGTAAATGTTCTGGGTACTAACACTTTTTCCTTCAGTTTTGCTCCCTAGAGATTAGATGTTTATATCTTCTATTTGTTACTCTCAGTGTTCTGAATTTGTTGCTTTTATCCACAAACAGAAGCACAAAGGCAAAAGGTACAATGGGCATAGACTTTTAAAAAAAATCCCCAGTTTTAAATTGTGTTGTTTATAGGATGGTGTTCCCTATTCTCTTCCAAGTGTTTATCATAAAATGAGTGGTTGGAGAAATATTTGAATCAAACACTACCACCTTGATTTTTAATTGATAATGGTTATTGTTTTAGACCTTGAGAGATAAAGTGGATGACATCCTATCTACTAAAAGAGTAATATGCAAATTAACCATCACACTGCCACACCCACAAGCCATGCCCACCGGCCAATCAGGAGTGAGTATGCAAATTAACCCAACCAAGATGGCTGCAGCCACGGAGAGAGCAGGAGGATTGGGTTTCTCCGGCAATGGAAGAAATCAAGCTTTCTGCACACCCTGGCCAGCCCAGGCCTCCACTCAAGGCTACAAAGTTTCAGTTATAGAATATAAATAAATCCCAACAAAAATGGCAGCAGCCACGAGGCTGGAGAGAGCAGGAGGCTTGAGTTGCCCTGGGGATGGAGGAAGCCAAGCTTCTGTAGCCCTGGCCTGCCTTGGCTACAAAGTTTCAATTATAGAAGGTAAATAAATTCCAACAAAAATGGCTGCGGCCACGGAGCAAGCAGGAGGCTTGGCTCAGCTCAAGGCTACAAAGTTTCAATTATAGAAGATAAATAAATCCCAGATACCAGGGCCTCCACTTGGGTTGCCAGCCTGCAAACCACCACAGGCCCCTCGCCCAGGCCACCCCACTCCCCAGGGAACCCCCACCCTGATCCGGGACACCCTTCAGGGCAAACCAGCTGGCCCCCACCCATGCACCAGGCCTCTATCCTATCTAATAAAAGAGTAATATGCAAATTGACCATCACTCCAACACACAAGATGGCTGCCCCCATGTGGTCAAAGATCCTGCCCCCATTGTGGACACAAGATGGCCAGCAGGGGAGGGCAGTTGGGAGGGACCAGGCCTATAAGTGAGTGCAGTTGGGGGCGATCAAGCCTGCAGGAGAGGGCAGTTAGGGGTGACCAGGCCAGCAGAGGAGGGAAGTTGGGGGTGACTGGGCCTGCAGGGAAGGGCAGTTGGGGGGAATCCAGGCCTGCAGGGGAGAGTAATTGGGGAGGACC
Source organism: Plecotus auritus (assembly GCF_963455305.1). Lineage (NCBI taxonomy): Eukaryota > Metazoa > Chordata > Mammalia > Chiroptera > Vespertilionidae > Plecotus > Plecotus auritus. The sequence continues at coordinate 34,519,882 of NC_137783.1, read as the reverse complement.
AGGCCTGCAGGGGAGGGCAGTTAGGGGCAAACAGGCTGGCAGGGGAGCAGTTAGGCATCAATCAGGCTGTCAGGGGAGTGGTCAGGGGGTGATCAGGCTGTCAGGCAGAAGCATTTAGCGGCAATCAGGAAGGCAGGCAGGAGAGCAGTTGGGAGCCAGCAGTCCTGGATTGTGAGAGGGATGTCTGGGATCGGGCCTAAACGGGCAGTCGGACATCCCTCAAGGGGTCCCAGATTGGAGAGGGTGCAGGCTGGGCTGAGGGACACACCCCCCCCCATGCACGAATTTCTTGCACCAGGCCTCTAGTAAAAATATAAGAAACTCTGAGTCAACAAGACTATCCATAATATACTGTAGTGTAAAAGGAAGACCGCCATAAATGAACTACGATATGAATATTTTCATATTGCAGTACTTCTGTGTTATATTACTTTATTTTTCCTTTTTAGGTGGAGATTTAATCATTTTAGCAAATCTTGCTCCATTGAAACTATCAGGGAAAGGTTGGAAAGGTAATGAGTTGGGTTTTTAGACTATAGGGCTTAAAATAGTCTCTATGTATTTGACTGAACATAAACAATGAATTGGATGGTGATATTTTCAAAACAAGACTGCTAAGATAAGCCAAATTATTCAAGGAAGAAATTACTCTTGACTCTTGAGTCAATCAGAACAAATTACAAATTGTAATGAACTTACATAAATTCTGCTATTAATTCTCATGTGAACATGTGTTATAGCAAAGTAAACTTTTTTTCATTAAATGTGTGTCTATTTAAAACTAGAGGCCCGGGGCACGAAATTCGTGCATGGAGGGTTGTGTCCCTCAGCCCAGCCTGCACCCTCTCCAATCTGGGACCCCTCGAGGGATGTCCGACTGCGGGCCTAAATGGGCAGTTCGACATCCCTCTCACAATCCAGGACTGCTGGCTCCCAACTGCTCGCCTGCCTGCCTTACTGATTGCCTCTAACCGCTTCTGCCTGCCAGCCTGATCACCCCCTGACCACTCCCCTGCCAGCCTGATTGATGCCTAACTGCTCCTCTGCCAGCCTGATTGCCCCTAACTGCCCTCCCCTGCAGGCCTGGTTCCCCTAACTGCCCTCCCCTGAAGGCCTGGTCACCCCTAACTATCCTCCCCTGCAGGCCTGGTCTCCCCCAACTGCCCTCCCCTGCAGGCCTGGTCTTCCCCAGTTTACTCTCCCCTGCAGGCCTGGGTCCCCTCCAACTGCCCTTCCTTGCAGGCCCGGTCACCCCCAACTTCCCTCCTCTGCTGGCCTGGTCACCCCTAACTGCCCTCTCCTGCAGGCTTGATCGCCCCAACTGCACTCCCTTGCAGGCCTGGTCCCTCCCAACTGCCCTCCCCTGCTGGCCTGATCGCCCTCATCTGCCCTCCCTTGCAGGCCTGGTCCCTCCCAACTGCCTCCCCTGCTGCCCATCTTGTGGTGGCCATCTTGTGTCCACATGGGGGCAGGATCTTTGACCACATGGGGGCAGCCATCTTGTGTGTTGGGAGTGATGGTCAATTTGTATATTACTCTTTTATTAGACTAGGATAATTGCACATGATTAAATGCTATGCTGTCAGAACTAGATTATTTATGTAATACAGCTGAATTAGATATCAGTGAAGTTTGGCACTTGTTATTAATTTTAAGGTTCAAAACTAAACATATCCAATGTATCCAGTAAAATAAAACACAATATCCTCTTAAACTAGAAATCAGTTCTAATCAATGAAAAAACATGATAAAAATTCATTTCTATTCACTGGCATTATATTATGCCTTCTGATTTTTTATCCTATTTCATTTGGTAAAACATGAATAAAAATCTGAACAATATAAAGGAGAAGAAAAAACCATTATGAGTGAAAACCTAGGCAAATTCTCTTGTAATGATTGCCTTTCCTTGTCATACTCAATAGAACATAAACTCTCTTAAAGACAGAGACTTTTTCTTAATTCAATACTAAATCCATACAATCTAGAATAGTACCCAGCACATATCGATGCTCAAAGAAGATTAGATAAATGAAAGCCCATTTAGAAATGATAATTATTCCCCATTTCCAAAGATATTAAATAGCCTGTATATTGAATTCTTGAATAGTTATAACCATCAGTATATTCTAAACCTAAATGTTTATATTTTACATAGATTAAGAGCATTTATGAAACATAAAAAATCTTCAGTAGTTAAAAATAACTTTTATAAAATAATAATGATAACAAAAATAATTAAAAACTGATTAAGACATATTGTCTACAAATTTTGATTTAATTCCTGAGTATAGGCAGAAAATTAAAACTTGGACCTTATAAATTTTTAAACTATGATCTATGCACTCATTTTTATTTCTCAGTCAAAAATAATATATTCAAGGCAGTTTAATAACCATTTGCCTAATATGAATTAATCATCAGAAAATTGGCATATTCTACTTTATTGTTTAGTTTCTAAACCACCAACACTAGTATAACTCAGTCTTAATTGAGGCTTCAATGAAATCTGAATGAATCCAGAAATTATTCCTCTATCAGATTTATAACTAAAGTGTCCGGAAACACATTTCTTTAATGTTTACTTTTAGTGGCCAGTAGCTAGTGAATGCACTAAAGTTGAACATATTTATTTATTATTTCAAAATTTAATGAATAATATTTTGTGCATGGTCCTGAGTGAATGTATATAAATGTATATTAAATAATTCCAGTCAATGAGATGAATGGTACTGGGCTTTAAAAATTTGCATTAGTTATAAACTTTTAATTTGGCTTTCTATATAGAATCCAGCATGTGCTTGATATTGGCAGAGCTCTGTAGTAACAAACCGTGGTCACCAGCTGGAAACAGTTCTCCAAGATCATAGCCAGAGCTGTCACAATAGAGAGGATTGGCAAGGTTTAGAGAATTTTGAGATAAAATGGAAGGTAAAGACCTGAGGACTTTGGACTTTGATTATTCAAAAAAGCAGTGACATACTAGATGATTACTTCTGAAGGAAGAAGAAAAAAAATTTGTTCACTATCATCTTTAGCATTTACTATACAATAATTTATATTTCTTTTTGTTAATCAATGTTCTATTGGATCATTGCAGGACCAAAGCTCATAGTCTTCCTTGATGGGCCATTGCAAAGTTGTATATCCCCCATGTCCCATGTTTATTAGTCCTCCTGTTTGGAAGCAGACCTGCCAGATTATTTCTTGTTTACAAAGATGGGGGCATATTTGTTAGAACAGTGTACACAGATTCATGAGATCATTTATTGCCAGATGGTAGAGTTGTGACAGAAGGGCGAGTGCTTTCAGGCATAAAGAAGGAATGCCAATGAAATCTCCTTTGGAATTTTCTTCATGTTCAGAGGATTAACTAAGACAATAGCAAGCTCATATACTGCTTTGTGGGGACTGATGGAGGAGTGAACAGATGTTCATATTCAAAGCTATCTGGCGTAAATTCTGGCTTTGGGACTAGGAATGGGCCAAGAAAGAGCCAGCATTGTACAAGCAGGGGAGAACATTCTGTCTTTTCTCCTAACAGCCTCAAGATGAATATGTATTATTAATGCTCTTATTTTTATATCTTTAAATCAATTCATTGGTTCATACTTCCCTATTAGTGCACACTTTTTGGCAATTATGGTGGTAGTGATGGAAAGTGGGAAGATTCTACATTTTATTCTCAGGCAACTTCCATGCATTATCTCTTTTAACTCTTAGAAACATATCTTAAGGAAGATATTACTTTAATATTTAATAGCTGAGCAAACTGAAACTTAGAGAGGTAACACACATTGCTGAGGAGAGGGGCAGAAGACTCAGGAAGCCATTAGTGGTTATAAACCAAGCACTGCTGGGAGTTACACTTGCCTGGCTTGACTCAAATATGAACACAGATCTCGTGGCATTGGGCAAGGTTCACTACTTCTTGAAATTTCATTCTTTCCACCTATAGTATAAAGATTGGGTTGTTAGTGTGGGCAACTGGAGCATAACCCTGCTGGAGATAGCATAACCTACGCCAGCGTTACCCCTAAAAAGGAGTTACCCCCAAAAAGGAGTTACCCCATCATTGGTACATTCTCTCCAATACTTTATGCTTGCTCTGTATATGCACCAAACCAAAAATCCATACCAATTCTTCAGACACTTACATTTTATTAGAGTCTCAGGTATTGGCTGTCAGCATTCTTGTCATTTCCTTGGGTCAATGGGTTGAGTAATGAGTGTTTCTTGCACTGAACTTATAGCCTTCCAGGATCCAGTGATCTTCAGAGTGCTGAGTTCCGATCCCCTACCTGATCTGGCCTAAGGCCTGCTCTCCTGCCCTGTGAGGGTGTTCAACCTAAGGCTCTAGCCACTGTCAGCTCCGGTAGTACCCACTGCTCTGTTTTCAGCTTCCTGTTTGCTCTTGGCACCTGGATATTTGTTTTTGTGTTGTGTATTATGCTGAAATTTGAAGACAACTGTTTTGAAAAGCTACACAGTGTACTGTGGTATGGGTGCACATTTATTAAAATCTTGTTTAGCCCTAACCGGTTTGGCTCAGTGGCTAGAGTGTCGGCCTGGGGACTGAGGGTTCCCGGGTTCGATTCTGGTCAAGGGCATGTACCTTGGTTGCGGGCACATCCCCAGTGGGGGGTGTGCAGGAGGCAGCTGATCAATGTCTCTCTCTCATCGATGTTTCTAACTCTCTGTCCCTCTCCCTTCCTCTCTGTGAAAAATCAATAAAATATATTTTAAAAAAATCTTTTGTTTAGTGATGGACATTATTTGCGTGTGTCTAGGTTTTTGTTTGTTTTTGCACTATGAACATAGTTGCTGTAAACTGCCTTTTAATATGTATATTTTGTAGTAGTGCATTTATCTATGGGATAAGGCCCCAGAAATGATAGAACATCTCAGAAGTTTTAACTGATTGATTCTTTACTGAATTCCAAAAAGGCTGAGGTAATTTATATTTCCACCATCATTAATGCTGGTAGAAAGATTTATCAGTCTTACAAAGACCAGTCAGAAATTAGAATCTTTTTCTCAAAGCATTAATACTTTAATTCTCTAGTTTCTCATCAAAGAAGAGAATTTTGCCATTTATTTAAACAGAAAATAAATTGTATAATAATAAAATCAAAGCACAAAGATTGAACAATAAATCTGCAAACTTTGTGTCTGGCAAACCAGGAAAGTTGAGATTAAATGCACTATCATTTATACCTGTACCAGAGAAAAAGAAATAATAGATTCTCACTTCCAACTAAAACTAACTCCATCCAAGGAAAGTTATTACTTCTTAGCTTCCTGGTTAATGAGGGGTCATTCAGGTGCTTGGTATGAATCCTTAGGGAGCCATAACCTGGGGTTACAGCAGCCTAGAGACATCAGTGTGGTGATTAGGACATGCTCATGAAATCAGATGAAGGAACTGCTTCCTTGGAATTTGAAAAATGCTGCCTGTTAAAATGTAGTGTCAAAGTTATCTTGGGGATGCTTGAGTTCACAGGTTTCTGGCACAGTCGACTGGACAGGCTTCTCTAAAACCAGCCTGGTTTATCTCTGTTAAAATGAGCTTCTATTTCTGACACATTCCAACTGATAAATATCTCCTGAGCTCTATGTGGCCATGGCTTCTGCATTTGCAGTGTTTCTCTGTGAACTGGGACACTTTAAGAAAAAAAAAAAGTCAACTCTGATGAGAGTACTATTTCTTTCCATTAAAATACAATTCCCATAAAATTTATTTTTACATATAAAAATAAAGACAATCTGATTGAAGTTTAACAAATTGTAAAATCACCATTTAAGTCTTCATTTTCTGAATTTGTCATTTTAAAAGCAATGGCTGCACTGAAATTTATTTTGATATTATTTATAGAAAAAAAGATTGGCTAAAATATCAATATAAAGATTTCAAAGGAAATAGTTAAAACTACCAGAGAGAATAATTTTCAAGTACAATAAGAATAATATTTTATGTAGCATCCTAATAAAAAACATGCTAATGTAATTGTAAATCTTTTCCTACATAACACTTGGTAACCCTCTTTCTAATTCTTGTAAATGCATGAAACTAAGAAAAACAGTTTTTCTTTTCAGAAATATAAATTCCATTTCATTAGTTAAAAATTACTCCTCACTATTAAATCCTAATGAATTTTATGTGCTGTTTTATTTACTCATTTATATTTATTTGTGATGTGTCCAGAAATTGTTAGAAGTGATTTTGAGCTTCTAGAAGAATACTTTATGTATGTCCAGATAGAGTTCTTAACAATTCAGTCTGTCTTTTTGTGTGTGTGCAGGGAGAGAAAGGGATGTTTGGTGAGAAGAATCTTATATCTCCTAATGGTCTAACTTCTCTTGAAAAATTCGTGCAGAGTCATCTGCCTTTTTTTCCCTAGTGGAAGAGGAGGTGACTTACAATGATTTTTCGTTTATGGAGAGGATCCTCTACAGGATTGTCTTAACCCATTTGTTTTGATTCAGTTAAATTCAGTCTTCACTAGGGAGATGTCTTGTTCACTGCATCAGCAAACAAGTTCTTTATCCACTAAACTTCTATAATAATTATTTTGTATATTTCTCAGCATGTATCATATAGTGAATTGTATCATAGCTATTGATGTGAACTCTTGAGGTGAGTCCATGTTAAACATTTTTATACTCACCCATTCTCAAAAGTAATGTTATCAGCATGAGATTTTGCATGCAGTTAGTAAAAAATAAAGGCAAGCTAATCGAAATTGCCAGGTGATATACTTCTTGGAGATGGGGAGGGTGTGTGGGAAGCAACATGGGGCCATGCTAATGAGAAGAAATAACTCTCACAGGAAACTGCACAATGAGAAGATTCATGTCACACAGATTATAAATTACACATCTCATAATAAGTTTAATAACTAAAAAGGTGACATTTGAGCAAATATCTGCATGTGGTAAGGAAGTAAAAGCATGTACTTTACCCATCTGATTAACTGAACTGTTTACTGTGTCAGTTGCTAGACTAAGTTTTGGTGGTAAAATGGTAAGGGCATATCCTGTCCTACTTTCTTCAAACTAGTGGGAGAGACAAAATTAAGCAAATATCATAAATGAATGGAAGTTAAAACTGAGATAAGTGTTCTAAAGGAATCTGAGTGATGGCTTAAGAATGTATGAAAGAGAAACTTTGACTTAATTTCAAAGGGTAAGCATCCTGAAATTAAAATTTCAGGTTCCCTTGACAAAACAGTGTTTGAGCCAAGATCTAAAGGATGAGTAGAAATGGACTAGATAGAGGGGCTTGTGGTTGGGACACAGAGGTGAAGAGTGTTCCAGATGAAAGACCATAATGGGCAAAGAGCCAGAGACAGAGTGACTGGGGGCTCGGGGGAAAAGAAAAGAAGAAGGTGGCATATGTATGGAGTCCAGAGGCCTAGGGACAATGTGGTATGAGGTGTGATCTGTGAGGATGGGCTGAGGCCCAGCCAGGCAGGCTCACAGTCTTTATTGCTACTAATGTTAGCATTTTCAAAGCACACACATATCTGTTTTCTTATTTTATTTTTCACATCACCCATGTGATGTAGGTGGGCAGGATGCCTACAGTTGACAGATGGAATCTGAGATTCGAGTTATATTTTGAATCCTCATGATCAGTTAATGAAGTTGCTAAAAACAACTAAATGATTTGTATGTGTTCTATTCCCAGGGATTTTTCTCCCAGGCTATGGTGAACATTAAATTTGGGTACAGTGTCTGTTCTTTCTTTCCTTGATCATGGTCATGATAGTTGACTTTACACCTAAAACACTGAACAGATATGTAAAATTGGTATAGTTTTGAGCTGGCAGAGGATTTCAAATCCTGGTCTTTTTGTCTGGTGCTTCTGGCTTAATGTTAAACCCTTACAGGAGGATATCATACTACATTGATTATTCATAAATTCAGAATGAAATGCTTCACAAAATTGGTGTTTTATAGTACTCCATTTTATGTTGTGATGATACTTTAATACAACTGTTCATGTTCTTTCATGTATCAGGAAGTTTTTTTTTTAATCCTTTAGAATATTCCCTTTATGTCAGTTTATGCAAATATGTCAGTGGCGTTGCCTGCAATGTACACTGAAAATTTATACAAATGCAAAATATATTCAAGAGCTGATAGAAATATTGGGAGACAGTCTATAAAAGGATTCAACAAAACCTACAGGTGTTAATCTTTTGTTGCAGATAAAAATTTCTTAAAAACTACTTCCCTGAAAAAATTTCATAATAGATTGTCATTTCCAACTTAATATAGACATTTTTTTATGTAGCTTGTTAATAGGAATTTCTCACTCCCTTAATAGCAACTAGCAATTCTGTATGGCATTGCTCAAAAGTTATTGGCATTCATTATATTGAATTTACATTCTCTTTAAATAGTGATTGCTCGGAGTAAAAGATACAATAATACTGCCATATTTTGTGTGTGGCTTTACTATATTATTAAAGTTTCAACTATGTATTTCTCTTTTTATAATAAAGATGATTAAAATTCTTTTGGTAACACATTTTATAAAGATTATATGAAAAAAAAATCTCTGACCTTCTTTTTGTTTCTAATGATTTCAGTATCATACCAATTTCTCCTTTCTTAGAAGGTGCTTCATAAATAACTTATATTCCCTTTTACTTTTGATCTGTCCATTTATTCTCCCACTACTAAATGGTCATTTCCTCTGATTCATCAAGTTCTGATATACAACTTCACCTCATTCCCCAAGTGAATCCTGAAACTATTCTATAAATATAGCTCTGTTGCTTCTGACTTTTTAGAGTATCTGTCATTATCTATACTCTAGCTTCAAAGGAGTCTGTGACAAGCCTGAAACCCAAGATTACAAAATAACTCTATACCATAGAAAGGGGATAAGAAGATAAAGGAAGTAAGAAAATTAAGAGGAACTAAGAGGAAATAAAGGAAATAGGAGGGTAAAGGAAAATCCTAACCAGAAGACAGGAAGGCGGACCCCTACCACATTTAAAATTCCTGTTTCTTAAGTATGCTGGCAAGAATAGTGTGTTACATTTGGTTCAGTGTTAGCGGAGAAATTTTGACTATACAAGGATAGTTAAAACTAAAACAGAAAAAAAGAAACTTGCAATCAAATGTCCTTTCATGGAAATAAAGAAATAGTTGTATGGGGAAAATGAGAAGGAAGAAAAGACCAGCATAAACTGTTGCTGGAAAACCAATATGGAGCAGTATTTAATGAATGACTTCAGCTCTCTTTGTCTGATGGCACTGCATATCATCTGAAAAGCTTGCATTCACATATTTGTCCAATATTATATCTCTTTATCTTTATTATGTCATTCTCAAAAGAGATGAGAGGACCCAGGACATCCTGTTGATGTTCCCATATGTCACCTGGATATGAGAAATACTCCAGCTATTCTAGTGAAACTGTCCTGGGTCCTGGTAGAAATGAGGTGACATTCTTCTTTACCCTAGATTATAGAACTCTAATACTATCCATCTAGCATCTCTGTCTGCCTAAATATTGAATCCTGTCACAGTCCACAAGCTGTAGCACAAAATAAAGGTAATATTTCCCTTTCTGTCTCTTATCTAGTATTCTTGTCTTCCGATTTAAAAAATCTGCAAAAAGTACTAGACAAGTTCTAGGGAAGAAATACCTTTATTCTGAGATACTCTAGTTTGAGAATTGTGTTTATCAAGAAATCCCATACATTTAGGATATGTGATGCTTATACTGTAAAACTACAGAAGCAATTTATAAAGACAGAGCTATGATCTCATGGTCAGATATGCTAAGGACAGACTCAAGAATCATAGAAAACTATGAATCTGTCTCTATTTTGCTTATTAGTTCATTAGATTCCACATGTGAGTGAAATTATATGGTACTTGTGTTTCTCTGACTGGCTTATTTCACTTAGCATAGTGCTCCCTAGTTCAACCATGTTGTTGCAAAGGGTAAGATTTCCTTATTTTTACCGTCAAGTAGTATTCCATTGTGTAAATGTACCATAGTATTTTTTATCTACTCATCTACCGTTGGGCACTTGAACTGCTTCCAAATCTTGGCTATTGTAAATAATGCTGTAGTGAACATAGGGGTGCATATATTCTTTCAAATTAGTGTTTTGGATTTCTTTGGATATGTGGAATCTGATGAACAAAATGAACTAACAAGCAAAGTAGATACCAACTTATTGAGAGCAGGCTGACAGCTGTTGGGGGAAGGCTTGGGTGTCTGGGTGGGTGGTGGGTGGTGAGTAGAGGGATAGAGAAAAAAAGGAAAAGCAGGAGCCCAGCTGGTGTCGCTCAGTGGTTGAGCATTGAACTATGAACCAGGAGGTCATGGTTCAATTCTTTGTCAAGGCACATGACTGGGTTGTGGGCTTGATCCCCAGTGCGGGGCATGCAGGAGGCAGCCAATCAATGATTCTCCCTCATCATTGATGTTTCTGTCTCTTTCTCCCTCTCCCTTCCTCTCTGAAATAAATAAAAATATATTTAAAAAAAGAGAAGATAAAAAGGGAGGAAAAACTCATAGATGTGAATAACAGTGTGGTGATTACTGGGGGAAGGAGGTGGGGAGATGTAGCAGGGTATGGGGAATAAATGGTTATGGAAGGAGACTTGGCTTGGGGTCATGAACCCACAATACAGTGTACAGTTGATATGGTGTGGAATTGTGCACCTGAAACCTTTATAATCTTGTTAACAGTGTCACCCCAATAAATTCAATAAAAAGGGGAAAATAATCACAGGTAACTACAAAACAATAACAAGTTTTTACTCTTTATCCAAAAGTGCTGTTGATACTCATTCTTTAGACCAGTATTGAGTAGATTCTATGTGTCATTCCCTGTGCTAGAGGATACGGAATGAACAAAGTGGGCATAGAATATATTTCTGAGGATGCTTTGGGGGAAGCGCAGTGTTGTAGGTGGGTCTCTGGAAATAGTGCCAAAGATAGGTTTTTGTGATAGTGCTTTCAAGAGAAAGCTGAAAGGAAGTGAGGAAGCAGGAGAGAGAAACTAGCTAAAGGGGTGTTTTCAGGTAAAATCTAGCCTCAATCTCATCCTATGGCGAGATCTCAAATATAAAGAGATTTGAGCTTTTGTGCTCTTCATACCAAACAGCCACTGGCTACCAGACAAAACGAAGGGTAGTCATAACTTTGCATGTGTTTCTGGGCAAGGCAGCTTACATCATGCTTCTTCAGAGAAGGTAATAGGAAAATATTATTAGTGGCAACAGACACCGTAACTGCTAAAAGGGAGTCTATAAACTTTAGCATGGCACCAACAGTGTCTGCTATTATCTATAACTAGAGGCCCGGTGCATGAAATTCGTGCATGAGGGTGTGTGTCCCTCAGCCCAGCCTGCACCCTCTCCAATCTGGGATTCCTTGAGGATCAGGCCTAAATGGGCAGTCGGACATCCCTCTCACAATCCAGGCCTGTGGCTCCCAACTGCTCACCTGCCTGCCTTCCTGATTGCCCCTAACCGCTTCTGCCTGCCAGCCTGATCACCCCCTAACCACTCCTCTGCCAGCCTGATTGCCCCTAACTGCCCTCCCCTGCAGGCTTGATCGCCCCAACTGCCCTCCCCTGCTGGCCATCTTGTGGTGGCCATCTTGTGTCCACATGGGGTATCCATCTTTGACCACATGGGGGCAGCCATTTTGTGTGTTGGAGTGATGGTCAATTTGCATATTACTCTTTTATTAGATAGGATAATAAAAGGGTACTATGCTAATTACACTGGACGTCTTCCAGACATCATTCCGGACATCCTTCCTGACAAAGCTGGAGCTGGAGGGAAGCCAGCCCGGGCCCCCAGATGCCTGTGGGCAGCCGGAGGAGGGAAGCCCGAGTCCTGGGTGCTGGAGGGAAGCCGGCACTGGCAGCTGGGGGAAGGAAGGCCTACTCTTGCATGAATTTTCATGCATTGGGCCTCTAGTAATTAATAAAAGATGAGAAAGACATTGTGGAAACATAAGTAAGGAAACTAACTGTTTATGATTTGAGAAAATAGAATGGGTAGAGAAATACACTCCATCTTGTTAGTGGTGGTCTGGCCAGGAGAAGAGAGGAATTGAGTCTATTATTGCATACATCACAGTGCTCCCGACCAGTGATGCCCAAACATATCTGAGTGACCACCCTCCAGACATGCTTGCCGGGAAGGCAGGTGAACCAGCAGATCTTTAAGGACATTTTCAACTCTTGGGTTTTATGATATTGTAGACCCATATTAGTCCCCTGTGTTCTTATACACCAGTAAGCATACTTGTTTTATGCCACGATTTCTAAATAGTATCCTAGCATTAATTATACTTAACATTTGTAGTGAAATGATGAAGGTATATCTATAACTGTTAGTAATCCTGAATTTTCCTGGAATTTTGGTTCAACAAATTGTCTAATAACTTTCATAGTCTCCAGTGAGAGGTAATACACGTAGGAGCAAGCTAAGAACCAAATACAGAGTGGACTGGGTATTATTAGATACAATAGATATTGAATTAGTTTTTCAAGATGACTCAGCTTCTTGTTGCTGTGAGCAGGAACCTCTCAATCTTGTGCCGACCATTTTCTTCAGAGAGGAAGTTAGTTATGATCGCTCCTGTAGTCTGGCTCCCCATTTGGCTGGGGTTGCCTCAGCAGCAGAGGTGGTTGTGTTGGGTAAGCACCTAGGCTTGTGGTTTTTGAACTTGGTGGGAGCTGTTCTGATCTTGTGAGGAGACCAGCCCTGTGATGTGGCTTTGAAAGCCCATCCTGGAAGCTCAGACCATGAAGCTCTATTACTTCAGTTCCCTAACAATTCTGTAAGTGGTTCAGTCACCTTTTCTGATTAAACCAGCCAGAATACATTTGGTTTCACTAATTAAACCCTGACTGATAAACTTTTTTTTTTTTTTTAATATATTTTATTGATTTTTTACAGAGAGGAAGGGAGAGGGATAGATAGTCAGAAACATCGATGAGAGAGAAACATCGATCAGCTGCCTCTTGCACACCTCCTACTGGGGATGTGCCCGCAACCAAGGTACATGCCCTTGACCGGAATCGAACCTGGGACCTTTCAGTCCGCAGGCTGACGCTCTTCCACTGAGCCAAACCGGTTTTGGCCTGACTGATAAACTTTCAAATGGAAATTTAATCATTACTAGATGTAGGGGTAGAATCTATGATATGATTTTAGACCTCAGGTAAAAATATTTTATTAAACACTTCACTGACAAAAATGTGGTTAGAAAATTTCATGCATTATGCAAAAGGTGAAAATTATTTTCAAAGGTATTGATTGCTTAAAACCTTATCTGGAGGAGGGAAGATGGCTGCTGACAGGAAGGCAGGCTGCAAGATAGTGTGTGAGTGAGAAAATAAAGGGATAGTGTGTGGTCGCACGGGGTGTGTTTGTTGGTGAGTTGAGGGACAGCTATACTCCAGGAGACTGTGGGGAACTGCTGGGCGGGGCTCCCCTGACCAGGCCTCCCCCACTGCTGCTGGGTTCCCTCCCGGAGCGACCGGCTCGGACGCGGAGACCGTGCCATCTTGAAGGGGAAAGTGGATGTTATCGGAAGCCTGAAAATCTACAACTACAGCACCCACCGAACAGCTGCGAACCTCAGAACATTGGTTCCCAATTGACACAAACACGCGGATTCAGAGGAGCTCTACACTCCACCATGGAAAGCTCAGATTTCGCCTGGCATAAGGTGAGGTCTCTGGTCCTGGCAGGAGAGAGAAACGCATACACTATGGGAGCTGGAGAACCTGGGGAAGTCTGCGCCTAGGAAAATCCATGGCTGTTTGGGCTGGCGTGATCCGTGAATATGGAAGGGGGTCCTCAGACCTGCTAACAGAAGGGAACTCTAAAAAGCAACCCATTTTGATCTGACGCAAAAGGACAGCCTAAAAATTTTAAAAGTGTGCTGGCTGCTTAGACCCAAGGGGAAAAAAAGACTGCACAGACTTGCACGCAGCCCCGGAGTTCGCACACTTACGCTGGCTCTCTCTCTCTCTTTTTTTCTTTTCTTTTTCCTGTTTAAATTCTTGCTTCTGATTACTAAGCCCAATAAATAGGATCACCCAATTGGGGACACTCTAAGAGACTGCCGGGGAAAGTTGTTTTTCTGGAACCTGGGGATCAGAGCGGGGAATAACCATCAGAGAACCAGCTCTGGGGCAACCCACTCCCCCAAACCGGTATTAAGTGCCACAGGGGAAGCAGGACCTAAGCACTGGCTAGAGAGGACCTATAAACCTGGAGGTCAATCCAGAAACACTGCCACCCAGGGGTTGAATCACAAATTGACTCTTGTGTAAACACAAATAAAGGAATACAAGAAATTAAGACACATTGCCTGCTTAAAAATCAGGACTGGCTTACAACACTGAAAAGCAGTGGAATGCAGGGAACTGCAATACTGTCCTGACTAGGAAACAGGCGTGCCAAACAGAACAGTAGAGGAAGTGAATGACCTTCACTACTGCACATTTTTATTTTTATTGTTTTCATCTTTTACTTAAGAAACTAATTTTTTTTCCTCACTTGATTTTACCTTTTTAATTATTACATTTTTATTTTCAATCAGTATTATTACTACTACTATTTTACCTTTTTTTTTTGAAAGTGTCATTTTATTTTCTCTTTATTTTACGTTGGGATTAGTGTTCTACATTCTATTTTCATCTTCCCTTTAGCATCATTTTACTCTATCTCAACTTTACCTTTATGCCATCACTCTCTTCCTAACTTTTCCCCTTTTGTTGTCCTGTTTCTCTTACCCTTTTCCTGCTTTAGATTTTCCCTATTCCTTCTTTTTACCCCTGTTAAAATTTCACCCTACTTATATTTCTAATTTCCAATCCCCTGCTCCAAGTCCATACACACTTCTCTCTTCTCTGTCTTCACTAACCAAAAAAAATTTTTTTCTCTCTGTACTTTTGTTGCTGTTTACTTGATTATTGATTATATCAATTTTTTATTCTTGTTTGTGAGATTGTTTTGCTTATTCTTTTTTTTTGTTTGTTTTGTTTTTGTTTGTTTTTTGCTTCTGTTTTCCCTCGCCTCGCTTGATATTAGTTGTTGTTTGTAGTTTGTATTCATCTCCAGGTACTTGTTGCTGGCATTTGTTGGGATTAGTGGCTGTTCTATTGGAGCTTTCTCCCCATATATATAGTTTGTTCCCTCTTCTTTTGTATTCTCTTTCTTTTCTCTCTGACTTTTTTTTCCCCTATTCCCAATTTCATTTTTGCACTCCTTTCTTTTTTTTCTCTTCTTCTTTCTATCCTAGAAACACCAATCAGAAAGGATATATGCACCCCTATGTTCATAGCAGCACAATTTACAATAGCTAAGATTTGGAAACAGCCTAGGTGCCCGTCAGCAGATGACTGGATCAGAAAACTATGGTACATCTACACAATGGAATACTATGCTGCCATAAAAAAGAAGGAATTACTACCATTTGTAGGCACCTGGATGGAATTAGAGAACATTATGCTAAGTGAAATAAGCCTGTCAATGAAAGAAAAATACCACATGATCTCACTCATTTGGGGATAATTAAAAACATTATAAAGTTATGAACAAAAAGATAGATACAGAGGCAGTAAAGCATCAAACAGACTGTCAAATTACAGCGGGAAGGCTAGGGAGAGGTGGGGGAAATAAGAGATCAACTGAAGGATTTATATGCATGCATATAAGAGTAACCAATGGATGCAAAACATTGGGGGGTGAGGGCATGTATGGGAGTGGGGTGGGGTGGCAATGGTAAGATATGTACACATATAATACCTTAATAAAAAAAATTGTAAAGGAAAAAAAAAGAATAACCAATGGATGCAGGACATTGGGGGGTGAGGGCATTTATGGGAGTGGTGTGGGGGGGCAATGGTAAGATATGTACACATATAATACCTTAATAAAAATAAATAAATAAATAAATAAAAATAAACTGATGAACTAAAAAAAAAAAGAAGATAGAAATCATATCAAGCATCTTCTCAGACCACATTGGAATAAAACTGGAAATCAACTATAATAAAAACAATCCAATAAATCAAACATATGGACACTAAACAGCATGCTATTAAACAATGACTGGGTTACCAGAGAGATCAAGGAAGAAATAAAAAACATCATAGCAACAAATGACAATGAAAACACAACAATCCAAAATCTATGGGACACATCGAAAGCAGTCTTGATAGGGAAGTTCATAGCTCTATAAGCCTACTGCAAAAAACAAGAACCAATGGTAATGAATTACCTAACCCTACAACTCAAAGAGTTAGAAAGAGAGCAACAAGAAAGGCCCAGTGTAAGCAGAAGGGAGGAAATAGTAAAGATCAGAGTGGAGATAAACGACATAGAGACCAAAAAAACAATACAAAAGATCAACAAAACCAAGAGCTGGTTCTTTGAAAGGATAAACAAGATTGATGAACCTCTAGCCAGGCTCACCAAGAAGGAAAGAGAGAGGACCCAAATAAACAAAATCAGAAATGAAAGAGGTGAAATAACAACAGACCCCACTGAAATACAAAGGATTGTTAAAAAATACTATGAACAACTCTATTCCTACCAACTGGACAACCTGGAGGAAATGGACATATTCCTAGAAAAATATAACCTTCCAAAACTCAATCAGGAATTATCTAAACATCTCAATAGGCCAATAACTATGGAAGAAATTGAGGCAGTCATCAAAAAGCTTCCAGCAAGCAAAAGCCCGGGGCCAGACGGCTTCACAGGAGAGTTTTACCAAACATTCAAGGAAGAACTAAAACCTATCCTCCTCAGAGTATTCCAAAAAATTCAAGAGGAAGGAACACTTCCAAACTCCTTCTATGAAGCCAGCATCACCCCAATACCAAAACCAGATAAAGACAACACAATGAAAGATAATTACAGGCCAATATCCCACATGAACATAGATGCCAAAATCCTCAACAAAATTCTAGCAAATTGGATAGAGCAGTACATCAGAAAGATCATACACCAAGACCAAGTAGGATTTATCCCAGGAATGCAAGGATGGTACAATATCCGCAAATCAATAAACGTGATACATCACATAAACAAATTAATAATTTGATTTCTAAAGAAAGCAAAGCTTTAAGCAAAGGCTTTCTCTTTTTAATGAAATAGAGCAATGGGTAGGGGAACATTCTTCAGTTTTTAAAATAAAGCTTAAGGAATTATTTGAAGTTTTGAAATGTGTCATATAATGTATGTCCTTAGAAAATGACACATGAAATTACAATAACAAAAATGTGTCAGTATGCTTGGTGCAGTATTGCCAGTGACTTTATTCCATTTCAGTAGAGTAAGGTTTCTTGTCTCTTGGCAGTAATGATATATTTATAAGTAGATCGACAAAACCTGACTTTCTTCATGTTTCTGATGGTTTATCAACTGTCACTCACCCAAATGAGAAACTACAGTATTGCCCCTGCTCCCTGATAAAAAGAACAGTTTGCCCAAGGACAAAAGTACTGCTACATAATTAAATATCATCTTGGAAATGAACATAGTGCCTCAAGTATTGAGTCGTAGGTCATGTCTTTAAGGGTCACTGATGTAATGATTGATACTGTGTATCATACCTGATTCACTTGCAGTGGTTGGAGATCATGAATATCAATGCACTGGGTGGCTTGGTTATTTTATGGTTAAAACCAAAGCAATTAGTATCATTTTTATCATAGTACTTATTAGCATACAATTTGGTGTTTGCTAGTAAAGGACCTAGAAAACAGACTATTAGTGTTTTCTTTGCCCCTCTAATAGAATTGATTTGTATCAACAGTGACTTAGTGAAACAATGAATTTTAAAGTTTTAATAATCACTTTCTTGATAGTAATGATGATTAAAGTTACACTAAAGTAAATTCCAGTTTTAAAAGATAGAATATTTTATACTTTTTGTTTTTCTTTCTAATTTTCTCTCTATAATAATTCTGTGAGATAGGGCAAGATATCATTGTCTCTATTATAGAAATGAGAAAACTGAAGTTAGGAAGACCTGCTAGACATTGCAAAGTCCTATGACAGAAAAGAGAAGGAGAAGTAAGTGAAACATGAGTTTTCAAAAGCTACATCTCTATTTGCCACTTACTGATCTTAAACTTATTGAGTCTCTGCTAGAGAATTTTAAATTCACTGGGAAAGGAAAACAAGGTACTACCTATTAACAAATTATAATATCTTTATATGCATAGGCAGCTTAGCTAATAACTCATTTGATAAGCATCTATTAGGCACATTTGTATACAAGAGTGATTCCCAGGGATAGAGTATGGGAAGTATCAGAATTCCATGGGTATCTTTTTAAATA
This sequence comes from Plecotus auritus, assembly GCF_963455305.1. Classification (NCBI taxonomy): domain Eukaryota; kingdom Metazoa; phylum Chordata; class Mammalia; order Chiroptera; family Vespertilionidae; genus Plecotus; species Plecotus auritus. The sequence goes on along the minus strand of NC_137783.1, from coordinate 34,501,524 downwards.
TACACATACTCAAAGGTTATGCCTTCTTGGGGAGGGTGCATACCTCAGTCAGCTCAGGCTGCCATAATGAAATACATAGACTGAGTGTCTTAAATAACAAACATTTATTTCTCATACTTCTGGAGGCTAGGAGATCTAAGACCAAGATGTGGGCAGATTCAGTGTCTGATGAGACCCTCTTCCTGGTTGGAAGATGGCTGCCTTTTTGCCATACCCTCACAGGACAGAAGGAGAGAGGGCTATGTTCTCTTTTCCTCTTCTCATAAAGGCACGGATCCCATCACAAGGGCCACACTCTCATTACCTCATCTAAATCTAACTACCTCCCAGAGCCTCCACCTCCACCTTCACCCCGGGGATAAGGAGGACACACATATTCAGACCACAGCAGGGTGTGTTTTACCCAGTGTGCAGCTGTTGCTGATGGGAGCGTGTCATTAGGTGCAGGTAAGTGAGAACTAGACAAATGTGAATCAGGGACATGTATCAACCAGTGAACCCTCATGGCTTCCCACATTTGGCTTATCAGCAGAAACAGGTGATTCTGTAGACTAGAGAATCACTGGAATATAGATGTAGCTTATTGTCCAACTTGAGAGAATAGTTAAAACAACATTTTAGTTACAGTGCAATTTAAATAGTAAAACCTTAAAGTCTTCTCAGAGAAGGATCAGTAGTTCATAGGATCTATGGTGCCTGAAGACAACTTCTGGAATTTGATGGTTGATCTCAACTTCCCAACATTGCGTCTTTGTGTTCTCTGAAAGATTCATCCTCTGCATCTTAAGATTTTCAGTCAACTTTGTTTGGATATGTCCCCACACCAGTTCTAGCCCCAGAGTCAAACTCCAGGTCAAGTTGACTTGAATGAACCATGCTCAACTTAGTGCAGGTTGGAGAGAACCTTTTCAAGGGTACCCTTAGTCATTTATACAGGGGGATGGTACTACTGTTAAATATAGGACCCAGGACTTTGATTTGTCCACTGATGGAAAGTGGTGTCAGCTAGTCATACAGGTATAACAGATATGGTAATGGAAATGGGGTAGCAATTCAACACAGCCATTGACATCAGGCTTGGCCATCAGGTTGGCATGCAGATATATTCATATGTGCAGAGAGCATAAAAAAGAGGACTACTTTAGAGAAGTCTGTCAGGAGGTCATCAAGCCTTACTCAATCCTTAGGAAGAGAACAAACAAGAGGGTGGCAGGGTCCAAGTCCTAAAGCCATTAGTGTACTTGGTAGGAGTATACCCAAAGGAGTGGCAATAGTTTGTCCTTCACTCTAGACTGGAAGTCCACAGGCCTGCAGTCTACTGCACATAGCAGACTCCCTGTGCTACTGGCATTTCAAATACCATGTCAGGCATCGAGCATGCCACTCCCCTTTCTGAGGTCCTGGGTTGCAGGAGAAAGCAGGAACTTCTGCACAAATGCCTGAGTAATGGGTGAAGCAGCCTTGACAAGTCCACTTTATATTTGCTTGTATCTCAACTTCTTCCCATAGTGAATACATAGGAGGCTGTTCTAATGATAACCCTTACCCAGTAGTGCTTAACATGTGTCAGGAACTGTTCTAAGGAATGTAAATACAAAGCCTCATTTAGTTCCCAACAACAAATTTATAAGGTAGTTCTAATTATCATTTTGGAGAGGAGGAAAGCAAGACATAGAGAGGTTAAGTAACTTGCCTGAGGTCACACAGCTAGTAGATGGATAGCTGGAATTAACAGCCCAGGTAGTCCATGCTTTTCACCACTACACTATATTGCTTCTTAATTCTGTTATACTGCTGAGATGTTAATAGGTATTACCTATTAAATTGAAAGGGTTTTGGGGAAATAAGATTAGAAGTGTGACTTATGCAGATCTCAGGATTGTTAATCTGTGATGGGGTGAGTGGGTTTGGTGCCGTGTGTCTAGGGGCCAGGATTCTGGAAAACATATTTTTTAAAAAGCTGTTATTAATTATTAAAACAGCCAGCTTTGTATACCTGTGTATTCTTGACAAAAGAAGTTTCATAAATAGACTGAAAAGTTGCTTTTCTGGCAGAAAGCAGTTACTAAATCTACCAATTACTTATGCTAATGATTCAGTAAGATTCTGTTGAAATCAGAGCTAGAATTGTGTTCATTGGACTAGAAATTCTCTCATTCCCAATGTTATCCATGGAGTTTATGTCCATCTTTCAAGGATCCTCTTGAAGGCTCTTTTCTCTAGGACAGTTTCCTCTTTTCCTCAGTCTGAAGCATTCTCTCATTCACCTTTGAAATAGAAAACAACTTCAGTTTGGCAGTTCACATTAAAACTTTTTCATGTGCTACCCGACAGAGCAGTAATTATTGTACATGTTTTAAAAAAATCCTCTATTACATCATAAACTTTGCATATCAGAAGCCATGTTTGCAGCCTTTCGGTAAATTCCTACAACATTCATGGCAGTCGAAGTTGTTTGTTGTTCAGTGAGTGAAAAATATTTTTCATGCTCATTTAAAAAATTACTTTTGATAGGTATTTACTTTCAGGTATAAATATAATTTTGTTCTATTTTTTTGTATTAATGATAACATTAATTAAAGGTTAAAAACTAAATAAAGACATCTCTATCAATCAAAAGCATCAAACTGTTGACCTCTTTCTCTGACAGTACTTTATCATCCTTGCTCATATCACATGCATATATAAGTTTTTGTAGTTTTGATTATAATAAAGCTCTGCCTTTTTATATCTTTAAAGATTTTATTTTGTTAGAGCAGTGTAGCTTCATAGCAAATTTGAGAGGAAGGTACAGATATTTTCCATATATTCTCTGCCCACACACATGCATAGCCTCCCTCGTTATCAATGTTACACACCAGAGTAGTACATTTATTAGAATTAATGAAACTACATTGGCACATCATAATCATAGCATATTTATTAGCTGCATGTGGTTTCATTCAAGAGATTTTCTATACATTACTTAAGTCTTCTATTAATATTAGATACCCAAGTTGTGCCCTCTTTTTCTTATTATAATTAACACAAAAATTAAATCTATGTAATTAGCATGTAAATTAAAGAGTTGCAAGGCTGGGGAGAATGTGGTCAATGCTAGGCTGACAAGTTATAAGAGCTCCTTGCTAAAAAACTTTTTTGCTTAATTTAGTATAAATGTGGAAAAGAAAGTTAATGGAAGAAATTCCATAATGACAAAATATGCTGACTGAAATATGAAAAAGTCATTTAGTAATTGATTTTTTTTGCTCAAATGTGAAACAAAAATGAAAAGAGGTTATTTAAATCATATTTTGTTTTATGTAGAGACATACAGATTGAGTAAAGGTCATGGGGCTTAAGTGAGAGAAGCAATAAATAAACGGGCTGAGAAAACTGGATCCATCAGGCAATCAATGAAAGTTGAATAGAATAGAACCTAAATATACACCACACACACACACACACACACACACACACACAGAGTGTTAACTCACAAGCACAGAAAATAGCTCTAACATACTGGTCTTGCATTTCACAGTACAGGAGATTTTCCTAAGAGAAATACCCATGCATTAAAAACCTAAAATGGCTTTTTACCCTACAAAAGTAGAGAAGGTAAGGAAGAACTCTTGAGAGTTGATGTAGCTTGTCAGTTCCAGAAGAGACTGAGCTGACCTCATTCACTGTCTCCTGATTTTCCCTTTCTCCCTCTCCGCTCCCTCCCCTCCTTTTTCTTCCTTATTTTCTTTCTTATTCCACTAGTGTGGGCCTATCTTGTACCAGACTCTGTTCCAGGAGCTGAAGAAGCAAAGAATAAGCCAATACATACCCCTGCTCTCATGGATCATACATTCTTGTATAGGAAGTCATAAAGTAGATAAATGCATATACAAAAAAACTGGATAATTTCTGATCTTGGCAAAGAAAATGGACTGGGTGATCTGATAATGATCGATGGAGTATGTGTGTGTATATGTAACATTTTAGATGAAGTCATCTGGAAAAGGTACTTTGAGTAACTAAAGATGAACTAAGACCTGGAGAATATTCATTAATAAGACATTAATAAGAAGATTAAAGGTAAAGTTTTCCAGGCAGAGGAAATAACAAATGCAAAGATTCAGGGATGACTTTGGGGGCACAGGAACCCAGTGTGACAGGAGTATAGCAAACTGCACTTGGAGAAAATTTCTGTTTTCTGGGGCAGGAAAAACTAGAGACCTTAGTAGGAATCAGAGACTGTATCAAGTGATACCTTCAAAGCAAGACTAAATGAGAAGGTTTCAAAGAACTTGAGATGGTTAATGGAATAATTGGAGCAGAACATGGTTTTTCTATTCTTTACATGTGTATCATAGAGAATTTTTTCCCCACTGGAAAAAATTAATGTTCTCAAGATGAATTAGATTACATGTTAACAGACAGTTTATTAAAGTTTGATGCCTAAAGTGTTATATTTGTCATGCTGCAATAAACAGATAGAATAATGCTTGTAAAACTTAATTGTCACTAGAAAAGAATTCCTTGATGGCACATTTGATGTTTAATTTAACACGTTAATTGAAGGATAACTCAGGCTAACATTTTAGAAAATCAATTTACCAGCCAATTTGTTAAGGCACAAAAAATGAGTCAGTTTCTGATTATGGAATGAGAAAAACACATACAAATGGGATTGTGGAGCTACCTTGTTTTCAGATATTTGGCAAGAAAACCCCAGAGAAGAGACTTTCTTTTCATGTTGGGAGCTCTTAAGAATAAAATTCTCAAAAAGTATGTGTAGTAAAATATATCACATTTTACATGAAAAATTGATTCACTTTATGAAGGAACATTAAATCTTTTAAGTTCCTTCATGTATTTGAAGAAAAAGAGTCTGGTGTTCATAGAAAATGAGCCACAGATAGAATAACAATCCCACTGGGAAATCTTTCGGTTGAATTTCATGTAATTTTCTTCAGCCTTTGACATTACATGGGTTGACTACAAACCGTATATAATTTGAAGCACACATCTGAATATTTCTTTATAACTTTTATTACTTTATTGTAACCTCTTGACTAGGTTACAGTGTTTTTGAAGGCAGAGAACACATTATCTACTTCTTTTTCATAATGTTATATAGCGTCTAGACCCACGATAATATGACAAAGTTGGTAAACCAACAATTTTCACAGGGTTTTCTGTAGGTTTTGATTCGGACACTGGGATAAAATACATAGGGATGGAAAATTATGGTCCTAGAGCCCAAACTGGCCCTCAGCCTGTTTTTATTAATAAAGTTTTACTGGAACACAGTGATATCTCTTTGTTTACTTATTTTTCTCTGGGTGTTTTGCTGCTACAATGGCTAAAGTTGAGAAGAGACGGAACAGAAACTATAAGGGCTTCAAAATCTAAAATATATGGCCCTTTGCAGAAAAGGTTTGCCCATCCCTAAAATAGTCTTTTTTTTGTGCCTTAGTGTGATAAAAAATTATTTACCTACATTTCCTACCCTGTGTAAAGAATTAATTTTTACATTTGTTTCAGTATAAGATGTAGTGTAAAAATCTAATTACATTCCTACACTATAGTTGCCTCTATAGTGTAGGAATATGTATTGAAATATATCACATTTTACATGAAAGAGTGATTCAATTTATGAATGAACATTAAATCTTTAAGTTCCAAAAAAAAAATCTTTAAGTTCCTTCATATTTTTGAGGAAAAATGGTCTTGAAAATGGAAGATAGATTACCCAGTAAGGTTACCACTTACTGGGTAATCTATCTTCATCGTAATATAAACTATCACATTTATTATATATCCAAGGCCTCATTAAGAGTATGATTATTACTTAATATGTGTTGAGCTTTTTACCAGTATAACTTTATTTATTACACACAATAATTCTATGATGTCTTACTTTATTATCCTCAATTTATAGATGAAACTGAAGCATATAGATGTTACATAACTTGTCCAAGGTTACACAGTTAAAAAGCTGTGGAGAAAGCAAATTTTATAGATTTAAAAGAGATGAAAATGGCAATTATTAAATAAATGTTGAGTGAAAGTTAAGAATATATAAAATTCTTATCTATATTTTGATCATTTACTTGCTTTCTATTGTGTTAACTATATAACAAACACTTATACGGCACCAAGCTCTCTTCTAAGCACATTATAAATATCAAGCCATCTAAACCTCATAGCAACCTTAGGAGGTAGGTATTATAGTCAACATTTTAACAGTAAGAAATTGAGGCCTGGAGAGATTAGGTGATTTGAAGGTTACCCAGCAAAGAAGTGCCACAGCTGGGACTTAGAGCTGGGACTTAAACCCATGATTGTGCTTCTATTTCTTTTATTTGTTCTAGTAATCACAGAAAAAGAGTGTATCTAAATATTTTTTAAAAAATGAGCTGTTGCTGACCGGTAGAGACAGCCACTAGTCAAGACTGATACAGAATTTTAAATAGTGATATAACTAGAAATCCCAAGAAAATTACCTGAAACAAGTTGTATTAATAAAACAGCCGTGCTTTGTATTCCTCAACACTCTAGAATATGAAGTGTGCTCTACTTGGTTTAGAAAGGCAAGTTTACACAATGTCATCTTACAGAAACCAGAAGAACTGGTTGTCTGTATTGCCAATCCTGAAAAGTGTCTGAAACCTATAAACATGAACTTCCATGATGAAAGAATTCAATACTTTTTACAGCATTAAATATGGATTTTTTTCAGTAAAATTCAGTTTACTTTTTCCCCCTAACACTTTTCATTTTAAAACTGGTTTTGAAAGGAGCACTTCCAACTCAACTAAGCTTTTAAGAACATCTTAAACATTCTTTAAGAGGTATAACTCCTCTCCTTGTCCTTTTTATTTGAGCATTGATGTGTCAAATACAATGAAATGAACTTTTATACCTTACCAGAAAAATCACCCATGGATTCTGCAGAAGCTGGATTGATTTCAACAGTAGAGTCATTTTTTTTCCCCAGACACCTGTGTCTGAACACTGTGGTTCCTTTCTTGGCTCTTGTGCCTTAGCAGTGATTACGTTAGGAAAAGCACCACTATGGGATTCAGAACTGTTTCCTGAGAGCAAACGGAGTGAAGCAGAATGATATATATTTATGTTTCTTAATTGGTTATACTTTTATGGTGGGACTTGAGTTTTTCTCCAGGAAGGCGTTGGTGTTGGCCATATCCAAACTGTGTGCACAGTCAGGTCAAAATTCATGTCATTAGAAGATAATGGGGCTGAGGGGCAATTATTGAGGGAAACATGGAACAGATCACATTTGGACAACCTGTTCAGTTTGGTACTTTATTCATGACTCCTGACTACCTGAGAGCCATCACCTCAATCAATTTTAAATGGTTGACCTCACTTAAAATTGGTTTTGAAAAAGATGATTTATTGGGTCACTGGCTAAGGACCAGCTTGAAAAGAATTTCATTTGCTAACACTTTGCTGTTAGTTGTTGGCATGAGTGGCCCTTGGATGGGCCAAACCAACATCTTGTTCCTGTGTCCATCTTGAGTTTCTGAAATGCTGAATATTTCTTTGTTCCTGGAAGATGAAAATATTATTTTAAATTTTCAAAAAGAATTATTTAATGTTAGGTCTGCAACCATGAAATGAACAACTAATGAGTTAACACATTTACAATAAGCAGATACATGTCATTCTTTGCATTTTTTATGCCTGCTTAGGTCTGATAATAGGAAATGAATAGATAAAAATTGTGGGACTATTTTTTAGTAACAGTGCTTAATATACTAAAATGAGGTTATTTGCTTTTTTGTTTTTTTCCCAACACTACATTTTCATATGACAGGTGGGAAAAATTTAGATCACTGATTTGCTTGTTCAAATAATCATATTAGGATAATATTGCTATAGAATTAGTACTAATAAAGTCCAAAAACTCATGAAAGAATAAGAGAAGGAAAGGAAGTCATCAGTAAGTGAATTTTTTTTTCATAAAGTCCTAAAATATTGTTAAAATGCAAGACCTCAGTAGATTGTTCAGGGACAATATATTTTTTTAAGTAATGACATAATAAATACTTGTTTTGTACTCTCTAGTGGAACCTTTGTTTATTTATGATGCAACCCAAGAGAATATTTGTGTCTGGGGAACTGATAGACATGCTAGCGTCAATATGCTTATATTTTACTAGAGGCCCGGTGCATGAAATTCATGCACGGGGGGGGGGGGGGTGTCCCTCAGCCCAGCCTGCACCCTCTCCAATCTGGGACCCCTCGAGGGATGTCCGACTGCCCATTTAGGCCCGATCCCAGTGCGATTGGGCCTAAACGGGCAGTCGGACATCCCTCACAATCCAGGACTGCTGGCTCCCAACTGCTCTCCTGCCTGCCTTCCTGATTTCCCCTAACCGCTTCTGCCTGCCAGTCTGATCACCTCCTAACCACTCCCCTGCCAGCCTGATTGATGCCCAACTGCTCCCCTGCCAGCCTCTTTGCCCCTAACTGCCTTCCCCTGCAGGCCTGGTCACTCCTAACTGCCCTCCCCTGCAGGCCTGGTCCCCCCCAACTGCTCTCCCCTGCAAGCCTGGGTCCCCCCCAACTGCCCTCCCCTGGTGCCCTGATCGCCCACAACTGCCCTCCCTTGCAGACCTGGCCCCTCCCAATTGCCCTCCCCTGATGGCCATCTTGTGGTGGCCATCTTGTGTCCACATGGGGACAGGATCTTTGACCACATGGGGGCAGCCATCTTGTGTGTTGGAGTGATGGTCAATCTGCATATTATTCTTTTATTGGTTAGGATAGAGGCCTGGTGCATGGGTGGGGGCCAGCTGGTTTGCCCTGAAGGGTGTCCCGGATCAGGGTGGGGGTTCCCTTGGGGCATGGGGTGGCTTGGGCGAGGGGCCTGTGGTAGTTTGCAGGCTGGCCATGCCCCCCAGCGACCCAAGCGGAGGCCCTGGTATCTGGGATTTATTTATCTTCTACAATTGAAACTTTGTAGCCTGGAGCGGAGCCAAGCCTTCTGCTCACTTCGTGGTGGCAGGCATTTCTGTTGGGATTTATTTATCTTCTATAATTGAAACTTTGTAGCCTTAAGTGGAGGCCAAGGCAGGCCAGGGCTGCAGAAGCTTGGTTAATTTGCATATGCAGGCGCAGAGCGGTGTGAAGCCTGCTATGAGGGGAAGGGGTCCGGGGGAGGGAGCTACTGAAGTGGTACTCCAGACAGAAGCGAGGACTTGCCGGCTCTGGGTGGCCCAGGAGCGGGGACGTGCCTGCTCCCGGGCGGCTGGGGAGCAGGGACTTGCCAACTCCCAGCGGGAGAGGGGACATGCCTGCTCCCAGGCGGCAGGGGAGTGGGGATGTGCTGGCTCCCAGGTGCCTGGGGAGTGGGGACTTGCCGGCTCCCGGTGGGAGCGGGGATGTCCCGGCTCCCAGGCGGCCGGGGAGCGGGGACTTGCCGGCTCCTGGGCGGCTAGGAGTGAAGCCAGGGGCCTATTCTTGCACGAATATCGTGCAACGGGCCTCTAGTCTTCTATAATTGAAACTTTGTAGCCTGGAGTGGAGGCCTGGGCCAGCCAGGGTGTGCGGAAAGCTTGGCTTCCTCTATCGCAGGGGGCAAACCTAGCCTCCTGCTCTCTCCAGCTCCGTGGCTGCGCCATTTTTGTTTGGATTTATTTATCTTCTATAATTGAAACTTTGTAGCCTGAGTGGAAGCCTGGGCCAGCCAGGGTGTGCAAAAAGCTTGGCTTCCTCCATCACCGGGGAAACCCAAGCCTCCCTCCTGCTCTCTCTGTGGCCGCAGCCATCTTGGTTTGGTTAATTTGCATACTCGCTCCTGATTGGCTTATAGGCGTGGCTTATGGGTGTGGCTTGTGGGTGTAACAGAGTGGTGGTTAATTTGCATATTACTCTTTATTAGATAGGATTAAGAATCATATCTGAGCAGCAAACCCAGAGTATTTGGAATGTTTGCTAATGCTTAGTAATAATTCCTGGCATTTTAGTCACCAAACCAACAACAGACATTTGATGCATACTGATTCAGAAGTGATATCTGATAGAACTTTCCCCAACATTTATATACTAAAGGAAGGAAACCTGAGTGCCATATCAGTAAATTACATTGGGCTTTGTTTCTCCCCTTCTGTATATATCTTCATTTGGAAAAGAAAGACATTTGCCACTGACTGGCTGCTTGACAGCTGTGTGAACTTGGATGACTTGCAGAATCATAGAGTCTTCTGGGTAAAAGGGATCTTAAAGGTTATCTTGCCAGTCTACTCATAAGCTCCTTGAATCTCCCTTCAGCATTAGTACAAAGTAGTTGTTTATCTTCTGTTTGATTCCTTCCAATGATGGGAACCCAGTACCATTCAAGGGAACTAGGACCATTTTCAGACAACTTCAAATAATAGAAAATTCTCCAACCACTGAGTTCTTTTGTTTTTAGTTATGGAAATGTAAGAGGATATAGTGACTACTGTCTTATCTCACATACTTATTGTAATGATAAAGTTAGGTGATGCATATAGAAAGGCAGTACACTCAGTGAAATGAGGTCTACCTGAAGGTCTCATTCTTATTACTCTAGTGTGCTAGACTGGATGAGTATGCACACCTACTTGCTCTCCTTCCTGGAGAAGGATTATACTTCCCAATTTAATGATTTAGGCTTGCTCATGTGATATATTCTGACCAATGAAATATGAATAGAAGTGCCACGAGTCACGTATGGCAAAAAGATTTAAGAGCCAGCATGTGGCCCCAAGTTCCCTTCCCTTTGCCATAACCATTAATATTCCAGTAAGAGGCTGCTCTCACAGCCTGAATCCTAGAGTGAAGATGACATAGGACAGAGCCACAACTTATGCACAGGGACTTATTGCATGAGTCAGAAATCGGTCTTGGTTGCTGTGAGCCACTGAGGTATTGGAATCATCACAGTCTGACCTAGTCTTTTGTGACTGGTATATCATTTTCCCCCAGTATGAATTCAGGTTTGAATTACAAGTTATATTCTTGTGGAATTCTTACCACCATGGGGTGGGTAGGAAAGCCCCTTCTTCTTGCTGACTCTACTGAGCCTCTTTTCTTTTGTAGTAGCCACTACAGAAGGCAGGAAAGTACTGTTTCCTGGACTGGCCAGGTAAGAATTTAAAAGCATATGGATGAACCACAGTTTTTTAATCCACTCACCTGCTGATGGGCACTTAGGCTGTTTCCAAATCTTAGCTATTGTAAATTGAGCTGCTATGAACATAGGGGTGCATATATCCTTTCTGATTGGTATTTCTGATTTCTTAGGATATATTCCTAGAAGTGGGATCACTGGGTAAAATGGGAGTTCCATTTTTAATTGTTTGAGGAAACTCCATACTATTTTCCACAGAGGCTGCACCACTCTGCATTCCCACCAGCAGTGTAAGAAGATTCCCTTTTCTCCACTTCCTCGCCAACTTGTCGTTTGTTGATTTGTTGATAATAGCCATTCTGACAGGTGTGAGGTGGTACCTCATTGTCGTTTTGATTTGCATCTCTTGGATGATTATTGACTTTGAGCATTTTTTTCATATGCCTTTAGGCCTGTCTATCCACTTTAGGGACCTGTCTATTTAGGTTCTTTGCCCATTTTTAAATTGGGTTATTTACCTTCCTTTTGTTAAGTTGTATGAATTCCCTATAAATTTTGGAGGTTAACCCTCTTATTGGATGTATCATTGGCAAATATGTTCTCCCACAAAGGTGGGCTCTCTTGTTATACAATGGAATACTATGCAGCTGTAAAAAAGAAAGAACTCTTACCATTTGCAACATCATGGATAAATCTGGAGAGCATTATGCTAAGCAAAATAAGCTAGTCAGAGAAAGATAAATATCACTTGATCTCACTCATACGTGGAATCTAATGAACAATATAAACTGATGAACAAAATAGATCTAGAGACATAGAAGCATCGAAAAGACTGTCAAACCTCAGAGTAAAGTCAGGGGAGGGTGGAAGGTGGGAGACAAAATCAACCAATGAACTCACATGCACATATGCGTACTTGTGATCTCATGATACTTTTTTCATGCAAATTCTAAGTTATGATCCATTTACCTCTTTGTAAGTTTCAAACTGTATTTTTCTCTAATTTAGCCTTTCTCAAACTTTTTTACTGTTTACACTCTAGCTAGTCTTTTTAGAAACTTTTTTCTAGTCACCCTCCTTGAAATTTTAATACCATAGATAAACTGAACATTGTTTGTTTAGTGCTTTCTAGCAGAATATTTATTTATCACACAACCCACATTGAATATATATTTGTGCTGTATAATGAAAAAGATTAAAATTTTCTTCACCTCCCAGAGCCAAAGTTTGCCTTTATTAAGAATGGATACTCTACCTGAAGAGCAAACAAATTAGAAAAGGCCAGTTTTTGAACCTTTCAGCTGCTGTGGGAAATCTAATAAAGTGTGGTCTTAAGCAGAGGTGGCTGAACTGAGCAGAGTGAGGCTCAGGAAGAGGACATGCTTTCCTCATTATAAATTAGAGAATTTTCGGAGCTGAGATGCAACGTATTTTGTAAAAAAAGAAAAAAAAAGGAAAAGAAAATTTAAATAATCATAGTCCAGCAATATCAAAGTTGAGTGGGAAGGAGACAGCATGGACTGTGGTAGAGTAGAGCAGAGAGTGACAATATCAATAGGTATAGCAAGCACTTAATAGCCATGCACTGTGTGCCTCACCTTCACTTGCATTATTTCATTCAATTCCTCCAGCAAGTTTCTGAAGTACTAGCATCAAATTAATTTATAGACAAGGAAACTTCAACTTAGAGAGGCTGTGAATGTGCCGAAGCTATGAAGCTGAAGGGCTGAGTCAGGATGTACAGCCAAGGCTGAGACTCCAAGTCCACATTCCTCACTAGAAGGTGACAGTTACTATACTCTAGAGTAGAAAAGAGGTTTGTCTGGGAATGAGCTCACAGTTGGCAAAGGAAGGAAGTCATAAAAGGATTGGTGTCATTATTTTATGCTTCATCTTTTTAGAGTATTCTGTTCCACTATTTTCTGGGTAACTAAATAGTGACTATATCTGGTATATCAAAGATATGTGTATCATGATTGAGGGCTGAATCTTCCTAGAAATCAAATGTAATATATATTCATGACATACTTTATATTTATTTCACAACATGCTTTTTTTTATATGGTTATAACTAGTCCCATAAATTATCCTCAATCCACTTTATCAGGGAGAAAGCAGTGTTGAGTTAGTCCCTCTTCATGCCACTTTACGCCTTTTAGCTGCCTTTATATGATTTGCTTATTCCAGGCTGGCCCTCATATTTATGTTGTCCAATGTCTCCAGGATGAAAATTTTAGGCCAATCTATAATTTCATTCTCCTTGGTTAATTTTTATATTTCTAACACTTATAATCATCCCTGGAATACAGGAGGGACTCAGTGAATATCTATTGAATGAACAGATGAATGATTAATTAGTAGAGAACTATTGCAATTTCAAGTCTGTCTTTACCTTGGGCATTACTACTTATAAATACAAACAGTAACCTAAACAACACATTGCTGAGTGGCCACTTTGTCTTCTTTGCCCAGTGAAATGTGTGATAAACTATGGATATTACTATGTGTTTACATTTCTGCTTTAAGGTGGTAGATTAAACAAGGCCTTTAAAAGCTCAGTGGAATGTTAGTAAAGAAGGGCTAAAGGTGATATAAACCTTTAGCAGTAAAGGGTCAATAGATGAAAGTTATGTCAACAAAATTTCTGGAAGACAAAAATCTAGTGAAGACATGTTGGTGGGTGAAACAGAGTTGAAGACATGCAGAAGGTTGCTGCATGTGAATCAATATTTGGGGGGGGGACACAGTGGTGTGGGGGAGCCAGGTCTAACTGGCCTGGGTTTGGGCTCATTTCTTTCCAACTCTGACTTCAGAAATGTCATGTTGGTAGCTTGAAGTTGGCCAGGGTAGGAGAACAAATGAGGGCATCCTCCCCCTCCCCTTGCCCCTTTTCATTAGCTGGTTAGGTATTTACCTGCACATTATTGTGAAGAATCCATAGATGATCCAAGGGTTGGGCAATCTGGTCCAAAAGGTAACAGCGAAAGGTGCGGCTCAAAAAAGTGAGTAAGGATAATTAAAGGTCTAGTGACCAAGTGTGCTAATTAGTTCTTACACATTTTACCCTATTACTGCATTTACCTGGCATTTAGTACCTGTGAGATCAATGCAGAACTCTTCTCTAAAGCAGTGGTTCTCAAACCTTAGCTTGCCTCGTAATCGCCTGGAAGCTTGTTTAAACAGGTTGGTGAGCCTCACTCCTAGAGTTTCTGATTTAGCAGTTCTTGAGTGGATAACAATAATTTACAATTCTAACAAGTTGCAGGTACTCCTGCTGTTGGTGGTCTGGGAAGCACACTTTGAGAACCAGTGCTCTAAAGAAAGTAAATGAGAACCTTAGGGTGGATGTTGGCATGGCAAAGTAAAGTGCTTCTCATTTTGACACCTGGGATGGTAGGGGGCAGGCTATCCCCATGGCTTCCTGCTTTGCAACTTAAACTTAGCCTTCTAGGCAACAACTGATTTCCATTAGACAGCCCAGTTAGCTTAGTCATTCAGCCAAGAGGCCTCTTGAGGACCCAAAACCAGTTATTCTATAGCTTCCCAGAATCAACCTTATCTTTCTTGTAGGGACCAGTCATACAGACATGTCCATGTAACTTCTGTTTATTCGTTTTCAACTTTACAATTAATCTTTAGTCAAAACATAGAAAATGTAATTATGTTTACAAAATAAAATGTGCATGCAATCAATGTTAATGTAAAAATAGAGAAAATAGCAGAAATTGGGAGATCAGAATTAGAGATACAGGCAAAAATAATAAAAATATTAATCTTTTTATATAGTGAACATCTGAGTGATTGTTTAAAGTTGATAGCAAAATATATAGAATTTTCAGTACATTATTCAACTTTACCAAGATAACCAATTGAATAACTGAAAGGATGAAGGAAGAGGTACCATAAAGAAATGCATTCTCATATTTTATAGTAGGGAGTAAATATAGTTTGGTGAAAACAAACAAAGAAACAAAAAACATGAACTTGTTATTTGGTGTTTTGGAGGTAACAATCAGAACAAAAGATGGAATGGTTGAAAGCATTGATTTCTGAGGAGTGGATAGTTGGCATGGAAATTGGGGAGAACAGTGATGCTTCTCATTATAAAACTTGTGCTGTCCTGTAATTCAAGTGGACATATGAATGTACTGTTCTTTCTAAAAAATGTAATTTATATTAAGATGACTTCTCCTTGGTACAGACAGTCTTTTGCATTCGTAGTTTATAGCTTAGTTTAAAATGGACAATGGATGTACAAGACGTTTTAATGTAGGAATGTTGGCAGAAAATATGCTATTCTTTATAAATAAAACTCTGACTTGCTCACATAATGCTCACCTGCACTGAAATTATTATCAGATGACTGAAAATTGACTGAAAAATTTTATTTTTCATCTAGCTCTTTGGGTACCTTTGGAGACTGCCAGTAATAATACAAGTAAATCAAGAGGACGATGTTTGCTTTTATGTCAGTGGTTTCTAATAGACATAAAGCCAGATTGCAAATGGTCTTAACACTCAGATAAGCACTCTAAATTGTTTTAAAAAGAACCCTACATACTGCCAGCTTTGAGGCATGTCAATAATCTGCTGCCCTATAAACTGCCTTATGGTTTGAAGAAAAGAATATTTTTAGTTTGACAATTTACAGTTGTGAAAAAGTGAATTCATTCAATGTCTTTCAAAGACTATAATCGTCTCAGGCTTTACATTTGTCTTACATTTGGGCAGATCATATTCTTTTATTAGAATTTGAGGGGGAGGCATAAAAAGCTATGAAAATGAAATCCCACATGAAATTGCATCAAATTGACTTTCAGTTGGATGAGTACATTTGCTATTGATTTTGTCCTTTAATAACAATAAATGGTTAATGAAAAAGCCACCATCTTTTATTTCCAGGTACCGAGTTCTAATATATATGTGGCTTAATGTCCTTCCTTTGCCAAAAAGTGTATTTATCCATCAAATTTATGAGCTATTATGATCAGGGATGAGTCATGCCACCATATCTTTAGCTTTCAAGACCCGGACACAATCTTAACGATTGCTGGTTTGCATTCAAGGTGGGTGTTGTTTAACATGTAAGACCATTTACAGTGAAGATAATGAAGAAAAATTTATCAACCGAGACAGCCTGGTAGAGTAGGTGCTGGAAGTGGATACTTAATTTTTCTCTATTATTTAAGATAGATCATAGAGGTACACATAGGCAATCCGAGTATATTATTAGTAACTATGCCTGGAATTACAACAGTCATATTTCCAAAGGATTTACTGCCACAAAGCAGAGAGCCTTACACAGTTCACTAATTTATCAGTACAGCAGTCTGGAATAGCACTACTCCTCTCTAGAAAGTTCTGGATGGAACAACTTGGTAAAATTGCATTGAAATCCTATATAATAAAATTAATGAAAAATTCCTTGGATTATTAATTTTTTTTGATAAGTTCTTTTAACAAGCTTGATTTCCTAAATATGTGGAGTAAAGTGAAAAAGAAACAATGGGAAATTAAGTGTTTTTCTAGAAATTTGAAGCAGGTTTTTAGTTTAATAGTTGAAGATAATTACTTCAATTCTTCACTCTAGTTTGAGAAAATTTTCTTTTTAGTTTTATATGACAATAATGTTTATATATAAATCTCAAAATTGCTGCTTCCATTGCACTTGACTTTATTGAAGCGATGTTCTATGTCATCTCTCAGGAAGTATACCCAATTTCATGCTTCTTGTTGAATGAAAAGTAACTTCTACCTCTTATCTCCAGACATGCTTTTTCTAAGCTTGAGACAATACCTCCAAAAAGATCTGGGAAAGGTGAGGGTGTAGAATATTTTTGGTATGGAGTAGTTTGGGAAGGCAGCAATAGAAAACTGGCATTTAATTCCTTTTTGGATTAGAGTTGTATGTGGCCTTATACAAGTTACCTAATTTCTCTCTCATTCCCCAATTTTTACATCTATAAAATTTTAATTAGATGATTCCCAAGGACTCTTGATTCTAAAATTTAGAGTTTGTCAAGAAATTAGATAGCTGTGTTAGTGATGATTCTGATTATTAGTGGAGGCTACGGAAACGAGCTTGATTTACCTCTGTTCAGCTTGTCAGTTCACAGAGGGCATGGTTACGTTCATTTATCTGTAGTGCTTTTCAGCATTTATGAAAACTTTTTGCACAACCCATGCCTCAGTCAATATTTAATTAGTGTACATTCAGATCCTAGTGGTTGGGGATCCAGGGAGACTTTAGTACCTGTGAGATCATTGTATTGTGTATTTTCTCTGTCATTAAGAAGAAAGAGCGTATTTTCTATTCCCCTTTATATTTCTAAGAGAATTAAAGGACTGGTGGTGTTGTGGGATGAAATGGAAGTGGTGACCTGTATAATTACACTGGGGCTGATGGAGTTAGGTCATAAGCTTTCAGATCTAGGTTCTGACAACAGCACTGTAGTTACTGAGAAAAGTCTGTGGAGAAGACCGCTAGGAATCCAAATATACAACTGAGACGACTCTTGTGTCTCTGAATTCCTACTCCTTTGATCTTCATCCCTTTCTTGTTAGATCCAGAGCAAAGATCCTCCTCTTCCTCTTTTCCTTCTGCTCTTAATTTGTAATTTCCCTGGCTCATCCCATCCCTCAGAAATAACTGAGTATACCTGTTCCTCAAAATAGGGCATCCAAATTCAAAATAGGGCATCCTTGTGCTCTTTTGGTCTTTATCTTAAAAATAAATAGAGCTGGATGTAAACCACCCATAATGATTTACTTCAAGAAACTATCATATAATGACTGTATGGCAGGGAGGATTCATAATAGTTTACATAAGTTATGAATAGTAAAGCAGAACAAAATGTCTCATGAGAGAAGACCAGAAATTAGATTTGCCCTGACAGTGAGAATGCCATCAAAATGTGCAGTGGCATTTGTACATGTCATACAGGTGATTATTCTTCATCTAAGTTTCAAGATTTAAACTTTGTTGGGTTTAAAGAAATTCAAATGTTTAAGTAGTGTGGAGATTGAATTTTGAGAGAAGATTATAGGGACAGGTAATACAGTTATGATTCATTGTGAATGAGTAGGAGCAAAAATGTTATGTGATATTAGTTCAATATTTAGGGCAATGATATGGGCCACAATACACAAAGTATAAATAATTAAGCTACTGAAGGACTTAGCTATATTTTAAAAGGATAATTATGTAGGACAGAAAGAGGGTGCTGTGTCTCTGCCTGTGCATCTTCATATCCATGGATTTAATCCTATCCAAATATCAAAGTAAAGGCTAATGTATATGAGCTTAATGTAATACAGAATGCTTTGGCTACTAGAGTGAAAGTTAAGACTATACCAAAAACAATTTTATGAAGCAGGACCAAGTTGGTGGTCCTGCATTACCTGGTTTTGGGACTTATTAAGTGGCAGTAACCAAGATAGTGTTGTATTGGCATGTGAAAATCTTACTGAACTAAAAGAAAAAATGATAAATAGGAGTGCATCTAAATTAAAATCTCCTGCTCATCTAATAATGACCATCAAGAAAATAAAAAAGGCAATCCATGTATGTATAGCTCACATTTATTTCAGTGTTTAATATTAGAAGTGTTTTGGGTCTTTATTTAGGTGTTTGGTGATGTTTTTTTGTGACCAGAAATATTCAGTAGGAACTTAATTTTTGTTTATATCAATTAGTCTTTGGTAAAATTGGTTGTGTTATATGTCATTTCACTTAAAGTCACAGTTTCCAAGGACCTATCCACACGTTAAGTGAAGACTTTAATTTAGGAGTTTTCCTTTTTTGTACGTTTAGCTTGAAATCTCAGCCTACAAAGTCTGAGAATTCTTTAGACAATAGAATTTTCTTTAAATGTATTTCCACAAACTCATTGAGGCCTGGAAACTGCTTGTTAAAGGCTTATGTCGGAGTTGCTTTTGTATTTTGTTACAGATAATCAGCTGCTCAATATCTGTAAAGCATATAACCTCCTGGCATTCTGAAGTACAGAAGAAATACAAAATCTTATAACCTGGGTGGGAATAGGTTTCTTGTTTTTTTGTTTTTTGTTTTTGTTTTTACTTCCCGTATCACCTTTTCCAGTGTGCCTTGTACAAACTGTAGCCTCAACTTTAATACCTCTTGTGTAGGAAGCTCACTACCTACAATACTATTTCATTGCTCAAGAGCCTCCATGAAAGTAAAGATCTTTATTCTGGCCCTGCCTGTGTGCTCAGTGGTTGAGCATCATCCTGTGCACCAAAAGGTCCCTGGTTCAGTTCTTGGTCAGGGCATATAGCCAGGTTGTAGGTTCAATCCTCAGTCCGGCGCACGAGAGGCAACCAACTGATGTTTCTCTCTTTCTCTCCTCCTTTGTTCCTCTCTCTCTAAAATCAATTTAAAAAAAAAAAGAGAGAGATCCTTTTTCTGTAGAGCATTTCTTTAAATTCCACAAATTGACTCTAATTTTATAAAATACCATAGGAAGCTTACATTTCTGCATTTTACCCTACCTGAAAAAGCATATGGTTCCCTATAAATTCTTTATTCCCATGGCTAGAAATTTCCTGTTCCTATATCCTTTTATGGAACTTTTCTTCTCACAGCATAAAATTCTGAATGTTTCATTATGGCAAGGACTCTAATTATCTAACTCCCACTTACTATTTTTTAGTTTCTCCTCCTGTCATTCTGTGATACCTCTTCTATGTGCCAACAATGCTAAAATACCCATGGTTTGACAAATGCAATAACTTTCATAGTGACATTCTTTTTCCGGTGCCCAAAAAGCTTTTCTTACCCAGTGAACTACTATCATCTTTTAGGATTTGCTCTGGTGACACCTGCTCTAGAAGTCCCTCTAGATCCCTCTGGGGGAGGAAACGTTCTCCTCTCTTACCATTTGCGGATACCTTTGACCAAGGTATATTTATATGCCTCACTTCCCAGATTGTAAAGTTCTTGAAAGCAGTGACAATGCTTTTTTGTTGTTGTTATTGTTAATCCTCACTTGAGGATATTTTTTCCATTGATTTTTTTTTTTAAAGAGAGTGGAAGCAAGGGAGGAAAGGCGGGGGGTGGGTGGGGAGGGGAGAGAAAGAGAGAGAGAGAGAGAGAGAGAGAGAGAGAGAGAGAGAGAGAGAGAGAGAGAGAGAGAGAGGAACATTATGTGAGACACATTGATTGGTTGCCTCCTGCACATGCCCCGACCCAGGCTAGGGAATGAACCTGAAATCCAGGTACATGCCCTTGACTGGGAATCGAACCAATGGTTCTTTGGTGCATGGGCCAATGCTCTAACCACTGAGCTACAGCCAGGGCTGACTATGCCTTTTTTATTGCTCTGGGTATTCCTGAGTTGTACACAGTAGGTGTTCAATAGATGTCTTGTGAATGCATGGACTCATGCCTCTGACTAAATAGAACAGCTCTGAACCTGTAGGTCCTCTGATAATGACTACAATGTACTTTTGCTTATAGGCTTAAATATAACAGGACATATGGTCTCTTGTTTCAAGTATCAGGTTCACTTCGTTGTCCCCCCCAAAGCTACAGGTGTCAGAGCTGAGCTCTTTGAGCCACAGGGTCATTGTCCTTATCTCCTCTGACCCATAAGATCACATTTATTCTTTGTGACTTATTATTGCCCCTTATCATCTTCAACTCTACTTTCTCTGTTCCCTCCCTGACTTCTGGCTCTCAGCCTTTGACATTTTTCTGACTTCAGTTTCTATTCTTGTTCGTTACTAAGGCCAGATGATGGAACCTCTCTCCTGAATCTAGCTCTGACCTGATTAATTCTGTCTCTGGATGCTGTCTACACTTCACCTTGGTGTTTTCTTCTCATGTCGTATTGATCTTACTGCATCATAGTTAGTGCTAGGCATCACATATAGTGAGATGAAGCAATGAGCCAAGATAGCAATATCTGGAAACTGGTAAGCAAGGAAGAAGAATTAGGTGGTCAGTCTGAAAGGTAAGGACTAGGGTACTAGACAAAGCCAGGTACGTGCCACAGTGCCATCCCTGCTGCGTCTCATTATTTCTGCACTTTTGCTTATCCCCCTTTCTTCCCTCCTGGCTTAGAGAAAAAGATAAACTTCCCAGAGCCTCCAGCCAGGAAAAACCCAGGAAAGAAGTCATGGTTAGAACCCGAGCAGCATAAATGCCAGAAGGCATACATGTGGTCTAAGTCCAAGCAGATGACTATTGACTGGCACCTGTGAGCAGGTGCTGTGCCGAATGGCACACATTGAAGGATGAGCAAAGGAGTCACAACCCCTGTCCTTGGGTTGCTTTCAGTTGAGTTGGGGGCACTTACAAAATAAGCAGTTATAACCCTTTGTGAAAAGTTGTGATGGTGGGAGTATAGGTTGCAGTGGGACATATAGCAGGACACCCACACTGCGGTTTCTACCTGTCTCAGTGCTCTGGCCAAGCATTCTAGGGGTGCTTTTTTCTCAGAAACCTCAAATCTGAGGCTCATTTCCTCTCTCATGACCACTTGGAGAATCTCCCAATTCTGGGTCCCAACAAGGCCCCTTTATCCACTTCAATCTCAGATTGCTTTGTTGGACCAAGTCACAATGCTGCTGCTGCTCTCTCTGCTACTAATGATCCTTTTATTTATGTCACGTTCACTCCCTAATGCATCATCTGAGTGGCTGCTCCATTCTGTCCCTTCCAATCAACCTCAAATCTTTCAACCTCAGCACATGACCTTAACTCTCATTTTCCTGAGCAGATTGAGGTCATCCAGTGAGAACTCCCTCACCCCTCCAACCCTTGCTACATGCCGCAGTGCCATCCCTGCCGTGTCTCATTATATCTGCACTTTTGCTTATCCCCCTTTCTTCCCTCCTGGCTTAGAGGGAAAGACAACCTTCCTTCACAGTACTGACCCCCTCTCCTGTGCTTTGGCCTCACATTCATTCTGCTGCTGGTGGATGAAACTCTCCTGCCATTTGGTTTTTGGGGCACCACTGAAAGAAGCATTTTTAGAAGCCCCATGGGAGGATGGAATGAGGAAGAAGGCTTTATTTGCATAAAGTTACATTACCTGGGTTCCAAAGTCCCCTGCCCCTTAAGCCAGTCCTGGAAAAGGTGCAGCTGGGAGTTCAGCAGAGTCAGAAACAGGGCCAATGTCCAGACCTTCTATTCCATGTTGCAGCCAGATGTGGTTCAGCATTCAAACCAGATTAAAGTCCATTAGTCCATGTGTGGAGCCTCACATGGCCATGAACCTGGTGGGGTACAGGGGAGTGTGCCCCTGCAACAGGGCTCACAGGAGCCAGACACCCTGGGGCCAAGAGAGCCAAGAGATGGAGAGCCATTCCTTTGTTTGGAAGTTTATACAGTTAGGTTTTCAGAGCTTTCAGTGGCCACGCCCATTCTGGCCAATTACCTGTTTCCAGGTGTGCTTGATGGGCAGTTAGCCTGCTATGTCACTTAGGCCTTACTGTCATGCTTCTAAACTCTCTTTGTCCAGTCCCTTTCCCCATCAACAGAGCAAGGAACAGACTCAGAGTGTTAAATGCAGCTTTATGACAAAGTTGAACAAGTGGCATGTCCGTACTATTTTTTTCTCTCTTTTCACTCCTTTCCTGTTAAATAATGACCAGCTTATTGCAAGGGTGTCACTTTTACACAACACTTCTGTTTCCCTCCCTCTCTTTAACAGCTTCAGTTCCTCCCTCTGCACACGATTCTTTTCCGGTACCAGAACGCATACATTTGGGCTGGACTCAACCTAAAAGAAATATTCTTTTTTTTAATAAATATACATATTTTTTTGATTTCAGAGAGGAAGGGAGAAGGAGAGAAAAAAAGAAACATCAATGATGAGAGAGAATCATTGATCGGCTGCCTCCTGCACGCCCCCTACTGGGGATCAAGCCTGCAACCCAGGGATGTGCACTTGGCCGGAATCAAACCTGGGACCCTTCAGTCTGCAGGCCGACACTCTATCCACTGAGCCAAACCAGCTAGGGCTAAAAGAAATATTCTTCCCAGATCCTGAGTCTTCCCTTCTCTCTTAATCCACCACTTCCTTATTCTCATCACCAAACCCATGTACAGGTGGAAACATCTCACATTTACTTGGCAATATGTTGGTAAGAAAGGGGACATTGGATTTGTGTGTTCCTCTTGTTTCTTTCTAGATGTATTTCTTTTTTCCTTCTGTTCATATTATATCATTAGTCTTGCTGGTGGTATTGCCATCAGTCCCTCTTAGTTTGTTCTGCTGTGGTAGTAAATACCTGTCAGCAATCATTGACTCTCTTGCTTAAATGTGTAGGCTCAAGGTATTGGCCACCTGCATTCAAATCCTGGCTCTACGAAGTAGTACTAGCTGGGCAGGTACTCACCAAACCCAAACTTCAGGTTACTGTTTTGTAAAGTTAGTAGAACAATAAAACCTACCTATATGGACTGCTGTAATTATTAAATGAGTCACAAATGACCCTTTAAAATCTAATGTAGCATTCTTGGGGAGCAAAATATACCACCCTAAAGCATGCCTCTTTGACATATTGATTATATTGAGCTGGTTATTTTTAAGAAACAGCAGAAGTAGGTGAAGTTCTAAAAAGTGAGCAGAGTTATCCTTTTTGTAAGACACATTTACATTTATAAGGGAAATCTCCATTTGTAAGGGTGCCTTCTTTTCTGTACCATAGAAAAGGAATGACTCTAAATCTCAAGAAACTCTCCTTTGGGAGAAGGCAAGGACTTAGATCTGTTATCCCTAATTGGCTCCCTACCTCCTACCCCCAACATCTTTTGTTTTTAGCTGTAGATGGTATTTAGGTGGTGGCTGGGACCATTTCAGAGAGTTACTCAGTTTTCCTGGGTTTCTCCCATGTATACAGGGAGGTATATATGTTATTAAACTTCTGTTTGATGACCAGTTAATCTCTCTCTTAAAATGTTACATTAAAACTCCACCCAGGTATCTGGAGGGCATATTAGTATGCTTGATCCACAACTAAATATATTTTTTTTCTCTACAGGGGGAAACTGGTATTAACTCAAGTTAATACTAAGAAATCTACACAACCAACCAAAATTGGAGTTGCAGCTTTGGCTGACAGCATTTCTTATATATACCCTTTTAAATTTAATATGTTGAACCATTCTTTTTCAGCTTCAATCTTAGCTGTATACAAATGGGACTAGAGAGGGACAGGTGAAATGCCTGTGGCTAGTTTGCAGGGAAGCTTTGGGGACAAATAGAACTGTTACATGCTGACACATTAGTACCTTCAAATTTTGCAGAATTCTCTTTGTTGAGAATCAGAGGCATATTTTTAGACCTTTCCAGTCTAGTGATCTTTTTTATGAGAAGCTCAAAGAATATTCAGTAATGATGTTGAGCTTTGCCTTGAGAATTTAAATGTGCAAACATATGTGGACAGTAGGGGTCACAGTTGTCTTAGATTAAGATCAGAAAACTGGTGTGCATAACTATGCTCTCTTTGTTTTACCATTGTTTTTAGGTTTATAGAAGAGTAGCTACATAATATGAGTTTCCTTGGGAAATTCAGTATTTGCCCACATTAAGAGGCTTATAATCTTGTCTTTCCCCCTTTTTGCACATTTGCATAACTGTCTTCAATAATCCTTTGCACAGAAAAGAACATTTTATTCTTTCAAACGAAGTTCTGCTTGATGGTATTCTTTTAATCACTTTCAAAACTAAAAGGGATTTTCATTAGGGACTTTTAAATTTTCTAATCAAAGTTGCTGGAAACGTTTTTTGAATGAATGAGTTTCATATTTTACACTGTGGCAAAAATTATTTCTCTCTTCTACTTTGAAGAAATGAATGAGGTTTCTAGGTTTTCCATTTTGCACTAAAACTCTAGTTGCTAGGAAATTATTTTTGAAACTTATTATTTGCCAGTGATTGGTCAGAATAGACATGTTTACCTAAGTCTCTACACTTACTGTAATATATCATGAGAGTTCACGCAGCAATGACAATTTAACACAGTATTTGATGTAACAAATTATGTACTTAATTCATAACTTTTTGAGTAAAAATATTTGTAGGAGATCAGTGTACTAGGAAAACACCAAGAGGGTAAATAAAGCACTCATGAAGAGATGCAGAAATTGTAACTCATATTCCTAGTGAGAGTAAAAACTAGTATAATTTGTAAGACTTGTTTTGGGCAGTATCTACTATACTTGATCACACCCATACTTAGCCACTCTGCTCTTAAAAATATATCCCCAAACTTGCCGATAGCAGCACTCTTTACAATAGACCCAATTCATATCTGGAAATCTATCAATGTATATTATACTACTTGAGTATAAAGTGGAAAAAGGCAAAGAAAGTAATGATGAATTGTTTTATTAATAGAGCATAGTTGGGTGGTCTCAGTGCTTGGCAGTATCTCCATAGATTTTTTTCCATGGTTCAGCATGTGACCCTTAATTTGCATGTTCATAGTCATTTCTTTGCTAGGGTATCTTGTGTTGCCTAGGTTCAGAAAAATTATTTATTTTAACTAAACTTATAGAAGACTAATGAATAAATTAAGAGAGGTGCATAATTTATAACAAGTAATATTTTTTTCATTAACTAGAATATTCAAGTCTTTTGTTGAGGTAAACCCTTCTATTATTGTTAAATTAATAATTAGAAGGTGATTTTAGTGAGTGCAAGATGAATGCACAGACAGGATAATAATAATGAGGAGTTTTTCTTTAGAATATGTTAATACTCTATGATTTATTTCTCTTACATCACAGAGGTTT
Source organism: Plecotus auritus (assembly GCF_963455305.1). Lineage (NCBI taxonomy): Eukaryota > Metazoa > Chordata > Mammalia > Chiroptera > Vespertilionidae > Plecotus > Plecotus auritus. The sequence goes on along the minus strand of NC_137783.1, from coordinate 34,475,662 downwards.
TCTCCCCTAATTCCTGGGTTAGTGTCTCCCAGATATAGTCTCTCATTCTAGAGATATAATGTAAATAGTGCTTCCTCTCAATTTTATGGGCTTCCCATTTATTATTTTAAGGTTGGCCATTTTCATTTTGATCACATCATCTTTTTTTTTCCCCATTGCCCATAGAGGACAATGCAGATAATGGAGTTTCAGACAACTGCGGATACATCTCAGTTAAACATAATTGAGATCATATCCAGATCATCTTGGGAGATTCACAGTTGTTGGTGTGTGTGTGTGTGTGTGTGTGTGTGTGTGTGTGTGTGTGTGTGTTTTGTCACACATTTAGTAATGATCTCAGTGTACTCCCCAATTAATTAATGACATCCTTTGATTGCTGGTGTATTCAAAGAACTTTCTCAATTTCAAGTTCTTTGGGGCTAGCTACTTTGTGGTCTCATTTAAGAATCTTTGAATTTTGAAGTAGATAAAAACTACTTTATTTCTTTATAACAGACTTATTAAACTGGAAGGAACATAAAAATGTCATTGTTCTTTTCCCCTGTTCCAACTATAGTAACATAAGCCAGTTCAACTAGGTGAGAATATTTTCCACTTTGAAGAAGTATTTCTGAGGGAGATAATACAGTTATTTTCAAAATCTATCTCACCTTTGACCAGTTCTAGAATGGAGGAGAGAAAGCAACAGGAGTAACTGTGTAGTATTGTTGGGAGAAACTCAGTTTCAACTTAGTTTGGAGAAGTACTTGATGATTTGAAAAATCACAGACAAATTCCCTCTTTCTACTTATAATCTTTTGTTCATCCATTTTAAAGTCAAGCAGCCATAGGGGAATAGAAACAACAGAATGAGGGATTAATTAAAAACCCATGTACTGAGGTGTTGATATTTTTAAAATATCCCTCAGAAGAGATTCTTAATTCCAGCACAAAGATCTGAGGACACACATTCATGCAATTGAGAAATACCAAGAAGAAGGATATACTTATTTTTATAGAACTAACTACACGTAACAATGGAGCCCAAGTCAACAGGGGTGACGGTATTACATTTAAGCATGCTGACCTTGCCACAACTTTTACAAGAAGATATTAGAGCAACTAGCTAAATGTCTTGAGGATCAAGTCAGAAACACAGCAAGGTCAGGTACTCATGATCAGAGAGCAGGCATAAAAGGCAGGATAGATAAAATATTTGCCTTTTAGAGGATTTTGAATAAAAAACACATAACATTTCCATTAAAGTTCATGTTGATGCATGACAATGAGAAAAGATAATTGATTTTAAACATTTGAATGCTTGAATTCAAAACTATATTATAAAAGTGAAGAAAAAGGTTATTTTTATTAAAAATATTTTTAATTGATTTCAGAGAGGAAGGGAGAGGAAAAGAGAGATAGAAACATCAATGATGATAATCATTGATTGTCTGCCTCCTGCACACCCCCTAACTGGGAATTGAGCTCACAACCTCGGGCATAGGCCCTGACAGAGAATCAAACTGTGGCCTCCTGGTTTATAAGTTGATGCTCAACCACTGAGCCACTGTGGCCGGGCAAGATTATTAAACTTATTTCTCGTTGACCTGGTTACTTGGATTGGTGCCCATGATTACATATAACATTGATTATATCAAGTGATGATATTATTTACAGAAGTGTATTTTTTATTACATCATGAAGGAATTTCCAAAATGTTTTCTGCTGTCATGAATGCTGGATTCCTAATTTTAGGTGCTTTTACTTAATGAAGATTCACGTCTTTCATTCATTCAGTGTCTGTTCTAAATGCTTTGCTAGACATTTTTTGGGGGGAGGGAGGTACAAAGATGTCTAAGAAATAATGTACTTTAGGCATTTATTACTTAGTAAGTGATGTAGAATAAATTACCAACTAAGTATAGTTTAAATCCAAGTGAAATTCATGCTAAAAGAGATGCATTAGTAACTTATGCCTCATAAGAAAAAAACAGTTTTTGTTATCAGAGAAGGCTGCAGAGAGGAGGTGACATTTTACCTGGGTCTTGAAAGATTAGTACTTTAGTAGCAGGAAAGAGTTCAAAGGTCATATCCTTGTCTAAGAGAACAGCAATTACAATAACACAGAGGAATGTTCCTGATAGGTTCCGGTCCTTATTGGTGATGTTCAGTATGGGATGAAATGTGGTAAAATGGGAGAGAGTTAATTAGGAAACAGACCAATCTTATAAAGGGAGAAGCTGAAGTCATTTCTCTGATAATTACCAATTGAATTTAATACTAAATCTGTCAAAATAACTGAGAACAAAATGTTTTACAAACACATTTGAGCTGGAGAAAATCTCAGAGATTACCTAGTTTAATTTCTCTCTTTCTCCCTCCCAAAACAGAGGCTCATAGAGAGGTTAAGTATTTTTAGTCAAGACTATACAACCAGGTTGGTTAGGTATGAAAAATGCCTGGTTACTATAATTGGTCGGTAGCTCTTCCAACCATAGTAGGTAGGAAAGAGGCTGCTGGGCTGTGTGACCGAGTAGAGATCCAAGGTAGAAATATTGCCCATTATAACGGCAAAGAAGACAGTAATTTTCTAGTTTTGTAGGTCGGTGGTGGCCTAAATTTGATGCAGGTACCCCAATGTAGCAGATATGCTGGGAGAGGCATTTTTTGCTTGCCGAATTGAAGCATTCGTAGTAACCACATATTAGGACAACCACATAGTCAGATTCGTGTCCTGTGATCCATTTTTCTACAATAGCTACTTGACCAGACATGGGCATCTGTTTCCAGGTGATCCAATTTCTTTCCTGGGAGTTTGGAATTGGGAAGGCTGCGATGAAAGATCATGTTGGGTAAAGTTAGTGCTGGGATCCTGAGAAGCTAAAGCCAGGTGTAAGAAGAGATAGGATTACATTAATGCAAGTAAAACAAAAATGGGGAAGAAAGAGGAGAAATTGTGCAGAGAGAAGCAGACAAAGAGGAATGAAGCCCCAGTGGTACCCATCCCCAGCTAAGTTTCCCCTCTTTCCCAGTAATATCTAACATCACCTTTTCATGTGACATCAGTGCGATCTAACATCCATGAGCTGGTTGTATGGGCTTCTGCTGTGTGCAGGCCAAACACCTTGGATTTCAAGAATCATTTTGCTCTATGACTCTTTCAACTCCAAATTGTGAATAACCAATCCATTTCCTTTTGAGTTTTGTTTTCCATACTTTTCTTCAAGACAAAACAAGAAACCCCTCATAAACCCTATCTTACCCATTTTGTTATTTGGGTGGAAATGCTTATTTTCTCTTTCTTTCCCCTTTGACCTGCTGAGTAAGGATTTCCTCATTCAGTCACCAAAAGACAATGGAAACTGTGAAAGTGTTCTTGAGCCTTTTGTGCACCAGACCAGTGTGTATTGGGCAGAAAGGCTTGGATTGCCTGTGGACCTAAGCACAGCACTGTATCACCAACCTCCCTCCCTCATCTGTTGCAAAAATCACCCTTTAGTTGAACGAACAACTTGAAAATACGAAGAACAGGTGAGTTATTCTTAATGGTTTTCTTTTCCCTGTTTATCACGCCATTGTCATTAAAGGGACAGTGGCTCTTGGCAGAGATCCTAAAACGAGCCCTCTCTGTAAGAAGGAAAAAATTGGTAGAGATACCTTGTTGGGGCAGTAGTCTCAGAAACAACTTGCTTACACACCAGTGTTTCTGTCATGATAATGAACCATCGCAAATCTTTCTAACTGGGAAGCAAATGTACATTTTTAATGAGTTCCAGACTAAACAATATATAGGAAATATATTTCAATTACAATGCATTTCTTTTTATAAAAATAAACTTAAGGATATAAGAATCTATGTTTATAAATTATAAATAATTTACTTATAAATTAAAAACATGAATTTGTAAGTCATTTGTAAGACACATCGCAACCACTTCCAAATCATTTAGCCTGGGAAGCAACACATCCTATTTAGTAGAAATTGATTTGCTTACTGCTTTTTGAAAAGACTGTTTTTGTTTTCATAAAGTTTCAGGCAAATATATAAACACAAAGGAAAGTGGTTGAATTGGCCAGGATGTTCAAGATGTTCATTAATTGGAATCAATGTAGATTTGGAAGGACCAAATAAACAATTTAATCCAGCCTTGAGGTTCTTGGAAAGAAGGAGCCTCCATAGGGAGATTCGCTGGAGCAGTGAGGATGGCAGGGACACTGTATAACCAAGTTGTCAACTCTGCCACTTTTACTTTAGGGAACATTGGGCTTAATTTTCATACCGCTGTCCCTTTCTTGGCTGAAAGAATCACCCACAAGCCTCATTATCCTCATTAAACTGCAGTCACTACCTACAGATCAAGGACTACCTGCAGGCAGCTTTAATCAGGCAAAATAAAGGCAGCTCTGTTTGAGGCATAGAGCGCAGCAGGCCTGCTCACCAGTGCTGTTCCTAAGTGGAAGCTAACTCAGCATTTGCTCAGAATTAACCCCTCATATTTCAGCAACAGTTCCCTACATGGGCCCCTTGTCTGCTGGATCTTGAGGTGTATGTAGAACTCTTCTTTATCTCCAGAATTCAAAGGCCAGTTTTTCCTGTCTCGCTATCTCTGGCACCCTGCACTGTAGTTGAGGCATCAGGAAAGGGGAATTAGGTTTTAAATGTTGATTTCTACACCTAATATTCTTCCCTAGGCTATTAATCTTTTGTATCTCAGTCTCTTCTTCTATAAAATAGGAGGACTGAGAACTGTATTGTGTAATGAGGTTTTCAGTTATCTAATTGCTTTTAGGGAATGGGTAAAAATGGATATCAGATAAAATGCATATAAAGTACCTAAAAATCTAGATATATGGCAAGGTTCTCAGAAAACACTAACAAATGCTGTTTGTATGAGAAAGTTGGCTTTGGATCCTCAGAACGTCGATTGCTATTATCATTATTGAACAGTAGTTAAAAAGCATGGTCAGATTTTCATATTTGCTAATGAACAAGTACAGCAGTATTGAAAATATGTGCAAAGTACAACTGCTTTAGGTCCTGATTTAAATAATTGCTTCAGGTTTTATGGAATACCCAAGACTAATCTTGTAGAATAAGCCTGCTAATATGAGACTTAAAAAGTCCTGGATCAGCATTTGAATTTATTTTTCCCCCTAAAATAATAGTTATAAATATGCAATGGCAGTGAAAAATGATTTAAAGGGGAACATTGCAGCCCTGTAGTCTCTGTTCTTTCATAAAAGAAACATCTGCATTTTACGCCCCCAGAATCACATCTCCTAGTTGCTGAATACTGAAAAGCTGTCTTTTATTTGAGAAAATAAAAAGTTGAGATTGTACATTTATTAGCATAAAGGGAATGCACTTTAAGTTTATTCAACTCATGAAATGCTAAGAAAAAGAAATTTGGATTAATTAAAAGCTACTTAATCCTCACAGGGCTTTGGCTGGAGTATTAATGTAGCTTATTTCTACACATGTGGCAGCAACTCTTGCTGACCTGTCAGGGTTGTGACTATTGATAAAGTGATTTAAGAGCAGAGACATGCAACTTAGAAAGATCTTAGAATTTATTGTCCAAAGAAAGGTCTGTGAGTAATGGAAGAGAAATGGTGATTCCATTCACCTATCATCTTCCTTCACTAGGAGAATTAGAGTCCTAAGTGTATATATCTTAGTTTCTCAGAAAGAATATAGTGGCCCCACTTAGGGGAGTCTGGAGGACAGTGGTCTGAGCTCATCTCTGCCACAAGTCACTACGCATTTTTTGGATCCTGAGATTTTAAGTAGGTGATCTTTACTTTGAGTTTCTGAGAGAATGAGGTTTTCAGTTATCTAATTGCATTGTCAAATGTTGAGAGTATATTTAGAATTGAACCCTAGCTCAAATTACTGTTATGGGTTAAATTTGTCCTCTCCAAATTCATATGTTAAAACCTTATCTCCAGTACCTTAGAATGGACTTTATATAGAGTTAAGAGTCTTTACAGAGATAATCAAATAGGTCATTAGGATGGGCCTAATCCATACGACTGGTGTCCTAATAAAAGTGGAAATTTATATACAGTATAGACGTACATACAGGGTGAATGCCCTGTGCACATGAAAAAGGCCTTCTATGAACCAAGGAGAGAGGCCTGGAACAGATCTTGCCCTTCCTGCCTTCAGAAAAACCAGCCAACAACTTGATTTTGGAATTCTAGCCTCCAGAATTATGAGACAATAAATTTCTCTTGTTTAAGACACTCAGATTGTGGTAATTTGCTGTGATAGTCCTAGAAAACTAATACAATTATTTATTAGCTGTGTGACTTGGACTAATTATTTGAAAAAATTTAAATCTTAGTCCTCCCAATATAAAATGAGTGATAAAAACAGAACGTTTAAATGAGTTCTGGAGTGAGTCCTTGGGTTTTTACTCTAGCTCTACTGCTTAATAGGTGTGTAACCTTGAGCAAGTTGCTTAACCTCTCTCTGCCTTAGTGTTTTTATTTGTGGAATGTAAGTAATAATAGTACCTATTGCATAGATTTGATGCGAGGAGTGAATGAGTTAATGAGTATAAAGCATTTGGAACTGTATCTGGTATTTGCTAAATGCTCAATAAATGTTAGCTAATATTTTGGAGTATAAGATAGAGTGTATAAAACATGTAACATAGTGCCTGGTACATAATAAATTTCTAATAAGTGTTTATTATTATATTAGTTTCTACTTATAAATCATCCTAAGTAGTCCTAATAGATTAAAAAGCATTTGAAAGTCCCCCAAATAAATTTTTTAATCTGTTAAAATGATAAAATACAGTGATTAAATAAAATTCTACATTAAGGTTTTTATTAATATGTAAGTACTAGAGGCCTGGTGCATGAAAATTCATGCACTGGAGGGGGGGGGCGGTCCCTCAGCCAAGCCTGCCCCCTCTCACAGTCCAGGAGCCCTCAGGGGCGGGAGGTGACCTGGCGATCAGGGGAAGGTGATGCCCCCATCACACCTCTGCTGCTGCCATTGCCAGCAGTGCAAGCCTCGGCCGGCCCTGGTTACCTGTGCCTCGGGTGGCCCTGGGCAGCTGGGCAGCTGCCATTCGAGGCTTGCCTGCACCTTGGGCCCACCCTGGGCGGCTGGGCAGTTGACATCTGAGGCTTGTCTACCTCGGGTGTCGGCTGGGCAGCTGACATCCGAGGCTTACCTGTGCCTTGGGCCAGTCTTAGGTGGCTGGGCAGCTGCCATCAGAGGCTTGCCTGTGCCTCAGGCCAGCCCTGGGTGGCTGGGGGGCTGAGGGCAGGTCCGGCCACACCATGCGCCTGCCACCCTTCTGGTGGGGCTGAAAGGACTCAAGGACTCCGGCGGGGCTGAGGGGACTAGGTGCCACCATCTTGTGGCTATGGGTGCCACCAGCTTTGTGACGGCGTGACGGTCAATTTGCATATTCCCCTCTTTATTAAATAGGATTTGTCATATTGCCAATAAGATCTTAAAAAGCTGCCATTGTTTCCACATTTTCAATAATAACAACCTATTATCATTTTTGAAGATCTCATTCATGTCTTTTTGCTTTTATGTTTCTTTAAGTGAATATGCCATAATGTTTTACTTTTTTTTCCAGTAGAGTTAGAGCAGAATTTTCTAGAGCAAATATTTCATTTAGAAAAAAAAAATCTTAAGTAGTGTGCTAATGGGAAGATGGCTGGTTTCCTTTGCCTTTACTCTTTTAATTTTCCCTTTTCTCCCTTCTCTAAAATAGTGTTAAAATTGAAAATATCTTTCTTATAGTCATACTTAATAAAATTAAGATATGAAGACTTTAGGATCATTAAGATGACAGTCTCTCTAATTAATACAACATAATTCACAGTAAATGACTATCAAAAAGAGGTGACTTTTGACCTGATTCAAAAGAGAACCAAAGGAGACAGCTCTTGTGACTAAAAGTATTTTCTCTTTTATTTCTCAATTCATATTTCAGTTAAGGAATCAAAATTTTTTCTTCAGGAATAAACTTCTTATAATTCAGGCTTTTATAATTCAAAGCTTTCTTATGTTGAGAAATAGTCTATTGGCTCTCAAGTGGGTTGCTGTGTGGTTGTTGAGCACGGGAGGGGGGCGGAACGGCAAATCCTTATTGATTGCATATTGACTATATTATGGCGGCTGTACTGTGGAAAGAGGCCATTTCTACAATGGAGAGGAGATTTTGGTTTCCTTTTTTGTTTATTGTGTTGTTTTCTAAACAAGGAATATAAATCAGGGTTCCAGCTTGAATACTCAGAGATAGCTGAAGAGTTTAATTGAAGGACTCTTTATAGAGGTGTGGGCAGGAATAAAGAAACCACCCAGAAACATAGCCTAGCGAAAGTGAAAAGACGGTACCACTTCTAGGCATAAAATGTCAAGAGAGGGAGCAGGCAGCTGAACTCTCAGGAAATATAGCTCTGACAAGAATTGTGGCTGCAGACAAGAGGAATGAACCACTGCCAAGTCATGTTGGCAGCAAGGGAGTAGGGGGAATACATTCTTTGACTTATTTATGTCCCTACCTTCTGATACCTTGCCAGACCTTCCCAATGGTTGCACACTGGGAACAGGAGAGCACGGGAGCTACTGACAGCAGTCCTTGACTTAGAAGTCAGCCTCTGAGGCAGAAAATAGGGCACAGAGAAGCTGGAAATGGATCTGGAAGGGCAAAGGAAGATAAACTGCATGCAAAAAGCTTGTTGTTCTAAATTAAAACTGTATCCTAAATATGAGGCGCAGTTCCATGTTAATTAGAATAATGGTGATCATTTTTCAAATATTCAAAAGTGGCATTGAATTCATTCTTTTATACTCGATAATAATCTAAATTCACAAAAATAATTTTTGGTATCTTTTGTTCAAATGTTTTCTTCCTGGTAGCGGGCTATCAAATGTAAGTGAAATATTTGTCCTAACTCGGTGATTTGACGCTTATGTAGCTGAATATTCACTCTCATTTGGTCATTCACAATTCGCCTAGAAAGCTATTGATCTCAGATATAATAGTCATCTATGTAGGAAAGTTGGGAGGAGCAAAAGTTAAAAATGAGGCCTTATTGAAGAGTGAACCTATGTGCTGTTTAGTGATGGATTGAGCATCAATCTTGTAATAATTACTTCTGTTTTCTTAGTCATCACATCAAATTAATCACTCTATTCAACTGTTGGGAGCATTTAAGCTAAGCCAACCATATGGTGGGTGGTTAAGATTATAATCTAAAAATATTTAACATACTGTTTGATGCATGAAATAATCATAACACTGAGAACCAACTGGATTTACCATTTAGACCAGGGGTGGGCAAACTTTTTGACTCAAGGGCCACAATGGGTTCTTAAACTGGACAGGAGGGCCGGAACAAAAGCATGGATGGAGTGTTTGTGTGAACTAATATAAATTCAAAGTAAAGGAGTGGAGGGGAGAGCAAGAGAACCAGATAGAACAGCCGGATCCAGCCCACGGGCCGTAGTTTGCCCAAGGCTGATTTAGACAGAACTATGACAGGTATAGTTAATCAGGGTTAATATTAGGCCTATATTATTTAGTAGATGACCTTCACTAATGTGAGATTATACACACAGTGGAAAACATGCCCTCTTGAGGCAGCATAGACAAAAAGGAGGGAGAAATTTTAAAAAGAAGAAAAGAAACAGTGATAAAAGAGAATCTCTGAAATAGGAAAAGTGAAAAGACGGTACCACTTCTAGGCATAAAATGTCAAGAGAGGGAGCAGGCAGCTGAACTCTCAGGAAATATAGCTCTGACAAGAATTGTGGCTGCAGACACAATTTTTCAGAAGTTGATTTAATTGCCCACTCAGTGAAAGTGATATATTTAATTATAAAACTGTAAACTTTTAAACAATATTTAAGATTAGACAGGTTGGAACTCTTCTCAAAACAGACTGTGAGATGGGCTAGAGAATGAGAATTGACATGAAATTTTTGCCTCTAAACATGGAAAACTTGGATCCTGGTACTAGTAATGCAATTACCTGGTATTTTTGAATGAAATTCAGTTTTCTCTTTCCTCCTATCTGTGTCTGAAGTAAGATAATTAATTCTGATTCCCTAATGCAAACACGTCAAACCTGCGGCCCACAATGAATATTTTTGTAGCTCAGCCAATATAACGGTATGTAAGAAATGTTTTAATAAAAATGTCATCACTTAATTTTTACAATATCCTGTTATACATAATTATTAATAACGAAATACAAGGTTCGCTAATGATTGATTACTATAATCATGTTGCATTCATTTCCCTTACGCTCCTTACATGCAGGTGCACCATTTCTCTCACTAATACTAGCAGTGAATATTTAGAAGCCGATTGCTATGTCATTAGTCTTGGACTGACTTGTTTGGTGTGTGCAACAGGAAATATTGCTCTTTCGGAGAACAAGAAAAATAGGTTTATTTGCGTTACGCTTATTAATTTGTGCAGTTATTCAGTGTCTGTTTAAGGAAAAATATTAATTTTTGTTAAAATGTTCTATTATTTTATGTTAACGATTACTCATTTATTTCAGCCCTTTGTATTCAGCATGTCTCTATCGAAATATACCTACGTTTCTATGAAAATTTAAGCTTTTGTTTTTCTGTGGCCCACATAAACTTAAACCTTGTTTATTTGGCCCGCGTTAGCCTTTGAGTTTTACATGCTTGGTGTAGGGTATTTGTGTATGTGTATTTATGTTTGTGTGTTTTGAGCATCTACACTAATAAAAGAGAAAGATGCAAATTGACCATACCTTTGCGACACCCACCAGCCAATCAGGAGTGAGTATGCAAATCAACCCAACAAAGATGATGGGTTAATTTGCATACACAGGCGCCTAGTGACTGGGGGCAGGACGCAGGCGTTTTGCACTGCCCCAGCCACTTTGGGCCTCTGGGCAGCATGGGAAGGCGGAAAGGCAGCTCTGAGCAGAGCAAAGGCAGAAAGGCGGCTCCAGGCTGGAGCAAAGGCTGTGCCAGTAGCCAGGGTAAGGAAGGCCCATTCTGCATAAATCTTTGTGCATCGGGCGTCTAGTTATTTTAGAACTTGGGTTGATAATTTCTTCTAAAGTTAATAGGACAATTTTAAAGTTCTACTTCATATAAATGTATAAAGTAAGCAATATTTTTTTGAGATGACTCATTTTTTCCATTTTAGCTCTTTCTCCTTTCTTGTGTTCTAAACTCCCAGAAGCATACATTGCTATTACTTCAGCCCCATCCCATATCCATTTTGTTTGTTCGTTTCTATTGGTTGTTATCTACTCAGTTAGAAATTAGGTCTTTCTTCTTGCTTAAATAGTCAAAATAAGTAAACAGTAACTGCTACTTCTGGGTATTTATAATAATGATATCAATGATAGTTACCTTTTACTGAGCATTTCCTGTTTTACAGACACTATACTTTCATATATTATTTGAATTCTTTCAACAAACTGTGAAGTAGGCTATATTATCATTCGCAATTTCAAAAAGGTTGAATAGCTTGTCCAAAACTTAAGAGTTAGTACATTCCTAAACCATGATTCAAATCTGGGACTCTCCCTATGTTTTCATTCTACCACAACAAACTAACTTAAACCACAATAACTATATGCTTGGTAGTCTGATACCACACATGGTGTGGCATGTGAGTTAGCATATGGTATATTCTAGAGAATGTTTCATGGGTGGTATACAGGATGGGGCAAAAGTAGATTTACAGTTATATGTGAAATACTTTGGCCTTCCAACTCTCTCTCTCTCTATCTTACCTAATAAAAGAGAAACATGCAAATTAACCATCACTCTGCTACGCCCACAGCCAATCAGAGTGAGCATGCAAATTAATCCAACAAAAATGGAGGTTAATTTGCATATGCAGCCACGGAGCGGCTGGGAGGGGCGGGACACCTGCTATGAGGGGAAGGGGGTTGGTGGAGGGAGCTACAGGAGTGGTGCTCTGGACAGAAGCGAGGACTTGCCGGTTCCTGGGCAGCCAGGGAGTGGGGACTTGCCAGCTCCTGGGCGGGTCAGGAGCAGGGAATTGTCGGCTCCTGGGCAGCTGGGAGTGAAGCCAGGGGAAGGAAGGCCTATTCTTGCACGAATATCATGCAACGGGCCTCTAGTATACATATATTGAAATATGAACATAGTAATAAAAAAGAATGAAATCTTGCCAGTTGAGACAACATGGATGGGCCTAGAGAGTATTATGCTAAGTGAAATAAGTCAGAGAGAGAAAGACAAATACCATATGGTTTCTCTTATATGTGGAAAAAAACCCCACAAAACAAATGAACAAACAAAACAAAACAAAAACAGATTTAGAAACAGACCAAAGGCATGGTTGCCAGAGGGAAGGTGGCTGGGAAGATGGATAAAAGAAACTTAAAAGGAAATATAGTCAATAATATTGTGATCTGTTTGCGTGGTGACAGATGACTACTAGAATTAGTGGGATGGTAACATTATAAGGTATAAAAATGTTGAATCACTATATTGTACACCTGAAACTATATAACTAATATAATATTGTATACCAACTATAGTCAATTAAAAAAAGTAAAAATGCCAGCTACATAAATTTGGCTGATGGTGTTGTTCACATCTTTACTGATCTTATGTATAAGATTACTAAGAGAGGGATATTGACATATTCAACTATAAGTGTTGAATTGTCTGTGTCTTCAGTCTTGTAAGTTTTTGCTTCATGTATTTTGGAACTCAGTTGTCAGGTGTGTATGCCTTATAATTTTATATTTTCCTGATGTATTAACCATTTAATTATTATGAAATTACTCTTTCTGTTTTTAGAAATGTTGCTTTAGGTTTAGTATTAATATAATGTCTCCACATCTTTTATGACTACATTTTCAGTTTGTCTTTTTCCATCCATTTACTTTCTACCTATTTGTGTGTATTCTTGACAGTATGTGGTTGAATCTTGTTTCTTTATTCTGTTTGATAATCTCTGCCTTTTGATTACAGTATTTTTGGCCCATTCATATTTGATATGTTTGGATTTATATCTGACATTTTATTATTTTTCTATATGTCTCATGTCATTTCCCCCTTCACTATCTTCTTTTTTGTTTGTCTGACAAATATTTTCCTGCATACTATTTTCATTCCTCTGTTGATTTTTTAATTATATTTTTAGAGTTGTTTATGTAGTGATTGTGCCAGAGATTGTAATATACATTTTATTTTATGAGCATCTTCTTCAGGTCAACACTAATGCAAATCTGGTAAAATACAGAAACTTTGTTCTGATATATCTGTATTTCTTCCCCTATCCTTTGTGCTACATTAACATCTATAATAATAAAAGTGTAATATGCTAATTAGGCTGGATGTCCTTCAGGACAAAGCCGGGGCTGTGAGGGAAGCCTGGGTCCCGGGTGCCAGAGGGAAGCCGGTGCCAGCAGCCAGGGGAAGGAAGGCCTACTCTTGCATGAATTTCATGCATCGGGCCACTAGTATATTATACTTAAAAATGGTACAAACCTAACTATCAGTGCTATAGTTATTGCTTCTTAGAAAGCTTCATTTTGTAAAGAAACTAAGAGAAGAAAAGAGAAAATATATATTTATATAGTATCTTAGCTTATCAGTTCAGGAGTGGGAGGCTTCTAAACAACAAACATTTATTTCTCAGTTCTTACAGCTGTGAAGTCCTGAATCAAGGCACTGACTTGCTTCCTGGTTCATAGATGGCTGTCTTCTAGCTGTAACTTCACATGGCCGAAGGGGCTAGGGAATCTCTCTGTGGTCTCTTCTATACAGCACTTATCCCATCCCTCTCCACTCTCATGACATAATCACCTCCCAGAGGTGCCACTTCCTAATACTATCACATGAGGGTTAGAATCTCAGGATATGAATTTCTGAGGTAGAACACAGTCAGTCTATAACACACAGTCATTTATATTTACTCACATATTTTTCATTTCTTCCTATAGATTCAAATTACTCTTTGGTGTCATTTTCTTTTAGCCTGAAAGACTTTCTTTAGTTCTTGTTAGGCAGGTTGCTAGAAATGAATTACCTCAGTTTTTACTTATGTATGAGTGTCTTTGTTTCACCTTCATTGTTGAAGGATAGTTTTGCTTCGCTGACAGATTTCTTTTTCTCCAGCACTTTGAATATTTCATTCTTCTGCCTTCTAGCCTCCATTGTCTCTGATGAGAAGTCAGCCATTAATCATATTGTTGTTCCCTGGTGTGTCATGAGTCATTGTTCTCTTGCTACTTTTAAGATTTTTTTCTCATGCTATTGGTGGCTTGATTGTGATGTGTTTAGATGTGTATTATCTCTTTGTGTTGATCTTACTTGGGTTCCTTGTAATTTTTGCATCAATATAATAAATATTTTTCATAAAATCTGGGAAATTTCCAGCAATTATTTCATTAAACAATTTTCTTATTTTCTTTCCTTCATTTCTATGACTACTATTACACATATATTAGTACATTTGAATTTGTTCCACAGTTTTCTGAGACTTTGTTCAATTTTATTCAGATTACTTTACTTTCAGTTTTTCAGATTGCACAATTTCTTTTGCTATATCTGCGTCAGTGGGAAGTTTACAAACTAAATTTGACAATGGAGATTATTATTTTTTCTCTTATTTTCATTTCTTCTCATCTGTTCTCTCAACATTTTAGTTTAAAGTGACAAAAGCCCAATGAATTTCTGAACAGGAAAGAAATATAAATAGTGGAAACACCTCCGCCCTCAAAACCCAAGGTTTCTCTATAAGTGGAGTGAAAGGAATAATGTGGCTCAGATCAGTATAGCTTTGGAACAAAATTTGTCTACTCCACTCAGGAAAACCAAAGCCCCGCAGTTAACATGATCCATCCTCTTGAGATGGTAATTAGTGACCATTTATTTATTTTTTAAGCAAATCTTTTGTGTATGTTTGTTTGGTTGAGGAGGGATTGGTAATCTTATTTCCTACACCAAGTGGCTGATCAAAATGTTCCTTCCAAAAACAAAGACTATTTGCCCTGGGAGGAATTCCGATAAATGCAATATTCTATTCAAACAAGTTACATATCTTCTCTTGTGAATTACTTTCCTGTAATCTGTAAGTGGGGTAACAGTGGGTATCTTGTAGAATTATTGTAAGAATTCAGTAAGTTAACGTATGTAAATATTTTAGAAAAGTGTTTGGCAGATAGCAAGCATTCCTGATGTATTAGCCATTATTATGATGATTATTTTAATAATATTTCTATGGTTGCCCTAGCTCAGTGGTCGGCAAACTCATTAGTCAACAGAGCCAAATATCAACAGTACAAAGATTGAAACTTCTTTTGAGAGCCGAAAACCGACTTCTGCGTAGGGACCACGAAGTTTCAATCGCACTGTATGTGCACGCCCGCACGTGGTATTTTGTGGAAGAGCCACACTCAAGGGGCCAAAGAGCCACATGTGGCTCGCGAGCCGCAGTTTGCCGACCACTGCCCTAACTGGTTTGGCTCAGTGGATAGAGCATCAGCCTGCGGACTGAAGGGTCCCAGGTTTGATTCCGGTCAAGGGCACATGCCCTAGGGGGCGTGCAGGAGGCAGCCGATCAATGATTCTGTCATCATTGATGTTTCTATCTCTCTCTCCCTCTTCCTTCTTCTCTGAAATCAATAAAAATATATATTTAAAAATAATAGTTCTATGGTGTTTTAGAACCTTAGAAATGTTCTAGCATGCCAAATGAAATGGCACACCAGATAACTTCTCATTGTAGCCTTGGGCCAATCTCATTTCTCCAGAACTTACGTTGTCCATGGTGGGAGGATGGTTCTAATAATAAGTGCTTTGAAGAATCATCATGATGGATTTATGAGGTATGAAGTTCACAGTTGCCCATAAATGGTGTCTATACATGATGATAGAATCAGTCAGCAATTAAGGTCACATTTCATTTTGGTTATTTTCAAAAGAAAATAGTAAAGTCAATCATATGAAAATTTATTTTTTTATTGTAAACATTGTCAATGTGATGCCTTCATCTGTCAGATCCTGATTTGTAAATGCACTACTTGTGTGATGCAATACCAAAACTAATGGATTTTGAGTTCTTATCAGCTATTTTCACTTTAGTACCACTTCCCCTTCTTTCAATAGTTACATTTAAGGAAGACTGAATTAATTTTAGTCATCTCCAGTGTCCTGAATCAAAATTATAGCTACTGTTAAAAGAAATCAACAAAGATGTTTGGTAAAATCACAACCATTTTGACATTTTTTGATCAACTACTATAAAACATAATCACCTTTTTGAAAACTATATGTGCTTTAAAAGCACTGAATTTATGAATCTCATGTAAAAGTTTCATCTAGAAAAAAATCAGTATCAATTCCCTTAACTAGGAAGCCCTAAATAACTGTAATTAGAGCAGTTGAAGTGGGCTTTACTATAATTCAGGTTCCCACAGAGGGCTTAATCAACCTTTATGCATAATAAACACCCAGTAAAGCTAAAGTGTAATCCGTGTGTGCAAAGGGCATGGGAAAGATGCTGTCCCCGGGGATAAGACTGGTCCTTCACAGAGTAGTTCAAGACAAATGGAGGTCTAACTAAAACTCTACCTGTCTGTCTCAGCACTTCTGTTACACTGAATGTAAATTCTGACATTATTTTAGTACATTCAAGCCTTAGATGAAAATATGCATGTAGCATTTGCAATATTCAAATTTTTCTTAAGTCTGTAAATTCAAAGACAAGTTACACATTTCCAACTCATTATAAAACTCACAATGTTCAATAATATGTGAATATTATATAAATATCTGTCTTGTTATTGTTTACATATATAAATATCTTTTATGATCATTTTAATAATTCCCTCAGCATTAAGTGGTTTGTTAAAGCAAGTGATGAATAGGTGCCAGCCACAAGCACATCAGTAAATCTTTGTTCAGTGACTGCTTATTCAGAGTCTATTCAATTTGGAATAAGTGTTTAATAATGTTGTGCTGGTCATTTTCCCACACAGTCCTAGGTAACCTGAAAGTTTCTTTGTCTTACTATTAGGTGCTGTGAAGAAAGAAATGAGGGGAATCATGGTGTTGAATAGTGGGCATAGGTGAACATTTATGGTTTGCTGAGAAGTCTTGATGACTGAACCAAACACCAAAAGGGAAGAAACTTGCCCTGACTGGTTTGGTTTGGTGGATAGAGTGTTGGCCTGTGGACTGAAGGGTGCCAGGATCGGATCTGGTCAAGGGCATGTACCTTGGTTGTGGGTACATCTCCAGTAGGAGGTGTGCAGGAGGCAGCTGGTCCCCTCTCTAAGCAGAGTTTGTATATGCTTCCAATAAACTTCCACATTGTTATTAAAGACTAGAGGCCCAATGCATGAAATTTGTGCAAAAGTAGGCCTTCCTTCCCCCGGCTGCTGACACTGGCTTCCCTCTGGCACCCGGGACCTGGGCTTTTTCGGAAAGGTCCTCCAGTCTAATTAGCATTTTACGCTTTTATTATTATAGATGCCTTTTAGTCTATAATTTATTCTTCAACTTCATTGGACAAGGACCCACAGAAGAAAAGTCTGCACCCTGAACCCCACATTTCACTATACAGTCTTACTCTAGAACTCAGCACTTAACTAGTATGATAAACTTTCTCTTGCTCTCTTTTATTTTCATTGTTTACTCTAGTAATTCTTAACTGAAAGAATTGTGTATATGGGGGATTGATTAAGGGAAATGTGTTAATTAGTGTTTTTGAATTATAAAGAGAAAATTTCAAAATACATGAAGATCTTCTTTAGGGGAAGATCTGGCCCATGGTGGTAGGAGGGATCTGTCATTTGATTTAAAAAAAAACTACCCCAGGAATTTTGCTTTATCCTCTCTGGTTGAGAACCAGCCGAGAACAGTTACATTTGCTACATCCTGGACAGCATTCTTCTTACTTCACTTGTGTAGGCATCTGACTTCCAGCTGGACTCTTCGCTGGTGTTTGACTTTCATCATTTTTTTGTTCTGGGAGTCTGACTCTGTTTCCTGATCCCACACCAGATGGGAGCACTATAATTTCCAGTTTGATTCCCTCTTTCCCCTCAGCTGCTCCCAAAGAGGCTGAAGGTCTTCATTCTGGACTCCCTCAGGGCCTCTTTCTGTCCACAGTATTAAAACATCTTTTATCACTTTCAATTTTTCTCCCATTGGGGCTTTAATTTTTAATAGGAGGTCAATAATTTTAGTACAACAGATTTAGGGCAAATTAGTTGTAGAAAAAAAGGTCCTAGAAGATATAAGAAGTCAATTTCTGAAATTGATGTTTTCAAGCCACCTGTGAGCCATGTAAATGTTCAATGGAAAACTAGCAAAAAGAACTTCCTGCTGACTTAGAAAATTGTGTAAGTTCCTGGAATTATTTCTTTAAATCTAGTAAACATTTACTCAGTTCTTAATATTATGGCACTTAGATAGACATTACACATGATATCAAAGTGACACATATAAACACCAGTCTTCAGAAGCCTAGAAGGAAGAACACAAATGCAACCAACAATAATAAAAAGCAAGGTTTTAAAGCAATGCCTGTGGAATCCTTGGAGGCTGTTAAATTTTTTAGTTGTAGATATCTTGGGACTTAAATCACAAGAACCAAATATTACAGCCTCACAGGAAAAGTAATCCTTAGACTAACAGGAACCAACCCAGCGAATGATGAGGGTGAGGAGGAGGAAGAGCAACCAGAGAGGAAGGAAAGGGCCAGCTCATGCAGTGTTGAGTACTGTCTGTGTTTAATATTGTCTGTCTCTGGGCTCAGTACATACATTGTGTTTTCTTGGTGGAGTTGGTGAATCTACTAGGAATTAGCTTATTTTGATTTCTATTGATCTAGACAGAAGGGCATTGGGGTATCTTCTTTCTCTTAGCTATTCAGGGATTGGCACCGAATGTGTTTTTCCAAGGTGACAGAAATGTATAACATCTTTTAATTTATTGTTTAGCAAGTCAGTGTGATGCATACCAAACTCTGGCAAAATGGCAGTGAAGAGAATTAGGTAGAACCATAGTTTCCATCAGTCAGCACTTATATATTACTGCCCATGACACCAAAAAAGGAAAAGGTAGATCTTACCATTAAAAATAATTGCCCAACTACTAATTGACATGATCAACTTGTCCTAATATGAACGCTAGTTTTTGTATAGCCAAGTCTGAGGTTTGGCAACAGAAAGCTAGCTATTATGCCTATTCCTCCCCCCGCCCTCACACTCCCCACTAAAAACACTACCACCATATAATTGTTTTCCTTACCTCAGTCCCATCCTCTTCTCTTCATATCACCCTAACTTCTATTCTATTATCTCAGCCTGAAAAGTTAGGCTAAAATTGTTGTTTGTATGAAGTAAAAATCTTCCTAAAATCTCTTTTCTGTTCCCTTTCCTAAGGTTTGAGTTGTCCCAATCTTGCCGTATGTTTATGCTCAAGGAGACCATTCGTTACCTTTCTTGAATAGAGTGAAATATAAGTTTCCCTTCAAATGTCAGGAATCTAGGATTCTGTTTGGATCAGTGACTTTGAAATGATTGCAGGTACATAAACTGCCATGTACTGCCATCTTAAAAATGTAATCTGACAAAAGGGGCATGCAGTTATTTATCAGAAACTGCAATGAATAACATCTATCTACTCCATCTATTCAACAGACTTTTATTCAAATTTCTTTAGTTTCTTGGGATACAGAGGTGACCACCACCTATAGTTGATCTGCTTTCTGTATTGTCCATGCTTTATACAGTATCATAGTCACAAGAAAATAATTACGCTGTACAGAGTATATCAAGAAACCTGATTTCTTTAGACCTTTAGTAATTAGCCACTTAGGAGACAATGAGTTTATACTGGTTGATATTGATTCCAACCAAGAAGCCACTCAGCTGAGAGAAATCAGCATGGCATCTGGTAGTTAAGGAAGAATTAGCAGAGAAGCTGGGACATACAAAAGCCTTGACAGATGATTAGTAATTAGATCAATGAAGGCAAAGAGACATATCCTTCCAATTGCAGGAAGGTTGAGAAATAATCTCACTTCCTCCAATGCCAAGGCTGTTTTCCACTGAAGAACCTGTGTCTCTTCAGGTTCATTTTAACTGGCCCGGAGTAACCAGTTTAAAGCCAACACATCTGATTTTAGGATCCTTGCTTGTGGCAACATTGACAAATTTTTCATTCATTCTTTTACTTCTATTGGTCAGGTGAACAAAAGATACAAAAACTTAGAGAAATTAACTTGAGGCAGGTTAGTAGACACTAGGAAAATACCCTGACCAGTGGAATGGGGAAACTGAGGCATAGTTAAACAAATTGCTGAGCAATTTACAGCCATCTACAAGACCCTATCATCCATAGCCAAAGACACTTAAGAGCAGATATTGATGCCAACCTTCTCCTCACCTGAGAGCAAGTAGCTTAAATCACCGTACTCAGGGAGATAGATAACAGAGACCCAATTAGGGCTATTAGTCCCAGCCAAACCCAAGAACTGATGAAATCAGGGGACTAAATAAAAACCCAATTAGAGCCAGTCAAATCCAAGATAGAGGTGAAGCTGACCAGAGAATGATTCCAAACCCCACTGTCTGGTAATTTTGATGTATATTACAGGACACATCTGGAAAGCTGAGGGATATTCTGATTGAGACCTCCCCTAAAATTCCTGTGTGCAGAAAACAGAAACTCTCATGCAGAGGACCCACTGCTTGCTCTCCCTTGAGCATGCCCACACCTCCCTTTCCTCAGGTGTGACCTTCTACTTTCTCCTAAGCTCCTAGGGCCTTCCTCTTGCCTAACGTTTCAAAGGGCTAAAGCAGCTCCTCCTAGGCTCAATCCTGTTCCTGTGATCTTGCTTCCTCTATTCTAAGCCCTTCTTTGTTTCACTGTCCCAAGCTTTAAGAAAGGTATTCTCAAAATCCCCTGGATTCCTGTTTTGAGTTCTTTCCTGCACGAGGTCAAGAACCCACACATTCCAGGCTGTGCCAGGACACACTCCCCTCTGCCCCCAACCCTTCCCAGTAACAATCTCATATAAAGGGTGTCCTGAAGTATGATTCATTTATCATTTTTATGTGAAGTGAGGGGATGCTCCTTGAAGGATCATTTTTGTTTGTTGGGGTTTTTTGCTTTCTGCCTCCCCTCACCCCCCATGCGCTTATCTACATATATATAAAGAGCGAGGGTCCGTAATGTCCAAAACGACCAAATGGACAACCAAACACTGGAAGTCAGTCCTGCAGTGCTGTGGGTACTGTGGTGACCCAGCACTGACCACCGAGGGGCCTGTGGATCAGGCCTAGAGAGAGGCCCAGAGAGAGAAGCAGGGTCGGATCCGCGGCCTCCGTGGCAGCTGTTGATCAGCCCTTGCCTCTCTTTCTCTCCAGACCTCACCAGCAGCTGCATCTCTCTGATCAGGCCCAGAGATTGGCCTGGAGACTCTGACTGGCATAGAAATTGACCAATAAGAACCAAATCTGGGTGACCTGCGAGGAGCCAATGGCCGCCTAGGAGGTGGAACTTTTGACGCTGACTGGCAAAGAAACCAACCAATTAGAACTGAATCTGGGTGAACTGCGAAGGCAGAACCTAAGGTGGGGGCTGAGGAGGGGTTTTAAGGGCAACAGCTGCTTGGTGTAAGGTATAAGAAAGCAGTTCAATTTTTTAATGACCAGTTTGGCAGTATAGTGCATATGGCTGGCTATCAATCCAGATATAGGGATTATGTATTTTTGTCTGCCAAGAGCATTTCCTCCTGCTGAAAAAGACTCCCCCCCCCATTTAAGCAATCCTATCCTATATAATCTATCTATACTAATAAAAGGGTAATATGCTAATTAGACCGGGTTGACTGGCCATCTTCCGGACGTCCATCTTCCTTCCGGACAAAGCCATGGTAGTGGGGGCAGAGGCAGAGGCAGTTAGGGGCAATCAGGCTTGCAGGGGAGGGCAGTTGGGGCTACCAGGTCAGCAGATGAAGGCAGTTGGGGGAGAGATCAGGATGGCAGGGGAGGGCAGTTGGGGGCAAGATCAAGCCGGTAGGGGAGGGCAGTTAAGGGTGATCAGGCAGGCAGGCAGGTGAGCGGTTAGGAGCCAGCAGTCCCAGATTGTGAGCAGAATGTCCGACTCAACCGGCAGTCGGACATCCCCCAAGGGGTCCCCGATAGGAGAGTGTGCAGGCTGGGCTGAGGGGACCCCCCCCATGCATGAATTTCGTGCACTGGGCCACTAGTAGTATATAGTTTGTTTATAGTGGGTATGCAATACATATTGAGAGTACTGGATAGAGAAAGGGGGTAGAGATTATAATTTCCCATGATCTTTTAGGAGGTAAATCTAATGGAGGTGGGAATGAGAAAACTATGAATCTGCAAAAATCAATTTTGTTGATTAACAAAAAGGATGTAGTGTTGAGATATTATTTTGTTTTCTAAAATCATAGACTGTCAGAAACTTTGCTGTTTGAAACCATATCAGTTAGAATAGAATAGCCCATTTTACAAAGAGGATCTTGGAGAGAACTCGAATTACTAATTCATGTTCAGAGCTATAGATAAGGAGTTTCTAAATAAAATATGCTAAATTTATCTTAACTTTGTAGTTTCCAAGGAAACAGAACCTTGAGTCCACTTTGCAGTCCAGACAGGATGCAAACCTCTTTCATCAAGCCCTTGCTTCACTTTGAACAAATAAAAGCTCAGTTTCATTTAAATTTTACCTAAACTTCACCCTTTCCATGAATCCTACAATAACCCTGCCTCTGTCTTTGTTTGATGAGAGTCATTACACAGTTGCTTTGAAGTGCCTTCCTTTGTTGTAGCAAGAAAATAAACCTATTTTGTTTCCATTTGCATGAAAATGCTGGGATAGCAATACTTACATTAGACAAAATACACTTTAAAACAAACACTCTAACAAGAGACAAAGAAGGACCCAGTAATTCCACTACTGGGTATTTATACATAGAAACCCAAAACACTAATTTGAAAAGACATAAACATCTCTATGTTTATTTCAGCATTATTTACTATAGCTAAGATATGGAAGCAATTTAAGTGTCCATCCATAGAGGCAAGGATAAAGAAGATGGTTTATATATACAATATCCATATTACTGAGCCATAAAAAATAATGCCATTTTGCCATTTTGCCATGGATGGCCCTTGAGAGTATTATGCTAAGTGAAATAAGTCAGACAGAGAAAAATAAATACCATATGATTTCACTTATACAGAAGGTCCTCAGGTTACGTGGGAGATCCATTCCTATAGCATGACGTAACACGATTTTCGCCGTAAGACAGAACCCACCTACATAAGCACCTACGTCACTCACGTGGAGCACAAACACAGTAGTAATGAAGTGAAACAGTAAAAAAAATTTAAAAGATAACAATTTGTGACCTTTATGTGTGGTAAATAAATACTAAAAAACATAAAGCACATATGTACATATGTCAAAATGACGGAACTTTTTTTTTTTAATAAATAAGTGGGAGATGGTGACGTTACCACGAAACGACATACCTTGAGTGCGATGTAACCCGAGGACTGCCTGTATGTGGAATTACAAAAAAAAAAAAAGAACAAAAGAAACGAATAAGCAAAACAGAAACAAACTCATAGATACAGAGAACATTTTGATAGTTACTAGATAGGAGGGGAGTTTGGGGGATGGATGAAAAAGGTGAAGGGATTTGATACTTAAATTGCCAGTTATAAAAACAGTCCTGGGCTATAAAGTACAGCATAGGGCAGCAGTCGCCAACTGGTGGTCCGTGGACCACTGGTGGTCCGTGAGGTCCAAAAGGTTGGCGACCACTGGCATAGGGAATATAACCAATAATCCTATCTAATAAAAGAGTAATATGCAAATTGACCATCACTCCCACATACAAGATGGCTGCCCCCATGTGGTCAAAAATGGCTGCCCCCATGTGGACACAAGATGGCCACCACAAGATGGCCAGCAGGGGAGGGCAGTTGGGAGGGACCAGGCCTGCAAGGGAGGGCAGTTAGGGGCGATCAAGCCTGCAGGGGGGGGGCAGTTAGGGGTGATCAGGCTGGCAGAGGAGGGAAGTTGGGGGCAACCGGGCCTGCAGGGAAGGGCAGTTGGGGGTGACCAGGCCTGCAGGGGAGGGCAGTTAGGGGCAATCAGGCTGGCAGGCAGAAGCGGTTAGGGGCAATCAGGAAGGCAGGCAGGTGAGCAGTTGGGAGCCAGCAGTCCTGGATTGTAAGAGGGATGTCCGACTGCCCGTTTAGGCCTGATCCTCTAGGGGTCCCAGTTTGGAGAGGGTGCAGGCTGGGCTGAGGGACACACCCACCCCGTGCACGAATTTCATGCACCGGCCCTCTAGTATTGTAATAACTATGTATCATGTTAGATGGGTACTAGAACTATCAGGGTGATCACTTCGTAAGTTATATAAATGTCTCATTACTATGTTGTATACCTGAAACTAACATAATACTGTATGTCAACTGCAATTGGAAAAAATTTTTTAACGAAAAGAAAATAAACCTATTTTGTTAGATTATAAGTTTGTCCTATGGCCTTTATCAGATTGGCTTCATCAAATCTTAATACTTTAGATCATGGTTTTAGGGGGAAAGGAGACTATTTTTCTCCATCTGCTCAATAGTATTTGTTTTAAAGATTATTGATCTTTGCTTAATAATCTTTGTTTCAAATACTCTTTGTTTCAAAATATGTACACTGCCTCTAATGGAGATTAATTGATGTAAACTAGATATTTAGGTTAATTGCTCAGTATAGAAGCATGCATACTGGAGTGCTATATCTTTGTCATTCCAATGCTAAGGGAATGTAAAAATTTAGAAATTTTCCTACTGCCACAGGGTAGAGATTTTTGTCTCTTTTGTACAGTGATGTTTCCCAAGCATCCAACAATGGCTGGCATGTATTTTGTTCTTAATGTGTATTTATTGAAACACACACACACACACACACACACACACACACACTAAAAGGTTTGCTGTAAAGGGCTAGAGGGACTATAGTAAACATACACTTTCAGTCTCAAAGAAACAAAATAGAGGCAGTTGTTTATATCACCTTGTTTGTTCTTACCTTTTATAACCTGGTATAACACTGCCTTCTGCATTATAATAATCTTTAATTACTTTTTGTTACTTACAATATATAATCAAATTCTCAGCTAGCTATTAAAAGAACTACACACTCTAACTCCATCAATCTTTTACGTTGCTATCCTGTTATTCCCTTACCAGGGACAAGAAACATCTTTTGAAATTCTAACTTACGGTGACTGCAATTGCTCCTCAGATATTCAGGTGCTTCCCTGACATAGACCTGTCCCTGTGGAGCCCAATGACTAGTTTTGGTGGATGTGCAGTGAACAAAGTGACATGGGTCACTCCCAGCTTAAGGAAGTTAGAAGCTGTTGTGCCTCCTCCTCTTTTTTTCTCTAAGCGATATAGCCATGTTGTAAATGAATAATTCCAAGGTAGTTGATGAGATTGCCTACATCGGAATTTATATAAGGTGCATGAGGGACAAACAAAGCTCTAATGTGCTAATGCATTGGGATTGTTTGTGTTATAGCAGTTTGCATTATTTACTCTGCATGATACAGCATTTATATTCAAGCTGTTTCTCCAATCTGGGGTGCCTATCTTTCTACCTCTCCATCAGAAGCTTTTCTATTTCTCAGGGTCCAAAAATAGCTCCACCAATTTTGAGAAACCTGTCTCATCGCTCCAAATCAAAGGGGAAGATTGATCTGTTTTTCCCTTAGATGGCCATTTCAACACTTAGAATTAACTGTTAGTGGACTAGTGAGGATGGTCTGTTGTTTACCTCTTTCAGTGTAGTTGTAATTTGTCCCCTAGCTTCATTATGAGTTTCTGCATTTTTCACTGCCTTGTGACCCCCAAAGACCTAGGACAAAACGTTTGCAGGCTTCTCCTGGTGATTAATTGCATGATAGATTTTTATCTTCTGAACATTCTAACAATGACACTTTTATTGGAAATGTCCAAGATGTTGAGGCAGGTAGATATTTTTATCAATTTTCGAATAAGACTTGTTTCTTTCTAATATTTTTATTCCAATTTGAGGAAATTGAAATTGACACAAGGGATTGTGCTAAATGGTTGCAAATGACATTAGCCACTGCTATTAGCCATTGGTAATTTAAATGATAATCTAAATGGTAGTCAGAGGGAAACTGCATATTTTCAGTGGAACTCAAGATCCCTCTCCTTGACCATGAAGATATCGGTATGTGATGGGGCCATCCTCTTTCCTTTGTTATGGATAGACAAACCTCTTCTTGGCACTCAGTCCGTCCATTTTTCCCCTAACCATTTTCACCTCAGATGTGTGTTTTTTTAAAGTTCCCTTCCAAATAGATCAGAATTTTCATAGCTCACTCACCAGCAAGCCTCCTGTCTAGTCTTTGAAGAAATAACACGTTCAAAAGGAATATGGGTGCTCTTTTCCAGAACTTGAGTGCACTCCTTGTGTATAAAACACTGAAGGGTAAGGCCATGTCTTACTTCCACCCGTTATACCCATTATATCCCCTTTCTCCCCCCATAATGACACAGACAAAACATGGATGGAAATCTGTGGTAGACCTTTCAGGGTCAATAATGAGCTTCTCCCTGAAAACAGGAATCTTTTCCAAATTGAATTGTAGAGACTAAGTTAACTGGAGTTTATTTCATTTTATACCCTTTTTTTGAAAAGTCAGGTGTAAGCCAAACTTTATTTGAAATGCCCTAGGGCAGTGATCGGCAAACTGCGGCTTGCAAGCCACATGCAGCTAGAGAGCCGCGTTTTGCTGCTCTGTTGACTAATGAGTTTGCTGACCACTGCCTTAGGGAAAAACACTTAAAAAGATTTTTTAAAAATATATTTTATTGATTTTTTACAGAGCGGAAGGGAGAGAGATAGAGAGCTAGAAACATCGATGAGAGAGAAACATCGATCAGCCGCCTCCTGCACAGCCCCCACTGGGGATGCTCCCGCAACCAAGGTACATGCCCTTGACCGGAATTGAACCTGGGACCCCTCAGTTTGCAGGCCAATGCTCCATCCACTAATCCAAACCAGTTAGGGCTTAAAAAAGATTTTAATAATGTACTAATGTCTTTAACCTGAAATCAAAACTTTTGGGTAAGGGTAATGCCTTAGCAGTGGTCAGCAAACTCATTAGTCAACAGAGCCAAATATCAACAGTACAACGATTGAAATTTCTTTTGAGAGCCAAATTTTTTAAACTTAAACTTCTTCTAACACCACTTCTTCAAAATAGACTCGCCCAGGCCGTGGTATTTTGTGGAAGAGCCACACTCAAGGGGCCAAAGAACCGCATGTGGCTCGCGAGCCGAAGTTTGCTGACCACGGCCCTAGGGAAGCTGGCTGTGTAAACAGACCCCGGGTTAATGCTTTTGTAGTTTAAATAATCAGCATTGCATCAATTTGGAACTTTATAAATTAGCTTCTGAAAGAAAGGACTTACCTACAGTGAATTATCAAGAGTTTCATGACAATTGCATTTCTTTGTTGTACCTATTTTTCTTATTCATGGGCTGACATAAAATACATACCCTCCCTCTTTCTTCGTTTTCTTAATTTCTGTGTCAGCCTCTATAGAACTTACTCTCCAATGGATCCTCCTCAGGTTTTCCTAATTTTTTAATAGCTCCACCAATCATATTTTATTACAAAGTTTGTCACAGTGTTTTGATAATGATATTGCACCATTGGGAGAAATTCTGCCTTGTTAAATAAACTACAAAACACTTTTAAATATAAGGCATGGATCCAACCCTAGCCATGCTATTCGACTCCAAATTATTGCTTTTAAATAATTTTGCATTAAGAAAGAAGCAAAATTAAGTAGGGGATTGCTTTCACCATGAGCATGTTATCACACTCATATTGTATCCATACATTGTAATTCTGTACTAAATTTGACATAAACTTCAGCTCCCACAGAGCAATTTGAGGGAGAATTGTCATTTCAGGTAGAACCTATATTCTGAACCTCTTGTCTTATTTGAATAGATCAGTTAAATAATGTTAACAGATTCCTAAACGCACCGTAGGAGAGATAAAGCAAACATCTACATTTCTTAGAAAAATGCCAGGTTTATTGTAAACTCTCATTTAATATGTAAAGATTGACAGAATAAATGAACCTGCTTGAGATCAACACCTATTAAGAGACAACAGCATCTGGGCTTAGGACTCTCTGGGTAAGTCCTTTCCAGTGCACTCACTATCTCGAAGCTCCAGTCTCAAGAACTACAAATGGTCCATTTTGTATCTTATAGGCTTAATGAAAATTTTATTTTCTTTATGATTATTTTGACTGCATTAAGTAGAAATTGACAATAATATAAAGAGAGACTAAAATGTACACTTTGGGCATAACATGAGAGACAGCTATGAATTCTGCTAGTGACTCATCTGTTTTAAACAATCAAAAGGAAAGAGCTTCTATGTAAGAAAAAATTTGAAGCAAAGATCCATTTATTTTAGCCTCCAGATAGTACTATAAAAGACAGTACAGCTTGAGTAAAGTAGATGACTAAGAGGACTTGGGACCTATGCTTTCTTGCTATTTTAAGGAAGCATTTAAATAGAGATTCTATTATTAAACTGGATTCTGATGAAATCAACAGCAATTTATCCAACACATATAGAGAACCCAAGAAATAAAAATATTTCATTTTGAGGAGCACCAGCTGTGAAAATGGTATAAAACTAAGGAAATTCCAAATAAAAGCTTTAACTGGCCAGCTGGCTCACAGAGTTGCTCTGCGCAGATGTGTTGTTCAGCACACACTTAGCAATTGTCAGCTATTACTACTCTTAAAGGAGAGAAAATATAAAGAGATGGTCCTTCTTGTTTTCCATGTCGGCCTCCATAGAACTTTCTCTCCAATGGACCCTCCTCTGTAATTGTCTTATCACACCTGGAGCCTTTCATTTTGCCTCATTCAACCAAATTTCTTGTCATCCTATATCCCCCAGTAGATTGTGAGCTAATTAGATGTAAAAAAGATAGCATTTCTTTTTGTTCTCACCACAGAACCCATCATGGTGCCTTACATGGAGTATTTAATGCAGGGAAAAGAAGAAAGGGAAGGATGTAGAAAGCAAGCAAGAAATTATATTTTCAAATAATGACTTACATGTATGAGTTTTTGGCATATTCCAAGTTCTTCACAAAAACTGTCTTATTGAATTCTAATAATAATTCTGTAATGTTGGCATAATTAGCTCTAATCTGTGGATGAGGAAGTTGAGACTTGGAGAGGATAATTTAAAATATCAGTCAGTAAGTTGCATGATTTAACTCCAAGATTCTAAGTTTCATCCAGTATTCAATGATACCTCTAAGGAAAGGAAGAGAGAAAGGAAGGGTGAAGTAGGAAAGAAAGGCAAAGAGAAAACTTTGAAGGAAGGACAATGGGAAGAAAATAAGAAGTTAAGGAAGCAGGAATGAGGGGAGGGATTTGTTTTGAACCTGGTCAGTAATTAGGAATATGCTTTTACTTACAACAAGCTATTGCAGTTTCTATTTATATTTTTTGCATGTGGACATGTAAAGTCTCAGATACTATTGAAAGTATAGGGTATAGGTGAGCTCTTATAACACAGCTTTGAAGAAATTCCATTCCATTGAGTTTTGTGGCATGTTTTTCTCTGGGAGAGAAGATGACATACATATAAATAATTAGAGCTAATCCCAAAACTGCCATCTTAACCAGGCTGGGACTGAGGCCATCAAGAGAGGGTTACAAATTAATTGCCTTTAACCAACAAAAAGGTTTAAACCAGGATGTTGGCCTATTTCATGGTTTAACAGTAGTGTCGTTCTATTGAATTTCTGGTAGAGAGGCAGAGCAATGCCCAAGTTCATTAACAGAACCTGAAAATTCCGATTTCACATTGTTCCCTGTCATAAAATGATGTATTGTTTTAATTTTCAGCACAACATTTAATATATTAAGAAATGTTATTCACAAAGACCCCATGTAGGGTTTTGTTCTGTTAATCTAAAAATAAGAAGCCAAAGTGAGAGGTAACAAGCATTTATTCGAGATCACAAGAATTACAATCAGGGGGGCATAGATTCAATCAGAAACCCAAATTGTGTCCCAATTACAGGGTGAAGGCAAGGTTGTTTTGTTGTTCTTATTGTTGTTTTTTAAGAAAAGGAAGGGAAATAATTACATGAATAGAAGGAGGGAATTTATGTTGGTGTTAACAAACTGAGTTACTATTTAGCTATATGTGGCTGGTTACTGATTCTATCTTCAGAAAGAATGTCCATCTTGTGGTCAGGAAGTCTGCTTTCCTGTTAGTTTTACAAGCAGTTGTTTTTAAGAATGTTGGGTTGGTTCAGTCCAAAGGTGATTTTGCCTAGTTCAAACATTCCAGAGGTTCAAGGAGCAAGATGTGTAAGCAGTTCTTCTGGTTGGCTGCTGTGGCTCTATTTTAACCCTCAAGATCTGTGAAGTGTTATACTCTGGTATAAAAGAAACAGACAAGTTAACGAGACTATTTCAAATGTACACATTGAATGATGAATGAAGCACAAAGGATGTTTCAAAAAATCATGAGTTGGGTCAGGAGCTTGGAGTGAAGGAATCTCTAAGAATAAAAGAAATTACAATATGGAATGATAGCTGTGGGCAGACCTCTGCTGTCAGCCCTATGGTGGAACTGACATAAGGTAAAGGTGACATAGGATGTGAAAGAGTGTCTGCTGGTAATGAGAGAATGGTTATCATTGGCTTTTTAACACTTGTTAGGGTATTGCACTTCCCAAATGCTGAAGGAATTACGTTCAAAGGTACACATTTTTTAAATTAATAATATTTGAATTTAAAACATTCTAAAAATCATTTTAGTATGTGCTTTGGAAAACAAAATTCAAATGAAATATCTTCACCATTCACCTAGTAAAGGTCTCATGTCAGATTTCCTCATGATCTTAAGCTTTAATTATTAGTTTTTGACAGAAAGATTATGAGATCTTAGAACTTTTTTTAAAAAAATATATTTTATTGATTTTTTCAGAGAGGAAGGGAGAGGGATAGAGAGTTATAAAAATTGATCAGCTGCCTCTTGCACACCTCCTACTGGGGATGTGCCCGCAACCAAGGTACATGCCCTTAACCAGAATTGAACCTGGAACCCTTCAGTCTGAAGGCCGATGCTCTATCCACTGAGCCAAACCGGTTAGGGCAAGATCTTAGAACTTTTTAAAACCAAATCTTTTCTGATGGTTTTTGAAAATAGGAGGATAAATGTCAGAAAAGCTACAGCTTGGTATTACATAATATAGTTGTATTACATAATATAGTGTATTATACTATTTGCATTGAAGAATAATATAATTTTAAAGAAAAGTCCATGCTAATTTACAATAGAATAAAGTTTTTATTGCAAAAGATAAAAGAAATATTAAATTCAGGGAGAGAAACATCTCAGAAACATTAAAATGTTACACTTTGTACTATATACATTTATTTGGTTGAGGAAATCTTTTCAGAGGATTGGGATTTGAATTGTGAAGGAATTTTTTAAAATGAAAATAAATGCAAAGAAGCAAAATAGAAAACTGCTGGTCATAGCCAAAATAAATAGACTGGTGACAGGACCAGCATAGTGATTATGTAGAACAGGCTCAGAGATCCAAACCTCCTGATTCAAGTATAGCCTCTGCCATTTGTATGACTTTGGGCAAGTTACTTAGCCTCTCTGTTCCTTTTCACTTTCTTCATCTGTAAAATGGGGATAATAATAGTATCCATTTCATATTATGGTGTGAGGATTAAATGAAATGTATGTGTTACATAAGAGAGTGCTTGACACAAAATCTATAATAATAGAAGTGTAATATGCTAATTAGACTGGACAGCTGAACGGCCTTCCAGCGACCTTCCAGATGAAGCCAGGGCTGCGAGGGCCGAGCCCCTTGCACAAATTTTGTGCATCGGGCCTCTAGTATGTTCTATAAAAGCACTTATTATTACTGTTATGAGAGGTGTTGAGGATTAGGTTGGCACCCTAATCCTCATACTGCGAGATCACTGGGAAACCAAAGAAGAGAGTGAGGAGGTAATAAGAGCAAACATTAATTACACCTCTGTTGTGGGAGAGGAAGATGATGAGGTTCACAAGCAAATTTAAGCCCTACTTTATTCCACACGCACACACACACACACACACACACACACACACACACACACTGTTTTTATTTAAAGACACAAAGGAAAAAGAAAAAAATGTATTAATAACATTTTTAAAATAGTCATTTAAAAAAGATTATAAATATCTCATAGGAAGAGAAGAATTTGAAAGTAAGTTCAAGGTCTCTAATAGAGAACAAGATTGTATGTATTTTCATAACTTGTAGATATCAATGAAGTTTTATTTTTCTATAGATTTTGACATAAGGTTTACCCATTGGGCATCAAGTTATTTGCTTCTATTTTAGTTTTTATTTTCACTCTTCACAGTTGTTATCTACCTAAAAGGTAGACTTCCCAGAAGATTACTTTCAGGCCCACAGTTTGATACGTGAACATTTTCTCTACTTTCATAAAAATAATTGGATACAAATTGTTATCACAAATTTAAGAAGTATGTGGAACAGAGTGGAGAAAAGGAGAAAGAACAAAGGATTGAAGGAGATGAGAGCTGACTTTAGAAGAAATGATTGAATATGCACATTATACAATAGAAATGGTTTTCTCAACCTCTGAGGATATTTCAAGTGAATCCAGAATAGCAGAGACTAAAAATAGGTTTGAACGTTAACAGGCCACTGGACAAAATAAATACTTAGGATATCAATTAAAGCAGCAAGAGAATGAATTATGCCTTGAAATTTAAGCGAGTGAAATTTGCCTTGAATGAAAGGCTCAGAAGGTAATTAAAATGAAATTAAAGCCTCTGTTTGTATAGGAGTAGTGGCCTTTATTATTTCTGAAAATGTTAGAGAGTAGTTTAAATAAATAGCTTGATTTGAGATTTAATTTAGTTTTAGTATGACCTTTGTTAGAGCCATCTCTGAAATAGCAACATACGAAGGGAGAAGCCTTTACATGGGCACAGCATAGAATTATCAAAGAGGAGGGAGGCATGGGAAACAAGTTTACCGTAGGTGGAGAGGGGCAGCAGTGGGGCCGAGAGGGGAGGAAGGGCCTAGCCAAGTACTACCCCTACCTAAAAGTAGACAAACTACAATCCTTGTGAAGCCTTGACTTTGCTTCTTTTCCTTAGACTTTGTCATACCCATGTTCTCTGGCTAGTTTAATGCTAGGGAGAGTAATATTAATCAACTGATTCCTAGCAACTACCTTTTTTGGAGTTCAAAGAGGATCTTTAATTTCTGTTTGCTTTAGAACTAAAACAGCAAGTGGATTGTCCTTAAAAATGACATTGAGAAAGAAAAGCTATGTGGAAAGGCAGGACTGTTATGTTCTTGAAAAGCCCACCCACCAATGTTTTCAAGACTATTGCTAATGTAAGAAGACTGAAGAGAGTCAATTGAAGTCAATTAGATATTAAAGTTTAAAAATGTAAATCATAGTTCTCCACCTAGATCAGTAAAATAGCTGATGTCCAATGTTTGAAATAGTAATGAATTTTTAAAAGCTCTTGGCTTGAAGCAATAAAAAAGAAGGATATCTTACTCTTTGAAACAGCATGGAGGGACCTGGAGAGCGATATGCTAAGCGAAATGTGTCAGAGAAAGACACGTATCACCTGATCTCACTCATATGTGAACTCCAATGAACTAAATAAACTATTAAACAAAATAGACCCAGAGAAAATAGAAGCATGAAACAGACTGTGGAATCTCAGAGGGAAGGTGAGGGTGGGACTTGTATGCATATATGCATAACCCGTGGGCATAGACAATAGTGTGGTGAAGGCCTGGGGTGGGCTAGAAGTGGTCAATGGGGGAGGAAGGGGGACATATGTAATACTTTCAACAATAAAAATAAAAAAATAAAAAAATTGAACTGCAATTTAAGACACACACACACAAACACAATAAATAAATAAATAAAAACTCTTTCTTGAAATTTCAATTTTGAGGTTGAGGTAAATTTTAGAGTGAAGAAACATATATTTGAGGATATGATATTTCATTTGTTTTTCATGTGTACCAGGTCAAAAGACATGAGGACTGTATTTAAAAGGAACAGAAGATAATTACACATTTTCTGACACTTTTTTTTTCTCAATCAGTATAATTCTTTGTATTCTACAGTCTGAGTTATATGATTAATTTTTATAACTGACCCAATTTTTTCAAAGACTTAATTTTATCATTCACATCTCTAAGTATGGACAGAGTAGGCAGCTTCTAGCTAATGCTATGTGAAGGGTGCACAAGGCTTTGTTCTTCCCTAATATCTTACCCACAAGTCTTCAAAGCGAATGTGTGCTTACCTGTCCATACTAAACTTTTGACCATTTGAATATTTTCTATGTGTTTGTCAATACAAATAATGGTGTCTTGCCACTTTAAAAATGCATATGCATTTCATGTGGAAGAATGGCCTTGACTTTGATGAAGGTATTTCCTATTAGAAAATAAACACTTTTTATGCATCATTTTATTTCATCTTGGAAGAAATAAGCTAACTCTAAGAGAACTGGTAATATAAATCTTACTGGATGAGAGAAGGTGGGGAGGACAATATGTAGTGGAACAAATAGAATAAGCTCAAGGGGAATCCCTAGTGAGAGCTCTGGTTGGAGCATTTGGTGTGGTAAATGTACAATTGATTGCTTTTCATAGTGCATTCTTATATATGAAATCTGAGGGGGGAAGACTAATGATAGAGTGGTTATAAAAACAGTTAATGAACAATAATATATGGTAAGTTCTCTCTTAGGGATTACATGCTTAAAGATGAATAATATGTGATCCTTGATCTTAAGAAGTTTATCCATTGGATAGTCAGATGCTCTTTAAAAAAATACCTACACACAAAATGTGAAAAGTGTGATGTGAGCACAATTCCAAGTAATGTTAGAAGAGAGCTCATTCATTGTGTTTAGGGCAATCCAGGAGGTCTTCACAGAGAAAGTACTCTTTTAGCAGAATCTTAAATGTAGATAGCAGTTTACCAGGCAGAGAAGAAAGAAGGAAATTCCTGGTAGGGACATGGAAAGAAAAATCAGAAGGTATTCAGTAAATAATGGATTATTCTGTATGATAGAAAGTAGAGTTTATAAATAAGACGAGTTGTAGCAAAAGGATTAAAGGAAACAGGGCTTGGCACTTACACAGGACTAGGAATAGTGCCTGTTCCCATAATACAGACTAGAAACACTCAAGTTCATGGGACATTGACACGAGTACACAGAAGGGACCTGCCTCAGTAGAGGGGAATAATTAGCCATGGACTAATCACTTCTCTGGTTCCAATGAACAAATCTTACTGTAAAAGCAAGTTCCAAAAGAATGGAACTAGTTCCAAGTAAACTTAACTGTTCATAGAACAAACTCAAGATTATTTATAGAAATATAAAAATATCCAGTGCCAAACAAGGTAAAATTCAGAATGTCTGGCATCTAATCTATAATAATAAAAGCATAATATTCTAATTAGACCAGACAGACGAACAGCAGAATGACCATCCAAATGACCTTCCGGACGAAGTGGGGCGCTGTGGCTGTGAGGGCTGAGGCAGCCACCGTGGCTGTGAGGGCCGAGCCTCCTACATGAATTTCGTGCAGCAGGCCTTTAGTTAAAAATAACCATGCATGCAAACAAGAAGGAAAATACTTTTCATATTGCAGAGGTACATTGATAAGTCAAACCTAGACCAGAGTGACAGAGATTTTAGAATTAGCAGACTATGACATTAAAAATTATAAACATAACCCATATTTCCAAAATTTAAGTAGAGATATGGAATATATGAAAAATATCCAAGTTGTACTTTTAAGGATGTCACTACAATGTCTGAGATGTAAAATACACTGGATGGGATTGGTAGCCGATTAGATATTGCAGAATAAATGATTAGTGAACTTAAAAGGTTAAATTATCCCAAATGAAACACAGAGAGAGCAGGGAAGGCATTAATTTCCTATGGCTACTTTAATAAGTTACCATAGCTTGATGGCTTAAAAACAATGAAAAGTGTATTTTCTCGCAGTTATGGAGGTCAGAAGTAAAAAATCAGCTTCACACAAATAAAATTAAATTGTAAATAATTAACAGAAAGATATATATAAGAAAACTCAAACCAGTATTTCTCATGAATGAGAATATGAATTTCTAAAGAATGCTTTTGCAAATTAAGTATATCAATATATTAAAGAATACATCACTGTGAACCCTAGGATTTATACAAGGAATAAAAGATTTCTTTAACATTTGAAAATTAATCAAGTTAATTTATTATAATAACAAACTAAAAAAGAAAAACTATGTGAAAATCTTAATAGAAAAAGCATTAAAAATCTATTATTCATTCTTAAAAAAAATCTCACCAAATTGGAGTATAAGAGAACTTGCTTAAACTGATAGAGAGCATATTTTGAACATCTATAAATAACATGATAGTACAAGGTGAAAGCATAGATGATTTATCCCTAAGATCAAGTACAAGACAGGGATGCCCCCTCTAACCACTCATTCAGTATTTTATTAGAAGTTCTAGGTGGCAATAAAGGCAGAAAAAGAAAACACATTTAAATGGGAGAGTGATAGGTAAAATTGTCTTTATTTAGAGATGACATGATTATCTATGACACAAATCTGAGGGAATATTTTTTAAAAAGCTTCTAGAGCCAATGGGTGAGTTTACCAAAGTGGCAAGATATAAGTGTAAAACTGAGTGTGAAATACTTAGAGATGAATTTGAAGAAAGAGCAAAAATCTTGTATAATAAAAGTTACAAAAGTTTCTGAAGAAATTGAAAGAGATACTGGGTTCAGGATTCAGAAAATGTATTATTATTACAAACTAGTGGCCCAGTGCATGAAATTTGTGCACAGGGGCGGGTGTTCCTCAGCCCGGCCTGCACCCTCTCCAATCTGGGAACACTCAAAGGATGTCCTACTGCGGGTTTACAGGGATCGGGCCTAAACTGGCAGTCGGACATCACTCTCACAATCTGGGACTGCTGGCTCCAGCCACTCACCTGCTTGCCTGCCTGCCTGATTATCCCTAACCACTCTGCCTGCTGGCCTGCTGGCCTGCTTGCCCCCAACTGCCCCCCACCGTTGGCCTGCTTGCCCCCAAATGCCCCTTCTGCCAGCCTGACCACCCCCAACTGCCCCCCGTGCCAGCCTGCTCACCCCCAACTGCGCCCCCCTGCTGGCCTGCTTGCCCCCACCTCCCCTCCCCACTGGCCTGCTCGCCCCCAACTGCCCCCCTGCTGCCTGTTCACTCCAAACTGCCCCCCTCCCCGCTCTGTCCTGATCACCTCCAACTGACCCCCACTGATGGCCTGCTCACCCCCAACTGGTCCCCCTGCTGGTCTGCTTACCCCCAATGTCCCCACCCCCCACCAGCCTGATCACCCACAACTGCCATCCCATCCTGGACTGATCACCCCCCAGCAACCCAAGCTCCCAGCCCCTCCTTTTTTTCTTTTCTTTTTTTTTTTTTTCAGCACCTCCTTGAGTGGAGGCCAGGGACTGCTGGAAGCAGGTATCTGGGATTTATTTATCTTCTATAATTGAAACTTTGTAGCCTTGAGCGGAGGCCAGGGCCGGCCAGGGCGGATGGGAAGCTTGGCTTCCTCCATCACCGGGGCAACCCAAGCCTCCTGCTTGCTCCAGCTCCATGGCTGCTGCCATCTTGGTTGGGCTAATTTGCATACTCACTCCTGATTGGCTGGTGGGCGTGGCTTGTGGGTGTAGCGGAGGTACAGTCAATTTGCATGTTTCTCTTTTATTAGTGTAGATACAAATCTCCCCAAATGGATCTATAGATTTAAAACTATTTCAATCAAAAACACATCATTAGATATTAAGAAATGCAATTAAAATAACAAGTGTTATCATTACAAACCTAATTGTCTAAAATTAAAAAGATTGACCATATGAAATGTCCAGGAGTGAAGCAACTGGAGCTCTTTTACACTCTGTGCTCAAACAGTGCAATCACTTTGGAAACTGTCAGTTTCTTAAAAAATTAAATGCACACAATCCAGTTGTTTCACTGCTAAAAGCATGTTTATACAAAAACTTATACTTAATGCTATAACTGCTTCGTTTTTAATAGTAAAAAACTGGAGACATCCCAAATGTACATAAAGAAGTGAATGGATAGCCCTAACCGGTCTGGCTCAGTGGATAGAGCATTGGCCTGCAGACTGAAAGGTCCCAGGTTCGATTCTGGTCAAGGGCATGTACCTTGGTTACGGGCACATCTCCAGTAGGAGGTGTGCAGGAGGCAGCTGAACAATGTTTCTCTCTCATTGATGTTTCTAACTCTCTATCCCTCTCCCTTCCTATCTGTAAAAAATAAAATATATTTAAAAAAAAGTGAATGGATAACCAACTGTGATATAACACATAGTTGAATAGTACTCAGCAAGTGAACTCTTGATACATGCTGCAACATAGATCTCAAAATACTTACGTTGAGTGAAAGAAGGTGATATTTGAAAAAAGCACATAATTTATGATTGCATTTTTGTAAAATTTTAGGGCATGCAAACTAATACAGTATTTAGGAACTGAGAGCAGTTCAGTGGTTGCTTGGGGATAGTAGGGCCAAGGGGTGAAATGGATGGATTACTAAAGAGTAAAAGGAAATTTTGTATGGTAATAGATATGCTCATTATGTTGATTGTGAGCATGGTCTCATGGTTTACATATGTTAAAACTTATCACATTGTACACACTAAAAATACAGTTAGTTGTATGTTAATTACTTAACTTAGTAATACTGCTTCTTTTTTTTTTTTTTTAAAAAAAAAGATCCTTTTGGGGTGGAAAAAATAATTACACTTAAAAATCTGAAGTAAGCCTTTGCTTTTTAAAGACATTGACACATATAGATTTGTAAACATTTTTAGAATTATAAATGCATAAAAATACAAAGAAACTCTTTTATTCAGAGACTTAATTTTTTGCTAACACTGCACCTGAAACACAAATACACCATTTAAAAATGAAACAAAGTAGAGGTGAAAAATAGAGGTCAGGAATGCAAGGCATGCTAATTCAAAATGTAATCTTGACATTTAGTTGAGATAAATATCTTTCCTTCTGCATTTGTACAGAATTGAAAATTGACTAGGACATTAGTGAGAACACCCAAAGACTATTTACTGGTGCTGAAATGTAAAAGTGAAGTGGCAAGGGATCCATGATTTATGAATATAGCTTGGTTCAGTCAAAGGAGAAGTGAATTTTAATATCTCAAGCATATACCTTGCTAAATAATTTCTCATTGTA
Organism: Plecotus auritus; assembly: GCF_963455305.1. NCBI lineage: Eukaryota > Metazoa > Chordata > Mammalia > Chiroptera > Vespertilionidae > Plecotus > Plecotus auritus. The sequence continues at coordinate 34,436,216 of NC_137783.1, read as the reverse complement.
AAATTGACTGCATGAGCTGAAAATTGGCCAAAAAGAAATGTAGAACTGGTATCCAGGAAAAGCTAAGAGGGCAATTAGCCCTCTCCTTGTCAGTGTTTAAGATTATTTGCTAACATGCACTCACTTTTATTTGACCTGATGTGGTTTAAAAAAACTCTTATAAGTAGATTTTCATCCAATATCTTTCAGTCACTTTCTTCAAGAATCTGCCCTTTACATTTACAGTCTTTGAGGTCAATAAAATCATGATCTTAAGTATATATAGTTCTTAATTTTATATAATCAACCTTATTCACTGATGATTTTAAATCTGTTTTGGCATTTATACTTTCCTGATATCATCTACTCAATCAAACATCATTATCTAGGCTCCCAAGATCTTCAATTTTTCCCTTTGGCTACCTTCCTTTGGCTATTTCTCTGGTAATTTACACTCTTATTTGTGTGTGTGTGTGTGTGTGTGTGTTCTCTCTCTTTCCTGGTAAAATTAAACATGGTTAATGTTGAATAGTAAATTGACTTCTTGTTGGCAGCTTAATAAAAATACTTACTAGGAGAAGGTAAGATGAATAAAAGTGAGGTTAAATTTCCTCTGCCATTCAATTATTTGCAGCTTGCCTTTTACCTGAATTTGTGATTAGTCTTCATTTTAGTGACTGTGCATATTTCTCTTTTCGTCATTTCTTTATATTAATTAATAGGTCTTTCTTTTAAAACTTTCTGCATTTCACTTAGAGACCAAGATCCCATCACAAACAAATTTGTATTTGCTTCTTAAGTGACAGCATAGTTATTCTGTTGTGCTTTTGCTGTGTGTGAACTACAAATGTGGGCATTGGTTTAGGGGCAGGGTGAGGAAGGACATGGTAAATATTGTTAGTGAAATACAGATTTATTGATTAGTTTCATCAGCAGAATACCAGCTGTATCTACCTTAGATGGGGTGAAATATTATTCAGGAGTGCTGGTAACTATGTTATTGCCATAATGAAGCAAGGGCTAAAATGAATCAGTCTTTTTTGAAATGATTTTTGATTGTGCAAGTGTTCCCAGTAGTTGGGAGGACCAGCTGCAGAGAGCACAGGTGGGGGGTACAGTTAAGAATTATCTACATATTTTAGGTTCTGGCAGCACCTCAAGTCATTCAAGCTCACTTGTCTACATTAGGACCTGAAACAAACTTTGATTTTCAGTGTAATTAATTTGAGAGGCATATATGAGGAAATGTGTATAAAACTTTGGTATTATTATCATATTTCTATCCTTTGCCTTTGATTTTTTCTCATTTGCCAAATATGATTTCTTGGACAGGTCTTGCTTAAACAATTTTGTTGAACTGAGGTTCAACAATATAAGACAGTTCTATAAAACAAGCAGTAAATAGCCATTCCACTCATACTCTTAAAAAACCTGTAGCAAGTGCTTAAGTGATAAACTTATAATGTGTATACTAAAATAAAATTTGGTTTTGAAAAAGAAACATGAAACTAACATGCAACCTCAAAATTTTAAGGAAACAGTACTTCTCTCTTTATAATCCTAATATATAAAAACCCAGGGTCCATAACATCCAAAACAACTGAAGGCTTGCCTGACCGGAAGTCAGTGCTGGGTTGCTATGGCCGAGGGGACTGCAGATCAGGACCAAAGAGAGGCCTGGAGAGAGAAGCAGGGTCTGATCCGTAGCCTCCATGGCAGCTGTTGATCAGCCCCACCTCTCTGATCAGGCCCGTTGATAGGCCCAGTTCATATGTGACCTGTGAAGGCAGAACCTGAGGTGGGGTCTGAGGAGAGGTTTTAAGGTCAACAGCTGTTTGGTGTAAGGTGTAAGAAAGTGGTGCAATTTTTTAATAACCAGTTTGGCAGTATAGTGCATACGGCTGGCTATCAGTCCAGATATAGGGATTATGTATTTTTGTCTGCCAAGAGCATCTCTTCCTGGCATAAAAACCAACCATTCAGAACCAAATCTGGGTGAAGTGCGAGGAGCCAATGGCTGCCTAGGAGGTGGAGCTTTTGACGCTGACTGGCATAGAAACTGACCAATCAGAACCAAATCTGGGTGAAGTGCGAGGAGCCAATGGCTGCCTAGGAGACAGAGCTTTCGACGCTGACTGGCATAGAAATCGACCAATCAGAACCAAATCTGGGTGACCTGCGAGGAGCCAATGGCTGCCTAGAAGGCGGAGCTTTTGATGCTGACTGGCATAGAAACCGACCAATCAGAACCTAATCTGGGAGAACTGTGAAGGCAGAACCTAAGGTGGGGGCTGAGGAGGGGTTTTAAGGGCAACAACTGTTTGGTGTAAGGTGTAAGAAAGTGGTTCAATTTTTTAATGACCGGTTTGGCAGTATAGTGCATATGGCTGGCTATCAATCCAGATATAGGGATTATGTATTTTTGTCTGCCAAGAGCATCTCCTCCTGATGAAAAAGGTTCCCCTCTCCCCCATTTAAGCAATCCTATCCTATATAATCTATCTATATTAATAAAAGGGTAATATACTAATTAGACCGGGTCGACTGGCCATCTTCTGGATGTCTGACTTTCTTCTGGACAAAGCCATTGTGGTGGGGGCCAAGGCAGAGGCCATTAGGGGCAATCAGGCCGGCAGGGGAGGGCAGTTGGGGGCAAGATCAGGCCAGCAGGGGAGGGCAGTTGGGGGTGAGATCAGGCCAGCAGGGGAGGGCAGTTGGGGGTGAGATCAGGCTGGCAGGGGAGGGCAGTTAGGGGTGATCAGGCAGGCAGAGGCAGTTAGGGGCAATCAGGCTGGCAGGGGCAGCAATTAGGGGCAAGATCCCCAGTGGGATTGGGCTTAAACCAGTGGTCGGACATCCCCCAAGGGGTCCCCGATTGGAGAGGGTGGAGGCTGGGCTGAGGGACCCCCCCCCCCCCCCCCCCGTGCACGAATTTCGTGCACCAGGCCACTAGTAAGTAATAAGTAAGACCATTTGTGGCAAGTGAATATGAAGTGCTCTACCCTACTGGATCTCTTTCAACATTGACATTCATTTTGCCAATAAAAAAATCCTAATGAGCTAGAGCATAATTAATCACAAACTATATTAATATGAACTAAAAGTCTATACTTACTTTGTAAGGTAACTAAGGAAGTGAGGAAAATATTATGTAATTTATAATGCAAATGTGACTTCCTGTCTTTGGAGATTTAAGACATTATAGTCTATTACCTTAGGGAAATGGGTGATGGAATTTTAAAAGCAAGAGAATAAATTGACAGCCTTGTAATTTTCTGAGAGTACTTACTCCTCAAGTGGCAGCAATTATTTAAAAAGATTATTGTGAAATGTGTGCAATCTGGAGGGTACTTATGTTTTAACTGTCTGTCTATAAATATACTTTTCATCATATGTGAAGATGTTGTTTTCATCCAGCCTCAGCAGTGGTGACACACCTGCCTACCCCATCCCTTCTGGCTTTCCCAGTTCTAGAATGTCACTCAAGTCAGGAGGTTTTGGGGGATTATAACCATAGGTTGCAATACCCTTTGAAGAGAAAAAGAGGGTCCCCCAAAACTTTATCCACAAGCATCACATTTTTTTGGAGCTGGTCAACTTTTAAGTGGATTAGTGAACTGCGTACAAATTGTACAAACTCTTATTTTGCAAATTTAGAAAAAGAATTGGAATGCAGATCATAATTATACTAGAGGCCCAGTGCACAAAATTTGTGCATGGGTAGGATCCCTAGTGGCTGCCAGCTGCTGGCCGGGGCCTTCCTTCATTCCATGCCTCCCCCTGGTGGTCAGCACACATCATAGCAAGTGATCGAACTCCCAATCCTGAGGGAACACTTTGCATATCAGGCTTTTATATATATAGATTGGTCTGAGGATACTATACATCAAGTCATCACAGTGATGTAACATTTTCATACTTGAAATTATAGCCTAAGTTCCACTTTCAATTTTTCCCGTTATTTTAAAGAATAAGTCTTATGTCTACTCTATAACTTTGACAGTGAGTTTTAGCTTAAAGTAATGATGCTTTCTCTTGTGACTTGGTAGAATGTTAGAATTGCTATTTGCTGAGCCCTTATCATGTCCTAGGCATGGGAAATACAATAATATTGAAAACCACCAACTCTTTCTTACGAAGTTAGTTAATTACTTCCAGACAAAGATGGAAGTAATCAGATTCTTATCCAAATGTACCTGCTGAGATTACAGAGCTCTGTGGTTCTGCTTAGATATATTGATCCCCTTGGTCCATGCCAGGATCATCATAAGAGCTTCTGAATGGGTCAAGAGCAGGCTTCGCTGCTCTGTTAGAAGAGTTTGATGCCACCTGCCCTGTGATGACCTTGCAACCTGGAACAAGGTCAGGTCTAAGGCTTGTGAGTGAGGATGCATAAAACTTTAGCATGCTCTTCAATTCCTGGTAATTCTGAGTGCCTGCTGATGGACTCAAGTTTAATTACATAGGAAAAAGCTGTTTTATATCTTTACAGAGCTTCTCCATCACCACCTGCTTGCAGGAGGCATGGTGGTGAAGTGGAAAGAATACAGCATCTGGATTATACTAATCTCAGTTGGAGTTTTGACTGTGGAATCTGGAGGCCTTTTGGTCTTTGACCAGTCACCTAATCACTCCAAGACAATTTTCTCAATCACAGATTTATCATAATAATAATAGGGCTGTTTTGAGGGTCTTAATAAAAAAAAAATCAGCTCTGGCTGGTGTGGCTCAGTTGGTTGAGTGTCGTCCCATGCATCAAAAGGTTGCTGGTTCAATTCTTGGTCAGGGCACATTCCCTGGGTTGCAGACTCGATCACCAGTAGGGTACATGCAGGACACAACCACATTGATGTTTCTTTCTCTTTTTCCCTCTCCCTTCCCCTCTCTTTCAAATAAATAAAAACATTAAAAAACAACAACAACACAAGATGTGCTGCTCTATAAATTGAAAGGAATTTCTGAAAGGCTAGCTGCCTCAGAGCCTTTTTTAGAAAAGAATCAGTAGTGTACATCCAATACTGGTAGAAAATAGATTAATGCCCATAATTAAATATATTTTTCTACAGACCACACTGATGGAGTCAAGGTTAACTAAGAGGGAGTCTTACAATGGTTTAAACAGTAAATGACATAAAGGGTAATTGCTTCTCTTTTCAAATGTAAGAAGAAATTCTTGTATACTTTTTTTTTCTTGCATACTTTTTGAGTCAGAGTCTTAATATGATTGTATAGAAAAATAACGTGATCTTCACTATCTATATGATTAAAATTTCATTTCTTTCTATTTAGCACTACAGCACATGAAAACTGATGGATTTATTGTCAGAACATTTGGTGTGTATGATTGGGATTTTCTGACAAAATATGGAATATGTGACACTATGTGCACTTCAGAGGACCTTCGGGCAATGGAGGAATGCAGGGCTGCTGGAAGGGCAAGGCACACTTTGTTCCTGGCAGCTAAAACTGTTCTCTATCCAAAAGATATTTTTCCTTCTTGTGTGAGACATGTCCTACATATTGTGTCACAATAAGGGTTCTAAGAAATCTGCGTTTAAGTTTCAGAATTTGCCATTATTGTCAAGTCCTAAAAGCGGTATGCATTCTGACCAGTAACATCAAATTGGAGCCAATTTCCAGATACCTTATTGAAATGGAAATGTTTATTAACAGAGCAACATCCAGATCTGACATTTAAGAAATTTCAACAGGGTGCATGCACTATGAGTAAATGAATCTTTATAGCAACCTCCACTACCTCTGATTTCTTCAAGCTACCCATTTATTCTCAAATAACCACAATTTCCAGTCTGTCGTGGGCATTGATAAGTCAGATCAGTAGATGTGCTGGTCTGCAGAGGCTGACTTGGGAACAAGCTGCTTTGCACATAGGCAACCTCACGCAGCGAGCTCTAAGACAAGGAGCCTCAGGGATGGATTCATCTTTGCCCTGCGAGTAGAATAACAAGTGTGTCATTTAAAAAGAAGTTCTGTTATGAGTTAGAAAATTATGTGACTATATTAATTATTAAAACGATGAAACAATTATATTAGTAATACTTTATTGTTGCTAATAAATTTTAAAAATAGAAATTATTAAAAATTATTTTATTGAAGAACACTGGACAGTGAGAGCTGATGAGTAGTGATACTACAATAGCTGACACATTGAACTCAAACTTTATGCCATCCTCTGTCCTGAGTGTTTTATTGGCTTTATCTATAATTGTCATATAAAATATGCTATCTTTATAATATAAAATATAAAAATTGGCTTTGAGAAATTAGGTCGTTTGCCTAGGATTACTAATTCAGTAAGTGTTGTTCTGGGACTCACAATGGTTAAATTGCTTCATGACTACACTGCATTACCTCCTTCCCATCACATGCTTTCAGCTTGGGTTTTATAAGCAAAGAGAGGTGGTGAAGAGTAATAAAGGGGGATACACTCACAAACATTGGTATTTGTAAATGTGATCTGATTTACATAGGGATTATGCTGTTTGAATAATGACTCAGAGCTCTCCTGCATTTTTCTCCATTGATTATCCCCAAGTCAGAAGAAGGCTATGTTGGCAAGTAGAATATACAATCTGGTTGTTCAGCTAGAAGCTGCTTACAGCTTAGGCATGTGCAAAGCATTGTTACACTCCCTGGCAAGAATATGGAGGATGTTAGGGCTTAATCGCTAGTAATTTATAGAGAATCTCTAGTAATTTCTTTACCACTCTGGCCATACCTGAAACCAAAGTCGAGGGCTGCTTTTAGCCTCAACTATTGTACTGTCATACTGGGTTGCACTGTGGTATATTTGTACATGCTTTTTTCTTCCTTAGGAAATTTCATTACCCATAGTTTCCACTCATCACCCCCACATCTTATACCCCTGAATATCACTGAAGATTCTGATTTAGTCCCACAACTCTTTACCAGCCCACATTGATGCTTTTCCTGTTGTGATTCTGATTACCAGAAGAATGTAACCTTATGTCTCCAAGCCTTCAGGTAATGACAATCTAGCATTGTTTTTTGGTTCTTAAAAATAAAGAAAAAAAAAAATCCTGCAAGCTCAGAGAGAATGTTAGGGACATTGTTTTTATTTGTGTATCTTTACAACAGTCCTCATACACTCCCAGCCATACAATAAGGTAAAATAAAGACTTGTTGATTGGTGCATTTTTACAAATTGTGCTCACTCAATGTTTATTTTAAAACCTGCCTCCTGTATGGCTTTCCCACTGCTCTGGGTGATTTTGGCATAAGGCCCCTGTGACCTTTCAAGATCTCATTCAACAAAGAGATTGCAATCATGAAAAGCTGAGGTATTTTATATTAAGAAATGTCTTTTAAATGGATGTAATTTAAATCTTACATTCTTTCCTATTTTCTCTTGCTAAATGCGCTGTAAGTATACTTCTGTGTATTGGGATGACCCCTGTTCCTTGCACTTTTCCCACACAAACAGTTCATTGTATTTTGTTTATAAACTGCCATTCCTCAGAAAGAGGTGGCACATTTTAAATGAAGAGTTCTTATAGAGATCACCTTCATGAGGAAAATTGCTACCTCCTTTTCAAGTAGGAAATATAATAAATTTTATTTTATCATGATTCTCCAGCTCCAATACATTAAATGTTTGTAGTTGTTCCTGTCTGGCCTTCTGGATATGTCCTTTTTTTCCTTTCTTCTTCTTCTTCTCTCTCTCTCTACTTGTGTAAAGTATTTTTAAAGTTTACACTGAAGATTGTTTTATTCTAAAGTAATTTCCTCTGTTAATATTTAACTTGGGATATATATGGAATATAAGCTATTTAACCTTGAAGAATTTAAACTCCATGAGCTTTTGAAAAAAATCTTTAATCGAGAATGATAAATAAACTTACCTATCAATATCACTCTATTATTACTACCATTATTATTATCACAATTTTTTTGTGTGTTGGCATAATGAGTTTTTATTTATTTACTTATTTTTTGTTGAATTTATTGGGGTGACATTAGTTAATAAAATTATATAGGTTTCAGGTGTACAGTTCTATAATACATTATATTACCCTTACTTTTAAATGATTTTTATCTTACTGGATTTTTTCTTTTCTCTTTTTTTTAAATAAATCTTTATTGTTCAGATTATTACAGGTGTTCCTCTTTTTTTTTCCTCCATAGCTCCCCTCCACCTGATTCCCCACCCCACCCCATGCCCTTACCCCCCGCCACTGTCTTCATCCATAGGTGTAAGATTTTTGTCCAATCTCTTCCCGCACCCCTCACACTCCCTTCCCCCTGAGAATTGTTAGTCCACTCCCTTTCTATGTCCCTGATTCTATTACATTCATCAGTCCATTCTATTCATCAGATTTTCCATTCACTTGATTTTTAGATTCACTTGTTGGTAGGTGTGTATTTGTTGTCCATAATTTTTATCTTTACCTTTTTCTTCTTCTTCCTCTTCTTAAAGAATACCATTCAGCATTTCATATAATGCTGGTTTGGTGGTGATGAACTCTTTTAGCTTTTTCTTGTATATGAAGCTCTTTATCTGACCTTCAATTCTGAATGATAGCTTTGCTGGGTACAGTAATCTTGGTTATAGGTTCTTGCTGTTCATCACTTTGAATATTTCTTGCCACTCCCTTCTGGCCTGCATAGTTTCTGTTGAGAAATCAGTTGACAGTTGTATGGGTACTCCCTTGTAGGTAACTAACTGTTTTTCTCTTGCTGTTTTCAAGATTCTCTCTTTGTCTTTTGCTCTTGGCATTTTAATTACGATGTGTCTTGGTGTGGTCCTCTTTGGATTCCTCTTATTTGGGGTTCTCTGCGCTTCCTGGACTTGTAAGTCTATTTCTTTCACCAGGAAGGGAAAGTTTTCTGTCATTATTTCTTCTAATAGGTTGTCAATATTTTGCTCTTTCTCTTTTTCTGGCACCCCAATAATTAGGATGTTGGTATGCTTAAAGTTGTCCCAGAGGCTCCTTACACTATCTTCAAATTTTGGATTCTTTTATCTTTTTGTTTTTCTGGTTGGGTGTTTTTTGTATCCCCATATTTCATATCTTTGGTTTGATTCTTGGGGTCCTTTGATCTACAGTTGAATTTTTGTATATTCTTTATTTCAGACAGTGTATGCTTAATTTCTGACTGGTCTCTTTCCATTTTTTTGGCATTCTCATTAAGATCCTTAAAGGTCTCACTAAATTCCTCAGAGGTTTTTAGAAGATTCTTGAGTAACCTTGTAAATGTGGTTTTGAACTCTATGTCCAGTAGTTTGCTTTCCTCCATTTCTTTCATTTGTGACATGTTTCTTTGTCTCGGCATTTTCCTGCTTCCCTGTGTTGATGGAGTGGTTTTCTGTGGTAGGTGACCAGTGGTTCAGCCTATCACCTGAGGTGGACACTCATGGTGCACTCCTTTGTGGGCTGAGTGCAAAGTCTTGGTGTAGTTAAGCCTTGGTTGCTGTTGGTACACTGGGAGGAATTGACCTCTAGGACAATTGGCTGTGAGGACCCGCTGTGTCTATAATGGAAGAACTGCTGTGCTGGAGACACGCTTATGGGGCAGGACTTGCTTCAGTGGGGCTTTGGTGCTCATTGAGTATGCGTCTTGAATGTGTCACTTATGGATGTGAGTAGTTGAAATCTGGTGTCGTCTCACACTGACCACTAGATACACTGGTTTCTGGATCTCCAATGGCATGCAGGTCAGCTACTGTCTGAGGCCACCCAGCAGGAGCTACAGCAAGAACTACAGTTTTTCTCCTCTTTGCTTGGGGTTTGGAGGTTTTGGAGTTGTCTGACCAGAGCTTCAGTTTGTTAGGTTAAGCTGCGATAGGGCAGGCCATTTATATGCAAAAGCCGCTGTGTGGAGCTTGGGTGGGTTTGTAGATTGTGCAGGGCGGGGTCTCAGGGAGTCACTAGGCTAGGGCGTGGCAAACAGCGATGGCTGCCAGTCAGCTGTCTCTGCATCTCCGCATTTCCAAGTCCCCGTGTCCCACGCCCCAGCGCAGTAAACAATGATTGCTGCGCGCACCTCTGCAAGAAAGCCACCCTCACTTTCCGACCCGATGGCAGACAGTCCAGCTTCTCCCCGTAGGAGTTTGGGTCCCCAGCGTCTCCCCAGAAACTGGAGTTCAGAGTAATCGGGAGCTTGTCTCCCTTTGGGTTGAAAAAAGCAGCACACCCAGTTGCCCGCCACCAGCCCGATTTGCGCGCCTCCGTACCTCAGCTTTTCAGCGCTTGTGCACCCCTCAATGCTGTTTGCTCTTTCCTTCTAGTTGTAGAACTTCCACTCAGCCAGCTTTCCCGTGGTTCTAGGTGATAGACGTTTTGTCTTTTAGCTGTAGTTTTGAAATTGTTGTGCGAGGCAGCAGTTTAGGTGTTTACCTATGCCGCCATCTTGGGGTTTTTTTTCTTACTGGATTTTTTCAACATCACATCCACTAATGAACATAAAAATCCTTTGCAAATGATATTTTCCAGTCAGTGTTATTTATGGTTCTTATGATTCTCCTAATCATAAATAGGGGACAATTACGAATATCTCAAAAGAGAAAATGATTACGTAAGAAAAATATCAATTTATCATTTCTAGGAAAGAATGGCTTATAACAGGCTATATATAGGATGGGACAAAGAGAAGGTTTTACAGTTGTTCATATGGAAAATAATACAATAATTAATAATACAAGAATAAAATCTGTGTTTTGTGTACTTACAACTGTAAAACCTACTTTTGCCACACCCTGTGTTTGCAAAGATGTGAAATTTAAAGGTAGAAAAAAATATTAGATTTGAAGTTAGGAAATGATTAGTAAATTTATCAAAGTTAGCATGACATAAAATACAAAAAATACCCCAACAAAATTTGTAAGACATTTTTCATATCTTGTACTTCCTCTTTGCTGACAATAGGAGCACAATTGTAACAAAAAATAAAGACACAAAAGGTTTTTATTTATTCTTGCCTACAGCAATAAGCTTAATGGTAAAGCTTTGAAATAGCATACATCAAAGCATTTATATCAAAAAACAAAAATTAAAGAGAGTGTCTGGAAAAAAGTATTTGGTATAATTTGTTTCTATTTGCAGTACATTTGTCATATCAAATAAAATGCAGATGAAAGTCAGATTTACTTAGATTGATTTTTCCACCTAATTTTTAAGCATATATTAGAAAAGTTGGTGATAAAATATTCAAAGGTGTTTTTAACTACTTCTTTTGAGGTGTGTTAATAACAAAACATCCTTTTCTTGCCTCCAGCAAACCCAGAAGCAAAAATTACTTCTAACATCCAGATGGTATACTTTTAACATTCACTGAAAGCAAGAATAACACACTGACATACCATAGTTACCTACTGTCAAGTCTATAATTATATTCACAGTTCATATGAAACCACAACTTTTGAAATAACCAATTGTGTTGCAGTGATATAAATATAGCTTTTATAGTGATAGTGAGGCAGTCTGTTTTAGAAGAGTCTACACTAGAAAACAGGATACTGGTTCTGGTTCTTACTCTGTTACACTGTGTGGGTAAATTTGTGCAAGTCTCTTAACCTCACCAGACTGTTGTTTCTTTATTGCCTAAATAACAAGGTTGGAGTAAACAACTTTCAAAGAATATTTTTATTGACTTCAGAGAAGAAGGGAGAGGATAGAGAGAAACATCAATGTTGAGAGAATCATTGATCAGCTGCCTCCTGCACGCCCCACACTGGGGATTGAGCCACAACCTGGGCATGTACCCTGACAGGGAATCGAACTGTGACCTCCTGGTTCATAGGTCAATGCTCAATCACTGAGTCACATTGGCAAGGCTGGAGTAAACAACTTTTAAGGTTCCTTCTACTCCAAAAATGTTTTAATTTTATGAGCCATGTACCCAGGTGTGCAATAAAAAAGTATTTTTTCCCCTGTGAATTAGCTTAAATTATATAAAGTGCCTCTTCTGCCTGACATCATGCAGTGTTAATTTTGGTTTATGATAGCTAGATTTTGTCTAGTGACATTTAAACCCAATCAGTTATTAATTGCCCCTTCTATCTCACTCATTATGGGTTGGGTGGCTATAGTGTCAGGTGTGGTTACCTGATCATCTGTTTGTGTCTGCCCATGGTGGCATCTGCTGAAGTGTACACAATCTCCCATCTGGTTCATGGACATTGCAGACTTCCACAGTGATGCCCTCTGTGGTATCTGAATTTGGTTCTGTATAATCCAGGTCATGCCCCCATCCTTGTCGCTCCTCTTGTTACAGTCAGAGATACTTTCTCTGATAATATCTACATCTCTTTTTGTCTCTCAGCTAACATCTACAACTCAACTTCCTTGAAGGCATCAAAAATATAAGCAGCTCTCTCACGAAGCCAAATGGAAAACCTTTGTATGTTGCCTGGGTTACATAGACCTAATTTTCGTATCTCCCCCAAGGAGGCCTCACTCTCGAGTCCTCAAACCTATCTGAGGTTGTGTTGCACTCTGGCCCAGACATAGCTAGAGGGGTGGGAGGATGCAGCTCTGCTCAAGAGTATGTCTCAGTATGATGTCTTGCTCCCTCTCCAGCCCTCCTTTTTATTCTCTCTCCTTGAAGACCCCCAATTTAATCTCAGAAAGGGAGAGGATGACAAGAACAAAATTGCATATTCTGCAATATCCGTTATTAGACCAGGATCTTGGGATCATAATGTGAAAACATTTGTAATTCAAAAGCCCTTTTGTTCTCAAATATATGATGATGGACATCAAAATTCTATCTTTAAATTCAATACTGAGCATTGACTCATATATGACTGTTTATTTTTGCAGTAAAGGTATTTTCCTGAGGGAATATGGGGAGGATTTTTGCTTCTTGGATCTAGGGAGAGTTTCATGTACAAAAAGTATATGTTCACATAGCAGTTCATACTTGAAAATATTGCCTATTCACATACTTTTCAATATTTTATACTTGTGTCTCAATTTTTATAGCATACTACTTTTGATAAATGATTCTCTTTTTAGGCTAACATAATACACAAAAGGTAATAGAAACAGAGTTTTGTTTTGTTTTTAAAGTATACCAATATTGCCAAAACCGGTTTGGCTCAGTGGATAGAGCGTCGGCCTGCGGACTGAAGGGTCCCGGGTTCGATTCCGGTCAAGGGCATGTACATTGGTTGTGGGCACATCCCCGGTGGGAGGTGTGCAGGAGGCAGCTGATCGATGTTTCTCTCTCATCAATGTTTCTAGCTCTCTATCCCTCTCCCTTCCTCTCTGTAAAATATCAATAAAATATATTTTTTAAAAAAATAAAGTATACCAATATTGTAAAATTCTTAGGTTACTTGAGCATGCTCAATAAATATTATCTTTTATTTTTATGGCCCCAAACAGGAATAGAAATTGTGAAGTTCTTCCATTTTCACTATCCCTGGAAATAGACTACTTTATAGATTCTTTTTTTTCTTTTTCTTTTTTTTTTTAATATATTTTATTGATTTTTTACAGAGAGGAAAGGAGAGGGATAGAGAGTTAGAAACATCGATGAGAGAGAAACATCGATCAGCTGCCTCCTGCACACCCCCTACTGGGGATGTGCCCGCAACCAAGGTACATGCCCTTGACCGGAATCGAACCTGGGACCCTTGGGTCCGCAGGCTGACGCTCTATCCACTGAGCCAAACCGGTCAGGGCTATAGATTCTTTTTAAAAAAAAATATTTTATTGATTTTTTACAGAGAGGAAGAGAGAGGGATAGAGAGTTGGAAACATCGATCAGCTGCCTCCTGCACACCTCCCACTGGGGATGTGCCCACAACCAAGGTACATGCCCTTGACTGGAATCGAACCCGGGACCTTTCAATCTGCAGGTCGACGCTCTATCCACTGAGCCAAATTGGTCAGGGCTACTTTACAGATTCTTTACCATGTAAAAAGAAATGATTTTGGCCTAAATTAAAAAAAATACGTATCAGAGTGATATCAGATAAAGGATAGAATAGGTTGTTACGATTTCCTTTAAACCAACATGAAAATATTGAAAAATAAGTAGAAACTGTCAGAACCAGCTTAGAACTCTGGAAAACAAAGTTTACAGCAACAAGCTAATGCTGAATTTTAAAACAAGTGCAACTTAAAAATGGTAGGAAAGTCTTAATGGTGTTTTACTTGTCCATGCCTGGCCTCCTCATTATTGAAAGTGGTAGCTCGCAAATTCAGTGTGGGATTGTGGTCCCTGATTCTGGAAGGAGTAGAGCAGAACTTGTTGGCAAATTATTTTGTATGTCTGTTCTAACCTTCTGGGGGCTACCTGAATTTCTGACACCGACACTTGTCTCTGTTGCACCTACCAGGAACTCATGCAAACTGGAAAAGCTGCTGGTGTTGTAGGAAAGTACCAGAAGGTACCAGTAGAAGAGCAACATGCAGCTGCCTAGAACAAAAGGTGATAGTTGAAACATATAATAGACCACCCTAAAGCCAGGGAAGAAAAGCTTGGGAGAGAGAGCGTTTCTTAGGGCAATTAGAGTATCTCAAAGCACCAGTGTGTACAGATGAATTAGAAAGTCACACACATGCACAGGGGGAAAAAAAAGCATGCTTGGAAAACACCTGGGAAAAAGTAAGCTTTCAGACCCCAAACAGGTTGATGTCTAGGCAAAATGCAAGCCTGGTTAACTTGGAGGAGGGCCCCAGCACAGAGACAATCTGCAAAGATTTGAAGTAGTTTTTCTTTCTGTCTCTTATTTTCTCTCTCTCCTTTTCTTTTTCTTTTGCTTCTGGCACTCAAGGAAATCTCTGCCAAAACACGAGCTCACTAGCTGAACACAAGCTAATGAACAGAGTCATCAGTGACCATACACAGCAAGGAATAAAGTCTGTGCAATTGTAGTTGGGAAAGGTCACTAAACCATGGATTACTATAACCTTCAACAATCAACAAAATGGCAAACCGTGGATAAGAGGGAGAATATGTTTCCCAGAATAACCACATTATAATATTTTTTAAATAATCACAGGAACAAAGTAAATGGAGAGAAACTGTCCCAGAGGAAGCCTAGACATTGGATTTCCTAGACTTAGAAACTGTCTTTAAAAAAACTTTAAAAAATGTGGTATGCTGTATCTAACATATAACTTGATACTTTAACCATTTTAAGTGTACTGTTAAGTGGTATCAGTTACAGTTCACATTGTTTTGCAACCATCACCATTATCTCCAAAAGTTTTTCATCATTCCAAACAGAAATTCTGTATCTATTAGACAGTAGCCCCATTGCTACCTTGCCCCAGCCCTTGGTAACGTGTAGCCTGCTCTCTGTAACTATAAATTTGCCTATTCTAGATACTTCCTATATGTGGAATCATACATCTTTGTTGTTTTGTTTCTGGCTTATTTGACTTAGCATAATGTTTTCAAGGTTTATCACTGCTATAGCATGTATTCAGCTTTTTAAAAGGCTGAAGAATATTCCATGGTATGTATATACATTGTTTTGTTCATAGTAACATTATCAATAATAGCCAAAGAGTAGACACAACCCAACTGCCTATCAACTGATGAATAAATAAACAACAATAAAAAAGATATAATCAATGGATGTGGCCTTTACATGAAAAAAATTCCCATTCATATTTAAAAATTCACAGAATGCTTCATGGAGAAGGTGAACTTTGAACTGAACCTTGGAGGAAGTATGACAGAAATAGAATTAATGATTCTATTAATGATTTTTGTTATATTAAATACACATTTTGATTATAAGGTGTTATCACTTAAATGACTACTTTAGTAAGATTCTCTGCAGAGATATGGAAGTATAGGTATTATCCAATTTCATTAGACATTTGTTTTCTCCAAGAGAGTATCTATTATTATTCTAATCAAGCAAATAGGATATGTTTTCTGTGGTTGGGATATATGTAATGATACATCAAGCCACAGTTGGTTCTGTTCATGAAAAGCATCTTAATGCTTTTTTCCTTTAGGATAAAAAAAACCCATGAGAATGGTCTGCTTATTATTAAAGAAAATATGCACAGAATTCACTTTTGATTCAAATGATACATTTTGTATTTTAATCACAATTTTTGTGTCTGTGAAAGCCCATGGGTCTGTCAAATGCAGCTAAATATTTGTGCCTGCCCTCTTTTTCTGCTCTTTCATCCCTTCTTAAACAAACAAGTTACTCTTTTTACCTATCAGACCAAATGCAGATTAAGTTATCTTTTACGTGTATTTTGGCTAATTTGAATAATTTACTTTTGTTTAATTGTGTTTGTTCTGTAGCAATATAGAACATTTCTATTCAGATTAGTAGAAAATCACTCAAGTGATTTTTGTCCTTGACACAGTCTTGGGAAGCATGAGTATATGAGCTTTTCTCTATATTCTAAAAGATGATGACAAAGATGAGACAAAGACCTAAGTCTGAATTCATATATCAGGAGTTGGTGATAGCTTCATTTTGTTCTTTGCTTTCTTCAATAGTATTTGACTTGAATCTTTTACTATTTGGTAAAGACTTCAATAAGCAGATTTTAAAATGGAGTCAAAGTAGCAAAAAGAGATGGGTTACATCAAAATAAGCAGATGGTGGAGATTTGATGTAATGCATTGCCTCATTCCTTTGGTGGAAAGGAATCTGTTATTATTTCTGGCAGATTACTTAACCTGGCAGAAAATGAAGACTGTGTGTTCGAAATCCAAATGAATTTTCCAAAAATTTATCACTGAGTTTGGGTGAAGACATGCCTCATCAGTATTCAGTGCATCTGTCTTAAGATGAAAGAGGAGAAGAAGCTCCTCAGGTGGAAAGAAAATAGAAGTTACTTTATCTGAGAGGAAAAGCTGACATCAGTTATTCACACCCAACTCCCATTGACTTCAATCAACTTCCACCTCTGCGTGGAAAAACTAGACTGTACAGTAGAAATTTGAACTTCACTCATAGTATGACAGAGGGATCAAGGCTTTCATAATGAGTTTAATAACTTGGATGCAGAAAGAATCATTGGACAGTGGAGAGACTTAAAATTATGTTGGCTGTTGAATTTCTTCTATTTTGGAGATGGAAAGTTTTAAAGTGTGTGCATATATTCATAGAGATATGCCCTTGCTGGAATTCAAAAGTAAATATGAGACCATCACAATGTTACATAAATTGTTTCAACTCATAGGTTGAAGAACTGGGGTATTTGGATCCCCAAATAAGTAATTTGAATTATTATGTTTTGATTATGAGAATTACTTACATTCTTAAATTTGATTTCCATAGTATCCTTTCTTCTTTTTCTCTCTCCTCTACCCCTTCTAATTTCTAAAAAAAGTGTGAATTATGAATAAGATTTTGAGTGTTTCCTATATGTCAAGTCATTAGCTATTTAGTTTTACATGCATTGCCTTATTTTGTCTTACTATAGATCTCTTGATGTGGGAAACTCAAGGCAAGAAAGGTTAAGCAACTTTTCTAGGTCACACACCTAGAGTGGTTTTATTTTGTTTTTAAGATAGGGGAAGAATGTTTATAGGCGAAGGTAGGGAGACTATAAGGAAGATGAATTTACAGAAAAATGGGCTTGTTTTATCCTGTCTCTAATATTTAAACCCACATTTTTTCATTTGGACTCATCCACTCATTTCCTGATATCTCTCCATTGTCATTTAATCCTTTTTGTTCCTTATCTCTTTTTCCTGCATCTATGCTTCCTCTGGTACCTATATTCTTCACCTCTCTGTTGACATGCCCATTTATTTGGACCTTTTCTATTTTCTCCCCCTGCTGTTTTAGGGATTTTATAAGATTACTGTGGCTATTTTGATGATGTTTTTCTGCTTATGTGAGATTGCTGACAAGACTAATAGATGGTTATGAATAATACTGGTATCTTATTTATGTAACACTTGTATAGTTTACCAGGTGTAGTCAATGCTTGAACTATGTGACCTAAAGTAAAACCCAGGTGCAAGATACATGAAATAAGAGTAAATATGCTTATTTAAAAAGTATTTTGATATTATTTAAATAACAGTTTTTAAGAGAAAAGACACAATGCAAGGTATATGCTATTTTGTGCCTCAATTGCACAGGTCAGAAAAGAGCCATGCTTTCACTCACAGGGAGCCAGAAACAGAACCCTCAAGGTCTGAAATTGTGTAACAACTCAATGCTTACTGACTCTCCTTACACTTTCAGATTTACCTTTTTAGGAGGAATGTGACAGTCTCCAAGCTATGAACCACTTAGACAATCAGGGCAAATCAAAAGCTCCAAGTGGAAGCCTATTTTATGAGTGTCTCAGAAAGTGATAGAAAAATAATGGTTTTGGGGGTTGAGGGGAAGGGGTGAAAAGGTGAAAGAATTAAGCCAAAACCCCAAACTTATAGACAGGAGTATGGTGATTACCAAAGGAAAAGAGGGGCTGGGGGAGGTAGTAGAGGGTAAAGAGGAGATAAGTGTGATGGGAGGAGACTTGACTTTGGGTGGTGAACACACAATACAATATATAGATAATGTATGATAGAATTGTACCCCATGAAACCTATATAATTTTAAGCAATGTCACCCCTGTAAAGTCAACAAATAAAAGAAAGAAAAAGATGGCTTTAACATGATATTGTCTCTGAGTGCTGACTCGTGATGTAGATCAAAGTCAAATAGCGGCTTGTCTCTCTGGCCATTGTGCTCTACACTGAGTACACCAAGTACCTCTCACTGCTCTGCAGCAGCAAAGGAACTGAAGGATAGTTTCTCAGTGTCAGAACAAACAACTCACAACCATCAGAGTCACTGGCTTTGGGTGATTACAAATAAACCCTAAGAAAATGTGCTGTTCGGATACAATTCCATTTCAATCACAGGATGTGTCTCCTAGGAGCAGACTCATATTAGGCTATGGTGATGGTACATTGTGTTAGCTAGGGGGGCATGCCTGTAGCACAATCAAATGGAAGGCATATCTGATGAAAAAAGAAATTTTGGGAAAACTTTATTTGAAATACATTTACTGTTAGTATTAAAGATGACAAGAAAAGACCTCAAATTTATGGTCCTGAGAGATGGTAAAAACCACATTGAGACCACAGGCTTTGGATTCAGTATGGACTTTGGCTCTTACTTGCCCTAGGTTACTTATATTCTTTGCCTGTCTCTTGACATGTCCATTTATTTGGACCTTTCCTATTCTCTCCCCTGCTGTCAGGGATTTTGTGAGATTACTTTGGATATTTTGATGATTTTTTTTTCCTGCTGGTGTGAAATTGCTGACAAGACTAATTGATGGCTAAGGATAATACTTACTTTATGTATAATACTTGCCCAACCTTCCTGTGCTAGAGTTGCTTTATTTACCTACAAATAGGAGTGTAATACCTATCTCATAGGGCTGTAATGAGAATTATAAGCTAAGCTTTTATTACTATTTCTGGCTCTTCCTTTATTTCTGCCAAGATATTCAGGGAAGTAAGTGTGAGGGGAGAAGCAGTTTTGGTTTGAAATCAGGAGATTTAAACCAAAACAATTATTAAAGAGGATGGCAAGTCACATGCTAACAAAAAAAGATATTTGTTAGTTTTTACATATGCTCTCACTTTAGCTTAATTGGACATTGTATTTCTCATTCACTGAAACACTATTTTGATATTATGCTGATATTATAGGACTCACTTTGCTTTTATTTTTGTTTAGATTAAAGATATCCTGTATTTGATCTCTCTAGGAAGTATTATCACATCTTAATTCCCTGGACGTGGTACCCAAAAGACATATTTGTCCTAAGAGTAGGAGGAGCATGTCTGTCTTCTCCAAACCCAATGCTGGAACCAATCAAGTTAAGCCTTTCTAGGCTTACACCTAGGCTCTTACAGCAGAGATCTGTTTATTGGTCTTAGACGTTAAATTCCTCTTGTAATAACTACTTATGGGCAATAACTCTGTCCTCTGCAGTGTCAATAATGAATGGATGAATAAAACATAGTGGACCACTATGGAGTAGCCCTGGTATGCTTGAGAGAAGTGGGAGGGAAGTTGGGGGAGAGCTAGGGAGGGGGAATAATTGAGCATGAGTAGTAAAGATGAACCACAGAGAGGAAGGCTGGGGGAACTGAGTTGTGCAATAGGCTGTAAAGGTTTCTGCCTCAAAACTGAGGGGCTTCCTTACAATCAGCCCTGTTGGAACTTAAAGAAACCTTGTCCCAAGGGCTGAGCCAAATGTATGGTTTCACTAGGAATGGTGGGTAGGCAGTATATATTAAATTAATATTCTAATTCAATCCATTCTTCCTATAGTAGGGAAAAGGACTTGTGTATTTTTGAAGGTACAAAAGAGGCAAATACCCGATACTTACCTTGTCCCCCCTCTCTCTTCTCCACCTTGGGGGAGGGGGGAATGAGAAGCTCTGATTTTAACAGTAGGTATAGTGTATACATGTATTCTGGGTAGAACATTCTATGACTTTGGCTTCTGACATGTTCCCATGACTTTGGCTTCTGACATGTTCCCTATGACTTTGTTGCTAGCACAGTGATAACCCCTAAATCTTTATCTTCCCCCTACCCCAATACCTTGAAACTTCAAATATAAATCTATTTACCTAAATTCAACCCACAAAGTCCAGTTTGTCAATTGGATAATTTCTGAATGCTCTATTATTTAAATTTGTGTGTTTCTTTAAATATTTATAAAATTTAGAGTAATTCATATTGTTTGGTGTTTGAAGCTTTTGAAGATCTCGATCTCTGTGTGGTTTGGTTATCTGGCTCTCATTTTATCCTATCTAATAAATTGGTAATATGCAAATTAACCACCACTCCGTCACAAATATTCTGGCGCCCATAGCTGCAAGATGGCAGTGCCCAGTCCCCTCTGCCCTGCCGGAATCCCCAGTCTTGTCAGCCTTGTCACTGGAGTCCCCGGTCCTGTCAGCCCCACCAGCGGGAGGGGGGGCGGCGGTGGGCGAGCGGTATGTGCTGGATCTGCCCTCAGGCAGATCCATCCATGCTGCTCACCTGCCACTGGAGTCCCTGGTCCTATCAGCCCAGCTGCGGATGGGCCTCTGGCCAGGGAGGGCGCAGAACACTTGCGTCATTGCCCTGGCAATGAGGCAAGCATTCTGCGCCCAGCTGCAGATGGAACTCTAGAGGGGGAGGGCAGTTGGGGGCCATGAGGTCAGCTGGGGAGGGCAGTTGGGGGTGATCAGGCCAGCTGGGGGGACAGTTTGGGGTGAGCAGGCCGGCAAGGGGTGGCAGTTGGGGGCAAGCAGTCCTAAAGGCAGAGTGGTTAGGGGCGATCAGGCAGTCAGGCAGGTGAGCGGTTAGGAGCCAGTGGTCCCGGATTGCGAGAGGGATGGCCGACTGCCAGTTTAGGCACAATCCCACAGGGACATCTCCCAGCACGAATTTCATGCACTGGGCCACTAGTCTTACTAATAATAACTTTCTAACATTTGTTGCATTTGCATATGGTTGTTTCTCTACCATGTCTTCGCATGCAAACTTGGTGACAGCTGGATCGGAGAAAGTGGGATCTCTCTTCTGGGGGAAAAGACCAAGAGGAGAATATGGGTTATTTACCCTCATGACCTCATGGCTATGTGGGAGCTGTGGATCACTGCCACTGCCCAGCATCATGAAAGAGTATTGCTAGCCTGGGAAAAGATAAAAATTCAAGATTTGAAATATGATCTCTACTGAATGCATATCGCTTTGGCATCACTGTAAAGTCGAAAAATTGTTCAGTTGAACCTCCTATGTTGGGGACCATCTATATATGTGTTTTCCCATGGGTGGGCATAAAAGAAAATTTAAAACCCAAATAATTTAGTTGATAAGTTATTGATATTATTGTTATAATTGAGAGAAGACTACATTTTAAAATATTATGGAATCATTTATTGATTAAATGTGACTTAAGGAAAAATGAATTTATTTTATAATGTCTACATTTAACTCTTCAGATTTGTCTGTTGTATCTGTCAGAAAGGGTAAAAAAATGGAAACATAATTAGGAGGTACAAATAGTACAAAACTAACTTTTACAAAGAGAGAAATAAATTCAATAGGCAAAGGAGTTTTAAAAAATTCCAGTTAGAAATACTTCATGTTGCCTGACTTAGTATAGTCTAAGTTGATAGCTTAAGAAAATCTAGAGTGATTTTGCAAAACATAGTTCACAGTGAAGGGCTGTGAGAGAAATTTCTGGAAGCAAGGGAGTTCTGCTCATGAGAAAACCATCAGGAGGACCCTTAGAGAGTAGAAACCAACTTATTCCACCAGTATGAAAGGACAGATTTATTCTTTCATTGCCTCTGTTTCAATGTAAAGCAAGCCTATGATTAAAACCACATGTTTTATTTCTAATTTTATAAACAATGCTGCCATTTTTTTTTATTATTGGGTGAGAGTAGCATCGCATTTTGTCTAATTCTGGGACCATGGCTATCCCTACAGAGAATTTTAACCTTTAGTTTCATTGTTCCTTTATTTATTCTTGAGGTGGCTTATCTACTTAGCTATTCTGACTATATATATACCCGTCTACCAGTTCTTTGACTATCTTTCTTCATCAGTCTTGAGTCAGAAGATATAAGAAGGCTTTTGCTTGTCTCTAATTTAAAATTGGCATCTTGAAAGAGAATTTCTTCTTAAACATGTATATTCATACTTGCTTGTCTTCTTGCTGAATTGTTGACTGTTATTAAAAGACTCCAAGGACATTTCTCATCTTTTTCATTTCTATTACTCTTCTCCACAACTTGTGCAATCCCTTAGATGTTTTATGTTCACTCAGTATCCAGCATTTTGAATTTTAATGGTATATTTATGCTCTGCTTATTTCTCCTATCTCCTGAAGAGTTATAGATATGGTCATAAAATCCAATAAAGATGCATTTGTCAAGCTGATTTATTTTTCAAACTCTGTCCCTGTTAAATTCATAAAGAAACCAGATTTCTGCATATATTTGACTACTGTAGTGGAAATGATAAGAAGTGCAAGAGTCATCCAGGCACAGATATTAAAAGAGCCACACGAGATATGGCTCTGTTGCTTATATAAAATCGTTCCTTCTCAAAAGATGAGGCAATCACTTAAGTAGAAAAATTAATCAGAAAGCATGTTAAATCATCAGGCATGATAAAAGTTGGGTTTTATGATTCATGATAATTAGTTTGGAGAACTAGAAGGTTTAACTAAATAGACTTTTGAGAAGAACTCACAATGGGTAAAGTTCATTTTACTTTTAAAATCAGCAGTCAAGGCAAATGTTTTCCCAAAAAAGTCTTCAAGGTTTATTTGAACATTATTATAAAACCAACATTTTTAAGTCATGGAACCTCAGCACCATACTGTGATTTTTATATACCCCTTGTACCTACTTTGGAAAATAGTATGGAGGTTCCTCAAAAATAAAAAATAGAACTACCTCATAACCGAGCAACTCAACTTCTGAGTATTTATCTAATGAAAATGACAACACTAATTTAAAAAGATATGTCTACTCATATGTTTGTAGCATTATTTACAATAGCCATGACATGGAGGCAATCTAAGTGTCCATCAATAGATGAATGGATATAGAATATGTGGTATATATATACGATGGAATATTAATCAGCCACTTGTGACAACATAGATAGACCTAGAATATATTATGCTAAGTGAAATAAGCCAAACAGAGAAAGAGAAATGCCATACGATTTTAGTTACCAGTATATGTGGAATCTAAAAAACCAAACAAATGAACAAAGAAAATAAAACAGAAACAAGTAACTCACAGATACAAGTGACAATCTGGTAGTTACCAGAACTAGGAGGATTTCTTTTTTGATGGGGGAGGCCCAATAAATGAAAGGGATTAACAAGTACAAATTTCCAGTTATAAAGTAATGAAATCATAGGGCTGTAATATACAGTATAGCAAATATAGTCAATAGTATTATAATAAACTTGTACGGTAACAGATGTTAAATATCGTGGGGACCACTTTATAACCTTCAAATCACTGTGAGGCACACTGAAACTAATATGATACTGTATGTAATTAGACATCAAACAGTGAAATATGACAGCTTAAAAATGTTTTCTATAATTGAGATATATGCTAAAAACACAGAGAAAAATATAACCTTTGTAAAAATGCTATGATAGGAAGATATTATTTAAATAGTTTATCAAAGTCATTGTGAAGTGATGCTTTTTTTGAGTTTACCTAGCAAACCTAATACATGGAGCTAATATATATCAAAATCACAATTATTCAGATTCTTGCAGCATCAGCAAAACATTTAGGAAAGTATCTCAGGGACTTGTTTTTAAATGAATATATATGTAAAATATAATCATCCTTTAAATTACCAGTAATTCTTTAATTAAATATTTAGAGATTTTATTCTGTGGGATTGTACAGGGAAAGTGTATTCTTAAAAATGCAATACTGGCTCTAGCCGGTTTGGCTCAGTGGACAGAGCATCGGCTACTGGACTGAAGAGTTCTGAGTTCTGTTCCGGTCAAGGGCATGTACCTCGGTTGCAGGTTCCTCCCGGTCCAGGCCCTGGTCGGGGCTCATGCGTATCTCTCTCACATCCATATATCTCTCTGTCTTTCCCTCTCTCTTCCACTCTCTCTAAAAATCAATGGAAAAATATCCTCGGGTGAGGATTAAAAAAAAAAGCAATACTGGAAAAAAATGTGTACTTAATCAGAATTGGGGGAAATTAGTACAGTTTTGAGTATATCTTGAAAGCCAGTTTTGCATAAATTTTATTAGTCTCTTTTTGGGGTTCCTTTTGATTTTCCTATTATCATTTATCAGCTCATCATCAAACAATTTATTAAATACTGCCTGCTTCTGTTCTAAATTTTGCCCTTTGTACTATATCAGAAAATATATGCATTTTAGTTTTTAGTGTATTCTATCTGAAGTATAAATTCCCAATTATTTTATTCTTCTTTCTCTGACTTATGATTTCACTTTTCTTCCTTTTTTAACTTTGTTTCATATTATCTACATTATTTTATCTCTTCTTTTGTTATTTTTTGATAAATATTTCTTTGAAACATCCCTGAGATTAAGGCAGAAACACTTGACTTGATGGAACAGAGATTGGTCAAAAGTCTATTTCTTTTTGAAAAAATGTTCATAAAGCCAACTCTTATTCTTCAGTGGGATTTCTTCTTTTATCTTTTCCAGTAAGTATTTTTTAGGAGCTAATGATATGTCATAATAAATTATAGACACTTTTGTTTCCTAAGGGTAAAATACTTGATAAATGGTTTCAGGAATGCAGAATAAAACTTAATTATCTCATGCATACATAGAAAAATATGTTTGATTTCCCTTAACCTATTGATAAAAGGAATTTAAGCTTTCTCAAATATTAATAAGAGTATACTGACTTTTGACTTCACTAAAATGAGTAATTCTTATCAATGTTTGAAAAAGAAAGACATATATTTGTTATTATTTTGGAACATATTTTAAAGGGAACTAAAAAAAGACAGATACATTTCAAGATGCACTACTTTTCTCATAAATTCCCCAGTAGTAACAATTATTGATAAATTCTTTCTTAAAAATGTATGTTTTAAAATTTATTTGATGTCTTGTTCAGAACAAACATCTAATTTTTACATTCATTGTAAACCAATTTCTCCTTCACATTTATCCACTGAAATTCTTATAATTGGGAATTTAAGTATAAAAAGAAAATACATTAAATTATTTTTAATGTCATATAAATACAGCATATAAAAACCTACATTCCTTATATCTAAGAGTATTTCTCCTTAAGAATATGTATTGTTAAGTATACATATTTAAGGGTACTACTTGGAATAGGGAAAAATACAGAAGGAATGAGCTAGAAAAATGAAACACAACCCTGTGAAAGAGATGAGCATGATGAGACGTGTACAAGGCCTAATGCCAATATGGGAACATGCGCCATAACTTCTATATGCCTTAATTTTTGCCTCTTTGTGGGTTTTGCCACTTAAAATTATTAGCTAGGTGTTAATGTGAAAATGATAACCTTTCCACCCCAAGTTCATTTTAAACACAATTTACCAACTGAGTAGGCATTTTAGTAATTAAAAAATTAATATTAATTTAGTTGAGAAGGATTTGAAGATAATAAAATGCTGTAATTGTTTCAGCCTTGATTTTTAAAGCTGTCTTATCTGATTTCATATAATTCTCAAAGCAATATTTGGACGTAGTGAGAGCAAGCATTATTATTCTCATTTACAGTTGGTGAATCTGAGACTTAGAAGTGAAACAGTCTTCTTTAAGGTCAATGCATGTTAGAGGTCACTAATCTTAACTACCTAATATTTCTTAGTAACTTGGATAAAGCTACAGAAACTTTTTTTTTTTTTTTTTTTTTGCGTATGATTGTGGGCTTTTTCCATGAAGGAAACCATCTTAAAAGCTAATTCTGTGAGACAGAACCTTTTTCCATCCTTGTCTGTGGAGTTGGGTTGAGCAGTTTAATAAGTGACTTAGACCTGGTAAATTATATTCACTAATTTATATATCTTCAAATGATTCCAAGAATAAAGCCTGAGACAAAGAGAAAAAAAAATGTAAGCAGTACAGTTTATGAACTTAAGGTCTGGGACTCAGTTGAGTGTGGATATTGTTCATGGCTTTGTACTGTTCTTATTTGGCTAGAGATGGTTTCCTGAAGAGCAAATAAGAGAGGCTGGGATCATAAAGAGCTCAAATGTAGGCCTATAAAATTCTCCCTCAAGTGAGTAGTTCCATTCCATGCAAACTTTCGTTGTTTGAAGTCAAGAAAAATAGAAGTATATATTTTATGTTCTATGTTTTTACTGCAATTGTAATGTGATGTTATTACATTTAGGTACACGTTAACAAACTAATAGATTGTTAATTGTTGAAGATGAACAAAACATGCTTGATTTTAGCAATTAAAAAAAAAAAAACAACAAATAGACCTATAACAAGGACTTTCTGTTGTCTACTGGGCAACTTTTCTGTGTAATTTTGAGTTTGGATACTAAAGCCATTTATTGACTTCCACAAATTGATATAGAAGCAGAGTTCCCAGGGGAAATGTTTCTGCCTCTGTAGACTTACAGTAAAGTATAGTGGTAAGAACTTAGGCTTTGACATAAAAAAGCCTGGGTTTGAATCCTGACTTTATCCTTACCAGCCATGTAACACTGGATAACATCTCCCACGACCTCAATCTCCTCATTTGTAAAATGAGAGAGAGAGAAGAAAATGAATAACTATAAGGAAAAGAGAAAGGTTAGAATGTGAAACACGAGAAAAAAGCTAGCATGTAGGAAGTATACAACTCCTTCCCCAGAAACTTATTTGCCATCAGGTCAGAGTCAGGGAAAGGGCAGTCTACCTGACTTACCCCCTTTCCAATAAATTACCACAAGTATCCTTCAAGTTACGTGTCATTGTTTTAAAATGCCATTGTGTCCTCATTTCTATTTCCACATACATGTATGTGTAGGTTTTTTTGGTAGTTGTGGAAATTGGGGACAGTGACTAAATTTTGTGACTGTTTTGACATGCTATAGCTTGAGGACAACGTATGTACAAACAAAGTCAGAGTGACCAGGAGAACACAGGCTGTGGGCCTGGTAAGAGACTCTGTGTTTGTATGGGTGGCACTGGTCTTCTACAAGTAAGAATGTGGTTTTATTCTATCACTCTTACATCTCACTGGATTTCAGAAGTTGGACTAGAAGAGGTTGGATTTGATGATTAAAAAGACTCTTTAAGAGTTACTTCTTCCTTTTGTTTTTCAGATTGGACTAAATGCATATTACATTTAGGATATTATTTGAAGTAAGATCACAGTTACTTTATTAATCCAGCTTTCCCAATTACTTATAAACATGACCAGAGAATCACCTTGGTAGCTGCTGTAATTGTTTGTCATTGTCAAGGAGTCAGGCTTATTCATCCTTGATTTATAAGACTAAATATTTAACTTTGGCTTCTGCCTTACTATCTGTAAAGAGACATTGGTGATATTTGAAAAACACTAAGAACATAAGTCATTGGTTAAAATCAGGATACAGACATATTTGTCATCCAAAGCAATTACCTGCAAAGCCATGTTTTTCATGTGAGGAGAAACAAATTCATGATAGCTCTCTATCATGTGTCAAATACTAAAAGTCTCTTATAGCACCATATTCTAATGAAACTGCCAGAAGCAAGGGAAATGTTATAGCTAGGTCCTGATCTCAAGCCTTGTCCTCAGAGAGGACAGGACAAATAGAAAAGTCCATCTAATTGACTATTCAGAGCACAAATGAATTTATTAGTAATTAGAACACACAAATTTGGGAGAGGAGTGTGTCTAGGGAGTCTAGCCCAATCTCTAAATTATAGATATGAGTAAAATTAAAACCCAGAGAGGATAATTAAGTCAGTGTTCATTTATTGAAAACTTGTCTGTGCCAGGCATTGTGCTGGTGCTTTTTGTATTTCATATATATAAATATTTTAATACTCGCCCGAGGATATTTTTTTTCCATTGATTTTTAGAGAGAGTGGAAGAGAGAGGGAAAGACAGAGAGAAACATTGATGTGAAAGAAAGAAATGGATTGATTGCCTCCTGCATGCGCCCTGACCAGGGCCTGGACTGGAGAGGAGCCTGCAACGGAGGTACGTGTCCTTGACTAGAATCGAATCTGGGACCCTTCGGTCTGCAGGCCGGCGCTCTATCCACTGAGCCAAACCAGCTAGGGCCATATTTCATATTTATGGCAACTATGCAAGGTCCCAATTTACAATGGAAAAATAAAGTTTAATATTTTCTATAGTTTGCACAGCCAGTGAGAGTTAAAGCATGAACTTAAATAGATTTTTCTTCTTTCACATCTTCTTTGCCTATTTTTAAGATAAAATATTTTGCCCAAGGCCTAAACAAGCACATCCATTTCCTGACTTCATGTGATATTTTTCTTGTCTTGATGTACTATCTGAAGATTATTATGCTGCATTATTGATTCAAAATAAATCTACTGAACCATCTACTCCATGGATCAAACAAAACTGTATATACAGAAAAACACATGTAAGTATATGAATGGTAGCACACTAGCAGCATTTTTAAAGAAAGGAAATCCTAAAGGCATGATGAATCGCTTGCTGTATGTTCAAAAGAAAAGCAGGAATGAATTCTACCATGTGATATTCTAATTCTTATCAGATGTTGTTTAAAGTACCCTTGTTTTCCAGCATGTCCTACGAAAGCAGCTGGATTAGATAGATAAATAAATAAATAAATATATATATATATATATATATATATATATATATATATACTGTCCAAAACTCTTTTTGTCAGATGCTGAGTTAGTACATTTTTATTTCAGCTGGGATATTTTATGCTTTCATGTATAATGCTCAATAGCAAAATATTACATGCACAACTTTATACAAAAGCTTTTACCTATTATTGAGTAAATACTTGGTACTTATATTCAGAATAGTAATTGATGCACCTATTGTGCCTACAGGGGTATAATTCACTTCAGGTTTTCTGCTGACTTCATACATTATAGGAGTTTTACTTGAGTGCTTTATTACTAGCTTCAAAATCCTGAGGCTAAATTTAAAACTCTGGAGTATTCACTCTATGGACATATTTTGTTCCCCCAAATTAACCAACAAAAATGGCTTATAAGGTACTTGGTATTTGTAGAATAAGGACAGTATGATGATTAGTCTTATGTGTCAACGTGGCTAGGCTATAGTTGTTTAATCAAGTACTAATTTCAGGATGTGGTTAACATCTACAATCAGCAGACTTTAAAGCAGATTACCCTCCCTGATGTGAATGGGCCTGATCCAATCAGTTGAAGACATTAAGAGCAAGAACTGAGGTTTCCTTGGGGAGAAGGAATTCTGCCTCAAGACTGCAATATCAGTTCCTACCTGAGTTTACAGCTTGCTGGCCTGCCCTAAGGATTTCATACATTATATACAAATGTGATGAGATTCTGAGAGTTTTATGCTAACTTTGAGATTTCTGTTACACTGAAGACAATTCATCTTTAAGTGTTGGCTCCTGCCTCTGGGAAGTGTAGTGATACAAAGCCTTCGGGGCTATGAAACTGGGTGCAGGTGACCACAACTGTCACTTCACTCACAGCTTTACAGCTTTGTTTTTCCATGTATATTCGTTCCATTTACTTTATCACACTGCAGTTCATCTTTATCCAGATGGTGAGAAATGCTATTATCAAGAATTCTTGAGTATCAAATCTCCTTCTCATGGTGTTCTTTTCCTCATTTCTAGTGAGAAAACCTTGATAAGACTTAATTGGTTCAGCTTTAATCAACTACCATTCCCATGATCCTTCAAATGTGGCCAGAGGTAGGGCCATGTAAGCTTTTTGCATCTGTTAAAGAAATACAGATGGGATAAGGGCTGATACCTGGCTGACAACACCAGAGGATTCTTGAACCAGAATAACCATTGGCTGGTTTTGTCCTGGATTTGTTTATACTAGGTCATAAATTGAACTTTATTTTTTTTATGAGCTAATCAAATTATAGCTAAATATGAATCAAATATGAACTACTCAATTGAATAGTTTTAGATTAGGAAATAAATGATTGAAGGGACTTGGGGTTTTTGTAGGTAGATTGATAAACTTGTATACCAAATATCTCAACTGGCAGGTCAGGAATCTTAGTTTTGGCCTTTGTAGGCAGATGGATATGATTGAATAATTAGTGGTTTAGGAATAAAAAAAACATGAGTCATATTTTCTCCTCTAGCTGAGTAATCATGATCAAATAATATAGCACTTCATTTATGTTTTCTTACAATAAAAAGATTCTAGAAAAATGTCCCTCTAAAATTGTGATTTGATTACTAAAAATATCATGATTCTTATCCATAGTTAGAGAAGTTACAGGTGGGCTAAATATAGTTATTCTAGCCAAAAGGAGATTCTCAACGTAAGTCTTCCTCAATAGAAGAAATCATGAGTTGAACAATATATTTTACTTTCATTTGTATACAGGTGGCTGGTGAAGAGAGAAAGCCTCTTCTTGCCCTTCAGTCCTTTTGGCCATTTTCTGACCTGTCCCTTTTTTTTTGGAGGACCTTGCCTTTTCAGAGTTACCCTTCATTATAACTCAACATTGCTAACTCTGTCTCCAAAACTGTTAATTCTCTTTTCAGCTCTATCAAAGGTTAGACATAGTTTCAAGAATAAAGTCATTCTTCAGAGAGGTCAATACAAATAAAGTAAGAGAAATACCCATTGGATTTGTACATGCTGCTTTCTGTGCCACAAATAACTCTTACCTTCTTATATGGCTAACAAATTTCCACTCATTTCTCACGATTTTGGTCCGACATCAAACTCTTCTATATAATTTAATTATTTTGTATGCATTTATCTTCCTCTGGGCTGGGAGCTACTTGAGAACAGGATTTTGGTCCTAGTGATCTTCTCATCCCCAGCACTAAACATGATGATCCAAATATAGAGCATTCAGTGAATGCTCAGTAGCATTTAATCTTAGCATCATATTCATGGACATAATTTGTTTCCCCAAATAACCAACAAAAATGGCTTAAAAGGTACTTGGCATTTAATATCACTTGTAAGTCATGTTAAAGAATTTGGACTTGAACCTGAAAACTCTGGGGTAGGATTTATGCAGGGGACTCACTTGGATAACCAGTGTTGTACTAGGATTATGCTGACACTAGTCAAATAAGTTTGGCCTAGATTAATATGTTGGACTTGTATATGCAGAATTGGCAGAAAACGGCCTTTTGACAAATGAAAAAAGGTTTGTTTGGATTCATCCTTCCTTCTCTAATTTCTATGGGCCATAGGGATAGTCCTATGGTTTATTATGTTTTGATACCTGAATTCATGTGAGTAAAATTACTTGCAGCAGCCAGCAATAGAAAATGCCAGAGAAAAGATATTTTAGAAAATCTGTAGATCAATCTATCTGTGAAAACTAAGATCTGTTGAAAATTCTAAGGAAAAGGAGACGGAGAAAACTTCACCACCATCCAAAACAACAAATGGAATAAAATTCCAGAGCGTAAAGGAAGCTTGAACTTGGGAGAAGACTGATTCCAAAATGAGGGGTGGTAGGGTGTATGTGGTTGTCAGCTACAAGCTCTGAAACTGGGCCAGGGCTGGATTAAAGGAATAGGGTCAGGCCTGAGATACATGAATTAGAGAAGAATGTGATATGAACGTGGAAGAGTAAGTCATAATTGCAACAACTGACATACATCTTATGAGGCATAATTGGCAGGTATTATTAGCAGGTGAGGGTGATATCCTATGATTGTAAAGCTAAGAAAATAACAAGGCTTACATTCCTTCATAAAGTCATGATATAAAACAAGACCAAAATACTGATGGTTTTTTCACTTATGAGATAATCTTAAAGTACAAAGACATTGTAGTATCATAACATCAGTCATATTGAAAGGAATTTTAGAGATAGGACAGGCAGTTTTAGGGAAAAGGGGGGTCCATGGGAGAGAAATGCATATGTGATGGAAGGAGACAGCTCCAAGATGCCAGAATGCTTATCTTCCTTTCATGGAGGATAGAGAAATGTTACAAGAGGAAGGCCTACATTCACAGAGGATAGAGAAATGTTGCAAGATTAGAATGAGAGGAAAAGGGGGCACCAGGTGGCTTTGACCTTTGAAACTGATACTATGCAGGAGAATGACCAATTAGGAAAGCACAGGGGTCATAAATTAAAGAAGGGTCCAATTAGAAATGTCTTGAAGAGACAAAGAGCTGCAGCCTTTATAAACCCGGAGACAGACTCAGAAGATTTGTATTTAGATTTTATTACCATTTTAGAGAGAGAGAGAGAGAGACAGCAGGTTTTTTTCCATTTGGGGACCCCTCCCCAGTGGAGTTTGTATATGCTTCCACTAAACTTCCACATTTTTACTAAAGAAGTCTTTTAATCTGCAAGTTTATTCTTCAAACTTCGTAGGGCAAGAACACACAAGGAAAGTCTGCTTGCTGAACCCCACCTTACAATATGCTTAGTCAGAAATCAAAAATATAAATTGATTCGAGGGTAAAATGCAACAAGCTCCAAATGTTTTAACAGTAATAATAATAACAAATTGGGTTTAAAATTTTCATTCAGCAGCAGGCTGGGGGAAAACTGCTTTTGACACTGTGCATATCAATGATGAGACCTGTGGGCCACATATAATAACATAATGATACTTTACATCTACATAGAGCCTTTTGCATCAACGGCACCAACGAATTCTCATTATCAGCATCATTATCCCCAATTTGAAGAGCAGAAGGGCCTGCATAATTGTCTGGGAGGACAGATAGTTTTTATGACTTGACCTGGGTAGCAACTGCTTTAGTTTATTTGGAGGATGAATTCCTTTCAACACTGTAGCTTGTCCTCATGACCCAGGTTCATTTTCATGCTCTGGAAATTTTTCTCATTAACATACTGATGGGTCATTGAAACTGCTTTTGGATCCCTCAGCATCTGCATTTGAGTACGTTATAAAAGAGTATGTATGTACATATGCATGTATATACCTGGTACATATACATACACATCCATATATGCATTTATGGATATATGGGTGTATATATGTGTTAAATGGCTTTATTGAGATATAACATATGTCATACAATTCACCCATTTACAATGTACAAGTCAATGATTTTTATTATATTCACAGAATTGTGCAGCTATCAAATGAGGGTTATTTTGGAAAATGCATTTTGGAAAATGCCTTAAATTATTTTTAGTTTCTAGAGTATGGAAACTGGAAATAAATCTGGAAAAGTGAAAATTAATGACAGCAACAACAGTAATTATAGTGTAAGTCTGTCTGATACTTTCAAATATCACCTCATTTAAACATCCAACAATTATACAAGATAGGCATTAATTCAAGATGAAACAATGCTGGTACAAAAAGGTAAAATACTATGTCTGGGTTATAGTAATTGGCATAGACCAAAATCTGATCTCACATCAGGGTAATGCTAAAATTCCTTATCCTGCTACATCAAGGGATGCCTTTACTTTATATGTTATGAAGATTCACAACATATATTTTTTGGTCTAATATTTCAGTCTGTTTTATTACTGTGTTTATATCTGGTTCAATTGATCATGTAGTGTTTCTTTTGAATGATATCTACTCTGTTTCTCCCTCTACACATTATTTAAAATGTCTCATTTTATTTAGACTTCAACTGGTGGGGTGAACATCATTATTGACTTCCTAAACACAGAGAATCTCCCATTTAACTAACCTGTAGACATTACTTTGCATCACTACCCTTTTTTTCTTCTTCCCTCTAACATTGGAGCTTTTATTTATAATCAGAAAACAACTGGTTGACGATGTGAATTGAGTACTCCTCTTATCACATGCACTTTAGATAGGCTCTGCCCTGGTCCTTGGCAAAAGATAATGTGAAGCAATCATGAAAATACTTGCCACATTTCCTTGCAACTTAAAACATTTTCTAAATTCACAGTGTTAGAGTGCCACTCCTACCCAGTTGGGAGTGGGTTTCTATAAAGGGATGAACATGGAATTCCCCAAAATATTTTCAAGTGGCAAATGAATGTGTGGAACATTTTCAAGTTTACTAAGAATGAAATAATTACAATTTGAAACATCAATTCTGCATTTTTTAGCAATCAAATAATTGCAGATTCTAATAATGAAGATATGGGAGCAGAGAGAAAACTTTTTCTCCCAGAGCAGATATATAATGAAGTAGTAAGAGATTAGAGAAAATGAATTTAGGTACTAACAGTTTTAAAATGCTCATATATAAGCATTGAAATAGAGATTTTAATTGAAATTACATATTGTTAAATTAATTAGAATATGTATTATCTGAGAGGAGTTGAATAATTAGATATTTGTGTCCTTCAACTGTAAGAATCTACTTTAAATAATAGGGAAATATCTATAAAATGATAGTATGTTGACAAAATAACACAAAATAGTGGTTTTAATTGCATTTTATAAGATTTGCAAGTCTTTGGCCAAGTGGTCTGGGTGTTTTGAGCATGAAGGAGATCAATCTATACAATATTGCTTCAGATTTTGATTGAATCTCAACCAAGGTAGGAGTTAAGGTGTTTATTGATAAGTATAGCAGGTGTATTCAGGTAATTCTGGTTTCATCGTTGTTGTTCACATTCATTATATAACTAGAGGCCCAGTGCATAAATTTGTGCACCAGTGGGGTCCCTCGGCCTGGCCTGTGGGATCGGGTCGAAACCCGCTTTCTGACATCCTTCAAGGCATCCCGGATTGCGAGAGGGTGCAGGATAGGCCGAGGGACTTCACCAGTGCATGATTGGGGTGGAGGAGGGACGCAGGAAGTTGGCCAGCTGGGGAAGGACCATGGGATGGCTCCAGGGTGTGTCCGGCCCATCTAGCTCAGTCCTGATCTGCCAGACCCCAGCAGCAAGCTAACCTATGAGTTGGAGCGTTTGCCCCCTGGTGGTCAGTGCATGTCATAGCAACTGGTTTACTGGTCAACTGTCTGCCCCCTGGTGGTTAGTGCACATCATAACAAGCAGTTGAGCGGTCTTAGCATATCATTAGCATATTATGCTTTGATTGGTTGAATGGATGACCAGACACTTAGCATATTAGGCTTTTATTATATAGGATTGTTAAGCATCTACTGTTAAATTACATCAGTATTGTTTTGCTTTTCTTTATTGACACTAGCTTCATGACACTATTTTTATTGATTTCAAAGAGGAAGGGAGAGGGAGAGAAAGAAAGAAACATTAATGATGAGAGAGAATCATTGATCGGCTGCCTCCTGCATGTCCCACACTGGGGATTGAGTCTAAAACCTGGGCATATGTCTTGATAGGGAAATGAACCAATACCTCCTGATTGATAGGTCAATGCTCAACCACTGAGCCATGTTGGCTGAGCTGAATATTTGCTTTTAAGAGGACCCCTGACCACATTGTTAGCCAGAATCCTGCAGCTGACAGGTAAAAGATAAGCAGGGACCCCTTCCTCCCACACCCAGAACCACTGTTAGAGCTTCTTAGAACTTACCTGTGAGAGAGAACAAGTCAAGTGTCCTTCGTAGGGAAAGACTTGAGGAAAATAGGGGAAAACTTGAGGAAAGAGAGTGGGAGAACTTTGTTGCTGTCAAGTGGAGCTGCTTTTTCAAAGAATCAGCATCATACAATTGGAGGCAGTGTCTGATACCTGCGGAGATGAGGTCTCTGGTGTTGTCAGTAGTGTTGGTTTTTTTTTTTTTTAAATATATTTCTTTATTGATTTCAGAGAGGAAGGGAGAGAAAGAGATAGAAACATCAATGATGAGAATCATTAATCAGCTGCCTCCTGCACACCCCCCACTGGGGATCAAACCCACAACCCGGGCATGTGCTGTTGGCCGGAATCGAACCCAGGACCCTTCAGTCCACAGACTGATGCTCTATCCATTGAGCCAAACTGGCTAGAGCCATCAGTAGTTTTTGATGGGGATAGAAAGGAAGGGAAGATAAAGATCTCTCATCATTCAACCCATTAACTTTATTTTTTTAACATTTCGTTTTATTGTTGAACACTATTACATATGTCCCTATTCTCCCCTCTCCCCCTTTGCCTGCCTCCACCCAGCCCCTGCCCCTTCTTTCCCTCTGGCCATGACCACACTGTTGTTTGTGTCTATGGGCTGTGCATATAGGTCTTTGGCTAATCCAGGGGTGGGCAAACTTTTTGACTCGAGGGCCACAATGGGTTCTTAAACTGGACCGGAGGGCCGGAACAAAAGCATGGATGGAGTGTTTGTGTGAACTAATATAAATTCAAAGTAAAGGAGCGGAGGGGAGAGCAAGAGAACCCTCCGCTCTTTCGGCTCCACGGCCGGATAGAACAGCCGAACGGGCCAGATCCGACCCGAGGGCCGTAGTTTGCCCACGGCTGGAATCCCATCAACTTTAGTTACCTGAGTGGTGTGGGATTGAAGGGGTTGAGGAACACTATGCACTTCCTAAAAATTGTAGGTAGGCCTTTGTATTGTGTGAGATTGAATGAAAGTGTGTTTTTAATCAGCTGCTTTAGAATTCAGTTTTTAAACAACTGAAAATGATTCAGACTCAGCTAAGGTTGTTCCACGGCACTGTAGGCATGACATCCCTATAGTGAATTGAATATTCACTGTATTTCAAAGTCCAGCCCCTCAGAGAGCCCTGATCTTGCTAGCAGTGCTGGGATGTTGGAGAAGAGAACTTTGTTGGCTCAGCTACATACTGAGCCTGCCACGGACCCCTGGGGCCTGAAGCTTCCCACCCTTGGCAGTGGACAGAGGAGGCATCACAATCCTTTCCTGCTTACTGATTCCATCTTGGAATATCTTAGGCTCTCCAAGAAGTTCTACAACTTTGAACTTTTAAAAATAAGGTGATCCCGATGTTACGATTCATTCTTTTAAAAGAGATTCCTTGGTTTTCAAGCAAAGGTTCCCACTGTTTCTCAAGCAGCAACCATGAACAAATAATGAGCAACATAAGAAAGAGAAAGTCTATGCAAATTAAAAAATAGTATTTGTGATGTGTGTGTGTAATGTATTATGTGGCTGTGATATAGTCTTTTTACAAATACTGGCATTTTAAAAATTGTAAGAAATTGAACATTGTTCACTCTTAAAAATGAAATTTGATTTTAAGGAAATTAATTATTTTAGAAAACAAGAGTTAACAAGAAGCCACCACATTTATTAAGTTTTGTATTAAATTTTCTCCTAATCTTGGCAACTAGCAATATACCAATAGTTTAGTGTATTTGTGGCTACTTATTAGCCTATAAATACAGTCCAATACTCTTTATTTCCTGAATATTTTAATACTGATTCAATAACTAAGCCTTAAATATGCTATTTCATTTTAAAGAAACTATAAAAGTATTTCCCGAGTAATAATTGTTAATTTAGAAAGAAAGTGAGAAACTAGAAAATACAGAATATGCAATTAAGAAAAAGAAATAACTTATTTTTGACCCAACCTCTGGGAACATGAAACATTTGTTTCTAATTAATATATCACTATATTGAAGTTGAGCAATATGAGTGAGTTTCAGCTACTGGGTAAGAATAGATTGAGTTAACAATTTAGTGAAGCTAAAGGAGAGGCAATTCAGAAAAGATTGTTAGAATTTGAGAGGCTAAAAAGTGAACCATTGCTTGTTTATCCATTCATCCATTGAAAGTGATAGTTCTCTTACATGAAGGGGCTTAATTGTTTTCAAATGTTGTATCTGATGACAGAATTAGAATTATGATAGCTAAATTTGCATAACTAATAGCCAAAGATTTATTGTTTTCTATAGACTGCATAATTCAGTGTCTTCTGTGAAATATAAACTTTTCAGACAAACTATAATTGTTATTTTATTCTATATTATTTACATTGAGTCGTCCTCACAAACTAATCTGGCTTAGTTTGATAAATCATGAATTAGAAGTGCTAATCACTCCCAATTAGCATATGGGTAGCATTATGCAGAAATATATTGCATCCTATCTAATAAAGAGGGAATATGCTAATTGACCCTCACACCATTGCAAAGATGGCAGCACCCACAGCCAATAAGGAGGGAATATGCTAATTGACTGCCCTGCCCTCAAAGATGGCAGCACCCACAGCCACAAGATGATGGGACCAAGTCCCCTCAGCCCCACTGGGGTGGCAGGTTCCCCAGTTCCCTCAGCTCCCCAGCTGCCCAGGGCCGGCATAAGGCACAGGCAAGCCTCAGATGGCAGCTACCCAGCCACCCAGGGCCGCCTGAGGCTCAGGTAACCAGGGCTGGCCAAAGCTTGTGCTGCCAGCAGTGGCAGCAGCAGAGGTGTGATGGGATATTGCCTTCCCCTGATTGCTGGGTTGCCTCCCGCCCCTGAGGGCTCCCGGACTGTGAGAGGTGGCAGGCTGGGCTGAGGGTCCCCCCCTCCAGTGCATGAATTTTCATGCACCAGGCCTCTAGTTTAATAAAAATGCTCCAATTTTATATACCTGGCATAATCCTGTAGTTCTACATTTAAAGCTAGACTACACCATACTTTTATTTATTTATTTATTAAAACTTTTTTTAAATATATATTTTTATTGATTTCAGAGAGGAAGAAAGAGGGAGAGAGATAGAAACATCCATGATGAGAGAGAATCATTGATTGGCTGCCTCCTGCAAGTCCCCCACTGGGGATCGAGCCCACAACCCGGGCATGTGCCGTTGACCAGAATTGAACCTGGGACCTTTCAGTTCTGAGGCTGATGCTCTATCCACTGAGCCAAACTGGTTAGGGCAACACCATACTTTTAAAGGATTGTCTTTATTTCTGCATAATGAATTGTATCTAAAAGTAAATTTGGTTTTTATGAAGCTTAGGAAATATAATTTTTAGACACATAGAAGTTTTAAAAACCTAATGGAATGAACTGCTACAAAGAGCAGAAATAATCTTTCAAGTCTTAATTAAAGGCTATATTAGTTGTTCCCAAAATGTCATAGCTGTGACATATTTAGAAATAAATTAATTATAATAAAGAAAAAAGAAAAGCCATGTCATCATAAGACTCATGTAACAGGAAGAAATGGAATGATTCAGAGGTAGTGAGGGAAACCTGCTGGTGGAAATTTGAAAAGACCTCTTTAGTAGCATTATTCATTATTTTATAATTTTTTTACCCAGAATGTCTGAGTTTTTTTTTGTCTGACACTTCTGTAAGATAAAATAGATAATGTTATTTATTAGGTTAAAATAATTTTTTGCTAATGATATGAAATAAATATGTGAGCATAATATCTGGAATTTCTAAGGGAAGGTTATATCTTCCTGTTTATTACTTATGTAAGAAACACTTTAGGTAATCCCTCAAGAAAGTTCATCATAGCAGTCATTGGAACTAGCAATAGTGTGGGAAGTAGAGGAAATATTTTTGTGTTTCTGTAGAGTTGGGACTTTTTGAATAAATAAAATAAATGCTAGGCTAAAAGCAAGATGTGGGAAATTAATTTATAACTGTACAGAAAGTGAGAGACCTCCAGACAGAGTTGTTTTTTTTTTTTTTTTTTTTTTTTTTAACTCCAGAGGTAAAAGCTTACCTCTGAAGGGACGATAAGGCTCAGAACCTTGGAGACATCTCTAAGTTAGAAAAGGGTTTAATCCTTGGAGGTAAGTATTTATATCCCAGAAGTTTAGAGGGAGCTCTAAGGATTTTTTTCATCCTAGCTCCTTCCTTTTTAGTAGGAATGAGGAGGTAATTACCTCTCTCTCCCGTAGATATGTGGATAAAATTCAGTGTTCTCTAACCCTCACCTGTAATACAGACTTTGGAAGTTGTATGAGGAGGCGATCTGACCTGGCTGTTGTTGCTTCACCCAAGGGGTAGGAGTCGAGTTATGGGGAATCACATGGTTACTAAATGAGTCATGACAATCTCTCTTTGATCCAGAACAGCTTGGCTGCACATTCAGGATCTATATTACTAAAAGGGTAATATGCTAATTAGACTGGACGTCCTTTCTGACAAAGCCTGGCCTGGGCAAAGCCACCCGGAGTCCTGGGCGCCTGCGGCTGCAGCCAACCCAGGAGAAGCTGCCCACAGTCCCAGGCACCTGGGGCCGGCCGGAGGAGGGAAGCCTGGGTCCTGGGGGTGGGGGCTGAGGTAGAGGCAGTTAGGGCAATCAGGCCGGCAGAGGAGCAGTTAGGGGCAATCAGGCCAGCAGGCAGAGATGGTTAGGGGCAATCAGGCAGGCAGAAGTGGTTAGGCACAATCAGACAGGCAGGCAGAGGGGTTAGGGGTGGTCAGGCAGGCAGGCAGGTGAGCAGTTAGGAGCCAGTGGTCCTGGATTGTGAGAGGGATGTCCGACTGTTGGTTTAGGCCCCTTGCACGAATTTCATGCACCAGGACTCTAGTATAATTAATAAAGGCGAATATTAAAATTCTAACAGAGATGAGTAAAGAGCAGATCAAAATAAAATATGTGGCAATATATAGATAAAAGATAGAGTCAGCAAGATTGATAATAAACTTTTGAAAAGTCTTATTTTTGAACTTAATATATATTATACTAGTGGCCCAGTGCATGCATTTGCGCACATTGAAAATAAATTAAAGAAATATTTTAATAGCGCTATTTGCCCTTTCTCTATAATATAAATGTCAACGAAAACAAATTCACGATCGACAATGACAGATTGAAACACACGCGTGCAATTGGCACCAGGGAGAGCTATACATGTATTGCACATGTGCGAGTCAACGTTTGTTTTTAAATTTCCAGTGCGTGTCATATGTACTGGCTGGTTGGTTGGTCACAGTTGGATGTATGTACAGTTGGTCACTTAGCCTTTTATATATATGGACTAGAGGCCTGGTGCACGGAAATCATGCATGGGGAGGGGTGTCCCTCAGCCCGGCCTGCACCCTCTCCAATCTGGGACCCCTCAGGGGATGTCTGACTGCCAGTTTAGGCCCAATCCCTTGCCCCTAACCACTTTTGCCTGCCAGCCCCATTGCCCCCAACTGCCCTCCCCTGCCAGCCCGATCGCCCCCAACTGCCCTCCCCTGCTGGCCTGATGGTCCCCAACTGCCTTCCCCTGCCAGCCCGATCACCCCAAACTGCCCACTGCCCTCCCCTGCCGACCTGCTCATCCCCAACTGCCCTCCCCTGCTGGCCTGATTGCCCACAACTACCCTCCCCTGCTGGCCTGTTCACCCCCAACTGCCCTCCCCTGCTGGCCTGATCGACCCCAAGTGCCCTCCCCTGCTGGCCATCTTGTGGTGGCCATCTTGTGGCAGCCATCTTGTGACAACATGAGGGCAGCCATCTTGTGATGGCGTCACGTGAGGGTGTCGCACGAGGGCGTGACACCACCTAGGCTTTTATTATATAGGATACCATTATCAGAATCATATTTATAATCTTGTAATCATCAAAGGCAATAAACTAGAATCCTATTGAAGTGATTCTTTTATTAGTTCCTATAGTTGTAGTTCATATTTTGAATTGTAATTCCACCTTTATAAAGATTACCTATAGTATCATTAATCTGATGATATTTTCAGTTTGGAAAGAGTTTGCTCTATAGAAACTGCATTTAGTTTCTTAAAACAGTGGGAAAGTTGTGTTTAGCCACTTTTTATTTATCTTTTATTATTTATTTTGTTAAGTAGTAGATCCAGTGTAGATCCTCCTGGAAAACAATATACTCAGTAAAGCAACACTTCTAATACTTGACCTTTATTACTTGGCTTCTTGCTGACCTAATACCGATTGGCAGCTGAAAAGTGTAATTTGAAGGTCTGACCCCTGTGGACTGGGGATTGAAAAAATGTGGTTTGCTGTTTTCAGCAACCTAGAGAAATAAATTTAAAATGAAATTTTAAAAAGTTCAAACAGATGTTGGTTTAAAGGCTACAAAAAGAGTTTAAGAGTGGTTTTCATCGAAATAACTATTTGATGAAATTGAGCAAGATTTTAAAATCATATGGCTAGAGCCCAGTTGCCCTTTTTAGTCCTGTGGTAAGAAATCCTATTAACAAAATAGTTACAATTCATCTAAAATGCATAACTTCATTCATATTGACCAAAATGTAAGGTTACTTTAGAAATGTGTCTGATGTACCTCACAGGAAGTATCATTTGCACTGAATGAAAAACATTCAAATGCAAAATATATATATATATATATATATATATATATATATATAGTCACTGACGTTGTTTTGCATCTTATAGCCTTTTATATTGAAATGATATTAATGTATATGTTTGCAGTTATGAAAATTTATGTTAGAGGCAACCACTACTGCCTTACAATTTTAATTTTGTAGGTACTGATATTATATGGCACAGGATTTAATCACTATCCCTATAATGGAAACTGTCCTCATCTGAGCTACTTCTTTCTGGCATGAAAAGATCTACAGACTCTGCATTTACTAGGGCTTCTGGGAGACATTGAAGATTAACAGATAGGTCCAACATGTAGAGCTTCTGTGACAGATTTACAGGAGCATCTTTGAAATGATTCCATTTCCTGAGGTCCTGATTTGGCACCATGGGGAATGTGTGACTGCAGCCACACCACTTCTCTGAGCTTAAATTAAGATCCTGGACATTTTACCAATGTGGTAGAACTTTTGTCTAAGAATAAAGTCAGGTTGATACTTTTGGTTTAAAATAGTGGTTTGAACAGACACATTAATGTCTTTTCCTTTGTGAAAACCCATTAAAGTGAGAGGCCAGGATTTTTAAGATGCTTATTTTGACAGTGACAAAGAGAGTATGAAAAGAGGTGAGCAGCACAAATGTGGAAGTTCAGAAAGAAGATGAGTGTGGTTGATTTATCATATCCAAGAAAGTGAATCCTATCTGGCAACATATCAAGCCAAATTGTGTGTACCTCAGAATCCCCCAAAGGCCCAGGTCTTGTTAGAATTCAGGACCTTCATAAGGGCTCGATAAAGGTAGGGCTAATAATAGGAGGATTGTTTTAAGGTCTTCAGAAAGCAGTTGGACCCATATCCTCTCCCTACTCTGAAACCTGAATGACTGACACCTCATATCCTAGCAGAGTTCTGAAGATTTATTATTGAGATTTATCTAGAGAAAATAAACAGTTATCCAGAGTAGAGGACAGAATGATAATTGAAAAGTACATACTGAAAATGGGGATAAAATGAAAGTTTATGTAGTGAATATGGGACCCTATGTCCTCCTTGCTCATTTGATTTCTACAGAACGGGAACCTGGAAGTGGGGACACACTGTCCTGCACTTGTATTTTTCCAAAATTCCCACTAAGGCCATCCCAGATTCCATGTTGTATTTGTTATGAGTGGTGAATTTTTTTGTTCATCTGTCTCTGATCTGCCAGCAAGGGGGAAAGAAAGAATGCTTCCAGCATCTGTTAACACTTGCCCTGCTCCTGAGACTTCTTAGCAAACTTGATCTACATTCCACAGAGTGGTATTGGTGGATATAAATGATTGCCAACAGTGGATCTTAGAGGCCCTGGAGAACA
Source organism: Plecotus auritus (assembly GCF_963455305.1). Taxonomy (NCBI): domain Eukaryota; kingdom Metazoa; phylum Chordata; class Mammalia; order Chiroptera; family Vespertilionidae; genus Plecotus; species Plecotus auritus. The sequence continues at coordinate 34,392,189 of NC_137783.1, read as the reverse complement.
CTTGGGAGAAATCTTAGAGGGCGCAGAAGACTTTTCTCAATCTTTGTGCTGCATCTGTAGATGGCAGCCTCATTTATACTTTCCATATTTGATAGTATTTGCCTTTGGGGCTGTCCATAAAAATGGTCTTGGGCTTTCTCAGGAGAAATAATGTGCATCTGAGTGTGGATATCAGGCATTGCTGACAATTCTCTAGATTCTTCTTTGTAAAATGCAGTTATTTTCACAGCTTTTAGAGGATTGATAATGTAATGAGGTATTTTGCTTAGAGAATACGTTTTCTGATCAGGATAGTGTACAGAGAGGTTAGGGTTAATATACTCATAATGATTCCTCTAAATGCTGGTTATCAGAAAAGGAATTGATTGACAAATCTCCATGGAAACTGGCTATAGTGTAATAATTAATCCTGGTCAACCATAGGACTGGGACCCAATATATGGAAGATATATTGGTTAGTGATTGCTACTTAATAAATCACCCCAAAGCTCAGTGGCTTAAAACAACCACCATTTATTATTCCTCACAAATCTATGTATTTTATCTTTCATTTGTTTTGATCTGGGTTGAGATGAACTGGTCTTGGCTTTGTTCTCTCATCTGCTTTAGGGTCTGCTGGCTGTTGGCTTATCTAGGATGACCTCAGTGTTTTTCTAAGTGCCACTCATATACCTGTGGCACGCTTGTTTGTTCTCATGGTGATGGCAGAGATCAAGAGAGAGCAAGCACCACTGTGTAATATAGCAAATAGAAATGCACCTGGCTTTTCAGTTCTTTGATTATGATACATTTCCCAGCATCTTATTGGACAAAGCGAGTCACAGCTGAGCTCAGAGTCAGGAAGGGAAGGGACCAGGATTTTACAGGTAAAGGACAGGGTGTAGGGACAACATTAATTAATGCCATCAATACAATCAATATACCATAGTCTACCTGCTGTTTAGAATTATTTATGCCTTCAAAGACCCTATAAAATCTCATTCAATCACAATATCAGGCTAAGAATCCAGTATTTTATAATGTACTTTAAATAAGGTGTGTTCTTAATCATTAATACCACATATACCCAACATATAAGTTACACTGGGGTAGTATAATCACAAGAGACATAGCCATTCTAAAATGGAAAAATGAAAACCACATAGTAGTTGTTTGTCTATAGTGAGTCTGAACTTTAGCTGGGCAAATGCTGCTAGGTCTTCCTACTTTGGGGTTAGAGACTGTTCCTTGAATAGATCCAGTTCTGTTATTTGGGATGGCTTAACCGGCCGTTGTTCTACACAGCTTTTGGCTTCACCCTCTGGGATGTGCTTTATTTTCCATGCTCCTTGACCACTTTTGAGTAGAACATCACAGCTCTCTATGCAGTTTTCTTGGCCTTTCCTGCCTGTAGGAAGTTGGTGCCTAAGATTGCACATGGTCAGTGTGATATTTTCACCTTGTTGGCTTGTTAATTTTAACATTATATTTTATCTTAAGAAGTTTCATGGACAGAACAAAACATTGCCTCAAGTTGTTGTGCTACCACAGTAACAGGCTTCTACCAATGACTACATTATTCAGCAACATTATTGGCTTACATATTGGTGTCCTTTCATCCCCAAAGCATTATCCCTTCAGTTTTGAAAGAGGGAACCTGAGAATAATATTGAATACTAATAGTGTGCCATTTTCACTGACGTTAGTTGTACCTCTTCTATTACATTGCTAGAGGCCCGGTGCATGAAATTCATGCACAGCTGGGGTCCCTCCACCTGGCCAACAATCAGGACTGATCAGGGCTATCTCTCCCAGTCCCGATCCCAACTCTGGGAGCTTCCTGATGGCTCTCACCTCACACCTCATTTTCCAGTCCATCCCACCAGCGCCTGCAGCAAGCTAACCTATCGGTTGGAATGTCTGCCCCCTAGTGGTCAGTTAGCATCATAGCGACTGGTTGAGCAGTGAAACTCCCAGTGGAGGGGCAATTTGCATATTAGGCTTTTATTACATAGGATATGTACTTTAACTTTTCAACGACTATTTTAAATATCTTAATATGGATGACAATGGTGTATAGGCTTTCAGTATTTCCATAAGGATTAATTTTGTGATAATATGTGGTAAAAAGGGGACTATTAGGTACATAATAAATGTTTTCAATTTCAAGAGAATTTGGTTAAATTATTTTTCCATTTTAATCATTCTCACATTTCACAATAAAATACAATAAAATTTAATGGCAGTTTAATGCACTTTAATATTCATATTAGAAAAGTCGCAGATTTAAAAAAAATATTTTTATTGGCTTTAGAGGGAGGTAGAGGGAGAGAGAGAGATAGAAACATCAATGATGAGAAAAAAATTATTGACCGTCTACCTCCTGCATGCCCCCTACTAGGGATTGAGCCCACAACCTGGGCATGTACCTTTGACCGGAATTGAACCTGCAAACTCTTCAGTCAGCAGGCCGAGGCTCTATCCACTGAGCAAAACCAGCTAGAGCTAAATAATTTCTTCATTTTGACAAAATTATGTATGCTAAATGATATTCCCCAAATTCATTCTATTATTTTTATATCCCCTTTCCTCTATAATTTTCAGATTATGGAACCCAATGATTTACCTCTCTGGGATTAGGTGACATAAATAGTATTTAAGTTTCTGTAATTATTATTTTAATACTATTTGTTGATTTAAACTAATATAACCTAATTTCTCTCCAAATCTCAGTGAATAAAATTATTTGAGGATATTTACATGTTAATGAGCTACTGCACCAGAGCAATAAACATCAATAAGAATAAGTAATTATAGTTATTCTAAAGCTCCAAATAGGGGGAAAAGTACATAAATGTTAATAGTATTTGTAGCATTATAATCATCCATTATCTCTATAAGAAAAATAAAAATAAAGAGGTAGGGGAATAGGAAAAGGAAATAATAAAAATAAATAGATTAAAACAAACAAACAAAAAATAATATTATAATTTCTATGCTAGGTCTTTGCTCTACTTGGAAGAAAGACCTCTCTTCCTTTTTTCTCCCTCCCTTCCTCCCTCCGTTCTTCCCTATCTATAATATGCAATGATAAATAACTATGTAATTTTTACATGTAAACATGATGAAGTTGATCTGAAGATGTCATGAGAAAAAATGCCCACGTTATATTCTATTGTAATGGCTGGAAAGAGAAACTAGAATACGAAACAAAACAGAATTTTCATTTACACAATAATTATAGTTTCTCAGAGTTCAGGGACATGGATTACACTTTTTAATTTACTTTTCAGGTATTAGTTTAGTACATTGCTCTTGGGAAGCTCTCAAAAATCATTTTTAATGAGAAAGTGCTTATTTCTAAAAAATGACAAAAGCGTTTTTACTTTATAGAATTTTAATTATTTTCCCAATGTAATAACAAATAGAAAGTGTGATATAGGAGTTAATAGACAAAGGTCAAAAACTTAGGTAGTCCATTAGCAAACTATGTAAATTTCTCTTGGCCTCAAATTTTTTTATGTGTAACTCCTAAGGATAGAACTAGAGAAGCTTCAGAATGTTTTTAGCTTTATGTCTTCTGAAAAATATTTTTAAAAAGCTGAAAATTTGTTCATTGTTATGATTTCATTGAACTTTATTTTTGTATAATTTATTGTACAATTGTGAAATTCCAACTCTATGTCATGAACTTTGTGAAACTCCAGGATAGAAAATGAGTAAAACAAACTTTCCCTCAAAGTTGATTATTTAGTTGAGAAATAACAGAGCAAGTTTATTACTGTAATACTATTATACAAGTACTATGATTGAAGATGCACAAATGAATGCTTCTATTTTCACTGGATGTCTTAGTCCAAGCATGTCAAATTCAAAGGCTAACATGGGCCAAATAAACAAGGTTTAAGTTTATGTGGACCGCAAAAAAACCAAAAGCTTCAATTTTCCTAGAAATGTAGGTTTATTTTGATAGAGACATGCTGAATACAAAGGGCTGAAATAAATGAGTAATCGTTAACATAAAATAATAGAACATTTTAATAAAATTAATACTTTTTCTTGAACACTAACTTACCAGACACTGAATAACTGCACAAATTAATAAGTGTACCACAAATAAACCTATTTTTCTTGTTCTCCGAAAGCAAAATATTTCCTGTTGTGCACACCAGACAAGTCAGTACAAGACTAATGACGTGGCATTCGGCAGCTAAATATTCACTGCTAGTATTAGTGCAGAGAAATTGTGCGCCTGTGCTTAAGGTGTGTAAGGGAAATGAATGCAACATGATTATAGTAATTAGTCATTAGTGAACATTGTAGTTTGTTATTAATAATTATGTATAACAGGATATTATAAAAATTGTTACAAAATTTTTATAAAAACGTTTCTTACATACCGTTATATTGGCTGGACTGCAAAAATATTTGTTGTGGGCTGCGAGTTTGATATGAATGTCTTAGTCTGTTCATGTGGCTAAATCACTTCTCAAAGGTCCCTCCAAATATCATCACGTTGGGTGTTAAGTTTTAACATATAAGATTTTTTAGGGATGGACACAAACATTCAACCTATTGCTCTAGCTGAAGCTGAAAAGTAGCCATGTTCAAATGCACTTCTTTTCTTAGTGATTCTGTAACTGACAAGTCATAGATGACGTATGAGAAAATTGAAGTACATTTTAAAGCTTCAACAGATATTAGTTCAAATATAGAAATTATGTTGAGAGCAGTGTGATAGAAATTCTAATATAAATCAGACAAGTGGGAATTTTGTGTTTTACATCAGCTGGTTGTTTAGAAATGATTTTGCAGGATTTCTCTCCTTCAGATACAGTCACAGAGTAGCTATTAGGAAGCATAATTGAATTTGAGCCACATCCAAATAGTCAAAAAGGCTCTTCCAGGGAATCAGAATCCCAGGAGTGCCATGAGAATACAAGCTTGAAAATGAGAACAGTGCCTCCAGAATTATTTTGAGCACTAAGTTATATCTCATGCATTTTACAAGTATGAGTAGGCCACTCTTCTCATGACAGATAGCTGAAAAACATCTATAAATCTACAGAAATCTTTTTGGGGGTGCCCACTATTTGTATAAAAAATGCCCACACCCATGACTTCTGAGTTCATTTTTCATTTCTAACCAATACATATGCTTTGCTAGACTAATCTGTTCATTAGAGAAGCACCATGGTATCCACTGTGGTTGGCACATTTGCAATCCTTCATATCATCCAGACCAGTTATAAATGAACTCTAATATCCCTGCTTTTTCTTGTTGAACTGTTGTGTATTTGTCACCAAGGAATTTAGTTCTTTAATTTTGCTAAAATGCTGGACACTTTCTGAATGTTTTTTTTATAGGGTTGATGTATTTAATTTCAAGCCTGAACTATATCACAAGAATCCTATATAATAAAAGAGGAACATGTAAATTGACCATACATCCGCTATGCTCACCAGCCAATCAGGAGTGGGTATGCAAATTAACCTGACAAAGATGGAAGGTTAATTTGCATACACAGGCGCCAGGTGGAGAGCAGAGCAGGAGAGCCAGCAGAGAGTGGAGCGGCTTGGGGAACTTGGCTCCCCAAGTTGCCAGAAGGAGAGCAGAGAGGGAGAGCTGGCGGCTTGGAGGACTTGGCAGAGCGGGAGGCCATGGGATGGAGACAGAGCAGGAAGGGAAAACCAAGAGGGTGGGGAGCATCAGGAATGTTGGGAATCATAGTTCTGGTGGCAGACGGATCTCCTAGACACTAGAGCAAAGTGAGCCTAGAGCAAGTTACTGTTGTGGTGGGGGATGGAGGGAAAGCAAAGGTGAGAGACATAAGTAAAATCAGAGTGTCTAGGAAAAATTAAAGGGAAGATATCCTAAAACTTCCAGGAAATCTCCACCAAAATGAAGCAATGAAAAAAAAAAAAAGCCTCTATTATTCTGTGAGCAACAAACCAAACTGGGTTGGGGTCTCAGACAATTCGCTCATATGATTGCAAAGACAGACAGAAACTCCCGGATTGGAGAGGGCTCCCCTGAGGCCTCCCAGATTGGAGAGGGTGCAGGTCAGGCTGAGGGGACTCCCCACCCCCTGTGCACAAATCTTCATGCACCAGGCCTCTAGTTATTTAATAAAGTAGTTATTAAATGTTAGGAGTAACACACTCTTCTAGACCCCTCTTATTCACCAGATTGCATGGGCATAAAGCCCCTCCTTGTACCTTGAATTAAATGTGGTGTCTGAGGCCAAAGTTCAGTAGTTTGTTTAGAATACACTTCTAATTAATCTCAGTCTTAGAAGTATAACCCTTAAAACTTGATTTCATAATTGATGGCCTCTAAAATACCAGGTGGTCTTCAAAAGGTCAAATACCAATTGTCTTAATCTCCAAATACAGGCTTCAGAGGACCCTGTTTGCAATGCTGTGTTTTCATAGCCTTTGCATCAAGCTTTTAACTGCATTTCTTCTATTCTTTAAGGTCTCTCATAATATGGTGATTTACCAATTTCTTGATCAATCTGGGTGATGTCCAATAATGCATGATCAGATGGGTATAAGTGAACACTTCTTTCACAGTGTGCATGCTGTATTTAAGCACTGTATATTTCACTTTAAAACATATAAGAGAAAGAATTAACCCAGAAAAACAGGAATCCTTAGTGTGAGCTCATTTTCAAAGTTTCATCTCTTGACTATTTTTCATATGATGGGTTTCTGAAGTTGGGTTAAATGGATAGTATTGCAGATTTGCAGGACCCATCTCTTCTAACATACAAACTGTTCCTAGATAGTTTTCTTTTTTTAGTTTATTTTAAAGGACTAGCATTTATATTTAAATTTTAAGCACTACAGAAATCCTTTAGGTTTTTGAGTAAATTATGATCACTGGATATACTCTATGCAGAAAGTGAAGAGACAAAAAAACAAAAACAAAAACAAAAAATCTCCCTTAGTTTATTTCCTTCTCATCTTTAAAAAAAAAACAACCATAAATGCTTTTGAGGAATGAAACATGCTCAACACTATGAGACAGCATATAATACTTGCACAATCAATGTTGAGTTAAGTTGTGTGGGCTACAACAAAAAGAACTGATTTTCCAAATAGTTTGAATTTAGTCCTTGTATTCTTTTGACCCAAGATTTTCATCTATTTTAAGCTATTCAATTTGTATTGGACTTCACATAATTTTCAATAGTGAGAATAGAGATAAAACAAGTGGACAATTTATATATTAAAAATACATTTTTAAGAAGCTCCTGATGAAAATGTTTCACCATATAATCAAACTTTTGTATCTTCTAGCAACTGAAAGAAACATCTGCATTTAAATGTTTGAACTCTTCTATCAAGCAACTGTTGTTTAAAATACTGCACATGCTTAATCTAAAGAATATGCCCGCTTGGCTATTGTGAACTAAAAATATACATGGCACTGATCTCATTTCCATTGCAAATGCCAATCTGCCTGGAATGAAGAGGCAGCAATTGCTTGGAGGCAGGTGGACTTCTCCTTAAGTACTTTCTTTCTTTCGTTGTGTAAATAGGTTGCACCAGTGCCAAATAGTTATCCTTAGAGGTGCAGATATTAGGTCTGCACATCAGCAATTGACAGGGTAGCACATCTTCAAGTCAGCCAGTGAGGGAAAAGTGAGTTAGAACACTGTATGTAGAAAGCTGGATTTAAGCCAATGGACACATAAATTTTATAAGCTTGATAAATCCCACTTGCACTGGCATAGACTAAATTCTTTTAACTGTAGAAGGTTATGACTGGGAGGGATTAAGGAAGGAAAGTAATCAGCCATCAAGCATGGATTTTATGAGCTAGGTGTTGCACTCAGTGCATTAAACAATGACTCTCATTTAATCCTCATAACCATTTATGAGATAGGCACTGTTGTTATTTTCATCTTACAGCTGAGGAAACAAAGATTTCAAAGGGCAAGTAATTTCCCCAGGGTTATTAGTGAAACCAGAGGATGAATTAAAGTTGGAGTACTCAGAATATTCTGTTAATGATTCTGATACACCCTCATTTTAGGGAACCACATTTCAGAGCTTCAGTGAATTTCTTAAGGTTCCACAGTTCATTGGCAAGCTGGGTCTTGCATCCTAGTTAAGTGGAAGTAAAATCAGAGATTTCTGAGAAGTGTTTTTTTAAAGATGATCAGATAATATTTAAATGAATCAGAATAGGGCCAAAGTTCACTCCAATTTGTGGAGCTGGGCAAGCTTCCAGATCCTCAATAATCAATTTCTTTGATGGAAATGCTTACAAAATGCCCTATTACAAAGACTCAGAAGCTGTGCTAATGTGTGCAATATACCTATGCTACCTCTAGGTGGTGCCCTCTGCCTTCAGGAAAGGTCACAATATAGGTGGAAACTGAAAGACCAAAATCATAGAAAAAGAAATCTGATATATAGTTGACAGAGCCAGAGTTTGGGGGTATTGGGTGAAGGTGGTCAAAATGTACAAACTTGCAGTTATAAGCATTTACTGGAATGTAATATATAGCATGGCGACTAGAATCAGTAATACTGTGTTGCATATTGGCTAGTTTGCTGAGAGAATACATCTTAAAGGTTCTGATCACAGGGAAAAAAACATTTTTTTTTTAACTATGTGAGGCGATGTTAACTAAATGTATTATGGTAGTCATTTCACAATATACACATTACCAAATCATTATGCTGTACACCCTAAATTTAGTTATACAATGGTATATCGCAATTACATATATCTCAATAAAAATTGGAAGAAAAAATAAAAAAGAAAGATCACACCTGACCACAGGCAAAAGTATAAACTCTAAACTAGGTGTTTAGAGCCACCCCTGACCACCTTTCATCCTCTTTTTTTTTCCTATTTCACTTAATCTTCAAAGTACGCTTTTCCCTTCTTTTCTTCTAACAAAGTAAGATTTTAATTTAGAAGGAAACTAATTGGCATAAAACTTTGTGGTTGGCATATGCTTATAAATATTATTTTGGAATATTCTTCATAGCTTTTGATCCTTACACTAGCCATTTGAGATAGATAATTTTATCTCAACTATCTTAAAATCTATAATAATAAAAGCATAATATGCTAATTAGACCAGACAGCTGAACAACCTTCTGAATGAAGCTGCAGCTGGGAGGGCCAAGGCAAGCCAGCCTGGCTGTGAGGGCCGAGCCACTTGTACAAATTTCGTGCATTGGGCCTCTAGTGGGTAAATAAAAGCCATGAGTACTAAAGTGCCCACAGAGGCAGGATTTGAATTTAAACCTTCTGACACAAAAACCAGTTTGCTTGCCACACTTCTGGGTAGGATGGCCATATAGCCTCTTTTGCCTGGAGCAATCATTGTCTATTCCTGCAGTCTTGCATAATTATTATTAGTACCCCTTTTCATTTTCAAAGTGTCAAAGGTTGAATGATAAAGTCACATTGGTGACACTGAAGAAGTCAGCCATGAATTTCTCTCCCCTAAGGGTATCTACACTAATAAAAGAGAAACATGAAAATTGACCATCCCTCTGCTATGCCCACCAGCCAATCAGGAGTGAGTATGCAAACCAACCCAACAAAGATGGCGGCAGCCATGGAGCTGGAGCAAGCAGGAGGTTTGGGTTGCCCCCGGCAACAGAGGAAGCCAAGCTTCCCGCCTGCCCTGGCTGCCACTGAAGCAATGGCTGGGGGCCTGGGTCACTGGGGGTGATTCAGGCTTCCAGCCCACCCTGGCCTCTGCTCAAGGAGGGGCTGGGAGCCTGTGTCACTGGGGGGCGTGGCCAGCCTGAAAACGTTCCTCAGCCCCTCACCCAGGCTGTCCAGGCACCCCAGTGGGGACCCCCACCCTGAAGGAGGTGTGGCCAGCCTGAAAACGGCCCTCAGCCCCTTACCCAGGCTGGCTATGCCCCCATGGAGTAAGAGTCCTGGCTGGGGGTCATGGCCAGCCTGCAAACAGCCATCAGCCCCTCACCTAGGCTGCCCCACACCCCAAGGGAACTCCCACCCTCATCCAGGACATCCTTCAGGGCAAACCAGCCGGCCCCCACCCGTGCACCAGGCCTCTATACTAATAAAAGGGGTAATATACTAATTAGACTGGGAGACCTTCCAGACGTTCTTCTGGATAAAGCCATGGTGGCGGGGCCGAGGTAGAGGTGGTTCGAGGCCAAGAGGGGAGGGCAGTTGTGGGTGATCAGGCCAGGATGGGATGGCAGTTGTGGGTGATCAGGCTGGTGGGGGGGCATTGGGGTGATCAGGCCAGTGGGGGGGGGAAGTTGGGGGTGAGCAGACCAGCAGGGGAGCCAGTTGGGGACAAACAGGCTATCATTGGGGGTCAGTTGGGGGTGATCAGGACAGCAGGGGGGCAGTTTGGGGTGAGCAGGCCAGCAGGGGGGCATTTGGGGGCGAGCAGGCTGGCATGCATAGTGGTTAGGGACAATCAGGCAGGCAGGCAGGTGAGCGGCTGGAGCCAGCAGTCCCGGATTGCAAGAGGGATGTCCGACTGCCAGTTTAGACCCAATCCCTGCAAATTGGCAGTAGGACATCCTTTGAGGGGTCCCAGATTGAAGAGGGTGCAAGCTGGGCTGAGGGACACCACCCCCCTCGTGCACGAATTTTGTGCACCGGGCCACTAGTCCAATTATAAGTCCCTATCTCTAGTTTGGTGAAGCTTTTCTTTCTGTAAAGAAATTTCTGACATTGCTAATAAGTGAGGGATGCTGTGTGTTGGAATTCAGTTCCTTCATCCTGCTCCATTACGCCAACTGTCGGGCCCAAGCCCCTCTGCCAGGGACTGGACCTCCTAGGACCCCAGATATTCGGTGAAGAAGCCATGAGAAGTTGTGGGTATATAAGAGAGTCTTTATTGTAGAAGCCAGTGGCCATGTAGCTATTGCTAACAAGGAGCTACCAGCCGTGGGCAAACTACGGCCCGCGGGCCGGATCCAGCTGTTCTATCCGGTTCTCTTGCTCTCCCCTCTGCTCCTTTACTTTGAATTTATATTAGTTCACACAAACACTCCATCCATGCTTTTGTTCCGGCCCTCCGGTCCAGTTTAAGAACCCAATGTGGGCCTAGAGTCAAAAAGTTTGCCCACCCCTGTCAAAGTCCCATACAGCAAGTAGCTGCACACTGGCTAGGTAACATCTTTCCCACACAGCAACAGCAGCCTCTGTACCCACAGCAGCAGCCTGCTGGTCAGTAATACATCTTCCCCATAATACAGCCCCCTACCTGCTGGTCAGTAGTCTTACACTAAGCAGTCTAGCTTTACATAGGAGCAGCAACCTCTGTACCCACAGCTATTATTTGAGCAGCCACACTGGCTGGTCAGTAACAACTTTATACTACTTAGACCAGTGGTCGGCAAACTGCGGCTCGTGAGCCGTTTGCCACTCTGTTGACTAATGAGTTTGCCGACCACTGACTTAGACAAAAGAGGCTTCTTTCTAAATAGTGACCTCAGTCTTTTGTATTGTACAAGGGCATGCTTGCACAATGTACATACAGATTACTGTGACCTCGTTCTTGCACCTGTGTATAGTCCTTGGACACCCCAATTAAGATTCCCATGCTCAGAGTGGCCTTAAACATCTGGCATACTCTGAACAGGGCCTCTATATTCTAATTGGCCTTGGCCATCCAGCCTACTCTAGACTGTGTTTTGTGTTGTTTTTTTTTGAAGGAATGCAAATATTTCCCTGACTTGGGAGCTAAAGATGGAGAACCTGGCATCTTTGGCACTTCCTGAGGTCCTCCTGGGCCCTGACCTTGCTTCATGAGTCTGTGATCTGAGTGCACTTGTGCTGCTTCTGTTAGTCAGGATACCAGCTGTTTAAGAAACAAAACCTTCATTCAAACCTGTTTAAACCAGCAAAGAATAGGTTGTTCACTTAACTGTGAGATTCAAAGGAAGTGACTTTGTTTGGACACAGAGCTTCAGTCTCTTTCTTTCTCTGTGTCTCTCTCTCTCTCTCTTTGTTTATAGTTTCCCCTATATGACCTTCATGTCTCAGAAAGGACCCTTCATTGTGGGCATAAAGGAAGTTACCAGCAACTCCAGCACTGCATTTTACCTTTGACACAGTTAAAAGTCTCAGGCTGGCCGAAACCGGTTTGGCTCAGTGGATAGAGCGTTGGCCTGCAGACTGCAGGGTCCCAGGTTCGATTCCGGTCAAGGGCATGTACCTGGGTTGCGGGCACATCCCCAGTGGGGGGCGTGCAGGAGGCAGCTGATCGATGTCTCTCTCTCATCGATGTTTCTAACTTTCTATCCCTCTCTCTTCCTCTCTGTAAAAAAAATCAATAAAATATATTAAAAAAAAAAAGTCTCAGGCTGATTCTCATTGGACTGGTTTGAGTTATCTGCTTATTCTTGAACCAGTCATTACAGTCAAAGGTATAGAATGTTCTCATTAGATAGATGGGGCATCATGTGCCAATCTCTGGAGCTTTATAGCAGGATTTGCCACAGCCCAAGACCATAGACAGAGGTTACAGAGGACTACTTCCCTAGAAGAAGATAAGGATAAAGAATGGGCAGTGACTGGTGGACAAAACAACACGGTAAAACAAAACAAATGTAAGCTGTTTACTATCCTTCCTCCTCCTCTTCCTTCCCTCCTTTCTACTCTGTCTAAAAATCAAGAAAAATATCCTTAGGTGAGGATTAAAAGAAAAGAAATGTTTATTGAGTGCTTATGACACAGGTTAGCCACTAGATTTTTTACTGCATCATACAGTACCCCTGGTCCCATAGTGAGTTTTTCTTGATCTTGGCTGAGACACCTGTATAGTGAAAACCATTTAAATAACTGGAGGTGTTTTTTTGTTTTTAATCATTAAGTGGACAATGGAATCACTCAAGAAGCTTTACCAACATGCATATGTCCACAGGCTCATAGGGTTTAGAGTAGGTCCTGAAGAATATATGCTTTAAAAATTCTTTTCGAGTTGGAATGGCTCCAAAGACCTTCGGTTCTTTTCCAATTCCACAATCCATCTCTGTGATAACAAGAGTGAAAATAAAGTGCTACCTGGGTAATGAGACAACCAGAGGTTACGATGCTCCTAGTTATTTCAGTTCTTGGGGTACGGAGGGACTCTACAGCATTCATGGAATCTTGGCTTTGTTGGGTTGAAATACTCAGGAATATGTCAATGGTGAAGAGTAGCTAACACTTTTTCTTAGAATGAAATAAATCCATAGAGTTTATTTCTGTTGGAGTTTCAAATTTTGGTGCAACATATTTCTTAAATGCTTTTATGGTTATGGCTATTTGTCAGGCAGATAACCATTATGAAAAATTATTAAAATACCACTATTGGCCAGGTATGTCTCAGTAACCTTTGATTAGCATTGGAATATCCTCTTCCTCCTTTTCCCTTCTTTCTGTTTAAAAATAAAAGAAACCCGAGACATGTTTAGGCAAAAAGGGAATTTATTGACTCATGTAACTTGGAAAGATAGAAGTGGTATACAGTAGGTCCCCGGGTTACGTGGGAGATACGTTCCTGCGGCGTGACATCACGTGATTTTCGCTGTAAGTCAGAACCCACCTAGTCACTCACATGGAGCACATACACAGCAGTAATGAAGTGAAACAGTAAAAAAATTTAAAAGAAAGATAACAATTCCTGACCTTTACCTGTGGTAAATAAATAATAAAAACATAAAGCACATATGTACATACGTCAAAATGATGGAACTTTTTTAAAATAAATCAATGGGAAATGGCGATGTAACCACGAAATGACGTACGTCGAGTCCAACATAACCCGAGGACTGCCTGTAGTCCATAAGCACCATCAGATTTAGGATTCAAAAATGCTTTCTTTTTCTCTCTCTTCTCACTATATGTAAGTCTCTGTGTCGTAAAGAATTTGGCCTTGCCTTTACCTTTGGTTTCAGAGAAGTAATATAATGGGTTCTTGGAATGTTATACCCCTTAGGAATATCTTTGTCTGGGGGCCTTGAATCATATTTATAGTGTTAACAATGTGATTTAAGGTTGGGATTGGCCACACTTATATAGTTTTAAGGAGGGAACTGGTCATGCCAGGACAATCAACAACGTGAGTTAGGGTAGGGATGCTTTGGGTAATGAGATATCAGTTTATCTGGAGACTGAAATCAGCCATATGGGCAATCAATCATGCCTACATAATGGAGCCCCAATAAGAACTTAGAATGCTGAAGCTCAGGTGAGGTTCCCTGGTTGGTACTACTCCATGCATATCATCACACATTTATGCATCCTGACTCCATGGAGAGAGGACAACAGAAATCCTACACTTGTAAACCTTCATGGCTCATGTTAAGATGCATCCTTTTTTTGTAATAAACTATAACTATGAAAATAATAGCTATCAATGAGTTCTATGGGTCCTCAAACATAAGGGTGTTTTGGGAAACCTCTAGAACTTTCATTTGGTGTCAGAAATGAGGGTATCTTGTGAAGGACTGTGTGCCCTCTAACTTGGGCAGTTGGCTAACTCTGTGCTGTGGTCCCTAAACTCTTTGCAGCCTTTAACTTCTCTGATACAGACAGGTTATTCCTGTATGAAGCATGTGGAAGAAAGGAAATGAAGGCAGACAGGTCCAGGCTTGAAATATTACATTTAGGTAATCTCAGAGCAAAGAGAAAAAATATTTATCCAATTCAGTATATAAAAATGTGGGGTAAGCCCTGGCCAGTTGATTCAGTTGGTTGGATCATTGTCCTGTACACCGAAACAGGTTGCAGGTTTAATTCCTTTATTTTTTTTAAATTTCTTTATTGATTAAGGTATCACATATTTGTCCTCATCCCCCCATTCCCATCCCAAACCCCTCTCCACGCATGCCCCCACCCCCCTGTTGTCTGTGACCACTGGTTAGGCTTATATGCATGCATACAAGTCCTTTGGTTGATCTCTCTCCCTTACCCCCACCCTCCCCTACCTTCCCTCTGAGGTTTGACAGTCTGATTGATGCTTCACTGTCTCCAGGTCTGTTTTTGTTCATCGGTTTATGTTGTTCATTATTTCCCATAGTTGAGTGAGATCATGTGATACTAGAAATACACATGTAAGAACAAAAAATGAGACAAGCAATAATGGTTATGCTGAGGGGCAAAGGAATCAGTCTGTAGTGAGTTTCTTTCAGGGCCAACAGTTCTTTTGAGTCCCAATTTCAATGTCAAACAGTTCCTTATGTGTACATGTCAGCAATGATATTTCAGTTCTGGATGGTGGACAAATGGTGGTAATGCAGGTCCGACCCTCTCTGGTTTGGTCCTGGGCAACCTGCAGTGACGCACAGCTGCTGACTGCTAGTATGGCAAGGCGTCGTCAGCGTCTTCCATCTCTGGACTGTTTCTCCTCCATCTTCATGGCTGGAGCAGTCCTATCAATTCCTCTCTGTTGCAGGAATCCACATGGTCTTGGAGTTGTTTTCTGAAAATATACAAACATATTCTCGACCAAAAGTTAATAAAGGACTCTTTTTTATAAATTTGACTTGGGATCCTTTTTCATTTTTTTGCCCAAACAATTTTCCTTTGGCTTGTTTTGACACCATGTGTGTTTTTCATGGGTGTCTTGCTGTTAGCATTACCAATGAAAGTTAATTTTCTAAAGTAAAAATTTTCTAGATGTAATTTACTTACAGTATATTTTTCCTTACATGATTTTCTTCTACTATCCCCCCTTTTTTGATTTAAATATTAGGAGGCTTTTGAAAATTTTATAATGCAGTCTTGATAACTTTTAAATTTTAATTTTTTACACTAAAATATGACTGCTTTAGGTTCATTGCATGTTATGCAATTTTACCATGAGATGAACTACCAATAAAAATTTTAGTTAACACTTTAGGAACAGCTTTTTGTCCAGTACAATTAATTTTTCTAGAATATTCGCTTATTTCAATTAACCAATTTAAATTAGTCTGAAAACTTGACTACTATTTTACTGTCTAATTTAATACTCTAACAACAATCTTATTTTACCCTGTAAATATTAGTGGAAAGGATTATTTGCCTTCTTGAGTAGGCCCTGAGCATTCCTGGTGCTAGGCTGGATTTAGATATAAAAAACCCACTTCCCCACAACATGGGTACAAGACAACTCAAACAAATCTTGTTGCAGTGAGAGGGCAGCTGCTGTCGGCTAAGTCTCTGTCTGTTACCTGGGTCCCGATTTGAGCTGGGCATGGGAAGCAAAGCAGCCATGCGGGCAGGAGACCTCCTTCAGAAGGGGTGAGGGTTCAGGCAGGTTTAATTCCTGGTCAGCGCACATACCTAGGTTGCGGGTTCCGTCTCCAGTCAAGGTGCATAAAGAAGGCAATCAATCAATGTATGTCTCTCACATCGATGTTTCTCTCTCTCTGGATCCTCTCCTTTCCATTCTCTCTAAAATCAATAAACATATCCTTATGTAAGTGGTCTGAATGGCTTTGATTGAGACATCAGTCCAAACTCTGGAATAATTACCATGGCTACTGTGTATGATAATATGACTAGAAGTCTCAATACAATGACATGGATACGGGGTGGTGTTGGAGAAACAATTCCCCAAAGAAATGAGTATGTATGTGTGTTGGGGAACACATGGGTGGAGTTTGGGAATGGTTTTGAAGTTATCTAGATAGAAAAGGGAGTTATCTAGATAGAAAAAGAAGCCCGGCTGGTGTGGCTCAGTGGTTGAGCACCGAACCAGGAACTAAGAGGTCACCAGTTTGATTCCCGGGCAGGGCACATGCCTGGGTTGCAGGCTCGATCCCCGGTAGGTGTACATGCAGGAGGCAGCCCACCAATGATGTTTCTCTCTCATCGATGTTTCCATCTCTCTATCCCTCTCCCTTCTTCTCTCTGTAAAAATCAATGAAAACATATAAAAAAAGATAGAAAAAGTG
This sequence comes from Plecotus auritus, assembly GCF_963455305.1. Taxonomy (NCBI): domain Eukaryota; kingdom Metazoa; phylum Chordata; class Mammalia; order Chiroptera; family Vespertilionidae; genus Plecotus; species Plecotus auritus. The sequence goes on along the minus strand of NC_137783.1, from coordinate 34,375,317 downwards.
ATCACTGAAGCTCAAATAAAGTATAAGTTCTTCCAGCAGCCTCCCCACCCAAAGTTAGGTTTCAGCAGTTTAGCAAAATTACGTTTTTCCAATTGTGAGATCATGTCTCTGAAGATCCAGAGAATTCATAAGAAAACACTGACTTAATTATGAACACACACACACACACACACACACACACACACACAACTTCATGACAACAGACTAAAGTAGCCTAATGCTTTATTTAGTCATGTTAAGAGTATATCTATCAGGAGTTTATTTTTATTACAGTTTTGAATTGATTACCAGAAAAGTACCTAGATATTGTTGTCATTGTTTCTTCACGCTGCTGGAAGTTCTGGTGTAATTTGATTATTGTGCCACAGAAATGGAAAGCCCCAGGGAACTTGACATATTTTATTCTTCCCACCCTTATTTTCTCTTTTCCTCTTCTTCTCCATCCTTTTATTCTGTCATTTTAAATATGAATTAAGAAATTAGAAATTTCATGATCCGTCAAACAGTTTAATCAAATCAAAATTAGACAAAAGTTTCTTCCATAGTTTTTCATACTAAGAAATTTGGAAACACAAAAATGTGACTTGTACTATTTGTGTGAGTACTGTTTCATGTTTTAAATTTCCTGAAACCAAGATGATTTAAAAATTGATGTAAAAGGAAACATGCTAGCCATTTCTCTTTACTTTTTCCTGAAAAACTCATTAACTTTATGGTTCATTCTACAATTTCTGTGCCTTTTAATAGCAAGGGCAGTTAACATTACACTAAATGAAATGAGTTACACAAAAGCATGTTTGATCAGAGGAGGCAGAAGAAAGAATGACTCAGAGCACAGACATTGGGGACTGGCTGTTTTGGGAGTAGGAAGGATCTTCTGGTTTTGTTTCTTACTGTGAACTTTGGCAAGTTCTTCAACATTCCTGTGCCCCAGTTTCCTCATTCCTTAAAAGAGAATAATGAAGTTACTTATATCATAGAGCTGTTAAGAGAAATAAACCGGTTAAAATTTTAAATGCTTAGAATGTTTAGGCCGCAATAAATACAAGATATGTGTTAGTCACTTTATTCTTCTCCTCTTCCTCCTCCCCCCCTCACCTCCCGCCATCCTCATTTTCTATTATTTTTTTTCCACTATTGGTAAAAGTTAAAAAAATTTTTTTTCTCTCAATTTGCATAGAACCATATTCATAACATTCTCAACCTCAAGGTCGAGATAGTTAAAATTCAGACTGGCTGTAAAATATTTATGCCAAACTAAGTGTTTGCTCAGTTTGCTTAAAATGACATTGTGTGTCACTTAAAGGTATAAAAAAATCCAAAATAAACAAAGAGTACTCTAGAAATGTTTAAATCTTATTTAAAAGGCAATTCAAGTAATTACTTTACCTGCATTTGAAAGAAGCTTAAAAATGAAATCACATATTGGATTTTTCTAAAGGTTTAAAAATGACATGATTGTTTATGATTAAACTATGATTAAACACAAATATATTGATAGGAAATGTGGGAGTTTATTTAGTTAGAAGTTAGTTGGAATGAGAGTGCATCTGGGAAGCCGGTGAAATGATCACAGCAGGAGAACTTGATTACTGCATTGAGGCTTGATTATATTTTCCATCGTAGGGACCTTCTTCAAAAAGTGGAAAAAAATGCTCAACTGCACCACACATTAAGTGAAGCCATAATGTGCCATCATCCATATTAAGGGGGATTATTTTCTGAGAGAGGGGAGTAAACTTCTCAGTTATTTGTTAATTTTAAGGAAGGTAAATGTATTTAAAACTACTTCCCAGTATACAGGGCCATTTCTCTATGAAATGGGTAAGTTATTTCTAGATTCTATAGAGCTATTCAGACATTAAGTGATTTACTCCTGTTTTGTTTTTCTTCAGTAAGCATGGGTTAAAGAGATTAAGTTATTGGTTTTTCTGTTTGTATTCAAAGTGGGGTCTTAGTCTCTAGAAATTGGTTAGATCAAGTGTATTTGAGTGCTGGTTGGCATACTTACAGTAAGTGATAACATGTATTTCATCGGCAGAAGACTATAGCAGCTAATTTTCCTAAGTCAAGGTCTATAAAACACATCATATTCCTAAGTATATGTGTAAGTATATGTATTTCTGTGCAATCATAAACATATAGGAAAAGTAAATTTTGCACTAAACACATTGTCTAAATACCTGGTTATTGCCCTTGTTTTTAAAGGAACCATCTAACTTGTATGGTTCCACACAGTTGTTAACATCTGTTATATCCAGAGAGAAATAAGTCTTGTCAAAATGTGATTCCATGAAGAAATCTGCTTATCTAACTTTGCCTTATATGGACACTGGACTTCATGGTCTATACAGAGTGTTGATACCTTTTCATGACAATATTTGAGAGGTGTATTGGGATTTCAGGAATATGTGAAAAGAGCTTATTAAAATATTATTGCCAGTCTTCTTTAATGATACTTATATATTATTTAAAATTCCAATCATACACACACACACACACACACACATATATATATATAGAGAGAGAGAGAGGGAGAGAGAGGTAATATGCAAATTAGCTGGGACGCCTTAAGGCAGTGGTTCTCAACCTTTCTAATGCCGCGACCCTTTAATACAGTTCCTCATGTTGTGGTGACCCCAACCATAAAATTATTTTCGTTGCTACTTCATAACTTTAATTTTGCTACTGTTATGAATCGTAATGTAAATATCTGTGTTTTCCGATGGTCTTAGGCGACCCTGCTAGCCATTCTCAACCTGTGGGTTGTGAACGATTCATTAACAGTAGCAAAATTACAGTTATGAAGTAGCAACGAAAATAATTTTATGGTTGGGGGTCACCACAACATGAGGAACTGTATTAAAGGGTCGCGGCATTAGAAAGGTTGAGAACCACTGCCTTAAGGCGTCACGACCAGCTCAGGAGGAGGCTGCATTATGACCGGCTCAGGAGGAGCTGCGCACACTGGTGGGCGGGAGGGGACTGCGTGCCACCCCCAGCCCCAGCGGCTGCGGGGAGGCTGGGGCTGGGTACAGGCCGGAGCAGAGACACAACACCAGGGCTGGGGGCATGCTCCAAGCATCTGCAGCACGACTCAGAGCACGCCCCCACTCCAGCGGACACACACCAGGGGGGCCTCTGTGCGTGAGCTGCAGAGGAAACACCTTTTCTGACTGCTCATTGGCTAAGCTCCCTGTACACCACCACTTGCAGTGTTCTTGGTAACTTGGGTAATAAGACTCCAAGAAGGTGATCTAGGGTTTTTCCACCTCACTCCTGGAGGAAAAAAAGAAGGTCTGCTGCTGGAGGGGCTAAGAAATGTCATATCCTGCCCTAGCCGGTTTGGCTCAGTGGATAGAGCCTCTGCCTGCGGACCGCAGGGTCTGGGTTCGATTCTGATCATGCAGGAGGCAACCAATCAAAGTGTCCCTCTCACGTTGATGTTTCTCTCTGTCTTTCTCTCTCTCTTCCCTGCTCTCTAAAAATCAATGGAAACATCCTCAGGTGAGGATAAAAAAAAAAAAAGGAAAAAAAGAAATGTTATATCCTATGAAAGACACATCTTAAAAATGCCTAAAGAAAGTTGTCATTTTTTCATGGTGAAGGGATTGGAGTCCAAGTTGATGAAAACACCTTGGTGGCAATGGCAGCCGGCAGTGGCAGCAGCAGCGGGGTGATGGGGATGGCGCCTTCCCCGATTAGCCTGGTCACCTCCTGCAGAGGGAGGCCAGACTGCAGCTTAGTCCTGCTTCCTGAGCGGGCCTAAGCCATCAGTATGACATCCCCTGAGGGCTCCCAGACTGTGACAGGGGACAGGCTGGGCTGAGGGACCCCCCACCCAGAGGAAACACAAAATTCGTGCACCGGGCCACTAGTTATATATAAGGGCACATAAAAAATATTGAATAGATTTTATCCTTTGTCTCAGTTATTCATCACTTAAAATTGGATGATAACTCTTAACCAGTGTGATTGAGGAAATAATTCTAAACTGATCTAGATTCATCATCTGTCTCCTGTGAACTCCACTCGATATGCTTAGCACTCCTTATGTCAGATGTTCCCTATCTACCTGCTAGTTCTCTGTTAGAGGTGAACACTTGTTTACACTTGCATAACTTACCTAAGGACATTTGCTACAGCAAATTTTTCTTTTAGTACAGCTTTTGAAACAAATTTATAAGAAAGGCTTTTGCTACATTCCACTATAATTTTCAAAAATTCTGGGTGCTTACTCTTTGGCTGACCTCAAGACTGTCTGCATGAAACTTTAGCTCTCTGTCTCTCTCTGTGCTCTTGACCAGCTGGGTTTCCTATTCCCTGATCAGCATCATCTACCTACTGGGTTGATAGTAATGCTATTTAAATATCTTCTTTTGTGGGAAAAAGTCACTTTCTATTTGAAGCTAGCTCTGAAAAATAACCTATCATGATATTATTAAGCATTTCAGCAGCTAATATCAGGCTCAATATCATATCAGGTACAAATTCTGAGGCTTAGGACATGAGGGAAATAATGCCATCCTTCATTGAAAAAATAATACTATTAATTTGTCATTGTCCAGTTCAGTGTTGAGCTTTGGTCATACAAATAAAGAATGCTCAAAACTGCATTCATATTGGGGAGATCAGTTATTAAGTGCATTAGTTTCCTGGGGCTGCTGTAATAGGCTGGGTGGCTTAAATAACGGAAATTTATCTCTCTATATAAAAGCCTAAGCTACTGACCAACTGGGTGACTGGCAAGTAGCTATGACATGCACTGACCACCAGGGGGCAGACGCTAAACGCAGGAGCTGCTGAGCGACAGCAACTTTGCAGAGTGCCCTTTCCCACATTGGGGGATGTCGGACTGCCGGTTTTATCCCGCTCATCACAGGCCAGGCTGAAGGACCCCATTGGTGCACGAATCCATGCACCAGGCCTCTAGTTTTCTCATAATTCTGGAGGCTAGAATTCCAAGATCAAGGTGGTGGTAAGTTCAATTTCTTCTGGGGAGTCTCTCCTTAACTTGTAGACGGTATCTTATTCATCTTTGTTTCTATACATAGTCTTTTCTCTGCACTAATCTGTGTTGAAATTTCCTCTTCTTAGGACATCAGTCCTTTTGATTAGGATCCACCCTAAAGACCTCATTTAACTTAATTGCTTCTTTAATGATCCTATCTGTAAACATAATCACCTTTTGAGGGACTGGAGGTTAGAACCTAACAAATGAATTTTGGGGAGGCACAATTCAGCTTGTAATATTAAGATACTCAGAAAATTGTAGGGAAACAATTTGCCAACAAGGGTGATGATTGCAGGTGCTTATTTGCTCACTCTCATTGATGTTTGTCCATTGTTCACATCTTCACCTTTCCCAATGGACAACAGCAGCATCATAAGAAAAGCAAATACAATCTTGACCAAGAAGAAACATAAAGAATGGATAGATATTTTTAACTAGAGTGGTTTTTAGGTAGGGAGTCCATGTGATATATCGTCCTAATGGGGACACTACTGCATACATTTCAGACACTGGCAACAGGATTGTCTTGAGCAAACTGGTTTTATGCTCACCCTGATTTTAGGGTGAGTCCCCTGAAATAGTCTAAATAGTGTTTTTATGTTTGCATGTGCTTTTCGGGGTAACAAAGAACACTCAGAACTTTATACAACTTTTAAAAAGGGACTATTTTCAGGGAAATGTTGAGAATTCTTGGTTTGAGCTATTCTGTGACTAACAAATGGTAGAATATTAGAACACCAGGGAAAGTCACTCAGAAAATATGAATGCCTTGAGCAGAGAAGCTGTGCAAATGATTGATTTATGAACATATAAATTATATGTGAACATATAAATTATAGAGATATTCTCAATATTTTATCAGCTCTTTTAGATATCCAATTTATCAGTCACTGAATTTTTACCAGTTCAATTATGAATGGATTTTAAAAAATCTCAAATAATGTAAATAAAGCTTATATTTATTTTTACTCACTAACATCTCATATACATCCTAGAGATACTTGTGCTTTAGATAATGGGACCAAGTATTAGATAGAGCTAGGTTCAAATCCTTCTGTACTCCTTAACTATTTGTGCAACTTTGAGCAAGTCATTCATTCATTCATGCTAACCTCAGTTTATACATCTGTGAAATGGGGAGGGGATAGATATCCTCTTCATATGATTGTAGTGAAGATTAACTGAGGTGATGCATAAAAGCTGTGCTGAGGATAATGATTAGACCTTTGGAAGTTCACTACAATATTAGTTCTTAACATTATTGTTATAAATGTACGATTTGCTGTTGTCATTCTTTGTAGGTTTTTTTGAAAATAGACAATTTCTGTTAATCAGTCATCTTTAAATTCATTCTCCTCACTGTTCCATTGCATAGTTTGACTGAGTTCCTGGATATCCAGATAATTTTTCACATTTAAGAACACAAATAAAATCTTAGAATTTTCAATCAAATGGAGAGTTTCAATAGCAACAGCTAGATGCTGCTCTAGACTACCATTTTTTTCCCCCTCTGGTATTGTTCTTCTCTTTTACACCAAGGTAAAAAAATTTTACTATTAATGCCTCCAAAGTATTCCTATTTTATTTACTTTAGTAAGAGTAGATCTGTCCAGACTATAATTTTAAATTATTAAAAAGATAATATATTGCTCCCTAATATTACAATAACCTTTTGAGTCTGTTGGTATATTTATATATGCAAAGTGAGAGACAGAATCTTAAAATAATTTCTCCTCTATTTTTAAAAGAAGGATATGTTCATTGTATAAAATTTAAATCAACTAGACAGGTGACAGGAATAGAAATCTTCCCAATCCTATGCTTAGAGAACAAATTTTTCTATAATCAAGTGTCCATGTGTCCTAGAAAATGAAATGTAAAATACTGATAGCTAAGAGATTTACGTTGCCCTAAACTGTCCCTCATGCCATTGGATGAGATCAAGAAAGGGTCAGGTCCAACCTGACTAGAGAGGGAGGATTTCATGAGGAGTTATATGATTCAAAACTTCCCAATTCTACTCCATCTATACCATCCCACTCTTAATACTAGGTCCATTTTTGCTCCACCCTACCCATCCTGTGGCTGTTGACAGAGTGCTGACAGTTGCCACTCTTGTGTGAGAGGCCTCTGATTCTTGATGATAATAAATTATAGGACTTTATGACCTTCAGCACTATACATAAATCCTGAAGAAACTAACCCAGACCTCTTAAGGACTTCATGCCAAACCCTAAAAATTACTCATTCATATACCATATGTGGACAAATTCAGTCTTCACTTTTCCCATTATTTCCAATCTGTTTACAGAGGTGCTATAACAGATTTCAAGATTTTATGTGTGCTTTTTAAGAGAGGAATTCTAGTTAATTGGCTGGGATAGAAAACAACAAAGCAAGTCCTTATTTTGCCTGGTATTCTAAGAGCACTGAATAGGGAAAGAAAAGTTGAGAAATTTTATAGTCCATTTCATTATACCACTTGTTCTATTTTATTATTAGACCTCTGCATGAAACTGATAGTAAAATTAAATTTATTCCTTTATGATAAGCTCTGTTAATGCATTTTCTGAAATTAATGGTTAAATTGTAAAGTATATGGAAGGATGATGTATGCTTAAAATATTGGGCCATATGCCACTGAAATAATATTAGACAATATAGAGAGATGGATGCATGTTTAAAACACTTCAGAATACCTTAATACTAGCATGTGATTGTCAAGAAAGCTTTTGCAAATTGATCTTTCTATATTATAGCTATGACCATGACAGTGACCAGCTCATAAACTTTCCATAACTCCATAGTGGCTATCTGATTAAGGTCAATGACTTAAATTCTAAATCAAAGCTCAAATAATTTAGCTTCAATCAATCTCATCTCTCACTATTTCTATAACATCTGGTACTCCATCAGGACTGTACAACTGGCTCATAGAAATCATCAAGAATATATTTGATGTATGAAAAGCTTATGAAACTTAAACGTTGCAAAAAGTAAATTAGCTATGCCCATACCTTTCAGATTCTTGCTACTGATCTTAAGACTATACCCATGTTTCAAAGCTTAAGATCTCACTAGTTTGCTATGTCATATCATGAAAATAAGTTTAAAATGAAACTTAGCAAGTAGGCCTGACATTTATTTATAGCTTAGGCATGTAATTGAAGATAAATTTTTTGTTTCATATTACATTTAAATATATATATTTTTATTGATTTCAGAGAAGGAGAGATAGAAACATAAATGATGAAAGAGAATCATTGATTGGCTGCCTCCTGCACGTCCCCTACTGGAAATCAAGCCTGCAACCCGGGCATGTGCCTTTGACCGGAATTGAACCCGAGACCCTTCAGTCCCCATGCTAATGCTTTACTCACTGAACAAAACCAGCTAGGGCTCATATTACATTTTAAGAATGCCTTTTTGGCACCTTCAAATGAGGTTCCATTTCTTGCACCTTTTTAACTTTCAACTTTTATAGCATTCATCAGTGTACTTGTAATTAGTTATTTTACTTATATCTTTTTTTACAAAATGGTAAGAATCAGGAGAGCATATAAAAAGCATGCTTTGTTTTGTTTTTCTATGTCTTATTCTTTTATTCCTATTTTGCATCCACAGTGCTTAGTATTCTGTAATACATAGCAACTGTTCAAAAGATCATTGTCGAATGGAAATTACTATTCTACTGCTTCTCTGTCATATTCATTTAAATGTCACAAAGATACTTAAAGCTTAACCTAAGACTGAAGCCATGAGTTCCTAGGCCTCCCCTGGTGCCCTACTCTCCCCAGTAGAAACTATAAGATATTATTAAAAGAGATTGAAAAAGACCCAGAGAAATAGAAGGATATTTTATGTTTATGGATTGGAGGAATTAACATACTTAAAATGGACATATTACCCAAAGCGATATACAGATTTAATGCAATCCCCAACAAAATTCTAGTAGCATTTTTTTAAAAGAAATAGAACAAAAAAAAACATCAGGTTTGTATAGAACCACAGAAGACCCCAAATAGCCAGAGTAATCCTGAGGGAAAAAAATGCAGCAGGAGGTGTCACACTCCCTGATTTCAAATTATACTGCAAAGTGACAGTAATCAAAACAGCATGGTATTGGCAGAAAAACCAGACACACAGACCAATGGAACAGGACTGAAATAATGTGTATAGGCAACTAATTTTTGACAAAGGAGTCGAAAACAAACCATGGAGAAAAGAACGCCCCACCCTCATACATGCATGCATGAAATCAGGTATGCGCACACACAAGCCAATACACACACACACACACACACACACATTGTATCCAGTATATTAAAAATAAATATGATTTGTGAACACTAAACTAATGAACTGAAAACTAATGTCTCTTAACTGTCTTATTGCAACAGACCTATAACTGGAGCAATTACATAAAACAAACCTGTCATTAAAAAGAGAATAGTGAAAAAAAATAAAATGAGAATAGTGGACATGATATAGAGTCAAAATGGTAAGTCCAAACCAATGTATTTAAGTGAATAGCTCTTATAGACACTGACCTAATACAGAGGACTTGGTTTAACTGGAAAACTGACCAACTGGTGGGAAGAAAGTGAGCATTAAAAGGAGAGAAAAACTAAATCAACAACTGTTTTAGGAAAGATAGCAGATTAAAGATTACCCCACCTCATTTCCTGAGTAAAAGTTTCAGGCTTATTCAGGGCTGAGCACATGTCTGTATCTCATGTGCTGGGCAGGTATAAGCATAGAAGAGGATGCCGTGGATGCGTCTTCCATTGGCAGTCTTGTTAAAGTATAACTGGGCTTAGGCTCAATTGATTGAATGCTGAAAATCCCAACGCTTTCACAGAATGAAATTTTGGAACCAGAGGGCTTTCATTAATCTTCAGCTCAGCTTGTCAGATAGCACCGCTGACAATTAAATCATTTGCCGCAAGGCAGCTTTGTTATTTTGAACTGTGTGAACAGTCTCCCTGTTCCTTCTTTTCTTCAGCTTCCCTGATAACCTACTTGACAGAAAAAGAGGATACAGTGTTTATTATGAAGAGGTTAGTTTGTGCTTTTTATTAATTCTTTTCCTCTGCTATTTGATATGCAAAGAGGTATAAATTTGAGGTTCAATTTTTGAATAATGGACTTAGGGATCTAGAATAATGTCATTCTAGAGCAGGGGTGGGCAAACTTTTTGACTCGAGGGCCACAATGGGTTCTTAAACTGGACCATGGATGGAGTGTTTGTGTGAACTAATATAAATTCAAAAGTAAAGGAGCGGAGGGGAGAGCAAGAGAACTGGATAGAACAGTTGGATCCGGCCTGCGGGCCGTGGTTTGCCCAAGGCTGTTCTAGAGTCTAAACAAAAGTCCATAGAATCTAGATGACTTGCCTAAGGAAAAACAGCTAATTTGTGGCAGAGCTGGAACCCCAGACTCCCTACCCCTTGTCTACTGTCATTCTCTCCAACCATAATGGAACTTCCTTAGTGCTTCTGAGTGTGGCAGGTGTAGCAGCCATTCACAAGATCAAACATCATCACTAGATAATAGTGACTGCCCGTGGGTACTGACCTGGGCTTAATTCAAACACGTGACCCCAGTGATAAAAAGTCATAACCCTTGGTATCTCATTTCCAATAGCCTATCCAAAGAATTTGAAGCCGTGGCTATTAGTTATAGTTCACATTCTATAAATATAATATTACAAATATATTTTCCACACATCTCAAGGAGATATATAGCCAGCTTATATAATCATATGTTTGTTTTCTTTTAAAAATCTCATTTTACCTAAAATACCTCACTGAGACCCAATGGCTCCACTCTGCTTTCCCCTGTCATTATTTCTCATTACCAAGCAAGGCCACCGGGCCTACTTTTCCTGCCACTTATGGGATTTTGGACCCCAGCAACGCCTATGTTCACAAAAAAGAGAGACAAAGGTAAAATATTTTACTAATTTCAAAAATGTTAAACCTATTTGTGCATGGTTCTTATCCTTCTGGATCCAAGTCCCTTTCTTTTATGTATTCCCCTTCGCTTGCAGGAAACAATCCTTGCCTTGTTTTCAATGTAATGAAAAAACTGAAATGACCAGCAGTTAGGGACTTATCCTCTGAGGAAGAACTTAACAATTCTCTCATCATAATTTCTCTAAGTTATCAATCCAGTTCAAAGTTGTTAATATCTTTTATGTATTACATTTTTTTCTAAAAGCCTTTATGATCTCTGACTGTAAATGAAGTATTCTACAGTGCACCTTAACATGAATACTATTTTACTACTAGAGGTGATATATTTTTATATATCGTACTATTAAGTAATCTATTTTGACAAGCCCCAAAGCCACTTTGCTTTGGTACACCAAGTAGTTGGAAAAATACATTAAGTCTATCAAGGCTCATGAAATTAACACTTAATTTAGCTAATGAGCACTGCACTCAATAGGATTATGAACGAGCAATTGCCTAAACGTATCCCTTAGCAATAACTAACTCTCATAGAACTCTGACATTAAGAAAAGTAAAGATTACAATTATTATGCTTACAAATGTAATTGTTTTAACATACAGTAAATATTCTATACACACGAGCAATTAAACTAAAGTAATAGATATTAATATGCCTGATCACATGAAGCTATATTCCTGTCACACTGAGATAGTTTTAGTCCAGTTTGCCTCTCTCTCCTGCTCTTCAAATCCCCATAGCTGCCTGAATCCCTCCCTCAGCCTGCAGGCACCCTGATTACCTAGATGATTTTTACATATACTTTGTGCCTTAGCATCATGTTAGCCATGACTCCTATTAGGAACTTATACTAAGTGGCCAGATTATTATGATCTCTGAGTGCATAATGATCTGGCCACTCAGTGTATATGTGTGTGTGTGTATACACACACACACACACACACACACACACACACACACACACATATTAGAGGCCCGGTGCATGAATTCGTGCATGGGTGGAGTCCGGCCAGCCTGGCCAGGGGGAAGGGACATGGGTGGTTGGCCGGCCTGCCTGCTGGTCAAACTTCTGCTCGAGGGGACAATTTGCATATTAGCCTTTTATTATATAGGATATACACTAAGTGGCCAGATTATTATGTGTTCAGAGATCATAATAATCTGGCCACTCAGTGTATATGATTTGGTGTTTGATTGAATAATTCTGGGGAGAGTCTAAGGAAGCAGAGGTTCACTCTAGATTAGGTGTAGTAAGAAAGTGGGACAATTTGGAGGAGAAACCAAGATGGCAGCATAGGTAAACACCTAAACTGCTGCCTTGCACAATAATATCAAAACTATAACTAAAAGACAAAACGGACACCATCCAGAACCACAGGAAAGCTGGCTGAGTGGAAATTCTACAACTAGAAGGAAAGAGGTAAGCACATTGAGACTCAGAGGAGCTGAAAAAGGCTGAGGTACGGAGACGCGCTTGCAGAGAGGACAGGCGGCTGAGTGCACGGGTAGCTGAGTGTGTGGCTGGCTTTCTAAAGCGGGAGGGAGATAGAAGCTCCCGACTGCACTGAACTCCAGTTCCGGGTGAGTTTCTGGGAACCCAGACTCATTTGGGGAGAAACTGGACTGTCTGGCAGTGGGCGAAACTCAAGGGCGGCTTTCTCTCAGAGGTGCTTGCAGTGATTACCGAGGGACACTGAGACCCAGGGGCCTCATAGGGCAGGGCTGATGGGAAGCTAAGGCTGTCTGCTCTGCCCTGAGACTCTGCCCCATCCAAGCTGAGCACAGAGGTTTTTGCAATTTTGCAAGAATTGTCTCATAAGGGTGTCTCCAGCACAGTTCTTCCAGAGTAAACACAGCTGATCCTCACAGTCAATTGGCCTGGAGGTCAATTCCTCCCAGTGATACCAACAATAATCAAGACTTAACTACAACAAGGCTGTACACACAGTCCACAAAGGGGTGCATCAAGAGTGTCCACCTCAGGTAACTGGGGAGGCTGAGCCACTGGGCCCTATAGGACACCTAGCACACAAAGCTACTCTACCAACTCAGGGAAGCAGCAAAAATGCGGAGACAAAGAAACAGATCACAAATGAAAGAAATGGAGGAAAGCAAATGACTAGATATAGAGTTCAAAACCATGGTTATAAGGTTTTTCAAGAATTTCCTAGGAAAGGCCGATAAATTTAGCAAGACCCTTGAGGATATGAAAAAGGACCAACTAGAAATTAAACATACACTGACTGAAATAAAAAATATTATACAGAGACCAAACAGCAGACTAGAAGATTGCAAGAATCAAGTCAAAGATTTGAAATACAAATAAGCAAAAAAACACTCAACCAGAAAAGAAAAAAGAAAAAAGAATCCAAAAATATGAAGATAGTGTAAGGAGCCTCTGGGACAACCTCAAGCGACCGACATCTGAATTATGGGGGTGCCAGAAGAAGAGAGAGAGCAAGATACTGAAAACCTATTTGAAGAAATAACCAAAAACTTCTCCCACCTGGTGAAAGAAATAGACTTACAAGTCCAGGAAGCGCACAGAACCCCAAACAAAAGGAATCCAAAGAGGACCACACCAAGACACATCATAATTAAAATGCCAAGAGCAAAAGACAAAGAGAGAATATTAAAAGCAGCAAGAGAAAAACAGTTAGTTACCTACAAGGGAGCACCCATACGACTGTCAGCTGATTTCTCAACAGAAACTATGCAGGCCAGAAGGGAGTGGCAAGAAATATTCGAAGTGATGAATAGCAAGAACCTACAACCAAGATTACTCTACCCAGCAAAGCTATCATTCAGAATTGAAGGGCAGATAAAGAGCTTCACAGGTAAGAAAAACTAAAGGAGTTCATCACCGCCAAACCAGTATTATATGAAATGCTGAAAGGTATTCTTTAAGAAGAGGAAGAAGAAGAAAAAAGTAAAGATAAAAATTATGAACAACAAATACATGTCTATCAACAGTGAATCTAAAAATCAAGTGAATAAAAAATCTGATGAACAGAATAAACTGGTGAATATAATAGAATCGGGCATAGAAAGGGAGTGGACTGACAATTCTCAGGGGGAAAGGCGTGTGACGGGTGCTGGAAGAGACTGGACAAAAAGCGTACACCTATGGATGAGGACAGTGTGGTGGAGGTAAGGGCAGAGGGTGGGGTGGGAACCGGGTGGAGGGGAGCTATGGGGGGCAAAAAGAGGAACAATTGTAATAATCTGAACAATAAAGATTTATTTAAAAAAAGAGAAATGCATGAGCGGAAAAAAAAAAAGAAAGTGGGACAATTCTATGACTGGGCATCTCAGTTAATCTTCCCTATAAGGAGGCCAGACAAGAGTAAGGTTAATCTGAAATTAGTAAAGAAGAGGCAGTTACTTAGTGAGAAGTAGTATGTTTTGTATTTTGTGGTTTGCACCATGGCTTTGCCTGACATGGATATTCTGTAAGATTATGTCAGTAGGGAAACAGTGAGGCTTAGCTGAAAACGAAAGATCATTTTGTAATAACATTGCAGCCTAGCTGTGAAAATAAGATCAGTTCTTGGACTTCAGGGCCTGATTTTTATTTTTCTCAGGATAAACAAACTATGGTACATTTATACAATGTAATATGACCCAGCAAGCAAAATGAATGAGCTATTGATTCACCCGTCAGTATGGTTGAATCTTAAATGCATGTTACTAAGTGAAGGAAGACAAACCTAAAGACTACATATTGTCTGATTCAGTTTGCATGGTACACTGGAAAAGACAAACCTATACGGAGGAGAACAGAAGAGTGGTTGCCAGGAATTGGGAATGGGAAAGGAATTGTTACAATGGTGTAGCGTGGCAGAAATTTTGGGGTGATGCTACTTTCTGTGTAGAATTGTGGTGGACACATAATATCTGCCCACCACAAAAAGTGATGTTTGCTCTAAGAAAACAAAACCAATATTTTGGGGAGAAGGATGCAGACTTGGCAAATGAAGCCAACTGTATATTGAATGAATCACATGAGTGCACTTAAGCAGATGGAGAAGAAAGTAACTGACCTAAGTAACCATGCAAAATGGTGTTTTCACTGGAAACCTTAAAGGTAAAGGCAAAACAAAGTAAATCCAAATAATGGACCCTACTTTGTAATTTAGTGTTTCTTAGGAATCTAGGTTAGGAATTCTGAAATTACTTTATTTGTGTACTAGGATTGAACAAATAAATATATTATAGCTAACGAGAGGGAAGTTTTTAATGCTGGAGGAGGGAGTTACCAATAAGGAGAGGGGTAGAATCAACCCTCTTATACTACACTAGAGTTGGAGGGGCCAGTATATATTCATTTTCAAAAAATTACATATAATGTATAAATAGACACAGATAAGCAGGTACAGAAATAAATATGTATAGATATGTGTTTGTGCATAAGTTAGTAAGCATACAGATACTTTCTAGCGCTATGTACTGAGAAGGGTTTAAAGTAGTGATGCCCCAGCAGCAATAAGCAAACCTAGAATCTGTATCTTGGTTTCTAACTACTACTTTATAGCAAGAAGACCAGGGCTTAATGGAGAACTGGTTGATTTCAGAATTAGAACATGGAAAATACAAGATGGTCCTGGAGCATCTTGTGGTGACAGAATATAAGGAAGTTCTTAAAAAATGGAGGTACATTAAAAGTACCCACACACTGATCATACAGAACTCTCAGGTGCCAAAGCAAGAACAATTTAAGCAACAAAGTAAGTATAGTAATGGATCATAAACCAAAGAATAAGATAAATATGAATTTCTATGAATACCTAAACAAATGATGGAGAAATGAACAAATATTCCTTGAGAAAAATTCTAATCTACACTAATAAAAGAGAAACATGCAAATTATTGTCACTCTGCTACGCTACCAGCCAATCAGAGTGAGTATGCAAATTAACCTGAAACCATGGCGGCAGCCCCGCCCTCTGCCGCTCTGGGCCTGTGGGGGCAGAGAACTTGGGCCCTAGCGCCTAAGGCTGGCTGCAGCCCAGGAGACGAAGAAGCCGCCTGCCCCTTGATCCCAGGCCGCAGCCAACAGCAGAAGCCTCACATCTGCCTGCCCCACAGCCTGGGGGAGACGGAGAAACCGGGCCCCAGCGCCTGAGGCTGGCTGTGGCCCGGGAGACGGAGAAGGCTCCCACCCCACGGTGCCGGGCGCCAGCACTTGCGGCTGCAGCCCCCGCGAAGCCACATGCCCACCATCCCCTGCAGCTGCAGCCGTCCTGGACGTCTATGGCTGACCAGAGGGAGGGAAGCCTGGACCCCAGGTGCCTGTGGTCGGCTGGAGGAGGAAATCCTGGGTCCCGGATGTGGGGCGGAGGCAGAGGTGATTAGGGGCAATCAAGCCAGCAGGGGAGCAGTTAGGGACAATCACGCTGGCAGGCAGAAGTTAGGGGCAATCAGGCTGGCAGGTGAGCGGTTAGGAGCCAGCAGTTCTGGATTGTGAGAGGGATATCCGACTGCCGGTTATCCCCTGAGGGGTCCCAGATTGGAGAGGGTGCAGACCAGGTTGAGGGACACCCCTCTCCCCTCACCCCCCCTCCATGCACGAATTTCGTGCACCGGGCCACTAGTTAATAAATATATAAGGAATGAGAAAAGCATAAAATCACTGTTGGAACACCACAATAATTTTCCATAGGCAAGATCCATGGAGAGATGCTAAAAGAGTAGGTGAAAGTTGAAGCTGAAACAGGATATATACATAGTCTTAGATTTTCTCCCCTGAAATATTTAGTAATTATAAAGGGGACAATAGTAAATTTACAGGGGAGTATCAACTTAGTCGAATGATCTAGGTTAACATCCCCAATAATACATATCAACCTCATTACTTCTTATGCTGCTCTGAGAAGGGCACATTTCCTCTGAGCTATCCTTCCAACAATACAACACTTCATGAGAAATCATGAGAAAACATCAAACAAACCCAAATGGAGAGACATTTTCCAGAGTCATGGCCCCGGGCTCTTAGGAAGTGTTAAGGACATGAAAGGCTGATGGACTTTGAAAATTGGAGGAGATTTTGGAGACATAAGTAAAATCAATGTGGGATCTTGGAATAGAGAAAGGACTTAAATGAAAAAAGTGTTGACACCTGAGTAAATTCTGCACTTTGATTAAGAGTATTGTACCAAGGTTAATTTCTTAGGTTTGATAATTGTACTGTAGTTTTGCAACTCTTCTCTGTATCTAAAATGAATCCTCTCCCTCTCCACACAAACACACGTGCATGTGTGGACATATGTGTAGACACACAGCTTCTGGAGCCAAGTCTCTAAGTGGGAGTACCTGAGTCAGGGAATGAGGAGAGATCTCCAGCAGGTAGTATTAGTAGTAGCTCACGGCAGCTAACATTTCTGAGCAGTTCACTATACACCAGGTGCTTTTAACATTTTACTTCAGTTTGCCCTCCGAAGCACCTTGTAAGGTAGAACATTATTTTCCTGCTCTAAAAATGAGAAACTAAGGATGAGAATTTAAAATGACTTTCCTAAGATCAGACTTACTTTATATGTATTCAGACTTACTTTATATGATTCTGGGGTCAGTGCACTTAACTGCCAACACTGGCTACCTGAATCAACAGCGGCTAGGAAGAGATGCACAGACTTCCTTTTTCAGGGTTCATAGAGACATTTTGGTTTGGTTTGTGCCTTCTCTCGAAGTTCAATTTCTGTAGATTATTTGTGTACTAGGATTGAACAAATTAATATATTATAGCTAATGAGAACTTAATCACTGAAGAACTATGCATGCTCTGCAGCCTTCTTCATATAAAAGTAAATATAAAAGATATAAAATTTGTGAAATCAGTACTAATTTTGTTTTTCCTGGGCATCATTTTCCTAAACTAAGTTTAAATAATATATTTTAACGTTTGTCTATTTGAAGTTCTTTTCTAGGTCTCCTAGGCAACTTAATGTGTCTGTTTTTGCTTTGAGTCCTTATTACTAATCGTAGTTTTTGCGTGAACATTTGCTCAGAGTACAGATTTTTAGTATTGAGTATTTTCCAAGTGATTTCTCTTGAAGCTTTTGCTTCCATCCATTAACTATGTCCCCTGGAAATTTTAACTCAGGATATTAGTTTTAATCATGAAATGTCCCCGAAGTAATGGGATACTTATGCTTTGCAAAATGTTTGCTGCAATTTCTTGAAATAGCTTTTTCTTTTCACTTGATTTAGTGATTAGGCATTAGGAAATGTCTTTAGATTTCCTAGGCTTTGATATAAAAAAGCTGCTTGTTTGATGAAAAAGGGGCTGATTTCTATTTTATTTCTCATACTACAGTGGTAATCTGACTTCTGTCTAAATATTTCAGGACATACAATTTTTATACTTAACTTGTCATACCAGGTGTATATTCAGATTACTCTAGCATGGTCTGGAGCAGCAATGGCAAATGAAGTTCACCTATAGAATGATCATTAGCTATTAGGGAGTGAGCCTTGTCCATGTTCAAGAGACAAAGAGTAACAAGTACGTTGTGATCTATGTCATGGCTGGGAGGCCCAAGTGACAACTTGCATGTATTAAGCATCCATGAAAGGGTCCAGAAAATTTACATTTTCTTTTTAAACCTCACTTCTATATTATGTAATAGGACTTGAATATTATAGTCTAAATATATCAATATTGTATTATGTAGTTTGAAATTTGATTTGTCTAGTAACAGTTCTACTGTGCTGGGGAAAATGTAAGCCAAAGAAAGAAATGCTGAGTCAATAGTCTGAATCAGTCTTTGAACCTTATTTGCTGCTGTTAATAGAAAAAGATTTAGAAGAAATTAACTCTGCTGACTCCTTACCTCTGACTTTTAGCCTCCAGAGCTGTGAGAAAATAAGTGTATGTTGTTTAAGCTACCCAGTCCATGTTTCTTTGTTATGGCTTCCCTAGCAACCAGGTACATCTATTGGTAGGACAATGTAGTCATCATATCCATATTTATGACTACTTTATTAGAAGACAAATCATGTTAAAACTGTAAAATATATTTAATATTTTACCAAAAAGAGAAAAAGAACACACACACACACACACACACACACACACACACACACACGTACACACACAAACAACCTTTGGGGATTTTTGTGTTTTAATCAGTGTGCTGGATGTGACCAGGCAAAGTAAAAAAACTACTGCTCCCTCAATTTCCACTTTCTAATTTTAGTGCCTTTTAATTAAGTACCCCTGAATATCAAACATTTAAAAATTATTCCTAAAGGAAATCAATAATGTAAAGAGCATTTTGTGTTGGCCCGATTGCAGTTATTTTGTGGTTATAACATTTGGTCCCTAGTTTCCGGCAAAATTTAGTATGACCATTATTCTGGGGATATATAGTTTGTAATGTAAGTCTAAATTTCTGAAGCCTGTAACATAATTAGGTCTTAAAAAAGAAAGTTTTCATAACCAATAAGAATGTAGTTTCTATATTTTATGCTTATAAGCTAGTCTGTGTTACACATTGGAGGATCAAGTAAAGTAAAATCCTGGGAGATGTATTCTCAATCTTTCTCAACCAACCTCATTGTTGGAAAATTCTGAGAATATATTCTGGGTGGCAGTATTCTCTCTCTCATGACCAAAATAGAATAAATATGACACCACAGATTACTCTGCCAATGATCTTTAACCTCAGTGGATTTCTGGAGGCTTTCTATAATTTAGCAGCATTTGTTATGTCACAGTTTGCAAACCTTGCTTCACTGAAGGCAAAAATGTAGATAAATGAGCATTCTGGCTCTGATAGGAAAATTATAAAATATTATAGAGCAATTTGATAACATCTATTCAATTTAGAAATGTTAATCTTTTTGACATAACATTTCTTACTCTAATAAAAACTTCCATGGAAAAAATCTATAATGAAAAATATATAAAATAAGCATGCTATTTCAGCATTGTTTGCAATAGTAAAAGAATGGAAATAATTTGAATGTCCATTGATAGGGGAGTGGTTAAATATATTATGTATAGCCATTATGTAAGTAATTAAATATATAAATGGAGTACAATGGAGATAAAGTAGATCTTTTAAAGTACCACCATGGAAAGTTTTCACTAACAAAATACATATGTATATATATTTGAAATTATATAAGAAATACTTGAATAAATTAAATTTGTAAAATAATTTAAACAGTTTAAGGAAAGTTAAAATTTTCTTGGCTATCTCCTCATGTCTATGGTACATGCTAATTTGTGATATATCCACTTGGTGTAAACTTATTAAACACTTCTCTATGTATCTACATATATATATCCCCATTAAATAATAGGGCATTTTTGTGTGTGAATGTTTTTCTATTAACAATAGTAATGGTATTTTTATATCCTTCTGCAACTTGCTTTTATTAATTTCACATGTCTTAGAGATACTTTTAAAAAAGTTTATGTGCATCTTTATGCCTTTCACCTTCTCTGTAGTTTTCCAGATTTTCTTCTTTATGGAATAATTTGGAATTTGGATTAGTTTCACTTATTTAAAGTGGAATAATTTTTAAAATGTTTCAATTGATGTATTTATAAAACAAAATGCACATGTCTATTTAGGTACTTCCTTACCAGGTGCTATAGCCTGAATTTTTGCTTTCCCATAATTCATATGTTGAAAATTACCCCGCAGTAGAGGCCCAGTGCACGAAATTAGTACACGGGTAGGGTCCCTAGGCCTGGCCAGCAATCAGGGCCAATCGGGGCCTTCCTTCCGGCTGCTGGCCGGGGCCTCCCTTCATTCTGCACCACCCCCTGGTGGTCAGCACACGTCATAGAGAGTGATCGAACTCTCGGTCTCCCAGTTGAACTCCTGAGGGGCCACTTTGCATATTAGCCTTTTATATATATAGATGGAGCCAGACTGTTAATAAAACATCTGATCATGATATATTTTATCTTTTAAAAATGTGTAATTAAAGTATTAAGACCATAATAAAATAACAGAAATTGCTAATGTCAAGAAAAGATGATGCATTATTTATTCAAACTCCTGTATTTCCTGACTTCTTGGAATGGAATGCAAATTGTAAAAAAATGTTAAGCATATTATCAATATCAACACCAAGAACTGGGGAGCATAGTCCTGCTACCCTCAAGCATGAGCCACTGCAGCCTGCATGCTAACACATCTCTTGCATGCTCAGGCTCTGCATCAGGAAACAAGATGGGAACGGATCCCCATTAGTATATCTATGCACTTGGCTGCTGAGAAGGCTGAAAAATATCCACTGTAACTTCATTTGACAAACTTAATTATATCGCTTTTTAAACCATAAAAGATTAGAAGGGGAGAGTTGATAAAACTGACATGAAGAATTTCTTTATGAGCGGGACTTTGCTATACATTTGATATATTGTTGTTTAATGCTCACATGTAATCTTTCCTGTGTGGAAGGTTGTTCTTCTGTTTTTACATATGAAAATGTTGACGCTTATCATGGTGATGAAAGTGGCCCCATATGTATTAGGATAGGGATCCCAACCCAGTTCTGTCTGATTGCATGTTGCATTTGCTTCCATGTTGAAAAATCAACATTTATACACAGTTAAAGACATAATACCAGGGAATCAACTTTAAATAGCCTATCTAATAAAAGAGTAATATGCAAATTGACCATCACTCCAACACACAAGATGGCTGCCCCCATGTGGACACAAGATGGCTGCCCCCATGTGGACACAAGATGGCCAGCAGGGGAGGGCAGTTGGGAGGGACTAGGCCTGCAAGGGAGGGCAGTTGTGGGCGATCAGGCCTGCAGGGGAGGGCAGTTAGGGGCAATCAGGCCGGCAGGGGAGCAGTTAGGCATCAATCAGGCTGGCAGGGGAGTGGTTAGGGGGTGATCAGACTGGCAGGCAGAAGCAGTTATGGGCGATCAGGAAGGCAGGCAGGTGAGCAGTTGGGAGCCAGCAGTCCTGGATTGTGAGAGGGATGTCCGACTGCCCGTCTAGGCCCTATCCTACTGATAGGATCGGGCCTAGACGGGCAGTCGGACATTCCTCGAGGGGTCCCAGATTGGAGAGGGTGCAGGCTGGGCTGAGGGGCCCCGAATTTCGTGCAACGGGCCTCTAGTTTTATAATAAAGGGGAACATATTTTGCAATATTAAATTTGAGGTTTCTGAGAAGCTTTAATGCTATTTCTGAGGTTATTTTCTAGGGATTTTTGTCTCCATAGATACCCGCTAATCCCATTCCACTGAAGAATACTATTTGTAAATAAGATAATTACTTTTCAATTCTGAACACAAAAAATCTCTAGAAACTGAAATTAAGCAAAACTGTAGATTGTAACTGAGTCATGCATTTCATGAAAATCTTTCCAGAATAATCAACTCTTCCAAATGCAATGAGAAACAATGTGTCCAAATGTAAATAAATTCCCAAGGATGGCTAATAATTGTTTTCTAAGGCCTGATGGATATTTTGGCCAGTTTTCCTTCAAATTTTCACCTGTGGACATGTTGTCAGTAATTTTGTACTCTTGGGTTATATGGCTTATAATTTACTTGCTTGTCAAAACTACGTGAAATCAACCACAAGTATTTAGTGTGACAATTTGCTTCCCATAACAACATGGTTTGATTGATCTGTCAAATGGCCAAAGCAACATTGTAATGATTACTGATTTGGTGATAGTAACCTCAATAGTTTGAAGTCTTGTATTTTGTATATTGCATATTCTAGTATTTATTTTCTTCCAAGTTTAGAGTGGTTTGTAGTGAAGTGGGAAAGAGAAAATTAATGAAATGAATTGTCATGTTCATTTCCCTCAATGATGTTGTTATTAAACAGTAATTATTCTTCCCTATTCCAAATATACCATCTGCTTAAGTCACCTTCCACATCCCTAATTAAATTGATAATTACTCTTCCAAACAAAACATCATAGCTTACCAAATTTCAAGAATGAAAGAATAAAAGAGCTGTGTCAGTGTGCTAATTTATACCTTTCACTATCAGATCTAGAAGCTTTCTTGGCAGGTGTAGGAAATAATGATAGTTCACATTTATTTTTAGGATGTATCTAAGAACTGTTGAACCCTGTATGTAATATTCTAATTTAATCTTTTTCACAAACCAATGAGTATGTACTATTATTCTCATCACATTTTATTAGTACAAAAATAGAGGTTTTGGGATTTTTTTTAAGGTATCTTATTTAAGGTTACTTTAGCACTATGTGGACTTGAAAATAGGCAGTGTAGTTAATTGTACCTTCCAAAAATGGTTGGAGTGATATTTCTGGTAACACATAATCTAAAACCTTGCTATTTCTTATCACCATGTAGAGTCCATACCAATCTTCACCCCTACTGGGAACCTTGGTGGGTTTGTAATTGTTCCATCCAATAGAGTGTGACTGACAGACATGATGTTTTATAACACTTGAGGCTAGAGTATACAAAGGATACAATTTCCATCGCCTTTTTCGGTGTGAGGAACATCACCTTAGGAACTCAGCCTCCACGAGGAGATTCAGGCCACCTAGGGAGACTCATGTAGATGTTCTGGCTGAGAGCCATGGCTAAGGATTCAGCTGCCAGCCAGTATCAACCTCGAGAGTGAGCAGATTTAGACTGAATGAACAAGGTTTCACATGATCCCAGTCTCTTCCCATCAAGTCATCTCCTGTCTTTAAGTCTTTCCAGAGGAATCCCTGGATATCATGGATCAAAGAAAGCATCCTTGATATGTCATGTCTGATTTCCTGACTAAAGAGCCTATGAACATAATAAATGGTTGGTTGAGATTTGGAGTAATATGTTAAATAGTAAACTGAATAGGCAATCTAATTTCAAGCTAGTATTTGAAAAAAGGGAAAATACTGTTTCCATCAAGGGAAACTGGGCATAAACTATGTTATATCTCCATTTTTTAAAGATTCAGAATGTTCCCTCAAGCATAAAATGACATACACAGTTCTAGACTACAGATTGCAATGTTTGAGAGTCCTGCCTTTTCCCATAGCCACTATCTGAGTTCTAGTTCCTTCAGGATCAGGATGGGGAGGAGAGAGGAAAGGAAACCAGGACCAAGGAAAAATCATTTACATAGCTGAATATTAAAATTTTTTTTTTTTGGTCTGTCACACCATCTGACTGGGCAGATTTCCAAAAACTGACTCTTCTTCATGGATTCTTTAGAGACCCTTAACCTCCCCCCTCTCTCGTTCCCTTACCACAATGGGATCTGTTGCATGATACAATTATCTGATGCAGGTGCCGCGCTTTACTGCTATTTCTTATAACCCCTGGAACTTTCCCTCTGCCTATTGACACAACACAGACTCGTTCACCCCACTGAATGACCTTTTTTTAAATAGTTCACACATAAAGCATAACCTTATTCATAAGGTTAATGCCACAAAGTAGATTAGATAAACAAACACCTGGCAATGATGGACGTGAAACAGCATGTGCCATTAACTGCTGAGAAGGAGGGCTGCAAAAATCTATGAACGCTCACTACCAATATGTCCCCCCAAGTTTTGGCATCTGTTGATGATACATCTGTGAAATAACAATCACTTTGATCGTTACAAAGTGATGACTTTCAACATCAGCACTCTCTCCGTATTAACTAGTTGTCATTGGTACTGAAAGGTGTAGTCTTATTGCCCTTCTATCCTATTTATTTTGTATCTGTTGCAATTGGTACACTCATGTTTGTCTACCTTTTCTATCCTATATAATAAAAGCCTAATATGCTAAGTGTCCATTTGTCCATTCATCTGTTCAACCAATCAAAGCGTAATATGCTAATGATATGCTAAGGCCACTCAACCATTCGCTATGATGTGCACTGACCACCAGGGGGCAGACGCTCCTACCGGTAGGTTAGCTTGCTGCTGGGATCTGGCCTGTTGGGACGGAGTGAGACAGCCGGACAACCCTGGAGCCCTCCTGTGGCCCCTCCCAGGCCCCAATTGTGCACCGGTGGGGTCCTTTAGCCTGGCCTGTGCCCTCTTGCAATCTAGGACCCCTCAGGGGATGTTGGAGAGCCGGTTTCAGCCTGATCCTGCAGACCAGGCCGAGGGACCCCACTGGTGCATGAATTCGTGCACTGAGCCTCTAGTATTTTATAATTTATCATGCTCTTTATTTTGGGGAGGGGGCACAAATTGTCTGAGATTTGGAGAGTGGAAGCCCCTTCATGCTGGTTGCTATGTCTATGAGGCATGCCCCATCACTGTTTTAAGAAGTTCTTAATTTTTGACATAGTAAGATGACCAGACTCATCACCCTTGCTCAGCCTTTTCTCTAGTAATATTTTTGGAACCTTAGATATTTGAACTTGAGGAATTGCACCAATGAAATTGTGCTATAACAATATTAGTCTTGACATAGAGGATGGAATGGGAAGAAAGATTATAACCTAAAACTTTACTATTTTTTTTCCTGTGGGTCTCAATGATAAAATTTTATTTCAGAAGATATAAACAAACTAATTCTTTTCATCTCCTTCATTTCATCAAAGGAAGATCACTTCATGGCTTTACTCTCGTGATTTCTTTAAAAAAATGATATCTTTACCCATCTTTGACATCTGTTTAGCTATACACATAGTTAAAATAACTATTCAAGCCCAGCCAGCATGGTTCAGTGGTTGAGCATTGACCTATGAACTAGGAGGTCACAGTTCAATTCCTATTCAGGGCACGTGCCCAAGTTGCAGGCTTGATCCCTTGTGTGGGGTGGGCAGGAGGCAGCCGATGGGTTCTCTCTTATCATTGGTGTTTTTATCTCTCTCTCACTCTCCCTTCCTCTCTGAAATCAATATATATATATATATATATATATATATATATATATATATATATATATATATATATGTCAAAAAGACATCCTTCTACATAATCATAGAGTTAGCCATTTTCCGAAAAAAGTTTTTTGAGGGCACCAAGTTCTCACTAAATCAGAGGCGAAAAGGCACTGAAATATTGCATGCTAAAAAACAGCAAGGTACACTGACCGATGGGCTCCAGGTTTATAGACCTGTGTGCTGGAAACTGAAACATGGTTTCATATGGAAGTGTTGCTGTTCAGTGGGCAATATGGACAAATGTCATGCTATGAATTTTTAAGGAAAGCCAACAGGATTTGGGGAGTGGCTTGTACTTGGAAATCAGAACTTGGGGCTGGATTAGAAACATACTGGTACCATTTTAGGCCAGTTTATGCTCTAGACGGCTAATGTAAAGAGTGCCTTTCTTTCTCATGTTCATATTTATAAAAATGATGCTTATTTCCACACTCTCAGGGCTTTTCCCACTGTTGGAAGGGAGGCCACCATAAAGTGTATACGTATCACTTAGTATTGATTCTTAAGCTTAGAAAGAACTGGAGAAGAATTAATTGAGGGCAATCTGATCTATGATCCAGAAAGGAGTTATATGATGGACATTGGATCTTATAAGCACCATTTCTACAAAGCAGAGTAATACTGGATTAGGATTAAATGTAAAAGCAGTTATGAAGTTAATATCTTCTTAAGAGATCTATGAGGATGTAGTGACCAGAATGTAATATCAAGATTGTATTAGAAGCCATATATGAAAAATAGAGTATTAATAGTAGTTGTTATTACTAACTGGTTTAACTGTGTACAGACAGAACATAAAACATTTTAATTCTTTTATTTTTATTTAAATCTTTATTATTGAAAATATGTCCCCCTTTTCCCCCATTGACTTCTCCCATTCTGTCCCCACCCACCACCCCAGGCCTTCACCACCCTATTGCCTGTGTCCATGGGTTATGCATATACGCATATGAGGTCATTGGTTAATCTCTACTCCCCCACCCTCCCCTGCCTTCCCTCTGAGGTTTGACAGTCTGTTAGATTTAATTCTTAAATTTATAAGGTAGATACTATTATCCCTACCTTACAAATAAGGAAATGGACATAGAATAGGCAGGTAGCTTCCTCAAAGTCCCACAGCTTGATGGTGGGAGTAAAATTAGAATTTAGGAAGTCTGACTTTAAACTACTCTATAATCTTATTAAAATCGCATACATATTTTAAACTATGTCTCCCCAGTGATTTATCTTTGGACTATAAATCAAGAATTAAAAACTCATAATTTAAAATGGGTACCAATCTCTAAGAAAGCAGAAAAAATGATAGTTTTTATGAAAGACAACTGACAGAGTGGACAGACTATCATTTTCTTATAGCTGGAAAGAAATCAGACAATATATTTAAGTGCATAGCAGAAGGAAAATTCAGATACAAGATTGCTGTCTTTTCTGATTAGTGACAAATCATTCAATGTAGAAAATATAAAAATCGAACCAAAATTAATGGTGAATGTTAGGAGGATTCAATTCTCAAATGATTCAATAGAGTTATGGGTTTAGAATCTGAGACATAATACACCATGTGATAGAAACTAGAGTGTGTGTATCTTTTAAAAAAACCAGGGCAAGAGTGTTCCTGAAATAAAGAAAACCAATATGCAAATGAATCTTAATATCTGAACTTATAAGGTGACATTTTTTCTAAGAAAACAAAGATACAGACTATGTAAAATAGCAAATAACTCAAACTTTAGAAAATAACTCTTTTCATATCTTTATTTAAAAAATAAGCAAAAAAACCAAACCCCAAACACTGAGGTCATAGGCAAACTAAATTATGAGTTACAGCTTAACACATTCCATATTTTGTTTGTGTCCATATTTATAACTGTGTATTTGGTTTACACTGAACTGTACTGTTTACTCCTGAATTGGAGCAAGCTCAGTACCTGGTAATCAGTGAATGTATTAATAATGATAATAACACCTATTATCTATTGAATGTTTTCTCATGCCAAACACTATGCTTAGCATTTGTGTGCTTTATCTCATTGGCCAGATCCTCCTCTTGAGAATTATAATCATGTTATTAAAGCTCAGTGTGATCAAGCTACTAGATCATGGAAATACAGATAATTAGTGATAGAACTCAAGCCATACTCCCAACTTCAAAGATCATGTTTTTAAGCACTACATACTGCGTCATTCCTTTTAGAAATAATTCATTCTCCAGAAAAAATATGTATACATATATTGTATGTGTGTATAAATATAGATAGTTAGGTAGGCAGGTAGATAGGTGGGTTGGAAGGAGGGAAGGAAGGAATGAAGGAAGGAAGATAAGGTGACCTCTGAAGTATATGGATTTTAGACATTCACGGGAAATATGTAAGCTTAAAAAGGATTACATTTTTATTGCCTGAGGTCATGACCAAATGTGTCATAAAGGTATACTATAACCCATTCAATTTTCACTTTATCTTGTGTGATAACAACAGAGAAT
Organism: Plecotus auritus; assembly: GCF_963455305.1. Lineage (NCBI taxonomy): Eukaryota > Metazoa > Chordata > Mammalia > Chiroptera > Vespertilionidae > Plecotus > Plecotus auritus. The sequence continues at coordinate 34,346,998 of NC_137783.1, read as the reverse complement.
AAGCAGATGCTACTACTTACCCAGAAAAGATATTTCTCTGATCTTGCATTATTTATTTTTTAATCAATTGCTAGCAATAGCTCTAACTCAAGTGAGTATATTTATCTAGGACTTTCTGAAACTGGGGATTAGTATCAGACACAAATGGATTGTTTTCTAAGTGCATGTAGTCTTTGAACTTTGTATTTTAAAACTCATTACATAGATTAATAGGGGGATTTATATTCATTTATGCAAGAAAGAATGTCCAGAATTATCAAGAGCAATACTAGTGGAAGGGTGGTCATAGATTGCTATCATTTGTGAACTGTTTGTCACTTGCCCTGAGGGTAGGTTCAGAGTTACTATCCAAGGATAGCTGTTTGCAAGATTGTATCCAGTCTTACATATGTATTTCTTCTTTGTAATTGTAATCATCACAGCTTTCTATAATTTAAAAGTTTTGTATGATGATCAAGTATTGCTTTTATAAGAAAAAACCATAAACTTTATATAATAAAAATGAAAAAAATAGTTGCTGATGTCTAGAGCTCAGAATAATGCCATAAATCAGTCAGCATTTCTCATCAGTATGCCAAGATGCTATTGATTTCACCATCCTGCCAACTATCTAACCGAATTTGATATTGCTGGGTGCTTTATGTTCATGCTTTATTCATGGAGGATGTTAAGGGGGAGATGGATCAATGGAATATGTCCAGCACATTGGTTTATTCCTGAGTTTTCCATTTTTTTGCTCTGTAATTAGGCCTCCTGTTTTTGCTAGTTTTCACCCATTGAGTTAGGCTGCTACCCTTCTACAGAGACTTTGAGAAATGGGCTCTATCTTCCTTGATGATTACATTCCAAACGAATGGCTCCCAGGTCCTTGAGAAAGACATTCCTGGGTCATAAAAGTGGCCATGGGCTTTTCAATAGTTTTATATACATCACACAGGGGCAGAGAAAGCATTTACAGTGACAAGTTTTCTGAAGTAAATTCTCCAAGAAAAAGGAAGGCAGGGACCTAGCCTCAGGAAGTAGCCAGTCTAATGTTTAATTAAGCTGAGAGGAACATTAAGGCCATTTTGGTCAAAATTAAACCTTCCTTGGATAGACTTATTAAACAATGCTCTGTATGACATTTCAAGGACATGCTGTACTCCCTTTTTGATTTATAAATTTGGGTAACTTTTCTTAGCCATGGCTATGTCACTAATCACATAGGTGGGAGATGATCTCTTTGATTAGGGTGGTGGCATTCATGGTGGTGGTACAAAGTAGGCAAATTAAGATTAATTTAAAATGTTTTAAAAATGTAAGATGACAAAACTTGTGATTGAACAAATGTTTGATACTGGAGAAAGAGAGGGGTCAATGATGATACCAAATATATATATATATTATTATATATAATCTGAGCATAGGAAAGGAGTTTTCATTAATCTTGCTTTTACAGAATTGCTCATCAATTAGCAATCAAATTCTGTCTTGTTTTACATATATGTGTGAGTTTTTATTCCCCCTCCACAGCATGTTGGTCCCCTGGAATATTCCCTTGTCACCATCATTTCATATCTAATGCTTAACCCTTCTTCAAGAATCTGCTGCTATGCTATCTTTTCAATGAAATCATCCTGTCATTCCCAGCCTGATATGATGACAGTACTGTTATTGATGTTGCCTCTATTGTTGATAACATTTTCAGTGGTTATACTCTATGGTTGCTACTGTACTAAGGCCTTTGTATTAATTCTCTAACGTAATCCCTTTAGCGACTCAGTGAAGTCTATTATCATTATTACGTATTTGTTTTTACATATGAGGAAACCAAGGCTTAGAGGTGTCACACTTTAAGGTGAGGATGCAGTGCCAGAAGTGATGACACCAGTATAATTATTCATTTCTGTTTAACTCCAGAGGACCAATCTCTGAAACTTCTGGAATGACTAATTAAATGCAATTATTGATGAACGACTATTTATTCTGTAGCCTGTGCTTAGTTTCCCGAGGTGATTGCATTTGTACTTTAATTAATCCTGGGAATCCATCCTTTCTTTCTCCCAGTTACTCCTGTGGTTACTGTTGCTATACACTATTTGTTTTTTAGTTCTCTACTGAATTTTTTAAAAGAGGGGTTCCTTCTTTATTTCAAATAATGTAACAAGCTCTCCTTACAAATTATTTATATATAGGAAGTGGGTTTTATTAAAAGTCATATTTACTTAACTGACAATTTTTTTATCTACTCACATTGTTCATTGCCTAATTATATGTTGCCTGCTGTTAATACATTTTCATAATGTGAACAATATACACTGTATTGAATAATTTGAGCTAGGAGGACCTTGACCATCACTTGATACATCCTTCTACTTAAAGGAAAATTCCCTGCACAGCTTCCCTGACAAAGCATTGCTCTGTTTCTGATTAATTATGACAGTGAGAGGAATAACAGTTTGTCTCAGTGCATTCAGTTTTATTATTGAATAAATCTATGTGTTTAAATTTATCCTCAACAGTTAGCTAAAACCTTTTCTCTTTGTAAATTTTTAACTATTGTTTCTAGTTCTGTTCTCTCAAGAAATAAAAATAAATGTAAGCTGCACACTATCCCACATGCTCAAAAGCGTCAAGATGCCCTTCCTGTGCCTCCCGAGGCTTCTTTCCCCTGGCTAACTCTTTTCAGTTCCTCAAATACTCTGTTGACACCCTCTTACTCAATGGGCTCTATTTTTTCCCCCAGCAAGAGGAAGTAGAAATATTCATTGCTCTAGGCTGCCGTATTGGTCGCAAATAGGCCAATTCACAAATGCCACCAGGATAAGGAACTAGTCCTAAATCATAGACCCTCCTATGTATTTATCCTGTGAAAGTTGATATAAGTGGAGCCATTTTAAAATAGAGCCGGAGCAGCCATCCAAAGGATCTGCTTTGCAGTCTTGCTCTTTGAACCTTTGGACTGTTTGGATTGGACCAGATCTTTGGACTGGACAAAACCAAGGTTGTATTACAAACCATTGTTTGTAAAAACAGCAATAGACTGGACATCCAGACTACAAGTATTGATGATTATGAACTCTCTATCTGAAGACAGAATTAGCATCCAGTCATTTATAGTTTAAGATTAACCAGCTTGTCAGCACCAATAGGAATTCTTTCTTTCATGCCATTATTCTTTCCTTTTCCTCATAAAAACTCCTTGCCTTCCTCCTATAATTGGGACACTTTTTGGGTTTCTGCCTGAATTTGTGCTCTCAGAATTGTGATTCTTGGATCTCAAACAAACAATTGTTGCCTCTCACTTCAGATTTTTAATTTTAGGTGAACAGTTCCATAGATAACATATTAATGAATACCTAGCTTATTGACATGAATCACTGTATACAGTATCACTGAAATACCCAGGATGTGTGCTGATATCATAGGCCCTCTACAGTCTCTGATAGCTAAGCTCTTCCGTTCCCTTTTGATCACTTTGGCTTCTGCACAATTGCTTTTACATCAATAGTCTTTTCCTAAAGTAGAGCTAGTAAAGATCTCTTCTGTCCATCTTAAATACTCTTTATTTCTTTTACTAGCGGCCCGTTGCACGAAGATTCGTGCAATAGGCCTTCCTTCCCCTGGCTGTTGGCACCAGATTTCCTCTGGCACCCGGGACCCAGGCCTTCGCTCTGGCCACCACCTTCTGTCTTTGCTCTAGCCGAAGCACCACTCCTGTAGCTCCCTCCACCCCCCGCCCCCCTCATAGCAGGTGTCCCCCCCTGCCTGGCTGCTCCGCGCCTGCATGCTTGCTGCCCAGAGGCCCAGAGTGACTGGGGGGCAGGGCCGCTTCCATCTTTGTCAGGTTAATTTGTATACTCAGTCCTGATTGGCTGGTGGGTGTTAGGAAGTGACGGTTGATTTGCATGCTTCTCTTTTATTAGTGTAGATTGTTTTTCTAATTAATGTAATTAACATGAGATGATCATCTTTGTCAATCTGGAAGGTGAACTGTATTGAAGTTTAGCTTTAGCTGGAACTTCTGCTATACATATAGTTGATTCTTTTTTTTTTTTTTTAATAAATCTTTATTCAGATTATTACAATTGTTTCTCCTTTTCCCCCCCATAGCTCCCCTCCACCCGGTTCCCACCCCACCTTCTGCCCTTAACTCCCCCCCACTGTCCTCATCCATAGGTGTATGATTTTTGTCCAGTCTCTTCCTGAACCCCCCCGGCCCCCCATACCCCTTTCCCCCTGAGAATTATCAGTCCACTCCCTTTCTATGCTACTGATTCTATTATATTCACCAGATTATTCTGTTCCTCAGGATTTTAATTCACTTGATTTTTAGGTTCACTTGTTGATAGATATGTATTTGTTGTTCATAATTTTTACCTTTACTTTTTTCTTCTTCCTCTTCTTTAAGAATACCTTTCAGCATTTCATATAATACTGGTTTGGTGGTGGTGAACTCCTTTAGCTTTTTCTTATCTGTGAAGCTCTTTATCTGCCCTTCAATTCTGAATGATAGCTTTGCTGGGTAGAGTAATCTTGGTTGTAGGTTCTTGCTATTCATCACTTTGAAAATTTCTTGCCACTCCCGTCTGGCCTGCATAGTTTCTGTTGAGAAATCAGCTGACAGTTGTATGGGTGCTCCCTTGTAGGTAACTAACTGTTTTTCTCTTGCTGCTTTTAATATTCTCTCTTTGTCTTTGGCTCTTGGCATTTTAATTATGATGTGTCTTGGTGTGGTCCTCTTTGGATTCCTTTTGTTTGGGGTTCTGTGCGCTTCCTGGACTTGTAAGTTTATTTCTTTCACCAGGTGGGGGAAGTTTTCGGCCATTATTTCTTCAAATAGGTTTTCAGTATCTTGCTCTCTCTCTTCTTCTGGCACCCCCATAATTCTGATGTTGGTATGCTTGAAGTTGTCCCAGAGTCTTCTTACACTATCTTCAACTTTTTGGATTTTTTTTTCTTTTTGCTTTTTCGGTGGAGTGTTTTTTGCTTCTTTGTATTTCAATTCTTTGACTTGATTCTTGTGTTCCTTTAGTCTGTAGTTGGGTCTCTGTATAATATTTTTTATTTCAGTCAGTGTATGTTTAATTTCTAGTTGGTCCTTTTTCATATCTTCGAGGGTCTCGTTATATTTATCGGCCTTTTCTAGGATATTCTTGAAAAGCCTTATAACCGTGGTTTTGAATTCTATATCCAGTCGTTTGTTTTCCTCCATTTCTTTCGTTTGCGATCTGTTTCTTTGACGCCGCATTTTCACTGCTTCCCTGAGTTGGTAGGGTAAATTTGTGCGCTCGGTTTCCTATATGGCCCAGTGGGTCAGCCTCCCCAGTTAACCTGAGGTGGACACTCTTGGTGCACCCCTTTGTGGACTGTGTGTACAGCCTTGTTGTAGTTAAGTCTTGATTGTTGTTGGTATCACTGGGAGGAATTGACCTCCAGGCCAGTTGGCTGTAAGGATCAGCTGTGTCTACGCTGGGAGAAGTTCGGTGTTGGAGACAGCCTTATAGGATTAGACTTGCCAAATTGCAATAGCCTCTGTGCTCAGCTTGGATGGGGTGGAGTGTCAGGGCAGAGCAGACAGTCTTGGCTTCCAGACAGCCTTGCCCTTGTGCGCGTGCACGCCTGCAGACCTCTGCCTTCCCCGGCTTCTGACTCCCTTCCACTAGGGAAAGCCTATGGCAACCTCCGCAGCCTTTGTGCGCACTGGCATGCGCGCACCTGCAGACCTTTGCCTTCCCCAGCTCCCGAGTCTCCGCCCGAGAGTCCAGATTCCCCCCACAAGAGTGTGGGTCCCCAGGGACTCGCCTGGAACTGGGGTTCAGTGCAGTCAGAATTGGGGTTCAGTGCAGTCAGGAGCTTCGGACTCCCTTCTTCTAGGGAAAGCCTGTGGCAACCTCCGCAGCCTTTGTGTGCACTGGCGCGCGCGCCTCTGGAACCCTGCCTGCTGGGGCTCTCCAGGGTCTCCCCCGGGTCTCTGAGTCTCCGGGTGCCTTACTCTCTACCTGACAGTCCAGACTCCCCCTGCATGAGCCTGGGTCCATGGGGTTTCGCCCAGGACTGGGGTTCAGTGCAGTCAGAACTGGGGTTCAGTGCGGTTGGGGCTTCCTTCCCCCTTCCGCCAGAGAAAGTCAGCCAGGCTCTCAGCCGCCCTTCCCTCTGCGCGCACAAAGACCCTTTGCCGTACCTCCAATTCTCTGTGAGCTTTTCTCTTTCCTTCTAGTTGTAGAATTTTCACTCAGCCAGCTTTCCTGTGGTTCTGGATGGTGTCCGTTCTGTCTTTTAATTGTAGTTTTGAAATTGTTTTGCGAGGCAGCAGTTTAGGTGCTTACCTATGCTGCCATCTTGGTTTCTCCCCATATAGTTGATTCTTATCACATATTTGCCATAGTAATGTTCTAGAAAGTTACCACAGACACTGCATTAGTGAACACTGAAATTTTGCTCGTAGGGGAAATATAGAGTTAGATTCCAGCAAGCCTCTGGTCACAACATTTTTATCAACTGAAACACCATTAATGTTATGTAGGCTTGCTTGCCAACAGTATCCGTGTAAAACAAGCGAGTCTCTTCATTGTAGAAAATCTGCTTTTTCATAAAAATATTTTTCTGAATAACACTTAACAGGTATTTTTCTTATTTTTCCATAGTTTCTTGGTTTGAAGAACCTTCCTCTCCTGCAAGTTTAACATTTTTAATTCTATAGTGTTAACTTTTGAAATGTCCAAGTCACATAGCATTAGCTGGGAAGGATTGAACATTCCCTGATCCTGGGTAACATGACTGGAAGTTTTGTTGGCTTTCTGCCTTACAACAATGCCATTCAATATGCTTTTATTTTTATTTTTTTAAACAGGCCATCACATAATAAATCCACAAGTTATGCACTTTCTTCTTTTGCATAGTTTCATCATGTACTGTATATGTTACTTTAGCACTTTCTGGAGTGGTCTTACATAAAGATTGGCGAATTTCCTTTTTCTTTTTCATTATGGAGGTATATAAATATGCTAAAATTTTGGGGAACATTTTATTAGAGAAAACTTAAATGTTACAAAATTGACAAAGTTTAAATAGCAATAAACTTCCAAAGATAATATTTGATGGTGAGAGATGGGAAGTTGGGAAGAATGATAAACAATGACAGCTTTCTCAACTCGCAAACCTCACAGTCAATACTGAGTTATAAAATGTAAACATGGAGTCCAAAAATCGTTTTTCCAATATCCTGGAGTTGCTTCCTTTTTAACTTTAGAAATCTATCTTTTCAGAAACTACAATATTTTGTGGAAAAAGTCTCAGAAAACTTTTTATTTTAGTCATCTCCTTTAGTTTAAATAATTAAAGTTTAATACTTTAAAAGTGGAAACATCCATTTTATGATTGTATTATGTAAAAATGATTTCCATAATCACATATGTGTGAAAAGAGGCCTACAATGATGGCTTCCAAGAGTACCAAAGTTTCTTAAATAGTAGTTTTGTTGTGTTCTTTTTTTCTCTTTCTCTTCTTAGTATTTTTCAATAGGGCCTTAAAAATGAATCAATATTTAATAAAGTCTTGACATCTACCTTGACAGCATAAACATTTAAAAATTACTATTTTAAATAAAATATATAAATATAAATGGTTGTATATGTAAACACACATGTATATATTTATTTACATATTATATATAGGAAACTTAGCACTAATAGCCCTTTTTAGGAGGATTAGAGAACCAAGAATAGCAAAACATAATGGATCAAAGGAGTAAGAGGAGAAGACTTCAATTTCAATAGACCACACACACACACACACACACACACAAATTAAATATTGACATCTACTATGTGATATACCTAATTGATTTGCCTTTAATGAGAGGCTCAAGTTTGCACATTGCATAGTTGTTGTAAAATGTCTTAAGTCTCATTAATTTATAAAAAGTGTTTTTGAAAAAATATAAAGAGAATGATAAGGAAATTTGTATATATAAGATATTTGTATATAGCACATGCATTTGTATGTAGAACATATACTTGTGTGTGCATATATATATATTTTAGGAGAAGTATGTTTAATTATATGGTCTTTATGGGGTATATGGTGTGAAATATTTATTAAGTTAGATCATGAATTGAAGAATATGCAATTTCCAGTCATGAAATGATGAGGAAAACAGAGAAGGATGATGCTATTTACAGCAAGATGAGAAGCGAGCCAAAATAACAGCTGAATTTCAACTGTAGTGTTTCTTAGATATTATTGTTTCTTTTTTTTTAAAGATATTATTGTTTTGATTATCTCCATTCTTTTCTTGTAAAATGTCTATTTGTTCTTACATTGGACTACCTGGTTAGATCACCTCTGTTTTATATTTATTGCTCTCATTTTTATATCTTTGTCAAAATTAGTTTCTCAGAATTTCTGTAAGTTTTCAGGAGAAAGTTTTCTGTTCCCTTTTTATTAACATGCTATTCTTGTTTCATGAGCTATCCTTTTAAACTTTTGAGATGTTTCCTGTAGTTCCCCCATAAAATTATCTGTTTGCTGGAAAAATATGCTTAGAGCTTTCTGTTCTGGATGAGGCTGGCCTCTAAATTGCCTTTAATTTCATGTGATTAGTTGGAGATCTAGGGAACAAAGCTCTGTGGAGGTGGCTCCCAAATTCTAGAAATTAGAGGTCTTTGCTTGGGATATAGTAGTCTTCTTTTGAGTAGAATCTCCCTCCTACTTTAGTTTGTCTTTGAGGAAGTCATGTAACTGCTGGGATTATTTTCCCCATCCTGGGTGGCAGAAGAATGGGGTGAGGTCCACTCTTCTATGCATTGTACCTCCATATTTTCAGCACCAGGTCCCGTCCCACTTACTTTAGTATCTGGCAATTCTGACCCAAAGGCTTCTGGTTTTCTGCCAAAAAAGTTTCTCCTTCTGGATTATATCCTCAACTTTACAAACTCAAAGACAATTTTTTCCCTCAGGCGCATTTTGGTGGTTATTATTCCATCTTTTTTACTCCTTTTTTTTTTTAAAGAAATTCATTCCCCTTTTACCTTCTACTGATGGTCCTCTTCTCATGCACTTCTTGATTAGAAGTTTATGTCTTTATGTACTTTTTATTATCATTTTAGGGGAATTATAACAGAGAAGAAAAAAGCACATTATGTTTAATCTTCCATTTTTCACTGATAGCTCAGAGACAGAAGCTAATATGCTTTGTCCCATTGAGCAGAACCTGGACAGGCCTCTGCAAGTTGGATATAGGAGGGTAGTAAAGACCACTTGAAAAACTTGAAATGTGTGTTCCAAGATGACTAGGTAAATCACCTGAACTGGAGAAAAGATAACTGATGTGAGAATGTAGAGTTGGAAACGGTAGGTGAAAGGTTGTGAAGAGTGGCTCTAACTTAATATTTGTGACCCATCCCCTAGTATCCTGAAAACACCCTTTTTTAAAAAAAAATTGGGAGATATGATGTGAAAACCTAATCAACCTTTTCTAGTGAGATACAATGTTTTTATAAAATGAACCATATATTTTTACTTGATGCCTTTTAAATGTTAAATTATTTTATTCACAAAATCTACATATACAATAGACTTTAGATGAGAAAGCCCTCCAAACTATAAGAGTATCCAGGCTTATGATTTGATGCTGGCTGAAATGAGGACATAAACTGTCTATTGTATCATTATTTTTCCACCAAGAAAAAAATAGAATTAGAGCTTTGTACTTTGTCAACTTGTCTCCTGGGTGATGGAAGAGGAGCTGAGCCTGAATAAATGTGATGGGAGGGACACATTGATTCAGGTTCAGAGTGCAAAGTGGCTGGAAGAGAAATTTACATAATTAATATTCAGGAAAGAAGGAAAGCCAAAAAGGGGGGAGGACCTCAGATAAAATTAATGCCTTTAAAAATTCTGACAGCAGAAAAAGCTATTAACCATTATGCTCAAAACAAAATGACCACCTGCTGTAACCTTTCTTATCTTTGCATGGCAGAAAAAAATATGTGCTGCAAAGAACAGAACTGTAAGGTGCCATTTTATATTTGCTAGAACTCAAGTTATCATGATTTGCCAAAATCTTATGCCACTTTTGGAAAGAGAATGTTTCTTTTGGGAGCTTGTTACTAAATCCATGTGTATTGTTGAGTATTTAACCAATGAGGTTTTCCTAAGATATTACTTTTATCCTAAATTTACATTAACCTGAATTACTTGATCACTGGCTCATGCTATAATCTCATACAGTGATTCAACATGTGTAATACCCTGCCTTCACAATTTATACATACATAAATAGATGACAGGAAATTAATAGATGTCTGACAGAAAATACATGAATATAAAGAAAATTGTAGGTAAGAGGAGGTGATATAACCTTTTTCCAAAGAGGTGATATTATGAATAGTAGGTTTAGGAAGAGGGAAAAAATGCTAAATTAAATTAATATTTAAGAAAAAAATTCTAAAGATACAAATATATACAAACCCAGGAATCTTAAGAAATTCAAAGAAAGTGTGAACAAGGTGTATGAGAGAAGAACCTTGTATTACACTAAAATTTTCAGGAGTCCTCAAACTTTTTAAACAGGGGGCCAGTTCACTGTCCCTCAGACCGTTGGAGGGCCGGACTATAGTTAAAAAAACAAAACAAAACTATGAACAAATTCATATGCACACTGCGGGCCCAGGACGAGTCGGCTGCTAAGCAGGACAGGCAGCGGCACCTGGTGGGCCAGATAAATGTCCTCGGCGGGGCTCATGTGGCCCGCGGGCCGTAGTTTGAGTTCCCCTGCATGATGGGTTATGAAAACAGCAAAAATACATAAATTCTTTCATAGTTGAATGCACCATATTATCTATATAGAGTTTTGAAAAGAGTTCATGTACATTTACGGATTTATTGAGTGTCAACATTTTGGCCACTTCTTAATTAGCCAAACATATTATTTTGAGAACAGACTATGGAAAGATGGTAGATTCTTAAGGTAAATGTGAAGAGAAAAGCACTGAAAGAGAGGAAAGATGGAAGGAAGGAGGGATGGATGGACAGAGAGTGAGAGACAAGCAAACATGAGAACATGCAGCAACCAGAAAAAGATGTTCCTAACTTTTCATTTTACCATTCCCATCAGCACTTTAAAACTTGAGTTCGTTCACATTTCTCTCTCCAGTATTCTCATTCCTCAATTACATCATATATTTTTTTCTTTGAGAAACAAAAGAACAATATTACCAACTTCAAAAGGTTGTTTTGAGATTTACATGAAGTACTGAAAGTACAAGAAGTACAGTGTATTGAACAGAAAAATGTAGTGTTAAATGAAATGTTATAGCAATATAAAGGCAGCTATATTTATTGCTTTATGATTTTTAATCAAGTAAATCAAGTTATACTTATTTGCTTGTAAATAAATTGTGAAAAATGACTGATGTTTATTTTGTGTTAATGTCTTCCTCAACTTTGACATGCTGTCTTACAGAGTCTGTGAAATAAGGCAGCAGTATCGAGGTCAAATGGGCCTTGTGGGTCAAATTTTAGCCTTTAGAATTATTCGTCCTCCCCGCACCAGACCGTCTCCTACCTTCCTTCTGAGGTTTGACGGTCTGTTCGATGTTTTTATGACTCTGGATCTATTTTTGTTCATCAGTGTACATTGTTCATTATATTCCACAAATGAGTGAGATGATGTGATATTTACTTTTTTCTGACTGGCTTATTTCGCTTAGCATAATGCTCTTCAGGTCTATCCATGCTGTTGCAAATGGTAGGAGTTCTTTCCTTTTTATAGCAATGTAGTATTCCATTGTGTAGATGTACCACACTTTTTATTTTATTTATTTTATTTATTTATTTATTTATTTATTTTTTAAAAATTTTTTAAGCTTTTTCTTTTTTATTTTTATTTTTATTTTTATTTTTTCAAATTTTTATTAAGGTATTATATGTGTACATATCTTACTATTGCCCCCCACCCCCACCCCACTCCCATACATGCCCTCACCCCTCAATGTTTTGCATCCGTTGGTTACTCTTATATGCATGCATACAAGTCCTTCAGTTGATCTCTTATTTCCCCCACCTCTCCCTAACCTTACCGCTGTAATTTGACAGTCTGTTTGATGCTTTACTGCCTCTGTAACTATCTTTTTGTTCATCAGTTTATAATGTTTTTCATTATCCCCAAATGAGTGGGATCATGTGGTATTTTTCTTTCATTGACTGGCTTATTTCACTTAGCATAATGTTCTCTAATTCCATCCAGGTGCCTACAAATGGTAGTAATTCCTTCTTTTTTATGGCAGCATAGTATTCCATTGTGTAAATGTACCATAGTTTTCTGATCCAGTCATCTGCTGATGGGCACCTAGGCTGTTTCCAAATCTTAGCTATTGTAAATTGTGCTGCTATGAACATAGGGGTGCATATATCCTTTCTGATTGGTGTTTCTGGTTTCTTAGGATATATTCCTAGGAGTGGGATTACTGGGTCAAATGGGAGTTCCATTTTCAGTTTTTTGAGGAAACTCCATACTGTTCTCCACAGTGGCTGCACCAGTCTGCATTCCCACCAGCAGTGCACGAGGGTTCCTTTTTCTCCGCATCCTCGCCAACACTTGTCGTTTGTTGATTTGTTGATGATAGCCATTCTGACAGGTGTGAGATGGTATTGCATTGTCATTTTGATTTGCATCTCTCGGATAATTAGTGACTTTGAGCATGTTTTCATGTGTCTCTTAACCTTCCTTCTGTCTTCTTTCGAAAAGATTCTATTTAGGTCCGTTGCCCATTTTTTTTATTGGATCCTTTATCTTCCTTTTATTAAGTTGTATAAGCCGCCTGTAGATGTTGGAAATTAAACCTTTATCAGTGATACCATTTGCAAATATGTTCTCCCATACAGTGGGGTTTCTTGTTGTTTTGTTGATGGTTTCTTTTGCTGTGAAAAAGCTTTTTATTTTGATGTAGTCCCATTTGTTTATTTTCTCTTTGGCTTCCATTGCCCTAGGGGCAGTATCACTGAAAAAGTTCTTTTGGCATATGTCTGAGATTTTGCTGCCTGTGGATTCCTCTAGTATTTTTATGGTTTCCCGTCTTATATTTAAGTCCTGTATCCATTTTGAGTTTATTTTGGTGTATGGTGTAAGTTGGTGACCTAGTTTCATTTTTTTGCATGTATCTGTCCAATTTTCCCAACACCATTTATTGAAGAGACTGTCTTGACTCCATTGTATGCTCATGCCTCCTTTGTCAAATATTAATTGCGCATATTGGTTTGGGTCAATATCTGGATTCTCTATTCTATTCCATTGATCTATATGTCTGTTCTTGTGCCAGTACCAGGCTGTTTTGAGGACAGTGGCTTTGTAATACAGCTTGAAATCTGGTATTGAGATCCCTCCTACTTTATTCTTCTTTCTCAGGATTGCTGTGGCTATTCGGGGTCTTTTTTTATTCCAGATGAATTTTTGGAGAGTTCTTTCTAGGTCTGTGAAATATGCCGTTGGTATTTTAATGGGGAGTGCATTGAATCTATAGATTGCTTTGGGTAGTATGGACATTTTGATGATGTTGATTCTACCAATCCATGAACATGGTATGTTCTTCCATCTGTTTACATCTTCCTCTATCTCTTTTTTCAGTGTCCTGTAGTTTTCCGCATATAGGTCTTTTACCTCCTTGGTTAGGTTTATTCCTAAGTATCTTAATTTTTTTAGTGCGATGGAAAATGGGATTGCTTTTTTAGTCTCTCTTTCTGTAAGTTCACTGTTGGTGTATAGAAATGTCATAGATTTCTTGGTGTTGTACCACACTTTTTAATCCACTCATCTGCTGATGGGCACTTAGGCTGTTTCCAAATCTTAGCTAGAAATAAATAGTTTTTATACTACTAAGCACTAAGAAGAAAATAAATCAGAGTGATGACTAGTAATGGGAAACCCTCTACTTTGTTTGGGATGGTCTTCCAGCTTAGATATCCAGGAAAGGACTCTCTGAGGAGGGGGGTACATTGAGCTGAGACAGAATGAGGAAGAGGCAGCCATGCAAAGGTCTGTCTGGCAGAGAGTGCCGAGACCCAAAGGTGGAAGGAGATTGGCATAGCCCAGTGAAAACAAGAGAAAGTGGAAGTTGACAATATATTTCTCAAGTGCTTTGACTAGCTAATGGGTTAGAATGCAGAAGAAATTCCTGGATTTCTTGCCAGAGGACAAACTGAGCTGATGATTTAATAAAATTTATGGTTTTAAGATAATACCAGGTTTGATTTTTCTCTAAAATGCATTGCTTTCATATGGTTTTTCCTGCTATATTTTGTCTTTGTTTTATGGTCACTGTGCATAATTAACATTCTTACAGTACTGCTTTAAAGGATATTATAATTATCCTGGTCAACTGTGAAAGCTACATTATATTAACTGTTGTAATACATATTCAGGGCTCATATCTTTGGGCAACTTATTGTCTCTATTTTGAATAGTAATAGAATTGTTTTGAAATTTAGAAAGGAATAGCTAAATATCATAATGATGTTTTCTTAATGAATATTTTAATTTTTTCTTTTGGAGGTGTATACTAGAAGATTTTTTTTCTCAAAGGAAATTGTGACCTTTATTATTTTGACTTTAAATTATCTTTTCTGGCCTTAGATTTTACTGCCTTCTGCTTCTAGCAGATTCACAGCACTAATACAAACAGATATAGTTTCAAATCACAAATATATATATGTATATATACACACACATATATATGTATACATACACATACCATATATATGTATGAGACAGAGAAAATTAAGGAGCACCAATGAAAAGATTTTGCCAGAAGTCTAATGGGAAAAATTGGACCAATAAACATTTTTTAAATATACAGTGCTTTCCTTTCCAAATGTTTCTTTCTGGTGTGGTCAGCATTAGTATTATTTTTACTTTGGAGTTGAGACGCTCTCAATTTCACACACACAAGAAATGCCCAATGCACCCATGAGGTGATATAGATATTCGGCATACAAAATCACCCATTAACATTATAGGTAGTAATTCCAAGCTGATGGCTGCCCACAAAATTTATATCTTTGACTAAGTTTTATTTTGATTTACTTATAGAACTATGAAATTCCTTAACGAAGCATGTTCACAAAAAGCCAAAGCAGAGAAGATTGTTAGCTGGGCTTGTATTACTGACGCCATAAAAATTAACAAGTAAACACAGAAAACATAACTGTCCAATTATTTATGGCTTCTCTTTAGCATACATATTTTTAAGGCTGCCTGTATATATATCTAAGTAGATTTGCCAACAGGGGGAGTGAAACAATTCAATTAGAAAATATAAAAACAGTTCCCCAAGTCCCATATTATTTAGCAAGAACAATTGGTGTGTGCAAGGCAACGAGGTTCCAGTGTAGACTGTCATTCACAGGGTATTGGGCTGGGAGGAACATGAGGATATTGGAATTTAAGAACAAGTGAAGATTTGGAGTAGTAAGAGTTGTAAGACCAAGGCTAAAGCATACATGGTTGCCACTTTCTGGAAGAGAGAACTCCAGAAGTTTGAGAACAGTTCAAGGGAAACAACAATAAGAGTTATTACTTTTAAATAATTTAGCCCTGGCTGGTTTGGCTCAGTGGATAGTGTCGGCCTGGGAACTGAAGGTTCCTGCATTCGATTCCAGTCAAGGGCACGTGCCTCAGTTGCAGGTTGGATTCCAAGCCCTGTCAGGGTGCATGCAGGAGGCAACCAATCAACGTCTCTCTCTTTCTTTGTCTGTCCCCCTCCCTTCCACGCTCTCTAAGAATAAATGGAAAAATATCCTCGGTGAGGATTAACGACGATGACAACAACAACAACAACAACGAATGAATGAATGAATGAATGAATGAATGAATGATTTGAAGTCCTGGCTTCAGGATGGTATTTATGGCCTGGTAGGGAAGATGGATCAACAGCTCAGTCAGGTGAGGAAAGGGAATTTTGACCTAGCAGTTCCTCTGATACTTCCTGCAAGCAAGGGCTGGACCTTGTGTTGTGTAGATTCCTGTGGGCCTGACCGGGTGAACTGTGTGAGAGGTCAAAGCCATTTCTAAAAGCTGGAAGGCAGCACTGTGCTAATGATGACAAGAACAAAGGTGGGAAAGAGGAGACCTGATGCGACATACAGCTGGGTCCTGACTAACAGGCCTGGTTCTCTCACTTTCTGTACGAAAAAAAAAAAAAAAAAGTGCCTCTGTCACTTCCTTCTTCCTTCGCCTTCATTCTCCTTTTTTTGAAAGACAAATTGCTAGTTACAGAGTAGTCATGAGGATGTAAAGTACAGCATAGAGAATATAGTCAATAATATAATAGTAATTATGTACGGTGTCAGATGGGTACTAGATTTATCAGGGGAGCACTTTGTAAGTTATATAAATATCTAATCACAGGTTGTACACCTGAAACTAATATACTATTGTATGTCAACTGTAATGAGAAATTAAAATATTAATTTTTTAAAAAGAGCTGGCTCTACAACTGCTTTCCTTTCATTAGGTTTACCACCAGGAAATACATTTAAAACACACATTTGGAATCCTTTATTCTGCTCTTGAAAAATTGATAAATGTTTCTTTCCTATAAATTTTCTTCATGCTTGTGTTTTTATTTTTTTTTAATTTTTTTTATTAGGGTATTATATGTGTACGTATCTTACCATTGCCCCCCCTCCCACTCCCATACATGCCCTCACCCCTCAATGTTTTGCATCCGTTGCTTACTCTTATATGCATGCATATAAGTCCTTCAGTTGATCTCTTATTTCCCCCACCTCTCCCTAACCTTACCGCTGTAATTAGACACTCTGTTTGATGCTTTACTGCCTCTGTATTTATCTTTTTGTTCATCAGTTTATAATGTTTTTCATTATCCCCAAATGAGTGAGATCATGTGGTATTTTTCTTTCATTGACTGGCTTATTTCACTTAGCATAATGTTCTCTAATTCCATCCAGGTTGCTACAAATGGTAAGAATTCCTTCTTTTTATGGCAGCATAGTATTCCATTGTGTAGATGTGCCATAGTTTTCTGATCCAGTCATCTGCTGACGGGCACCTAGGCTGTTTCCAAATCTTAGCTATTGTAAATTGTGCTGCTATGAATATAGGGGTGCATATATCCTTTCTGATTGGTGTTTCTGGTTTCTTAGGATATATTCCTAGGAGTGGGATTACTGGGTCAAATGGGAGTTCCATTTTCAGTTTTTTGAGGAAACTCCATACTGTTCTCCACAGTGGCTGCACCAGTCTGCATTCCCACCGGCAGTGCACGAGGGTTCCTTTTTCTCCGCATCCTCACCAACACTTGTCGTTTGTTGATTTGTTGATGATAGCCATTCTAACAGGTGTGAGATGGTATCACATTGTCGTTTTGATTTACATGCTTGTGTTTTATACAAAGTGTTTCAAATTTGGTGAAGAGGGAATAATCTTTAATATACTTTTGAAGTAGGTCAATAATAAAACAATCTTGGCTTTATTATGGCCATACAATTTGCTTCATCACTTCCCCAACCTGGCTTTAGAGCAAGGATGCTCTCTCAAAATGGACAGAGTCCTCTTGTCATGCTCCGTATAGGGAGAGTCATCTACTCTCTGGTTTGGATAGTATTTGTTATATCTATTACCTATTTATGTACACCTTTGAGCTTTCATCTGATTAAAAGTTTGTTGTTGAGCATGCAGCTCATATTTAATTCATGTTTGTGTCTTTTCACCAAGCACATATGAGATGTCTTTTATGGAATTGGTACATTTTCCAAGCTCTGTCAGCTTGTTTTAATCATGGTGAAGCAGCCTGATGATTTATCCTATTACTAGAGGCCTGGTGTACAAAATTTGTGCACTCGGGGGGGGGGGGGTTGGGGAGGGAAAGGTGGTCCCTCAGCACGTATTGCGAGAGGGCGCAGGCCAGGCCGAAGGACCACACTGGTACATGATTGGGGCTGGGGAGGGATACAGGAGGTTCGCCAGCCGGGGAGGGACAGCAGGAGGGCTCTAGGGTGTGTCTGGCCCGTCTCGCTCAGTTCCAATCAGCCAGACCCCAGGAGCAAGCTACTGTACTGGTCGGAGCGTCTGCCCCATGGTGGTCAGTGCACATCATAGCAACTGGTCAACTGGTTGACTGTCTTCCCCCTGGTGGTCAGTGCATGTCATAGCGAGCAGTTGAGCAGCCTTAGCATATCATTAGCATATTACGCTTTGATTGGTTGAAGGACTGACCGGATGACCAGACACTTAGCATATTAGGCTTTTATTATATAGGGTTCCTATGAAAGCCTAGAACCATGGCTATAGAATACTGAAGTGAATGTGATCAGTCAGTTCCGCTGCTTTGGTAAGCAACATATTGGTAGGTAATATTTAATGTAAAAAAACAACACTTTCTCTTGGAAATTGCATTGTAGTGTTAAAGAGGTATTAGGCATCCGAAATGATCCCACATTCCTTTGAATTGTAAATTATATGTTAGCTACATTTTTCAATAAATTTTTGCCGACACCATGAAAATGTTTTCTATGATTTAAACAATATTTAATCATGGTTTAGTTTAGCTGTCTTTCTTGTAGAACTATGTGTTTAGCATATAGATGAAATCATTCTTTTTTTGCTCTTGTTTTGTGTTTGTGTGTCTATTTTCTGAGTCTGATGAAAAAAAGTAATTTTTAGCATGAATGTGAATATTTCTCCCTCAATTTAAGGAACATTAAGGATATACATTTAATTTTGTATGTGATAAAAGTAAATGTCATAATCTATATTTGAGTATCTAAAATTAATATATAAGTATAATAAGTATATTGTATACATATATAACTAAATACAAAATAGTTATTGAAAAATATTTTTTTGCAGGGAATGTTTATGCTCTAATAATATCCATCATTATACCTATGGATCAAAATGTCAATATTTACTTTCTTTTGAAATTTAATAGTGAGTGAATAAATTTACATTATGACTCATTTTCTAAAATGATATGTTATTTAGGAAACTGGTAAAAAATTTATGAATCACACAAGAACTCACTAGAGTTGAAAGAATCTCTGCAAGGAACAACTCCTATGAGAATTCTAGTGTTCTTAGATTAAAATTGAATTAGTAATAAATTAGTGTAATATACTTATTTACATTTATATGCACCAAATATGTACATTAACCTGTTAAAATTTATACTATATTTATAATTTAAATTTTTTACAGATACAAACATTATTTATAACTAAAATTATTTATTCCAGTATAGAACAACATTTATCTGTGTAATTGAGAGATTTAAAAGCAGAATAAGTACATGAATGAATGACACATTTTTTTTCACTTGGCTCAAGTCCTTGGCCACATGTATAGATTGCTGTTGATAAACCATAGAAAACAAGATAAATTACAAGTTTTAACCCAGTATCAGTCAATAAAATTATGATGTTTTACATAATATACAAAAATATTTCCTTTAGCATTTTTTAGATTTTTGCTTATAAATAGCAAAAGCCCATTTTTGAAGCTGTTTAATTAAAACATGAAATTTATTATGAGAACCTTGGTTGTCTCATCAAAACTGTAGACTAAAATGTGTCTGGAATTTAGAAACAGTTATTGCCGAATGACTTGTTCATCGTTAGGACTCTCTCCATTTTTCCTCTCTCCTCTGCATAGTAACTTCATACTTTTATTCTAAAATTCTGCCAGTTTTATTTCTCAGTTTTGTATGACAAAATGTATAGTAGCTGACAAATCCCAAGGCTAATGTCAACCACTAGTAGCTATCTTATCACCCTTGGGGTGAATTGATTGGTCCAGCGAGGCCAGATACTACTCACCTCTGACCAGTCTGCTATGGCCTGAAGTAGGGTCATATTGAACCATGGCTGTTTCAGCTGCCATACACCAATGTTATGACTGTGGAGGGGAAATGTTGATCAGATAATCCCATGGGTTTCTCATAAAACCAGTCCCTTGAAATCTCTGCATACATGCATATCTTTCATTTAAAAAAATCACAATATAACCATGTGTCTGGTTGGAAAGTAGACACTGAGATAGTAATTATTGTGCAAAAGTTTTAATTGGGAATTCCCTTGGGACAAGAACTAATGGAAGGAAAGAAAAGGCTGGATGCAAGATTGGGCAGAGATCTAGTTTCATCAGTGGTGAAGGTGAACCCATGGATGTTCCGCAGTTGGACTCGCCTAAGTACAGGTGAGAGGCTTGGACCCTGGTACCCTTGCATTGTATGCTAGCTGACCTAGAAAGGATGCATGTCCTTGAGATGAGCAGCTTGCTTTAAGGCAAATCCTGAAGCAGGCCGATAGCAGAAGGCTGACTGCTGGTAACACTCCCCAAAACTGAGGGAATAAGTTGTTTATCTCTGAAGCAGGATGTGGGTAGGCAGAATAGCAAATATCATATTCCTCCCTTTTGTATTCTGGGTACATCTTCTCATATAAATCCAGAGAATAGCTCCTCTAATAGTCCAGGGAGTCTTCACTCAGGGACAAACTTAGTAGAGGGAGGGTGGTAGGATGAATTATAGCTCTCCCTGATGAGTGTAACTGTAAACTCAGGGTTGCAATTAGTGCTTATCTTCCTCCCCTACATTCAATCTCAACTAGTATCTCTGCTGGTCTCAATGACTTACCTGGTCATGTGACCCAGACCTAATCATTGAGGGGCTTGAGCCCGGGTCAGTATTCTCTTCTCAAGCTGAGGCTGCTGTGCTTGTTATTTACCAACCAAATTGGGCAAGGGGTACCAAGAAGCACCCAGGTGGGTCATTTGTGTATTAAAATGTTCCTCCTGCCCCCATTATTGATAATCATCTTTATAAAAACCCATCAAGATGACAACTCCTTACATGCTGAGTAGCACAAACAACCCAAAGAACCTAGGCATAACCCATTTCTTGAAACTTTTGCTGTGTATTTGTTTTGTGACACAAGACCTCCAAAGCTGCATAGCTCATGAGTTTTGAGGATCGGAAGCACACATTTCTCAATTGGAAAGATGAAAATGACAATAAGGGAGACCACTCTGCTTGCATCTCTTGCTTTCTTCTTCCTATCTATATATATATAAAAGGCTAATATGCAAAGTGTCCCCTCTGGAGTTCAACTGGGAGACCAGGAGTTTAATCAATCGCTATGACGTGTGCTGACCCCCAGGGGGCAGTGTGGAATGAAGGAAGGCCCTGGCCAGCAGCCAGAGGCCCTGATTGGCCCCGATCGCTGGCCAGGCCTAGGGATCCTACCCGTGCATGAATTTCATGCACCAGGCCTCTAGTAGGATATCTATAATAATAAAAGTGTAATATGTTAATTAGACCGGACAGCCAAACGACCTTCTGGACATCATTCAGATGTCCTTCCAGACGAAGCCACAGTGGCAGGGGCCAAGGCAGAGGTGTTTAGGGGTGATCAGGCAGGCAGGCAGAGGTGGTTAGGGGCGATCAGGCAGGTAGGCAGGCTAGTGGTTACAAGGCAGCGGTCCGGATTGTGAGAGGTTATGTCCTACTGCCGGTTTTGGCCTGGCATTCAGACATCCCCTGAGGGGTCCTGGATTGTGAGAGGGTGCAGGCTGGGCTGAGGGACCACCCCCCCATGCACGAATTTTGTGCACTGGGCCTCTAGTAACTATATATAAAAATATTGATGGATTGCAAAGTGTATCCTAGAATAAGGCACCCCAGCCCTGCAGGGTATCACCTCTGACTGGTAACAAGCTGTGCCTACATCACTCTTTCCATTAGGTGGGCGGTTTCTGAGTGAAGCGATCTATGATATAACGATGTAATTGTATGGTTGTGAGCCTACCCACTCCTGAATGTCCTTTGCTGTATAAAGTGAGTCTGATGTGATGTTGCATGCCATCCCATGCTCAAGAATACACATTATTGAAGCTCAATGATAGCAGAGTTCACTTTAGTCAAGTGGGCAGCAAAGCCAAGCCAGGCCTCAAATTTATTTTTCTTCTTATCCAAATGAATTACTCTCCCTTCCAGGGTGTATATAGCACAAATCTGGCCTGGTTTCATTGTTACTTTAATCTTGGCTATTAGTTTTGTGTGTAGGAGGATATGTGGAGGCTGATGCTAAAGCGGGTGCATGCTGTCCTAGGGATGTTGGTAGTAAGTCTACATAGTCTTCAAATAAATTATTTTACATGTCAGAGGGGTCACAGCAACCTGTGTGTAAACCCAGATGTTTACAACTTACTGAAATAATTACTGGTTGCTGTGCTTATGGTTGTTTCAAAGCTATATATTTTATTGATATTATTTTAGAAGTTACTTTTAAATGTTTAAATGCATACTCTGTTTAACACAATATAAAATTAATCATTGTCTTTATCCTCTTCTAAGATAATACCTTTATTTTGAGTATCATATATACTAGTACATATGGTGTTCATACTCTTTGATGGTATGCCTGTCTTTCCCACATATCTATATACTGTACATATACTATATATATGTGTGTGTGTATATATAAATATATATATTCTAGATATATACTATACATACATATAGTTTACTTGCCTTCCTTTTGAAAGAATATGTATTGGATATATGTCAATACATCATTTCTTCAAAAATAGACTACTACGAATTTTCTCCGTTCTCTTTTGCTGGAACTACATTTAAGCATATGTTATGCTTTACATTTTATTCTTTAACCCTCTGACCTAAACACTTTCAACTCTCACAGGGCTTTGAGTTTCTGAGCTATCTTCACATTTATTAATAGTTTTTCCAACTATGTTTAATCAGCCATTAAGTTCATTCTTTGAAGTTTTAATTTTAATAGCTATATTTTTTGAAGTTCTGTTTCTCAAACCACTCTATTATATATTTTTTTAAATTCTGTTCTTTGTAGTGTCTGTTTCTTCTCATTTTACTATTTATAATCTCTGTAAAATGGTTTTAGTTGTTTTAGGTTCTCATAAGTACTAATAACCTAATACTCTTCTTTGTTTTATCAGTAAACTCTAATGTTAGGCTGGTTTTGTATATGCTTTTTATTTTATGTTTTCAATTTTTTAATATTCCTTCTCTACATGTTGCCCATTGATTCCTTACTACTGCTCTCCAAAATGTATAGACTTCACATTTATTAGAAGTGCTATTTTTTTATTTTTATTCATGAGCTCAAATCTGTTCCCTTATCTGCTTTGGCCTAAGGTCGCATCTGTCTAAGCGTGGGCTTTAACACTCATTCCTTAGTCCTATTTTAGGTTCTACTGTTCTGAGAGATGCCTTGGCTACAACTTGGCATTCGTACTTTCAATTTTCTTTTTGGTTCTGATGCACTGAAATTATTTTGAATTTATTTCTTTGAGCAGGACAATATATTTATTGTTGATAACTCATATTTTATTCAGTATTTTATTTGTTTTAGCAACAGGATTATCCTTTTATGCCAAGTTATCCTGCTATGTTGTTGGGCATGTGTTTCTTTGAGTATCTATGTAGTTTTTTAATAAGTGTCTATTTCTTCTTTGCTAATTATAAAGGAGCAGTGTGGAATAAGGGTGATTAGTATGAACATAGGTTACATTGTTGCTTGTCAAGGGCTATTATATGTTTTGGATTTATCAGTTGGGGTGGTCATCAATTGTATTAAAAATGAAATATTTTAAAGATTGAATTTTAATTAAAAAAATTATAAGGTGGCTATGTAACTTAAAATGCTGAGTTGCTAGCTCTGTGACTCTGTATCTTAGGTATTTAATTCTATGACTAATTATGCAAAAGTGATCCTAACTATGCTGCATAATTGATTAGATAGGAGGGAGCTACCTTTAAGATTCGGAAATATCAATTGCATTATAAATGGAAGGCATTGTGGTGTTCTATAACTTTTCAGTTCATTAAATTAAGGTGTAAATATATCAGTGAAATATCTTTTTTAACAACCTAGACCAGTTTCTAATTATTTTACTCAAAAAGTTTGATCAGAGGATTTTATGTCTTTGGATCTCTTCATGCCCCATCTGTCCTCAGTAGTTGAAACTCTTCTAAATGGGCATTTGACAATGAAACAAGACTGGATTTCATTTTCTATCTAGGAGTCAATCAAGATAACCTGAAGCTAAACTGGCAATTTAATAGATTTGTAAAATATCCAGTTTTCAAGGGAGAGAAAATATTTTCCCACTGATGAAATTGACCAAGAACAGGAGTTCAGTTTTCTTACCTATATGCAGACCTGTGAATTGAGGTAACACCAAGCGCATACAGTTTTGTGAAAGCCAAGCTAGATGTATTCTTGTCCTTAATTTGTCAGTTTTAGTTGGCAAATTGATGCAGTTTTCATCTCATCTCTTCAGGTAATCAATACATTTGAAAGATGTATTTTAGCAGAAAGAGTACCATTCTGCACAAGCTTGAGCTTGTGCAGAATTATCCTTTGATCTTCAAGCTGCATCGACTGACTGAGCTGCTGAAACCTGTGCGGTGACTACAGGACTGAAAACAATTTGGTGGACCTTATCATTATGTACTGTTACACATTGCATGGAAAGTGCCACTCCCTATATTTTCTTTACTTGTAAAAATAAAGTGTAAATGACACAGCATTTTCTGTTGTGCACCCCTAAAGTTCAAGCAAATAAAAATGAAAAAACTACCTTTTTTTTAAAAAAATATATTTTATTGATATTTTACAGAGAGGAAGGGAGAAGGATAGAGAGTTAGAAACATCGATGAGAGAGAAACATCGATCAGCTGCCTCCTGCACACCTCCCACTGGGGATGTGCCCGCAACCAAGGTACGTGCCCCTGCCCGGAATCGAACCTGGGACCTTTCAGTCCGCAGGCCGACGCTCTATCCACTGAGCCAAACCGGTTTCGGCAAAACTACCTGTTTTATAGATAAATTTTAGCACTTCTGGAATGGTAGTTTGAGGATACATTTTACATATGGATTTCTGAACCCAAACTCAGAGATTCTGATTCAGAAATTATGGAGTGATGTTTAAACATCCATCTACTTTATAAAAAACTCTGTCAATTCCACAGTTAAATTAAATACCAAATATAATACTGCTTATAATTCAAGGCTTCTCAAATTTTGGATTACCATGCAGGAATGAGAATTATTACTATTTACCACAACATGGTTATCTCCAGAATATATTCTGAACTGCAAAATAAAGGTGGAGAAAAGTATGCATAGTATGCTACCAGTTATCCATGAATATATTTACTTTTATTACTGTTAGGTATATCTACGCCACAGAGTACAGGCGGAAGTCTTGTGAGCATATGTATATACTTTAATATGTATGCAAGTAAATTAGCATTACCCGGAGGAGTCCTACCTCTTATTATTTTTCTAATAATTCAAGAGACCAAGACCATTATTTACCAGAGATTGTTTTTTTTTTAAATTTAAATTCTTTATAGTTTAAAGTATTACATTAAGTCTCCTTTTTCCCCCATTGACCTCTCCTCGCCCCCCTCCCCCCTGGGTCTGTGTCCATTGGTTATGCTCATATGCATGCATACAAGTCTCTTAGCCCCTCACCCCCACACCTTCCCTCATTAGTTGGACAGTCTGTTTGATGCTTCTGTGACTCTGGTTCTATTTTTGTTCATCAGTTTATATTGTTCATTCCACAAATGAGTGAGATCATGTCGGAGATTGGTTTTTACCTTAAGAATTCTATTTGGACAGTCACCCATATAATCTTATTAAAGGAATTCTGGAAATTGCCCAGTTGAGAAAGTTTTTGAATATGATTTCCTCAAAATGGGTTAAATAATTGTTTTCTTGACAACAGCATCCACTGTATTTATTACAGCAATTGAGGTATACGTGACCTGTGGTTTTTATTAAGCATTAAATGGGAAAGATAGTCTTAGTTTGATTCACCAAAAATTGCTTCAGAGACATTAACCAAAGACATTGAATATCTTTATTTGTATTCCTCTAGGCAATGAACTTGTGGGCAGCACAAAGCAAGATGAATGACAGAAATACAGAATATAGCTGAGGTAAGAATTACATAATTGCAATTCACACGGAAAACATTTTCCTGAACTGCCATTACCTCTCACAATTCATAGCCACCATTTCTGAAGTCATCCTACAGTTTCATAGCATGCCAATGAGTTATGGTCAAATTCAGAGAAAGGTATGGTTAAAAATTGAAAAGATATTAAAAAAAACGAATCAGTCTTGCTTTGATTTGTAATTCTGCCATATAAAATCAATAATTTAAAAGATCCTCTTTCTCTGTATTTTCTACCACTAGATATATAAATAAAGAGAAGTTTCAATGAAATTATTTTCATTACACAATGTTCTTTCAAGACATGTGACTAATATCAAGATCTGAAGTCACAACACCTGGGATAAGATTCTGGATGTCACTTATTAAAAACTAGAAATATTGAGCTGGCTGCAACTTCCTTGAGCCACAGTTCCTTTTAAAAGGATACCTGAAATTTTGACCATCTGCTGTTATGGATATAGGGAGAAACACAGTAGAAAAGCCAGGGATGGGGGTAAAACTTGGCCAATTTAGTTCAAGCAAACTTATAATTACCTACTTAATAACCTTAATAACTCTTTATGAATGATTACATGTACTGTTTAGTTTTGTATGGGGCAATATGATATTTCCATTTCCTATAGCAAATGTTCTTGTATGCTATTGAAATCAATCTTTTCAGTAGAAGTGATTTAAAAACCTGAATATGTGTGTAATATATATATGACATATCACATTCATAAAGACTGCTAGTTCAATGGAGGATAATCATTAGGAACCGACTCAACGTTATTGTTTTTTGTTTGTTTTATTTGAGAGCTTCAGTGAAGTAGTTACCTAAGACTTGATAAACACTCTGCTACTTTAAAAGTGTAACTTTATAAACCGCAGTCTTTGGCCGATTGTGTTTTCTTTCCTCTGTTCTTTTCTCTCTCCCATTCTGTCCTCTTCCTTCTCCTCCTCTGCCTTCCCACTTCTCCTCCTTCTCTCCTTTACCTCTTGGTCTCCATTTCAGTCTCCCTCTTACTCTCTTTTTTCTTTCCTAGCTCTTTTTCCTTCTTCCAGTACTTTTTCTTCATGCAACTGTTTCATCTTGAAACTTTGCTGATACTGATGAACTTTTTTGGGAAAATCGTTAGAAAATTTCAACTGCATCTTCATTATGAGAATATTACATTGATATAAATTTTCAGTGGGTCGTAATTTGTTTACTGTCAAGCTAATAACTTTTCTCACTGGGAGTTTCAATCATTCATATATGACTTACAATTTGGAATAGCTAAACTTTGAAAATCATTGAACAAAGCATGTTACAGGTTGTCGTACTAGGATTTTGTTGCTACTGTAAAGATGAATATGCTTGACAGATGCCAGTTTTATTGAAAATTGGATTTCAGTGCAGCTTGTTAGTTGTGTACATGGAGGTCAGATATTTAAGCTGAAAGAGTGCATTATGAGGATTACACTGATCTAAGAGATTTATTTATCATTTTGTACTCTTACCTCTCTTAGCTTGGCAGGAGTTTCTGCTTAATATTTAAAATAAGTACTTACTACATGGTGAGTCTGTAGCCATCACTCAGCAAAACTAGGGTTGGAGAAATTGAAATTTGTTTTTTGGTTGCTCACACAGAATTATTCTTCTGATTTTTAAATTTATAATATGTAGTCTTTGGGTTTCTAGTCTCCATCTTTAGCCAGAGAGATATTTTATCTTTTCAATCCCTCAATGGAAAAAAAAGCAAAATATTACCATCCATCCTGATTGCTTATGTTTTTTTTTAAGGTTACATTTATTTTATTTTTTTAAAATATATTTTTATTGATTTCAGGGAGGAAGGGAGGGTGAGGGTGAGATTGAAACATCAATGGTGATAATCACTGATCAGCTGCCTCCTGCTTGCCACACACTGGGAATCGAGCCTGCAACCAAGGTATATGGCCTGATCAGGAATCGAACTGTGACCTTCTGGTTCATTGGTCAATGTTCAACCACTGGCTGGCCTTCAGGTTGCATTTAAAGTATTATTTGTATTTATTTAAATGTTTTTATTCAACTATATTGAGGCAAATTTTCATAAAACAAAAAACAATGGTTATAAGTATGCAATGAACATAGGGGTGCGAATCTGTGTCTTCAAAATTTTCAGGTAGATACCAGAAGAGAGATTGCTGGATCATATGGTAACTATATTCTTAAATTATATTCTTAAATTTTTGAGGAGCCACCGTACTGTTTTACGTAGTGGCTGTACCAGTTTTCATTCCCACCAGTGGTGAATGAAGGTTCCTTTTTCTCCACAACCACTCCAACACTTACTGCATGTTATTGCCTGTCTTGTTGGTAATAGGCATTTTAAAGGTGGGAGGTGGTATCCCATTGATTTGCATTTCCCTAATTGTTAGTGAAGTTGAGCCATCTTTTCATATATTTGTTGGCCATTTGAATGTCTTCTTGGGAGAAGTGTCTGCTCAGGTCCTCTGCCCATGTTTTAAAATATTTTTTAGCTATTTAATTAATTTATTAAATGGAATTTATTGAGGTGACATTGGTTCACAAAACCATACAGATTTCAAATGTACAACTCAACAAAACATCAGCATACCGCATCATGTGCCCGTCGCCCCAAGCAGAGTTTCTTTCCATCCGCATTCCCCACCCCTTTACCCACCTCTACCAACCCCCATCCCCCTTTCCCTCTGACTGACAACACACTGCTGTCTGTGTCTAGGCGTTATATATATGTTTTTTCTTAATGTCTTCACCTTATTTCATCCACATGCTATCTTTTTATATTTGTATGCATTAAAATATACTCATTAAGAGTTCTGTATAAATGATATTTTTAACATGTGCTATCTATTCCAAAAGTTAGAAAACACATAATTACATTAGTAAACAATTTAACTAGTTCTCATGAACTTTAATATATATACATTTCCCCCCTAGGGATTAAAAATAACTTTACTCTATTTCTTGATTCATATTGGAATAATGCATACATTAATTTTGTTAGCCTAAATTGTTTTCCTGAAGGTAGATAATATTACATGCTTTATTCACTTAATTTTAAAATTTGTGATTTAAAGCATGCTTTGTTTTTCTTATAATTGCTATTTTGAGGTAGTAAATGCCACACATGAATGAATGCACACATACACATACATACACACACAAACATACATAGTTGTATTCTCTTCTGTACAACTGACTATTGTATTAATGTTTTGTTAAAACAAGGTGATGGACAAAGTAGTGGAAAATTGTTAATAAATTATGCCCCCCTCAATCCTAATACAAATTATTAGATATTTTAATGTCTTTCTATGTTTTATCTTTCCAGACAAAGACATAAAAAAACATTCTATTTATATATTATGGAAAATGAAATTATATTCCCAGAGATTAAAAATGGCATAATAATGGTTATCAAATAGCCAATTACTAAACAAATAAAAAAGAATGTCATCTCTAGGAATCAGATAATGGTAGCTAATAATTCAAATGGATAAAGTATGGGTTTAAACACTATAAACTATTTTTACCACTATAATTAAATGGCAGAGGTTATGACATGCAAATGGGGTCATTAACCTTAGATTATATATTAATTGTACATACAGTGTTTATTCTGTCCACGTGGATGACTTGTGCCCACATATTTTTGTCAATTGCCATGGAATGGCTTGTAATACAAACAGCATAATGTGAAAAAACTGAACTGGTTTTGTTCTTATATAATATTTATGATGATAATACCGACAATATTTAACATTAAGTACTTATTATGTCAGATAGAGTGCTTATCAATTTACAGTCAAAATTTCAGTTGACACTTACAATACTCTGACATGGAAGAAAATACTTTTACTATTTTATATAAGAAAAAACAATGCTTAGAAAATTCACTGCTAGAAGGAGGAGGGCCTATCAAAATCTCCACCTACAACTTTGCACGTTGTGTGTCTAGTGCCTAAGAACATGGAACAACTTGCATAGATACATAGAAACTTATTTGATAAAACACTAGAATTAAGGAACTCTAGGTGCAAGGAAAATAAATATCACTAGATGGTAAGATTTTGTAGTCCTTTAGAACCACGCCCTGATTGGATAGTTAAAGCTTGGAATTTTAGCTCAGCTTAAAGCAGCAGAAATAGAGAAGGCAAATGAGGCAGAAAGGTTGGAGAAATAAGAAACAACGCTCTGTAGGTAGTAAACCTTGGGTCTCAATTGAGAAGTTGCTTTTTCAGTTATGCTTGTCATGAATCCTGTGTTGGGTGAGCACTTTTCAATACTTTCATAGAGGTGGCATTCTTCTACCATAGCCCGTATCACCCTACATGGAATTGCCTGCATATGTGTGTTGCCTCAGGAAAGAGAGAAATAGACAAGAAAGACAATGACATATCAGAGACCATGGACAAATATTTTTGAACTTTAATTAAATTGAGTTGTAATGATATTATGAACAACCAGAAGGAAATATACCTCACACAATAACAAAATTAGTTTCATATTTTTTTTAGTCTTTATTTAGTGAAAAGCATTTTATGGCATACCTAATTAATTTTGGAAGAGGTAAAGTAACATTTCTAACATAAAACATTAGTGAGTCTTTGGGACACATCACTGAAGTATTCTCTGTTTATAAAATAGCTTAAATGATTCTGTTTCTGACAAGTCCTCCAGGTTTGATGAAAGCAACTAAAATGAGAATTATGTATTGGTGAGGGCGCATGGGGGAGAACATCCAGTTGGGGAAAGTGGATTAATATCTACATTTCACAAAACACTAAAATGAAATTAAAGCTATAAAAAAGTTTAAGACCACAGTGAAAAAGAAAACAGGAAAGGAGAACATAACAGAGGAGAGAGAAAGAATTGGCAACGCAAAGATGGGAAATAAATATAGCTGTAGTGCTGGCTTACTAGACTAGAGAGGACTGAAAACTAAATGCCTGGATTGGGGAGAAACAAGGAAAAGGCAGTTGGGTTGTGAAGAAAATAGAAACTTTGGAATTGGAATCATTAGGCAAATGTAAAAGATGTTAGAGCCCTCGTCTCCAGAAACCCCCAACCTCTGCAGCTAGGTGACTACCCTTCGCTATACAAGCAAAACATGCAAGGCTTGCTCTCAGATGTTCTGGCTGCAGTGACATCCATATCACCTGAGGTTTTTCAATGAGGGACCATCCCACAGGTAAGAGAATTATGTTGAAGTCAACAGCATCATCTGGATCTTGTGAAAAATTAAAAGCATTAAGCACCAGCCAAGACCTACCAATCAGAAACTTTGAGGGTAGATGCCAACAACCTGGATTTTGAATAAACTTTCTATGTGATTCCAATATACTTTAAAGTTTAAGACCCACTCATTCAAAGCACACCATCACTAGTTCAGCTCAAATTCTGAAAAAAAGTCAAGATATCTTCTACCAGTGGAAGGTGGGGATGCTGTTACATTTATTTTAAAAAGCTGAAGTGCTTGTTCTCAGTGAGTTGTCTGTATATATGAAGGGTTTTTTTTTGTTTGTTTGATTTCTAAATGAGCAACCTAAATAGAGAGAAATTCATATTCATATACAGCACATATGCATTATCCTTCCAATTTGCAATGCATTTTAAATGCTATAGTGTATTTTAAATTGTTGTAGGATTTAATAAACATTTGATGGGTAGGAGGTAATGCAATTTGTTTCAAATTCTCACAAAAATATTCACAACCAAAAAATTTAATAGACCCAACATGAAATAATTAATACCATGAATGAGACAGTTAATCATATAATTTAATTAATTATAAAGGAAGTAATGGTCAGGTACATTGTATTTTATAATTCCTTATAGCATAAATAA
Source organism: Plecotus auritus (assembly GCF_963455305.1). NCBI lineage: Eukaryota > Metazoa > Chordata > Mammalia > Chiroptera > Vespertilionidae > Plecotus > Plecotus auritus. The sequence goes on along the minus strand of NC_137783.1, from coordinate 34,315,154 downwards.
AATTAATAAAAATAAAGAATTACAATGTACAGAGTTCAGAGCATACATTTATTAAATATTGAATTTCATTACCTCTTTGGTTAAATAATTAGGGCATTAAGACTAAATATTAAATATCACTTTAATATTTTACCAAATGGGTAAGATTCAATTTCCCTGGTACATTATAAGAAAGATGAAGGAAATGAGTCTTTCTTGATAGGAATTGTATTACAAAGGCTATTATTATTCAGCAAGTTTTACTCATGGAGTAGATATTTGGAATTGCTTATTTAAGTAGATATTGGCCATAACCAAAAGACTGTAAAAACCTTATAGGAATAAAATTATGTAATATTTACTGTATAACTTTCCTAACACTCATGTTACTTTGTACATATTACCTTATATTACCATCTCTATTTTAATTTATAATTCTATCTTGAAAATTATAGATATACTCCATTGGGAAAAAGAATACGTCAGCTATAGGGCTTAGTAAATTACCCTACTTTACTAATAGAAAATAAAAACATTTGGAGGGTTTGTGATGATTATGGGTATTTTGTCTGTTTTTGTTGTGGCAGAAAGTGCTAAATTTTAGGTAAAACCACTTGAACATGATGTGGCTTATGAGAACCATGGAGTAACAGATTCCACCCTAGTAGTTCTGTATGAATTGTAGCTAATTTCAGTGATTAGAATTTACTTACATGGGTTTCTGTTACAGCTTTCAAGGTACAGCATATGTGCATTCAGTTCTTCAAGTATTCTTTATAGTATCCTTTATTATCATCTGTTATGCACTAATCATCGTGCCAGGCTCAGGCGATTAAAATAGAAATGATTCATCGCTTCTGCCTCGAGTTGCCGATGAGCACTTCAAAAACGAGAGCAATATGTTTCAATGAATGCTATGATTGATCTGCAGCACAGAGTTTAAAGAGTCAGTATGAGAGACATGCACAGGGAGTTGTTAGGGTGACAGTAAATGCACCCCAAGATGCCAGGGTATTAGTGGTCCTTGAGAATAAATTAGTAAAGACTCATAAAAGAGAATGTCCTAGGGGGGACTTCAATTATAAAATGGGGAACTAAAAAGGTACCATATATGTTTGTATATATTGTGATAGGGTTTATAGCTCTGCCATGGAGTTTTGGTGTTGAATTAAAATGTGTACATTGAAAGCCTAATATGGAAAAATTAGCAATTTTAAATTTCAGTAAATATGAACGCTTGTGTAAAATTAATGTGTAAATAATACACTCTCTATATTGAGATATCTGAGAAGGTCCAATATGTAGCACTTTTCCTCACCTCAGTCTGTAACAAAATAAATGAAAAATCAATTCAGCAGACAGAATCCAAACTATCACCATACATTAAAATATGTGGTTGATACTTCAGACTGCTTTTGGGTAATGAATCCAAGAATTGTACCCCTGAATCATCTTCTCCCAGGTAGCTCTGGATTGAGCACATACTCAATTATATGTATTAATTTCCCCTTGTGAGAAGTGGGAGTGGGTAAGCAGCAATATCTTTTTCTACATTTTTCATCTATAGATATTCCTCTTTTCAACTGGAGATAGAGTTGGGCTTAGCACAGGAAAATTAAGCAGCGCCTTTCATGTTCACACTGGGGTAATGGCCTTCACCCATGTATCTTACTTCTTTATCCCACAGCTAGGGTCCAAAAGCACCTTTGCTATATGTTCTGGCATCTTGTCTTGATTTCCCCAATGACTTGTTCTGCTATAGAAATTTTTGACTCAAAATTATTTAGTAGATTAAGTGAGCAAATCAATACCCTAGTAGTCTCCTGAGCAAATGAAATACGCAATAAGCACATTTTGTTACAGATATGGTGTGGGGAATGGTAGGAGGATGGGAGAAATGATAAGAGGAGTTTGAGAGAAGGAAAAAAAATGGAGAAGGTAGCATATGAAAAGTATAGTTGTAAGTTTTAAAACTAGGGAGAGCAGTATTCAAATCTTGCTTCCAATGTGGTAAAATTGTTAACATTTGGGCAATTGCATTTAGAAACGGAGAGGAAATATGAAGTAGATGGCAAAAGTCACAGGTTCTTTAATAGAAAGGATAGTGCTATGGGGTTAAATTCAGAAAAAAATTTAAAACATTGCTTTTTATTATATCCTAATAATCATTAATAATATTTTAATTAATATATATGATTTTGTTCATCTGATATCCTATATTTTTTAGATGGACTTGCAACATGGCAGAGAGCTTAATAACACAATTCTTATGGTTTCCATTTCTAGAACAGCCTATCCAACTGGCAATAAGTCTCAAAGGCATGAGATATAGTTTTTAATATCTGGTTAAGTAGCAAAGGTATTTTTCCCATATTTTATTGCAAAAATATTTTTGTCTCCTTAGTTATGTTTATATAATTCTCCATGAGTCTCAGCTGAATTTGCCCTTGCTGATTTTCTGTTTGAGTGCTAATGGAAGTAACATTTTCAGAGCCTTTTCTCAAATCCTGTACAATAACTGTTCCAACATGAATGCGATGTTTTGCTTTTTCCAAGAATATACATATATATTTTTAAAAATATGTTTTTATTGATATTTATGATGCAGATATCTTTGGGTGGGCTGTGTATGTGTGTTTGCATTTTTATCCTTCTAAAATAAATATTAATTTTCTCTGAGATAAATGATTAAGGGTGCAAAATCTCAGTCATGTAATAACTGCATATTTAGTTTTACAAGAAACTGCCAAACTGTTTTCCAGAATGGCTATGTGATTTTACATTCCCACAAAAATTGTATGAATGATTCAGGTTCTCTGCAATTTATGTTTCTTAAGCCATTAAGTTTGTGGCAGTTTGTTACACAGCAGCAGAAAACTGATAGATTATCTTAACCAAATTAGTATATTAAAGTGGGAAACATAATTTTTTACCTTCTTGTATCTCATATGTCCAAGATATGAAAAGTGTTAAGATGAAAGCACAGATAACCAATCAGAATGCCTTTTAGAGCATAGCAACCAGAAATAACTCTTAATAGTCAAGCAGGATGATGGTACATGGACAATATTTCTCACTCTCTTAGATGTATGTGTATTAAAATATTGCAATATAAAAATATTGCAATAGCTTGGAGTATAAAAATAGCAGTGGATTGGATTTTCTTAAGACTTGATTAGAAGAAAAGTCACTCATCTAGAAATTAGTAAAACTGTCCTCATTCATTTCGACAAATTTCTACTAAGGACTCTTGATGCATCCATCTATCTATCTATCTATCTATCTATCTATCTATCTATCTATCCATCCATCCATCCATCCATCCATCCATCCATCTATCTATCTATCTATCTATCTATCTATCTATCTACCTATCTATCTATCTATCTAAAATACCTATCATCTGTCTTTTTATTAGTTTTAAACTATTTATTTAGTATTTAAACTATTATTTAGTTTTGCCTGGCTTTGACCTTTCTGTAATAAAAATACCATGCTATGTCTTTCTGTAAGATTTGCTTCTTTTTATTTAGCTTCATGTTTTGAGAAACACATATTTGTAAATTTGTGGCTATATTTGCTTTCTTTTTTTATGTAATATTTTTATTGATTTCAGAGAGGAAGGGAGAGGGAGAGAGAGATAGAAACATCAATGATGAGAATCAGTGACTGGCTGCCTCTTGCATGCCCCACACTAGGGATCAAGCCAACAATCCAGGCATGAGCCCTGACTGGGAATTGAAACATGACCTCCTTGTTCGTAGCTCTATGCTCAACCACTGAGCCATGCTGGCCTGGCTATATTTGATTTCACTTGTATGGATATACCACAATTTGTTTCCAGTTTTTTACCTATAATGATGAGTGCCACTTTAAACATTCTCATACATGTCACATATATTTTCAATATTTTTTCTAAAAGGTATATATATACCTAGCATGGACTTGTAGATACATAAGATATGTGTCAAAATGGTTTCCAACGTTCTGTCAATTTTCCCTTCTATTGTAAAAGTATGCAAGTTTTTGTTTTTCTACAACCTCATCAAATCTTGGTATGCTCAGAACTAAACGGACAGGTGAAAAGTTGCTCACAGTGGTTTTAATTTACATTAAATTAAAATCCTCCATTTATTTCTAAGATTATTTAAAATAAAATCCGAATTTTGTATTTGCTGTTTTGTCCTGGACTAGGTTTACATTTCATATCTTCTCTCCTGCCACCCTTGAGCTCACTGCTTCCTTTGTTGGTTGTGCCTGTCTCTGATTTCATCAGGTTGGAGCCTTCTTTATCAGGATGGTTTACCTCTTCAAAATCTCTCCTTAATGAGTCTTGATTATCCACTTGAAGTAAATTAGGCTCTCACCCTAACTGTTTTATGAAACCCTATTGTATTTTTTTGTCATATAACTTAATCATTGCCCTAATGTAGTATATCATTTAGTCCTTTATTATATTTTTTCTCTTTCAAAAGGGAACCCTGAAAGAATAAGGACCTTATTAATCCTACATAGACTTTATTCCTAACTTCTAGAACATTTCTTAATACATAGTGGGTATTCATTAACTACTTGTTGAATAAAAGGGAACTATTTTGAGACTTTAGGCAAGAGATAATGAGTACCTAAATTAAAGCACTAAATATAGGAGACAAAAAGAAAGATACAGATATTTGAGCTGCTTAAGAGGTACAATTAATGAGATAAAGTGTGAATTGGCATTGTGGAAATGTGAGAGAAATTCCTTGGATAATATATAAAACCTTGCATGTAACATATTACTTCATTCCAGCCACATTTATGTACCTTTTGCTTTTCCTACTGTCATTTTTCTTAAAGTGACAGGGATCATGGGTCTTCTAAACTGCCACTGTTCATTCCACTTGAACCTACTACTTTCACCCTACGCAGACTTTAGTGATGCTTAGAAAACTCTTTTACTAGTATACTGACTATTCTTTTTAGTGGTACAGTCAAATGTACAAGATAATGCAAAAGCAGAAACACATTACTTGGCTATAAACTTTAAAAAAGTACATTCTTGCTCTAGACCAGTGGTCGGCAAACTCATTAGTCAACAGAACGGCAAACCGCGGCTCGCGAGCCGCATGTGGCTCGCAAGCCGCAGTTTGCCGACCACTGCTCTAGACAGTTTGGCTCAGTGGGTAGAGCGTTGGCCCATGGACCAAATCAAGACTAAAGCTACAATTATTGTAGAATGTATAATTAGTGTCATATACCAGGTGTATCAGTTAATAATGCGGACTTTTTTCAATAGATGGAGTTACACATATGTTGATATTAATGTGATTTGATATGTCTGCTATTTTGTTGTATTGACAGCAAACTTCAAAACTTCGTATGTCAAATTTGCTGTCAGTGTTAACATCATAGATATTTTTATGCTTAAAAATGTCGAATTTCGTGCCAAAAAGAGAGCATTTGCGGGAAGTTTTAATTCATTACTTTATTTTGAAGAAAAGTGCTGCTGAATACTTTGGGAAGCTTATGGTGAACATGCTCCATCTCAAGATACTTGTGAACGATGGTTTGAACACTTTAAAAGTGATGATTTCGATGTGAAAGACAAAGAACATCCAGGTCAACCGAAAAAGTTTGAAGGCCAACAATTACTAGCATTATTGGATGAAGATGCATGTCAAACTCAAAAACAACTTGCAGAAAGATTAAATGTTGCTCACCAAACAATTTCTGATCATTTACAAGCAATGGCAAAGATTTTAAAGGAAGGAAAATGGGTGCCACATCAACTGAACGAAAGAAAATGGAAAACCGAAAAATCATCAGTAAAATGTTGCTTCAATGGCACGAAAGAAAGTCTTTTTTGCATCGAATTGTGACTGGTGATGAAAAGTGGATTTATTTTGAAAATCTCAAACGCACAAAACCATGGGTTGGTCAAGGTCAACCATCAACATTGACTGCAAGGCCAAATTGCTTCGGAAAGAAGATAATGCTCTGCATTTGATGGGATTAGGAAGGTGTGGTGTATTATGAGCTGCTAAAACCAGGTGAAACTGTTAATACTAATCACCAGCCTGGGTGAGGAGCTGATGGCTGTTTGCAGGCTGGTCAAGACCCCCAGTGGGGACCCTCACCCCATGGGGGTGTGGCCAGCCTGGGTGAGGGGTTAAGGGCTGTTTTCAGGCTGGCCATACCCCCTTCAAGGTGGGGGTTTCCACTGGGTTGTCTGGGTGAGGGGCTGATGGCTGTTTGCAAGGCTGGCCAAGCCCCCCAGTGGGGACCCTCACCCCATGGGAGTGTGGCCAGCCTGGGTGAGAAGCTGAGGGCTGTTTTCAGGCTGACCTCGCCTCCCGGTGATCCAGGCTCCCAGCCCCTTCTTTTTTTCTTTTTTCTTTTTTTCAGCACCTCCTTGAGCGGAGGCCAGGGCCAGCTGGATGCAGGTATCTGGGATTTATTTATCTTCTATAATTGAAACTTTATAACCTTGAGTAGAGGCCAGGGCCGGCCAGGGCGGGCGGGAAGCTTGGCTTCCTCCATCGCAGGGGGCAACCCAAGCCTCCTGCTCGCTCCAGCTCCATGGCCGTGGCCATCTTTGTTGGGTTAATTTGCATACTTGCTCCTGATTGGCTGATGGGTGTAGTGGAGAGATGGTCAATTTGCATGTTTCTCTTTTATTAGGGTAGATTAGTTGGATCAATAACATCACTGCTTATGTTTTGGAAGGAATTAAAATAGAAGGAACATTGGCAAACCTGAATTAATTTAAGAGAGAAAAGGAAGGTGAAGAAGAAATGGAGGGAGAGGGAAAAGGTTAGGAGAGAAAGAGGATGGAATGATGAAAATAACATCAATACAGATATAAAATACATTCTATTAGCTTGTATAGGATGTTATAACATGCTGCAAATCTTTGGACCCTAAAATCTTCTCCAGTGTGATAGGACTCTGGATCTTTGTATGGTTTGTCTCATATTTTGGCACATGTTTGTCTTACCAGGGTATTCAGGTTACTTTCCACTTCCTGCTCAAGATATTTGATCAATCAATTCTGCAAAAAAACTGTGACAGAGATCAAGAGAATTATAGACTTGAAGCAAGGTTGTGAAGGTGTACTGCTCTCTCTTCCTGATGGAAGCCAAGTACCTTTTATTTCCTTTTCTAATTGAAAGAATGCATTTTCAAGATCAATAGACTCTTGGCAATTGTTTTAGTAAAAAGCCTATTTTGATTTGTTCTGATAAAAAGCCTGTCTTGAGCACTGTAGATATGATTGGGGTAACCACTTGGATAAGTTTTCAATAATTGACCCACCATGAACCAACTCATATTTTCAGAAGCCATAGTGGCCAATTACACAATAACAGCGACCACTAGCCATATATCCTTAAGTCTTTGAGGGTTGTTCTTAACTGCCATTCCACAAGGGGTATGTATTGCTTCTGATTTTCTAGGTTTGTCTCAGGGTGATGAGATAGCAGTTCAAGGGCTTCTGCTTGACCTTATTATGATGCCTCTTACTCCATGAATCTTAGAGTTATACCCACATTTAAGAATATATGCCCTAATTATGCATTCAGGGATTGAGAAAATAGCCATAGGGTGACCCGCTGGACTCATTGCAAAAATGAAGTGGAACAGTATTTAATTTATCATCTGGTGATTGTATGCCCCATTCTAACACCCCCCTCTCACATGTGGGTTAGTATGGTGTGCTGCACCTAGAGCAGGGTCAGCTCACATACTATATCAGTACATCAGCAGTTCTTAAATCTTCTGTCCCAATATAGTTACTCTTTAAATGGCCCCAGGGAGTCTTATGAGAAGGGTTGGTGAAATAGATACTATATATTTTTTCTGTGGAGTTGTAAGTTACTACTTCCAGAGAACCTTCAATCTTGTGCAGGAGACACCTTTCAATTTATTGTCATTGAGTCAGAGAACTGATTCATACCTGTAAACTGGGCAAGGGCTTTTGTCAGCTGCATTTCACTGTATAAATGAAGCCACAGTCTCATTGGGTGCCCAATTATCTTACTTTATGTTCTAATACTTATTGCAACAGATTTTTACATATCAGGCCTCCGTGTTGCCATTTTGGTCTTGTTTTTTATTATGGTAACTAGAGGCCCAGTGCATGAAATTCATGCACGGGTGTGTATGTGTGTCCCTCAGCCCAGCCTGCATCCTTTCCAATCTGGGACATCCCTCTCACAATCCAGGACTGCTGGCTCCCAACCACTTGCCTGCCTGCCTGCCTGATTGCCCCTAACTGCTTCTGCCTGTCAGCCTGATCACCCCCTAACCACTCCCCTGCCAGCCTGATCAATGCCTAATTGCTCCCCTGGCAGCCCGATTGCCCCTAACTGCCCTCCTCTGCCAGCCTGGTCACCCCTAACTGTCCTCCCCTGCAGGCGTGGTAGCCCCTAACTGCCCTCCCCTGCTGGCCTAGTCACCCCTAACTGCCCTCCCTTGCCAGCCTGGTTGCCCCTAACTGCCCTCCCCTGCTGGCCTGGTCGCCCCCAACTGCCCTCCCCTGCATGCCTGGTCACCCCTAACTGTCCTCCCCTGCATGCCTGGTCACCCCTAACTGTCCTCCCATGCATGCCTGGTTGCCCCCAATTGCCCTCCCCTGCTGGCCTGGTCACCCCTAACTGCCCTCCCTTGCCAGCCTGGTCACCCCTAACTGCCCTCCCCTGCTGGCCCCGACCTGGTCACCCCTAAATGCCCTCCCCTGCAGGCCTGATCGCCCCCAGCTGCCCTCTCTTGCAGGCTTGGTCCCTCCCAACTGCCCTCCCCTTCTGGCCATCTTGTGGTGGCCATCTTTGACCACATGGGGGTGGCCATCTTGTGTGGGGAGTGATTGTCAGTTTGCATATTACCTGTTTATTATATAGGACTAGAGGCCCAGCGCATGATTGAAATCATGCGAGTAGGTGCCCTGCCTCCCACTGTGTGAGGAGACACTCCGCGGGGGCTGGGACCCTGCACCTGACCCGCATAGCACTGGCCGCCACATTGTGTTCCCTGGGGTGGGGGTGTGCTCCGAGCCATGCAGCGGTCGCTCGGAGCTCACCCCCGGCCTCCGTGTTGTGTCCGCTGGGGTGGGGGCAGGTGCTCCTGTGTGTCATGTCTCCGCTCCAGCCCGCCCCCAGCCCCAGCCTCTCCGTGTGTTATGTCTCCACTCTGGCCCTCCCCCAGCCCCAGCCTCTCTGCAGCCACTGGGGCTGGGGGCAACACGCAGTCCCCTTCCATCCATCTGTGCGCGCAGCTCCTCCTGAGCAGTCGTGACACTTGGCAAATTAGCATATTCCCTGTTTATATATATAGATTATATAGGATTATTTCCTCCTGGCCTCCGGTAATTGATTACTGCCTACTGGCCCCTGCTATTCTGGAATCCCTAGTGTCACCAAATAACACTTGCGAATCAGTGTCAAAGCAACATCTCCTGTTATCAAGCCTAATTTATAAATGGCACTCACCAGTGAGATTTCATCAATGCCAGTTTCTTCCTTCATTACTGTATTTGTTACCACTGTGAGCATATGTCTGGGAAACATGGAATACATCTGTTATTTGCCCCAACCAAGGGAGTAGGAGGCTTGGGTATTATAATTTCCACTGATTTCTATTTGGTTTTGGTTGAGTTTTGGACAACGGTATGCTGATAACTATTTAACATTAGCTCTCTGAACAGAGTCCTAATTTGTAATATCTGCCAATTTGTTTGGTGGAACCACTCTATCAGAGCAAATTTCTGGCTCCAACATTATGTCACTGAGTGTACAGTTGGGAAGAGATGTACAGCCTCACACTGTATATGGAATCTCCACTCTCCAGACACAAATAAGACATAAAATCCTCAAAAGCCTAGATAATAGTAAAACATAACATGATTAGGGAGTGATGAGTTTTGAGCATGTTTAACCCCTTTTTAAAATTTATTTTTAGAGATCGAGGGGGAGGGAGAGAGAGATCGATGAGAGAGAAACATTGGTTGGGTGCCTCCTGCATGCCCCCTACTGGGGATCCAACTCACAACCCCAGCATGTGCCCTGACCTGGCATCAAACCTGTGACTTCTTGGTGCATGGGTCCAGGCTCAACTGCTGTGCACACAGGCTGGGCTACCCTGGTTTTTAATATAACTTATTTAATTGTAAGATTATGCAATTTAACTTGCAATAATGGTTGTGTTCCAGAAAATTTAACAACCTGTACTTGCACAAAGATACACATGACAGCAGCACCTCTGTCCTGACCTGCACAAAAACTAAGCAGCTCCCTTAGAGAAAGGAGTCAGAGATTGGAAGGTACTTACAGGGAGGAGTCAGAACAGTGCCTGGGAGCAGTAAGTACCAAGGTTCTGTGGGTCATTGAAAGCACCTGCTACATTACTTGTCCTCAGGAATTCATGAAACTGCATGCATAGGACTTAAAACATTTGTTTTATAGGTCACTGAGAAGGAAGTTCTCATTTATTGCATACCAATAATACATTAAATGGCCTTAATATTTACTATAACTATGTGTAGGCTTAGTTATTCACCATCCAAAAGGCAAGCAATATTCTTAGGGTCTCAGACCAGTAAACTAGATGAATAAAGCGTTTGTCTGAGCCGAACAATGAGCCATGCATTTCAGCTATTTTTTTTATAAAAAATAAAAAATATTTATTTATATATTTGCATTATACTATATCACACAAGTAGAATAATACTTATTCAATAAAATAATTTGGGGATGAAAAATATGTATCTTGCCTAGATTTTGTGATGGGTAATCTTTCTATTAGATAGTTTCCCTCAATTGGTGACTGACAACACCATAAAAGTAAATTTGGGCATCTCAGCATTTTGCCCATCTAACCAATAAAAGACAAAGATTTTTCCAGGGAAAATGGTCTTCATGAAATGTCTACTATAGGTATGGTTTTGGCAAGAAACTCTCTAAAGAAGAAATTAAAATGAAATTAAATCCACTTATTCAAACAACATTACTCTAAGTTGTCTCCAATCTTGGGAACAGAGAATGCCCTGAGCTTTTCTTTTTATAAATCCCGGTCACCTCAAATAAATGCCTGATTAAGTGAAAGGAAGAAATGGTGAAGAGAAACATCTGGTAATTATGGGACTGGTTCTGAAGTTGATCAACTCACGCTGAGTTCTTCATAATTATATCTATTTCTCTTTTTCAAAGTTAATAAAGTTTCTGTTGGCTCCAGCTTTGCTTTGAGGTGACTAGAAATATAGAAAGGCAATAATGCCAAAGAAAAAGGAAATATACGAAATTATGTCAGAATTTTATAGTTGAGGCAAAGCTTGGCATATGTTTTCTCAGATGGTAAATATTTATGTTTCACAGCCTGTAAGGTCTCTTGGCATAGCTCCAAAGCAGCCAGAGACAGTAGTAAGTGAGCCTGGATGTTTTGCAATGAAATTTATTAAAAAACAAAAAGGAAAACGGAGGCTGATTGTGGTTCTGGGCATAGTTTGCAGACTCCTGGTTTAGGCTAATGAACTGTATTGTCAAGTTCCCGATTATCCTGCATAAAAAATGAAACAATGATACTAACAATAGGCTCATAGTTTAATGTTTTTCCTTTCATAAAGTATTGATTTAGTGCTCAGTATGTGCCAGACACTTCTCCGGGCACTGCTGATGCAATGGTGAATCATAAATGTCCCTCCCTCAATGAACTGTTATTTGAATGAAAGTAACTTAAGCAAATAAATAAATAAACTAAACCTAGAATAAGTATTATATCAGGTATGGGATATTTTTAAAAGCCAGACATGTAGATAGGATTAAATAGGGTTTAAATTAGATAATTGGTCTGGAAAACACAACTAATAAGGTGATATTTGAATACAGACCTGAATAAAGTGAGGTGGAATGCCACATACATGACTGTAAGAACATTCTTCTGGAAAGAGAAAAACCTTGGGACCAAGGCCCCGAGAGTGGAGATTGCTGTTTCCATGGAGTATTGAAACATTCATGATGTGCAGAGCAGAGAGAATAAAGAAAAGAGGAGAAAGAAAGGATGTCTGAAAGGAAGGCAAAGCCCAGGTCTTATGGGCTCTGCAGTCCATGGTGAGAAGATTGGACTTGATCCTGAGTGTGCCAGGAAACTATGTGACAATGTTGAGCAAGAGAGTGAGACCATTTGAGTCATGTTTTAAGATTATTATGGGTGCCATGCAGAGAAGGAGAGCAAGATGGACTGTTAGAAGGCCTGCAGGATTCTGGGAGAGGGCAAGCAGAAGCTTGGCATTCTGTGGTATCACTCTGGTGGAGAGAAGCGGTCAGGTTATGGATATATTTTTGAGAGTGGAGCTGACGGGATTTGCTTCGCCCAGATACCGGCAGGCACATAACCATATTAATATTCTCTGGTGAGCTGAGAGTCTGCTGTGACCCTGTCTAATTTGACAGGATTTACTTAACCAGGGCCTTGATTTTCTTCCAGTATCTCTCATGACACCAGGTTGTCTATCTGAATTGATAAATATGATGCGATAAAAGAGCTGGCAAGAAGAAAGAGAGAGCAGCATTTTCTATTGAGTGCCTTGTCACAAGGAAGGAGGATAAAGTTGCTGCAGCTTAGTTAGACCCGCACCAGACGGTGGCCGCCAAGGCTGCTGCTTTTGTCATATGCTAGAGATGCGCTAGTCTCTCCAGGAGAGAATAGTTGCTTAGAGTGGAATTTGAGGGGCCTTCTCCTGTCCTTGGTGCTCAAGACCTGCAAAGGAATCTAGTGAAGAATGCCAAGCTGCAGCCATGTAGGTAGAGCTCTGTCAGAGCGAGGGCCTGCTGAGCGTCAGGTGGGGTTGGTCCCCCACATCTGCACTGAGCGGTGTGGGTGCAGTTGCTCTCACTGACATATCACACACCTTAAATGTCTGCCCCTGACTCGGGCCCTTCCAAGATTTGCAAGATTGCAGAATCCCAGAATTTATAAGCTAGGAGTTGTCTTAAAGGTTATCTTGTCTAATAGTCTAAATTTTTTAAGGCAGCCAAAGAAGGTAATTGCCTACCAACATAAATTGGATAGTGGCAGAGCTGAGACTGAATTTGTAAATATTTCTTCTGGCAGGAGTTGGGGATGAAGAGCCATTGCAGTGTTTTCCCTTCTATAACAAAAGAGGATATAGTTTTTCTGCAGTCTCTTATTCCCAATGATGAATAGAGCAAACTTCTTTCTCAGGTTTGAACAGGTAAATGAAAATATAATCAGGTTTTCTCCCTATGTTGCACTAGTAATTGGTATTTAAGCAAAGAGCTTTAGATATGACTTACCATGAATTTCAAAGGAATAGTTACAGTGGTCAAGTACAGATCAGGAAGTTCAAAACCCCCCTCCTTGGAAGGATTTGAAATCCCCAGCAAATTCTGCCCAATAACAAATTGCTGTGTGCACTTACCAATGTTTGTGAAGGATGGAAAGCAGATGGCAATGTATACATATTAGGGATCATGATTTTAGCTAGACACATTTCTTGCTGTAAACACAGAAATGAAAGAAATAATTGTATTAGCATTGTTTCTCCAGATTATTCTCTATATCTCCACATTAGCACCCAACCCAAGACACCCAATCACCAAATAGAAACTGCAGAGGAAGATATTTTTTGAGAATGCAACGTGTAAAAAAGAGTACAGGTGGAAAAGAGACAAAGGGCAGAAGCACCTGGGCACTCCATCACTTTAAAGTTGGGGAGACATGAAGGAATCAGACACTCTTCATTCTACTAAGAAGAATAAAGTGTAGAATGAAGAGTGGCTGGTGGGGTAGGCAACAATGAGGAGTACGATATTCTGCAAGCCCTATCAAGTAAGTGCTTCAGGGAAGATGGAATGATCAAATGTCAAATCCTGCAGGGAGGCTGTACAAGAACTGAGAAATAAATGCTATATTTTGCAACATGAAAATAAAGAGCAGTTTTGGTGGATGTTGGGATTAAAGTCTAATCGCAGTCTACTCAAGGGAGTAAGAGAGGAGTAGAATAAGATAAAAAAGTATAATAACTATTGGAGAAGTTTAATTTGAAAAGGAAAGATAATACAACAAAAACAGGACGGTGGTTGGCAGGAAATATAGTTAAGAGAGGGTATATGGACAGACTTTCTTGAACAAATAAGAAATGGCACTTAGAGAATAGTGGGACATATGTCCTTAGAGCATAGGCAGCTGCTTGGTGGCAATGGAGGGAAGGAAGGCTATATGGACACCGGTGCAGAGAGGTGGAGAATTGTGGTGGGAGGTTTATGAACTGTTGATCTTATTTAAAAATTATTGCATTCTTTAAATAAAATACATTCCACTGAAACATTCCTCCTTTTTCAGAACTTTAAAGTCTGCAAACTTTTATTAAATGAGCTCATTTCTTAGACCTTGCCATGGAAATTACATTAAAATATACTAAGAATAGAGTTATTATTCTACAATCCTCATGCATTAAGAGATTATGTGGACTTAACTTATAATGCAGTCATATCATTTAAAAATCATAGGCTTTCCTAATTTTGCTTTTAATTTTTGTTTTAATTCACAACTTAGTTCCAACATTTGCCTTTGCTATTACAAGTTAACAAATTCAAATTTCTTCTATATTTGAAATAATGCAATGTGGTTGAATTTATTTTACATGAATTTTCATATATTCCATTTACCTTTTCAAAAACTATGAGTCATATATTTGACAAATTTAACCTTTTGGCTGTTTTATAATTGAGTATAAATGAATCAGGCATTAATGTTTAATATTTTTGCAAATTTTGTTTTTTGCTTGATTTTATTAAGTGCTTGACAAATTTAGGAGCATGAGTAATTATAATTCTGAAAATTTACTTCATGGCATGGGCACTTCTTATTGCCACATTTTCAAAACTCGTAACAATATTTTGAGGTAGTTTTAACTCACACATTTAAAGAGTAAATATTACACAGGAAAATGTGTCACGATGGAGAAAGGGGAAAAGGACCTGTTTGTCTTTCATTGTGATAATAGGTTAAATTTCCTTTGGACCCCAATATAACTAACATTCATTTACTTTTAATGTAGATAAGAGATTGCTTTAGAGATTCTTTTTTGAAAAACTATGCAAGGTTTACTGCATCATTAACAAGTTCACATAATTAAAGAAACTGAAAATGCTTAATGTAGAGTAGCATGAATTCTGCATAGAAAGTAGCAACATTTATGCATAACCCATGGACAGACAATAATGCAGTGAAGGCCTGAAGAGGGGGTAGAATAAGGGTAGAGGGTCAATGGGGGAAAAAGAGGGCATCTGTAATACTTTCAACAATAAAGATAAATTTTTAAAAACATGTTTTTATTGATTTTTAAAGAGGAAGGAAGGGAAAGGAATAGAGAGATAGAAACATTGATGAGTGAGAAACATCATGGATTGGCTGCCTCCTGCATGTCCCCTTCTGGGGATGGAGCCCACAACCCAGGCATGTGCCCTTAGGAGAATAGAACAGCAATCTCCTGGGTCAATGCTCTACCACTGAGCAACACCGGCTGGGCTAAAGATAAAATTTTTTTAAAAAAGGTAAATGAAATACTAATATTTTTACTAAGAATATGAAATTCTTATTGTCAACTTTTATATTTCATTGCTATACTTATTTTTATTTCTATACTTTGCTTTTGACTATTCTGATGGTCAGAAACATATGTTGTAGCTTAAGTTTTATCTCCTTTCTCTTCTTTCAATATAAACAATATAAACAAATTAAACAATGTAAACAAATTAGATATGAAATGCCATTTTGGAAAAATACCATGAATACTAGAATTTGGAAGAACTGTGAATTCTAGAACAGTGAAGATCCACTGTTTCTTTCCTCTATACTTCAAATGTCTATATCCATAAGATTTTGTTTTACCATGTGCTACAGAATCCACATTTAATTATACCTTTAACTATAAACCTACTCCCCCTCACTTTGACATTTTCAGAAATAAAGGAAGCAAGGGTTATGGTGAGCTCTTCATTAGCTTTATTAAACTATGCCCAAAGACTGAACTTCCTCCGTCTATTGTTTTTAGTGTATTGTGAAAAGTTTGTTAATTTTTAAAAATTAAGTGATATCCTTAATATTACCAATTTGAGTGAGGGGATGAGCATAATAATTTTCCTAATACCTATTGTCAGGCTTTGTTTGCTTGGTCCTCAGCTCTAATAAGAGTGCTTATTTTCTATCAGTCAACATTTAGTACATACTATATGACATATACTGTCCTTTCATTTGATCCTTATGACAATCTTCTGAGGTATAAAATTTATTACCATTTTGTTCTGGGAAGCTGCGCCTCAATGAATTTAAGTAACTTGCTCAAAGTCATTCAGCTAGGATATGGAGGTGTTGATACACAATTATGGGTCTGTCTGTTTTCAAAGAACACTAGCCATTTTTCCACTGTATGATCTTCAGATGATTTATCAAAAAAGTAGTCCAGAGGATGAGTTTGGGTGATGGACCAGAACCTGCATTTTTACAAAGTCATCATAGGAATTCTTCCATGCCTAATTTGAGAACCATTATCATAACCTTTACACATGGCCTTGCTTGCCCAGTCATTGGGTGATTTGGTTTCAACCTTTGATAACCCACCTTCCTCTACTCTCCAGACTCAGTCTTTAGCAGAGACACAGGAAATGAGGATCTAGGACCCTCTGATGACTAGCACCATGTCAACACTGAGTCTGCTCTGATATACCTCTCTTGCTAGAGCTAAATAAATGTCTGTCCTATTTTTAAAACATAGGGAATTACCCCCTCTCCCATTTTCTTGAGTTCAGCTCTTTAACTAGGCATGACCAGAACTCATCTACTCTCTGCCAGACACTGATGATGGTATATACCCTAAGTGAATTGTGGCCCATTTATTTCCAAATGCCTTCCTGCCAAGTTCTGCCCATCTTTGGGCTAGAGCTGCCATCTACTATGGGTCACAAAATACTTTGTGTATTTATTACATTATTTTGCCAGGCTGGTGCTTCTTTCCATCAATTTAAACTGAGTGTGAAGCATTCTACATGCTCTTTTCTAAAGAGCAGGCTTGGTTTCTTTGCTATTCCAGTGACCTGGGTGAGCCACATCCTGAGATATGTCATGCATCATTTAAAAACAAAACATAGCAACTCTATCATATAAGAATATACCATATAACCCAATAATATTAATAAGGGGATTTGGTAGATCCAACAATGTTAGGTAGAACCCCAGTAAATGAGAATTAGGAGCAGTGTTTTAGTGACAAACAATTTTTTTCTGGACCCCAGGCCAAGTGCAATATAACAGAAATTTTGCTTCCTTACTTAGTATATTTTTAATCAAAGATTATTTGATGTAAACATGACATGCATTTTTGGATGCTATCTCAAATCTTCAAAATCTCCTACAGTCTCTGCTTTGGATATTCCATAATTGCACAGTGTACTTTAGAATAGTTCTTTCCTAAGAACTTCATGAGACACTTAAAAAAATAACAATTCCTTCCTGGAACTTAATTCAAAAGGGAAAAGTGCCTTGACAACTAAGATATTTTAACTGGGAAATAAGTTGGAAAAGCTTCAGCCTTACAGGCTCTGACATAAGCCTATTTTTGCTGTTTACTAATTGATGTTTTTCAAATAACCAGAAATTGCATGGGTATTAATTAATCACCATTTACTTTGCAATACTTTCACCATCTATTTCTATTATGTATTCTGTCCCCTTTCACATCTAATCTGTATGTCTCTTTTTTGGCTTCACGAACATTGACACTCAGACCTTGTCAATAGAATGAATAAAACATATTAAGGAACCCCATAAGCCAGCTCAAGATTTTATTTCTGATGATCACTCGGGTCGAATTAATTAGCATGCTTTTTGTGAATAATTTATAAACCAAGAATAAATAGGATCATTAATTGGTATGAGTTCCTGTAGGTTTGTAAATCATTATTCATGACTGATAGTTATATAAAGAAAGGGCTTTATACTTTATGGTGCATTATCACATAATTTATAAGCAGCATTTAAGAAAGAGTAATTGAATAATGACATTCTTTGGTACAGCAGCCAATAATGATAAAACTTAGGACAAATGCATAGAAACAGATGTATTTAATTGTCAGAGTTGCTGAGGAAGTTTATACTGTCACCCCTTTTTTATAGTTTAGGATATACCAAAACACAGAGAATGATGGAAGAAATTTGGAGGTCTAGCCTCTTGACTAAGAAATGACAGCCTCTTTTTGATTTGATCTTCTCCCATTGCCCCATATATGAAATTTCCTGGGAAACTGGGTAAGGTGAGCAGAAAGAGGAAGATTGGAAAGCTGCCTATGTGTAGATTATCATTCTTATGTAGTTGTAAGCACTTTGATTAAAGTGTCTTGCTGCTAAGTAAATTGGAATAGATTATCTTTACTCTTATAAATTACCCTTAAGTGGTTTATCAGGGTAGATGAAACTAAAACCAATACAAAAATTGAATAATAGCATGATAGGCTGAACAATGGCCTCCCTAACAATACCCACACATCATCCTTGGAACCTGAGAGGAGGTTACATTACAGGGTAAAAGGACCTTTCCAGATGTAATTAAGATTACTGGCCCTTAAAGAGAGCAATTATCCTGCCTTATCTGGTTGGACCTAATCTAATCATATCAGTAGAGAACATACTCTGGCTGGAGTCAGAGAAGGAGTGAAAACTGCAAGCTTAGAGAAGGTCTTGAGAGAGGAGGGCCATAGGTAAGGACTGGAGAGAGGCCTCTGGGAGCTTATGGAAAGCATGGAAAGCAATGAAGGCAGCATCTAGCAAAGACTGCCCCCTGGCTGACAGCCAATCAGGAACCAAGGACCTCAATCTTACAATTGCAAGGAACTGAATTAGGCTAACAAGTGAATGGGCTTTGAGTTTGATTCTTTTCCAGAGCTTCCAATAAAGTACAAAGCCCTAACACTTTTATTTTAGCCTACTTGATTTAACACCTTTATTCTGAGACCTCTGTCAGATAGGGGCTTAATCACAAGGAACAACAACAGCCTGTAATTATTGGAATCGAGAGACAGAACTATGAGATAATAAGCAAGCATTGTTTTACACTGTGATAACTTGGGATGGCAACAATAGAAAACTAATCCAAATAATGATTTAATATAGGTTTGTGACTTGAGCAAGTAATTTACTTTCTCTGTGCCTCCACTTCCCCATTTGTAAAATGGGATTAATAGGGATATCCAACTCACTGTGAAACCAGACACAGTGGGTCTGAGGCCGCCTGTCACTACTTGAGCCAAATTAAGCAGAGACAGGGTTGAATCATGTATGAGAGTTTATGCCAACACTGCTGGCAGTATAGGAGAGCAGTTGGTCACCCTGGAAATTCTCCTTTGACCCCCTCCCCCCTGCCCTTGCCAGTTATATATACACTAGTGGCCTGGTGCACAAAATTTGTGCCCGGGGTTGCGGGGGCGGGGGGGGGGGGCACGGAGGTGTGTCCTTCAGCCCAGCCTGCACCCTCTCCAATCTGGGAATCCCTCTCACAATCCAGGACTGCTGGCTACCAATCACTCGCCTGCCTGCCTGCCTGATTGCCCCTAACCACTTCTTCCTGCCAGCCTGATCACCCCCTAACCACTCCCCTGCCAGGCTGATCGACGCCTAACTGCTCACCTGCTGGACCAATTGCCCGTAACTGCCCTCCCCTGCCGGCCTGATGACCCCTAACTGTCCTCCCCTGCCAACCTGGTCACCCCTAACTGCCCTCCCCTGCTGGCCCAGTCACCCCTAACTGCCCTCCCTTGCCAGCCTGGTCGCCCCCAACTGCCCTTCCCTGAAGGCCTGGTCGCCCCCAACTGCCCTCCGCTGCCGGCCATCTTGTGGCGGCCAGCTTGTGTCCACATGGGGGCAACCATCTTTGACCACATGGGGGCAGTCATCTTGTGTGTTGGAGTGATGGTCAATTTGCATATTACTCTTTTATTATATAGGACAAGGGAGAAGATAGCTATGTGCAGCTGTGAGCTACAAGTATAACAGGGAAAGGGAGGGGAGGGTCTGCAGTCCAACCTTCAGGAACTCAAAGTCTGATAGCAAGGTGATTACTCTTCTTTGATGTTATAAACAGCTCTGCCCCGTTCCTGGGACCACAGAATGACCAGCTTTCCTGAGAAAAACTCCTGGAGGGGGTCAGGGTCCCGGAACAGCAACCAAATCAAAGCATGTCCTATGCTTGATCTGTTCTCAAAATGTATTTCTTTTCTGAGTAATGGACCCATCGAGGCATCTTATCTTTTTACAGCCTTGTTTCATCTTTCAGTTTCCCAGGATCTGTAAGAAAACTTATTTATAGTTAGTAAGATGAATAATTATTAAACATCTGTGGCCCTATTCTTATTACATGCCCTTCCCCACTACCAACTGGATGAGCTATATGATTATTAAGTCTGTATACATCATAAACTCGAAAGGAAGAGACATAATGCCAAAAGTGTAAAATAAATGAAGTAAAAATCCATGCTTCATAATGATCATGTTTTATTAAATGGACTTCAGCTAAAAGAAGAAGCATGCATTTACAGGTAGAGTGGTCACAGTTTATGTGAGATATGTATTTGTGACAATCTCTTAATGTTTGAAAGTAAATAACAAAACAGACAATATTTTGTTACCTTGCTAGAGTTGTGTCACAAACTTAGGATTCAGTCATCCAAGATTCTCACAAAGTATGCAGTTACCCACTCTTTGGAAGACATTTAAATTATATTAAAAATCATATGTAAAGTAAATTTTAATGCTATTTCATATTAAAATAATTTGATTGGTACTGAAGGCAGCTACACTGCTCCAGTGGTTCTTTCCCTGTGGGTTTGTTCAGAGCCAGCTTGAGCATAGGCAACGTTCACTGAGTGCAAGTCAGTGGAAAAGTAGTTCTAAACCCTTGTATCTGAGCATTAAATCCCACTGCATAGTGTTCTTAATAAATATTTAAGAGTCCTGACTAATTAATAATATAGTGAATTATTGCTCAGTTCTTCAACTCAACATGAATTTATTATGTAGATGTCTTGATTCACACAGCCAAGAAGAGGGCCTAATGATGTTATCTCTTTGGTCATTTTAAACACCTTTAGATTTACATGTTATTAATGTTTCAACCACTGATAAGGATGATAACCCAATTAGACTGTCAAACACACACACACACACACACACACAAATATTTATAGTTAACAAAACAAAATATAACCTCAGGGAGGAGTAGAGCTGTTCTCAGAAATTTATTCATAAATTCTCCAAAAATATTATGAAGAAGGGAAACACCTACCACTAAATTACCAGTGATCTTTGAAGGCATTCCTACAGACAGAAGTATTTTAAAAAATCAAGGATATTATACTTTGCTTCAAAATCCAGGCATTTGTGGGACTAGCTATAAAAAGACAGGTTTTACAATGACCCTGATAAAGAGTGACATGTGATGATGGGCATCACTTCTTTTCTGACCTTTCTCTGGATGAACCTTCTCTAGGGATTGAGTTCAAGGTACAGAAAAATAGCAAACTCAATTCTTGAACCAAAAAGAAGAGTAAGTAGATGACCGATCACAGAGATAAAAAGTTGCTTTTTTTCTGATCTTGGGGAGACTACGATTTATTCATTAGAAAAGAATTATGAACTCATACAAAGCAGGGCTCCCTTATTGACATCTCTGAAAGTCTTCTCTCCTTTGCTCAGCACAGTTCTTTGCACATAAAAGCTACTCAGTAATTTTTTTACCTTTTGATTTGATTGATAATTGCAATCATGTCAATGAAATAAGATAATAAAATGATGGTTACACCAGGAATAAGCACAATGTTTCTCAGGATAGAACTATTTAAAAGTATTGGAAGCAGTTTTCATCTAGAAAAGGATGTGAATCAAATTTGACTTTTTTGTTGACTCTGTTGGTTTTCCTTAGTCTAGTAATGTGCATTGCGTAATACATCCAATCACTAGGAGTTTTGAAAATACAATAAAGTATATATTAACCATAAAACTCAACTCCTGAATTTTTTGTATAGCTTTGAAGCAACAGCTTTTCATCTTTACAACCTGCTAACAGCAGTAACAATTACACCTAAGTGCAATAAGTACAATGATTGCCTACAGGAAAGAATTTTAGGATATAAGAACTATGTTTCAAACAAAACATAAACTATTACTTTCAACAGAGAACTCATGGAATAGTTTAATATCATAACAACACAAATCTCAAATTCATGGCATTTATCCAGAATGTGAAACAAGAAAATAATTGAGTATTATTCTTTATATTACATAATTCTGAAAATTTTGAAGTTCTTTGACAAACATAAAAAAGAGGGGACGTGAAATAGATTTAGTTTTATATCTGAGTTAAGTGTATGTATTGAATGTCAACATTGTTGTGAGTAGCAACTTCAGGATAGTGTTTAAACAGTAAACATTTATTATGTTCTCTGCACAAGGCAAAGTGCTGGGGTTTCGGAGCCACAAAGTTAAAGCAGATAATTTAAAAAAAAATGTTTTTTTTTATTGATTTCAGAGAGGAAGAGAAAGGGAGAGAGAGAGGGAAACATCAATGATGAGAGAGAATCATTGATTGGCTGCCTCTGGCACATCCCCAACCAGGGACTGAGCCTGGGATTCAGTGGACTAGTAAAGGGCAATTACATGTGCATGTTTAATCATTGCCCAATTATTCTATAACTAGAGGCCCAATGCACAGATTCATGAACCAGTGGGGTCCCTCGGCCTGGCCTACACCCTCTCACAATCCAGGACCCCTTGGGGGATGTCAGATAGCTGATTTCTGCCCGATCTCTGCAGGCCCGATCCAGACAGGAGGGAGCCCGATCCCCACAGGCCTGATCCAGAAAAGAGGGAGCCCGATCCTGTGCGTTGAGCATCTGTCCCCTGCTGGTCAGTGTGCATCATAGCGACCGGTTGACTGGTTGTTCGGTGGTTCGGTTGGTTAGGCTTTTACTTATATAGATTAGCTCAGAGGTGCTGGAACAAAAGACAGGTCTTGTGCAATCTACAGTAACTCCTTTCTTTTGCTAACAAAATACAGTTTTGAAAGAAATGTTATATTCTTTACAGTTGGAGTTATCTTTTTGAACATCCTGAAGTTTTAGGCATTCATATTGGAAAGCAAAGTGGATTTCCTTGACTTGAATAGCTTCCTAAAAAGTAACATCACAAAACTACACTGAACATCTTTAATCTAGGCCAGCCTTTCCTATACTATGGGGGCAAGACAGATACTTAACTTCTTGTAAAGTTAGTAAGTGTTAGGGCAGCGAAATCATAACCATAAAAAATCCCAATAAATAAATAAATACGGTCAAATACATTTGTATACACTTAACTGAAAAAGAAAAGGAGGGGAGAAATCAATAGTTTGAAGAATTTTATAGATTAATACATGCATGTTATAAATCCTTCTGAGGGTACATTGTACATAGAATATTCTTTAATTTTAGGTAAGAAACTTCTTTTTTTTTTTGAGAAACATCTGTCTATCTGATTTCATGGAATGAAGTTTGGGATCTCTATTGCAGAGAGGTGACATGGTGAAGTGAGGGGATCATGGACTTCAGGTTAGAAAGGATGAGTTGTATTCTTACTCCTACCCCTTACAAACTAGGTGATGGAGACAGATATTTATCATCTATCTATCTATCTATCTATCTATCTATCTATCATTTATTTATTTGGTATGTGTTATAATTTAAATTAAATTTATTGAGGTAACATAGGTTAATAGCATCATATAAGTTTCAGGTGTAGAACTTTATAGTAGCAGTTGGATGTGAGAGTTTTTATTGAAATCTACCTTCTCTCCTATAAAAGGTGTGAATATAAATATTATTTGAATTATATATATAAAACTTCTGTACATTAGACACAGCAAATAGTAGCAATCTTTGTTAAAGGTGTTAAAAGATAATGTAGTTAAGGAAAGTTGCAAATATTCAGATGTGTTTTGCTTGACATAATATATAAATAAAAATTTCAGAATGAATAAATACTAAACTATTCCTAGGAGACATTTAAATAAATTTATGTATAATTGCAGTCTCTGATATGGATAAAAATTTAGTGATTAGAAACTTGAAATAAATAATATTGAATTATGTTATTGCTGTAGTGTAAAAATTATCTTCCTTCCAGAGAATTTTCTTAAATAGTATAGATATTTTTAATTCATTTAAATACAAATATCATAACACAAATATGTTCCATGAGTGAGAAGGTTACAGATAGTCACAATTATGATTAAAAATCTGAACTTGAAGGAGATTAGTCTGATTACATTTATGCATTGTATATTTGTTTTATCTTTTATTGTTAAAGCTATTCACCTCCCACTACCCAATAAAGGCAATTACTGTTTTTACAATTTCTTTTTTTCTATAAAATTGATTTCAGAGAGGAAGGGAAAGGGAGAGATAGATAGAAACATCAATGATGAGAGAGAGAATCCTACTGGGGATCGAGTCCGCAATCCGGGCATGTGCCGTTAGCTGGAATCGAACCTGGGGCCCTTCAGTCTGCAGGCCAGACACTCTATTCACTGAGCTAAACTGGCTAATGCTGTTTTTATAATTTTTGACGCAAAAAAGAGTTCTAGATTTCACAAATGCTTGAATTTCATGTCATGCATTTTCTGGTTAGGGGCAAATACTTACCCAGGTTACTACCGTAACTCTTATCGATGCTGCAATAAGTAATTTTGCCAGAGGAACAGAAACCTAAACTGAAATGTAAGGATCTTAATTGTTAAATCATTCCTAGCATCAGACCATTTAAAGCATTTGTTAAAAAGCTATTTTCTCTTTCCATTAAGGCTCATCAATATTCCAAATGTTTTCTTTAGCTACTAGGAGTGAGGCATTCCTCTTCCTTATACGGGAGAATGGAGAGGCCAAACCTTCAGTGGAATCTCACTTTACTTTCTAAAGCAGTTTGCATTTTGTATTAGTAATGGAGTTAGGTATTTTGACTGAATCTTCTAGCAGGTAATTTAGATAAAGACAATTCTTTCATGATGAAATAAAACCTAAATAAATAATTTCATTACCTGTGGTTTCATGGTTTATGTTAACAAAATTGTACTGTCATTCTAAAATATAAAGTTAATTTTTCTAGTTAAATGCAACAGTGGAATTACTCAATCAGCATAAACTTAAAAAAATGATTCATTGTTATTATTTGTTTGTGAGAAGTATAACAAAAGTTTCAAGAAAATAACAGAATTTTTGCTAATATTGCTAATGTCTAAAATAAATTATTTCTTATAGAAAAGACACTTGCATACATTTAACTTGTAATCACATTTAAAAAAATAACATAAAGAAGAAGATGAGAAATTATGATTAATTGTATTGTATATAATGATCACATTATCATTCTTTTAGAAATATTTACAGGCTGTAAAAGAGCAGTGTTATATATTCAGGTAGAGAGGAAAAACATATATTGTATATACATCTATATATCTTATACATATATTATATATCTCATTTATACATCTCATATATCCAAATGTATATATTTCAATTAAACTACTTCTATTTCATTAAATATTCATTTTCATGTCATAGTAGTAAGATGACATCTTAAAATATTGTATAATTTGAGGATTCAATTTGTTAGTAAGTGATTTAAAAATTATTGCAAAGTTAATTTTAGAGTTGAGTGAGGACAGTTAGAAAATCACTATACTAATTATTTAAGATCTCTACCTGTATTAATTGTCTGTCATGTTTTGAGCTATTTCCTCAGATCATACCCTGGAGTAAGGAAGGCTAACAGGGATCCAAATTTTACTTAATAGTAAATTTAAATGAAGTTTTTACACTTTGAAACGGGAAGATTACTCAACACTGTAATTATCATGGTGGAAAATAGTATTCTCTTTTTTTTTGAATTTATTGGGGTGACATTGGTTAACAAAATTATACAGGTTTCTGGTGCACAATTCTACAACACATCATCTGTGCATTGAATTGTGTGTTCACCACCCAAAGTCAAGTCTCTGTCCATCACTATTTATAGGCAGAACTACTCTCTACATTAGCATTTAGAGGGCCTATTGGTGGATTAATGTCTTTATCTTTATATTTCACTAGAGGCCCAGTGTACAAAAATCATGCATGGGTAGGGTCCCTAGCAGCCTCTGGCCGGGGGGCGGGGGCTCCCTAGCCCCTGGTGTCTGCCCTGCTGCCGCCACCCGCCATGTTCCACGCTGCCCCCTGGTGGTCAGCACACATTTAACTCCTGGTCGGTCAAACTCCAGCCAGTAGGGACAATTTGCATATTAGCCTTTTATTATATAGGATTGGATCTTTCTTGTTCCATGTAATAGTCTATGTTCCAGAGTATACTTTGTCTTTCTATGAATCAGTGTTAGCATGTAGAATTTTTCACTCTTATTTTTAATTCTTTGGTGTCTACACTCTTGAAGTGTGTTTTAAATAAGGCAGCACGTGGCTTTTAAAAAATCCAGTCTGACCCTCTCTGCCTTCTATGTGGGGTATTTAACCTTTTTACATTTATTTGGTATTCATATGGTAAGTATAAATCCATCATCATCTTACTATGTATTTGCTATATCCCCCATCTCTTCTTTGTTCTCTTTTTCTGCCTTCTTTTTGGGTTGATATAGATTAATTGATTTATCTCCCAATTACTAGTATAAGGTCACCTTTCCCTTTTTCTTTTCTTGTCTGATAATTTTTTTATTGTATGTCAGACATTGTACATTCTATTCTGTAGGGTGTTGGTTATGTTTGTATTTCTGACAGCTGTCAGGGGGGAAGAGGCTTGGGGGACAGGGTTCCACATATATTCTTGATCTTCTTAAATAACTTGTAAAAGGTTTGAATATTTTGGGTCATGCTTTTAAAATCTACTATGCATAATCAGAACAGTGGTCAATCTTGGTTGAATTTCTCCCATTGTGGAGGCAAGTTTCTCTGTGTATTGTACACCAGGCAGCATGAATTTTGCGTTTTCCAGTATGACCAGAGAGAACAGGCATTGTTCCTGACCAAGAGAGGATTTCAGGCACTGTTCCCTCTAATGTTTTTTTTTGGCAAACTCTTCTCCAGCATTGGGTAGGTTTCTCACATAAGTGCACAGATTCATAATCAGCTGAATAGTCAAAGGGGCCCCTCTGCAGATTGCTGGAGTTCTCTCTGTGCCGCTCTATCCTCTCCGGTCCTGTGTTCTAAACCCCCTAGCTGTGTTGCTTTTCTCAGTCTCCCAGCTCAAAGAGTTTGCCTGACCCCACTTCAGTTTCACCTCCCTGTGCTGTGCCCTGAAAACCTCTCAAGGCAGGAGGCTGAAGCAGTGACAGGTATTGCCTAGTTTGTCTCCTCTCTCTTAGGGATCACTGTCCTGAATTGTCTGATGTCTAGAGCCTTGCAAACCCCTGTTTCATATTTTTTTTGCTCCATTTTTTAGTTCTTTCAGAAGAGAGGGTACATCTGGATCTGTTATTTCATCTTGGCTAGAAGTACAATTTATTCCTGTTATTTTTATATTTTTATGATTTCCTTAAAACAAAGGCTTTTCTTCTCTTTTTAAATTGAATTTATTGGGGTGACAATGGTTAATAAAATTATATAGGTTTCAGGTGTACAATTCTACAATTCATCATCGGTATAAAGTATTGTCCTGTTATTTTTAAAGATTAAGAAAGCTGTGATTGAGATATTAAAGAACATGTCCAAATCACTTGGACTATATTGTAATCATCAGCATGGAGATTACAAGAAAAAAATTCTGACTCTTAATAACTAAAATCAAAATGAGGCTAATGATGTCATACTAGTTTCAAGTAGTGCTACTGACATTCTGGTGCACTTGAGCTATTTTTTCTGTATTCATCCTCCCATGAAATGGAATGAAGAGTTCAGCTTCATCCATTGACCCATGGAGATGAGTCTGCACTTTAAGGCAAAAGTAATTTTAATATTAATAGTATGTAAATATACTACGTAATTAATTTATCTTAAAATTATCATACTGGTAGGGAATTTGAGGATTGAATGTTTTGTCAGCAAGAAGGACTTCTGACAGTTTATTCCACAGTCTAGTGGCTTGGAAGAGCTAAGAAGGGCATTGCCTATAATTTTTTAATTTGTTTCATACTTGGTTAGAGTACACTTGGTTACAGCAGAAACATAGAACAAAATTTAGTGGTATAGTTAAAAATATGTGGAGACAGAGGGGCAAAAGTAGTAGATATTCCAAGAACATATGGAGCAATGATATGCTAGATGAACACAAAAGTGAGGACTATCCTATATAATAAAGAGGCAATATGCAAATTGACCCTCATACCCTCACACAAGATGACCGCCCCCATGTGGTCAAAGATGGCTGCTCCATGTGGTCAGAGATGGCTGCCACAAGATGGCCAGCAGGGGAGGGCGGTTGGGGGCAACCAGGCCAGCAGGAGAGGGCAGTTGGGGGCGATCGGGCCAGTAGGGGAGCAGTTAGGTGTCATCAGGCCGGTAGGGGAGCAGTTAGGCAGGGGTGGGCAAACTTTTTTTTTTTTTTTAAATATATTTTATTGATTTTCTACAGAGAGGAAGGAAGAGGGATAGAGAGTTAGAAACATCGATGAGAGAGAAACATCGGTCAGCTGCCTCTTGCACACCTCCCACTGGGGATGTGCCCGCAACCAAGTTTCGTGCCCTTGACCAGAATCGAACCCGGGACCCTTCAGTCCGCAGGCTGACGCTCTATCCACTGAGCCAAACCGGTCTTGGCATGGGGTGGGCAAACTTTTTGACTCGAGGGCCACAATGGGTTCTTAAACTGGACCGGAGGGCTGGAACAAAAGCATGGATGGAGTGTTTGTGTGAACTAATATAAATTCAAAGTAAAGGAGCGGAGGGGAGAGCAAGAGAACCGGATAGAACAGTCGGATCCAGCCCGCGGGCCGTAGTTTGCCCACGGCTGGGTTAACTACGGGATCGGGCCTAAACTGGCAGTCGGATATCCCCCGAGGGGTCCCAGATTGGAGAGGGTGCAGGCTGGGCTGAGGAACTCCCCTCCACTAGTGCATGAATTTTGTGCACCGGGACTCTAGTCTAAGATATTCTGTGATGGAGACATGGAGGAGCCAAGAAAGTAAGTGATTACAAGAAAGCAATAGTAAGTGATGAGGAGCCTGTTTGTTTCCTTATGAAAATATCTTCCATGAGGGTTGGGGCCATATTATATTGTCCAAAATTATATCATTTACTTTTAGCACAGTGGACAGTATAAGCACTCATGTTTTTATTGAATGAATGTTTGATTAGTTAGATGACCAAGAAAGGCTGTATAAATACAATATGAGAGTGAAAACATTCCAGACCTCAAGAATTAGTTTTAATCTCAAGAATAGGAATGGTGTTTGGAAATCATTTAGGGTCAATGATTTTCATTTTACAGGTGTGAATACTGAATATGGGATGATTCAGATTTTACCTTGTCAGTATTCTTTGGGTTTTTGTGTTTGTATGTGACAGATAATAGAGGTTTTGAGAAACAAGAAAACAAAGTTTAAGGAAAATTATCTACTTCAGTTACAGTTAATTACATTGGCATTTTATTCCCACAGGAAAAAGTGTTTTTGTTTTTTATTTTACTTACAAACACAACAGATTCTGACTAAAACAATTACTTCCATCATAATCACATTTAAGTTTATGCAGTTTTAACAGAAAGAGACAGAGACGAGAGAGAGAGAGAGAGAGAGAGAGAGAGAGAGAGAGAGAGAGAGAGAGAGAGAGAGAGAGAGAGAACCCTGACCCCTGTCCAGCTACCTGCTGGGGCAATGATCTGAGAAAACCACTCAGTCAAGTCTTTTCCAAATTTCTGACCCATCAAAATTTGAGCAAATTAAAATGGTTTCTTAGAGAATAAAATTTGTTATGTGACAATATATAACAAAATCAGATTTTATATGTAATCTGATTATTATTGCTATTTCTCAACCGAGAAACACAAAATTCCCAAAGGAGAAAACTAATAATTAGTAGAAGATTATGCTCTGAGCTCCCATTTTCACAATTTAGTCACAGTCTCTGTCCCTTAAGAAATGGGGACATAAGAGATCTTTTAGGTTTTGTACTTGCAGATTGCAAACAGATGTTTGCTAATTAGACCAATATGGAAGTTTAACAGTTGTCCTCTGGAACAAGTAAACAGGTAGTCCTATTATATCTACTTCCTTAGCAAGCATATTTCTTTGATAAATATATAAAAGTTTAATGGTGTCTTTAAAGAAACCTGCATCAAACTTAAATAATGATTAAATTTGGGGGACAGCAATGTTGGTATGGCACTATTATTTATATTGTAATAGAAATGAACTGTGTCTGCACAAATCAAATAAGTAATTATTCCACCATTAGAGGACCAAAACTTATTTCTATTCAGCAGTAGCATGTTCAGGGGAATTATGAGAACACAATTATGGTGCTCTGGTAGACCAATCATTCACTAATTCCTTTCAAAAAATACTTTCTTGCCCAGCCAGTGTGGCTCAGTAGTCAAGTGTCAACCTATAAACCAGGAGGTTAGGGTTTGATTCCGGTTTAGGGCACATGCCTGGGTTGTGAGCTTGATCCCCAGTAGGGAGTATGCAGGAGGCAGCTGATCAATGATTCTTTCTCATCACTGATGTTTCTATCTCTCTCTCTCTCCTTTCCTCTCTGAAATCAATAAATATTAAAATTTTGTAAGTGATAATATTATGACTATTTTGTCAAGGTACAGTCAGGGAATTATCCATTATAATGGTCTAAATTTCAATCACACTTCCTTCTAAGTATCTCAGATTTCACATAGGAAGTCATTCAAAAATTCCCATCGGTTTCCTTCTTAACCTTTAACTAAGAGATAAACAATAAAGAAAATGTCCGCTGATAGCTAAAGAGATGTCCCAGAGCCCCCCTTGAAAGGCCCTCTATCCAAATACTGTCAGTCACAGTCTGAGATACTGGAGTTAGAGATTCAACATATCAATTTGGGGAGAGACACAGTTCAGCCCTTAACAATAGTGTACATATTTATTCATTTTGCAATACTCCAGAGTGATTGTAATATCTTAGGACACAAAGCAGATTTTACTCCTTCCCACTATGTTAAATTATTTCAGAAAATTTTAGTATTCTTGTGTCAACTTTGTATAACATTTACCCCCCTGCCTCACTCCTAGAGGTCTCTTCTCACAGGCTACATTTGCTCTTCCTTTAGAAGTAGGCTACTTCTTCTCATAACAAGGGCAATCTGGGAAGTCAGATATTCAAGTCTCTCAAAAATTCTGTATAAATTAAATGTAAGTAGTACCTTGAGGTGGGGGCTTAAAACTTTTATCTGAAAATAAAATTATTTGCCATTTGTGTGATAGATGTTATATTACCTGTCTAGGCTAGACACAAGTCATTTATTTATTTACTAGAGGCCTGGTGCACAAATTTGTGCACAGGTGGGGCCTGGCTGGCCCGCCCTGACGGGGGCCCATCAGGCTGGGCTGGTGGAAGGAGGGGCCATGGGCAGTTGGCCGGCCAGCCCTGCCCCTGATTGAAGTGGCAGGGGCTGATTGGGGGCAGGGCCAGCCAAGGGGAGGGGCTGAGGGTGGTTGGCCGGCAGGCTCTGTCCCCATTTGGTGTGTTGGAGGCTGATTGGGGGTGGGGCCTACTGGTGGGAGGGGACAAGGGCGGTTGGCCAGTGGGCCCTGCCCCCGATTGAGGTGTTGGGGGCTGATTCGGGGTGGGGCTGGCCAGGGGGAGGGGCTGAGGGCAGTTGGCCGGCTGGCCCCACACCCAATTGGGGTGTTAGGGGCTGACTGGGGGCCGGGCCAGGCTGGCCGGTGGGGGGCTGATTGGGGTCCGGATCAGGCTGGTTGGCTGCCACAGTGCGTGTCATAGCCACCAGTCATTCTGGTCATTCTGCCGTTCTGGTCACTGGGCTTTTATATATATAGATTTTCATAACTACCAGAGTTTCAATCTTGTTTCAAATGTATCAGTTTGTTGGCTAATGGTCTTATAACAATGCACAATTATAGATAGGGATTTTCAACATTGGCTTACTAATAATAAGTTGCTGTTATATTTTGGTGATATGTGCTTTGGTTTTAATTTCTCAGAATCTAAATGAATTATCTGTATAGTTTTTAGAGAATTTGCTAATTAACGTTCTCAATTTGATTGTTAAGTAAATATCAGAATGGACATAGTAAAACAATTTATAGATCAGGCATTAGGCGAGTGAATGTTATCATATGCCAACAATGACATCTGATATTTATAATACAGTAAAATTGTATTGGAATATATTAACAAACATGCTGCACATAATATATAAAATATGAGTAAAGGAACTTAGTGTAAAACATAGTTCAGAAAATATAATTTTTATATATTAATGAAAGATAAAAACACTATATAGAAAAGTGATTATTTAAATTGAAAAGATGAGAATTTTCATTTTAATTAATATAGATAAAATGAAATCTGTAATAATTTAGGTATTTTAAATTATTTTGCCCTATAGCTTTTCTCTCAGTTATAAGTCAGATAATAATAATTGTAAAATTAAGTGCTTTTGCCTACAATTAATGGTCAACAACATATCATGAAGATTTCACAACTGGATACTTTCTTATGTGTATCATTTATGCAGAGTTTCACAATTTTTATCCAGACACCAAATGCTGAGTACATGTACATGTACATATACATACATACCATACCTAGGAAAGACAGTGCCTATGCCATGCTCATATGATAATTAAATCTATATGGTGATTACACAATGATCTGAATTAATAAAATTCTATTTTACCTCCTGGCACTTTGAGGAAGAGGGACAAAAAGGGTGCCAGCCTTAAGCAATGTGACATTAAATTCCATCCCAAAGACATTCTAATATGATGCTATTGAAATAAATTTGTGGGTTTTTTTCATCATGGATGTTTTATCATGGTTGATCATTTGGGTACTTGTAGATGATGCACACTAGGTCTATTCAGTAAAGTAAGCAAAGTTCTAAAAATAAAACAAAATTCTGAAGAGCAAAAGGTTATTATGAGGTTTAAATAAGAAGAGAAAATAGCACAAAATGTCAATTGGATTTTGTGGTTTGTATAAAAAGCCATCGAGTAGTGGGTGTCCATGCATACTTGCCATTTGTGCTTATATTGATTAATTGCAAGATAAGTAAAATGTGAGCATTTTAAATACAGAAAGGAAAATGCCATTAACCTTCTGAAGACTGAACTTTATAAAGCTGTTTTTAAATGTGCAAATTTTGCTGAATTTAAAGGACAGAAAGTGTACTTTGCACATTTTTTTAAAGAGATAATGATCTTAGTCTGACCCAAATCCATTAATGACTTGGGAAAAAGTTAGCAATGTTTACATGGACCTGTTAGCCAAGTGGTAAAGAATGCTGATGGGTGGGTATATAGTGGCACTTCCAAAAGAAAGAAGGGGTTATTGTACCTTAAAAAAGTAAAAGAATGGGGTACTATTTTCTAAAAGGGGCCATCCAGGGAATCTCTTTATGAATAATATTAAATGTCCATTCTTCATCATTTTATAATGCAACAAACTAAACATATTCTTAAAATATGTCCTATACTTTCCTAATTCTATCATTGTCTTTGCAAAAAGTGCATTTGTCATTATGAACAAGGACAAAAAAAGTAAAATTTCTATATAGAAAATAAATACATTCTTGGGTAAGAGGACACAAAGAATCAGATAAAAGGCCAAAAACACAAGTTAAAATACTGATGATAACCACATAGGGTAGCCTAAGTAAGCAATAGACAGAAATTGGAGGGATATGTTAAGATACCAGCAAGAATATCTATGCGGGGAGTACAGGGAAGAACATTGATACTAGAGCAGGGGTGGGCAAACTTTTTGACTCGAGGGCCACAATGGGTTCTTAAACTGGACCGGAGGGCCGGAACAAAAGCATGGATGTAGTGTTTGTGTGAACTAATATAAATTCAAAGTAAAGGAGTGGAGGGGAGAGCAAGAGAACCCTCCGCTCTTTCGGCTCCGCGGGCCGGATAGAACAGCCGAATGGGCCGGATCCGGCCCGCGGGCCGTAGTTTGCCCACGGCTGTACTAGAGCCTACTTTATTCAAATTGAGTAACTAAAGATAGAGAATTTTCTTGTTATACCTGTTTATGAGTCCTTGGAAATAAAAATGCCTCTTAGAGGTCAGGCTAATTTTTATTTTTTATATATATATATATATTTTAATATATTTTTATTTATTTCAGAGAGTAAGGAAGAGGGAGAGAGAGATAGAAACATCAATGATGAGAGAGAATCATTGATTGGCTGCCTTTCTGCACACACCACATTGGGGATCACAACCTGGGCATGTGCCCTTGAGCAGACTCAAACCTGGAACCCTTCAGTCTGCAGGCCGATGCTCTAGCCCAGGCGTCCTCAAACTACGGCCCGCGGGCCACATGCGGCCTGCTGAGGACATTTATCCAGCCCGCCGGGTGCCGCTGCCTGTCCTGCTTAGCAGCCGACTCGTCCCGAACCTGCAGTGTGCATAGGAATTTGTTCATAGTTTTTTTTAAACTATAGTCTGGCCCTCCAACGGTCTGAGGGACAGTGAACTGGCCCCCTGTTTAAAAAGTTTGAGGACCCCTGCCTAGCACTGAACAAATCTGACTAGGGCAAGGCTAATTTTTAGATGACATGTAATTACAGGTTAAAAAATATGTATTATTTCTGTAACTGATGATATTATGGCAAAAATGAGAAAAAACAATCTAAAAAGTCAAAAGCTGTATGTGAGTTTTGTAAAATTATGTTAATTTATTTATATTAGAATACTAGAGGCCTGGTGCACAAAATTCGTGCCGGGTGGGGGGGGTGTCCCTCAGCCCAGCCTTCACCCTCTCCAATCCAGGACCCCTTGGGGGATGTCTGACTGCTGGTTTAGGGATCAGGCCTAAACCAGCAGTCGGACATCCCTCTCACAATCTGGAACTGCTGGCTTCTAACCGCTCACCTGCCTGTCTGCCTGATTGCCTCTAACTGCCTCTGCCTGCCTGCCTGATCACCCTAACTGATCTCCCCTGCCAGCCTGATCTCCCTAACTGCTCTCCCCTGCTGGCCTGATCCCTCTAACTGCTTTCCCCTGACAGCCTGATTCCCCTAACTGCTCTCCCCTGCTGGCCTGATTGCCCCTAACTGCCTCTGTCTTGGCCCCGCCACCATGGCTTTGTCCGGAAGTATGTCCGGAAGGTCATCTGGAAGATGTCTTGTCTAATTAGCATATTACTGGAATACACAGCTAGCTGCTGCAGCAGAGTTTCATTGTGCCTATGCTGAGAGATCTATTATCTTTTCTAATGAAGCCCAACATCTTGGTGAAGCTATTGTCTCCAATAAATCTAATAACATTGATCAGGTATAAGTGCAGGAAACTCTGTCATGCTAAACAATTACATAAACCCCATGTGACTCTGCATTTATTATACCTTCTGACCAGAATGTCCATATGATGTAAGAAAATAATACTGTTCTTAGAGTCCTAGTTCATGTGCTACCAACCAGGGAAAATTCCCAATATCCTTAGATAGAGCAAATTATATTCTGCATCTCACATTATATAATACATATCACATTACCCTCTATTATAAAACTCTTCACATGGAATCAAATGTACATATTGTCTTTCTGTTTCATTAGACTGTATGTTCCATGAAAGAAGTTTTATTCATTTTTCATTCTTATTCTTTATGCCTGACATATAATGAAAGTTCAGAAAGCAGATGAAAAAACTGAATGTAGTTCTGGCCTGACAATTTTGAGCTTGAAATAGATGACCACTTATTTATTCTTTCAGCACTGTTTTGCCTGTCTGCATTTCATAATTGATGTAATGCATGAAAAATGCTTAAAGCAATGCATGGCACAGAGTAAACAAAACTATGGAGATAGTAAAAAGATTAATGCTTTCCAGGGGTTGGAATGGTGGGTGGAGGATGAATAGGTGGAGCACAGAGGATTTTTAGGGTAGTGAAAATACTATTTATCATATATAATAAAAGCCTAATATGCTAAGTGTCTGGTCGTCCAGTCAGCCATTCAACCAATCAAAGTGTAATATGCTAATGATATGCTAAGGCCGCTCAACTGCTTGCTATGATGTACACTGACCACCAGGGGGCAGACACTCTGATCGGTAGGTTAGCTTGCTGCTGTGGTTTGGCCTATCGGGACTGAGTGAGACAGGCTGGACATGCCCTAGAGCCTTCCTGCAGTCCCTCCCTGGCTGTCCAACCTCCTGTGTCCCTCCCTGGCTCCGATCGTGCACTGATGGGGTCCCTTGGCCTGGCCTGTGCCCTCTTGCAATCCGGGCTGAGAGACCCCCTCCTCCGAGTGCACGAATTTTGTGTACCAGGCCTCTAGTGATACTATAATGGTGGATTCATGTGATTATACATTTGTCTAGACCCATAGAATATACAACACCAAGAGTGAACCATATTGTAAATGATGTGCTTTTGGTCATTATGATGTAGGCCCATCGATTGTTACAAATTCACCACTCTGGTAGGCTATGTTGATAATGGGGGAGGCTATGCATGTTGGGGGCAGGGGATAATGGGAAATCTCTGTACCTTCTTCTTAATTTTGCTATGAACCTAAAGCTCCTCTAAAAAATTAACAGTCAATAACATTTTAAAAAATCATTATTGGAGGTATCTTATATTAAAAAAATATTTTGTTTTATGTAGCTTTTGATTGCTAAACTAGGATCCCATATATAAAATTTTAATTTATGTAAATGTTATCAATGAAATAACTTCTGAGATTTCCTCCAATATATAATATGGGTATAATCCAGGGGTGGGCAAACTTTTTGACTCGAGGGCCACAATGGGTTCTTAAACTGGACCGGAGGGCGGGAACAAAAGCATGGATGGAGTGTTTGTGTGAACTAATATAAATTCAAAGTAAAGGAGCGGAGGGGAGAGCAAGAGAACCCTCCGCTCTTTCGGCTCCGCGGGCCGGATAGAACAGCCAAACGGGCCGGATCCGGCCCGCGGGCCGTAGTTTGCCCACGGCTGATCTAATCAGTAACTTTCTAGTCTGATTTTCATTCTATATGTTATTATTGTTAGTCATATGGGAGAGGGTAAGTGTTTTATAATTCTATGACTAAATGTTAGTCTTTTAGTGGGCCCCTGCCTGGGAATGTGGTATTTACATGTATACTCTAGTAGTCTATTTTTTTTTTCCTTGTTAGGTGAAATAGAAAAGCTAGATAATGCTGGAGTGATAAAAACGCCCTTCTCCATTTGGGATAAGTCCTGGTAAAGTATTTTCCCCTGGAATGCAGGCGGTTTTTATGAAGAATAATCTGGGCATATTTCACAATAAATATGCTTCTCCTACTTCTGCTACAGCTATAAGTTGATATTACTTGGGTCTTTACAATGATAACCTGGTGGCCTGTTTGAAGGCAAAGCTCATGAAAATATGGAAAACTTCCTTGACACTGCAATCCCCGCAGTTTCTCACTCTCACACCAGTCCACGCTCAGCCTCCAGCAGCTGATGGAAACTATCATTTAAGTGTGCCTACCAATTTGGGCTGCCAGGGACTTCTGCTTCAGGTAAGAAGATCATGGCTGAGATCCTCTGGATTCATATGTCTTTCCAAGTTTTAGTGTGGCAGTTTTCACTGCAACTTGAGTTCTTTAATGGGTCCAAGAAAAATTGTGAGATGTATAAGATGAAAGGGAGGAACTTGAGGTAACTTCCAGGTTTGCATCTTGAAGACCTGGATGAAACTGTTACTGCAAAGAGGAAAACTGGGGTTGGCAACCATTAGCAGGAAGAGCAGAATGTCAGGGAGTGTGTTGTCAACATGTTAATTTGCAAGGTTAGACATCCAGATGTCCAGATGCAGATGTTGTGTGTGCAGTTGGGTATATAAGTCTGAAATTCAGGAAAGAGGGTAGGGCTGGAAATATTAATTTAGTGACTATAAGTGTAGAGAGAGTTTCAGAAAAAAAAACCCAAGGAGAATCTTTTTTTTTTTTAAATTTAATAAATCTTTATTGTTCAGATTATTACAATTGTTCCTCTTTTTTCCCCCCATAGCTCCCCTCCACCCGGTTCCCACCCCACCCTCTGCCCTTACCTCCCCCCCACTGTCCTCATCCATAGGAGTACGATTTTTGTCCAGTCTCTTCCCGCAACCCCCACACCCCTTTCCCCCTGAGAATTGTCAGTCCACTCACTTTCTATGCCCCTGATTCTATTATATTCACCAGTTTATTCTGTTCATCAGATTTTTTATTCACTTGATTTTTAGATTCACTTGTTGATAGACATGTATTTGTTGTTCATAATTTTTATCTTTACTTTTTTCTTCTTCTTCCTCTTCTTAAAGAATACCTTTCAGCATTTCATATAATACTGGTTTGGTGTTGATGAACTCCTTTAGCTTTTTCTTATCTGTGAAGCTCTTTATCTGCCCTTCAATTCTGAATTATAGCTTTGCTGGGTAGAGTAATCTTGGTTGTAGGTTCTTGCTATTCATCACTTTGAATATTTCTTGCCATTCCCATCTGGCCTGCATAGTTTCTGTTGAGAAATCAGCTGACAGTCATATGGGTGCTCCCTTGTAGGTAACTAACTTTTTTTCTCTTGCTGCTTTTCATATTCTCTCTTTGTCTTTTGCTCTTGGCATTTTAATTATGATGTGTCTTGGTGTGGTCTTCTTTGGATTCCTTTTGTTTGGGGTTCTCTGCGCTTCTTGGACTTGTAAGTCTATTTCTTTCACCAGGTGGGGGAAGTTTTCGGTCATTATTTCTTCAAATAGGTTTTCAGTATCTTGCTCTCTCTCTTCTTCTGGCACCCCCATAATTCTGATGTTGGTACGCTTGAAGTTGTCCCAGAGGCTCCTTACACTATCATCAAATTTTTGGATACTTTTTTCTTTTTGCTTTTCCGTCTGAGTGTTTTTGGCTTCTTCGTATTTCAAATCTTTGACTTGGTTCTTATGGTCCTCTAGTCTGCTGTTAGGTCTCTGTATAATATTTTTTATTTCAGTCAGTGTATGTTTAATTTCTAGTTGGTCCTTTTTCATATCCTCGAGGGTCTCACTAAATTTGTCAGCCTTTTCTAGGAAATTCTTGAAAAACCTTATAACCATGGTTTTGAACTCTATATCTAGTCGTTTGCTTTCCTCCATTTCTTTCATTTGTGATCTGTTTCTTTGTCTCCACATTTTTGCTGCTTCCCTGAGTTGGTAGAGTAGCTTTGTGTCCTATAGGGGCCAATGGCTCAGCCTCCCCAGTTACCTGAGGTGGACACTCTTGGTGCACCCCTTTGTGGACTGTGTGCACAGCCTTGTTGTAGTTAAGTCTTGATTGTTGTTGGTATCACTGGGAGGAATTTACCTCCAGGCCAATTGACTGTGAGGATCATCTGTGTCTATGCTGGGAGAACTTCTGTGCTGGAGACACCCTTATGAGACAAGACTTGCAAAATTGCAAAAGCCTCTGTGCTCAGCTTGGATGGGGCGGAGTCTCAGGGCGGAGCAGACAGCCTTGGCTTCCTGTCAGCCCTGCCCTATGAGGCCCCTGGTTCTCAGTGTCCCTCGGTAATCGCTGCAAGTACCTCTGAGAGAAAGCTGCCCTTGAGTTCTGCCCACTGCCAGACAGTCCAGTTTCTCCCTGAATGAGTCTGGGTTCCCAGAGTCTCGCCCAGAACTGCAGTTCAGCACAGTCAGGAGCTTCCGTTTCCCTCCCGCTTGAGACAGCTAGCTGCGCACTCAGCAGTCAGTCCTCTCCGCGCATGCACCACCGGACCTCTGCCTTCCACAGCTCCCCTGAGTCTCAGTTTGCTTTTCTCTTTTCCTGACAGTCCATATTCCCCCCGTGTGAGTCTGGATCCCCAGGGTCTCGCCTGGAACTGGAGTTCAGCGCAGTTGGGAGCTTTTGTCTCCCTCCCGATTGAGAAAGCCAAACCTGTATTCAGCCGCCAGTCCTCTCCGCACGCCCGTGCTTCTCCGGATCTCAGCATTTTGCATCTCCTCTGAGTCTCAATATGCTTTTCTCTTTCCTTCTAGTTGTAGAATTTCCACTCAGCCAGCTTTCCTGTGGTTCTGGATGGTGTCCATTTTGTCTTTTAGTTGTAGTTTTGAAATTGTTGTGCGAGGCAGCAGTTTAGGTGTTTTTTTTTAAAATTTCTTTATCGATTAAGGTATTACATATGTGTCCTTATTCCCCCATTACCTCTCTCCTCCCATTCATGACCCTACCCCTCTGTTGTCTGTGTCCATTGATTAGGCTTACATGCATGCATATAAGTCCTTTGGTTGATCTCTCCCCCTTACCCCCACCTTCCCCTACCTTCCCTCTGAGGTTTGAAGTTCTGATTGATGTTTCTTTGTCTCTGGATCTTTTTTTGTTCATCAGTTTATGTTGTTCATTATATTCCACAAATGAGTGAGATCATGTGATATTTATCTTTCTCTGCCTGGCTTATTTCACTTAGCATAATGCTCTCCAGCTCCATCCATGTTGTTGCAAATGGTAAGAACTCCTTCTTTTTTACCCCAGCATAGTATTCCATTGTGTAGATGTACCACAGTTTTTTAATCCACTCATCTGCTGATGGGCACTTAGGCTGTTTCCAAATCTTAGCTATGGTGAATTGTGCTGATATGAACATAGAGGTGCATATATCCTTTCTGTTTAGTGTTTCTAGTTTCTTGGGATATATTCCTAGAAGTGGGATCACTGGGTCAAATGGGAGTTCCATTTTTAGTTTTTTGAGGAAACTCCATACCGTTCTCCACAGTGGCTGCACCAGTCTGCATTCCCACCAGCAGTGCACAAGGGTTCCTTTTTCTCCACATCCTCACCAGCACTTGTCATTTGTTAATTTGTTGATGATAGCCATTATGACAGGTGTGAGATGGTACCGCATTGTTGTTTTGATTTGCATCTCTCTGATGATTAGTGACTTTGAGCAGGTTTTCATATGTCTCTTGGCCTTCCTTCTGTCTTCTTTTGAAAAGTATCTATTTAGATCAGTTGCCCATTTTTCCATTGGGTTGTTTATCTTCTTTTTGTTAAGCTGCATGAGTTCCCTGTAAATGTTGGAGATTAAACCCTTATTGTTGATATCATTGGCAAATATGTTCTCTGATGCAGTGGGCTTTCTTGTTGTTTTATTGATGGTCTCCTTTGCTGTGCAAAAGCTTTTTATTTTGATGTAGTCCCATTTGTTTATTTTCTCTTTAGTTTCCATTGCCCTAGGAACAGTATCAGTGAAGAAATTGCTTTGGCATATGTCAGAGATTTTTCTGCCTGTGCATTCCTCTAGTATTTTTATGGTTTCTCGTCGTATGTTTAAGTCCTTGATCCATTTTGAGTTTATTTTTGTGTATGGTGTAAATTGGTGGTCTAGTTTCATTTTTTTGCACGTATCGGTCCAATTTTCCCAACACCATTTATTGAAGAGACTGTCTTGACTCCTTTGTGTGTTCATGCCTCCTTTGTCAAATATTAATTGAGCGTAGTGATTTGGGTCGATTTCTGGGTTCTCTATTCTATTCCATTGATCTATATGTCTATTCTTGTGCCAGTACCAGGCAGTTTTGAGAACAGTGGCTTTGTAATACAGCTTGAAATCTGGTATTGAGATCCTACCTACTTTCTTCTTTTTTCTCGGGATTGTTGTGGCTATTTGGGGTCTTTTTATATTCCAGATGAATTTTTGGACAGTTCTTTCTAGGTCTGTGAAATTTGCCGTTGGTATTTTAATGAGGAGTGCATTGAATCTATAGATTGCTTTGGGTAGTATGGACATTTTAATGATGTTGATTCTCCCAATCCATGAACATGGTATGTTCTTCCATCTGTTTACGTCTTCCTCTATCTCTTTTTTCAGCGTCTTGTAGTTTTCCATGTATAGGTCTTTTACCTACTTAGTTAAGCTTATTCCTAGGTATCTTAATTTTTTTTGGTGCCATGGTAAATAGGATTGCTTTTTTAGTCTCTCTTTCTCTAAGTTCATTATTGGTGTATAGAAATGCCATAGATTTCTTGGCGTTAATTTTATATCCTGCTACATTGCCGAATTCATTTATTAAGTGTATTAATTTTTTGATGGAGTCTTTTGGGTTTTTTATGTACAATATCATGTCATCTGCAAATAAGGACAGCTTTACTTCTTCTTTTCCAATTTGGATGCCTTTTATTTCCTCTTCTTGTCTCATTGCAATGGCTAATACTTCCAGTACTATGTCGAACAGGAGTGGTGAGAGTGGGCATCCCTGTCTTGTTCCTGTTCTTAGGGGAAATGGTTTTAGTTTTTTCCCATTGAGTATGATGTTAGCTGTGGGTTTATCATATATAGCTTTTATTATGTTGAGGTATGATCCTTCTATTCCCACCTTGTTGAGAGTTTTTATCAAGAAAGGGTGTTGGATTTTGTCAAATGCTTTTTCTGCATCAATTGATATGACTATGTGATTTTTATCTCTCAATTTGTTTATGTGATGTATCATGTTAATTGATTTGCGGATATTGTACCATCCTTGCATTCCTGGGATAAACCCTACTTGGTCATGGTGTATGATCTTTCTGATGTACTGCTGGATCCGATTTGCTAGAATTTTGTTGAGGATTTTGGCATCTATGTTCATGAGGGATATTGGCCTGTAATTATCTTTCATTGTGTTGTCGTTATCTGGTTTTGGTATTAGGGTGATGCTGGCTTCATAGAAGGAGCTTGGAAGTGTTCATTCCTCTTGAATTTTCTGGAATAGTCTGAGGAGGATAGGTTTTAGTTCTTCCTTGAATGTTTGGTAAAACTCCCCTGTGAAGCCGTCTGGCCCTGTGCTTCTGTTTGCTGGAAGCTTTTTGATGACTGCTTCAATTTCTTCCTTAGTTATTGGCCTATTGAGATGTTTAGATTCTTCCTGATTGAGTTTTGGAAGGTTATATTTTTCTAGGAATATGTCCATTTCCTCCATGTTGTCCAGTTTGTTGGAATAGAGTTGTTCATAGTATTTTTTAACAATCCTTTGTATTTTGGTGGGGTCTGTTTTTATTTCACCTCTTTCATTTCTGATCTTGTTTATTTGGGTCCTCTCTCTTTGCTTCTTGGTAAGCCTGGCTAGAGGTTCATCAATCTTGTTTATCCTTTCAAAGAACCAGCTCTTGGTTTTGTTGATCTTTTTTATTGTTGTTGTTTTATTTGTCTCAATGTCATTTATCTCCATTCTCATGTTAATTATTTCCTCCCTTCTGCTTACACTGGGCTTTTCTTGTTGCTCTTTTTCTATCTCTTTGAGTTGTAGGGTTAGGTAATTTATTACCATTGTTTCTTGTTTTTTGCCATAGGCTTGTAGAGCTATGAACTTCCCTCCCAAGACTGCTTTCGCTGTGTCCCATAGATTTTGGATTGTTGTGTTTTCATTGTCATTTGTTGCCATGATGTTTTTTATTTCTTCCTTGATCTCTCTGGTAACCCAGTCATTGTTTTATAGCATGCTGTTTAGTCTCCATGTGTTTGATTTCTTTGGATTGTTTTTATTGTAGTTGATTTCCAGTTTTATGCCACTGTGATCTGACAAGATGCTTGATATGATTTCTATCTTCTTGAATTTGAAGAGACTTTGCCTATGACCCAACATATTGTCTATCTTTGAAAATGACCCATGTGCACTTGAGAAGAATGTATATTCTGTGGCTTTAGGGTGAAATGTTCTGAAGATTTCAATTAATTCGATCTGGTCTAGTGAGTCATTTAGTATTGATGTTTCTTTGCTGATTTTTTGTTTAGAGGATTTGTCCAATGGTGATAGTGGTGTATTAAAGTCTCCTACTATGATTGTATTGCTGTCAATCTCTCCCTTGATATCCTCCAGGAGTTTTTTTATGTATTTGGGTCCTCCTGTATTGGGTGTGTATATGTTTCCCAGAGTTATTTCTTCTTGTTGGATTGCTCCCTTTAGTATTATGAAGTGGCCTTCCTTACCTCTTGTTATGTCCTTCAGTTTGAGATCTAATTTGTCAGATATAAGTATTGCTACCCCAGCTTTTTTTTCCTTTCCATTCGCCTGAAAAACCTTTTTCCATCCCTTCACCCTCAGTCTGTGTGCGTCTTTTTTTCTGAGGTGGGTTTCTTGTAGACAGCAGATATATGGGTCGTGTTTTCTTATCCAATCCATTGCCCTATGTCTTTTGATTGGGCCGTTTAATCCATTGACATTTAAAGTTATTATTGATAGGTACTTATTTGTTGCCATTTTTATCTTTTACCCCTGTGTTCCTTCTTCACTTCCTATTTCTTTTTTTTACAGAAGACCCTTTATCATTTCTTGCATTGCTGGTTTGGTGGTTATAAATTCCCTTAGTCCTTTTTTGTCTGTGAAGCTCCTGATTTCACCTTCAATTTTGATTGTTAGCCTTTCTGGGTACAGTATTCTTGGATTCAGACCCTTCCTTTACATGATTTTGTATATTTCATTTCATTCCCTCTGGCCTGATGAGTTTCTGTTGAGAAATCAGTCACTAGTCTGATGGGGGTTCCTTTGTAGGTAACTTTCCGTCTCTCTCTGGTAGCTTTTAAGATTCTTACTTTGTCATTGGTGTTTGCCAATGTAATAATAATGTGCCTTGGCGTCGGTCTATAGGTCCTCTCTAGCCTGTGCTTAGATCCTTCTTTCCCTGTGGCACTTGATACCGGTTTGTGGGAGTGTGCTGCCTCAGAGCTGGTTTTCTGATGGTCACTTCCCACTCTGACCCCCAGGTTCCAGAAAAACAAGTTTCCCCTGCAGTTTCCTAGGGTGTCCCCAGCTGGGTGATCCTATGTATTGGGCTCAGTAATCAGAAGCAAGGATTCA
This sequence comes from Plecotus auritus, assembly GCF_963455305.1. Taxonomy (NCBI): domain Eukaryota; kingdom Metazoa; phylum Chordata; class Mammalia; order Chiroptera; family Vespertilionidae; genus Plecotus; species Plecotus auritus. The sequence goes on along the minus strand of NC_137783.1, from coordinate 34,270,220 downwards.
AAGAGGAGAAAATGCAAGTGTGCGAACTCTGGGTCTGTGCGCAATCCCCTTTTCCCCCTTGTGTCCAAGCTGTCGGCACACTTCTAAAATTTTTAGGCTGTCCTTCTGCATCAGATCAAAATGGGTCGCTTTTTAGAGATTCCCTCTGTTAGCAGCTCTGAGGACCCCCTTCCACATTCACGGATCACCCAACCCCAACAGCCACAGATTTTTCTAGGTGCAGACTTCCCCCAGTCCTCCAGCTCCCACAGTGCGCGCGTTTCTCTCTCCTGCCGGGACCAGAGACCAGAGACCTCACCTTATCTCAGGCAAAATCTGACCTTTCCATGGTGGAGTGTAGAGCTCCTCTGAATCCGTGTGTTTGTGCCAATTGGGGACTGGTGCTCTGGGGTTCACAGCTATTCAGTGGGTGATGCAGTTGTAGATTTTCAGGCTTCAGATAACATCCACTTTCCCCTTCAAGATGGCGCCGTCTCTGCGTCCGAGCCGGTGGCTCTGGGAGGGAACCCAGCAGCAGTGAGGGCTGCCCGGTCAGGGGACCCCCGTCCAACAGTCCCTCACCTTCTCCTGGATTATAGCTGTCCCTTAACTCCCCAACAGACACTCCCCGTGCGACCCTCAGCTGTTCTTTCTATCTGCTCCAGGACAAGGCTCGGGACACGTCTGTCTATTCTGCTGCCATTTTTCCACACCCCTAGGTGTTTACCTATGCTGCCATCTTGGTCAGCCAAGAATCTTTGATGAATACAGAAATAATGTTAAAAATGTGTCTTTCCTTTGAATGAAAAAAGAAAATCTCTTGAAGGTAGTAGAAAGTATTTAGTGTGCAACATTCTGCAATGCAAAACAAAAGAGAAATTTTAAGGTGCAAGTGAAATGTATATCTCAATGCTGGGTAAAGGGTTTTAGGAAGAATTTTCTTCCCTTTAGTGAATATATGCTATCGCACTTCTTCAACAAAGAACATATTCCAGGAACATCATTTTCACTCAATTATATTAAAATAGGAGAAAGGGCAAACAGGGAATTGAAATGTATGCACTTTAGAAAAGGCACTTAAAGCAGAACAATTTTTAACTTTAAAAGAACAATTCTCATCTGTGGCACTAATGTTTATTCAGTAATTTGCATTTTTACTACCTGTAAGACTGAGGTCACCTTACTTTAAAAGTTTAGGAAATAAAGGATAATTCATTATCAAGAGACTAAGTATATCATTGAAAACAGAAGAGGGAGCATGGGGAAATATAAACAGAACCTTTCTAAGTCGTTTTGTTTCTATGCTTTAAAAAAAGCGGGGGGGGGGGGGCGGGGAGGAATTCATTCTTTACAAGGGTACAGAAGTTTGCCTTACATAACTGAATACTATGTAAAGTATTTCTGAGTTCTAGGAAGTTCAAATGGCCATGATTTCTAACTTGGTTCCTTGATTTTTCTGGAGTTATCTTGATGCTCCAGACCAAGTACTTTTCTTGCCTGTATGATGCTGCTATAATTCATAGTTGGTCTAGACCCGTGGTCGGCAAACTGCGGCTCATGAACCACATGCGGCTCTTTGGCCCCTTGAGTGTGGCTCTTCCACAAAATAACATGGCCTGGGTGAGTCTATTTTGAAGAAGTGTTGTTAGAAGAAGTTTAAGTTTAAAAAATTTGGCTCTCAAAAGAAATTTCAATCATTGTATTGTTGATATTTGGCTCTGTTGACTAATGAGTTTGCCGACCACTGGTCTAGACCAATTTAAGTGAAATGAAGAAAAGGAAAATGATTCTGACTGTAAGGAGCAGTCATAGGCAATGAGATGTCTTGGATTTGGGCTCTGTGATGCATAGAGGTTCAAACATCTGAAGAGTTGTAATATTATTTTGTTTCATTCTAAATAATGTGAAATGAGGAGAACCCATTCACATGTGTCTGTACTTTTGTGCTTTCCATCCCTGAAATCAGAACTTGCAGAGAGAATGGGCCCTGGATATTCACCAGCACTCTCAGCTTTTCAGGCACCTTTCTGCAGAACCCATATAAACCACATAGCAGTTGGAAGAGACCAGGAGACAATTACAAAGACATAAACTTAGTTTGCCAATCTATAGTCTAAGTGGATAACTGTGGGGATAATATCTATAATAATAAAAGCATAATATGCTAATTAGACCGGACGTCCTTCAGGATGACCTTCTGGACGAAAGCCGGGGCTGTGAGGGAAGCCCGGGTCCAGGGTGCCAGAGGGAAGCTGGTGTCGGTGGCCTACTCTTGCATGAATTTCATGCATTGGGCCTCTAGTTGGAGAATAATTAGAATAGACTTAGAGGATTCCTGGGGTTGTGATTTAGAGCCATACTCTTTACAGTTCCAGAATCTGTTTTATTCCTCAGTTTCTCTGATGTGAATTTTTGTCAGTTTAAGGTTTCCTTTTCCTTGTAGGTTGCTGCTGGTAAGTTTTTAGCTGTGTTACCTATTAATTTTTTTTCTTTAAGAGAGTAGATAAGATAGATTCTACGATTTTATATTACTCTGCCATGTTTATCTCCCCCACCCCCAATTATCTGTGAAGATAATATTTGCTGTAAACAAATGTTAGAAAATAAAAGCCCCTGAAACTGCAGTAAACTGAAAATTAAGGTGCTGTAAAGGAAAGTTTAGTCACTTTAGAGCTAGCCAGGTCTGACTGTTAGGCTTTCCCAAGTAATGACTGTGTGACTTTGGCTAGTAACTTGACCTCTCTGAGCATAAACTTTATCATTGCAAAAACAACTAAATTAACTATGTGTAGCTCAGCAGTGGACACATAACGTTTTTAAAGAAACTATGTACATACTATATAAGGACTATATACATATATTGCATTTAGCTTTGCCATCTTTCTATTGTTGTTTTACCATGTGCATAACAAGATGGGATATTTGACTTACTTAAAGGTTTTAAAAGAATTTCAAGCTAATAGCAAACTAGATATTGACATCTATTTTAACAGCAATCAGCTTTCTATTCTTATACTTTGCTGCACTGTCTCACATCAACTTAACCCCATCTGTAATTATAATGGTAGTTTCAGAGGACATTGTCATCTAGACTTTGACGAACATAATAGCTATGACACTTGATGAATAATTACCCATCAGTAGAATGTTTTTCTTCAATCCCTATTATTAAGGAAAATTAATCCAATTCCCTTTTACATAAGAAGGACTACAATAAACATTTTCACTATGTTATCCCAGGTTAACTATCATGATTTTGGTCACAATTGGGTCTCTTGATTTTCTGAAGAAATTGTGCTAGTCCATTATATGATAACATTAAGTTAATTTAATTTAGTATTAGGCACTTACATGTAGAGTAGACTCCTGGCAGAATGTGAAAGAATATATTACAGAGATTAAAATCCTGCCTCATCATAAAAAGTATTTAGTGATTCAATGTTTTGAAGCATTATCAAGACATTCACTTAGAGGTAAAGAACAAGTTTTTGCGCCTTGAACCTCTAATAAAGAAACATAACACTTAGCAGGTTTCTTTGAATTTGGGGGATAATATATATATTGTATTTGTTATACTACTGAAAGCTATGAAATGATTCAGAAAGATATTAGTTTTGTGTAGTCCCTAGAAGACATTTGGACCAGAGTACAGTTTAAGTTGTTCTGGACTTAAAGCATATTACTCAGAATATCTCTAAGTGTTTTTAATACCTTGTTATAGGTGGGGATTGTGGGGATAGGAGCTTTGTGGAGTCTTTGCCATCCACAAAAGGATTGCAGAGGAAGGCCATGTCTTTTGTAGCAGAAAAATGCTTACTATGCAGACTAATTCCCTTGATGAACTATAGGACTCTACCAGCATGCCAAAGTCCCGATCATGTTCTATTCCATTACACTGCCTATAAAATGTTAGGAAACATCAGATCTCTTAAGACTTATGGGCATGCAGTTACAATGACAATCTTTTGTTTAATAGAAATGGTCCATTTTGTATTAGGCTGAGCAGGTAACATGTTACAGAGATGTTACATGAACAGGTAGTCCAGACTCATGTAACTTGACTCTTTTGCACTGATGCCTCTACCTTATCTACATCTGTGTCCTTATAGGGGATTATTTAAATCACTTACCGAAGTGGAAAATATCTTGGACCTAGATAATGGGTGGGTTTGCCTGATATGTTGATGTGAGCTAAAAATAGAATGTTCTACCGTACATACCCTCTCAGAAATCATGATGACATGAAGGATGGATCTTCCCAATTTTTGTGAGCAGTTTACTTGGTCTTCACATTGTCTAAGGTAAACATATGCATGGACTCTGGTGCTGGAAGCCAATTCCAGCATGTCATAATTTCAAGAGTTTCATCGAAAGGTTGATGGAACTTGGGGACTCAACAAGGGCTGAGTCACATATGTTATCACCTGTTGGGAATGGCTGAGGGCATTTCCCCAAACCTGAAAATAATGATTGCTTGCTGCCAGACAGCTCAGGGCATCTCAATCTACATGTTATTGCCTCCTGTTGGCCAAACACCTGAACAGCCGAAGGCAATTCCCCAATCTGACAATGGATTCTGTACCTAACCCTACCCTTTGATGTGTATATCTCCACCTTGCCTTAGGACAATTTGTGTTAATAAAAAGCAAGGGGTCCTGAGACAAGGAGAACTTGGTTTCTTTAGCCAAGCTCCTCTGCCCCCCACACATGCCTTTCAAAATTATGTTTCATCTCTGGACTCTTATTTAATTTATGCACAGCCCCTTCTCTAGATTGCTGAACCCTTCTAGATTCTGGATCAAGACTGCCGGCATTACTCTGGAGGTGGTGAATGGCTTGACTAGTCAGTCACGAGTGTAAATGGGCTAGATTGAAAAATCAGTAATAAGAAACTCTAGGGAAAGGAATATAGATAGATCTGTGGAAGGAAGCAGAAAACATGTATATCTGGTGTTTCTTGCAAATGCCCATCACAGAGAATCCACTGTGTAGAAGTCTTTTAATAAGTAGGTGGGCATCATGACAGCCAGCCTGTCTCCTGAAATTACTTCTGTGCAGAAGTCCCATGAATGCAGGGGGTGTGGCATCAGGCAGGGTATTATAATGCATGGCCCAAGCAGCATAAGCAACTTCTCATGAAGAATGATAATGCCATGACTGATTATCTGCCAAGAGCAACCACCAGTGTTGAGCCTTCGCTATGGTAATATAACTCAAGGCAACCGGCCAGCCACATATTGAGAAATTAGTTACATCAGACCCTGGAGGCAACAAACATTCATCTTTTTTTGGGGGGGTTGCGGGGGGGGGGGTTCCTTAACTCCTGTACCTCTGCTTGTACTACTTTCTAAGGGCTTACAAATTTTTTTATTTACCATTAAAGAATACCACATAACACCTTTGAAACTTAAGAGATAGTTTTATGGTAAATGAGGTGGTCTGACAATGAGTGAATGATCATAGGCTCTACCTATTATTCCATATACTGTGTCATCAGGGGAAAACTGGCCTAAAAGCACAATGCAATGACTTGTTAAGAGCATTGTTAAACTACTGTCTTGAAAACAGCACCCACTATATGGTACACTAAATATGCCAAGCCAGTACTCAACATACGGGTCTGGTTTCTCAGTATCTAGAATAACAGGTGAAAGAACCAAAGGCTAGATATAGCATCACCTCCAGAAACATACTTAAGGATTTGTGCTTTTTGCCTTATGAATTGAGGCTCTGCTGGATGAGACACTCTGTTTCCCAGCAAATGAGAGATTCTTACAACAGGAGATACAGTGAGATCTTCACTACACCTGCAGTTATGATTATTGCCTGGTTATTAAGAACTCCTCCTGTTAGTGGGTCTCTGCCTGTGTGAGGTAAACCAAGCTAAGGCACACTTTTTACTTAGTACTAGAGGCCCGGTGCATGAAATCCGTGCAAGGTAGGGTCCCTAGGCCTGGCCAGTGATCAGGGCCATCGGGGCCTGCCAGCTGCTAGCTGGGGCCTTCCTTTGTTCTGTACCGCACCCTGGTGGTCAGCACATGTCATAGTGAGCAATTGAACTCCTGGTCTCTCAGTCGAACTACTGAGGGGACACTTTGCATATTAGCCTTTTGTATATATAGATACTGTCAAAATATATGTCATCTTGAAAATGTTTATATTTCAAGAAGGCTTACATCTGTCAGATCACATTGAAATCTATTGTAGTTTCCAATATCAGAGATTAAAAATCTGTACAATAAAATAATTATTTTGAAGTCATCTCACACTTAATAAAAAAGTAACAAGTTCTAACTGATCGAATTGAAGTTTAGGTTTTACTTTCTTTTATCACTGATAAAAGATAGCACTATATATAAGTGGGAGATTTAGTTAATCTACACTAATTAATTAAGACAATTTTTATTTTACTAAGTGTATTAGGTTTCATAATTCACGGTTCTATGGAGTAATACATTTAGCCAACAAAATATGTTGCTACCCTAACAATCTAAACCTAAATTAGTGACTTTTCAAATGTTGCCTATAATGCACTGCAGAAATAGCATTTTACATCTTTAGAACACACACACACACACACACACACACACACTAAATTCCTCTGAACAGTCCCTACCTTTTCTGCCTTGCAACTAGCAACAGAGATCAGGAATGGACTGTGAGATAAAAGTCAGCTATTCAGTTACTGCCTTTCTTTCTGGCCTTGAATCTAAAATTGTGGCGTATATTACTTTCCCACTGTGAGGAGGAATTCCATATTAATTAGAAGATATGGGAGAACCATCCTAGTGACATGATGTCTTCATTTTAAAAGACATGTGTAACTTACCTATGAAAAAATTAAGTAACTTACCCCAGAACCTGTTTAATTATATAACTCTTCTAAGTTAATATTTGTAAATATAGATACATATATAGATATAGAATAGATATATAAAATTATATTGATTCTGTTCTCCCGAGGTCAGATACAGATATAGATGTATAGAAATCCTATATAATAAAGAGGTAATATGCAAATTAACCCTCACACCGAGTGCCTGCCATCAGAGTTCCCTCAGCCCTGCTTGGGGGTGGGTCCCGGCTGCTGCTCTGCTCGGCTTCCACTGGGGTTCCCTCAGCCCCCCGCACTGGGGCTGCTCTGCGGGTGGTCCCATGGATCCGTGCGGCTTGATGCTGTGTCCGTCTGCGTGGGTGCAGGCAGGTCTGGATCTCGTGGGATTTTGAGGCACACGCAAGTGGGCGGGGACTTGACTCTGGGTCTCCCGGCAGAGGTGGACTTGACTCTGTGTCCCTGTGGGCACCAGCCCAGACTCTGACAGCAGGGAGGAGGGAGTCCCATCCCCCACAGAATCAGCCAGAATCAGCCTTGGTCAGCCAGCTCTCAGCGGCCTGACAGCCAGGACTCTAATTCACCTGCATCCCAGACCCTGACAGCAGGGAGGTGGGAATATGTCTAAAGAGCAACTATTGAAAAAACGTAGCTCTGCAGCCAAAAGAAGCCTGCGTCATCGACCGAAAGTGTGTGAAGACCAACGTGCCTCTGAAGCTGAAAGGAGGCGGCATCAGCAACAGAATGTATCTGAAGAGCAACAACTGGCACAATGTAGCTCTGCAGCCAAAAGAAGCTGGCATCATCGACAGAAAATGTCTAAAGACCAACGTGCCTCAGAAGTTGAAAGAAGGCGGCAGCGATGACAGAATATGTCTAAAGAACAGTCATCAACAAGTACTACCAATGCTGGTAGGAACTGCCTTCTCAGTGAAAATGGAGTACATGAGGATGCAATTCTGGAACATAGTTGTGGTGGAATGACTGTTAGGTGTCAGTTTTGCCTATCACTAAATTTCTCTGATGAAAAACCATCTGATGGAAAATTTACTCGATGTTGTAGCAAAGGTAAAGTTTGTCCAAATGATATACATTTTCCAGAATACCCGGCATATTTAAAAAGATTAATGACAAATGAAGATTCTGATAGTAAAAATTTCATGGAAAATATTCGTTCCATAAATAGTTGCTTTTGCTTCAATTGGTGCAAATATTGCATCGACATCAGGATATGGGCCTACTGTTTTAGACTACACGGACAAGTTTATCACTGCACTGGAACTTTACATCCTCTGGATGCTGTTTCTCGGAAGTTTGCTCAACTCTATACTTTAGATACGGCCGAAGTGACAAGTAAAAGATTAGCATGCCAGAAAACCAGGGCTTCTCAGAAAGGCTCATGATCAACATCAACAATCTCATGCATGAAATAAAGAATTACCAAAATCTTATAAGATGCTACATGAGGTAGAAAAGGAAGACTAATCTGAAGCAGCAGCAAAAGGTATTGCTCCCACAGAAGTAACAATGGCGATTAAATATAATCACAACAGTGATCCAGGTAGATATAAATCTACCTGTGTAACCAAGGTTGCCATCATATTCAGAAAGGAAGATGGAGAACCTCCTTTTGAAAGGGACTTGCTCATTCATTGTAAACCAGATCCCAATAATCTGAATGCCACTAAAATGAAACAAATCAGTATCCTGTTTCCTACATTAGATGCAATGACATATCCTATTCTTTTTCCACATGGTGAAAAAGGCTGGGAAACAGATATTGCATTAAGACTCAGACGATAGTGTAACTGAAAATGATACTAGACAAAATGTAAGGACACGAGTCACACAAATGCAGTATTATGGATTTCATCTACCTGTGTGGGACATGTTCAATCCTATATTAAATGCAGGAAAATTAACAGTTTACTGTGGATTCATATTAAAAAATGGAGGCCAATTGGATAAATTTCATTAAAGCAAACCAATACTAGTTGAGAGTTGAAAAATATAGTAGTTTGATGGATTATCTCACATCTAGATCTGAAAATCACAATGTGCCAATAGGTAAAATGATAATACTTGCATCATCTTTTGAGGGTAGTCCCAGAAATATGCAGCAGCAATATCAGGATGCTATGGCAATTGTAACAAAGTATGGCAAGCCCAATTTATTCATAACCATGACATACAACCCCAAATGGGCATATATTACAAACAATTTACAACGCTGGCAAAAAGTTGAAAACAGACCTGACTTGGTAGCCAGAGTTTTTAATATTAAGCTGAATGCTCTTTTAAATGATATATGTAAATTCTATTTATTTGACAAAGTAATAGCTAAAATTCAGGTCATTGGATTTCAGAAACGCAGACTGCCTCACACTCACATATTATTGATATTATATAGGGAATCCAAATTACAAACAGAAGAAGACATTGACCATGTAGTTAAGGCAGAAATTCCGGATGAAGACCAGTGTCCTCAACTTTTTCAAATTGTAAAATCAAATATGGTACATGGACCATGTGGAATACAAAATCCAAATAGTCCATGTAGTCGGACATCCCCCGAGGGTTCCCAGATTGGAGAGGGTGCAGGCCAGGCTGAGGGACAGCCCCCTGTCCCCTGTGCACGAATTTCGTGCACCAGGCCACTAGGAGATATATAAATAGAAATTGGTTTACATGGTTATGGAGGCAGAGAAGTCCTACAATTTATCTGTGAGCTGGAGAACCAGGAAAGCTGGTGGTGTAAGTCATTTTGAGTCCAAAGGCCTAAGAATACACACATACACTCACACACACACACACACACACACACACACACACACACATACCCCAAAGGCCAGAGGGTTGCTGATGTCTGAGAACAGGAGAAGATGGATGTCCCAGATCAAGCAATAGAGAAGATTTGCCCTTCCTCTGCCCATTTGCTCTGTTCAGGCACTGCTTGGCGAGAGCGAGCTTATTTATTGACTCAAATGCTGGTCTCACCCAGTTACTCCCTCATAGACACACCAAGAAAGAACATTTTCCCAGCTATTCAGACATCACTTACCCAATGAACTTGACACAGAAAATTAACCATCACACCCTCTAACTTTGAATATACTATAGATAGGAATATCCTATACCAGTGGTTGGCAAACTGCGGCTCATGAGCCACATGCGGCTCGCGAGCCGTGGTTTGCCGCTCTGTTGACTAATAAGTTTGCCGACCACTGTCCTATACCACAAAGCTTGAGTTTCTTTTTTCCCTTTATGAAAATAACTAGAGGCCTGGTGCATGAAATTCATGCATGGAGGGGGTGTCCCCTCAGCCCAGCCTGCACCCTCTCCAATCCAGGACCCTTAGGGGATATCCAACTGCCGGTTTAGGCTCAATCCCAGGGATTGAGCCTAAACCGGCAGTCGGACATCCCTCTCACAATCCTGGACTGCTGGCTCCTAATCGCTCACCTGCCTGCCTGCCTGGTCGCCCCTAACTGCCCCTCCTCCTGCCAGCCTGATCGCCCTTCACTGCCTCTGTGTGCCGGCCTGATTGCCCCAAACTGCCCCCCCCGCTGGCCTGGTTGCCCCTAACTCCCCCCCACTGCTAGCCAGATTGCCCCAACTGCCCCCTCCCTGCTGGCCTGGTTGCTCCTAACTGGCCCCCCCACTGGCCTGGTCACCCCTTACTGCCCCCCCTGCTGGCCTAGTCGCCCCCAGCTGCCCCTCTCCCCCCCCCCCCCCCCGCTGGCCTGGTTGCCCACACATCCTGCTGTTCAGTCGTTTGGTCGTCCCTCACTAACCCTTCTGCTGGCCTGGTGGTAGGCAGCCATCTTGTGAGGGCATGAGAGTCAATTTGCATATTACCTCTTTATTACATAGGATAACAAATAAGCAATTTGGACCAAATGCTTTCTCTTTTTTTTCTCCAAAACTTGTGATACTGGTATCTGGATATCCATAGTGAAATTCCCCTGGAAGTTATTTGACACAATGTGGTATCTACGGCATACAACATAAGTCCTCTTTCTCTGCCTTCTATGCTGCCTTGTATAGAAGAAAGCAGATAATTCTTGCATAAAATAAATCCGGGGCAGCCATGCAAAGCAGATTTCTTCATCTACAATTCTGACAGTTCATTTGCAAGTCAACAAATTGATTCTCCTCTGGTGACAGATAAAAGAACATGCTTTTCGTCTCCATTGCTTTCTTCCTCTCTAAATTTTTATATTTAATTATCCATTTATTGAGCCTTGTATTTTATTTGAAAGACTGTGGATAGATGCCATAAATCCTAACCAAATTAAAATAATGATACAATCTAATTAAAACAATTTGAAAATGGTAGCTTTTAGAAGACATTTTTGTGTATTGGGAGCAGTAATAAGTAGTCTGCCCTCTGAATATGAACACCCCAAATAGATGAATTACAAGTATTTTGACAAGGCATTCTTTTTTTAATAGGGTCCTTATTAGTCACCTAGCAAACAGTGTTGTTGATAATTTAATACAAATGCTTAACAGATACTTAGAAATCATTAAATCATTTGTATATTTCTGTGTGTATATGCTAATTTCACAATATAGCTGCATGTCTATGAAAAGAACATTTTTATAATTTGAAATTCTGGCAGTTACTTTTATGATGAGCCCTTCAATAGTGATCCATTTTTTGTGTACAGTGTCAGGCTACTGTGCTAATGTCTCTGTTAGCTAGTTTCAGGGCAAATGAGTGATCAAATTTCCTGTTCAGCCACATCTTCCCCAATGAAGGTTCATGTTCATTTCTATTCCTCCTGAAAATCCCGCTCTCTAACCTAGCACTCACAAGTTTATACAAGTGTATGTAAATTTTTCCTATAGCTTTTTTAAAAATTTAATTTTCTACCCTGAAATTATTTTTGGCGTTTCTATTCCCCACACCCCCACCCCACGCCCACAAATTTGAGCTCACTGAATATATTTGCCATTCCTTAATTATCATGTGGTTATCTGTATATGAACTGGTAGGTATTATGTATTATATACACAATAAATATATATTGAATGAATTATTCAGGGAGTATATGTAAAGGAACTGAATTATTTTATTTTAGAAAGTAATTTAAGAATTTCTTCCCCAAGTCAGCTGCAAAACAAAACAAAACAAAACAAAAAAACAAAAAAAACACACCCAAAACTAATAAGAGGTAAAGAAAGACAAATTTATCAACTCTGAATCAATATTTGTTGAACTATTTTTGACTTTAATCTTCAAGCATTAACCCAAATAATGTGTTCAAAGCTTACTTGAATAAAGCCTTCTCCCCTAATTTTGGTTAATTTTATTTATCCTATTTTTAAATATATGGATAATTCATATGGATTTGAAGGATAGAATTGTACCACAATGTGTACTCTGAGAAGTCACACCCCATCCCCCTATTTTTTCTGTTTGCTCCAATTCTTCACCCTTCTACCCAATTCCACCCACCCACCCCTGTAGGCAATCAGTCTCATTAATTTCTGGTTGATTTTCCTGTGTTTGTATGTATGTATGTATGTATGTATGTATGTATGTATTTATGCATGCATGCTTATTTTCTCTTATTGTTTATACAAAAAGAGCACAGATATCTTTTTCCACTTTATTTCATATAGCCTGGAAATCACTCCGTGCCAGCTCATAAATATATTCTTTCTTATTTTATAGCAGGACAGTACTTCATTATTGGATGTTCCAAATCCTTTTCAACCACTCTTCTACATTTATGCATTTAAATTGCTTACAACATGTAGCAATTATAAATTTTACTGCTGTGAAAACTTTCTGCAAATGTGTATTTTTATTATGAGAGATGTATCTTCATGGTAAATTTCTAGATGTAGGTCAGAAGCTAAGCCCATATGTATATTTATTAGATAATGCAAAGTACCCATTCATAAGCATTTTCTAATTTACATTACCACCAGACATGTAAGGTAGTGCTTTTGTCCCTCAGCTTCAACAGCAGTTTTTAATCTTTTTTTTTTTTTTCAGTTTTAGAGATGAGAAGCTATCTCTGTGTAATTAAAATTTGCATTTTTCTGCTGGTATGATTTAATGTCTTTTCATATGGTTAGGACCATATTTATATATTTTTAGTGAATTGTTTGTTAAAATTTCTAGCCTACTTTTCTAACTATTAGTTAAAAATTTAACATCTTTATTGAGATATAAATTGCATATCATACAAATCACCCATTTTAAGTGTACAAGTCAGTAGTTTTTAGTATATTCACAGGATCGTGTAAGCATTATCACAGTCAATTTCAGAACATTTTCATCCCCTCACAAAGAACTCCCAACAGTCATTCCCTAATTGTCCTCATGCTTCCATTTCCCATAAGCCCTAGATGTCCACTGATACATTTTATGTGTCCATGGATTTGCCTTTCCTAGATATTTCATATAATTGGAATCATGTAATGTGTCCTTTGTGACCCATATCTTCCACTTTGCATAATGTTTCAATCTTCTATGTTGTAGCAACAATCAACACTTATTTTTATTACCAATGATATTCCATTGTATGGATATAGTGCATTTTATTTATCCAATCATCAGTTGATAAATGCCTGTACTGTTTCCACTTTTTGGCCATTATGAAGAACACTACCATGAACATTCATGTACAGATTTTTGTGTGGCTGTATATTTATATTTTGGGGGGTATATACCTAGGAGTGGAATTGTTGGATCATATATAATTCTAACTTTTTGAGGAACTGCCAAACTGTTTTCCAAAGTGGCTGTACCATTTTACATTCCCACCAGCAGTGTATGAGGATTTCAATTTCTCCACATTCTTGCCACTTATATATTTTTACTAGAGGCCCAATGCATGAAGATTTGCGCAAGAATGGGCCTTCCTTCGCCTGGCTGCTGGCACCGCCTTGGCTCTGGATGGAGCCTTCTTTTCGCTCAGGCCCGGAGCCCCTTTTCCGCCTTCCCACGCTGCCCAGAGGCCCGGAGCAGGTGGGGTGGTGTGGAACACCTGTGTCATCGCCATGGTGATGATGCAAGCATCCTGCCCTGCCCCCGCCGCTCGGTGCCCACATATGCAAATTAACCCGCCATCTTTGTTGGGTTAACTTGCATACTCACTCCTGATTGGCTGGTGGGCATCGCAAAGGTACGGTCAATTAGCATGTTACTCTTTTATTAGGTAGATGGTATCCTAGTCAGTATAGAATGGTATCTCAGTATGGATTGTATTTTCATTTCTCTGATGGCCAATGATGTGGAACATCTTTTCATGTGTCATTTGTATATATTCTTTAGAGAAATGTCTTTACAGATAATTTTCCCATTAAGTATTAATAGACTTTACTTTTTAAAGCAGTTAGGTTCACACCAAAATTGAGAGGAAGGTAGATATTCCATCTATTCCTGGTTCCCACACATGTATAGTCTTTCCTATAATCAAATCCCCTTACATAGTAGTGCATCTGTTATAATCAATGAACCTATATTGACACATTATAATCATGCAAAGTCCATAGTTTACATTATGGTTCACTGTTGGTGTTATACAGTCTATGGGTTTGGACAAACATATAATGGCATGTACCCACAATTATAGAATATACAGAGTTGTTTCACTGCCCTAGATATTCTCTGGCCTTCTTACTGTCTCCATAGTTTTGCCTTTTCCAGAATGTCATATAGTTGGTATTATACAGTATGTAACCTTTTTGTATTAGCTGCTTTCACTTAGTAATATTCATTTAAATTTTCTCCATTTCTTTTTAAAAAACTATCTTTATTGTTGAAAGTATTACTTATGTCTCCTTTATTTCCCCATTGCCATGCCTTTTTAAAAATTGAATTTATTTGGGTAACAATGGTTAATGCAATTATATAGGTTTTGGGTGGACAATCCTAGAATACATCATCTGTATATTATATTTTGTGTTCACCACGCCATGGCTTGATAGCTTATGTCTTTTTAAGGCTGAATAATATCCCATTGTTTGGATGCCATAGCTTATTCGTTCAACCACCAAAGGATATTCTGTGTACTTCCAAGTTTTGGCAATTATGAATAAAGCTGTTATAAACATTCATATGCAGGTTTTTATGTGAACATAAATTTTCAACTTCTTTGGTTAAATACCAAGGAGTGAAATTGCTGCATAGTACAGTAAGAGTGTGTCTAATTTTGTAAGAAACTTTCAAACTGTCTTCCAAAGTGGCTCTACTGTTTTGCATTTCCTATAGCAATGAAAGAGTTCCTATTGCTCCACATCCTTTCCAGCATCCACTCATTTTTTAAAAATAAAATATTTAATTATCCAAATGGCTCCCTGTGGATATATATTTTCTAAAACTCATTGTCACTTATAGTTAATTTGAAAAAGTATCTAATATGGTAGTCTGACTAAGGTCAGGTCTGTAGAGTCTTTCAGAAGCTGGGTGAATTACCCATGTCATTTGCACTACTGAGTAGAGCTAAAGAGCACATTATAAATCAATCTATATTCAAATTCTTAGAGATTTCCCAAATATGAAATATTCATGTTGTAAACAAATATTCTTTGGGGAGACTAAGCTATTAATGCATTATCTCTTTTAGATGGGCAATGACATCATGTTCTAGTAACTGCAAATGAATTAATAAGTATAAATATATGAATGTGAGTAACTGTGCATGTGAGAGAGTTTCAGCTACATTATATAAATGAAATTCAGTATGTAATTAGAAAGTCCAATTGATCTTTTGAACATGCTGCTTATACTATGATTCACAACTTAATATTTTTATTAGTATCATAGTCTCTAATTGTTTATTTTTCCATGTCTGTTTACATATTAGTAAAATGGATTTATTCTATTAATCTAAGAAAATATTATGGCTTCCCATGTGACATCCTCAACTGATTTTTTATTTATTTACTACCTTGGAAAGACAAAATTGAAAAATGTATGACTTATGTCTGAAAACTTATGATCTTTCCAACATTAATAAAGTTATATAAATAGATTTCCCTAAAATTGAAGTATTTGAAATACGAGACCTATTTGCAAAGACATATGTGAGAGTTGCCTCAAGACTCGAGGAAATAATATTTCCAGAAGATAAACATAATGTGAGTTCTTCATAATTAGGGAGTAATTAAGCTTGTTTCTTCCATAGCTATTGAATAGAAAGTTTTACTTTTGGAAAGGAGGCGGTTTTGCTTTCTGACCATTGCCTTTTATTGATAGTTGAGCTTTAAGGAAAGATCGCTGGGTTTAAAATGGTTAGATCTGAGCGACTGGTGCACCTGCTTCTCAGGAACTCTTGCTCAGCAGCACCTGGACAGAGTCCTTAAGTTAGACTCTCTTTAGGTATTTGAATATGGTTATGTGAGCATTAACTTCGATTAATTCATTCCATTATTTACCCCCAGTTATAGTTTCCAGAGAGTGGGATTTAAGATATAAGATTGTGTAGGGAATCCAGGCTTACTTGATTTTCTTTATTCATTAGCTAGAAATATTATCACATATGTCATTGAGTATTTGGAAGCATTAATTTAGATAATGTTTTTAATATGTTGGGCACATAGGAAATAAATGGATGTGACTATTATTGTCATTCTAACATCAAGATCATCATTGTAATTATATGTTTTAGGCCCTGCTCTATAAAGAATTTGATCTTTATGAAAAAGCATGCCAATTTTGAAATCAATAAATGTTTATCCTTAATAGCATATGTGTAATATATTAATATATTTGTAATATATACTCTTTGTATATATAGAGATATATAAAACCATGCCTTTTTACTCTGTAATAAGTAATTTAAGGACATCTGTTTTGGTGGAATAGAAGCATAGCTATAAATAATGGCTATAAATAGAAGTATAGCTATAAATAAATATTCAAGTAGTCTTATTTATAGCTCACAGGCAGCTTTTGAGTACCCCCCCGCCCACCACCCCCCAAAAAAAGCCATCACTTTTGTTTTTCAAATTTTATTGATTCCCCTGTAGAGTTTAGCTCATAAAGGAACAGAGTTCTTCCTGTGTTCCTGTGTTGTGCTCAGAGCAGCGAGGTATGTTTAAACTTCTCTTAGTGAGTTTAATTAAAACATCTGCTAGCTGCTAAGAAGCCTGGGCTTTAATATGTGAGGCGGGCAGCTTTCTCCATGAGCAGTCCTCTGGGCAAGGTGGCCTGAGAGGTCTATTAGGTCTGCTAAGTGAGTCTCCCTGACCCTCTTCAACCCCTTTAAAGAGTCCACTTCCTCCTGTGCTAAGTGAGGTAGCCTCTATATAAAAGAAACATCTTGGGGGATATTCAGTATTGATTGAACTGTCCTCAGGACTGCTTTCATTTCTTTACTTTTCACCTTCCTGTGTCTTTTGTAAGACTTTCCTATTTTCCACCCCATCTCCTTCAACCCCCTTTCATTCTTCAGCCCTGTTTCAGTTCAGCATCTTAACTTGATATATAAATTGTTGATATTTCTGATTCAGATATTGTCTTTCCTCTATGGTGTGGCATCATGAAGGACTAATCAGTCAAAAGCAACTCTTGCATTAAGCAGATGTTCAGGGCAGTTAAGGCAGCAGGTGCAGGCACTCACAAACAAGGATGCTTAAGCCCAGTGCTGGGCTCTGGACCCAGAAGGTGGGGAGGACATAAGTTCCCCTGTCCCCATTTGTAATATACCATCCACCAAGTCACCCCTTACTCCTCTTCCATCACACACAAACACTGTAAAAGGCAAATGGGTAAGTTTGTATATAAAAATAAAATATGTTAAACATTTCATTAAATATAAAATGAAACATATTTATTAAGATCCATGAAAAAAAATTGACATCTATTGTTCACAGATTTTATTAGCTCAGATTTAGGGGAAAATTTTTACTATCACAATAGCAGTAAGAACATATGTAGAAAAAAATTATACATTTGAAAGCTGCTCTCTTACAGACAAAGTATTTTCACACACTTTTCTTATTGACCCTATATGTTATCTTATGAGTTACATAATTGTGTTCTCATTTTAGATTACCTAGGAGGGAATTCAGGCTCATAAAAGTTCACAAAAAATACCTGTCAATGACAGCAAAGAAGTAACTGGATTAAGAGTCCAGTCGAAGTTTTCTCAATTCCCAACCTTGTGAACTTTTATCTCTATCAAGTTATTCCTCTAAAAATGAAGATGGAAGGCTGCTTCCTGGGACTTGATAAAAGCCCGTGGCTATCAAATGAGGCTGAACACCCATTTATGTAAATTTCGTTGCGATGACCTAAGGTTTTTAGTCTTATCTCTCAAGAACAAATATAGTCAAGAGCACGGAATAAATCATGGCAAGAGGTTGGATAAAATAATAATACCCAGGATTACACAGAACAGAGGTGGATCCTGCTACTGTTGATGTTACTTGTTTCAAACTGGAGTTCAGTTCCCAGGCACCAGGACTGGGCTGTCTCCCTGATCACACATATGAACTGTGAGTGGCACACCTATCTATCAGATCTGATTCTTTATATAATGGTGTCAGCCTAGATTGCACGAAACATGCTCTATGGCCCTATTGCTTTGAACACAAATCACTTTCCTTGGGGTCAGCACCATTATTCAATCACATTCTTTTGTTAAATATATTTTATTGATGTTTTACAGAGAGGAAGGGGGAGGGATAGAGAGTTAGAAACATCGATGAGAGAGAAACATCGATCAGCTGCCTCCTGCACACCCCCTACTGGGATGTGCCCGCAACCAAGGTACATGCCCTTGACCGGAATCTAACCTGGGACCCTTCAGTCCGCAGGCCAGCGCTCTATCCACGGAGCCAAACCAGTCAGGGCTCAATCACATTCTTTAGTCCTGATTCTAGCCTTGACCTATTCCACTAATACTTTGGCCCAAAAACTCTTATAGTAGAGCTCAATGCATTATATCAATATTCATTTTAAATATTTAATTACATGTCATTTCTCTGTATGATGCATTTTAGTGAGATAGAGGAAGTATTGTGTCCCTGAAAAAAAAAGTATATATAATTATATTTTAAATGCATTTGAGAAATCTGTGAAGGCCATTTGTTATTCTCATGATACTTTTTTTATAAAGCAAATCACCATATACCAAAATTATATTTAACAAGAAAAAATTGGGTTTTCAGGATAATTTTTATGCTATGATCCATGTGTTAGCCCAATGGCTGTGTTCTCCTAATAGGGCTTCATGTTTAAAAGACACTCAGGCCCTAACCGGTTTGGCTCAGTGGATAGAGCGTCGGCCTGTGGACTGAAGGGTCCCGGGTTCGATTCCGGTCAAGGGCATGTACCTGGGTTGCAGGCACATCCCCAGTAGGGGGCGTGCAGGAGGCAGCTGATCGATGTCTCTCTCTCATCGATGTTTCTGACTCTCTATCCCTCTCTCTTCCTCTCTGTAAAAAATCAATAAAATATAAAAAAATAAAAATAAAAATAAAAGACACTCAGGCTTCATAGAGGGGATAAATGGTGATGGGAAAAGTAAAAGGAAGATACTCAGGCTTTGAGATTTTTAAAGAAGGGCCACTATTTAAGACCAGAGGTCATTAAACTATATCTGTAAAGGGCCAGATAGCAAATATTGTAGGCTTTGCAGGCCTTAGGTCTGTCACAACTGGTTGAAGACCTCACTCTACCATTGTTGCTGGGAGGCAGCCAGCAAGTTGGCTGCGGTCCAGTAAAATGTGATTTACAAACACAGGTGATGGCCAGGTTTAGCAGGGTCATATTTGCCTACCCCTGATTTAAACAGTTCTGCACTTCATGGGAAGGTGATTTCACCAAGAATTAGGCAGAGTGAAAACTGAGATGACATACCTCAGAAACTAACTTGTAAAAATATTTTAGCAAACAAATCCACCCATTCCTGGTAGAAATCATTATTTTCATTTTTCCTACTTGAAAGTATAAAAAACACAGATCATATACTTTATTTAGAAATTTAGCCATCACTATGAAATAATATAATTTCTTCATTCACAGTGCTCAGGATTTGAGTCAGAAGATATTGTTCTCACACTTTCTGCTCAAAGGTGAGGATACAGAATAGCACTTATTCCTCTCGCCTGTTCCAAGGTATAGCACAGACTGAAATCTGCCTCTCAAATTTAGTTAGGGACAGGGAAACCCTGAGAAAAATTGTGAAGTAATTGATTCAATTCTGTCCACCTTAGTTCTTTATCCTCACCTTTCTGATTTTGGTGTGTCAGACATGTTCCCTGCCAATGCCTGGGAAGCACCCCTTCCTATATTCCCCTTCTGTGTTGTAAAACTTTAATCTGCAACATCAATTTGTTGAAGTGAATTTTCCAACAAGGAAGTTTGTTGTAATTATATAACTTATTTGCATTTTAATAAGGAATTCCTTACATTTCAGTGCTTGATTGAAGAAATTAGTCTCTGTTCATTGGCTTTTATAGTAGCAGGAAAAGAAGGATCGGAAGGTGATTCTTTACAAACCACTTAATATTGCTAGTATCCTATTTTATTTACATTTTATGACAGTCTTATTAAAGTGGCTGTTTGAAATCAAACCAATTCTTACGATTCCACACTGCTATTCACAGGAAGAAAAGGATTAGGATACAGTCAGTCTAAAAGCTTGTTTATTAATTAGTTCATATTGTATTTTATGGCCATTTCATAAATGTAATAAGCTGTTGGTCAATTGCATGGCCTCTGTCAGCATTCCAGTTTGGTATACTTTAATTCCCAGAGAGGACTTTCTTTTTTCATCGAGTTATTGCTAGAAGAACATTTGAATGATGGGACAAGAGAAGAGGCAAAGGATAAATGCCTTCCTCAGGCCCTGCATGGAGACAGGCAGGAGAGGGCGCTGTCATCAGTTCCCGTGGCATTTAGACTTGTGTAAGTTAAATGCAGAACAGTAAACAGAAATCTGAGCAATTTCCAGTGGAGAGAATGAGATTTCAGCATTTTATGCGACTACCTACATTTATATCAGAAAAACTGACCCAATAGAAGACTCAGAATGAGTGTATGGCCCGAGACTCAGCACAGTGATAAGGATAAGTGCATATGGACTGGTCTTAAGCAGAAGTCACCACTCTAGTTACGTCTAGTGAAGGGCTGAACAGCACCCTAGTGAGGGGGGATCTGTAGATAACACCAGTATCTCACTCTTGTTCTAACTCCATGTTATCTAATTCCTAGAACCAGCAAAATCCTTAACCTATGTATAATATTGTGAGCCGTGCTCAGCACGGCTGGGGGTGAACCTGAGGGGGGTGGGGGTGGTGAAGGATTAAATAAGACAGACAAGAGAATAAAGCTGGGGCTAGGTGGGACACTGCTCTTGGATGGAGAGACAGTGCCACAGCCTGCAAGCTGAGTTTTTATTTTATAGCCAGATTCCATGAGGAAAAGTAAGGGTGTGGTCAAGATGTTTACAATGTTCTCACGGGTTTCGAATCTACTCAATTACATGCACCTGAGAACTCTATCAAGCTTTGTTTTGGCAGCACTTGCTGCACCTGCTGCAGCCTACCTCACTTAGCCACCTGGGACCACAGGTTCAGACCATAAGGTCAAGCTTACAACTATAGCCTTTGGCTATAATTGTGCTGGAAGGGCTTTGCCCTCCAAGCTGGGACTTGCACGTGGCTTTGCCATGAGAGGACCATGCCCTCTCATTAGTCTGAGGCTTGAACCTGTCCAAACGCTGTAGCCACTCTCCACAACATTGTACTACTAAATTTACATATATTGATGATTCTTTAGTAGCCACTGACCACTTAAATCAAAATCACTGTGGTTCATGTTTAAAATACATATTCTTGTGCACATCAAGACATTCTGAATTAGTCTATTGAGCTGTAGTCTGTATAAGCTGCACTTAAACACATATGCTGGGTGATTCATCTGCAAACTAAGGTAGGCAAATCACTAGCATCTCATTTCATCAAATCCTTAGAATAACTATATGATGTAAGCTATTATCCCCATTTTATAGATGAATATATAAGGTTGAGAAAGAGAATATAATTACTATCATTCCATTAGTGAGAACCCATGTCAGGATTTGAATGCAGGACTGCCTACAAAAACAACGAAAAGCACTGTGACGTAAAGGATGCTATGCAAATGGAATGCTACTTAGATGGTAAATTACAGAAACACACACTTATTTGATTGTAAAAATAAAGATCGTGAACTTTAAAATCTAATTTTAACATAATTGTTTTCATGTTTTCCATTTCTGTTTCATGTCTGTATGCTTGCCTTCTAATCCTTTTGTTGACCTAACAAGGTTCAAGTTAGATCTCTCCAATGAGGTATAATTAATAAAGATTTTTAAAGAGGTCCATTTGATAAAGCACTCCTGACCCACTAAGACACATACTTCTTATAAAAGCAGGTCAGAAGTTGATCCTTTGATGTATATAAGTCCACAGAGAGCAAAGATTTCCATCCTCTTCTACCTTTCTTAAAATTTGTCAGGTAGAGAGGAAGAATAATAATGCTTTGGAAAGACATGAGTTAGTCTTGGAGTTAGCTGCTTGATGCAGCTGCCAGAATGCAACCACAGTGATTTTGTATCTGTGTTGAGCGTCTGCTCCCTGACAAAATAATGTTGGTGGCAACAGGTACTTCCTTGCCATGCTTGGATAGAATGCCAAGTGGCAATTGCAGTTTGGGGCTGGAAAATGAATAGGCTCTACCATTTCCAATCTGTTTATCTTGATACAGGGCAAGTTACACTGGGCACGAATTTCAGCATTCCTGGCAGTGGACATGATATCAAACAGCTGCTATTTCTATACCTGGGTTTAGGCTCCAAAAATATAGTATTGAAGGCACCGAATTGACACATCATTGGAAGCTGTGGAACAGAGGAAATATGTTTATACCCTAAATCTCTACCTCCCACGTTGCAGAAGGCAGGAATAATTTCCTTTGTTTCAGCTCTGTGACTGGTTCACAGATAAATCATGATTATAGAAGACTACAGTTTTCAGAATATGCTGGGTGTTTCTTTAAATTTCCATAGATGAAATGGAATAGTAATAATGCCTTTGCATGCGATAAGTAACATGATCTTTGATGGAGTCTCTTAGATGGCTTGTACCCATTTTGCTTGCTTTGTTTCCAGTTTGAGTGACTGCCAAGTAAATGCCCTATTTGCAGCATCACCTTCTGACAGACATGAGACAGAATTAAATAAGTAAGAAGAGTTTTTTTGTTAAACCTAATAATCATCGATGGCAACATAAATGCAAATTAAAAAGATCTAGCAAAGAAGAGAAACATCCCTTCAACATTAGTAACTGTCAGACATGTAGCGCTATGCTCATGTGAATGCTTATTATAGAAAGTGAGCTTTTCTATCATCACTTAAAGGGGAGGTATTTGGGATGAATTATTTTGATACAATAGATATTTGGAAATGAAATCATTTATTTTCCCCTTCTTAATACATAATTGCATATTTTAAAAATAGTAGCTACAACATCTAATGTATAATCTATATTTCTTTACATCTGTATCTAAAACAGTGAGTGCTTTTGTTGACACATCTGCCCACAACTCTGATCCAAATACAGAGCACTGACAGACAAGATATGAATATGTAACATTTTAAAGGGAGATATAAACAAAACAAGGTAAGAATCTCCATGGACCAGAAACTTATGCTAAGTGAAATACTCCAGACAGAGGAAGACAAATATCATAGGATCTCACTTATATGTGAAATCTAATGAACAAAATAGAAACAGAGGCATGGATACATGGAGCAGACTGACAGCTGTCAGACAGGAGAGGATGGGCTGGATGGAAGAAGGTGAAGGGATTCACCAAAGAACATCTATGCATATCCCATAGACACAGACAGCAGTGTGGTGATGGCCAGAGGAAAGGGGGGCGGGGGCTGGATGGAGGTGGGGAAAATGGAGGGAAATGGGGACATATGTAAAAGTGTCAACAATAAAAGTTTTAAAAAGATATAAAATGCTAAATCCACAGTCATTTCTTTATTTTTTATTATTTTTTTAAAATATATTTTATTGATTTTTTACAGAGAGGAAGGGAGAGGGATAGAGAGTCAGAAACATCGATGAGAGAGAAACATCGATCAGCTGCCTCTTGCACACCCCCCACTGGGGATGTGCCCGCAACCAAGGTACATGCCCTTGACCGGAATCGAACCCGGGACCATTCAGTCCGCAGGCCGACGCTCTATCCACTGAGCCAAACCAGTCAGGGCCACAGTCATTTCTTTAATCTGTAATATGGAGAAGCTACCTTCTCAAGTATGGAACATTATATCAATACTAGATGCCTGGTGCATGAAATTCATGCACTTGTGTGGGGGGGTTCCCTCAGCCCAGCCTGTGCCCTATCACGTCTGGGAGCCCTCGGGGACAGGGAGCAGGCCTAAGCCGTCAGTTGGACTCTGTTAATGATGCCATGGAGGCGGGAGAGGCTCCCGCCACCCCTGCTGCACTTGCCAGCAGTGAGCCCTGCTCAGGGCTTCTGGCTGAGTGGTGCTCCTCCTGCATTGAGTGTCTGCCCCCTGGTGGTCAGTGCATTCATAGCGACCGGTCATTCCACAGTTCGGTTGATTTGCATGTTAACCTTTTATTATATAGGACAAGCACTAATCTCTGATTTTTAAGATTTCTATTCACAAGTAAGAGCAAGTCCTGTAAGCTGCTATAAAGTAGAAGTGCCTCATTGTACACGGCAGACATACTTTGGCTCACTTCCTGAAATGGAATTCAGGCTCACAGCTTGAAGCTGCAGCCAGGATAGCTTCCAAACAATAGTGTGGGCTAAAGTGCCCATTTGCTCAAATATTGGCTTTTTTCTTAACCCTGTATCCAGGGCTGACTATGTAATTTGCGCGGCTGAGAGTAAAATGAGAATCTGAGCCCCTAGTTCAAAGCATAAGGAAAACGTGTTCTTAAATGTATTAAAATATAAATATTTTCCTTTCATCTATGGTCTGTCTCTCAACTTATTTTTTATAAGGTATTTTTATTGATTTCAGAGAGGAAGAGAGAGGGAGAGAGAGATGGAAACATCAATGATGAGAGAAAATTATTGATTGGCTGCCTCCTGCATGCCTTACACGGGGGATCGAGCCTGCAACCACGGCATGTGCCCTGACTGGGAATCGAACCATGACCTCCTGGTTCATAGGTTGATGCTCAACCACTGAACCACATTGGTGGGCTCAACTTATTTTTAATTTAATATATTGATTAAAGAAAAACTAAAAATCTAAATCTTGGGAATACATTTTTATATTCGTGTTTATACAGTGCAATGATGGTTTAAATGGAAATATAAAAGCATTTGCAAAAATTACCCAATTCATATTAAATATGTCCATGCATTTTATATTTATTACCAACAGAGAAATGCTGCACAAAACTAATTCAGTGATTATATTTAGCCTACCAGTGTGCATGCATTTTGCCAGTACTCTCTCTATCTTCACTAACTAATAGGCAAGGAAGGACTAAAGGAAAAAGGAACTAAAAGTGGTCCTATCTTTCTTTTCCTTCTGTCTTCATTTTCAGCTAATTGGCTAATACAGACAAGTAACATCTGATTAAGAAAGGATATGATGGGTTCCTTGGTTCACATTTCTTAGATAAAATTATTAAAAACTTTAAGACGGGGAGAGTAGAGCATTAAGCCAAGGGAGGGGCCCTTTTGAGTGAGTGGCCCTGTCTGACTTAAGTTGTTTGCCCAAGAAGCCTGCCCGGCCACTATTGCATTGGGATAGGCTTCCGGAGCCCTCAGTGTGAGACCAGCAGGTAGAGGAAGCTGCACAACTACCAATAGAAGGGGAAGGCTGAGTGAGCCTCAAGACCAAGGTGGAGCCTGGGAACCAACAATTCCAAATACAGGAGAAACAAAGGAACTTATACAATAACATTCTGGAAAATAATTTACTCTGGAAGATGAAAATAATAGTAAAAATTTTAAAATATGTTTGAAATAATTGTTTAAAAGCTCTAAAAATAAGAGAAATAATTCTGTTGATAAGCAGGAATAAGAATTTCAAAATGAAAAACAAAGCAGCAAAACAAGAATTGATGGATACGAAAAACAAGCAATTGGAAACCATAAAAATGCAAAATAAAATCATTTTGAAAAATGTAGCTGTGACATGAAATAACACTAGAGCAGGAATAATTTAAGCATAAATTCGTGCTTAGGATTCTAATACTTAGAAAAAGTAAACTGAAGTATTATATATACGCACGCATAAGTACATGTATTTCAAATATATATATATATATATATAAAATCTCCAAAATATTAACAGAATTTAGTTGTTTCAGACTGATTTAGACTGCTGTTTTTCATGAGATAGTGTATAAATATGCTGTTTCCAGTTAAACCTTTGACAGTTTCAATTGACAATGACACTGAGTCCAAGTCTTTGTGTAAAGAAAGAAATTGCCTAGCAAAATTATTAAGAAATAATTTCATTAAAAACACATAGTGTAATTTTTTAAGGTGTAATTTATTATGAATAAAGGAAAAAATACTTGGAATATCAAGTACTTATTTTAGATTCAATTTGTTACACGAGAGTAGATTTACTTAATAATCTCCATTCATAATCCACCTTAATTATGTGGTTCTCAAAAGGAAATCCCATTGTGAGAAATGTATCTCCATATATTTAATTCTCAGGAGGAAGTAAAACATTTCCTCTCATTAACTGCTTTCACTACCAAAATAATTCCCATAGTGATGCACAACTAGCAAATCTCTTCATCTTGTTTAGAGTGGGATGCCTTTTGTCTGGATGAATAAACCAGTAATGAGGATGTACATTGTCCTGTAGGTTTACAGGACATCTGTATGTTTTATAGGGCCATTTTTTCCTCTCCATTATCTTACCATCTGGAAGCTAAATAAATGTAGCCCTGTGGGGGGCCACATCGAGTTCCAAATTTTTAAAATAATATCCAACATTTTAGAAAACAACCAAACAGGTCACAAGATGATAGATCACCTATTATTTGTAAAACTCGCTGAACACTCTTTCTAGTTGTTGCCCATGAGATTCCACAACCTATAGCCAGAGGCTGTGGTCCACAGAAGGCAGCATCATGCAAAACTGGAATGTGATTTTTTGGATGATAACATGGAATATGGCTTTTAACCTGATGATATGTTGGTCATATCATAAATTCGTGTTGCTACCTCAGTTCAAAAGACAATCTGTCCATCTCATTGTCTCCATAGAATTACTGCTTTGAGAGCCCAGCATAACAATGCAGAAACTCCATTTTGGGTTACATATTTATTTTTAATTTATTTTTCACATATTGGGCCAGAGACTCTGGCTTTACATGAACTTGTGTCTATTAGCACTTATGATCTATAAATTCTAATTTTTATGTGTATGCTATCACATTATTTCACTTTGTCAACATTTGAAAATGTTTATTTTCAGAACATCTGATGGCACCCATTTCTTGCTTCAAACTAAAATAGAAGAAAAATATAATGAATACTCATGTACTTACCATCCAGATTAAGAATAAAATAAATCAAATATGCTTGAAGTCTTCTATGTACTTCACTGATATAAATGGCAGGTTTTGCATTTTTTTTCTGCTTTGACATTTGTAGAAATGGATTGTTCCTGTACTGTTAGCATAGCTTACCATGCTGGTCTTAAGATGATTTCTCGGTTCCCAGCATCACATAGAGGCCAAAACCAGGAAAGGGAATTTTCTCCTCTCAGGTCTTTCTACAAATGAAGGAATTTCCTAGAGTATCTCTTTCTCATATATATTTCTCACGCTGTCTCTTTAGCCAGAGCCCATTCACAAAGTAATCACTATCAGGAAAGGTTGCATATATGGGAAAAGAGTCCGACTTTGTTTTGCCTTCCCAGCTTGTATTATAAGGCCTACATTGTTTGTTTTTTTAATTACTTGATTGGATAAGGAAAGCACAAATACTAGTATAATCTAAGCTGTCCCTGAGAGGCAGATTTCACACAAGCTCTACACCAGCAGGGTTTTTTAAGTAGCTTATAAGCCAATGTCCTTATATACTTATTTTTTATATTTTAGGTGGAACTTCTAACAGAGCTCTAATTTCAAACTTCATTTCATGCTTTTCTATTGCTTTCCTAATGCTTACATCAGGAACTACTGCTCTGTGCATATGTGAATGTTAGGGAACACAGGCCAGATGCTGAGCATTATTTGAAAGTGTTCTCTTGTGTGAGAACACACAGATATTAGGGATGAGATAGAGGCAGAGATGCTACTCAATGAAGAGGAATCATTTTTACATGAATAAAATCAATGAGTTATTAAAATCTGTGTCACCAAAATAATCAAATTCAATGGAATTGCTAAATGTTAAAAGAATACATTTGTGCTCAGACCATAGCATCAAAGACAAAATAAAATATTACTCTGAAAATCTAAGATTGTAGTAAAATAAATGCACTTTTCAACTGAATGGATAAAAAAATAACTCATTATTATTGTTCTTGATTAATTATCTTGCTTAAAATTTCATCATGTTAAGAATATGAAGCATATTTTATGGAGCATGTCATAATTTATATAATCATTTGATTTTCTATTCAGTTTAATATTAATATGTTAGTTGAATACTGGTAGCATTGTACCTGTTGTGGTAGATATGTATTTTGCTCTATTTGTGTAGATGTACATTTGCCAAAAACTTTTATAGGTGTAGACATCTAGCAGGTATCCTTGATATTTCTTTTTCCTTTACCTCCTGGCATCTCATTAATCCCAAATCTGATAGTGATAGTTCTGCCTCATTAATATTCCTCAAGTTCACTTATTTATTTTCATTTCCATTTATAATACCCTTTTATAATCCACAATTATTTGTCATCAGAACTACTGGAAGTCTGCAAACTGATTGCTAATGTTGTAAAAAATGACCCAGCCAGCAGATGGGCTCTGATGGGGGAACTTAGAATTGAATATAAATCACAAATTATAAAACACTAGAGGCCCGGTGCACGAATTCGTGCATGGGTGGGGTCCCTCAGCCTGGCTGGCAATTGGGACCAATTGTGGCCGTCTCACCCAGTCCCAATCGGGGCCAGTCGGGGACATTAGGGCCAGCTGGTGGGAGGGGAGGGACTGTGGGAGGTTGGCCAGTCATTCAGTCGTTCGATTGGTTAGGCTTTTATATATATACTAGAGGTCTGGTGCATGAAAATTGTGCACTGGGGGGGGGGAGGTCCCTCAGCCTGGACTGCACCCTCTCTCAGTCTGGGACCCCTTGGGGATCGGGCCTAAGCCAGCAGGGAGACATCCCTCTTGCAGTATGGGGCTCTCTCAGTCTGGGACCCCTCGCTCCTTACTGACCACCTGCAGTGGAGATAGAAGAGGCTCCCGCCACTGCCACTGTGCTCGCCAGCCCTGAGCCTGACTTCTGGCTGGATGGTGCTCCCCCTGTAGGAGCGCACTGACCTCCAAGAGACAGCTCCTGCATTGAGTGTCTGCCCCCTAGTGGTCAGTGTGCGCGATAGCGACCGGTCGTTCCACGGTTCAGTCGATTTGCATATTATGTTTTATTATATAGGATACATTACTGAGTCACACAGTAGATCAACTGTACCAAACCAGGACATGCAAGACACATCAAGTACAAACCTGTTTTTAATTCGTATGTTTACGGATAAGACCTCAGCCAAAACAACCTCACAGTAATTTAGCGTGAGATCTTGTTCTTAAGTGAAGTTTACTTTCTTAACTCTCCTCTTTAGAGAAGCTTATGGTTCTGCTATGCTTCTTTCTATCTTGCTGAAAAAAAAAAAAAAGCTAATTAAACTACCTTGCTTCCAATGTGTCCTTGGTGGTCTTCAGTGGGTTTGAACAAGTAGAGATACAACAAAATTTGGCAAGATGCTCTGTGGACCAGAAACCTTGACTTGGTAATAATTTACACACCTGAAAGTAATTGAGTTTTTATTCCTTGAGGCCATTGTGATTGTGACTACAAGGAGTGACTATGATGGACTGAACTATAAATATGAATTAAGGTAATAAAAACAATGGCTAAAAATTACTGAACATTTGACCGATGCCAAAGTCTCACCTAGGGACTGTATATGTATGATATCATTTATCTCTAGCAATGACATTAAGGGCAGATACTACAACTAACCCTTATTAACAGAAAAAGGAAACTGAGGCATAGAAAATTAAGTGACTTGCTCAAGATAAAAAATTATCCTGTCTTTTATTCTCCAGGGAAACAACTATTCATAACACTATGAGTGTGGTATTTACAGCCTACAGATCCGGAACTACATCATGCTTCAGCTCTTGGCACAATAACTGTTATTGATCAGAGTATCCTGTACATGGAAGAGAAACAGCAACTAAAATCAGCTTATAGCTCTTACTATGAAAAACAAACAAAATAATCATCTTTCTACTCTGGAAACATTCTGAGACAATGGAAGTTTGAAGAGTAACAGATGGTCAGACACACAGACACATAGGTGGATGGATTAATAATTGAAAGTCACTTTTTTTTTTCTTTTGGTCTCTGTATAATACATCTAAGTGCCTAAGCAAGTATTTTAATGAATCCTTATTGGGAGGCACCAAGTACTTGGAAATCCTATATAATAAAAGGCTAATATGCAAATCGGCTGAACGGTGGAATGACCCGTCGCTATGATGTGCACTGACCAGGGGGCAGACACTCAGCACAGGAACTTCCCCCTGGTGGCCAGTGCGCTCCCACAGGGGGAGCGCCACTCAGCCAGAAACCAGGCTCGCCAGTGGGCCTATGGCTAGTGAGCACAGCAGTGGTGGCAGGAGCCTCTCCTGCCTCTGCAGCAGCACTAAGGACCCCTCGGGGGATGTCCGCCTGCCAGGTTAGGCCTGCTCCCTGAGAGAGGGCACAGGCTGGCTGAGGGACCCATCCCCCCCCTCAGTGCATGAATGTCGTGCACCAGGCCTCTAGGGGTAAATAATCACTAACCTCTAATCTCAACCAGTGAAGATTCACATGGAGATTCTTTACCTTGAAAGTAAGGTACAAAGTCTAATTTGATTTCTTATTTCCTGTGTTCCCTCTCTTTTTCTTTCTCTCCAATTACCTTTAAAATAAAACTTCCATTTTTTTCTCATGTGCACCTTTCCATCAATTGCTGCTATATTTTACATTTTTACCAAAGAGTAGCATGGAAAATTGAATTTCATTATTCCTAAGCAGTTATGTTAGATTTCATTTGTGTATCTTGAAATATTTTCAGTGAATATTATTGAATTTAGATATATAACATATTATATCCTTAGTCAAAATCAATGTGAAAATAGAGCAGTGGAATGTTAATAATTAGCTTATCCTCTGCAGAACATGTCTGTGCCTATGCAGTAAGCACGGAAATCCAGATGCACATTTTCCTTTATTTGATCTTAATAAAAATTGTCAATAGATTGAGGAGTATGAAATTAACAAATGAGTACGAACTGAACTCAGACTGGAAAAATATATAAAGAGAATATGACCGCTTCTCCTGGTTTCAGGCTCTAAATCCTTTATAGATTCAAGGCTATTGCTTGGGGACTATGTCTGCCCATTGCAGAGAGCTAATTTATTTCCCCACCCCCAAATGGCTTTCATTTTCCTTTGTGCATCATCAGCACATTTTTAAAGTTCTGGTGGTAAATTTTATAGTGGCAATGTGCAGAATTTAATTTAATTTTGAGTTCCCAGGCTGACTAGCAATGCTAGTGGGGGTTTTATTATTATTTTAGCTTCAAAAATGCATTACTATTTGAAAATAGAAAATATCCAAAACATCAACTTATTTTAGGGGAATAGAGTTGGAGAAAGAGTAGAAAAGAAAGTAGAAAATAGTAATTTAAAGTAATTTTGTGTTTTTGTTTCTGAAGCACAGAGTGTCTATAGATGTTTTGAATAGGTAATGAGATAACGTTTAGGTATTAAGTCTCAATACTTTATAAATAAATCAGACGAAGTTATTTTCTTCAACTTTTCCTCTGTTCTTTTTCTGAAGGACCTTTATATATTGTCTTGCATTCCAAGGTTTGGGGAATTTTATTTTTTACTTGATTTTTACATCCTAAAATTATTAGGACACAAAATCAACAACGACCTAAGAACCATTCTGAAAATGTAAAGTATTTTTTCTCTGTATAATGAAAAACATGTATTGTGTTCTCATTTATACCAACTTTACACTAGCATATCTCATACACCATTTCTTTGGTGTTCTGCTGTATAATTTTTATGGTTTAGGTGTGTAAAGAAAGATAGGCAGTGAGGTGTGACAGCTGAATTAATTTTGCAGCACTCCTATCTGTTTCTGATAATGTTATCAATAAGTCCTCAATCCAGAAAGACTAGATATTAAAGTCTTTTCAAGAAGATTAGCATAATAAACAACAACCTGGATCCTCATATACAAGAGAAGGCTAAGTGTTTTTCTTGAGGAGCAGTGCATTTGACATCTATATACATTCTCTCTATTTTGAATCTTTACCCCTTATACCTATTGAATTTTAGGTCCCCAAGTCATAGCTTAGCCATAAGTGATCACAAGATATTACTTTGCTCAAAACATTTTATCATGCGAAAATTCTGAATAATGATGACTGATAAAGAATGAGACAATATCTTGAAATATTTAATTTTGTATAATTTTCCAAACTTCATTTTATTTCTTACTTTTGCCTCAGTCTTCAAGAGGCATCCACAAAATTTTAGTTTATGACAATTTCTAGTCTTTACTTCTAAAGGTGGCCTTATAAACCCACATAACAATACTTTTCCAAACTAAATTGACTTACAAACCAGAGTGTGTTAATCAGACCTATGGCACAGAGTGTATACTGTGTAATAGGTGTGAACAACAGGAAAGAGAGAAACAGACTATCTCTCTCCTGAGGAATCTCAGATGAGGTGATTTGGTTTATGAGTTGGGTATGAAATGATCATCCTGGAGAAAGACAATGGGTAGACTCATTTGTAGCATCATGGTGCCAGGGAATAGGTACAAGTAGAAGCATATATCATAGTTCTAAATATTGAAAAGTTATATGTCAAGCAAACTAACTTAAAAATATATGTTCTGCCCTAACTGGTTTGGCTCAGTGGATAGAGTGTTGGCCAGGTTCGATTCCAGTCAAGGGCATGTACCTTGGTTGCGGGCACATCCCCAGTAGGAGGTGTGCAGGAGGCAGCTGATCGATGTTTCTCTCCCATCAATGTTTCTAACTCTCTATCCCTCTCCCTTCCTCTCTGTAAAAAAATCAATAAAATACATTAAAAAATATATATATATTCTTATCTTTACAAGTCTACCTTTTCAACCACCTGGGTATCCAGGTTCACATTAATAATCGTCAGACATCTCAGTGTTTTCCTTCGAAATGGAAATGTTGGGCTGACCAGAGTTCAACATCCAGCCTGCAGGCAGTCCAGCTTCCATTCTCGCTCTAGCCTTTGTTCTGCACTGTGGTAACCCAGTGCAGGTGGACACCCAAGCCTCTGCTCAGTCTCCATGCACAATCCCAGAAAATAGCCACCTCTTGGCCACCCTCAGGAAAAAGCCCAAGTAGATCCTGGAAACAGCCTCAGTTGGGCAGAGATATTTGGGTTTTGAATATCTGAAGAATAGTCTAGAAAGGTAGTTTAAGATCCAGGTTAGCCCCATGAACATTTTGACCTTGGGGAAGGACATACAGAGAGCAGGACCTGAGTGAGGACCTCTAAAACACAGGGTGTATCTCTCTCTCTCTCTCTCTCTCTCTCTCTCTCTCTCTCTCTCTCTCTCTCTCTCTCTCCTATAATCTCTTCTTGCAAACAGACCAGAGTGGTGTGATATGATTTGAGGCAGTCCAGGAGGAGATTAGCAGAGCCAGTTGCACTTGGATTATTCAGCAGGCATGAGGCCTGCCTGCAGCCAGAGATTTAGCCACTTTGAACTCTCCTGAAAGAGAAAATAGAGCCTCTGAAATTTACAAGGTTGCTGTTAGAGTGATAGGAAAGTAAAATCCATGAATACCTGTATTTCAGTTGAAAAAGACAGTAGTTAAAATATATGCTGATTTACATGCATAACCATACCCAAATACATACATGGTATCATCCCAAAATGTATATATATTAACAGCTAATAGCTCAATTTTTAAAATAAAATGTGTTTTAATAAACACTGCCTTTATAATTTTTCAAAGTGTCTGTATACATTTTTGGGGACAACCTGAATATGGTGCCAAAGTGTCATTTTTATTCTTTAGCTACTTAGTTATGATATCTAAACTATGGACATAGTCATAAGAAACAGGTCAAATCTTAGTTATCCTGTGAAAAATGTCTTCTTTT
The DNA here is from genome assembly GCF_963455305.1 of Plecotus auritus. Taxonomy (NCBI): domain Eukaryota; kingdom Metazoa; phylum Chordata; class Mammalia; order Chiroptera; family Vespertilionidae; genus Plecotus; species Plecotus auritus. The sequence goes on along the minus strand of NC_137783.1, from coordinate 34,236,036 downwards.
ATGTTAGCAAAAGGAAAATGAAGGGATGAGAGAGCTGGGAAAGACCATTTAATTTAGGGGTCCTCAGACATGTGATACCTCAGAGATTATATAAAATATCACATGTATGTGAGTATGTACATTGTTCTCTACCATATTCTCCAAAAGATCAAAAAGCCCAGGCGGAGGCTTGATGCTTTCCCTGCACTATAGAAGAACCAGGGGGGCACAGCCCTCTCCCCTGCAGTCCAGGCACTTGCAAGTGTACTATAGCAGCTGCCTACTTCTTCCTGCTTGGAGTTGAGCTCTACACCACTTCACTTTTACCCTTCCAGGCATAATGAGTTCCCTGTCTGCATCACAATCCAATGGTTTGTGTCCTTTGTTTTTTCACTCCTTTATAACCATGGAGTATCTCATTGGCCATACTGATCAACATCTTACCACCTGGACTATGCTCTGAGCTTGCACTTTCAAACAATAGCATGCGCAACATTCTGGTTTTTGACTTGTATGTGTGGAAACAGCTTTTATGGGCCGGTTGATTTAGCTGTTTTCCTGTGCTGTGTGTTTTATAAGAACACTTTAGGAGCATGTCAGCAGCCATCTTGGCCTAATAAATGCTTTTAGTAAGCAGCAGACAAGGTGAATTTTCTCATTCATAATCTTATTAAGTAAATAGCACATTTGAAATGAGGTATTCAAGGAAATTTTAAAAAATATGTTTTTATTGATTTCAGAGAGGAAGGGAGAAGGGGAAGAGATAGAAACAAAAATGATGAGAATCATTGATTGGCTGCCTCCTGCATGCCCCCTACTGGTGATCGGGCCTGCAACGCAAGCATGTGGCTTTGACCGGAATTGAACCTGGGACACTTCTGTCTGCCAGCCAATGCTCTATCCACTGAGCCAAACCACCTAGGGCGGTATTCAAGGAGATTTTAACCTCAAGGATGTTTTTTGTTTTTTTTCTTTCACCATGTTAAATTTCAGGTACAGAATTACTTTGTATTAGCTTATAAATGATGGCAATGTGGGATTATTTTATTCATTTCTAGAAAAAATATATACATATATTTATTTCTAGATAATAAATATATATTAATTCCTACATATTTATAAATATTTATTGAGAAAAAGGGACAGAGAGAAGTTTGTCTACAATTGCTATGCAGAAAATCATGGGACAAGCCTCATCAAAATGACACTTGTCAATAAAACTCAAAATGTTTGCTTATTTAATAATTAAGATTGAAAGCTTTGAACTCGAAGCCAATTTAAAATAATCATCCACTGTTTAATATCTGCATTGTTTTAACCATGTCACATGCTTTCTCTTATTCTCAGCTTCTTCATATGTAATATGTAGTGACCACCTCATGAGGTTATTGAGAGTTTTAGAGAAGACAGGCTTTGTAAAGCAGGCAGCACAGTGTCTGAAGTAGAAAAACTCTGGCCAAGTTACTTAATTAGAATTTTTGTTATTGATTAATATTTTTCCAGAAAGAAGTGCTTCTAACTCGAGACGTTGGCTACCTTTGCTCATTTGTGGAAGAAGTTCAAGGGGTATAAGATGACTAATCTTTAATGTCAAGAATACTAATAACCTTTTGATCCATTTCAGTCTCAGGGTAAAGTCAAATTTCCTTTCTAATCTTTCATCTCCAGACACAGACTCACACTATGTGTGAGGGGCTTACTGGGTGAAGTGTGAAGATGGATTGAGCTCAGTAGGAGCTGTCTGTTTTACTGTGGTTGCTTTCCATTTCATTGAAGACACTATGTTTGAAAAAGAGGAAACATCTGGTAGCTGAGTAGTTGCTGGTGCCTTTCAGAACTTTTTCTGGAATAAAACTAACTATATCTACTAGCTTTTCAACATCTGAATTGCTAACTTTTTTCCTTACATAATTTCTTAGAAGCTAGATAGGTTTCTATGAATTTATCTACCAGAAGTTCTAAACAATTGTATTTAGTCTGAAAATGCTTTGAAATCTTCAGACTTCTTCCTACCTGGAATTCCAGATTTGCTTTTTCAAATATTGAAAAAGAGTAACTGCAATTGCCCTCTATCAGCCAAGTGTTGAAAATCCATACAGTAGATTGAATTTATTTTCTAAATTTTTGCTCACATTTTTGTTTAAGCATATCCTGTATCTTATCCCCGACTGAATCTGTTGTCAGCTAGACATTCAGTGAATCACACCATGCTGCCATATTTCAGTTTCCATTGTAATGTCTGGAATACCGAAGTAATGCATCCTTAATGTTGACAGAAGAAAAATAGAAGGCAATGGCTAATGGGAGGCGACTCCTTCTAACACCCTTCAAATTATCTAGTGTGAGCAATAAAGATGTCTAATTACTCATGCTGTCAGCTCTTCCATGCATATTAGTTGTTATATTATAACCATGTGGATGTTGTACTAAATAGCAGAGGAGATAAAGTAAGATATGAATACCAGTACACATATGTATGCCTTTATGCAGATTACTTAATGGTTCCCTGGCCCCAGTTTTGTTATCTGAAAAATGGGGATAAAAATTCTTCTATAATATTGTAAGGATTTAGTCAGAAATATATACGTGATGTATCACAGTTTCTGCAATAATATATCAAGTACTCAAAATGGGATTATATGGCAGTATCTTAACATCATCTTTTTAAAAATATATTTTTATTGATTTCAGAGAGGAAGGGAGAGGGAGTGAGAGATAGAAACATCAATGATGAGAGAGAGTCATTGATTGGCTGCCTCCTGCATGCCCCACACTGGGGATCAAGCCCGAAACCTGGGCATGTACCCTGACTGGGAATTGAACTGTGACCTCCTGGTTCATAGGTCAATACTCAACTATTGAGCCACACTGGCTGGGCATAATCATATTGCTTTAAGATGAGAAGATGATTGGCCAAAGAGTTTGGGTGACTTGCCTAAGTTACATTTTTAATTTATTGGAAAAACTAGGCTGGAATTTATGTATTCTCACTTCCAAGACAATAATAATTTATGGAAGACAAGAAATTCTGAAAATGAATTAAAAAGATGTAATGTATTCTACTTCTACAGAATAATTTTAATAATATTGTTAAAAATAATGTTCAAGCCCTGGCTGGTGTGACTCAATTGGTTTAAGCATCATCTGTGCACTGAAGGGTCATGGGTTTGATTTTCCGTCAGGGCACATATCCGGGTTGAGGGTTTGATCCCATGTCAGGGTGTGTACAGGCTGCAACTGATAGATGTTTCTCTCTCACATTGATGTTTCCCTTTCTCTTCCTCTACCCCCTCTGTCTCTGAAATCAATAGAAGCATGTCCTCAGTGAAGATTAAAAAATTAAAAAATAATAATGTTCAAAAAAAGAAGTTAATTCAATTGATATATTGAAGATCAGATTGACAAATGTATTACTAATTTTTATGCTGTCAATCTCCAATGTGTTCCCTCTCCTACAAATATGATTAATAATAATTATGTAATTACCTCTAACTTCTGATATAAAATTTTCTCTGATACTCTAGATTTTTTATTTATATTAACAGTGCTAAAAACTCATATGGAAAATAAATAGTAAATATGGGTGGAAAAGATTTGTATTTGACCCTGAATAGCATAGGTGTTAGCAAAAACCATATATAGTTTTTGATTCCCTAAAAATTTAACTGCTAATAGCCTACTGTTGATCAGAATCCTTACTGATAACGTAAATAGTTGTTTAACACAGATTTTATATATGTGTTATACTATACTGTACTCTTATAATAAAGTAAGCTGGAGAAAAGAAAATGTTACTAAGAAAATAACTTATAGTATATAAAGAAAGAGAAAATACATTTACAGTATTTATTGAAAATATCCACATCTGAGTGGACCCGTGCAGTTCAAACCCATGTTGTTCAAGGGTCATTTGTAAATAGAAAACCTCTAACACTAGAATAAGCTTCTTTCTTATATGCTTTGTGTGCTTGTTTTATAGTTGGTGGGTTTTTTTCATTTGTTTTTTTGTTTTGTTTTATTTTATTTTGATTTTTGGTTGGACCACATCCCAAATTGTAAATAGGCGAGCTTTGGGGGCTTTCCTATTTTCCCACTGACCTTGTTTTTTCCTCCTTGTTTAGTACATACCTTGCTTCCCAACCTTGCTATGTTTTAGTTTCTTTGTCTGTTTATTAGTTTTGCTTATAAAGACTATTTTAAAACTGATAATATGCATCCTTAATGATGATTTAAAAGCAGCCTATTTATAGTTTCTCTTTGGAATGTGTATATTTTACAAAACTTGATACCATAAAATATATCCTTTAGTTTTTTAAAGGCTCTTTAGCTAAGGATCCAGAAATAATTAACAGTGCAATGTTATCTAAAAAGCCTTCCCTGAGGCCAAATTTAGCTCATTTCCTACCTTGTTATCTTTGTACTCTATTTTGTGAGACTGCCTCAGCAACCACTTCTATCAACTTCATCATCATCATCATCATCATTTAAAAAAATATCATGTTATCTTTTGACAAGAACATTTAATTTTTAAATCACTATTTCCTTTTCTTTTCTTATTTTTATTTGTTATTGAGGTTATTGAGGGGAGTGACTTCTGTATCTCACGTTAGATCCATGTGGAATTATGTAACTGTCTTCTATATTTCTTAAATTTTATCTTTATTTTACATCCCCCCCTTTGAGTTAGACATTTTTAAAAAATTTGTATCCTATATACCTTTTTAATTATTCTGTTTTTTCCCTATAAATTTTATAAGGTTGCTTTCCAATAAAAATACCTTCTTTTCCTCTGATTTTTTTTTTTTTTTTTACTTTTTAAAATAGCATTCTGGGTTTGCTTTAGGGAAACACTATATTCTTGAATCTTTCTAACCACAAATTTGAATTTAAAAAGTACTTAAAACGTTTTTTCATTTGTAAATGATGAGAGTCAGTGAAGAAATATGAAACTAGAATAATCGCACAGCACCCTGTAAGTCAAGTGAGTTAGGTGATTAATTTTAGGAAGGAGGTTTGAGTAGACAGTGAAGTTGTAAAATAGCTCTGGAATAGAATAAATGAGGCAATAAAATAAGAACAAATGAAAGGATTGATGAGAAGCAAAAAGATTTGGCTAAGATTGATGACTATCCACTGCAAATGTTATCACCCAAAGCTTAACTTTTCTGGGAAATAGAGTTTGCTGTAACATTCTTTTTGTCTATATCTAACAGTGTGAAGGATGTAATAGACTAAGAAAAGAAGGTTGTATAGTTTTATCCAAATATTTTTAATACTTATCCAGAGATTCATTGAATCCTTTTTGCCAGGCAAAGCAAATTTTAGGAAACAAAAACAAAAAAAAATGCAATTTATTTATTTACTGATGCATTTTAAAATTTATTTTGCTTCATGCAGGAATTTAAAATTCCAACTATGACTAAGTTACAATGTCCAGTGTGATATTTTCAAACTCAGTGCTATATGCCATTTTTATGTAGTATATTTTTTTAAAGAAAGGAGACATATGTACTACTATTTGTAATACTTTAAACAATAAAATAAAATTAAAAAAAGATTTCCAGTGTTAATTCAATATTCCCATGCATTTTAGGTGATAGCCTTATAAGTCATTCAGAGAGATCTGTGTGTCAGTTATCTGCTGTTAAAGTGGCAATGTGTAATACACCACTCTGAAGCTCAGTGACTTGAAACAATGAGCATTTGTTTGGCTCAGGGTCTGGGAATTAGTGATTTAGGTTCGGCTTCACTGGTTGGCTCTTCTGTTTCAGTGTGGATCACTGTGTAGTTGGCTGATTGTCAGCTGGAACAGGAGGAGGACAGACTTCCTGTATCTCATCTCCTGATCAAGTAGCCTAGGCATGATCTTATAATATTGTCAGGGAGAAAGCTCTGCCAAGACCAACTAGACAAGGCCTTTCCAACCTCTGCTTCATCACATTTGCTAACATTCCATAGGCCACAGGAAGGCATATGGCTAAACTCAGAACTAAAGAGCAGGGAATATATACCATCCTTGTTAGGAGGAACTGTGAAGTCACAGAGCAAAGCGTGTAAATACAGGGAGGGACTTTACTGCAATTTGTCTACTGTGTGCACTTACCTTTAAATGGGTGCATATGTATGAATTACACTTTCAACCAAATATTTTTACTTCCCTTTCTAGCTGGGAATATCTTTTGTATGATCCTTTGAGCTTTCTTGATGTATATCTGGGTGTGTGCACGCTTGCATGTGTGTGTGCATGCACATTTAGGATCTGTATTAACTAAGCGTGTATGGCAAGCTGTGGGAAATGCCAGGGAAATTTTCATGAAGCTTTTAGAATAAGAGTGTAAAAGAACAAACAGTTGGGAGAAGAGGGATTAGAGCACAGCATGGGATCTGTCTGGTGATTAGTAGATTGGTGATTCTATAAGAATTTCGCAGCACATTAAGTGTGTTGACTTCATTTTTCTTGCTTTAAGTTGTATACATTTTCAGTTGCATAAATTTTGGGATGAAACACCCAGGCCTTGCAATATCAGGCTCTGGAAACAATGCTGTCCATGAATCAATCTCATCCTTTCTCAGTTTCTTTGTTTTAGTTTCCATAACAAATGACCAGCGCTCATTAACCTGCAATTCAGGGTTTGTGAGGTTCTCTATGAATCATAGGAAAAGTTGGGCAATGTTTATACATTTTAAGTGAATGTTTTCAGGCATTTATGGAGGAAGATCCTCACATCTCATTGCCTTTCTCACACTTACCCCTAGAAGGAGATCTACTACGCCTGATTGCTCAGGTAGTCGATCACAGACCCGGAACCTGAAAGGAGAGCTTTGACATTGTTGATTAGAGAAGTCAAGGTTAGATACTGTGTGGGAGTAGCATTTGTGTGTGTGCTTTCCCCAGGCCCATGATGATTAAGGTGTGCATGGAATTCCATGGGTAACCTAGACATGCTCTATTCTGGGTTTTTCGGGTATATTTTCTCATTCTATGGTCAAAATGTTTTACCTGGGGTTTTGGGTTGTTTTTTTTTTTTCCCCTCAAACTGCCTTGCTGTCCTATCTAATCATTGAAGTCTGAAAGCTGAGTGAAAGTTTATGTTAAGTGGTCTAATAATGCCATTCATTCTATGTGGTTTCCCCATCTTAGGGCTACATCAATCCTGGACAAATTGAGGCCTCTGGTGTTTAAGAATCTGGCTGTTCTTTTTTTCATCTATACATTAAAAATGTTAATTGGTACTCACTGGAGTCAAGACTTACAGTTTCATGACCAAGTAAATCAGGCACCATTAATAAATATGTGATAAAATGATATAATACTATACTAACTTGAGTGTATCAGCATAACAAATTAAAATAGCCAAAAGTAGATTCTATGAAAAAATAAAATATTTCAAATCATCACAGACAAGCTTGTTAAAGTTACTGATAATGAATGTTCTTTTCACTGTTAGTTTTGCTATAAATGTTAAAGTTTTGAAAGAAACATTGCAGGAACAGAGCTTTGATGTGTGATATCTTTTAGGCTCACCCATAATCCTGCTAACTATGAAATGGGAGCAGAAAACTTCCCATGACATTTTCCTATGGGACATACTCTTTTTCATATTTCACAAATGTCTTATTATATATATGATTCTAAATTCTTTATATCAAATTATTTTCCTTGATGGCCAAATATACTGCCATTATAAATGGTTACAGTTTCTATAGTAAATATTCTACTTTGTTTTAGTGTCAGTAGCTTAAAATATTTTTTCCATTTATAGGGTATTAAATATTTTTATTTTTGTGCTCTCAAAGTCCCAACCAGAATGTGAAGCTTACATATCTCATATAAAAGAATTTAATAGCAAGTAAATATAAAATGTAGTCAGAAAAAATTCAAAACTGTAGATGCACTTATATTTCAATATATACAGTATAGTGTATTTCAATTTTTTAATTTAATCAAATTTATATATCCGTGTGGTTTAAAGTGTCACATGGTTCCTGTGCTTTTTTCTCAGCCCATTTCCTGATATACAGATGCAATCACTTTCAACTATATTAGCCAGTTCTTTAAGATCTCTCCATCTCTCTAAATAACATGCTTATGTTGCTATTTCCTGATATTTTTATTAATAGGCTTTATCTATTGGCTTCCCACTGTGGAAGATGAGAATTTAGCTTCCCTTCATCATCCGGCCCCTGTCACACACATGCACACTTTTGAGCTCCCATCCTCTTGAAATACTGTATCATAATTTTGAATAAATGAATATTCATGTTTATCATATTAGCACTAAATGAAAGCATTCAGAGCTCAGCCATGGACTATACAAGGGTGGCTTTATCTTCCAGCATTTTGTTTTCTTGTGTGTTAATAATGGCCTATTTTCATTTCTTTAGGATTTTTTGTACCTAGCACTAATTCAGGGTTTCCCAGATGTACAATGCATATCTTAACAGTTGCAGAAATTTTTTATATTCTAAAAATTTTATCTTCTCCAAGAAATCTCTCCCAGAGCCAGCTAACCCAATCCCACCAACTAGAAGGGAGGGTTCTGCCTTCTAACTCCAAAATTATTAAAGCGTTCTCTAATGGGAACCCCTAGAAGCTTGCTTGTTATGTACTCCCTGCCGTTGGGGGTCCTGTGGACAGTGCCTGACTCACACCAAAGAAATAAAAAAAACAACTTGTGCCAGAGGACTTTTGGGGCACTAACTTCCACCCAACAATGTCAGGGCAAGGAATGCATGTCATATATTGACAAGATTTGGGTTATGTAGAAAACAGGAAGCTAAGTCATTATTTTTCCAAAGGGGTATTTGAATCCAAGTCTAAACTATCAAGACTTGTACTTTATTATATGAAAGGTGTTAGAGAAAGGTTTTCTGCTTGTTTTATTTTAATTTTAAATCATCCTTCACTTTGCCGATTTATTTTATAAAGAAAGGAAACACATGCCCTGACCGGTTTGGCTCAGTGGATAGAGCATCGGTCTGTGAACTGAAGGGTCCCAGGTTCGATTCTGGTCAAGGGCATGTACCTCGGTTGCGGGCACATCCCCAGTAGGGGGTGTGCAGGAGGCAGCTGATCAATGTTTCTCTCTCATTGATGTTTCTAGCTCTCTATCCCTCTCCCTTCCTCTCTGTAAAAAATCAATAAAATACATTTAAAAAAAAAAAGAAAGGAAACACAAAAAACAGGTCTAAGAGAGATTCCACGCCTTTCACTGCCTACTTTTAAGGCTTTATAACAATTGGCAGGTCTGCTCTCACATTCTCCCGGAAAATAAATCTACCCCTTCAGGACAGTTTGAATCTTCTTTAGTCAAAAGAAGGCTGACTGGGCCTTTTGCTCCCCATCTCATCTCTGTATTTCCATTGTACATGACAAGGGGAAGATTGGAGGCAGTCGCTGACTATGTGAGGTTGTATTGTTCAAACACAACTGAGTACCATTTTATTTCCAAAGGTCATATTTAGTTTGCTTACTGGGATTAGTCCTCTGCCCTATCGTCTTTTAAGCTCCATCACCCTCCCAGAAAGGCCACTTCAGTAAGATTTTTAAAAATGTTGTGCTGCCTGAGTTTGTCCTCTGATTTTCTAATCTTTACTTTCTCAATCTCCAAGCCTGTCTTCGGCTCTGCATAGGAGATGAGTTGCTTATAGTTATCTTCTGATACTTCAAAATATTGTTTTACTTATGCTTTATAATTAAATTACAAAAACAATTTATATAATCTAAATTCGCTCTTGATCTGAACAAATTCTATCAAAAGAAACATTTTAGAAACTTCTGTTTGAAGAGTCTTGATTTCAGAGGATTATTACATGGCTTTAGTAATTCTTGATTTTTATAGTTGTACTGGCTCTATGGAAGAGAATGTCTGTGTTGTAGGAAATAAACACTTGAGTGTTCAGGACTAATGGGGCAACACATCTTCAATTCACTCTGAAATGATTCTGGAAAAATAGTTCTTTTATTCTGTCCTTACTCTATTTCAGTGCATTTGAAATTATTTCAGAGAAAGGCACACAGCAAAAAGTTTTCACATATTAGTAAATGATGGTTCAAAAGGAGCTGGGATCTCAAGTAAAAAATTTATTTTTCTGAGTTTTTGTTCTAACAATGAAATTGCCATAGGGTAGAAAGAGAAAGCACTCATAGTATAGCACAGTGGTTGGTAAACTGCAGCTCGCGAGCCACATGCGGCTCTTTGGCCCCTTGAGTATGGCTCTTCCACAAAATACCACGGCCTGGGCAAGTCTATTTTGAAGAAGTGGTGTTAGAAGAAGTTTAATTTTAAAAAATTGGGCTCTCAAAAGAAATTTCAATCCTTGTACTGTTGATATTTGGCTCTGTTGACTAATGAGTTTGCCGACCACTGGTATAGCATGCTGGGAACTGTGGTTTCTCAGGCACCATTTGACTTACCAGTGTGTGTGTGTGTGTGTGTGTGTGTGTGTGTGTGTATGTGTGTGTGTGTGTTTGATGTAGAGGAGGCAAACTTTTATCACAGTCAGTTATGAAAGTTGGAGTTTTTCACCACTTGTTTTCTAATGCTCTGGATTTTCTATTTGAAAATGTAAGGGAAGCCTTAGCCTACCCTAGTTCTTAGCACAGAGTAGAAACAAATAAATATCCTACCTAATAAAAGAGTAATATGCAAATTGACCGTCACTCCAACACACAAGATGGCTGCCCCCATGTGGACACAAGATGGCTGCCACAAGATGGCCAGCAGAGGAGGGCAGTTGGGAGGGACCAGACCTGCAAGGGAGGGCAGTCGTGGGCAATCAGGCCAGCAGGGGAGGGCAGTTGGGAGGGACCAGGACTACAAGGGAGGGCAGTTGGGGGCAATCAAGCCTGCAGGGGAGGGCAGATAGGGGTGACTAGGCCAGCAGAGGAGGGAAGTTGGGGGTGACCAGGCCTGAAGGGAAGGGCAGTTGGGGGGACCAGTCCTGCATGGGAGGGCAGTTAGGGGTGACCAGGCCTGCAGGGGAGGGCAGTTAGGGGCAATCAGGCTGGCAGGGGAGCAGTTAGGCATAAATCAGGGAGTTGTTAGGGGGTGATCAGGCTGGCAGGCAGAAGCAGTTAGGGGCAATCAGGAAGGCGAGCAGTTGGGAGCCAGCAATCCTGGATTGTGAGAGGGATGTCCGACTGCCCGTTTAGGCCCGATCCCACTAGGATCGGGCCTAAACGGGCAGTCGGACATCCCTCAAGGGGTCCCAGATTGGAGAGGGTGCAGGCTGGGCTGAGGGACACCTCCTCCCCAACCCTGTGCATGAATTTTGTGCACCAGGCCTCTAGTTTGTTGAATAAATGAATATTATATGCAAAGTCTTTAGTGCAGTATCTGTGCCTTCTGAAATATTAAATAATGGTAGATGTTACTCTTATTATTATTTTTTTTAAAATATATTTTATTGATTTTTTACAGAGAGGAAGGGAGAGGGATAGAGAGTTAGAAACATCGATGAGAGAGAAACATCGATCAGCTGCCTCCTGCACACCCCCTACTGGGGACGTGCCCGCAACCAAGGTACATGCCCTTGACCGGAATCGAACCTGGGACCTTTCAGTCCGCAGGCTGACGCTCTATCCACTGAGCCAAACCGGTTTTGGCACTCTTATTATTTTTAAGAGTTAAAAAAATGTAGTGTCTATAACCAATAGACTATTATTCAGCATAAAAGTAAGGAAATCGTGCCATTTGTAAGAATATGGATGAAACTGGAGGGCACTATTTAAAGTGAAATAAGCCAGAAAAGACAAATACTGTGTGGTGTTACTTGTATGTTGAATCTAAAATATTTATTTGTACTCATAGAAACAGAGAGTAGAATGGTGGCTTCCAGGGGCTTGGAGAAAATTGGGAGAAGTTGGTCAAATGGTACAAAGTCATGATGAATAAGAACTAATGGTTACTACAGTTAACAATACTATATTGTATACTTGACATTTACTAAGTGAGTAGAATTTAATTGTCCTTATCACACTGAACTGAATTATAATATTAATGCTGGGTGATTCACACTGGCAATTGGCTTTGCTCCCCCTTCACTTGGACAGATCATGTAAAAGGTTTTTTTTTTTCCAAAGATCTGGTTGGGGTTGATTGGAGTTTCAAGGACAGAATTACATACCTGGATTGTTAGAACTAGAGGGAAATATAGGTTTGAGAAATGCAGTCCACTTGAACTTTCTTCCTGGTACCTTATGAGATACTTCATTAAAGGCATTTTTAGCCTATATAATAAAACCCTAATATGCAAATTGCCTGAACGGTGGAACGACCAGTCGCTATGATGCACACTGACCACCAGGGGGCAGACACTCAACACAGGAGCTGCCCCTGGTGGTCAGTGTGCTCCCACAGGGGGAGCGCCGCTCAGCCAGAAGCCGGGCACATGGCTGGCGAGCGCAGCGGTGGACATCCCCCGAGGGGTCCCGGACTGTGAGAGGGCGGAGGCTGGGCTGAGGGACCCCCCACCCCCTGTGCATGAATGTCATGCACCGGGCCTCTAGTTTTACTATAAAATATTCATTTAGTTGAAAGTGTATCTCACTTTTCAAACTTTTTATACATATGAAAATCAGCTAATCTCAAAATGCTCCATATTTTTATATTTGCTTTTTTTTTGCTTGAAGCTATGCAAATTATGAAAAACATCTAAATCCAGAATCTTATAATATAACAAAGCAGAAGTCCAGCTATTGTGAGTGATTTTCTCCTCTGATGACCTTGTTTGTGTGTAATTTTTTTCCTACATTTTAATATCTCTCTCAATTCATACTGATATTGAATGAATAAATAGAAAGCTATGTAAATATTCTTTCTTTCCATAAGAAAAGAGATACTTAAATTTTTTTGAAATCCCTGAATTTTGCTGAGGCAATTTTTCAAAATAAAGTAGTTTACTTTAATGTAAGTAGTTTATTTAATGGCTTTTATCAATTAAATTTTGTTCTTGATTGTCCCTGCATTTGACCCCAGCTTCTTATGAGTTCTTCCCATTTGTAAATTACCAGTCTCCTTAGTTCCCATTTTTCTATCTTCATAGAGACAAAGTAAAGCAGAAACGTTGCTCAAATGGAGGAAATGCTGCCTATTTACTCAGAAAGTCTGAGTGGAGGAGAGAGGCTAATATTACTTTTCCTGGCCATCTCCCTGAGCCTAATTTCACAAGCCATCAACACTTTAAAAGGGGAAATTAATTTGAATATCATATTCTAGAAAGTGGGTTGAACTAGTAAATACTGTTGGGTTGCCATAGGAAAGATAGATTGGTGAAAAATGGATCCATATTGTTGTTAAAAAGGAGAAGAATATCCAGCAAGTGGTGAGATTTTCTATTTTCAATATATATTGATAATTTCAATTCTTTTCTAATTATCCTTGGGGAATTACTAAGACATATTTCACAAAGCAATGTGGTTGTACAGAGAGATCTCTAATGAACTCAGGGATAAATTAGAATATGTGCAAATGTGGAATGGGATGAATGTCACCAAGGTTAATTGAAGAAATGTATATAATTGTGGAGTCTGTCTCAGTGATGCTAAAATATAGTGGGAATGCCCTTGGGTACATTTTCCAAGACTGTAGACTAGATTCTTACATGTATCCATCAAATAAAAATAACCATTTGATCCTACTGGTCATTATTCAATAGATGAGGACAAAATATAATGTCAAATTTAAATTTTGCCTGTGTTTTTGTACAATGAAAGCCTCATTTGAATGAACCACAGACTATCTCTGTGTTCCATTCTGTATAAACATCCTCATAATGACTGAAAGAAAAGGCTAGCTGGTGTACTTTTCTCAAGATAAACAGTAATGCTGAAAACCCACAAAGAAGCATATCCTAACATTTGTGAGACCAAAAGTAGATAGATGAATTCCATCCTAGGACATGTATTTTGGGATTTTTTTTACTGCCCCAGCATGCCAAGCTTTTTTTCTGACGAGAGCATCCATTCATTCACTTTCCTTTGGCTGCATTGTTCTTCTTCCCCATCTCTGAGTATCTTTCCCACCTTCTCACCCCTCAGATCTCAGTTTAAATGTCAGCTTCAAGGAAGTTACCACCCTATCTGAAATAGTCCACTCATCTCTACTACTCTCTACATGTCTCCATGTTTATTCCATTCAAAATACTTATTGCTTTCTATGATAATATTTTCTTTATTTCTTTGTTTATTTGTAATAACTCAAACACTAAAATATAAACTCAGTGAATGCAGAGGTCTGAGCATTCTTGTCCCCATGGTATCTCCACTGCCTGGGACAGCACCTCATGCAAAGAGTGTAAAAAAATAAGTGCACTTGTTAAAGTACTGTGGAAGTAATCCAAATAAATTACAACATTATGGGCAAGAACAGATAGCAAATTGTGGGTATTGACTGGGTAAAACGGCTAAAAGAGGCAATGTAGGCATATTTAGAACACACAAGATTACAAGACATTTAAAAAACCCAGTATATCGCCCTAACCAGTTTGGCTCAGTGGATAGAGCGTCAGCCTGCGGACTCAAGGATCCCAGGTTCTATTCTGGTCAAGGGCATGTACCTTGGTTGCGGGCACATCCCCAGTAGGAGGTGTGCAGGAGGCAGCTGATTGATGTTTCTCTCTCATCGATGTTTCTAACTCTCTATCCCTCTCCCTTCCTCTCTGTAAAAAATCAATAAAAAATATATTTAAAAAAATTAAAAAAAAATAAAAACCCAGTATATCGCTAACATTACTCTCCCTAACAATTATCACAAATTTTCAAAAACAGTTGTTACTTCCTCTAAACAAATACCACATAATTTTGAGATAATTGAAATATGGATACACTTCAGAATAATTTAAGTGGAACCATTTTTCCACCAACACAAACTTAGAATTTTTTATATAAAGTAAATTACAAATGAAACTAGAGACCATGTTTATAGCATTCTTTTTTCTTCTTCTTTTTAAATCTCTAGCATATATTTCAATGTCTGGAACATAATATCTAATAGGTAAATATTTGTTTAATTAATGGAAATTGGAAAGGAATTATTTAGCCTAATATAACCATAGCGACAGCTTTCACACTCGTAGTGCTTCAAATGCTGGCCATTCTGGTTGCAATAATGTCCAAACAAACTGACATTTCCCCAGTCGTTTAGTAAGTAATGTATAAATTCTAAGTTTTGTTCCAGCAAGAAAGGTATAAATCACTTTTAGGATATGCTTAATGTTTTATCTGATAGTCTCTCTAGGGCTGGCCTAAAGTCAGAGAGGTTGGATTCCAGAGTTGTGGACTTTAACTTTCCAGGGGCTATCTCTGGGCTCCTGTACCCCCCAAATCTTGGGGATACTTAAGGTCTCCTTTCCCCAAAGAATAACTAATGACCCATAAGTTTTAACTAATGTGATTTGAGGCATGACTACCCTAAAATATACCTTATAAGATTTCAAAAGCAAAATAAGCAAAAGAAATGCTCAAGGCCCAGAGCAGAGACAAATTATTACAGTGGTTATTTAAATGTGAGATGCACATATTGAAAGACCAAGAAGATGCACTGTGTTTCTAAAACAGTACATTATTTAAATGGCAATTTATTTCACCCACATGTAAATCAGACTTGGGCTTAGGAATTGGGTGTATTTGCCAAAAGGCTCTATAGGGATATCCGATATTTTAGATTACACCCTCTTTTTTTCTTCAACTAGTTGATAAATTCATACTTTTTGGAAAACGAGTCAAGCCTATATTACTACTTAGCAGTATAAACTGTTGCTGTTGAGTAGATTTCCTGGGGTGACATCATGCTTTTAAAAGATTAAATGATTGACTCAACTATCCCTTTTCTCACCAACCACTAAAGAAAAAAAATGCTTTCACAAAAAAAGCTAATGATAAGTATAGACAGAGGGAACATGATTTTATTTTAATAACTCAGTGATGTGTCAACCAAATAAAAACTTTTTACATTACTTGAATACAAGAAAAATATATGCTGTAAATCTATTCTAAAGATCCCTGGTGAGCCCTAACTGGTTTGGCTCAGTGGATAGAGCATCGGCCTGTGAACTGAAGGGTCCCAGGTTTGATTCCGGTCAAGGGCATGTACCTTGGTTGCAGGTACATCCCCAGGAGGGGGTGTGCAGGAGTCAGCTGATTAATGTTTCTCTCTCACTGATGTTTCTGACTCTCTCTCTTTCCTTTCCTCTCTGTAAAAAATCAATAAAATATATTTAAAAAAATAAAGATCCCTGGTGAGGCTTATAAAACTGATTTTCTTTGAGTCAAGTAAAATTGCTGAAATTCACTTTACATATTTTCATCTTTACACATTTATAGCTGATTTAAACATGAAAAATCAGAACTCTTTAGATAAAAATGTAAATAATGTGAAAATAATTCATTAGGTTTTGAATTATAATAAATGACAACTTCAGCCAATTACTATTTGCTGATCAATAGAATTGCAAACAATAAGTTAATGTGACAGCAGTAAGCTTTTATTAAGCGATACTTAATTTGGATTAATTGTGAAATTTTCATAGTGAGAAATGAAGATTAAATGAACTTGTAAGACCCAATTTGATTTTTTGTTTCTAATAGACTCCAACTCAAAGTTTCAAATCAATAATTTGGATGTTTCAATATCCAAGTTAAAAAAAAGAAAAATACCTCAAATTGGGTATTTTTAATCAACTTTGTTGAAGTGTTTCTTTACAATAAAGGATCCTGTTTTAAATGTATTGTTGTTAAGTTTTGAAAACATATACCACTATACGACCACCACACTGAAGATACAGCAATTGTCCATCACCAATGATACTTTATGTTTGTTCAGACCTCTGGGCAAGACTGGGGTCACTTCTATGTCACACTCTTCATGAGGTGGACGAAAGAAAAAAATGTGAAAGGTAAAACAATATGACTCCCAAAAGATAACATTGGAAAAAAACTTTAAGACTTTTCAATGGACAAGGGTTTCTTAAAATTCCAAAAGCAGAGATCAGAAAAGAAATAATGTCAAATTGGACTGTTTTAAAATTAAGAACTGCTATTCATCAAAATACATCTTTAAAAGACTGAAAAGACAAGCAGAATCTACAAGAAGACATTTGACCCATGTATAGATTTTTGCTGCTTAATGAAATTCCTATGCTAAAGAACATTTTATGACTATTTTAGCTATATAAAGATATATTTTAAAACATCTATATACTAGTATATAAAAAGCCTAAGCGACCGAACAACCGAATGACCGGTCGCTATGACATGCACCGACCATGGTAAATGCAGGGGCAGACGCTCAACACAGGAGCTGCCCCCTGGTGATCAGTGCGCTCCCACAGTGGGAGTGATGCTCAGCTGACTGACCTATCCTGGTGGCGCACCAGCCCGGTGGCAGCCACTCCTGCCCTCTGTAGTTCTGCAGGTCCAATCTCCGGAGAATGGGCCAGGCACTGACGGACTGCTGCCACTGGCACGATCCCAACAGCACTGCTGGCCTCCTAAAAGTCAGCCTTGGGCACCGCAGCTGCTTCCCAGTTCCTAGAAGCTCTGCAAGGAAGAAATGATATAAAAGTGGCCACCAGGTGGCTCCTAACAACTGGTGTGGAAGTCAGTGGGCTGGATCCCGGACTGGCAAGGGTGTCCCACCACCTGCCCGGAGGGCCGATTATGTCCTGCCCCCCCCCCCCCCCGACCCCCCCCCCCCCCCCCGGGACAGGTGCCAGACACAGGGCTCACGGCTGGCGAGCCCACTATGGCGTTGCAAGCCTCTCCCAATCAGGACTGACTGGGCGGGAGTCCGTAGCAAGTGCAACAGGGCCGGGATGAGTGGGAGCAGCAGGCAGCGTTGGACTGCTGGTTTCAGCCCAGTCCCTGCAGGCCACTCCGAGGGACCCCACCCGTGCACAAATTCATGCACTGGGCCTCTAGTAGAATTATAAACTATCCTATTAAGCTATCAAACAAAGGTCAAGAACATATTCAATGCTTATCTATACACTCACCTTTGGTTGGGGGGAATGATAGAGCATACTCCCCATCTGAATGGACAATGAGTCCATAAGTGGGTATTATCCTTGCCCATAATTCCAGAGTTCTCTCCTCAGGCCGTTAGGGTTTCTTGTGTGCCAGGAACTGTCTGTGATCTCCCTCCCCACTTAAGACATCCTCAGTTTTCACCAGATCATTCTTTACCTCCAGACTATGATTGAATAGTCTGGAGGCAGGCCCTTCAAAACTTACATAGATATCCCCACCAGAAACCACAGAGTTAAATATTGGCAGATTTGAATTAAAAAACAATTGAAAAACACAAACACAGACTGGTAGGGTGGTGAGAAAATTTAATATATATGATAGTTAAGGCTTAATATGATTTATGTAAATAGTTCTGAAGCATTTATAGTAAAGATCTGAATAGCACAATAGGAAAATAGAAGCAGGCATGGTAATTCAGAAGATAATAAACACAGATGGCCAAAAGGCATAAGAACTAGGTTGAAAATTGCTAATGAATTCAAACTGCAAATTAAAATACTGCTGTATTTTTTTCTCCATCCGTTTGTCAGTCTCAAAGACTATTATTGTTTTATGTAGATAATTATGTGTGCAAGAGGTAGAAAGAAATATTAGCCTCTCCAATTCAGAAGGATTATCAAGCACCGTAGGTATCAAAATGTGTATACTTTGGCCCAGCTGGCATGGCTCAATGATTGAGTGTCGACCTATGAAGCAGGAGTTCATGGTTTGATTCTGGTCAGGGCACATGCCCAGTTTGCAGGCTTGATCCCCAGTGTGGGGTGTGCAGGAGGCAGCCCATCAATGATTCTCTTTCATCATGGATATTTCTCTCTCTCTCTCTCCCTCTCCCTTCCTCTCTAAAATCAATAAAAAATATTTTTTAAAAATGTGAATACTTTGGATCCCCCCAATCATAGTACTCACAACCTATCTTAAAGACAAAATAAAATAAATGAACAAAAACCTCTGTGCAAGGATGTTCATTAGAGCATATTACATGTCAGGAAAATACTGAAAACCAACTTGATAACTCAAAGATGAAGTATGGTTACATAATTTTCTAGGAAATGCTATGTAAATATTATATTGTTTTAACACTGAAAATATTAAATAAAAGCAGTGTAAGCTGTGTGCATAGTAAAATGCCATTTTTGTTACATATGTGTAACTATTCAAGCCTGTCTCTGAGCACACTCAGCACTCATTCATTTATCCATTGATGGGCTATGAAAGGGCCAAGACTAAGATTATATGATGAGTCAAAGAAAGATTCTTCAGTCTTCTGGGGCTCCAGAAACCTGCAATAACTTGGCCTTTCAAGAAAGGGTCTGCCTGGGCACTGTTGTCCTCAGATGAGGCCACTTAGGGTATACTGTTTTTAGAACTGGAGCATCAGGAATCTCTTGGGTATGAAACCAGATGAATTCTGCCCTGAGGTAGATTTACAGTGATGCATGTTATCTTTCTGCAGGGAAATTGGGGTTATATCTCATGGAATTTGCCTTAGGCAACAGTGGATTTTGGAAAACCATTTCTCTAAATAAGCTGCTTCTTCCTGCAGATATTTCTGTTCCTCATTTGTCATGTTTTGTTTGTATCTGAAATGAAGGATGAAATCTGGGCATTGCTGAGCTAATAGTAAGAACTTTAGTCTGGGAAACAAGTAGAAGCAGTTTGTCATAACACACTAATGAAGACCAAAGTTGACATTTTGAAGATTGAATTTCTTACTACTTTATTTTTGGTGAGCAAACATTGAAACATTAATCAATATTAATTTCTTTAGATATTTTCTCATACATGATTAATTCAAACAAAATAAAATATTAAGTATTAATAGAATGGAACAGTGTCTTAGTATGACTATGTTAACAATATTATTTTTTTAGGAATTTTAATGCTAATAAACCTGATCTTTGTAGGCCTTACCAAATTGTAGGTTAGAAGAAATTGGTTACATTAATAAGAATTACCCAAATTTCTTTGTCCATGTAATATCTCAGCATCTCTGTTTCTTCCTGTATTTCCACCCAATTTTTTAATATGTTCCTCTCATATTATAGTAGACTAGAGGCCTGGTGCACGAAATTCGTGCATGGGGGAGGGGGGTGTCCCTCAGCCCAGCCTGCACCCTCTCCAATCTGGGACCCTTTTAGGGATGTCCGACTGCCCGTTTAAGCCCGATCCTGGTGGGATCGGGCCTAAACGGGCAGTCGGACATCCCTCTCACAATCCAGGACTGCTGGCTCCCAACTGCTCACCTTCCTGCCTTCCTGATAGCCCCTAACCACTTCTGCCTGCCAGCCTGATCACCCCCTAACCACTCCCCTGCCAGCTTGATTGATGCCTAACTGCTCCTCTGCCAGCCTGTTGGCCCCTATCTGCCCTCCCCTGCAGGCCTGGTCACCCCTAACTGCCCTCCCCTGCGGGCTTGGTCCCCCCCAACTGCTCTCCCCTGCAGGCCTGGGTCCCCCCCCAACTGCCCTCCCCTGCAGGCCTGGTCACCCCTAACTGCCCTCCCCTGCAGGCCTGGTCCCCCCCAACTGCTCTCCCCTACAGGCCTGGGTCCCCCCCAACTGCCCTCCCCTGCAGGCCTGGTCACCCCTAACTGCCCTCCCCTGCAGGCCTGGTCCCCCCCAACTGCTCTCCCCTGCAGGCCTGGGTCCCTCCCAACTGCCTTTCTCTGCAGGCCTGGTCACCCCCAACTTCCCTCCTCTGCCGGCTTGGTCACCCCTAACTGCCCTCCCCTGCAGGCTTGATCGCCCACAACTGCCCTCCCCTGCTGGCCTGATCACCCACAACTGCCCTCCCTTGCTGGCCATCTTGTGGTGGCCATCTTGTGTCCACATGGGGGCAGGATCTTTGACCACATGGGGGCAGCCATCTTGTGTGTTGGAGTGATGATCAATCTGCATATTACTCTTTTATTACATAGGATAGAGGCCTGGTGCATGGGGGGGGAGGGCAGCTGGTTTGCCCTGAAGGGTGTCCCAGATCAGGGTGGGGGTTCCCTTGTGGTGTGGGGCGGCCTGGGTGAGGGGCCTGTGGTGGTTTGCAGGCCGGCCACACCCCCTGGCGACCCAAGCGGAGGCCCTGGTATCTGGGGTTTATTTATCTTCTACAATTGAAACTTTGTAGCCTGGAGTGGAGCCAAGCCTTCTGCTTGCTCCATGGCGGCAGCCATTTTTTTTGATTTATGTATTTTCTATAATTGAAACTTTGTAGCCTTAAGCAGAGGCCTGGGCCAGCCAGGGTGTGTGGAAAGCTTGGCTTCCTCCACCGTCGGGGGCAACCCTAGCCTCCTGCTCTTTCCAGCTCCATGGCTGCCGCCATTTCTCTTTGGGTTTATGTATCTTCTATCATTGAAACTTTGTAGCCTTGAGTGGAGGCCTAGGCTGGCAAGGGCAGGCAGAAAGCTTGGCTTCCTCCATCACCAGGGAAACCCAAACCTCCCTCCTGCTCTCTGTGGCCGTAGCCATCTTGGTTGGGTTTATTTGCATATTCGCTCCTGATTGGCTGGTGGGCGTGGCTGGTGGGCGTGGCTGGTGGGTGTGGCAGAGTGATGGTTAATTTGCATATTACTCTTTTATTATATAGGATTTTGGGGGAATGTGGTATTGTTAATCATTGTAGCACAGTTGAAACTATGCTGATTGTTATAATAGATTTCAAAATTACGTCAGCCCTAAATTCAAGTTCTGTAAAGACACATGATAAATCTTGTGATTTTGGAAGTATTTATTTACTAGTATTTACTATAAACCTCAATTAGTTTGTGTTCAATAAAGGGATTTAAATATCTATTTATAGACATTCCTATGAGAGAATTGTGGGTTATTGTATATCAAGTACCTATTAAAATAAACATCAATATTCTTTATTTTACTAGGTAAAACTATATATCTATATGCATGTTTGCATGATGTATGAGTGACATAGTGGCAGACTTATTGGTGAGAGCAGAGATGTAGGAATGGGCAAGACTGGCTCCAGGTAGTTCCATAATAAATCTGAAAGTTTTAGAAGAATTAGAACGTTATTAATAGAGGTTTTTCTTTTTCCCCTGTCCAAGAAACTAAGAGAAACCAATCTAAATATCTCTTAATGAAAATAGAGGATGGATATTCAGAGTGTTAGCATACCGAGGTTCGAGGTGTGCCCGCCTGTTCCCTCTAATATTATTATTGGTAGGATCACTGCATTTAATTGATGTATTTAAATAAAGTAGCACATTCTCTTCAGACATAGAAAGAGTTTATATGTAACTACATTTTATAAGATTGGATGGGTGTGAAGAGGTAAGGGAAGGAGATACGGACTCTGGCAGTGTAGAGACTGACAACACATTTGTTGACAGCTCTCAGGGTCTGTTTACTCTAATTCTTGAATATCGACTAGCCCGTGACATTTTAGACTATAGAGTATGGCATAAGTAATTAGGCAAGTTTCTGCTTTCTATCACTTGGAGCTCTGACCCCAGCTGAGAAATTCAAATACCCTGCTGTGAGATCAGGTAGAGATAGTTTGGAGCTGCACTGAGAGCGAGAGGGGCCACTCTGAACCCAGTCTTCCAGCCGTCCCTCGTGGGGAACCAGACGTGTACATAATGAAGCCATTTTAGACCGGAATCCTCTGTTTTTAGTTACTTCAGCTCATAGCACGTGAGTCAGAGACAGAGGGCTCAGCCAAGCCTTTCTCAAAAAAATTGTGAACAGCATAAAATGATATTTTAAGCCAGTAAGGTTTGAGATAGTTTGTTATAAAGCAATATATAACCAAAACATTCTTTTCAGATGGAAAGTGATTTTAAAATTTATTTTTAAATAAAGCTCTACTTAACCACACTCTGTCTTTGAGATATTGGTGTTTTATGTTGCTTACTTACCAGTAGGTATATAAACTAAACATAAAAATCAGTAACTGGTGAGTGTACAAGTACCTTGAGTTTAATTAACTTGCATCTTTATACCCCATATAATAACTGGGGAATTATATCCATACCCTTAATATATCCTCAAGTGTTTTTACTCAATTGAATTATTTTCTCTTAGACACAAAGGGAGAAACATAGGCAAACCAATGTTAAGTTAGCATAAAAATAGAAATTCTAGAAATTATAAGTACTACTAAATTTATAAATCCAACTGTATTTAGAAGTATAAGTAATTTAAAATTAACTGAAAAGCACCTGTAAGAATTCTGATTAGAAATATGTCATAGTCAAAATATTTCTTAATCAGATACCTGTTATAAAGAGATAGAATAAACTATGAAATATTTATAATAAGTACATTGTTCCCGATTATTATGTGAAAGGGGGGAAAAGCAAGAAGCAATTAGAACTCTATATGTAATTAAAATCTCTGAACATCATTCAACTCAAACTAACATGGCCATTTAAATTATTCACATATGATTACTTTCTTCACAGTTAATGACGCCTTTGAATTTTCCAAAATGGTCAGAACTCTAAGATGTTCATCATACTAAAAATTTCAAATCTCAGGATTGTTCTAGACTGAAAAGGCAGACTCTATTAAAAAGCAGTTTCTCATCTCAAAAAGGAAGAATGGTGCACTGGGGCATATCTTTTCCCTTGAAGATCAGATTAAAAATCTTTTCATTTAAGTATTTTTTTTCCATTTGAAATAAAATTTTAGTTGCTCAATCAACTCTGGTTTTGAGGTTTTTAAATATTTTAAGCTAATTCTGTTTTGAAGTTTAAGTTATTTCTAAAAAGCAACATTTTTGTTTCCATGAAAAAATTTTAACAGCAGTCTAACTCAAAATATCCATTTTTAACATAAAGAGAACAATAGCAAAGGGAATAGAAAAAACACTCCAGTTATTATATGGGGAATAAAGATGCAAGTTAATTAACCTCAAGGTACTTGTACACTCACCAGTTACTGATTTGTATGTTTAGTTTATAATTACTGTAAATTTAATGTTTGAACATCGAATCATGCTAATTGTAGAATTAATCACAATGTGAAGGATAGAATTATAATTTCCCTTTTCACGCACTTTCAAAGTTATAAGAAATTACATTTTATTCTTATATTATACTAGAGGCCGGTACATGAAATTTGTGCATGGGGGAGGGGGGAAATCCCTCAGCCCAGCCTGCACCCTCTCACAATCCGGGACTGCTCACCCCTAACTGCTTGCCTCCCTGCCTGCCTGCTCACTCCTAAACGCTCGCCTGCCTGCCTGCTCAGTGTGCGTCATAGCAACCGGTCATTCAGTTGTTCCACCATAACCATCATTTAGGCTTTTATATATATAGATAATTATGTTAACTATAGATTAACAGATACAGTAATTTATGATTTAAGCTTTGGCTGAATAATACATAAACTTAAAATATTTAAGCTTGGTTTACTAGTTTCTATTATAATAATTCCCCCAATTCCTTTGTTGTTCAATATTGCATGAGCATTACTGGATGAAAGCATCAACGGCTAGCATTGCCTTTTCTTCAAAAGTCTCTTTTTTAAATAGACTGTTCTACCTGGCTGGAGAAAAAGTACCTTTTCAAGTATACATAGTTTATATGGTTAAAGACAGTGTTAGGTTGTATGAGAATAAACCCATAGGTCAACTTTTCATACAAATAAATGGAGGTAAATTATTTGTCTAATTCTCCTATATAAATCTGAAGCACATAGAAAAAAAAATGAAAATGAGGAGAGAGAAAGGGTGGGGAGAGGAACAGGGAGAGGAAGAAGGAGGAGGAGAAGGAGAAAGAAGATGAAGGGAGAGAAGGAAGGAAGAGAGGGGAAGAGAGGAGGTATGAAAGAGTGAAAGTGGCCAAGAAAAGAAAGGGAGAGAGATGGAGGTAGGTAACAACAAAGGGGAAATCTATAAAAATCATATAGAGAACAAAATTTATCTTGATTAATCAAACCTCAAATAATTTATTTCTTTAATATATAGTTGAATAAAATCTGTGCGACTACATAACACTGTTTTCTCCAGGCTACCCAAAAGCCCTTCCTTAATCAACCTCAACCACGAGCGTTGGTTATTACCCCTCTCTAAATCTCCTCAAATTTTTTCCCCAAGCCCAAGCACAACAGATTTGAAGAAACACCCATGAACACCCATGATTGGTACAAAAGCGGGGGCGGGGGGGTGGAATTTATGGCCAAAGCTAGAATTATCCTTAGAATTCAAAAGATAAATAATGTTCATGAATACTAATATAACTGTTTTATAAAAGTTTCCCTTGTTTAAACTTTTGACTTTTCCAAGAGACTCCTTTTATGTATGGTGTTACATCTCTAATTGCTTGCCTTATTTTTAGGGGTGTACATGATTTCCCTAATACCACTTTTCACATTCTTTTTCAAGAGAAAAAACATTGTTATTAAAAGTATGAACTAGTTATTAGTGATGTACCTCTCTCTCTCTCTTCCTCTCTCTCTCTCTCTCTCTCTCTCTCTCTCTCTCTCTCTCTCTTGCTTTCTCTCTCTGTCTAAGGGAATAAATATTCAGCATACTATTACTATATTTTAAAACAATAATGCCAAAATAAGTTTGAGTTTAAGAATATCTCTTTTAGATAAATGTGCTTTTCTTTTGATTGTTTGATATTAAAGCATATTTAAAGTTGTATCTAAATAAAATGAAAGACGTGTCTTAGTAACCTCATCTAAATAAGACCTAAGGATTTAGCAATTGAAAAGAAATACAAACCAAATGTCCACAAACAAAGACAAAACATTATAATCATGTCATCTGATACTGAGGTATGTGATGCTTCATGAACAATCCAAGTGTGTTGCAGTGTCTGCCCATGGCATCCATGTGGTTGAAAAAACCTTACTATTTTATTCAAATATTGATATGATGTTGGACAAATGAGTCTAGGATAGTTGTATTTATAACTTTCAGAATTTCTATTTTTATGCTAACACAACATTGGTTTGCCTATGTTTCTCCCTTTGCATCAATTTAAAAATCATTTTGTATCTGTGTAGTGTAGTGGAGGTAACACGTATTCTCTACATGTCATATTGAAATGTAAAAATCAACCTAATTTCAAAGATTACAAGGTATAGAAATGATCTCAAAAGGAGGGGAATCCATGCCCTGCATTGGAATAGCACCAAGCAAGAAACTAATTAGTGGTATGAAGTGCTTTTCATTATGACCTAAAAGCATGCATAGTTTTATTTCCTTCTGGACCAACAGGTTTTATTCATTCATTTGCTATGATTAGATAAATGTCTGTGAAACTCATGATGAAAGCACCTTTACATCAACAAGAAAATTTGGGAGGAGTTTTTAATCAAAATGAAGAACCAGTGAAGATAATTTCCCATCATTCTAACAGAGGTAGCTCTTGGTGGTCCAGTCTTTTCTCTTCAGTGGTCAGGAAAATAGTTAGGATCCGATCATAATTGGCCAAGTTAAATGGAGAATGACAGAGCAAAGCAGGTGGAAAAGCAGCAAGGAGGACTTTGTGGTTATCGAGATTGATGATGCTGATGACTCTCAATTAGGACAGAAATATCAAAATTAAAGTTGAAGGGACATTTAAGATGATATGGACACCAATAAGAAAACTTCTTAAGGTTGTTGACTTTGGTAACTGAGTAAAATCTCCCAGGAGAAGGAATGTAGACACAAAAGCATGTTTGGAGAAATGACAACATGAAGAGTTCAGTTTTAGACATTTTGCAACCAACATCTCAGGGGACACTCAGAACCTAGGCCACCAGCAAAGGAGAGACATATGTAGATTAGCATGTATTATAACATCATTAGCCACAGGTGTGAAGAAATACATTTTGTAAAAGAAAAAAAAAAGGGTTTGTTTTGGTTTGATGATCATTAGGGGGAGCCCTAGCACTTTTAATGCTTCTTTAGTTTATATCCAGATCAGAAATCTTGCCACAGTCTCATCAATAAAAAATATATATTTTTTACACACAAAGTTAGTGTTTTATAAAAATTGGATGAACATCAGTGACTCAAATATGTCTGCAGTATTTGTGAGATAGGCTCAAAATGTAATTTTCAAATGGACAGTTACCTGTATTTTTTTCTTTTCCTGGAGTATATAATAGCAAGTGGGTGCTTTGATGATATTAAATATACTGCATTTCTCTTGAAATGTGATCTCTTAAAATATAAATCAAAGAATGAGGAAATATTTCCAATGCCATCATCTCTCTACCTATTCCAAGATGAAAAAGAAACATCTGAGTAATAAAAAGGAAGTATCTGCCATTGTCCTTCTATTGCATTGCTCTGGTCTAGATTTGCTTTAAATCTAAGAGCAGCATGAATGGCTTACCAATTCCTCACTTTTCCTGATATCCATGCCATGATTTTCTATTTCTTTGGTCACTAAAATTCTATAACAGCATATGCTCTAGTGATTTGAAACTTAAGCCTGTTACTACATATTATATGTAGGCAAAAATACTAATTTCCACCTGGATATCTGCTAGTTACCAATACTACAATTGTGTATTGAGGAAGAATGCATGGGCTGTGGCATAGTCTCCTACACCTTTAATGATCCCTTTCATATGCTGGTGCTCAAATCTAAAGAATATGACCAAAGTCATAGACAATTGTCGAACAGTACACATTGGAAAGAACCAGCAATGCGGAAGTCAGCTTGGTACAGTGAGCCTGGACAGTGTGCAAGAGGACAGCGAAGAAGCTTAGAGAGAGGTGCATGCAGTTATGTAATGCAGAGGGTCTGCTCAGATCCAAGCTCTGCTTTCCTAATCATCTGTCAGGAGACAGTCAGAATCCTTTCTGAGTAAACAGGCGAGACTTTGATTAGCCATTTCAGAGAAGAAAGTCCAGGGGAGGAGTGGGTGTTGCCAACTTTACAAGCTCTGTTAGATCTAAGACACACAGCCAGATTATGACTGATGTTTCTATAATGGAAGCCAGTTGCCTTCTGATTTTAGAGGTATTTTTGCCTGTAAGTAGATAAATCCATTTGTTTGGGCTGCCATAACAAAATCCTATAGCCTGGGTGGCTTAAACACAGACATTTATTTTCCCACAGCCCTGGAGGCTGAAATCCAAGATCAAGGTGTCAGGAGTTTTCGTTTCTCCTAAGGACCCTCTCCGTGGCACACACATCCCTAGTGTCCCCTGTGTGTCCACATATCCTCTTCTTATAAGGACACCATTCAGGTTAGATTCGATCCCTGTCATATGGCCTCATTTAATCTTAATTACCTCGTTAAAGGCCCTATCTCCAAAGATAATCACATTCTCAGGTAGTGGGGTTTATGGCTTCAACACACGAGGTTTTGGGGGACACATTCAGGGCCAAAGCAATAGACCCAGCCGGCCTGGACATAGCAGAGAGAAGGAAAGTTCACCTTCTTCTCAGACATGGAAGTAAATGGTGGCAAAAGACTGATGATGATGCAAAAATATTAAATTACCTGAGAAAGTTCTCTTTATTGTAATTATTAAAATATTTTTCTCATAAATATTCACATGTTTATAAAAATAGAATTATAGGAAGCATAAGAAATAGGCTGTTTTTTTTTTGTTGTTGTTGTTGTTAATCCTCACCTGAGGATATTTTTCCATTGATTTTTAGAGAGAGTGGAAGGTAGGGGGAGAGACACAGAGAGAGAAACATAGATGGGAGATACATCAATTGGTTGCCTCCCACATGCATCCTGACCAGGGCCTGCGATGGAACCTGCAACTGAGGTACATGCCTTTGAACGGACTCTAATCCATGACCCATCAGTTGGTGGTGGAGGGGGGGGGTGCCGGGGGCAGCGGGGCAGGGGGTTGCTTTATCCACTGAGCAACTGGCTAGACAGAAACAGGCCTTTTTAAATTTTGTTTTTAGCAAATTTGATTTTTCTTCTTATACAAATATGACTTGAGCATGAAGGCATTGAAGAATGGGGCATCTAGAGAAGATGGGGAGATTGATTAAAATGGAATAAATTGACCATATCTACATCATTATAAAACAGAAATGTAACTGAAAATATATTTTAACTTTTTAATTGTAGACAGTTTGGCTTATGCATTCTTTAATAAATATTGACTGTTTAAATTAAAAATTCATTCTAAAGGATCATACAATTCATTAAGTAGCATGCCAATCAGTTTTGTGGATTTTTTTGTATTTATTTGTAAATGCATTTTTATTTTTGCCATTAGACCAGAAAGCAGCATAAGACATCAGACTATATGTGAGAAGTATTGAATTTATTTGTACCTAATCTTTGCAAATTCTATGCATGTTTTTTAACATCTTTAATCCTGAATTTCCCTGGCCAAAGAGCTTTAACTGTGTAAAAAGTTTTGAAAACATACAGTGATTCACAAATATAATATTAGTAGTACTATAATGATTATTCCCTTTTTATAAGAGCAATTTACATTTACCTTATTGCACTTCCCTATTAGTCAAAATATATTTTTTATGTTCAAGCTATAGATCTCATTTCCAATATTAAAGTCAGATTTTGTCTGATTCAAGGATTAATTACTGTCAAGAAACTGTTTTAACATTTAATTCTTAGTATTTTCTGATGCCATAGTTTACCTTAAAAATGCAATTCATGAAATCTCAACTAAATATAACATTCTTAAATACTGATGGCTTCTAAAATGTATCTACTTAGCATGTTTCAGTATTTGGAAAGAGGGCTAAAATTCTGGAGTTATATAATTTATATAATTTCTTTCTACTTTGTATGTGCCAATTTTTCCTATATTCCTGCCAGATAATCCAAACACTGATCGTCAAGTCAGAGACCTCGTGCTTTTCTTAGGTCACGTTTTTTCTGTATTAACTTTGTAGACAGGCAATGGCATGAACAAATTTATCATCATAGTCCCTGACAGACTGAATGCACAGAGTAAATAAATTATATCCATTCTGTTAATAAGACAATGCAGTCCATTATGCAAGGTTTTGGTCTGGTTTCTGTGACAGAACTTTCTTCCATTGCTATTATAATCTTTAATGCTGTTTCTAGTTACTGGGATTGTGAGCAGATGACAGACATACGAGTCTTAACAAGACCCTGTACATTCGTAAAACTGTAAGAGAAATCATACCTACACAGTTTCCTTCTTTTGCTTTTTAAGTTTTCTTTAAAAAATATTTACTAAGTGCCTAATATATGCCAGCCCATGGCTATAGTATGTTAAAAAAGAAGAAACAGTCTCTGCTGTCATAGAGTTTATAGTCTAGAGAGAGTAACAAACC
The DNA here is from genome assembly GCF_963455305.1 of Plecotus auritus. Classification (NCBI taxonomy): domain Eukaryota; kingdom Metazoa; phylum Chordata; class Mammalia; order Chiroptera; family Vespertilionidae; genus Plecotus; species Plecotus auritus. The sequence goes on along the minus strand of NC_137783.1, from coordinate 34,205,821 downwards.
CAGCAAACATCAAGCTGGTGAAACACATTTGATATGTGGTATAAAGGGAATAAACAGGATGCTGTATCATATATAACAGTTTGTAGTCAACTGCAAAAATGGATACAATTCTTCATCTTTTCTATTTCCACACCCTTTGTAATGTGACACTGTCCCTTCTCTCATCAAGAGCTGGAGTTTATTTGATCTCCCCTTAATTCTGGGCTGCATTGTGACTTGAATGGAGCAATTGACCAGTGTGCCCTGGGTTTGGGTCTTAAGTAGCATATAATCTCTCCCTCTCTCTCTCTCTCCCTCTCTCATATATATATATATATATATATATATATATATATATATATATACACACACACACACACACACACACACACACACACACACACACATACATGAGTACTCTGCCTGTTCATCACGTGCTAAGTCCAGGCAAAATTGCTGACTGAAAAATCATGAGCTACAAAATAGTTACTGTTTTAAAAATATAATTGGTGTGGGTAATATGAAGTAAATGTAACTGATTCAGTTAAATAGAAGATACCTGAAAAAGGCCTTAGAAGATGAGATTTAAGTTCAGATCGAGAAGGAGTCAGTCATGGGAAGAATGGTTGAGTGAGCATGCCAAGCAGAGGGAACTGCATGTCCTAAAGCTTATGGCTAACTTAATCTGGTGCCTTATATGAACTCAAGTACGACCATGTAAATGAAATACATTGAACAAAGAGAAAAAAGGGAGATGGCAAAATGGGGATGTAAACAAGAGCTTTATTATGCAAGGTTTGTAAGTAGTGAGCAGAAGTTGACTTTTATCCCTAAGGGCAGGTGAAAACTAGTAAATCTTTTAAGCAGGGAAGTAATACAATTTAATTTTTATTTTAGAAAAATTAGTGTGGCGAAGACCATGTAGGAGATATTAGAGCAGCCTGGTAAAGATGATTTTCTTCCCCTTAGTAGACATGGGAATTATCTGGGGTTTCTTCAAATTACTTCTTGTGGTAAACTGAGTCTGCCTACATCTAGAGCTGTTCCTAAATAAATTTGTGATGTTTAACACACCTCTCTATGTCTATATATTTATTCACAAGGATGTTGGTGGGGGCTATAAACGCCATTGTAAACACAAACTTGTACATTTAGCTGGCTATATCATAAGTCATATTTTTAAACAACAAGGAAATGTGTTCCTTGACTTTCTGTTTTTTACTTTAAATGCCTTGACACCCCCCCACCCCCCATTTGCTTTATTCTTTTAGGGATCTGATTTCCAATTTCACTTTAACATCAAAATTTTCCTCAACAATTTTCATTCTCTCACATGTATTTCTTTTAATGCTAATTCAAGGAATGAAAAAGAACCATTTGAGATACTAATAAAATCTTTCACCTTTTATTAAAAAAAACAAAAAACACTTTCTTCCGTTGTTTTCCATGCAATCCGAATTAACATGCTCCATGTCCTTCAGTGCTCCACTATACATTGTTTCTTGACTATGTAAATTGTCTTACTCTTCATTTGCCCAGGATTTTATCAAGACCATATATATGTATGTATGTATGTATGTATGTATGTGTGTATACATGTATGATGTACATGTATGTAAATTATATTGATGGCTGCTGAGCTTCTGACTGATCCTGCTGAAGGTTGGACTGGCTCTGGCAATTTCCTAAAATCAGACAGCAATGAAGTTTACCACATCAGTTGACTTTTCCTTTCACAAATGATTTCTCTGTATCAGGTGTTGCTGTTTGATAACATTTACCCAAAGTAGAACTTCTTCAAAATTGGAGTCAATCCTCTTAAATCCAGTGACTGCTTTATCAATTAAGTTTACATAATATTATAAATCCTTTGTTGTCATTTTAACAATCTTCACAGAATCTTCATCAGGAGTAGTTTCCATCTCCAGAAACCACTTATTTTGCTTATCCATAAGAAGCAACTCCTCCTCTATTAAAGTTTTATGATATTGCAGCAATTTAATCACATCTTCAGGCTCTACCCCTAATTCTAGTTCTCTTGCTATTTCCATCACATCAGCAGTTACTTTATCCTCTGAAGGGTCAGACCCCTCAAAGTCATCCATGAGGTCTGGAATCAACTTTATCCAAACTACTGCAAATGTTGATATTTTGACCTCTCCCTGTGAATCACAAATGTTCTTATGGCATCAAGAATGGTGAATTCTTTTCCAAAGCTTTTCAATTACTTTGTGAAGATATATCAGAGGAATCGTTATCTATGGCAGCTATAGACTTATAAATGTATGTTTTAAATAACAGACTTGAAAGTCAAAATTACTCTTTGATCCATAGGCTGCAGAATGGATATTCTGTTATCAGGCATAAAAACAACATTAATCTTTTATATATCTCCATCAGAGCTCTTGAGTGACCATATGCTTAATTCATGATTAGTAATATTTTGAGAGGTATCTTCTTTTTTTGAGCAGTGGGTCTTAAAATATTCAGTAAATTATGTTGTAAATACATGTATTGTCATCCAGGCTTTGTTGTTACATTTATAGAGCATAGGCAGAATAGATTGAGCATAATATTTTTAATTTCTTTATTGATTAAGGTATTACATATGTGTCCTTATTCCCCCATTACTCCCCACAACCCACTCATGCCCCCACCCCCCTGTAGTCTGTGTCCATTGATTATGCTTATATGCATGCATACACGTCCTTTGGTTGATCTCTCCTCCTTACCCCCACCCTCCCCTACCTTGCCTGAGGTTTGATGTTCTAATTGATATTTCTCTGTCTCTGGATCTGGTTTTGTTCATCAGTTTATGTTGTTCATTATATTCCACAAATGAGTGAGATCATGTGATATTTATCTTTCTCTGCCTGGCTTATTTCACTTAGCATAATGCTCTCCATCTCCATCCATGTTGTTGCAAATGGTAAGAACTCCTTCTTTTTTACTGCAGCATAGTATTCCATTGTGTAGATATACCACAGTTTTTTAATCCACTCATCTGCTGATGGGCACTTAGGCTGTTGCCAAATTTTAGCTATGGTGAATTGTGCTGCTATGAATATAAGGGTGCATATATCCTTTCTGATTCGTGTTTCTAGTTTCTTGGGATATATTCCTAGAAGTGGGATCACTGGGTCAAATGGGAGTTCCATTTTTAGTTTTTTGAGGAAACTCCATACTGTTCTCCACAATGGCTGCACCAGTCTGCATTCCCACCAGCAGTGCACGAGGGTTCCTTTTTCTCCACATCCTCGCCAGCACTTGTCATTTGTTGATTTGTTGATAATAGCCATTCTGACAGGTGTGAGATGGTACCGCATTGTTGTTTTGATTTGCATCTCTCTGATGATTAGTGACTTTGAGCAGGTTTTCACATGTCTCTTGGGCTTCCTTCTGTCTTCTTTCAAAAAGTGTCTATTTAGATCAGTTGCCCATTTTTTGATTTGGTTGTTTATCTTCTTTTTGTTAAGTTGTATGAGTTCCCTGTAAATGTTGGAGATTAAACCCTTATTGTTGATATCATTGGCAAATATGTTCTCCCATACAGTGGGCTTTCTTGTTTTATTGATGGTTTCCTTTGCTGTACAAAAGCTTTTTATTTTGATGTAGTCCCATTTGTTAATTTCTCTTTAGTTTCCATTGCCCTAGGACAGTGGTCGGCAAACCGCGACTTGCCAGCCACATGTGGCTCGCGAGCCGTGATTTGCCGCTCTATTGACTAATGAGTTTGCCGACCACTGTCATATACTACCCTTTACCTCTTTGCACACAATATGCCACAATTGCCTAATCCTCACAGCTTCCAACTACACGGTAACATTTAGTCTAGTCCAGTGGTCGGCAAACTCATTAGTCAACAGAGCAGCAAACCGCGGCTCGCGAGCCGCATGTGGCTCGCCAGCCGCGCTTTGCCGACCACTGTCCTAGGAGCAGTATCAGTGAAGGGCATAATTCTTAAGGGCCCAATGAATTTCAAAATGGTTAGAGCACAGGCTTCAACTTAAAGTCACCAGCTGCATTAGCCCCTAACAAGAGAGTTAGCCTGTCCTTTGAAACTTTGAAGCCAGGCATTGACTTCTCCTCTCTAGCTATGTAAGTCTCAGATGACATCTTCTTTCAATATAAGGCTGTTTTGCCCACGTTGGAAATCTGTTGTGTAGTGTTGCCACCTGCATTAGTTGTTCCAGATCTTCTGGACAACGTGCTGCAGCTTCTAGCTCAGCACTTGCTGCTTCACCTTGCACTTTCATGTGATGGAGATGGCTTCTTTCCCTAACCTCATGAATCAACCTCTGCTCATTTCCAACTTTTCTTCTGCAGCTTTCTCTCCTCTCTCAGCCTTTCTAGTATTGAAGAGAGCTAGGGCCTTGCTCTGGATCAGGCTTTGGCTGAAGGGAATGTCGTGTCTGGCTTAATCTTCTATCCATACCCCTGAAACTTCATACCAGCAGTAAGGCTGTTTTGCTTTCTGATTCATGTATTCACTGGAATAGCAGTTTTAATTTTCTTTAAGAACTTTCCTTTGCATTTACAACCTATCTAACTATTTGGCACAAAACCTGACTTCATTGCTAAGCTTAACCATTTCTCACTTTTGGTTTAGGGTGAGAAACATGTGACTCTCTCTTTCATTTGAACACTTAAATGTAGGCTTGTTAATTGGCCTAATTTCAATATCGTTGTGTCTCAGGGAACCGGGGAACAATGGATTGGTGGGGCAGTCAGAACACACACATTTATCAATTAAATTACTCTGTATTTAAATGGGAATGGGTAATGGCATCCAAAAACAGTTTAAATAGTATCATCAAAGTTCATTGATCACAGATTATAATAAAAATATAATAATAATGAAAAAGTTTGCAATATTGTGAGAATAACCAAAATGTGACACAGACACGAAGTGAACAAATGCTTTTGGAAAAATGGAGTCAATAGACTTGTTTGATTCAGGGTTGCCACAAACTTTCAACTTGCAGAAAACGCAGTATCTGTGAAGGGCAATAAAGCAAAGAGCAATAAAATGAGGTATGCCTTTTTTTTCAAGTAGCAGTTATTATTTTATTTTTTCATTTTTCTTCAAGAAAATGAAGTATGCCTGTATATATTTATGAAATACATATAAATGTGTATTTATATGTGTAATATACCTGTATATATACATGCCATTAATCATACACATAATTATAAATTCTGGTTAGTACTGTAAATAGAGTTCTAACCTAGATGTTAACAAGAAGAACCGACTTTAGGTAGGGTCATTAAAGAAGGGTGCTATTTAAATTGTTGCTGGGAGCTATTGACATGATTTATGCCAGTGCATGCCATGATTAGAGTTGTATATTTCACAGTTCATTTTGCTTTCTGTGGAGACATTGGATTGGTATGAAGAAAAATTAGAAAATGTAACTATATTTTTAGAAGCCATCACAATTACCCATTGACAAAGCCATGGTGACAAAGAAATGTGGAGATATAAAAAGAAATTGCATTGCCATGGCTGGATTTGCTCAGGGGGTAGAATGTTGGCCCACTCACCAAAGACTTGTAGGCTCGTTTCCTGGTCAAGACCATGTACCTTGGTTGCAGGTCCCCTAGCCCAGGTAGGGGCACGTGGGGGAAGCAACCAATTGATGTGTCTCTCTTATGTTGATGTTTCTCTCTCTCCCCCTCCCTCCTCCCTCCTTTCCTCTTACTCTAGAAGTCAATGGGGGAAAAATCCTCAGGTGAGCATTGAAAAGAAATTGGATTTATAGTATTTTGAGAGTGTTTTGGAGAGCCAAGACATTAAGATAATCTCCAAATAGTTCTCTCTGACTGCTCAGTACATTTGAAATTCTTTAAATACTATTCTGTAAATTAAGAAATATATAATAAATAAAATTTACTAAATTTTAGCATTGGTTAAGAGCAAACCATGTAATGGATTGGTGCATATGTGCCAGAAAACCTTAGTAAAATATTAATCAAGAGTAATAATTTAGATAGTTAAGCCTCACAGGGTCAAATAATGCTGACTTTTGAATTCTAATGCCTTAAGCAGGTACAACGATTTCAGTTCAAACTCTAACCTTGAACTCTGTCTTGCTTCTCATTTTCTTTCAGTCCGCTACATCTTTGTGTTTGTAATAGCTATATCAGAAGCGTTTTTCTATTTCTGATGATCTGTTAGACACTGTACAGATAATACTGCATTATCCCGAGGGAACAACAGTTCATGCTGGCCTATTGAACCTGACATTCTCTTCGAAGGAACAGAGAAAAAGGAAAGAATAGATGATATTCTCATCTAGAACACTAAGTCAGCTTCCTTTCTCAGACTCCGGTTTTGGTCCTTTTATACCCTTTGTCCTTTAGTTGCATCGTTATTCTACAGTGGGCAAAAGGAATAAAGGTAACAGCTAGATCAAAGTTATTTTGAAAAAGAAGTGTAACTGTGCCACCTCAGATTAGTGGAGTGTTTTTGTCTCTTCAATGTAAGTGCCACACCAAATACAGTTAACCACTTTTTATCATCATACGACTGATAGAACAAGTGTCTGCTTATTGTTTCTATTTAAAAACCATGGTAACCAAAGCAGAAAAAGCTAAGAAATTACAGTTGTGAGAAAATTGATTTTTCTCTCCAAAGCAAAATCCCAATGGATATTTTCTTTTCTACATCTCCTGTAACATGAATAAATGGGCTGAGGGATGCTGCCCGAATGTCTCTTCTGAGACCAATGGATGATTTTAAGTAAAGATTTCGTTAATCCTAAGAATATACTATGTGAAATTACAATCTGAGGAAAATTGAATGTTTATCATAGAAAGTCACCTCTCATGCCCTCATTTTAGTAGTGCTATTGCTTTTTGTTGCCTGATTAGACCTACAGATGTTGTAAAATATTCTTTTATTGCTTAAAAAATTTAAAGGTGAGCTTACAAAATAAAGATTTGTTTAAATGAGACTTTGAGCATAATGGGAACAAAATAAGCTATCATCACAATGGTGATATTCTCCCTATTGCAAAATCATCAGTAATGTTGGCTGCATTTACTACTCTGATATTAAGATTACCAGAAACATGAATGTTTGGCAAGTCACTGGCTTGCAGAACCCTCTGCTCATAAAATATGAAAACTAAGTAAAATATTAAAAACTCCATTGGAATTTTCAGACAGCCTATGGATAATTTTGATTCTCAGTAATATTTGTAACATTTATTATGCTCTAAAGAGGTTGGTGTTAGAAGTATCCATTAGTGTGAAATAGCTTGGAGCACATAATATGTACTTAGCACGTTATGCAGCCTGTCCTAGAGGCATTTAGACAAGAAAATATTTTTGATTAATGTACTATTCCTTCCTACTCTACCTTTTACTTAAACATATTTATAATGTGTTTTAAAGCATATGCAAGTTCACTTTATAAAATACAGATGTGCCCATTTGCTAAATGGAATTTAAACATTTGGTTAGATTTCAGCTATCTAAATGCATATGTTTTCTTCCAAGAAAGATGATTCTTTGTGTTTTAATTTTTAAAAAAATTAAAAATCTACCTCAGAATTGCATATTAATTATCCCATAATGCAAACTATAATGTATCCTATAGTATGGGTTTATACTATAAAGCCTTCCAGGGGTGGGCAAACTTTTTGACTCGAGGGCCACAATGGGTTCTTAAACTGGATCAGAGGGCCGGAACAAAAGCATGGATGGAGTGTTTGTGTGAACTAATATAAATTCAAAGTAAAGGAGCGGAGGGGAGAGCAAGAGAACCGGATAGAACAGCTGGATCCGGCCCGAGGGCCGTAGTTTGCCCAAGGCTGCTTTAGACAATAAACAGAAATAATATTTAAAAATAGAAAATGAAAGATTTTGTTGGACTCCAGGAGGTTTCAATTAATTTCAAATGTGTGCTAAGGTTTCTCTAGAACACATACATACACTTACTGAACTAACCAATCATAGTTGGTTCATCCATAGGGATGGCATCTTGGGCGGTCTCTTATAGAAGCCCTCAAAGAGTCCCTTTAAAACTTCTTTTTGCAATATATTAATGGTTTTGATAAAATGTGAATAAAGCTCTCATACCAGTTTCAGATGTGTAGAACTTTTATACAGACTAGAAGAGGCCAAAGGATTAGTGCTGGCATTCATAGGTCAGGGATATAAAACCAGAACAGAGTAGTTTATCTTCCTTCCTATAATAGGATGTGTTATCTGTGAAAAAGATTTCACAATATTTTATACGTGAATATTTTCTGGGTCTTGTAAGGGCATCCATAGAGTAGAACAGATGAAAAGACCACAGTTTCATGAGCTGGGACATAGGGTCAAGTAATCAATTTGTTGATCTCTGATTTCATAAACCCCATTTCTGATTATTTGACTTTCCATTGAAACTCTACTAGAGGGAAAGAATGATAATCTACATTATTTTATAATTAACATTTCTTATCATGCATTGAAAGGTTGACATTCATTTGTGTGTATGGTTTGTGTCTATTTCTGTCAGTGTGTTCATTTAAAAATCTAACAATAAATACATTTATGAAAACCAACGAAATTTAAATAAATGAATACTATAGATTCTTCTTATTAATAGGCAAAAATATCATTTTTCTGATAAACTTTGGCCAATATTACATCTTCCTGGTGCCCAGATAATAAGACCAAAGAAGAAGAAAAAAGTTGTATATTAGCCACTAACCAGCAAACTTTGATGCATAATTTTATGGTATAATGTTGTGAGGAATGATCACTTTACATATCACTCATTTACCATCTATCTCTCTCCACCTGGAGAGTCCAATGTAGCAATAGAATACAGATATTTAATTTATGGGGTTGTGAAGTTATACTAATTGTCAGTGTAGGTATTACTTTCTCTTATAATCCGTGCATTTATCCAGTTAAGTCTCAGGAAAAAAATTATCTACTTAATGGTCACACCTCTTATCTACTGTCTATTAGCGCTTTGATGTTTACTTTTAAGGGTTTGAAACATAGGAAAACTTTCTTCAGAAATCACTGGGTTTAAGGAAGAATGGGTCAAGTGCCCTCTGTCTGTTCTTAGAATGTAATTGCCCCAAGCCTGTTCAAAGAAAGAAAAGGGTTTGTGAAGTACGGTACACACAGATATCCAAATGCATAACAGGATATGGCACCCAAGGCACAGTCAACAAAAGAAAAATAGATAAATTACATTGCATCCAAATTTAAAGCTATTGTGCTTCAAAGGACATTATCAACAAAGGAAAAAGACAGTCTACAGAATGGGAGAAAATATTTCCAAATGAAAAATATGATAATGGATTAATATCTAGAATATATAAAGAATTATACCTCAACAACAAAAAAATCAAACAGCTCAATTCAAAAATAGGCAAAAGACTTAAACAGAATTTCTCCAGAGAAGATATATGAATGGCCAATAAGCAGATGTAAAGATGGTCAATATCACTGTACATTAGGGAGATTCATATCAAAACTACAATGAGGTACCATTTTAAACCTATTAGGATGTTTACCATAAAAAAATAAATTAAAAAGAACAAGTATTGGTGAGAATTCAGAGAAATCGGGACACTGGTGCATTGCTGGTGAGAATGTAAAATGGTGCAATCTCTGTGGAAAACAGTATGGTGACTCATCAGAAAGTTAAACATAGAATCACCATATGACCCAGTAATTCAACTTTTAGTTATGTACCCTAAAAATTGAAAGCAGGAACTCAAACAAATATTTGTGCACTAATATTCATAGCAGCATTCTTAACAATAGTCAAATGGTGGAAACAATCCAAATGTCCACTGATAGATAAATGAATAAACAAAATATGTTATATGTATATATATTACATGCTACAATAATGGATGCACCTTGGAAACATTGTGCTAAATCAAAGAAGCCAGTCATCAAAGTACACATATTATATGATATATACATATGAGGTACCTAGAATAAGCAAGTTCATAGGTACATAAAGCATAATCATAATAGAGATTACCAGAGAAGGGAGAATAGGAAGTTATTATTTAACTAGAGGCTGGGTGCATGAAAATCCATGCACTCAGGGGGGTCCCTCAGCCTGGCCTGCACTCTCCCCCTGGGGAGCGGGCCTAAGCCACAGTCTGGCCTCCCTCTGCGGGAGGCAACCTGCGGGCCATCAGCCCCACCCCCTAATTGCCCCTCTGCTGCTGCCAGTTGCCACTGCTCCCTGATTGCTGTCCCCTCCCTCTGCCCACTGGCACCCGCCTTGGCTGGCCTGGAGCTGCCCGTTCCCCGGCCCCTGCCAACCGGTGGTTCTGCTGTTCGGTCGATTTGCATATTAGACTTTTATTATATAGGATGGAGATAGATAGAAATTGTGTTTGGAATGATTTTTTAAAAATCTGGAAATGGATGCACAATATTGTGAATGTACTAATTGCCACTGAATCGAGCACTTAAAATGGTTAAAATGCTAAATTTTAGGCAATACATACTTTACCACAATAAAAAATAAAGTGCATAATAGGATCCATATTATTTTACACCATATAAATATATTTTTTGTCAGTGGAAACATTTACTTGCTTTCAAGTTCTACTGATACATACTGAGGCATTTTATTAAGCAATTATATTAGGCTCCTTGATGAGTCTCTTTGATCAGTTCTGTGTTTACTTATATAATTTCAGATTTCATTTTTTTATTAAACTCTAGGGGCCAAAGGAATATGATAGAAGAAAATAAATATATATTAATAAATGTTATGAATTTTGCTCACACTTCAACAGTTCTGTACAAAGTAATATTGTTTTTCTATTGACTTTTACTGTAAGGTATACAGATGTGTAAATTTGCTTAGGATATATTTTGTACACCTTATTTTTGGAGAGAGGTTGTCTAAACAAGGTAAACATTTCAGCATTTTTAATGCGTATTTTACTTTTTATTTTATTAAGATTTGAATAAGTTGCATGGAAAAAAAAGACTGCACGTTCTATAAATTAACTCTAATCTTTTTAGAGGAACATATATCGTGTATGTCACCCCCATTCATTAAAAGGGTAAACTTGCTTTTAAATTGGAATGCATTGACATATAAAGAAGAGAAAGCTGGGTTCTAAGATTTGTGTTCTGTCACTGACTAGCCCTGTAATTTTGAGATAGTGTTTTTAACATGTCTGGATCTTGTTTCTAAATGGCAAATCAAGAGTCATTGTACTAGATGTCTGATAAGGTCATTTAAATAAGTAAACATGGATGTGTTCCAAAAAACTTTATTAACAAAGCAGACAGCAGGTTAAATTTGTTCAATTGGGGTATAGTTTGCCAACTTCTGATTTAGAATACTGTTAACATTTTGAAATTAATATACTATCATGTAATCACAGAGAATATTGGGAAAGTTGTTTTTAAATAAAACAGAATTAGGAATAATGAAAGAGTGGTACTGTTGCATTTTTCTCCTTCAGATGTTGGATTTATTAAACAAAAACTACTTCAAAGTAGAGCTCTATTATACTTCAAGTTCTGGTGGAGCTCTTGAAAATCTATTATGCACCAAGTTTGGGTAAATAAAGAAGTATAGTATATGCATAACTAAGAAAATTTGTTATTCAAATTGGGCAAAATGAACATCTCATTTCCACTAAGTAGTAACAAATGGAATATTTTTTAAAATGTAGATTAGCTGAACTAAACCTATGTGCAAACTATGTTTTCAACTGTTGTAGTTCTTTTCTCTGCCTAAGGCACATATTATTACTTTAAGCAGTAAAATCAAGTAGGAATATTTACTGTGGGCAAGCTCGTGTTGACATTCACATATATTATTTTATTAACACAATATTAAACACTACAAAATTTGTGGTAATATTTATTTTTCAAATGAAGAAACTGTATTTCAGATGGCTCAATTAATAAGTATATGTGTAATCAGTTTCAAAACTGAGTAACTTCAAAGGCTCATCACTATTTCTCCTGCAGATATCACGAATCTCATTTTTTCATTTTACTCTTAGTTGATCATATATGAAATGATGAGGGCAAACATAACAATATCTAATCATGTATTCACAACCAAGAGAAAAAAATACTAGAGATAATTCAAGTGAGTAAAAGCCCTTTCAGGTTTTTCTATTAAAATTATGAATATTCATTAGTTATTGGGCACCATCCTTTTGATAAAGCTCTAGTTGGCCTTGTGGTGGCTTCCTTGTAAATGAAAGCCGGTGTCGATTGGCTTTTGCTTTGCTCCTCTCTCACTCTAACCACTTTCTCACTTGTGTGCTCTGGGATTACCTCCCAAACAAACTACCTGCACGTACGTCTATGTCTAGGGGTCCATTCCTGAGGGAAAATCAAGCTAAGTAACAACTTTTTTAGGTAGCTCTCTCTAACCACTCTCAATACTCAGAACCCTCAGATAATCTCTCCTGGCCATTCCTAAAGCACCCATGGTTTCATTAAAAACCTAAGATCAATATACATACTTAAACTTAACTAGAAACCTATTGCTATTATAAGGTATTCTACAACTATTGTAATTATACTAGAGGCCTGGTGCATGGATTCTTACATGGGTGGGGTCCCTCTGCCTGGCATGTGCCCTCTCGCAATCCGGGACCCCGAGGATATAGGAGTGCTGAAGCAGCAGGAGGCTGGGGAGGAGCCCTAGCTGGGGCCAGGCACAGCTCTGCTGCCACTCATCCTGGCCCTGTGATGCTTGCCACTGTCCAGTATCTCTGCTGTGGAGGTGGGAGAGGCTTCCACCATGACCGTAGCTGTGCTTGCCAGCCTTGAGCCTGGCTTCTGGATGAGCGACGCTCCCATTGTGGGAGCACACTGACCATCAGGGGGCAGCTCCTGCGTTGAGTGTCTGCCCCCTGGTGGTCAGTGTGCGTCATAGTGACTGGTTGACCAGTCGTTCTGCTCGTTCGGTTGTAATGGTTGCTTAGGCTTTTATATAGATAGAAATTTGTGCACGGGGTGCGGGTGTGTGTGTCCCTCAACCCAGCCTGCACCCTCTCCAATCTGGGACATCCCTCTCACAATCCAGGACTGCTGTCTCCCAACTGCTTGCCTGCCTGCCAGCCTGATCACCCCCTAAACACTCCCCTGCCAGCTTGATCCATACCTAACTGCTCCCCTGCTGACCCGATTGCCCCTAACTGTCCTCCCCTTCAGGCCTGGTTGCCCCCAACTGCCCTCCTCTGCTGGTCCGGTCACCCCCAACTTCCCTTCCTTGCCAGCCTGGTCACCCCCAACTTCCCTCCCTTGCCAGCCTGGTCACCCACAACTGCCCTCCCCTGCAGGCCTGGTGCCCCCAACTGCCCTCCCCTGTAGGCCTGGTCACCCCTAACTGCCCTCCCCTGCAGGTCTGGTCCCCCCTAACTGCCCTACCCTGCAGGCCTGGGTCCCCCCCAACTGTCCTCCCCTGCTGGCCCGGTCACCCCTAACTGCACTCCCCTGCAGGCCTGATCGCCCCCAACTGCTTTCCCTTGCAGGCCTGGTCCCTCCCAACTGCTTTACCCTGCTGGCCTGATCACCCACAACTGCCCTCACCCGCCAGCCATCTTGTGGTGGCCATCTTGTGTCCACATGGGGGTGGCCATCTTGTGTGTTGGAGTAATGGTCAATTTGCATATTACCTCTTTATTATATAGAATTGGTTTCCCCTTTGTTGACCTTTTACTGTATATACTGACTACACAATACATTTGAGCATTTTATATACTAAAGGCCCGGTGCATGAATTTGTGCACCAGTGGAGTCCCTCGGCCTGGCCTGCAGAATAGGGTCAAAACCGCCTCTCTGACATCCCCCGAGGAGTCCTGGATTGCAAGAGAGTGCCGGCCAGGCTTAAGGACCCCACTGGTGCATGATCGGGGTCAGGGAGGAACGCTGGAGGTTGACCAGCTGGGGAGGAACCACAGGAGGGCTCCAGGGCGTGTCCAGACCATGTCGCTCAGACCCAATCGGGCGGACCCCAGCAGCAAGCTAACCTACCAGTTGGAGTATCTGCCCCCTGGTGGTCAGTGTAAGTCATAGCAAGCAGTTGACCGGCCTTAGCATATCATTAGCATATTACACTTTGATTGGTTGAACGGCCAACCAGCCGACCAGACATTTAGCATATTAGGCTTTTGTTATATAGGATTTCCTGACCCTTGATATTTCATCTGTCTTTGCTTTTCCTTCCCAAATAATTGGTAAGGCATAGAAGGGGTGGGGCACAGCTTGTACTTTTTTAAAAAATTTCGACTCACAAAGTAACTGTAGGTCATTAGATACTGACTTAGTGGTGCTTCATAGTTCTGCAGGAAGCTACATATTTTTGGAGAATGGAACACACATTTTTCAGTTCAGGATTAAAAGAGGAACTTTCTCTTTATGCCACATGGAGAAAATGCTCCTTTATAGTCATGTCATGACACAGAATGATGTTCGGAAGAAAATATATAACCTTCAAAGAGTTGGTACAGCAACGCACATCCATTTCTACTGACAAGCTGAGAGGCAGTTGCTATTTTGCATTGTATTGTGTGGGAGGCCATTGATGCAAGAATAGATCAATTCCACCAGTTTATTACCCTACCAGCCTCTAAACAGAATTCTGTTTTAACTGCATTTGTGATCTCCCTAGGCTTTACTTGATTTGCTAATGCCAATTATAAAAAGATCATTTAATTTAAAAAACTTAGAATTGTCTTTATAAAGCCATAAAATATAAAGTCGAAAGAAATGTATGGACTATTGCATCAAATCTTATAGTTTCTTAATGTGTGTGTGAGTGTTTGAGTGTCTTAGTGTGTGTGTGTGTGTGTGTGTGTGTGTGTGTAAAGAGAGAGAGATACTAGAGTTCAGTGAGTTAAATTGGCCATTTAGTCTACTTACATTGGACCACCAGTGTCCTGAATAACTATCATAACTATCATGCTAAGTCAACATGACTTCTGGGAAACATTGAGGCTAATTGGGAAAGTCACACATAAATTTATTTGGAAAAGATACTTTTGTTTGTTTTCCTCACAAAATGTATGCAAATAAAATCAAAATGCTAGAAATAAAAACTATTAAAACTGTAAATTATTAAACACATATTGGTTAATTATTCACTTTGTAAATATTTTATTTTCTGAAATAAAACTGCCTTGTGTTAATTACAATGGCATTCTTGAGTATCCCCCCTCCCCATTGTCTTTTAATAAGTTGATTAGTGGCATTCTATTTAATAAATCTGGGTAAGTAAACAATATGATGTAGAGGTGTAACCTCAACCTCAGGCTTTGTCAACAAGCTCTCTCTTTGCTCCAAAATAAGATAAAAGTGTCATCTTCTTTTTCATATTTCATATCACTTTTGCATTTTACATTGTGTGGAGTTTGAAACTTGTCTTTTTACATTTAAGGAAATAATTGTCACATAATTTTTTTTCCCTTTTGTATCTTTCCTGCTAATAAAGAACTGGCTTTCCTTATCTAGCAAAATATTTTCATATGCAAACTACAGTGACCTGGTTGCCAATCTGGTTAAATGGTTTGCATTAAGAGTTATCATTTCTTTATATTCATAGAATTGCTCTCACTAAACTAGTACACTGCTCTTTATGCCATCAGGATTCTTGGTAAATTGAAAGTGCAGAGATGGGAATAAATGTCAACTCCTGATCAAACAAAGAAGAATAAAGAAGGATTTAAATAATAGACTAATCCATTGTTGACAGAATGTTCTTAAGCCCTTTTGAGAGAGACACTATCTGCTCTCTGCAAATGTCAAACCAGCTAGCTGCTGCTTCTTGAAAGAGTATTGCTACACAATTGTTAAGAAGGCTATTTGTTTTTGGAACCCTCGTGCTTCTCCTTTCAGAATCTTTTTTCCCCTCTCTTTATTGATTAAGGTATTACATATGTGTCCTTATCCCCCCATTGCCCCCCACCCCCCCGCTCATGCCCTCACCCCCCTGGTGTCTGTGTCCTTTCACAGTCTTTCTCTTCATATTTATCTCCCTACTCCCTCAGACGCCTGTATAATATCATATTCCAGACATCACAAGTTATATAAAACAAAGCCAGTCATTTAACAGAATTAAGAGGACAGTCTATGAGCCCTGACAGGTTTGGTTCAGTGGTTAGGAACATTGGCCCATGGGCCGAAGGGTCACATGTTCGATTCCCAGTCAAGGACAAGTACCTGTGTTGCAGATTCCGCAGCCTAGGTAGCGGCACAGGGGCAACCGATGTTTCTCACTCTCTGCTCCTCCTCTCTCCCTTCCACTCTCTAAAAATCAATGGAAATAATATCCTCAGGTGAGGATTTTCAAAAAAAGAGGACACTATGATTATGTGTGTGTGTGTGTGTGTGTGTGTGTGTGTGCGAGTGTTACAAATGTTGTAGTGCATATGTGAATCTGCTTTTGAAGCACTGACTCATTCCTTAGGTAGCACTAATGGTTGCCATAACTAATTGTGGACTTTAGAAATAACACAGAAAGCGTTTTTATTTGGAATCCCTTATTTTCTAAATGTCAGTTTCTGTTAAGGCTGAAAGATATCTCTCCCCAACCCATCCTCTAAATTCATAAGTTGAAGTTCTAACCCCCAACGACTGAGTATGTGCCTATATTTTGAGACAGAGCTTTTAAATAGGCAGCTAAGGTGAAATGAGGTCATATTGGTGGGCCCTAATCTTAAAAGAGCTAAAGTGTTATGAGTAGCAGAAATTGGGAGCATTTCATCTCCCCAATGCATGGATCATTCATGTATTGCTGGCAAACTGTTTCCAAGGAAGTGTGATGGAAAAACAGAGTTGACATGGGAGCACAAAGGGAGATTGCCCTTGGCCTACTTTAGTTTGAAATTTATCTGCATTGTTACTGTATCCTTCTGCCAAGCTTTTGCTTCCTAATGTGCATTCTGACACTAGTAATTCAGGGTCAAAACTCACCTCGTTGGCAATAAAGGAAACAGCAAGCCAGCATCTAAATATATAACTCTGGCATGATTTACCTAAGCAGAAGCAAGACAAGACTATTTATTGCCAACTGGAAATTCACCACAAAAAATAGTCTCAAGTGTGCTAAGTCCTGGTGTTAATTAAAATTAAATAAGGAAATTTATTAACTGTTTTAGATCACTAGGGCACTGTTCAGTCCAACCTAAGGCAATAATTTTCTAACTTTCACTCAAATGACCCATTACAATTAATGACATGTTAAAAAAAAATTGCTTATTTTCTCCATGCAAGTTCACAGGAATATTGGCTGGAAATTATCTAAATTGTATTAGATGACATAAGAAGGAAAGTTCATTGAGTGACTAGGGAGAAATAATTTTATATTAGAATAGTTGAATGTATCTTTTTAAAATATCACCATATGGTAGCTCCCCCAATACAGACAATTTATCACAAGTCACATGGATTGTGATATCAGAGCTCTTTGATTGAAATAGTCACATCCAATTTTAATGAAAGAGTTTTAAGTGGGAGGGGATTATTTATAGTTGTATAAGTTCCTTATATATTTTGGAAATTAATCCCTCAGCAGATATATGGTTTATGAATATTTTTTTCTGTTCTATATGTTACCTTTTTCACTATTATTTCCTACTAGACGCCCGGTGCATGAAATTCGTGCATGGGGGAGGGGGGGTCCCCTCAGCCCAGCCTGCACCCTCTCCAATCTGGGACCCCTCGGGCCTAAACCAGCAGTGGGACATCCCTCTCACAATCCGGGACCACTGGCTCCTAACTGCTCACCTGCCTGCCTGCCTAATTGCCCCTGTCACCCCCTGCCAGCCTGATCACCCCTAACCACCTCTGCCTGCCGGCCTGATTGCCCCTAACTGCCCCCCCCCCCCCCGCCAGCCTAGTTGCCCTGAACTGTCCCCCTGCCATCCTGGTCGCCCCCAACTGCCCCCGCTGCTGGACTGATTGCCCCTAACTGCTCCCCCTGCCGGCCTGGTCACCCCCAACTGCACCCTCCCCACTGACCTGGTTGCCCCTAACTGCCCCTCCCCCCCGCTGGCCTGGTTGCCCCCATCTGACCCCCCTGCAGGCCTGGTCACCCCACTCAGCCTGCTGTTCAGTCGTTTTGTCATCCCTCACTAACCCCCCTGCCAGCCTGGTCACCCATGCAGCCTGTTGTTCGGCCATCCATCCGGTTGTTTCAGTTGTGACGGCCCCTGGCTTTATATATATTAGGATGCTGTGCAATTATTGTTTGACATAATCCCACTTTATTTTTGCTTTTGTTGCCAGTGATTTGACATTCTTGCCAAATTTTGGTTGCTTGTGTATGTGTGAGCTTATTTCTGAGCTCTCTATTAGGTTCCAATGGTCTATTTGTCTGTTGTATGCTATTACCTTCCTGTTTTAATCACTGTAGCTTTGTAATATATTGAAATCCAGTAGTGTGAGGCCTCCAGCTTTGTTCTCTCACAAGATTGCTTTGGCTATCCTGAGTATTTTGCAGTTCTATATTAATGTTTTCTATCTACTAGATGCCAATAGTATCCTGCTCTGTGGACCATCCCCAAATGTTTTCATATGTTGCCAAATCTCCCCTGGGATACAAAATATGTCCCTGAGCCACTGACCTATAGGATTTGTATAGAGATACAAATCCACTTATGCAAGAAGTTTTTTTAGTCAGCAGAGGAGTCAGAGCCTCTTACCAGGAGGTCAGGATCCAGGTACATTGTTGAACACAGAACCTGAGAGCATATCTCTTCCAACCACTTTGTAGGTCAGGGAGTGGTTTTGATGACAGACAGAAGAGAAATTCATCCCATGGTGATCACCATAATATTGAATACACTATGGTGAGGTGGAGAATTGGGAACAGAGTATTCGGTCTAGATGAGACTTGTAAACACTATACTTAAAATCTAAAATTGTTCTATTTCAAATTATTTCTCATTAAATATTACATCAAAATTACTTCCAAGTAGTACAATTAAAAATAAGAACTCTTCCTAAATTTTCAAGAAAAATCTTTCTTTATTCCAAAAATAAAAGTTTGAAGGAATGAATACAATTTTTTTGTTCTCACAGAAAGACATTTTAAAACTGTTTTAATTGATGATAAAGGAAAAAAAAGTGCTATTTGTATTATTACAGTCTCTTAATAATTAAATGTACCACACAAAGATATAAAATATACTGTTTATCTCAATTTAGAACAGGAAGGATAAAGTGTAAATGAATAAAATACATTAAAAAAATAAGAATAGATATTTTACAAACATTGATAAAGGAGAGAGCCTCTTTCTGCACATGAGACACTAATTCCTACCCAGCCCCTAACTCCTCACTCCCAATAGTACACTCCTTAATTTATTTTTGTATTTGTTCATCAGTTTTTGTGTTATTTTTTCTTATCTACATCAACTTGGATGCTCTTGGATGGAGAACTGCACAGCCAGATTAACTCACATTGAGCAATACCATAGAGGCATCTCTCAGAGAGGCACTCAGCAAATGGCTTTGGTCAAATGTGGCATTCAGTATTTCAATGAGTTGTTGTTTCCCTTTAAGAGTCAAGTTCCAAGTCATACCGTTTCAAGTGAGCTGCATTCATTACTCACAGTATGTATATACATAGTGAAAGCCTGGGTTATTAGTAAACAGCCTCAGCTATGCAGAATATATTTCTTTGAAGTAGCAAGTTATAGAGTTATTTTAGATAAAAATGTCAGCAAGATATGCATCTCTAAAGAAATGTGTAGAGCCATTGTCAGGTTAAAAAGTGGTTTTAAATTGCTCATTAAATTAAGTATACTGATTTAGTAAACTTGGACCTTTTCCATTTTCTTAACTATCAAGGAGACTACAGTCCATTAAAGTTGAAATATTGGGAAGTGACACTAAAACTGAACAGAAGGCAGTGAAGCAGTATTTGTTAAAAGCAAGCTTTACTTCATCACATATAACCAACTGATAGCTCCAGATAATATTTAATATTTTAAATGACATACCTCCTAAGATAAAGTTACATGTTCTACTCTTACTGTCCCTCCTTCAGCTATACCGGAATATAAACACACACATACATACATTTACATGTATAATGCATAGGTACAGATTGATACCTATTAATCCCCTATCCCCTCTATCCAGAAAAAAGAGCAGAGAGTTCCCAGTAACCTTGATTTCTCTGAAATGTTCTTCAATCAGTTTGTCATTTGTTCCCTTCCAGAAGTCAACCCCTCACACATTTTGTATTAACAATTGGTTTGCACATTAAATGTTTTGCTATATTATAATTTATCTGTAAATATGTCTGTTAATTTTATTTCATCTTTATATAAGTAGAAACGTACTTTCTGTGTTTCTCTGGGACTCAATTTATTTTTTGCTCAAAGTTATGTATTTATCATTCAACATTGTTGATGCATGTACCTCTAGTTTGTTTATTTTATTTTTCTCTTTGTCATTGTTCCATTGCTTAAAGCAGTTTTATCTCTGGTTTTAGAATTACTTGTTTCTAATGTATGTGCATCTTCATATTTACAAAGTAATGTCACCAATTTTTCAAGTTGGTTATACTTAGATATACACTTGCTTATATGGTCATTAAAATAAAAGTATTAGTGAATAAACATCAGGTAATAAAATTAAAAATTAATAATCTGTAAAATAGATTTGATATAAAAATAGGAACTCAGTTCAAATGTTAAAGAGATGAAAAATATTCCATTTCAACATGACTGTGATAAAAATTGCAGAAGGACAAATTAGAAAGAATGAATAAAAAGGTAATATTCAAATAGGTGATGTTTGATAATTTTACAATTTGATGAAAGACCTAAATTCTCAGATTCAATAGGAGAGAAAATCCTGAAGGAAAAAATAACATCATGATAAATAAATAAAATTAGTATTCCATCAAGGCACAATATGTGGAATCTGAAGACCATGAAAGACAAAGTAATATTTAAATAATCAGAAAAATAAAGATAACCTATTAGGAAACAATTGGGAATTATTAGAGAACAGACATTGAAATAATGCTTTCAACGTGCTGAGGAAGGGGAACAGCTCACCTGAAATCCTGCACTGATCCAAATCATCATTCCTTTATGATGATAAAGTACAAACATTTAAAAAAAAACACACACAAAATATATAGAAAAAAACCATAAGCTTTGCTACTGTCTAAAATCATTAAGAAATGAGAAGTAAATGAAAATAAATGGTAGCAATGAAATTAGTAACATGAATGTTTCTTTTGAAGTCATGATTTAAAAAAAAAACAAAAAACCTGGCCGGTGTGATTCTGAGGTTAGAGCATTGGCTGGTGAACTAAAGAGTCGCAGGTTGGATTTCTGATCAAGGGCATGTGCCTGGGTTGCAGATTCGATTCCCAGCCCTGGTAGGGGCACCTGCAGGAAGCAACCAATCTCTCTCTCTCTCTCTCTCTCTCTCTCTCTCTCTCTCTCTCTCTCTCTCTTTCCTTTCCGCCCTCCATTCCACTCTAAATAAATAAATAAATAAATAAATAAATAAATAAATAAATAACCAAAATATCCTCAGGTGAGGATTAACAGCAACAACAAAAAGATAAATAACAAGTATGACTAATTTAGAAATAAGGTAGAATAAAATGATAGACAACACCAAAAGCATAATCAATGAAAAAACTTTTTAAAAACTTCTGCTCTGCATAAAATTCTGTTAAGAGAATGAAAAGACAAGCCAAAGACTGAGAGAAAATATTTTCAAATTTATATCTCATAAACATCTTGTATCCAAAATATACAAAGGACTTTTAAAACTCAACAATAAGAAAACAAATAACCAAATTTTAATATGGGTAAAAAGTATAAATACACATATAAATAAAGAACATATACAGATGCCAAATAAACATATGAAAAAAGGCTCAACATAATTTGTCAATATAAAATTAAAAATTAAAACAAGTACCATTACACATCTAATAGAATGGCTACAATGTAAACATTCTGATAATACCAGTTGCTGGTGAGGATGTATGACAATGGGAACTCTAATTCATTGCTAGTATAAATGCACCCTGGTACAACCACTTTGGAAGACATTCAGACACTTTCTTACAAAGCTGAACACATGATCTAACAATAGATATTCTAGGTATATACCCAAATGATTTGAAAATTTATGTTCACACAAAAACCTGTATGCAGATGTTTGGGTTTTATTTATAACTAGAGGCCCAGTGCACGAAATTTGTGTATGGGGGGGGTTGTCCCTCAGCCTGACCTGTACCCTCTCCAATTCGGGAGCCCTCAGGGGATATCCTAGTGACAGCTTAGGCCCGCTCCCCATGGTTCTCTGCTCTCTGCGGGGCCTGCCTGCTCCACAGCGCGGCAACTTCCAAGCAGGCCATGCTGGGTGCTGCCTGCGGGCTGCACTTCACTGCTCCCGGGTCACTGAGGCTGCGCTGAGTGCTGCCTGTGGCCATGCTTGCCTGCTCCCTGGTCACCATGATGATGGCCAACCAGGCCTTGCTGGGAGCTGCCTCCTCCCTGATGTCAGTCTCCATGGAGGTGATAAGGTTAATTTGCATACTTACTCCTAATTGGCTGGTGGGAACTGTGAAGTGATGGTCAATTTGCATATTTCTCTTTTATTAGTGTAGATAGCTAAAAACTGGAAGCAGCCAAGATCATCTTCATAAAGGAAATGAATAAACAAAATGTGGTACATCTATACATTGGAAAATTATTCTGTGATGAAAATAACTGAGCTATTCAGCCACAGGAAGAAATAAATGAATCTTAATTTACACTATTTCTAAGTGAAAGAAGCCAGTCCAAGACTACATACTATACAGTCACAATTACATGACATTCTGGAATTGGCAAAACTATAGAGACAGAAAAAAGACCAGTGGTTTCCAGTGGTTTGGGGAGGGTGAGAAGAGGAAGGATTGAATAAGTTAATAACATAGGATTTTTAAGGTGGTTTAATCATTCTGTATGATACTATAATTGGTAAATGACACCAAACATTTATCAAAAACCAAGTGAACTTCTTGCACAGAAAGCTAATGTATGAAAATTTAAAAATAATTTGTATGGTTGGAATAAACCCAGGGTTGAATGTAGACTGTGACAAAACAATCTAACTGTATTACCAGTACATGAAAAAACTTCACTGCAGGGAACAGAGGAAAGTTACTAACTTAGATATCTTTGGATATGATTGGAGTCTGTGAGGCTAAAGACAAAAAAAAACCTGCACATAAGCAATATACTCTACTTGCTAGATTTCTATCCCTATCCTGTGGAGTAAGGTTAAAGATTCTTATATTACTGTAGTTGCATATAGTAGTATGAAAAATTAAGTAAATGGATGGTAAATGGTGGGAGCTAATTTCTCACTGTTTGGATGGGAAGTTATGGATAAGCATGGGAAGGTGCCTAGAATGGTCCTTGTAGTAATGAATTAGAATTGGAAATATCAATATGAACTCATATTAGTCATATATTCTCTTGGATATTTATATAAAACTAGAGGGATTGGGCCTAAACCGGCAGTCGGACATCCCTCTCACAATCTGGGACTGCTGGCTCGCCTGCCTGCCTGCCTGATTGCCCCTAACCACTTCTGCATGCCCCCCTAACCACTCCCCTGCCAACCTGATCAATGCCTAACTGCTCCCCTGCCAGCCCAATTTCCCCAACTGCCCTCCCCTGCCAGCCCAATAGCCCCTAACTGCCCTCCCCTGCCATTCCAGTTGCCCCTAACTGCCCTCCCCTGCAGGCCTGGTCCCCCACAACTGCCCTCCCCTGCAGGCTCAGTTGCCCCCAACTGCCCTCCCATGCTGGCCTGGTTGCCCCTAACTGCCCTCCCCTTCCAGCCATCTTGTGGTGGCCATCTTGTGCGAGGGTGTGATGGTCAATTTACATATTACCTCTTTATTATATAAGATTATATATATATGTGTGTATATATATGTATATGTATATATGGAATGGAAAGGATCAACATTTAAAAATGTCAGTAGTCCCAAATTCAATGTAATTTTAATCAAAATCATATCTGATTTTTTTCTCAATTTGATGATATTTGAGTTTATTTGGGAAGAAAATATGTACCTGTGAAATGTATATAACAACAAGCTTATTGATACATTTTTTACAAGAGGAAAATCTTGGAAATTACATCATATTTTATACTTAGAAAATAGACTTTTATTATAAACCATAATATTGAATAGAATTCAGTCATTAAAACAAATGAATTAGAACTCAAGTAAAAATGTTATGTGAAAAATAAATTATTGGAAATCAACATCTTGCTATCCTTCTATGTTGTAAAACCCTTAATGGTATAGGTGAAATAGAACTTTTATGTTTATATGACTATATATTTTATTATACAAATAATATGTATACTTAAACATATAATATATATTTGTGATATTTGTAAATATATATGTATAATGTGATATATGTGTATATATGTGATACACAGTTGTGGAGCAAAAGTAGGTTTACATTTGTGAGTATGCAAAATACAGAGTTTATTCTTGTATTTTTATTGATTAATTATTGTATTCTGATCTATACAAACAACTGTAATCCCACCTTTGCCCCATTCTGTATATTCATATGTACAACCTAAGTTGACAGATGTGTTTGTATAAATACATATACACATTCACACTCTCATATGAAAGTCAAGGATCTTTGTTTTGTTCACTGATGGACATTAAACGTCTAAAAAAGTTACAGGCAAATAATAGGTAGTTCATAAATATATTATAAGTGAACAAAACAGAGAAGGGGAATAAGACTTTTTGGAAGTCTTTAAGGGCATCTTTAACTTTTTCATCATATACTTCTGATTTGTTTGCCTTTTATGCAACAAGGATATATCATGTTATTTGCATAACCGAACAGTAAAATTTTTAAAGAATTAACTTTTAAATCACACATAATGGAAATTATTTATCATGCAAGAGCAA
This sequence comes from Plecotus auritus, assembly GCF_963455305.1. Taxonomy (NCBI): domain Eukaryota; kingdom Metazoa; phylum Chordata; class Mammalia; order Chiroptera; family Vespertilionidae; genus Plecotus; species Plecotus auritus. The sequence goes on along the minus strand of NC_137783.1, from coordinate 34,180,902 downwards.
AGGGAAATAACCAATCTACACTAATAAAAGAGAATCATGCAAATTGACTATACATCCGCTATTCCCACAAGCCACACCCACCAGCCAATCAGGAGCAAGTATGCAAATTAACCCAACCAAGATGGCTGTGGCCATGGAGTGAGCAGGAGTCTTGGGTTTCCCTGGCAATGGAGGAAGCCAAGCTTCCCGCCCATTCTGGCTGGCCCGGGCCTCCGCTCAAGGCTACAAAGTTTCAATTATAGAAGATAAATCCCAACAAAAATGATGGTGGCCACAGAGCTGGAGAGAGCAGGAGGCTTGAGTTGCCCCGGCGATGGAGGAAGTCAAGCTTCCTGGCCGGCCCTGGTGTCCGCTCAAGGCTACAAAGTTTCAATTGTAGAAGATAAATAAATCCAAGATACCAGGGCCTCCACTTGGATCGCGGGGGGGTGTGGCCGGCCTGCAAACCACCACAGGACCCTTGCCCAGGCCACTCCATGCCCCAAGGGAACCCCCACCCTGATCTGGGATACCCTTCAGGGCAAACCAGCCGGCACTCACCCGTGCACCAGGCCTCTATCCTATCTAATAAAAGAGTAATATGCAAATTGACTGTCACTCCAACACACAAGATGGCTGCCCCCATGTGGTCAAAGATGGCTGCCCCCATGTGGACACAAGATGGCCACCAAAAGATGGCCATCAGGGGAGGGCAGTTGGGAGGAACCAGGCCTGCAAGGGAGGGCAGTTAAGGGTTACCAGGCCAGCAGAGGAGGGAAGTTGGGGGCGACTGGGCCTGCACGGAAGGGCAGTTGGGGGGGGACCCAGGCCTGGAGCGGAGGGCAGTTAGGGGCAAACAGGCTGGCAGGGAGCAGTTAGGCATCAATCAGGTTGTCAGGGGAGTGGTTAGGGGGTGATCAGGCTGGCAGGCAGAAGCAGTAAGGGGCAATCAGGATGGCAGGCAGGCAAGCAATTGGGAGCCAGCAGTCCTGGATTGTGAGAGGGATGTCCGACTGCCCGTTTAGGCCCAATCCCAGTAGGGGGTTCCCAGATTGGAGAGGGTGCAGGCTGGGCTGAGGGACACAACCCCCCATGCACAAATTTCGTGCACTGGGCCTCTAGTAATAACATAAGACTTGTTTCAAGCATATATTCATTAAACATTATCAAGAGTGTGCAGAACTTTGTGTATGAATTTAAAAATATTTTCCTTATTTAATGGACTCTGTATTTCATTTTATTTTGTAAATCTATTTTTATTGATTTTAGAGAGGAAGGGAGAGGGATAGACAGATAGAAACATCAATGATGAGAAAGAATCATTGATCGGCTGCCTCCTGCATGTGCCCTTGACCAGAATCTAACCTGGGACCCTTCAGTCTGCAGGCTGATGCTCTATCTACTGAGCAAAATCAGCTAGGGCTGGACTATGTATTTTAAGCCTGTTATTCTGACTAAATCAATCCACAAATTCTATGTATAACTAATTCTGCATTTCATTGGGAATGATAAATACAGGGTAACAGTAAATACATGTTACAAATTAATGAGGTCGCCCTGGCCAGCATGGCTCAGTTGGTTGGACATTGCCCCATGCACTGAAAGGTTGCTGGTTGGATTCCCGGTCAGATTTCTGGTTATGCACATGCCCAGGCTGTGGGGCTTGAAACCCGGTAAAGGTGTGCAGGAGGCAGCCTATAGAGATGTTTCTCTCTCTCTATCGCTCTCTCCCTCCTTCTTTCAAAAAAATGTAAACAAACAAATAAGTCTTCCAGGAACTATCACACTGCTTAAAAAAAAAAAAAAGCACTAATGAAACCAAATAGACCTACTTAGAAGAGACTGCATAATATATTGGTGAATAATAAGAGCAAAATGCTGAAATTGTGTTTAATATAATATATTTCATGAAACAAGACCATGATGTAATGGTGTGTATAATATACTAGTACAGCCGAAACCGGTTTGGCTCAGTGATAGAGCGTCAGCCTGTGGACGGAAAGGTTCCAGGTTTGATTCCAGTCAAGGGCACGTACCTTGGTTGCGGGCACATCCCCAGTAGGAGGTGTGCAGGAGGCAGCTGATCGATGTTTCTCTCTCATTGATGTTTCTAACTCTCTATCCCTCTCCCTTCCTCTCTGTAAAATATCAATAAGATATATTAAAAAAATAATATACTAGTACATGAAAATATATCTGTTTAAATATTATTATGTATTCATGGAGAAAAGTATGAAAACATAAATACTAAGTTTAAAATATTTAATTGCAGAAATTTGAGAAGAAAAAGGAGTCAAGTAGAGAAGAAAAGAAATGTACACTATAAAAAAGTAATTTTATAAAAGGCTAATATAATTCATTTAAAACAATTTTAAAAATATTTTATTATTAAAGATAAAATATATTTAATTAAAATCTGTAGAGTTTGTTTGTATTAAATGTTTTAAAATCTAAGCAAAACTTTGTATTTATGAACAAAAGACAGACAAAATATATAAGATTCATTGTGACATGTTTTATATTGCTACAAAAGTGAGTAATGGAATATCATTAAATGAAAAACAATTCTAAGATGCAGAACATTGTATATATTATAATCCATTTAAATGAGTAAAATGTTTGTGCATAATATACAATATGTATGTACTATCATGATACATACCAAATGTTTATCACTTCTCGGCACAGAATGAGAATGAGTTAGTTGTAAAGAGATATTGTCTTAATTTTTAATACACATGGCATATGCTTGAATTATTTACACTGTGATGTTCATATATTACTTTTGTAAATTTTAAAAGGGAATATCTTGTTTTAGGAAAAAATATAGCTTTTTTTTTAAGTTTGAGGACTGTGAAATAGCCTTTTCTTATTGGTACTAACAAAGCTGTAAGAGTGGACATTTTTTTTGTGAGGTTTAATTCGCCTTTTGTATTTTGAATGGTAAAAAGGACATGTGTAACAAATTTTTTTTTCTGAAATTTTTTCTCTCAGAAAACACTAAGTAAAATTAAATAAAAATGTGCATGTACTAGTATAAAGCCCTGCTCAGTAATGAGCTCAGTAAATATGCAAAGTTCTTAGTCTGACACACAAAGCTTTCCAGATCTGTGCTCACATGAACTTGAATTCCACTTACATTTCAATTAATTTTAACCAGACTATTTCTTCTAATGCCCAACAACATATTGCACACACCCACCTGTTTTACCACTTATGGCTCTAATTTTGGAATTTTCTCTTTTTCTACCTGCTGAAATGCTAACAGCCATTGAAACCCAACTTGTGTCACTTCCATAATTATTCTTTGACCCTCTGAGACTCTGGTAATTGCTCCTTCCCTTGCACATTCACACACCCTGTCTTCTATTAGAGATTAATTGTGCATATTTCAGTCTTTACTGCTAGACCCATCTTCTTTAGAGCAGAGGTTATATCTTAATTATTACTGAATCTCTATCTGTTCCTAGAAAAAGACCTTTACATGCAGATGTTGAATTGACCTGAAAGTAATTGTGAGATGTTCTCATTTCACCGTGTCCCACAGCACTGATCTTAAGAGAAGCTTGGTGAGGATAGGTGGTGATTTTCTGAATTTTCTTAATTCCACATGTCACAGATAAAATAAGAACTAAAATCAGATTTAGGCAGTAATTAAAGGGTGCAGGAAATCTTACCTTTTGGTGGACCTGGGGAGTATTATGCTAAGTGAAATAAGCCAGTCAGAGAAAGTCAAGTACCATATGATTTCACTTACTTGTGGAATCTAGTGAACAAAATAAACTAACAAACAAATTAGAAACAGATCATATAGCCAGAAAACTGACAGCTGTCAGAGGGGAAGGGAGATGGAGCTGGATGAAAAAGGTGAGGGGATTCAGAAAAACAACAACAACAAAAAACGGGCATAGACAGCAGAATGGTGATACCCAAAGGGAAAGGGGAGTCGGGGAGGTAGAAGAATTAAAGGGGGGATAAATGAGGCTGGAAAGAGACATGATTGGGGTGGTGAACACACATTATAATATAGAGAAAATGTATTATAGAATTGTACACCTGAAACCTATATAATTATTAACCAGTGTCACCCCAATAAATTCAATAACATTTATTTTAAAATGAAAAATAAGGGTGTTTTAAAATAATCTCCAAATGTCTATAATTTGCATTGTAATATCAAAAATGATTAATTGGGAATATACTCTGTAAGAGTATTTTTAGATAGCACTCTGTTAAGAGCTTTTGTTCAGTTAGATTCTAAATGAAAAGTTCTATTTAATCTGTATAGCTATACATCATTTCTTTTAATTTAATTTAATTTTTTAATATTGACACTATTAGATATCACCTCCATTTTTTCCACCTTTGCCCACCTCCACCCAGCCCCAGTCCCTTCTTTCCTCCAGCCATCACCATACTGTTGTCTGAATCTATGCATTATACCCATACTAGGTAGCCCTGTGCATGAATCTGTGTGCCAGTAGCTCTCTGTGGGGTCTGGCTGCTCCGCGCCCACTGCCCAGAGGCTCTCTGTGGCCCAGAGGCCCATCTGGGACCGGGTGTGGAACGCTTGCCTCGTCACCATGGCGATGAAGCAAGCATTCCTCCAGGCCGCTCATGCTGCCCACTCTCAGTGGCCGCCCACCCGGGACTGGGGGACTCCAGCGGGGCTGAGAGGACTGGGCGCTTCCATCTTGTGGCTATGGGCACTGCCATCTCTTTGATGGAGTGATGGTTAATTTGCATATTACCCATTTATTAGATAGGATGTTCTTTGACTAATCCCTTCACCTTCCTTCATCCAGTCCCCCACTCTCCTTTCCCCTCTGACAGCTATCAGTTTGTTCCATGTATTCATGCCTCTGTTTCTATTTTGTTTGTCAGTTTATTTTATTCATTAGATTCCATGTATAAGTGAAATCATATGGTATTTGTCTTTCTATGACTGGCTTATTTTTCTCATCTTTATTTTCTGACACTGAATTTCATGTTTATGTAATTCCCTTTTCAAATGTGCAATAGGATAAAAATCCTCACACTTTAAAATTTTTTTTTTGAATTGGGAAGGAAGAAAGGAAAGACAGTTGCCTGGAGAATGAGACTGTAGGTCAGAGGGACAAGATCTTTGGTCTGAAGCGAAGACCTAAATCATGAAGGCAACGCATGGGAGGAAAGGAATGGTCTAAGACTTGAGAACTGAAGAGAGTTTCTGACTTCACATGTAAGAAACATGGCTTGTGGAAAACTGAATATGATGTGTTCTACTCTAAATTGATTCATAAAAAAATAACTGATTGAAATTGATTGAAATTCATTTTGTACCAGATCATCAATATAGCAAAAAGCCATTTAAACATTTCCTGTCTCTCACCTTATTAGATATAGTGATATCTATTTTCTCTTCCCAGGTATCCATAAATGATATTGAAAAACTCAAGATATGATAAAAGAATATCATAATGGTCTCATAGTGTGAAGATGGATATAAAAAAAGGGATGTGAATAGTTTAGAACAATTTTATCATTTCTATTGAAAAAGAAAGCTCAAATACATGATATGGCAATGTTGAGTTAGCTACATCATTTTCATGAAATAACTATATATTTGTCATTTATTTCATGGAAGATTAAAATCTATATGAACAAAATATGCCAAAAATTACTTATAGTAAGCTAGCACACACACACACACACACACACATATATATATATATATATATATATATATATATATATAGAGAGAGAGAGAGAGAGAGAGAGAGAGAGAGAGAGATTGAGAGAGAGAAACAGGAGAGAGAGAATTTCTAGAATAAGCCTGACTTGGTTTGATTCACAGTTATACTGATTATCAAGTAGTAAACTATACTTTTATCTCTTGAACCCCTCTCAAAATTTGTATGTATGTAAATTAGCAATAATAGTGAATGTATAGAATGGTGTTATAAATGAATGAATTTATACATGTAAGGCAGTTGGATAAGTAATTGGGATATGGAAATGCCCAATAAATATTAACTACAAAAAAGATAGGATGTATTTAATAAAGAAATCAGACTGTTGTAAATATAGACTTTACTATGTTTAAAATAAAATAAGTCATGTAATTATAGATTTTGGAAATACAAAAATAATTTAAGGATAATTTAGCATAGTTCTTCTCACCCAATTTTTGGACACAGGCCATAAGAAACAAAAATTTTTACATAAGCAATTATGATTAAACCGGATGGTTTAAAAAAATATATTTGTATTGATTTCACACAGGAAGGAAGAGGGAGAGAGAGACAGAAACATCAATGACGAGAGAGAATCATTAATTGGCTGCCTCCTGCACACCCCCCACTGGGGATCAAGCTCGCAACCTGGACATGTGCCCTTGACCAGAATCAAACCTGGGACCCTTGAGTCCACAGGCCAACGCTCTATCCACTGAGCCAAGCCAGCTAGGGCTAAACCAGAAGTTATTCATGATTCTGAAATAAGAGAGATATTATTTACATTGTCTTCTGTGTCAAGGTAGCTGAGATCAGAATAGGAATATAATTATGACTAGGTGCATTTTACTTTAAACTTCTGTCAACTCTTTTCTTGTGCTGAAACTCCTCTAAACATATCAATTAGCACTGCCTCCTTCCTAGGTACCAATATTATGGAGCTGTCATTTCAGAGGGTAGCATATCTTTCTGTAACCATGCTGGGAGGAATTTGGCAAGACTCATAAAAAAAAAAGGTTGACTTCACTTAAGAATATTTAATCAATTTAAAAATTGGAACATTTGTTCCAGATTTCCCCAGAGTTCAATATCTCTTCTATCAAGAATAAATTTCTAAATACAGAGTAGACACTCTCATTACAGAGCACTCACCACCAGCATGTCCTTCATAATGCATTTATAAGAAACCATATTCTGTATTCTGTGCTCAGCAATGTCTAAACATTATTTCACGAATGGAAAACACAGTGATGGAAAAGTAAACATGAATGATTTTATTTTTATTTTATGGCAAATTTGTATGAACATATTTACATAGTGTATTTCTAATATAATTTTCAACATATTCCTAACATAGGATTGTTTTATTTTGCCATACCCTTTTATTCTAATACTAAGGTGAACTTTAGTTTGGCTTTCCACAGCATCATCACAATTAGTTGCTTTTGAGTAAATTATGATTTTCTGTTTGTCAACTGAAATTTGATCTCCTCTGGGTTGTAACTGCACTGCCAATAGTCAAGAATTATCGCTGGGGTTAGGGACATTGTTTCTTTTAGAACCCAGCGACTCTATGACTTCTACCCAACTTTCCGTCCAACTTCTCTAAGAAATTTGGAACCTGATAAAGAAAGTTTTACTATACGATAAGACTGTGCCTTCTTTTATTGCTTTGCTATTGCTGCCCCTTCTGATTGGGAATTCCTTTCCTTACACACTACCCCAAACTCTACTATTTAAAACCCAGCATATGTATCATTTCCTAAGAAAGCTTTCCATAATTCCATCCATATGGATGGAAAATCACAGGCTACCATAATAACTTATGTGAACATATGTCAGAGCATATATACATTTTAAAACATTATAATGATCTTCCTTTGTTATCTTCATCTTTCTAAGCCCTTGACAGCAGAAACTTCATTTCATCCATCATTTGTGTCTTTTACATTTTGCATAGTCACAGGCACAAAGCTAATGCTCAATTACTATGTATATGTGTATGAATGAAAATGTCTCATATTGTTCTAATTTTCCATCTTCCCACAGAAAACCAAAACCTTTTATGATTGTCTTGCTTATCCTTTGAATTTGTTAATTACATTCATTCAATTCTTTCTCTGGTCTAAGACTTTGCATATCTACAATATATTGACTTACCTACAATAAACTATGGAAATTCATTATGATAAACCCTAGTGCAGTTATCTGACTATTGCATTATCTTACCAAAGGAAATTAAATGCAAATTACTGCTTTTAACATATTTTTGAAATTTTAATGGAAACTGAAATATCATTTTAATAAAAAAAGTGTATGTGAAGGGGGAAATGGATGCCCCAGTGGAAGATAGTAATTTTGTGGTGCTGAGAACACTCTACAGGAATCATCAGAAATCTTCTTAATCCCAGGCAGCTCTGTAACAGTGCAATGACCCTAAAGATGTTAAATAACCTCTTCTTTTATCCAAAGCAAGGCAATTGAATTCAATGCTCCCTGGTGGTCCTTCCATTTCTAATATTATATGCAAACAAATCTGTCCTCTTGGTATTCCTTTTGAATTTATGAAAGTCCACTTCAATGATTTTATGCTAACCTTCCAGTATCTAACTTATTCCCTTGTCTGGTAAAGCTAAGGTTTTCCTTTTCTTTTCATGCTTTCTAGTTGTAAAAAAACTTGAGCTTGTGTTAACCTTGGTAAATTCAAACTGTTTTCTCACTAGATATTTCTTATTGTAAAAAGTACATATATTTTTTTTTTATTTCTGTGGGCACTCAGTTTCTTAAAACTCAAAAAAGCTACAATAATGGATTAAGTTCAAAGTAGTTTTATGGAATCATTGCTTTTCCTTTAGGTCTATGATTAAGTAAGCAATAGCCATTTAGTTGCTACTTATACTTAACATACTTCTTAAATTTAGACCCACATGAACTAACTATTTTAGATAACATGACTATGAGAGTAGAGGGAAAAGAGTTGGGATACAGCTTCACATTCTCACTCACTTAATGACAGAGAAGATATGTGAACTTTTTTTTACAGAATGTTGACAGAGGCCTCCTATAATACAGGAATAAGGCTAGAGTAGAACATGGGACATTTGAAGATGATCTTATGACAGTTTCTTTTGGCCATCTTTAATAATGATGAGCCTTATTGATGTTTTATAAGGTATTGTGATTTATTGAACTTTTGTAAAACAAAAAGCTGGAATTTTTATAGGACATGACACTCCTTTATTATCACGTGGATAATTTGTAAGTTGTGTCATTATTTGCACTTTGTTTTTTATTCTTGCAAAAATGTTAAATCTTATGAGAGCCGGGATCATGTCTGTCTTGATATTATTGTCAAGTCCAGTAACTGACACATATGAGATGCTTAATAGGTTAGTAAATACTAATTGAATTAATGCCATATAGTCTACCAATTGCCATTGCTCCTGAATGTTTGCTAGTCTGTTTTTCTTATTAGTCTCTGAGTTTAGAGGCTATGTGAGGGGCTGAGGAGGAATAATCTCAATTATTTTCTTTGCAGGAAAGATATTTTTTTTCTAGCGATATTTTAAATGATAGAACTATTAAGTGTAGTCTTAGAATCACAGGTATTTTCAAGTCAGATACGGTGCATTAATTAGGATTTACAGACAGTCCTCGGGTTACGTTGGACTGGACATAGGTCGTTTCGTGGTTACCTCACCATCCCCTGTTTATTTATATAAAAAAAAAGTTCCATCATTTTGACATATGTACATACATATGTGCTTCATGTTTTTTTATTATTTATTTACCACAAGTAAAGGTCAGGAATTGTTATCTTTCTTTTAATTTTTTTTTACTGTTTCACTTCATTACTGCTGTGTATGTGCTCCATGTGAGCGACGTAGGTGCTTATGTAGGTGGGTTCCGACTTACAGCGAAAATCGCGTTACATCGCCATGGGAACGGATCTCCGACATAACCCGAGCACCTACTGTATTGTTCTTTTGTAATTTTATTTCAATTATGAAGAGATGTTAGAATGATCTATATAACTTTATTTCACCTAAAATGTGGTTTTGTTCATGTTTTTGTTTTTAAAAAAGCTACAACTTACTACAAGTTATTTCTATGAAGATGTTAGTTAACATGGTATTATTTTTTTATTTGCACAGAGCCATGGAAGTCAGATTGCTTCTTTTTAAATATATATACTAGAGGCCTGGTGCATGAAATTCGTGCATGGGGTGGGGGGGGGGAGCTGTCCCTCAGCCCAGCCTGCACCCTCTCCAATCTGGGAACCCTCGAGGGATGTCCGACTGCCCATTTAGGTCTGGGATCGGACCTAAATGGGCAGTCGGACATCCCTCTCACAATCCAGGACTGCTGACTCCCAACTGCTCGCCGGCTTGCCTTCCTGATTGCCCCTAACCGCTTCTGCCTGCAAGCCTGATCACCCCCTAACCACTCCCCTGCCAGCCTGATTAATGCCTAACTGCTCCCCTGCCAGCCTGTTTGCCCCTAACTGCCTTCCCCTGCAGGCCTGGTCACCCCTAACTGCCCTCCCCTGCAGGCCTGGTACCCCCCAACTGCTCTCCCCTGCAGGCCTGGGTCCCCCCCAACTGCCTTTCCCTGCAGACCCAGTCACCCCCAACTTCCCTCCTCTGCCGGCCGGGTCACCCCTAACTGCCCTCCCAGCAGGCTTGATCGCCCACAACTGCCCTCCCCTGCTGGCCTGATCACCCACAACTGCCCTCCCTTGCAGGCCTGGTCCCTCCCAACAGCCCTCCCCTGCTGGCCATCTTGTGGTGGCCATCTTGTGTCCACATGGGGGCAGGATCTTTGACCACATGGGGGCAGCCATCTTGTGTGTTGGAGTGATGGTCAATCTGCATATTACTCTTTTATTAGATAGGATAGAGGCCTGGTGCATGGTGGGGGGGCAGCTGGTTTGCCCTGAAGGGTGTCCCGGATCAGGGTGGGGGTTCCCTTGGGGCGTGGGGTGGCCTGGGCGAGGGGCCTATGGTAGTTTGCAGGCCGGCCACGCCCTCTGGCGACCCAAGTGGAAGCCCTAGTATCTGGGGTTTATTTATCTTCTACAATTGAAACTTTGTAGCCTGGAGCGGAACCTAGCCTTCTGCTTGCTCTGTGGTGGCAGCCATTTCTGTTGGTATTTATGTATCTTCTATAATTGAAACTTTGTAGCCTTAAGCAGAGGCCAAATCAGGCCAGGGCTGCAGAAGCTTGGCTTCCTCCATCGCCGCGGGCAACCCTAGCCTCCTGCTCTCTCCAGTCCGTGGCTGCCGCCATTTCTGTTGGGATTTATTTTATCTTCTATAATTGAAACTTTGTAGCATTGAGTGGAGGCCTGGGCCGGCAAGGGTAGGCGGAAAGCTTGGCTTCCTCCATTGCCAGGGAAACCCAAGCCTCCCTCCTGCTCTCTGTGGCTGCAGCCATCTTGGTTGGGTTTGTTTGCATATTCCTTCCTGATTGGCTTGTGGGCATGGATGGTGGGCATGGATGGTGGGCATGGCTTGTGGGTGTAGCAGAGGTACGGTCAATTTGCATATTGCTCTTTTATTAGATAGGATATTGATTTCAGAGAGGAAGGGAAAGGGAGAGAGAGATAGAAACATTAATGATGAGAGAAAATCATTGATCAGCTACCTCCTGCATGCCCCCTAATGGAGATCAAGCCCGAAACCCTGGCAGGTGCCCTGACCAGGAATCAAATCATCTGGTTCATAGGTTGACACTCAACCACTGAGCGACCATGGCTGGGCCAAATTGATTCTTTTTTGAAAGAAGCAATAACCTCAGTTATTACAGAAAAATTTTGCTTATTATATAATTACATATTATCACACTGAAGAAGATATATCCATGGAGTGCAAGGGAATTTGAGTAAACATGAGTTCAGGACAAGAAGCACTTAGCAGAGAAAATGCTCTGCAATGTAATCCCTATTGTTAGTATCTCTTGGGCAGGAGGTCAGAGTGAAAGACTAGAGGAAAGCCAGGCAGCTCAACTCTTCTGCCTCTGCTTGTTTCCTTGGGCTGACTCTATCCTTAAACAAGATCATTGGTTTCTAAGAGCTGGGCACTTCATACATCCTGTTCCTTTGTGGTTTCCAGTAACCCCTACCACTTCTCATTTCTTTAGGCCACTAGAATGATAAGAGGTTAAAAGGACTGGGCTAAAAATCACAGTGCTTAAGTTACATGCTTATAAAAGTCTAAAAACATTCATAAAATTGAAATTTGTTGCTAATTTAATTTCTTTTAAGCCACTTAGCCCTTTGACATCATAAAAATTTAAACACCTAATTTTAGTTCTATATTATTAAAACTAGAGGCCTGATGCACAGGATTTGTGCACTGGTGGGGGGCGTGGCCTGTGGAGATCGGCCCACTGTGGGAGCGCCGCTCATCCCTGTCAGCCAAGAGGCTGTGGACCCACCCTCTGAGTGGCTGCTCCCTGGTCCGGCACCTTCTGTGGAGCCAGAGCACTCACCTTTCCAGGGGACCTGGTCGGGGCGGGACCAGAGGCAATAGCACTGAGAGGCAGCAGAGTAGGCCTCAGTCCTGCAGCTGCCACGAACCCACCTCCCAGCCTCCGGGGTCAGCTCTGCGACCCCAGTGGCAGTGGCACTGTGCAGCCTGTGGATGTCCACAGGAGGTGGTAGGGAGCGAGGAGGAGGAGCCTGGGGTAAGGAGGCAAGGATCGCAGCCCGGGTTCCTGCCTGTTGGCCCGGGGTTCGCAGCGGGAGCAGCCGCTCAGCCGAGCCGTTCTCCCACTGTGGTAGCACACTGACCACCAGGGGGCAGCTCTTGCATTGAGTGTCTGCCCCCTGGTTGTCAGTGCGTGTTATAGCTGGGCTTTTATTATATAAGATTATCCCCATCTATGTGAATGTTTAAATGTAGAATCACTGGAATATCTTTCCACCAAAATGCTCAAAGAAGATAAAAATCTGTTAGATAAAATGCCTTTCATTTTAACTCCAATTCTTCTATTTAGACTTTATATGTTAACATACTAATTGTTCTTTATAATTTCAGTTTTTTCAGTCCTTTCCATGAAAGTATTTATTTGGTACTTGCTTTATATTGGGCACCATTCTAGAAGCTGACAAAAAATAGCAATGAATAAAAAAGAAATGAGTTTCCTTACCTTGAGTTTATATTCTAGTAACCAGAGGCACAATAAATAATGAATCAATAAATGAAAAACATTATTTTATGATATTGTCATGGTTATGATGGAAATCAAGAAAATATTCAAGAGTTCGATGAAGAAAATTAGATAATCAGACTCATGCAGGAATAATCCAAACAAAATATGTTTATTTGTTTGCTCATATTTTTTTGTTTCCCAAAATGGACTATTTGCAATGATTTGAGTCTAGTGGAATGAGGAGATGGTGCAGTGACTTATAACTAAAAACAGCTTAAAAATTAAATTTTAGCATCAAATTTCAATTTTATGTTTGTTTTTAGAATTTCCTAAGCATGTAATTTAAGCATTTGTGATTTCTAACCAAGTCCTTTAACCTCTCTTACCATACTAGTAGAGATAAAGGGTAAAACTCAGCCAGTAACTCTTTAATTAAATTGACCAGATTACTTAAAGCAGAAAAATGCAATAAACTATTGCTTACATACATACTTTGACTTTCTACAAATGAGAGTTGTTGCAAAGAGTAAGTGGCAAGAAGTGACTAAAAATGTAGAGATAGGTTCAGTGAATGTACTGATTTTTACTATGTTTTATCTTTTTTTGTGTGTGTTACCAGAGCAAAGTTTTCTGACAAGTGGTATACCTTACATCTTCTGACTGACAGCCTAATCTTTAGGGAGAGCCTGAGCTTTTCAGTAGATCAAAGCTACGCCTTCCACACTCAGTGGCTGCTGAACCTAAGACAGAAAAGTGGCTAACTCAGGGAGATAGTGCAGTTTCACGACTTCTGCCAGAACGAGGAAGCTGGAGATGAGAGCACAGAGCCTTGTTATGACAATATTGGAGCCAGTTCCTTTTTGTCTGCCTTCAATGACTAAAATCTTCTTTATTAAATGAGAAGATTAAATTCCCACATTTGAATCCTGAGTATCAAACTCCATTCGACCAGTGTCCCTTCCCTTCATTATAATCATGGTATCTCTTCATGTAAATATAAAAATAATTAAATAGTGCTTCAGATTTTCCAAGAATTAAATGGATTTGCTTTATTCCTAGACAAATCTGCTGTTTTAAGTTATTGGCATAGAAAGATTCTCTTGACATTTTCTTTATTAAGAAAAATAGGCAATTGCAAAAAAATAAAATACCTAGAATAAACTTAAAGATATGAAGGACCTATATAGTGATAACTATAAGGCATCATTAAATATACAATTTGTATATAATATGATAGATAAATAAAAATATAAAAGCATATATATTATATAGGGGAGCAAAAGTAGGTTTACAGTTGTTCACATTGTAAATAATACAATAATTAATAAGTAATAATATAAGTATAAACTGTTTTTCATGGTCACAACTGTAAGCCTACTTTTGCCCCTTCCTGTATACTTCTAGTTTATATAATTATAGATAATTTATTTTTCACTATTTTTGCTCATTTATAATGCCTAATTTTTCTACTATATTTTATATACTTATATATTTAATATATAATATGTTATATGTTTCAAATATGTAATTACAGAAAACAGATATCCTATTTTCCTTAAAAACACTACATATTATATATAAAAACTAATTCTAATTTTGGAAAGTTTGTGAATGATATGGAAAAGTTATATAGTTATTAATAAAATATTTTTTACTTAGTCAAGTTGAGCAGTAAAGATTAGAGCAACTTATAGCAGTCACTTGTTCATTTCTATATGGTTTGTAGAATAGCACATATTGGAAATAACCAACACCTTTGCTAAATAAATAAAGGTAAACTTCACAAAGTGTCAATTTCACAGAGAAAACTGACACAATTTAAATGAGTTATTTGGGCTTCCATGAGGAAAAAGAAAAAACTAAGGCCTGAACAACAATAGATAAAAAATAACCTTCAGATACCAGTAAACAATTTTATTTTTGGATGCCTCTAAATCCTGCTAATGAATAAACGCTAGTTGAAATCACACTAATAGCAACAAGGCTAGACCTAGAAACCACTTCTCTATATTCCTAGTACTCTCAGTCTTTTTTTGTAATATCTGATATTTTGATATCCTAGATAATGCCCATATAGAAATGGAGGTCAGTAGGGAGTTATTCAAGACTAGTGGCCTGGTGCACAAAATTCGTGCACGGAAAGGGAGGTTCCCTCAGCCCAGCCTGCACTCTCTCCAATAGGGGAACCCTTGGAGGATGTCCGACTGCCGGCAGTCGGACATCCCTCTCGCAATCTGGGACCGCTGGCTCCTAACTGCTCACTTGCCTGCCTGCCTGATCACCCCTAACTGCCTCTGCCTGTCTGCCTGATTGCTCCTAACTTCCTCTGCCTGCCTGCCTGCCTGATCTCCCCTAACTGCCCTCCCCTGCTGGCCTGATCTCGCCCCCAACTGCCTCTGCCTGCCTGATCACCCCTAACTGCCTTCCCCTGCTGGCCTGATCTCCCTCCAACTGCTTCTGCCTGCCTGATCACCCCTAACTGCCCTCCCCTGCCAACCTGATCTCACCCCCAACTGCCCTCCCCTGCCGGCCTGATCTTGCCCCAACTGCCCTCCCCTGCCAGCCTGGTTGCCCCCAACTGCTCTCCCCTTGCTGGCCTGATCTCACCCCCAATGGCCCTCCCCTGCCAGCCTGATCTTGCCCCCCAACTACCCTCCCCTGCCTGCCTGGTTGCCCCCAATTGCCCTCTCCTTCAGGCCTGATCTCACCCCCAACTGCCCTCCCCTCCTGGCCATTTGGTTCTGTCTGATCAGTTTCTATGCCAGTCAGCATCAAAAGCTCCACCTTTTAGGCAGCCATTGGCTCTTCACAGTTAACCCAGATTTGGTTATGATTGGTTGGTTTCTATGCCAGTCAGCATCTCCGGGCCTATCTCCAGGCCTGATCAGAGAGGCAGGGCTGATCAGCAGCCCCTGAGGAGGCCTGGAGAGAAACAGAGGCGCAGCTGCTGGCGAAGCCTGTAGAGAAAGAAAGAGTCAATGGCTGATCAACAGCTGCCACGGAGGCTGTGGATCAGACCCTGCCTCTCTCTCCGGGCCTCTCTTCGGGCCTGATCTGCAGCCCCCTTGGCAGTCAGTGCTGGGTCATTGTGCCCACACTGGCAGCAGTCAGTGCCATGGCAACCCAGCACTGACTGCAGGAATGACTTCTGGTGTTCGGTCGAGGCTTCAATCAGTTGTTACAGACCCTGGGTTTTTATATATTAGGATTAGTTTACAAGGGTTAAGGCAGATATAACCTTCAAAGAAGAGCCTTGGGTTTATTCAAATGGAATGCAAATCTCAGTGATTAGGACTGTAATTCTAGGATCAAGGCTTAGTTTGAGGCCCCAACAACCAGGTCTGTCAGTTTCACAGCATCTGGATAGCAGCTAAAAAATGCATTCTTCTACCAAGTTCTATGTAAAGTTGAATCCATATATATCCTTGTCAGGTTACATTCTTTTGTGTTGGAAGTATCCTATTGAGACTCTTTACTATTTCCAAATCTGTTTTTAATATATAAATTAAAGTAAATAATGCCACATTTCTTTCATTTCCCACTGGAAATACAGGGATCTAACACCCAGCCTAATTTATTATTATTATTATTATTATTATTATTACTACTACTACTACTACTACTACTACTACTAGAGGCCCGGTACATGAAATTCGTGCATGGGTAGGGTCCCTAAGCCTGTCTGGACGCTTCTTCCCTCACCACCCATGTGCCGTCATGGTGCAGTTCCGCCCCATCTTCCCCCCCCCGCCGCCCCGCCACCTCCCTGCCTCCTTCTTTCTTTGCTCCCTCACACCTCGCCACCACCGCTAGTCGCCTGCCATGTTCCGCACCTCCCCCTGGTGGTCAGCGCACATCATAGTGAGCAATCGAACTCCCATTCTCCTGGTCAAACTCCCGAGGGGACACTTGACATATTAGCCTTTTATATATATAGATTATTTAAATAGAAAGCAGATACTATGTATTTGAAACAAGTAAAAGTTAAGAGTAATATATGTTGAATTTCTAGCAGTTTAGCTTCCTGTGAAATAGTTTAACATAGTGTCAGGGCACGCAGCAGGAGCCCCGCACGAGCTCTGGTTCTCTGAGTTGTTCTGAGTGGCTATGAGTCCATATATTCTAAATTCTCCCATTCGACTACGTCAGGGCTGGTTCCTTCTTGAACCCTGCCCACTGTACTAACTGTTGGGAACTTAGTCCAAGTTCCTTTTTTATCCTCTGCTCACTAGTACTAGGTGTTGGGTCCGAGCCCCTCTGCCTGGAGCTGGATCTCCTAGGACACCGGGTCTTAGATGGAGAAGCCGTGAGAGGTTGTGGGTATATAAGAATGAGTCTTTATTGCTGAAGTCAGTGGCCACATAGCCATCAGACAAGTCCATACAGGCAGGCAGCCAGACACCAGCTGGTGAACGTAGAACTTTCCCATAAAGCGGCATCAGCCTCTGTGCCCACAGCTATTATCTGAGCATCTGCATGCTGCCTCCTAGACTCACCGCCTCACAGCACAGAGGAACCTGAGCTCTCCTGCCCTGCTGCTCTCTTTCTCCATACTCCAGCAGACTTCTTCTCACTCCAGCCTCAGCAGACTAGCTGGTCAGTAACCTACGTTTACACTATTTAGAAAAAGAAGGCTTCTTGCCAATAGTTACATCAATCCTATCAGCTACTGAAGGGCACAGTGTACCATGTGTCCTTGCATCTGCTCATGGTATCTTGGCCTGATTAGGATTCCCAGGCTCAGAGTCCTTGAAATCCCATTTAGGCACATGCCCAGAGTGGCCTTTGGTCATTTTAGTGTATTGAAAACAAGGACTTTGTGCTTCCATCAGCCTTGACTATCTGGGGACCTGGCATGGTTCCCACACATAGTTTCAAACTATGGAAAGTCTGCAAATTCAGTTCAATTTAGTCTGAACAACAATAGAGCATGTGGTATTTGTAAGTCTGAAATGAAATCTGATTATTTTTTCCATTCCTCTAGTTATTCCTTAGTGTACCTGAACTGAAATAGAAGCAATACCTCTATCATCATTTTGTTATTGTTCAAAAATACATGTGGCATACTTTTAAAATACCTTCTCTCAATATCAATTAAACCTTATGTTCTCTTTTTTTCAGATAGAGATCTGACAATTTCACAGCCAAAAAGGAACCCCAGAATGCCAGGTTCTCAATGGTTAGGTTAAATTTTTTAACAATATTTGAGGAAAGTGATAGATGGCACAGAATAGAGGTGGAGGTCTCCATCATTTCAGTCGACCAGGTATATTTCGTTTTAGGCTTTAGGTTAGATTATGGGGACACAAAGGTAAGTGGATTCAAAACCTTACAGTTCATAAAAAGATAATTTATTATAAAGAATTTAATGAAACAGGTTGTTACAAAGTGGCATAGACATGATGATAAAGTACACTTGGGTTTAAAAGACATTTGACTTAAATTTTAAGCAGCTTTGAAGGACAGGCTGAGAATGCCTAAAAACATGAGAAAATGGGGGTGGTATGAGGAAGAAGTGCATTTCAGATATTTTGCAAGATCTATCCCCAAAGCCTAATTAACACCATTCTTTAGAATGTACAAGAAAATATTATCTACTATTCTCATTTTTGGATCTTCTCTAGAATTCTGAGACAACAAGGAATGTCATACTTGTAGGATTATGAGTGGAGTGCTGTGATTGGTTGGGCTTTGCCACTGTTCATAGCCAAAACGTCTTCCGTGAGCAGAGACACTAGAAGAGAGACATGATGACCACTCTTTCTCTGTCTATGTAGATCCAACTTTCTCTTCTAATTGTAAGCAATGGTTTTTGTTTAAATAACTGCTAGTATAGAGCATATATTTGAGAGGGTATTTCTCTTTGAACTTAAGAAATGTATAGTGACTAGTATAGGGATGTGTTCTACAAAAAAAAATCAGGGGTGTGCTTGGCAAAAGAATTAAAGCACCCAATATGATTTTTAAAATAATTAAATTAAAATATAAAAAATGAAAAGAGGAAGGAACCAAAATATAACTTTGATGAGTTTATACTTTATAGTTATTTTTAATATTTAGATAAAGACATAAAAGATAAAGAGAAGCTGACAGTTCTCTTTCTTTAATGCATTTATATATGTGTGTGTGCAAATGTGTATATAGGTTCTTCAAAATAATCTTAAAAATAGTCATGATCCACAATGAAGTGTGTTCTGAAGAAAGTAAAATGAGTTATAATTTGTGAGTAGAATTTTCAAAGAGCTTAAAATTATAAAGAGCAATTTAAGTGAACATTTCTATTTGCCACTTGACAATATTGGCAGTGTTCCCATAAACACTGAAATCACCACACTTTTTTGAGGAGCCCTTTAATAGTCTTACTTTTATTCACCTTGGATTCAAAGATACGGCTGATGAAAATAGAATTGATATAACCTCTCCTATATGGGTTTGTGTTTTTGAGTGCTGGTGACACTGGGATGATACATAGCACTAATAATTGATTAAAGTGACTTCTCTCCTCGCCCCAGTGCTCACTCATATGCTGCACTTAGCAATATATTATTAAAGCCCCATTCATTGTACTGATGATGCACTGGGACAGAATGTCACTAGAGAGTCCTTCTTGAGTGATAGATTTCTCCTTCAAGGGTTGTCAACGTTTTAAGTATGCACATTCAAAGCCAGTCTATGTGCCTATTTAAAGAGTAAAATCAACTTAAAAAATCTTAATATTTCAAAGGTTGCAATGGGTGTATTATGGCTGGAAGCCAGGCAATCCAAGCTCATAAATAATGCATTCTGGTTTCTCTGTATATGTATGAAAAGGGGAGCTTTCCTCCGGAGAAAAGAAACTTATGGTAAAAGGCAGACACTCTGAAGGATGGTTTACAAAATGAAGTGTGATTACGGGCCTGAAGATTTCTGGAAAAAGTTCATGTGAAGTTTAAAAGAAAAAGAAAAAAAAGGTCCATTAGATGATAGCATCATCAAGGAAGTAGGAATGATAAAGCCAGTGGTTTTAATCCCATATATTTAGATGCCTGACTGTGAACAGCGCAGGAAAAATGAAAACAAATGAGTCTCAGAGACCTGTCTGATATCCAAAGAGGGAAATACATAATATTTGCCTGCACACTATAAGGAATGGTGCTAGAACTACTCCAGGAGACTTGCCAAGGAGTAGACTAAATTAATCATTTCAATATACATCTTTTTCAGTTCCTCACTTTTCAATGTGGTGACTAAGGCTAAATATTCTTATAAAATAGAGAATAGGATTTATAAAATTCCTCCTCTAGTTGTTTACAGCTAGCTACATGAGGAAAAAAAATTAATTAAAACTTTTCTTATCTTAAATATCAAACTCATTCCAAATAATATTTGGCCCAAATTGATAAAGGTTTAAGAATTCAAAAAGCTAATGATTTATTTAAATATATGTTATTTTGTTATTACATGTTTTAAGTCAGTTCAAGTTTGGTAAGTATACATCAGGAACTCAACTGCATATCAACGCCTCCAAAGAAATAGCGGGAATTGATGTTGGAGTCTCTAAAACCACTTTTTGCGCACTTTCTTGCTTTGTATTTTCTTTTAAAATATATATAGATATATTTCTATTGATTTCAGAGAGGAAAGGAGAGGGAGAGAGAAATAGAAATATCAATAATGAGAGAGAATCATTGATCTGCTGCCTCCTGCACACTGCCCACTGGGAATTGAGCCCAAAACCTGAGCATGTGCCCTGACCAGGAATTGAACCGTGACACCTCCTGGTTCATAGGTTGACTCTCAGCTACTAAGCCACGCTGGCCAGGCTTGTTTAGTATTTTCAAAAGAATCCCCTTTGTGACTATTAACTGCAAATATATTTTATTAAATAAGGAACATATTTATTAAAATATAGGCAAATAGAGGAGGAAAAATATGTGTGTGTGTGTGTAATGAGTGTCAAATTTTTCAGTTAAACAATAGTTTTTTTATTGTTACAATAGTAAAATTGTTTTTTTAAGTTTAGATTAGGTACCAATTTAAAAAACCTCCTTTCTTTTCTCTCCTTAACTTCAGTCCTAAACCTGAAAATGTAAATTAAGTAATAGCACCTCAAGTGATAGAACAAAGCAATAGTCGAGCAAAAGATCAACATTCAAACAATTTGAAACTAGTTGTCCAGCTGTCTCAAGTCATTTTCTTTTCTTTTTTAAAAAATATATTTTTATTGATTTTAGAGAGGAAGAGAGAGGGGGAGAGAAATAGAAACATCAGTGATGAAAGAGAATCTTTATCGACTGCCTTCTGCACACCACACACTGAGGATGGAGCCCCCAACCTGGGCATGTGCCCTGACCCGGAATCAAACTGTGACCTCCTGATTCATAGGTCAACACTCAACCACTAAGCCACACCAGTGGGGCTCAAGTCATTTTCTAACTGTTGTTTTAATGAGGAGGTAATCAGACTATCAAAGTGTGAACTTTTAATAAAGTCACTCAGATTGAGTAAAAACAGTTTGGGGCAACACTCATTTGTTGCATCTATAATGAGAATTCAGAATGAATAAAATAGCAGCAATTCAAATGTATGCATTTCTTGAAAATTGATCATTGTGTTCTCTGGCACGTCCAGCACATACCGTTTCTGTCTAACTCAGACACACCTGTTCCATTGGTATTTATACATATGCCAAGTTAATTCAGAGGTGAGAAGTCATCATTGTTAAGGTTTTCTAGGGAAAACAAATACATGTGTATGTCCTTTTTTATCTTGTGAACTTTCACTCTCAACTACTGCTTCTTATGTAGACTGCTGCATATAAAAGTCCCAGTGGCATGTGATGATTATTTGTAAGTCAAAAACGAACAAACAAAACTGAATTACAATCACTTGGAGATGGAGGAGACCTAACTAGTTTTTGCTTCAAGAAAATCAGGCCCTGGGATTTTCTAATGCACTGTTACCATTTGTTGATTCACTCATTTAATCCTTCAATAAAGAGTTAAGTGTCTATTGTGTGCCAGGCATTTTACTACTCAGGCTCTCTGTTCATACCGCCAAAGTAGCATTGTACAGGAATTCCTAAGTGTTTATCAAATGTTTACTGAAAGAATATTTTATAAGAATTCAGAGAAAATTTTCTATGATCCTGAATATACCATAAACTGTTGTTGATAAGAATTTGTTTTTTAAATTTATTTTTATTTTTTGCATTTTTAGGTGTATTTATTACCTGAAGGGAGTCAATACAGAACTGTCCAATAATAAAAAAAAATCACCTTAAGATCAAGACATAGCTTAACTGGCAGTACTTAGAATATAGAAGCATTTTCGTTAATTCTTTGCAAATGTCTGTGTAAATAAAACATATTATAAGCACTTCTTTCTGGCTACTAAACCAATCCTTAGTAACACTGACCATATTGATTGGCATGGGATATTCTTTGAGTTCCACAAATAATTTGCAAGAATAAAAATTTTTGTGTTTTTTTTCTGTGATATTCTTAAAAATAATACTAGCATATTCTGCTTAATGTGCCTGAATTCATTCATATGTTGTCAATCATACAATATTATATACTACTAGAGGCCCAGTGTACAACATTCGTGCCCAGAGGATGCGAGGTCCCTCAGCCTGGCCTGCATACTCTCACAATCCAGGACCCCTCGGGGGATGTCCAACTGCCAGTTTAGGCCCGATCCCTGAAGGCCTAAACTGGCAGTTAGACATACCTCTTGCAATCCGGGACCGCTAACTCCTAACCACTTGCCTGCCTGCATGCCTGATTGCCCCTAACCACTCATCTGCCTGCCTGATCGCCCCTAACCACTCGCCTGCCTTCCTGATCGCCCCTAACTGCTTGCCTGCCTGCCTGCCTGATCGCCAACTAACCACTCACCCATAACCATCTCTGCCTTGGCCCCCGCTGCCACAGCTTTGTCCAGAAGGATGTCCAGAATAACGTCCAGAAGGTCGTTCAGCTGTCCGGTCTAATTAGCATATTATGATTTTACTAGAGGCCGGGTGCATGAAATTCGTGCACGGGGGGTGTGTTCCTCAGCCCAGCCTGCACCCTCTCCAATCTGGGACCTCTCGAGGGATGTCCGACTGCTCCTTTAAGCCCAAAACCTGATCCAGGTAAAATCGGGCCTAAATTGGCAGTCAGACATCCCTCTCACAATCCAGGACTTCTGGCTCCCAACGGCTCGCCTGATTGCCTTCCTGATTGCCCCTAACCACTTCTGCCTGCCAGCCTGATCACTCCCTAACCACTCCCCTGACAGCCTGATTGATGCCTAACTGCTCCCCTGCCAGCCTGTTTTCCCCTAACTGCCCTCCCCTGCAGGCCTGGTCATCCCCAACTGCCCTCCCCTGCAGGCCTGGTCCCCCCCAACTGCCCTTCTCTGCAGGCCCGGTCACCCCCAACTTCCCTCCCCTGCTGGCCTGATCGCCCACAACTGCCCTCCCTTGCAGGCCTGGTCCCTCCCAACCGCCCTCCCCTGCTGGCCATCTTGTGGTGGCCATCTTGTGTCCACATGGGGGCGGGATCTTTGATCACAGGGGGGCAGCCATCTTGTGTGTTGGAGTGATGGTCAATCTGCATATTACTCTTTTATTAGATAGGATAGAGGCCTGGTGCACAGGTGGGGGCTGGCTGGTTTGCCCTGAAGGGTGTCCTGGATCAGGGTGGGGGTTCCTTTGGGGCATGGGGCGGCCTGGGCAAGGGGCCTGTGGTGGTTTGTGGGTTGGCCACGCCCCCTGGTGACCCAAGCAGATTCCCTGGTATCTGGGATTTATTTATCTTCTATAAATGGAACTTTGTAGCCTTGAGCAAAGCCAAGCCTCCTGATCACTCTGGGGCTGCCGCCATTTTTGTTGGGGTTTATTTATCTTCTATAATTGAAACTTTGTAGCCTTAAGCAGAGGCCAAGGCAGGCCAGGGCAGGCGGAAACCTTGGCTTCCTCCATCGCCGGGGAAACCCAAGCCTCCTGTTCTCTCTGTGGCCACAGCTATCTTGGTTGGGTTAATTTGCATACTTGCTCCTGATTAGCTGGTGAGCGTGGCTTGTGGGTGTAGTGGAGTGATGGTTAATTTGCATATTACTCTTTTATTAGATAGGATTATTATAGATTAACAAAGATTCTCTCTTTGACCAAATTCTAGCCAGTGTCCTTTGAATCTTTTTCTCAACTAGGCCTCAACTTTGGACATATAAAGGCACGAGCAAACAGTAACAGTTTCTGAGAGTAAAAGGCCACTCTCCTAGGATGATCCTAGCCCTCCTTACGATGCCTGCCTGAGAAAACTCAAGGCTGTGGAAAGAATCTACTGTTTGTTTCAGCCAGCACCTAAAGATAGGGCCTGTCTCCCTGTCTCCTGGGGCAGGGGTTGAGGGGGAGCCTAATTTCTATAACCACTAGTAGCAAACACAGATGGGTTTCACATAGACCAACCTGCCTCCCCTCCTGTTTTGTGTAATTTTTCACTTCCCTGACTCTGTTGAGCTCCCTGTCACCACCCTCTCTATTCTTTCATTCTTCCCTTAAAATGCCAGTCACTGCTGTATAAATCGTAGTTCAGTTCTGTTCATACTGGTCTCCTGTCCCTATTGTAATATTGTGTTATGAATCCCCATTTTCTTACCACTTTAAACTACTGTAGTATCCACTTTATCTTTGACAGTATGCAAACAAAACCTTTTTGTGCTTTAAATAGCAGAGAGAGTTGGAGAAATTATTTTGCCACATAATCTACTTTAGTGCAGGAAGTCAAATAAAAACAATGAGGTGTATCGTGTTGACACTTTTATGATAATATTTCTTGGCTCTGCTCACATATTCCATGTACCAAATTTCAAATACCTACTATGAAGCCTTAATAAATATTCAGTGAATAGTATTGTAAAGATAATTGAAGTAGATACCAATTTAAATGTGATTTAATTGAAATTTTAGCTTTAGTGAACTGGATGCCTTAAAGTTACTAAATGGTACATCCTAAAAGAAGCAATACTTGTCTCTTAAGAGGATTTCATTAAATATGAAGCCTTGCCCTAACCAGTTTGGCTCAGTGAATAGAGCATCGGCCTGCGGACTGAAAGGTCTCAGGTTCGATTCTGGTCAAGGGCATGTACCTTCGTTGCTGGCACATCCCCAGTAGGAGGTGTGCAGGAGTCAGCTGATCGATGTTTCTATCTCATCGATGTTTCTAACTCTCTATCCCTCTCCCTTCCTTTCTGTAAAAAATCAAGAAAATATATTTTTTAAAAAATAAATAAAAATAAATAAATAAATATTAAGCCTTAACAGCATTAATTTCATAACCTACAATGCAGTTATATATTATCTGTAATAGAATAATTAAAGTCAAAATAGGAAAATAAATTGATTGTTCTGAAGGACCTGGCACAACAGCACTCTGCTCTGAACTTAAGTCAATGCTCTATTTCTAACATGAAAAAGCCACTTTTCCTGCTAAAACAATACAGTTAATTAGAGTTTTACTGCTCTGACATTTTTGTTTTTGTTAATTTGTACATTTAGGGGAATTCGTAGTTCCATAAACACCTTGTGAACACCTATATGTATATATATAATCATACACATATGTATATATCAGTTATGAGGAAAAATGAATAGAAAATCATTATTTTAAATACATTCTAGAACTTTATATGTATTTATTTGTTTCTTAGAATTAACTTGTGAGTTTTTTTCCTTTCTGTCTTTAAAATTCTTTCTGTCCGGGCCAGTGTTGGTCAGTGGTTGAGCATTGACCTGTGAACCAGGAGTTCATGATTCAAATCCCGGTCAGAGCACATGCCCAGGTTTCAGGCTTGATCTGCAGTAGGGGCATGTGGAAAGCAGCCAAAGTATATATGTACTTGATTCCTTCTGTATCCCTGAAACAAATAGACTAATGTGGCAAGATAGTTCTAACATCTGCTTCCCATGTACAAAGGTGTTATTGGTGGAAAAATATATTTAAACTTATTTTAAAAAGCTAAAGACAGAACACACAGCAAACATTCCTGTGGAATCTCAAGCCTTATGCATAGGTCTGTTTTACAAACTTCATAGTTCATTCAGTGGAAACATTTACAAAAATAACCAAAGGTAATGAAAGTGTCTTCCCCTTTAGGCTGGTTATTTCTTTTATTATTTTTAATATATTTTTATTGATTTAACCAATTAGACTAGTTAAACTATTAAACTACTCCAAGCTCTTGACAAAAGATGTCACCTGTCAGCCAAGAAAGCTTCCCCTAATTTGTCATTGATGGTAATGTGTTTTTCCTTGCTAAGTAAATGTGTCTTCCATCAGATTTCAGAATTCTAGATGATAACTCTAGCTTATAAACTCACAAGAAAATTATTATAGCTGATTAACTGCAAAGAGTACTTATTTCAAAGGTAACATTTTCCAGTTGACAGATGCTCCCAACAACTTTTCTTTTAGTGCATGGTTTTTCAATTTGGTCCTTCATGGATGAAATAGAGTTCACTACTATATGTTAACATAGTTAACATCCATAATTTTGCCTTGGTGTGTTTATAGAGCATATATATTCATGTCAGCAATAGTTTCTCTCAGATCTAACACTACAAAGGCTCCTGATAGCTCTCAGTTATGAAACACAACATATTATTTTATACAGCCCAGTAGTCACGAAGCACTTAGTTCCTAATCCTGTAAGAGAAAAGAATATTTTAAAGCTGATGCACTAATGATTGGCATTTTCTGACATGGTCATAATGACAAATTAATGTCTCTTCTGAAACACATCTCTCTCAGACCTTATTTCCTTGACTAGTGTGATATGGCTGAAGATTTTTCAACTGCATCTGAGAATTTATGTTTACTCTCAAATAACATATGTCTTAACTTTGATGGAATAGAACTAAGATGGTATTGACGAGCTGTCTTCAAGTGATTGTGTTAAGAATTGGTTTTGGGGATTAATTTTGACAAGATAAAATGAAGAAAAAATGGATGGGTTGCTGCTTATTTGAAGGAAAGGTGTCTAACTCCAAAAGAGAGTGTGGAACTAGCATGCAGAGAAGGATTAAAGAGTAACCTAAGACGCAAGAACAAAACATCATTTCTAGACCCCAAAAGAGAATATACTAAACCATTATCCTAGGAATTACTATATAATCAACTAAAACTCCATAAAGTGGGGGATCATTTCTATTACTTGACTTTTGTATAGTGGAATATAAGATAGAAAAAGTTGTTATAAATACTGGTATAAGGAGCATCATGAAGATATTAACGTTCCATCATACAATGTAGACTCACTAGAAACATATTCATTCCAACCTTATCTGACCTCAATTCCAAAGGAGATAAATGAGATTACCCCTGATTCTTTGTCTAGTGGAGAAATTGGTGAAACCTCACTGGAGGAAGAAGACATTTTCTGAATCCTCTGGGATTTTTTTCTTATACTGCATGGCTATAAAAAGTCAAAACAACACTGTTAGTAAACACGACTAATTTCAGGACTGGATACATAGTGGGCGGGGCCCAGTGCAAGATGAAAATGCAGGGCCCCTTGTTCAAAGTGGCTAGGAATTTCAAGATGGTGACAGCAGAGTATTCAACTGTGTGTGGGACCATTCTAAGTATTGGGGACCCATGTTCTGCACAACCATAAAACTGGTTGGTTTTAAATAGATGATAGCAGAATACATATTATTCTCTAGTGCTTATGAACGTTAACTGATAATAACTATAACTTGAGCCACAGAGCATGTCATCAAGTTTCAAAAAGTAAAGTCATTCCAAGTATGTTCTATAATCACTACCAAAATAAGACAGAAAACAACACTAACATGTAACTAAAAAACACTTAACCACTTGGAAATTAAGCAACGTGCTTCTAAGTAATCAAAGGCATAAGGAAGAAGGCATACAGGGAAATATAAATTCTATTGAACTGAATGATAATGCATATATGGCATGTCAAAACTTGCAGGATACAGCTAAATCATAGTAATATGAAAGTATATAACCTTAAATTAATATATTAGAAAATAAATATATGTTAAGCTGATAATCAGTGATTTAATATTATATCTTAAGAGTGTAGGAAAAGGATAAAAATCAATCCGTCAACATAAGAAAATAATAAAAATGAGTAGAAATTAATGAAATAGAAAAACACACACCATTAAATAGGTAACATCATACCAGAAATTTTAGTTATAAGATTCATAAAATTCATAAACCTCCAGTAAGAAAAGTAAAAATGGGAGGAAACAGAAATTGCCATTGTCAGGAATGAAGATATCACTATACATCTGTTATGTCAGTCCCAGCCTATTGATGGTGATCCTCTTGGCTAGGAATGCTGAGGCACTCCCCAGGCTGTTTTACTCCTAGCAAGCCCCACAGACATTGGGCCCTCTTGGTTCTTATTATGATGGCAAGATGCACGTTAGCAAAAATCATCATGGAATTTGGAGGAACAAGATTTATTACTCATAGGTCCTAGATAGTACATGGCATTCGGCGGGGCCACAAGGGAGGTCATAGGGGGAGAGAGAGAGAGAGAGAGAGAGAGAGAGAGAGAGAGAGAGAGAGAGAGAGAGAGAGAGAGAGAGAGGAGAGAAAGGCAGAGAAGACTGGGGCTCTGCCTTTAGTAGGGTTCATTGATTGGTGGGGTATCTGGGGTTTCATGTGTTCATTCATCGTTAGCTGATTGGATACATAAGAGCAGGAATTAGGGCATGGGAGAGTGGAGGTAGGATCACTCAAGTGGTCAGTTATCTAGGTCACCCAGGTTTTCTGAAAGGGGAACTTCCTGGGTAGGAACAGCTAGTTCTTTATCTGGTTGTTTTTCTAGTGCCTGCGCCATACAGCTGGCAATATATTTACTATAATGGATGTCTTTTGAAATGGATGCCTCAGCAACCAAAAGTTTAATGTCAGGTACTTAAACTTTAGGAGTCTGTATTAAAAAGATAATATTATGAACAATATTCTGCCAATTAATTTGAATACTTAAATAGAAAAATACCTTTGGGAGGAAAACTTACCAAAATTTACAGAAGGAGAGATATATAGTCCAGCACCATTAAAGAAATTTAATTTATTGTTAGAAATCCTTTCCATAATAAACTTTAGGTAAATATTTTTTCACAAATCAAATCTACCAAACGTATAAGTAAAATATAACATCAATATTACATCAAATAGAAAAATAAAAGGAAACAGTTCATAATGGACACTCAGTAATAATGATGTGTCAATTTAGGTTCATCAATTTTAACTAATACACCACTCTGATGGTGGATGTTGACAATAGAAGGCCATCCAGGTCTCAGGACAGAGGGTATATATGAAATTTATATATATTTTCTATTGAATTTTGCTGTGTACCTAAAACTGCTCTAAAATATGTTTATTTACTTTTAAAAATCATGTATTATATTCCCTGGCAAGCAATTAATCCAGAATAATGATAATGATGCTGATGATTTCCATTTGTAATTTTCAAATAAATTGACTATCTATTTAAAGCTTAAAAATAAATTTCTAAAAGGAATTTCATTATAGTATTCAATGAAAATAGTCCATTATCCTAGTCATGAAATTAGTCCCCTTCTGCTCCAAATAAATTTTAAAGTAAATTTATATTCATTGCAAATTCATATAATTGTAGAAGCAAATATATTTAGTTGTCCTTGCTCAAGAAATTCCAGTCCATAATTGTCTTGGGACATTTCCAGTCATCTAGAGTGATGCTTAGTCATCACTTAAATGACACTGAGAATACCCCCTCAGGTTAGTGGTAGCCTGCCTTCTACTAGTATTCTTTTGTATTGTAAAACCTGCTAAAAAAGCAGAAAGGGGGAGCAAATTGAAAAGCCAACTTATCTTTCTAGTGCCATTATTAGGTGTCTGATTCTGTTGTCAGTGTACATATGTGCCAGAGAGAAAATACGTAAAACACTCTTCTTGTGATGTGGAGTAGGAAAGGGCAGAATTGATGGAATTTTTCTTAGGGGTTCTTTAATTAAAGGAAAAAATGTTTCATTACATTAGACTACTGATCATATTGCATCTTCAGCTTTAGTAATGAAATATTTATATTGGTTTTCATTATTTCATTAATTTATGAATTTAAAAGTAATAATGCATACAGGGCATTTATCTTACCTAATAATAGACAAACATGTAAATTGACCATACCTCCATGACGCCACCAGCCAATCAGGGGTGATATGCAAATTAACCCAACAAAGATGGCGGTTAATTTACGTACACAGGCGCCAAGTGACGCAGGCTTTCTGCCCCAGCCCCGGTCTCTCAGGGCCTCTGGGCAGCGTGGGAAGGTGGGGCCAGAGTGGAAAGAGGCGGCTCTGGGGCCTGAGTGGAAAGGGGCTGGGCCGGAGTGGAAAGGCGGTGCTGGCAGCCAGGGAAAGAAAAGCCCATTTTAGCATGAATCTTCGTGCATTGGGCTTCTAGTAATAGATAACTCTCATATAGAAAAGTTAAAATCATCCATTCTTTATCACTGAGAAACAGCCAACATTATTACTGTTTTATTTTATCCCAGTTTATTTTATATTTTATGTGTATTTTTATTTACATGTATGCTTTGAAAAGGAAAATTATGTGATCTAATCCATGTATTCAAATTAGGTCCTTTAAATGGGTAAATGGGAGATAATAACAAATGAGAAAGATTAAATAAGAATCTGTTGCTGTAGTGTATGCAGGCCAGCAAAGGATTCAAGAAGCAATCAAAGGCAAGAAATAATGCTCCCCTATTGGTTTCACTGGGAACATGGCTCTGCTAAAACCTTGGTCTCAGGCCTCTAACATCCAGAACTGCGAGACAATACACTGTTGCTCTTTGAAGCTATCCAGTTTGTGGAGTTTGTTCTGACAGCCCTGGGAAACGAATGCAGCACTCATATAAATATCCAACCATTGTTAAGATTTTAGGAAAGGACCAGACTGAGAGGATCTTCACTGCTAGAATGGTTTTAGCAAAAAGACAACAACTGACAGACATAAATCAAGATTATTCTGAGAGATAAAATTTAAGGCAGGGAGACAATCAGAAAAATAACAGTTATGAAACATAAGCTCCAAAAATGCCGTTTTGCATTTTCATTACAGGAAGATGGAAGAAGGAAAACAATCTTTATTGGGCACCAACAATGTTCCCTGATAACTATGTTATCTCATTTAATCCTTGGAATTACCTTTCATTGTAGATTATTTTGCTCCTAAATTATAGAAGAAACCCAAGGAGGAAACTTACGCAACTTGAAAATTTCCAAAGCTGATTAAAACTAGAACTCAACTTGGTACTCAAATCCCTGTGACCAAAAGTCCTCATTTGTTCCAGTAACTTATCCTGCCCTTGGTTTAAAGTTAAAAGCAAAACAAAGGTTGCTTTTTTTTTGTTTATTGTTGGTGTTATGTTAGTTTTATTGTTTTGGTTTCCTGTTTAATGTTTCCTAACACCCATTATTAATCTAATATTACTTAAAGATATGTCTTTAGACATAAAATGAAGCAAAGTTGATATAATAAACTAGCTTTATAGGTATGCGTAAGAAGCCACAATACAATATTTCAGATTGTATGTGAAAAAAAATTGAGGGAATAATTTGATATTTTCTTTGAGCTTTAGGTTAAAAAACAAACAAAAACCTAAGGAGTTCTAACATGTTGTTTATTTGAATATTCTCAAATACACACTGAAGTGGATTTTTTGCAATATAGCAGAGCTGTTTATAGAATTTTACGAGAACTATAAAATATAGATCATGACTAACAGTATTAAAAAAAGCCTTCTCTATGTTTCTTATATATCATTTTACTAGTAAATTCCGAATTTCTATTCTTTTTCAAAATAGCCATTTTGACAATAAAGTTGTTTTCTCAAGCAGTATGATGTTGAGTTGGCAAGCAAGCATTGGCTTGCTTCATTATTCAGTCTGATACCACCTTTTAAATCAGAAAATATAGAATGTACTTTACACTTGAGATCACTTACTACTTATTGTTAATATATAAAAAAGAACTACTTGGGTCTAAAAAATGTTAAATAAATATATTTCAAAGGAACATCAGGACTCTGAATATCCTATCCTATCTAATAAAAGAGTAATATGCAAATTGACCATCACTCCAACACACAAGATGGCCACCCCCATGTGGACATAAGATGGCCACCACAAGATGGCCTGCAAGGGAGGGCAGTTGGAGGTGATCAAGCCTGCAGGGAAGGGCAGTTGGGGGCAAGCAGGCCTGCAGGGGAGGGCAGTTTGGGGGAACTGGGCCAGCATGGGAGACCAGTTAGGGGCGACCAGGCTGGTAGGAAGTTAGGGGTGACCAGGCTGGCAAGGGAGGGCAGGTAGGGGTTACTGGGCCAGCAGGGGAGGGAAGTTGGGGGAAATCAGGCCTGCAGGGGAGAACAGTTAGGGGTGATCAGGCTGGCAGGGGAGGGCAGTTAGGAGCAATAGGGCCAGCAGGGGAGCAGTTAGGTGTTGATCAGGTTGGCAGGGGAGTGGTTAGGGCAGCCGTGGGCAAACTACGGCCCGCAGGCCGGATCCGGCTGTTCTATCCGGTTCTCTTGCTCTCCCCTCTGCTCCTTTACTTTGAATTTGTATTAGTTCACACAAACACTCCATCCATGCTTTTGTTCCGGCCCTCCAGTCCAGTTTAAGAACCCATTGTGGCCCTCGAGTCAAAAAGTTTGCCCACCCCTGGGTTAGGGGATGATCAGGCTGGCGGGCAGAAGCAGTTAGGGGCAATCAGGCAGGCAGGCAGGCAAGCGGTTTGGAGCCAGCACTCCTGGATTGTGAGAGGGATGTCTGACTGCCCATTTAGGCCCGATCCTGGTGGGCAGTCAGACATCCCTCGAAGGGTCCCAGATTGGAGAGGGTGCAGGCTGGGCTGAGGGACACACCCCCCTGTGCACAAATTTTGTGCACTGGGCCTCTAGTCTTAAATAAATAAATTTAATAAATTTTGACAATACATGGTTTCAATTTATCTGGCTGTCCATAGATAACAAATATTAAACAATAAAATATACAAAAATTAAGTAATACAGTAATAAAAATATTATCAGAAGATGCTCAATGTGATACTCTGGAAGGATACATATTTAATTTGTATTGTTTAATTTGTATTAATAAAATTGAGTTTGGGAAAGTGTAGTAATGTATTAAAGATGTGCAGAATATTTTGAGGCATAAAAATGTATAGAAAATTTTTTTAAAGTTACAAATTATTAGTTGGAAATACGGGGGCAAAATTGAAATAAGCTGAAAAACCCTAAGGGAAAAAATTTTATTTCATTACATAGTGACAACAGAAATGCAATTATATACATAAAATATTTGATTGACAATTGCACCTCATATTATTCCCACAAACTACATTGTTACCACTTTTCTTCTACAAATCAGTGTGATATTGTTATATTCAAATGGCCTATTTTGAAATAAGAATATTGGTTTAAGAAATAAAGTTTAATTTGTGTCGCTTATGTCCAAATCTTGGTAATGATGGAATTAAAAAACATAAATATTTTTAATATCGAGAATTTTTACCAATTAACATTACTGAAGTAAAAATTGCTAGAGTTCATGTTAGCCTTTGAAATACTCAAGAAATATGGCTATCTGAAAGCTTCTAAAGCAATTCATCTATTTGTAACATAAATAATGCCATGAAAGGTAGAATCAGAACATGTTGGCTTGAAATTAAAATTCAAAGAGATCTCTGGCTTTCATTCCCTACTGCTGTAACTATCTTCTTAGCTAATATTTGTATAGGACTTAATGTTTTACAGTATGTATGACTTGCCAAAATTATCATAATTGATATTCACAACAAAATGGCAATACATTCAGGCCAGGTGCTAATATCTTTCTTTCAAACGTGAAGGACTCTGTTCACAACGTTGGTGCTGTTCTATGTCATAGAGCAGATGAATGATGAAGCTACAGTTTAGCTCTGGTTTTCTGATTTCCAATAGCTTGTATTCCATCCTCTGTAAAGTATTCCAAATGTAGAAATCAGAAAGCATTGTGAGTTGGATAAATGACCAAAATTTAAGATTCATCCTTTTAATTCAAAACATGACTTTGAAAAGCATTAGACTAACTAGTTAGTACTCTGAAAGGAAATCTGCTTAAAAGATGCAGTAAATTCTCAGTTTGCATTTGTATATATAATAATAAAAGCATCATATGCTAATTAGACCAGACAGCTGAACGACCTTCCAGACATTATTCCAGGCGTCCAACCAGATGAAGCCACTGTGGTGGGGGCTGAGGCAGAGGTGGTTAGGGGCGATCAGACAGGCAGGCAGAGGCGGTTAGAGGCAAGCAGGCAGGCAGGCAGGCAGAGGCAGTTAGGGGCGATGAAGCAGGCAGGCGAGTGGTTAGGGGCGATGAAGCAGGCAGGCGAGTGGTTAAGGGCAATGAAGCAGGCAGGCGAGTGGTTAGGGGCAATGAAGCAGGCAGGCTGGTGAGTGGTTAGATGCCAGCAGTCCGGGATTGCAGAGGGATGTCCAACTACCCATTTAGACCCGATCCCCCACGGATCCCTGCGGGATCGGGCCTAAACCAGCAGTCGGACATTCCCTGAAGGGTCCCGGATTGCAAGAGGGTGCAGGCTGGG
Organism: Plecotus auritus; assembly: GCF_963455305.1. NCBI lineage: Eukaryota > Metazoa > Chordata > Mammalia > Chiroptera > Vespertilionidae > Plecotus > Plecotus auritus. Next base: position 34,146,413 of record NC_137783.1, on the reverse strand, counting down.
CTAAAGGACGCTCACCCGGTGCATGCGTACACAGGGCCCCTAGTACAGTTAATAACAGGATAACTTTAGAACAACGGTTGCCAGCCTTTCGGATCTCATGGACCACCAGTGGTCTGAGGACCACCGGTTGGCGACCACTGCTTTAGAAGATATAGTAAATCAGTTTATCTCTTCTCTGGACAGAAAGGGGCAACATGCTACCCTGAATGGTGGCCTTGCAAACTCAGAAACCTAAAGTAACCACAAAGGGTGGTCTGAAATGAAAACTTTTTAACTTAAAGCTATTTATGGTGTATTGTCATATCCTAGGCCAGTGCTGTCTCCAACAAAGGTCAGTCTTTACCTGAACTGAACCTATCTATTGTCTTTTTGCATGATAACATATCATTGAAATGTAAAAGTAATTTTCCTTTTTCTGGGCTCCTCAAAGCACAGGCACTGCTCTGAGGACCACAAATCCCCTCATTGTCACTGAGTTAACTGTTCACTGTTAACTATCCACCTACGTAAAGAAAGTATGTGTTTATCATTCTACTTTTTATCCAATCCCAGAGGTTCCCCTTCACTACTTTGCATTTTCCCGCCTCGCTAACCAATCACCAGTGGATTTCATGTGGCCCACTCTGCCTCCTCTTTTGATTGCAGTGTATAAAACAAGGTCCAAAACTGCCATTCTCTTGGGCATTATCTCAATCTGTTGAGATTTTGCTTCCTGGCAATTGTCGACACTTTGGGCTCAAATAAACTTATAAAAATTCTTCACAGGTTTGAATGTTTTTTACGTTGACACTTCAAAAGAAAACTGCAAATTCCGTAGGTTGAAAACAAAGAGGAAAAAGAAAAAAACACATGACAACAGTTATTGCAAAATATTTGATAAAGTATTTTGATAACTGTTTCCATAATTGTTATTCCCCTAAAATCCATATTCGCATTGTTTTAGAATAAATATATACATGATGTGTAATCCATCATGGAAGATGCGCACATTCTAAGGACACTTCACTCAGGCATGCCCGGCCAACTTTTTGAGGTTGGGTTAGAAGGCAACCTACATACAAGGAAACCCTTTGATATGTAGCTAGTCACTAATGCAAGTCTGACTCTTGTAGATACGGACTCATTTATCTATTGCAAGAAACTCCTTTCAGTTTTCTTGATTCATAACTGTCTTTCTCTCCTTCTGGGGATATTTTCTCCTTGTTTCTTATGAGTTATACTCTAAAAGGAGTCATACATCTACTTTACAGCTCCCCCCCGCACCCCCCCGCCCCGCCCGTATGGACCCGTGTCCTTCCTGCTCTTCAGTAAGATAAAAGATAAAAGAAAAGTCTGTAGCCGAGTCTCATGATACTGTTCTAGATTGTAACCAGTGACAGTCTTCTGTGCCCACTAGCAAGTGGACGTATGGCCACAGGGCTTACCCCAATTGGCCAATGAGTAGAAGCAGTAGCCTTTTCAAAAGGTAGCACAATACCCATTAAGCCAGACTTGGAAGATGTTTTGTTTGGAGTTTTAATTTAGGATGGATGGTGTGGTTGCCTTTAGAAAGCCAAGGTTTAGAAGGAGAGTGTGTGCTCGCTAAGGATGGAAGTAACTGCTTGGGTTCATTTTGTGACCCACTGTTTATGCTATTCATTACTCAAAGCATATTTTGTCAAGTGTAATGTTGAAGATTTATAAAATAATCAGGAGGGTACTAAACACATAACACATGGAGTTTCACTTGGAAGATCTCTATCAACGAAGTTTATAGCTTCTGCTTTTGGCTCTTATCCAACAGCTGTATTTTTTTCACGAGATTGTTCTTATTGGCAGAACTTAGCCTCCTTAGCCTTCTTTCTTTGTAAAATTTTTATGTAAGGTGACTAGGCGAATTTTTCTTCTAAAAACCTGAACTATTGCAATTCTGGAACTTTACTTATACTGGGAGGTGATGTATTAAGGAGTCGCAGTTTTCTCCCTTCAAGAACATTTTACTACCATCTGCTACCACCCCATATGAATAAAACTTATAAGTAAGTGGGACATTTAGGGAATTTTTCTGCTTTTTATTCTAAAAGCTGCTCCAAAAACATAAATTCATTGCAAAATCAAGAAAAAAATATATATGCAGTTTCATTTCAAACCAACAGATCCTATATAATAAAAGCCTAATATGCTAAGTGTCTGTTTGTCTGTTTATCTGTTCAACCAATCAAAGAGTAATATGCTAATGATATGGTAAGGCTGCTCAACCGCTTGCTATGACGTGCACTGACCACCAGGAAGCAGATGCTCTGACCAGTAGGTTAGCTTGCTGCTGGGGTCTGGCTGATAGGGACTGAGTGAGATGGGCTGGACACACCTTGGAGCCCTCCCGTGGTCCCTCCCTGGCTGGCCAACCTCCCATGTCCCTCCCTGGCACTGATTATGCACCAGTGGGGTCCCTCAGCCTGGCCTGCACCCTCTCGCAATCTGGGGCCCCTCGGGGGATGTTAAAGAGCCAGTTTCAGCCTGATCCGTAGGCCAGGTTGAGGGACCCCACTGATGCATGAATTAGTGCACTGGGCCTCTCATTAGTAATAAAACACCATTTTAACCTACTTACTAATGTATTTTTATATTTGATATGTTTGTTCATAGCCCCCATACAGACTATCATGCTAAATAAATGATGTTTTTGAGGGCTGTCCACACAATTTTAATTACTGGAGAGGGAATCAATCTTGATACTCTCTCAATTTTAACCCTATTGAAGTGGGACCAGACAGTTTAGAAGGAAACACACAGGTAGTTCTCTTTCTTCCCAAAGTTAGAAACTTGAACCAGAATCTATTTCTTACTGTGAAGATTCAACCCTGAAATTGTTCTCTCTGTCCATGTCAATTATAATGTGTTTACCTTTTCCACCATTTTCAAGAAATGGTTTTCCTTCTCTCCTCTCCACTTCTCCAAAGCTCTTTTTAGGGCCACTCTTTCAAGTTTTCTCAGACCACTCTGAGTGTTTAACAATGGATGATGTTAAAAACAAAGCCAGTAGTTGGAATTCATTTACATTTTCTAGATTAGTGTTTTGCAAATATGTTTTAATTTATGCAGAAGAAACAACTGGGTGCTTATTAAAAGGGAGATTTGCAGACCCACTAAATAACCCTCTAGTGTTTATAACCTGGAAATCTGCATGTGAAGTACTCACATCAGGTACTGTAATACACGCAGTTTAAAAGCTCTTTAGAAGTGATTAAAAATAACTGGAAAGAAAAGGGGGAAATTTGTTTAATGTTTCACACAATTATGTCATGGACATAATGTTATATCCTCATGGAAAGTCGGTCTTTGTTGTTCCTCTGTTTAATTCTATACTGCATTCCAAAAGGAAGTCCTCAGGCATTTGAAATTAATCCAAGGCCAACTCATTTCCTCTGTGTTACTTAGATTTGCAAATGTCCTCTCAGGGCTATTTCAGCAAATTAAATATAATAATACTAGAAAGAACTTTGGAGATTTTTATTATATCCTTTGTGTATCAGTAATCTTCGCAAAAAATGTATACATAGAAGTTGCATTAACTATAGTTGGCTATGAACTGATTCGTTGTTGACAAAATTAACTGCCAACTATATTTTTCTGACTATCAGTAACTAAAAGTTAAAGTGTTATCTTTCCTTTTTTTATTAGAAAATAACTTTGGAGGTTCTACTAATTAATTTTCTCCTTAAGCTTGTCAAGAATATTAAAGAGAGAGGTCAAATGAATGGCTATAATTACCATGCTTGCACGTACCATTTTTAGTTAGGCAGGGATTTTTCTTTACATTCACAGACTGTAATTATTTTTGTCAGTTTCAAATACATCATTTTCTGGGAAACACTGCAATTTGCCCCTGGACCAAGTTGTCTTGTTAATTCCAATTCAGTATCCTGAATAGAATATTCTCTGATTCAATCCAAACAATATATTTCCAAAATTTTCTACCCATCTATCTCTATTCTGACCATACTTGTGTTGGAATTTCATACTCTAATAGACTGAGTGTTGTGTGTGTGTGTGTGTGTGTGTGTGTGTGTGTGTGTGTGTGTGTGTGTGTGTGTGTTTGGTGTTTTATTTGCATGGTCAAGACTATTAACTATTTTAAGTTACCAAGTATGAGAATGGAAATTAAATGTTAAATTTACCCAAATCATCATACTACAAATTAACAGATTGTGTCAATGATGATATAATTACAAACTTTCGACAGTACAAACCAACTACTATTGTCTGGATATGAATTGCTGGGTAAAACCTAATTAATCACTTCTCAACCTATACAATATTGCTATGATCTGCATATAGATAAAGTGATAATCACAAAGTGTATGATTGAAAAAATATCTGCAGTATTCAGTAGGATACACAATTTATACTGTTTGTCTCCTGAAATTCCTGATTTAAACTTTATTTATATCACTAGAGGCCCAGTGCACGAAATTTGTGCACTGGGGCGGGGGGTGTGTCCCTTAGCCCAGCCTACACCCTCTTCAATCTGGGACCCCTCCACAGGGATTGGGCCTTAACTGGCAGTCAAACATCCCTCTCACAATCCGGGACTGCTGGCTCCCAACTGCTCACCTGCCTCTGCCTGATTGCCCCTAACCATTTCTGCCTGCCAGCCTGATCACCCCCTAACCACTCCCCTGCCAGCCTGATTGACACCTAACTATTCCCCTGTTGGCACAATCGCCCCTAACTGCCCTCCCCTGCAGGCCTGGTCCCCCCCAACTGCCCTCCCCTGCTGGCCTGATCTCCCACAACTACCCTCCCCTGCTGGCCATCTTGTGGCAGCCATCTTTGACCACATGGGGGCAGCCATCTTGTGTGAGGGCATGAGGATCAATTTGCATATTACCTCTTTATTATATAGGCTATTTTTATGACAAAATCTAAATAAGACAATTATAAGGTTCTTTATCTTTAAATTTATCAGGAAACAAAAATAATATTTCTGTTGTTAAAGAAATGCAATTATATATACATAGTAATATCAAATAGCAATGCAGGTCAAAGAATTCTCTTTTTACATATCTCAAGTCAGTTATTTTCCCTTTCCTCTCTTGCTAAATTCCCCTGACAAGACAGGAAGATAAAGGAATAGAAGATGGATACCTCTACAGTGCTCATTTATAACCTCTGTGTTTTCAGTATATTAGACGTATAAAATAATCTAATTCTTAAGATAAATTATTGAAATTAAATGATTTTTCTTTTTGTATGCCTTATTTATAATAATGGTACACTGACTGCCCTACACTGCAGGCCTGGTCAGCAGGGGAGGGCAGTTGTGGGGGACCAGGCCTACAGGGGAAATGCTGAAAAGTTAATATGTCAATTAATTTTCATATAGCAGGTGACTTTTGTTGTATTTAACAGAAAATATGCTCTGATTTCATTTAGTGACATTTTACTGTAGCTGCTCAATAGCCATTAGAAAATTTGCAAGTCCTAGATACAACTCCAAGAAGAATGGGCTTAGAATGGGAGAGATGGGTTAGAAAGTATAATAATGAATCCAACCATCCAGAAAAACAGAAAAGTCATTTTTTTGTCTTATTAAAACATATTTCTAGGGATATTTAAATACCTTCTGATAACAACATTCAAAACTCAGAGTATAGGATAGCTGTTTCTAATAAATTTTTCTTTCTGACCATCCAGGTGGAAATGCAGAATTATTTGTCTATGTTAGATAAAATTATGTGTTAGCATGATTCTCTATTGACCCTTTTAAAGTTTTAATATATAAATACATACATCATAATCTTTAGTAGAAAGAGGGTTTATTTGATGTAATAATATACTTGTATAATCTAATGTTTTCTATAGGAATAATAAATACAGTAAAGTAAGTCAATTTAGCACATATTTTAAAAATTTTCCCCAAAATATAAAAAGAAATCTAGATTTTTTAAATTGTCTTTAGTGTACAACTTGATACCTTTGAAACATTTAAATTATATCAAGCAGTTTATGTTAAAATTTATTTTTATAAATATTTTTTAAAAGTTTTGCTTGTAAATAAAACATTGCTGTTCATGAAGAACCATAGCATATTGAATTAGTTTTTATAATGCATTACAATTTAAGCTATAGAATAATTAGCTCCTATAATTCAACCCAGGCTTATGAAATATCAGTGATATTATATATGTATATTCTTTAATTTTATTAATTCAAGCCTTCTATTAGGAACTTAAAAATATCTATATAATGTTTTCTGATCTCAAAAATGTATGAACAAAGTAACAGGCATGTAAACAAATTATTTCATGTAATATATTAGACATCAGAAAAGTGACATACGATAGAAGGGAAGGATCCATGGAAAATATATTACTAAAGATTATCTTGAAAGAAAGAAAATAATTTTTCAGAGTGAACAGAAGGATAAAAAATAGAGGAAAATGTATGTTTTGGAGACATAAAACAATATTGCACATTCATATAATTCAATAGTAATTAAACTATATAGTTAGTGCTGGTTAGTCTCTTGATTTTATTGTGACTGCCTTATCCTATACCTCTGTCTACACTCACAAAGAGATAAGAATATTTGTAAGTATATAGAAAACTTTAAATTTTTTTGTGAAGGCAGCAGTAAGACCAAATCACCCTAAGAATTATCACATCTACTCATTTTCTGTATACATATCAGCAAACAAATAAATTGTTAACCATGCTTTAGAATGAGAATATGAAAATACTTGATATATAATACAGTGTATGTATGCATATAATTCTATGTATAATTCATGACCTACATATTTATATACAGTATATTCATTATATATATAAATTTATTATAACTACTAGAGGCCCGGTGCACAAAATTCATGCACGGGGGTGAGGAGGAGGTGTCCCTCAGCCCAGCCTGCACCCTCTCCAATCTGGGACCTCTCGAGGGATGTCCGACTGCCCGTTTAAGCCCGATCCCACCAGGATCGGGCTTAAACGGGCAGTCGGACATCCCTCTCACAATCCAGGACTGCTGGCTCCCAACTGCTCGCCTGCCTGCCTGCCTGATTGCCCCTAACTGCTTCTGCCTGCCAGCCTGATCACCCCCTAACCACTCCCCTGCCAGCCTGATTGATGCCTAACTGCTCCCCTGCCAGCCTGTTTTCCCCTAACTACCCTCCCCTGCAGGCCTGGTCACCCCTAACTGCCCTCCCCTGCAGGCCTGGTGCCCCCCCCCCCCAACTGCTCTCCCCTGCAGGCCTAGGTCCCTCCCAACTGCCTTTCCCTGCAGGCCTGGTTGCCCCCAACTTCCCTCCTCTGCCAGCTTGGTCACCCCTAACTGCGCTCCCCTGCAGGCCTGGTCCCTCCCAACTGCCTTCCCCTGCTGGCCATCTTGTGTCCACATGGGGGCAGGATCTTGGACCAAATGGGGGCAGCCATCTTGTGTGTTGGAGTGTTGGTCAATCTGCATATTACTCTTTTATTAGATAGGATAGAGGCCTGGTGCATGGGTGGGGGCCAGCTGGTTTGCCCTGAAGGGTGTTCTGGGGTTCCCTTGGGGCATGAGGCAGCCTGGGCGAGGGGCCTGTGGTGGTTTGCAGGCCGGCCACACCCCTGGCGACCCAAGCAGAGGCCCTGGTATCTGGGATTTATTTATCTTCTACAATTGAAACTTTGTAGCCTGGAGCAGAGCCAAGCCTTCTGCTTGCTCCGTGGCAGCAGCCATTTCTATTGGGATTTATGTATCTTCTATAATTGAAACTTTGTAGTCGTAAGTGAGGCCTGGGCCGGCCAGGGTGTGTGGAAAGCTTGGCTTCCTCCATCGCTGGGGGCAACCCTCGCCTCCTGCACTTTCCAGCTTTGTGGCTGCCGCCATTTCTGTTTGGGTTTATGTATCTTCTGTCATTAAAACTTTGTAGCCTTGAGTAGAGGCCTAGGCCGGCAAGGGCAGGCGGAAAGCTTGGCTTCCTCCATTGCCGGGGAAACGCAAGCCTCCCTCCTGCTCTCTGTGGTGGTAGCCATCTTGGTTGGGTTTATTTGCATATTCGCTCCTGATTGGTTTGTGGGCGTGGCTTGTGGGCATGGCTTGTGGGTGTAGCGGAGTGATGGTTAATTTGCATATTACTCTTTTATTAGATAGGATATTCACTTCATATATTTGTATATGTGCATATATATGCTAGTACACATACATACATATTCACTTCCTGTCTTCATTTTAAAAGGACTTAAGGAGACTATATTATATAAGAATATACTATATATATATATGTATATATATATAATTTTATTCAATCAGATAAGGAAAGGGGGACAAAGAGGAAGAAGAAAGTCAGATGAAACTAGTGATTAAATGGAAATATAACATAAAACTAGAATTAAATCAACACACAGGGCTTGTGCCAGAGAGTCATTTCACTTACTAATGTGAGTTACTTCTGCATCCTGTATTTCCCAGCAAGTAAATATGAAAATATGGTTAATCATAGGATGCATGGTATCCCTAAAATAAAAGCAGTTGCTCAAGTGATGCAAGACTATTCCTATTGCTAATATTTAAAAGTACATTCTCCTTTATGTCCTATAGAATGCTATGTAATATAGCGAACAATATATGTCCTATACAATGCTATGTAATGTGTGTGAATGACATACTTACTATAGATAAAGAAGCCATAACAACCTTAATGTATGCCTTTTTTTAATATGACAAAGCCTGGTTCCTTAAAGTTTAACTAACACATTGGCTAAATAATATTTTCTGAGCATATAGTTACTATGGCCTTGCATAAGGCCAGGATAGATTTAAAATGATACACAGAGAAATAGGAAGTACATCTCCTATGACATAATCTTTTTAGTATAATGTGTTCCCTGACCTAAACTTCTTAGGCTGTGGAGAGTTTTTCAGATAGCTGGGATTATTACTTATTCCAGTTTGCCCATTGGGAGGAGAAACATGTCTTTTAGCAATCTCCTAACTGGATGTGGATTTGCCTTTTTTTTTTTTTTATGAAAAAAGAAGGCATTTGCCAAAACAGACATCTTAAAAAAAAAAAAAAAAAAAAAAAAAAAGAGGAAGGATTTTGAACTGGAGACAGTGCTGCCTAAATTCATCCACAAAATCCTATCATCCATTATCATATTTAATCATCCTGGAAAGATTACCTTAATCAAGAATTAAACTATTCAAACAAATCAGTAATAACTTTTGCATCAAATATTTATCTTTTTATTTCCATACCAATGTAAAATTATAACAGATTTTAAACAAACAGAATATGAAAGCCCAGCTCACAATTATAATGCAGGAAGGAAGACATTCCTGAGGAAGGAAAAATACCCAAGAAACATTTACTCTATTGATAGTTATGATAGCTCAATATATTTTTTAAAATACTTAACAGCATGTATACAAGTTAAGGTTGAAAGTATTCCAAACATCTTATATAATAAAAGTCTAATATGCAAATTGATTGAATGACGGAACGACCGGCAGAACGACCAGTCACTATGACATGCACTGACCACCAGGGGGCAGACGCTTAATGCAGGATCTGCCCCCTGGTGGTCAGTGTGCTCCCACAGGGCGAGCGCTGCTCAGCCAGAAGCCGGGCTCATGGCTGGCGAGCGCAGCGACAATGGTGGGAACCTCTCCTGCCTCTGTGACAGTGGCAGTGCTAAGGAGCAGCAAGCCGAGCAGTAAGGAGCAGCGATCAGGCATGCAGTAAGGAGTGAGTGGTCCCAGACTGCGGGAGGGCGCAGGCCCGTCTGAGGGATTCCCCCTCCTCCAGTGCATGAATTTCGTGCATTGGGCCTCTAGTTTCAAATAATAAAGTGGGTAAGTTTATTGATGGCAAAAACATTGTTTTTCTTTTATATTAACACTAGAGGCCCAGTGCACGAATTTGTGTTGGGTGGGGTCCCTTGGCCTGGCCAGTGATTGAGGCCTATCAGGGGGGCCGGCAGGCTGGGGGGAGCGACCCCAGGAGGTGGCTGGCCAGGGGCGGAGGGGCCATGGGAGGTTAGCTGGCAGGGTGGGGCAGGGACCACAGGAGGTTGGCCAACCAGGGGAGGGTCTGTAGGAGGTTGGCTGGCCTTGGGGCGGAGGGACCGTGGGAGGTTGGCCGGCCGGCCCCCCTGATCTGGGTGATCGGGGGGCCAACCAGGGGGAGAGGCCATGGGAAGTTGGCTTTGGGAGTGCACTAACCATCAGGGGCAATTCATGTGTTGAGCATCTGACCCCTGGTGGTCAGTGCATGTCATAGCAACTGGTCAACCTGTCGTTCTGGTCATTCCGGTTGTTCGGTTGTAACGGTCACTTAGGTTTTTATATATATAGATATCCTGACCTCAAGTTAATAGCTAACCCTCAGTACTTGGTTCTAAAGTGTACATTTTCTGCTTTGAATGATTCATCCTTATGGAAATAGAGGATGCAGAACAAAGATATTTCTGTTTGGTGATGTATATTGACATTTGAAAACTGACAGCTAAGCTCAAGTTAGCTTTAACTGGCAATACAGATATCTACATACACAGACACTGCTTATGCTTTTGCCTCTAAACAGAATTGCATTACAACTGTTCTGCCCTCTTCAGACTCTGAGTTGCTCTTACATTCACCCTTGGCTATAAATTATAGTAAGAAGTAAAGGAGGATCTGGTAACTTGAAGTCACTGAGAAAACCTGAATGTTCAAACCTAAATAGAGAAATATCTTGTTAGATGCAAATATATTTAGGCCTTGCCTTCACAATGGTAGATAAAGTGTGCCAGAGAAATTTGGCTTTGCACATGAGAATTGACAGCAGTATTTATGCCCTTACTCACTTTCCCCAAAATGTATTTTTTTTCCCCATAAGAATGCCTTTCTTTCTTATTGATTCCAAATTAGCTTATTTGTTCTATGGTAGCAGAGTCTAATATGGTCCCCAATATTTCCTAACTCCTGGTATTTATGCCTTTATGTAATTCCCCCCTGCCCCTTTGACTGTGACTTGCTTCAAAAGAATAGAATATAGCAAGTGTGATGGATGTCACTTCTCAAATCAGTGGCCTAAGAATGTTACTTCCGTCTTGCTAGCAGAATCTCTCCTATCTGTCTTTGAAGAGCAAGTTGCCATGTTTAGAGAAGCCAAAGTTCCAAGGAACTGAGGCCAATTTCTAGCCAATAGCTGGATAAGAACTTAGGCCTTCTGTCTAATGCCTTTAAAGACCTGAATTCTCCCAACAAACATGTGATCTTGGAAGCAAATCTTTTCATAGTGTGGCCATGAGATGTGCTCATACCTGGATAGAAGCTTTGGGAGAGGTGCTGTCAGATAACTCAGGTTAGCTGAGACTGACTTCCTAATACTATCAGTTATCTTCAATTTTATTTTTATTGATTTCAGAGAGGAAGGGAGAGGGAGAAAGATAGAAACATGAACAATGAAAGAGAATCATTGATTGACTCCCTCCTCTAGGCCTTCCACCCCCCACCTCCTGCCCTGGAGATGGAGCCTGCAACCTGGGCATGTGCCCTGATGGGGAATCGAATTGTGACTTCCTGTCCATAGGTTGATGCTCAACCACTGAGCTACCAGGGCTGGGCTAATTATCTTCATTTTTAAAATAAAATGTTCAGATAAAGTGTTTTGTCCTTATTTCCTCCCACTATTGTGTTGATGTCTCCTTTTATAAGTGTTTTTGTTTAATTCTGTTTTGATTAACAAATGTTTTTATATTTTTTTAATTTGCTAATTTTTGATTAAGTGTATAGTTTAATTTGGGGAGAAGTGACGTTTTCAACATGTTGAGTCTTCCAAACCATAAATATGTGGTATATCCTCACATTTTCCAAATATTTATTTTTTCAACCATGTTATAGAGTATTAATTGTACAGGTCTTGCATATCTTTCATTATATATATATAATGAAGTAATAGAGTTGACTTTTGTAGGTAGAATTTATATAAAGTGACATTAATAAAAAAACTAAAGTCCACACTTTGCTCACATATTCTTACTTTTTACCAAATGCCCCTTTTTTATCCCCGGATCCTATCCAGGATAATACATTACACTTAGTCATCATGTCCCCTTTGTCTCCTTTTGGCTATGACAATTTCTTAGACTTTCCTTGTTTTGGACTACTTTGATAGTTTTGAGGATGACTGGTCATGTACTTTATAGAATTTAACTCAATTGTTATTGGTCTGATGATTTTTTGTTACTAAGCTAGGGTTGTGGGTTTTGGGAAGGAAGACCACGGAGGTAAAATACCATTGTCATCGCATCATTATAAGGGTACATACTATCAACATGACTTGTCACCACTGATGTTGACCTGGGCCACTTGGCAGAGGTAGTCTTTGTCAGGTTTCTTAATTGTAAAGTTTTTCTTTTGTTCTTCATTTTCAGAATGTGTTCTTGGAAGAATGTCACTGTATTCAGTCCACACTTAGAATGGGGAGTTATGCTCTACCTATTGAAGGGCAGTATACACATTTTGGTTTCTTCTGTAAGGGAAAATTGCCTATTCTCTCCCATTTATTCATTTATCTATTCATTTATTTATTTACATTGCTGTAGAATCCTAGATATTTTTTTCTAAAATTGGATTATACTAGTAATCTAATATTTCATTATTTATTTTGTTGCTCAGGTTAGTCCAGTTTGACCATTCGGAGATCTTTTGGTTGGCATCAGTATCTCTTTGACATATCCTCAGTGATGTGTTTTTTAAACATTTTCTTACTTTTGAACACTACAAATGCTTTAATTTGTATACTCTCTCACCCATTGTTATCGTCAGCTGTATCTCCAGAGAGCCACTGTTCTTTCTATTGGATTGTTATATTGGAAAACAAGATCTGGGTGATAGAAGTGCTTGCTGCTACTGGAATGTCATTACTTCTAGGCCCTCTTAGTTTATAGATATATGTCTGTTTATAAACTCTTCTATGTAAATTCATATTTGTATATGCAGCAATCTGTCTATTAAGCTAAACATGAGTTCATATTGATATTTTCTCTATCTTTTAATAAAAGCATATTTTGTTTTTCACTTTTTATCTGATTATGTGGTAAAAATATTAATGCCTTTCTTCATGTTGAACCAACCTTTTATTTCCAGGTTTTGCATTTATTTATGTAAGAATTTAGCCTGAAATTTTTCTTTCTTTAAATATCCTAGTTAGGCTTTGGTTTATAGTTCATACTGGATCCACAAGTGAAGTGTGAAGTGTTTCCTATTTCTATTCTTGGTAAAATGTCTAAATTATTATTCTAATTTATGTTTCTTTAAAATACTAGTAAATTGTTTTTGTTGTTTAGTTGCTCTAGACCTGTAAGATTCTATTACATATTTTTGGAGACAAATCAAACAACTATAAGTTCTTTGGCTATGAATTGTTCCACTAGTATGGATTCCCACTTCCCAACATTGAATCACTAATTCCTACAAATCAGGCTAACACTCTCTGAGCTGCAACTGTATCGTAGTTTCAGGCTTTAACCAGTCAATCCTTTTTCCTTTCTTCTGGGCTTTTTCAAGTGTCAGACCTGCATTGTAGATGCTTCCTCTAATTTCTCCTTTCTCTCTCCCCTTTAATGTTTCACAGACATTGTTCCCCAATAAAACTCTTAATGAAGAATTCTGTCTTGATATTCACTTCTTGGAGGACCTGATGCAGCCAATGCAACAGTAAGTTTTTATTTTAATCAATATAGTTCTTATTTATCAAATATTTTTTAAAATCTCTTAACATCAAAAAGCATTATAAATATGGCAGATGGTATATTAAGCATATGGTATATTCTTCTACCACACTGGTGATAGTAGAAGAAAAGCTAATAGTGACTATTTTGTCTCATTTACATAACAAAATTGTGAGAAATTCCTTACAGGCTATAAGGAGATGAGAGCATATTAAAAAAGGAAAGCAGCAGACTGAGACATGCCCATGACTTTGACATTTGCCCTAAATTGCCATTTTTCATTGTTTAATAATTTACAATGACTAGGTTTTCAACTTTTCTAATTGAACTTTCTAGGTTTTGGGTTGAGACCCTCCACCCTCTATAATAATCTAGTGTGGAGTAATTCAGCAATGTAAGAATATCTCTTGTTTTTACAAGACAAAAGATGAACCCTAGATGCCAGTCTGCACAGAGAAGGCAGGTTATGATAAAGCTTCTACTGTTCAGGAACTGAGCACAAGTATCTGAGTTTGATTATCAATTAAAATTGTGATGGAATATCCTTATTATATAAAAAGTTTCATGTCATTGTCCTACTTTCTTTTAAAAATATGTCACTATATTAGCATCTTTAGATGCCAAACATCTAGTTGGCAAATGTGTGTTTGTCTCCATGTTTTGGAGAGTTGCTGATTATGAGATTTCATGAAGAAAATCACTGTTAGGTATCTAAAAAATAATAACCATTTAGAGGTTAAATAAGTTCAGTAATTTACATGAAAGACTAGCTTTTCAAAGCATCAAGTCCATTTTTCATGGCTACTGTATAAAAGAAAATGCTTACAGATGATCTTCTTTCTAAGTTTGCCAAACCATTCAGCTTAGAAAGAAACTTGTGTATTACTTAAATATTCTTCTCATTTTCTTCTACTTGTATTTAAAAATATAAAAACAGTGTATCCAGATGAATGTCAGATGGAGTTATTTTCAGATTCATTAATTTTTCAAGGATGGATTTTTAAAATTCTTCCACTCACCTTTTGATTTTTTTGGAGACACAATTAAAATTACATCAGCATTGCCTAAAAATAATAATAAAGATTGTATTGTGCTGTTTTATATTCCTAATAAATAATGGCTAAGATGACCCTTGCAGCATAGTTATTATTCTTCACAAAATAACATCTGAAAGCATTCATACTTTCAAAGTTTACTATTTCTATTCTGTTTAGCCTCCAAGATAATTTTAATTGAATAGTGAAAAAAGATAAAGATGTGGCCTATTACACCTCACATAATTACAGTGCTAAATTTAATTATGTCTTTTTAATTCATAGTTGTGCAAAACTTTCAGCTAAACAATGTGATAGCTTTTAACAATGTGTTAATATTTTGGTTAAATTGTACACATAAATGTTATTGATTTTAGCCCCATGATTCTCTCAAGAGTTCATAACTTTAACGTTTCCTTCCCATTTTAAACATTCAAAACGACTATTTTCTAATGGGAAATAGTTACTTTAAAGGAAGTAGAGTTTTGTAGAGGAAAATTGCCCATACAAAAACCTCAGGCAGAATTTTACATAATTTCTAACCAGTTTAGCATATTACAAAAACTAAAGAAGCCTAATTCTCCAGTGTAAATTGGGTTATTATAATACGGAAGACTTCAGTGTAAATTTAAACAACCAATACCTAAGCAAACTAAAGTTACCATTCCTTTGAAGATATCCATAAAATCATCTCATTGTTATTGGAGAAAAAGCATGGGTGGTCTTTCTCTGTTGTTAGTGGGAGTGGGCTCTTGGGGTACCGCTGGAATAAGCATTTCTGGGGTTCTCCACAGGAGGATGAGATATGGCAGAAAGCTTTTGTTTTCATAAAATTACAATCCTGGTTTTCCAAAGTACCATTTCCCTTAGTCCAGTCATAGAAGTGTAGCTGGGGTTTCAGGAGAGCTAGAAGCAAAGCCAGTGTCCAGAGTTTTCTTTCCATGTGGAAACCAGTCCAGTTCAGCATCAGGCTAGCAGCAGTCCATTAATCCATTGTGTGTGGGGGGTTTACATGGCCATGGGCCATGTGGGTGATACAGGAGAGCATATCCCAAGCAATAAGAGTACCAAGAGCATAAGAGGAACCCAAAGAACAAACTGCTTTGTTTAGGGGATTAAAAATCCCAAATTTCATGCCCTTGCAGTGGCCACACGCATTCTGGCACATGACATGACCTGTTCCCAGTTTTACATATGTCATACATTATAATAAATTTACCTCAGAAGAGGAAATAATGTATGCAAAATAATGAACATGTTATCTAATGTATAGTAAGTTCTCATCAAAATAAATACAATTATTATCCTCTCAAAAAGAGAATTTGTTTCCAAAAACTTGAATCAATATCAAACATATTTTTGAGACAATACTACTTTAAATGGCCAGCACAGCTCATTTACCTATGGTACATAGAATTTGTAAAGAATATTTTTTCAAATGGACTAGAATCTGTTCCCATTCCGCTTCCTGGGCTAATAGCTAGTCTCCAGCAATGCTAAGAAACTCACCTCCATTCATAGTTGAATTAAATCCTCCTCCTCCTGCACTGAAGCTCTGCAGGAACTCACTTCAGCAGATGGAGGCTCTAGACCTGCTGTAATTCACAGCTGTCAGAATGCCTCTTGGTTCTGCAGGAGGTGGCAGTGAAATAGGCATGTCAATGGGTTGCTCACCAACAGGAAAGAGTCATTAAGAAAGAATGAAAATGTTATAGTATGAGCTAGAGATTGAAATGTGGGTTCCAAAAGCTAGATAAATTTAATTAAACACAGCCTTCTGGTTCTTGGGAATGTTTTTGGGCCCTTTTTGTGTAAAGTTTTCCTTATCCAAAATGGGGATAATAATAGCTATCACATTAGGTTGTTGTGAATATTAAATAAACTAACATAATCTAAGGTACTTACAAAAAAGCTTCACCTATTGTAAAGTATAAATTGTGCTATTAAGAAAGTGGAGAAAGAGGAGGAGGAGGAGGAGAAAAAGAAAAGAATTGTATTCACTGAAGTGAAAATAAATAAAAAATGAAAAGAAATAAAATTAAAGTAAAGAAAGCAAAAAATGAGTGAAAATTTAGTTTGCAAAAATTAGTACTAGACAGAAATAACAAGTTTTGTTGAAGATATGGAGAACTGAAACTCTCGTGCATTGCTGATCAGAATATAAAAGGTGTAGGCACTTTGGGAAATAATTTCGCAGTTCCTCAGTAAATTAAATATGGAGATACTGTATGACTGAGCAGTTTCACAACTAGATATATGTCCAGGAGAACTGAATAGATGTTCACCCACAAACTTGTACATAAATGTTCATAGCAAACTTATTCATAATAGCCAAAAAGTGGAAATAGCACTAATGCCCACCAGTTGATGAATGGATAAACAAAATATGGTATATCTGTACAATGGAATATCCTTCACCCATTAAAGGGACTGAAGTACTGATACCTGCTACAGGATGGATGAACTGTGAAAACATTATGACAAGTAAAAGAAGCTAGACACAGGGGCTACATATTATATGATTCCATTTATATGAAATGTCCCGAATAGGCTAATCCATAAAGATAGCAAATTGATTAGTGGTTGCCAAGGGCTGGTGGAGGGTGAAATTATTTTAGAATTAGAGAGTGGTAATGGTTATACAACTTTGTAAATATACTAAAAATCACTGAATTGCACACTTTAAAGTAATACATTTTATGGTATAAGAATTATGTCTTGGTAAAAGAACAATTGATAATAGGAAGAATAAGGCAGAAAAAGCCCAATAGTGAATTCTATCCAGAGGCAATATGTAGATTATAAAATAAACAGTTCTATTTCTTTCTACACAGAAAAAGAATTAAAATGTGATTTCTCCCTCCTCTGAGAACACTGTTGAGTAACAAAATATGCTTTACTAGTCAGAGTGAACTTAGAAGGAAGCAAAGTAAATAAAATAAAAACAAAGGAATAAAGCATAATTAATACATTTAAATAAAACTTATACTTAATTTATAGCTTCTACAATTTTTTTTGATCAAAACACCATTTTTCCTATGAACATGGACTTGCCATAAATATAATGCACTTAAATTTAAATCTATAAATTCATGATTCTGTTCCAAAAGTCTTTCCTCATGAGCCCCTTTAAAAACATAGAAAGAGTATGATTAGAGCTACTCTCTAATCAAACGTGTTTTTAAGAGTTCTACTTCATTCTATTTGAAGAAATTAACCTGCTCTAGCAATGAGTAATTGTGATCTGATTTTTGCAGTTTTACAAACAGCACCTTTCCAAATTTCTCTTCCTTTCTTAAATATTAAAGATCCACCAAGTGTGCTTTATGGCTCATTTTGTCCAGTATTTTTCCTCATTCATCTGCTTGGCCTTGTAAACATCCGTGTGATACCCATGAAAAGTGTAGCATAAAATTTTGGTTTATCAACATGAGGAGGACTGTCAATTGTGAAGTAACCAAAGCTGTAATTTAAAGGAGAATGTCAACAACATTTAGGACCAAAAAAAAAAAAAAAAAGGAGAGAGAGAGAGAGAGATGATTAGTAATGTATGAGGATAAGCTCTGAAACGTTACTATCTGCTTGGCTTTTCAGCTTTTATAAATATTAAACGCAATTTCTTTCAGCAATGGCTTTAACATAAGCACATAGAACACTTGGTGTGATGTTTGCTAACTGGAGTTTCTTAGGTGTTTCCCTGTGCTGACTCTAATATTAAGGTGGGAATGGGATAGATTCTGTAGAGATTGTGACCAGAAAAAAAAAAATGCACAGTTATACATTATTTCAATTTCAACATATTTGTGCCCAGTATTTTTCTTTCTTACCTATCTAGACTTTGAAATCAATCATTATTGGTCTTTTTTAATGTTAATAATCATCTTTATTTTTCTAGCCCTTACTTTCAGATTTGATTTATTTCATTTATTTA
The DNA here is from genome assembly GCF_963455305.1 of Plecotus auritus. Classification (NCBI taxonomy): domain Eukaryota; kingdom Metazoa; phylum Chordata; class Mammalia; order Chiroptera; family Vespertilionidae; genus Plecotus; species Plecotus auritus. Next base: position 34,127,771 of record NC_137783.1, on the reverse strand, counting down.
CATAATAAGGATTATCTTATTTTTTTTTCATTTCTTTCTATAGTCTTGAGACAACTGATCTATTTTGTGACTTTTGATGTGACCAAATAGCACTCTAATGAAAAGGCTATATTAAATTAATGTTCTCCATAACAACATCAGGTACATAGAGTACCTGAATAATGGGAATTAAACAATGAAAAAACCCACTTACTTGGATAGTCAAATATTATTATATCTTTTATATGACTTAATTTTAATGTACTCAATTTCTATTAAATCTGTTATTTCATATGCTACTCATATGAAATCCAAATCAGAATGCTGAACTATAAATATCTTTGACTCATTTTTTATTAAGCGTTCATGAGTTTTGTTATTAATATTAATATGGATAGCTGACCAAATATCTTATATAATTAATCTTTGCAACAGGACTTTTTTAAAAATATATTTTATTATTTTTTTACAGAGAGAAAGGGAGAGGGATAGTTAGAAACATCGATGAGAGAGACACCGATCAGCTGCCTCCTGCACACTTCCTACTGGGTATGTGCTTGCAGCCAAGGTACATGCCCTTGACCAGAATCGAACCTGGGACCCTTGAGTCCACAGGCCAACGCTCTATCCACTGAGCCAAACCGGTTAGGGCTGTAACAGGATTTTTATGCCATGTTCGGTAAAAGATAATTATTTCAGAAGAGACAGAATTTTTATTTCCTTTTCTTATTGGAGGAAATACATATCAGGGACATTCAATACTGAAATATTAAAGATATAAGATATCATTGAGGAGCACAGTATTTCAAAAAGAGAATTGTTCCAAAATTCTCTAAAACCTTGAATAGAAAATAATTATTTTAAGCACGGTAGCTTACCAAGAAAAAAAAAAATAAATATGGATGGGGTCAAGGACCAAATCTAAGATTCTGTCTAATGGGTTATAAATGATTAAAAGTTTAAATATAATTTATTCTGTGGAATGCAGAGAATGGTGTTTTTAAATGACCTTTTGGAGGTTATTCATAATAATATTAAACAAGCATGCTTTGTGGAGTCTCTGTGATACAATCTCCTCTCCTTTTTAGTTGCTATTACACATATTTTCTTTTTTTAAGAAAGAGAGGAAGGAAGAGGGAGAGAGAGATAGAAACATCAATGAGAATTACGGATCGGCTGCCTCCTGCATGCCATCTACTGGGGATCGAGCCCACAACCCTGGGGCATCAAAGCGTGCTCGTGGGCTCCTGGTTCATAGGTCCACACTCAATCACTAAGCTACACCAGCCAGGCTATACCTATTTTCATATCATTGATCTTTAATCATCATCAGAATCCACAGTCTTTAATCTCCCAAGCCATTACCTCTCTTTTTTTATCCACTTCTCTCTCTTTTTTTAATTTAGATTTCTTAGTCCACTGTTTTAACAATATCAATAGTCTTGCCCTTTTTGTTCCTTTGCCTGTTTGTGTTTGTACTGAATCACAATGCCCATCCCTGGATCCTGGATGGATACAATTTGCTTCCCCATATCTTATCAACCTAAGCAGGGTATGTTCACATTTCAGTCATCTAGAACGCTTCCTTACAAAATCCACTACTGCCCTAATATTTATGTTTGTCTTAATATTTTGACATATTTATTTTTGAAAAAAAATTCACACTGACCAAAGTGTTATAAAAATAGTATAATATTGCCCATATAGTCAAGTTTCTCATTACTAACATTGTATTCCCCTCTCTCCATATATTTATTTTCCCCACCATAATCAAATAACTTTATACTCTGTCAAAATTTTTATTTGGGGAATTAAAAAAGAGATGCTATTGTTTAAAAGTATAACCCAAATGAATTGTAGAATAAAAAGAAAATTACTAAACAAATAAAAAACTCTTCCCTCACCATTTGCATTGTCATATGCTGTACTGAGTTTGTTAATAATTATTGGGTTTTTAAGTTTTTATTACATTAATTTAGTATACATAGCTCCTCTACTTATTTCTTTTTCTCATGTGCATTTAATTTTGTTACCTTGTTCAGAATTCTTAGATCCAATGGAGTTAACTGCTTTCAATATTTACCATCATATTCCTCAATTTTTTAAAATGATTTTGGAACATTCTTATTCCCCCAGCTTTCAATGCTCTAACTAGTAACATAATGTAAACTCTGTAAACTCTTTGAGATGGGGAATTTTGTCTGTTTTGTTGATGATGTAGTCCTAACTCCTAGCACAACAATATTACATGAGAGTTACTCAATAAGTATTTGCTGAGTTAATGAGTAATAAAATGTAAACACTTTCTTGTTGTACTTCGAGAATTCCTGTCAGACCTTTAATCTTTATATATAAAAGCCAAGTGACTGGAATGCTGGAATGTCCGGTCTCTATAACACGAACCTGCCCGCAGCCCCTCCCCCCAGCCAGCCCCGCCCCTGATCGCCCCCCTCCCTGATCAGGGGTGGGGCCAGCCGGCCAACCTCCTTTGTCCCCTATCCCCCAGCCTGCCCCATCGGCCCCCATCGGGAGAGAGGGGGCCGGCCAGACCCCACCTGTGCACAAATTCGTGCACCAGGCCTCTAGTATTCTATATGTAAGACATCACTGAATCTCACTCAGAATTGGTCACTTTCTCCTTTGTTTTACCACTATGTATATTGGATCCCTGTTTTTGATCAATTTATGAAATGTTGTCAGTTTTACTAAATTTTGAGAACTTTAAGAATGAGAACTGTAAAAAGGCTTACTTAAAGTAAGCCTCTAAAATAGACTAGGTAAAAGTAAAACATTGACATTTCCCCCAAAGAGACAATAGTTTTAGCAAAATGCAAGCATTTGGGTAGTTTTATAAATTAAATATTTAAAAAAATCCAAACTAAATACAATATGAAGGAATATTTTATGACAGCATCATTATTGAAAAGCTCTTATTTGGCCACTTACTTGAATCACCTATAGGTGACCATACTTCACAAATCCATGATCATCTTTTAAAAGTAGTATGTGTAAAAAGCAAAGATTTCACCAAGAAAAACAAAAAGCTTTAATGTAAACTTGTTTATGAATTGTTATGAAAAAATACATACATATTCTGAGTTTTCTATTGTTAGAAATTCTCACAAACCTGGTGTCTTAAACCAATACAGGTTTATGATGTTATAGTTCTCTAAGTAAGATGTCTGACACACATCTAATTGACCTAAAACGAAGATGTTGGCAGGGCTGCATTCCTTTCCTTTCTGGAGGCCCCGGGGAAATATGTTTGATATTTGTGCTCTGCATTATGTTATGGTATATGACTAATTTTAATTACTTGTTTAACTGTAAGCAGCCCTCAACTTAGATTTCACATCAAAGCATTTTCCAAGTTAATTGCTTTAATAATGCTAGTATTTAAAATGTTTCTTCTGAAGATACAATTTTTTTAAGTACATGTAAATAATTTTTTCTTATTCTGACTTAAAAATTCTTGAGTTTTCTTCAGAAGAGAGAAAAAATAAGAGTCACAGGGATTGATTTTAGGGAAACTTAAACTCAAGAGGAGGAAAAAAAATGGGATAGAGGTTATAATGCCCAAGCAGAACATGGAGCACTACATGGATCCTTTTATTTGAAACCTGTCAATAGTTCATTTAAGCTCTAACTAGTAACGTAATGTAAAGGTAACATACATAATGTTCCATCTAGAATTAGTTTTTACTTTTATGCCTTTCCTGGGTTTGCTTATATTTTTACATTAAAATTGTGTGGTCATCTCTTCACTTGACTCTAAACTCCTTAAATGTGAAAACAGTGTTGTCGTATTGCATACCCCAGCACCCTGTATTCTGAAAATTGTTAGTGTTCTGAAAATTGTATCAGTACTTGTGCAATAAAAAAATAAGGTCACACACATGAACAATCTGTGGTATAAACTATTAGAAAAAGCTCACATTTATATATTTTTTTAAATGTCACTGAATTGAACAAGAAAACTTAGAGTTTTAGGAGAAAAATATTTCTTGAGACTAGACTGGAGGGTTAATTTAAATAGATGATGAGAAAGAAAACGTGATTGTTGGACCACCAGCCACAGGTTTCAGCAGTGACAGGAAAAAGAACAGTTAGGTCGTAGTTAGAAAATGTGGCAAAGCTGATTTGCAAAACAAGCAAAGCACATGAAGAGGAAAAAGACTAGCACACACACACACAAAATTTCTCTAAATATTGAAGGAGATGTAACCTAAACCATAATAGAAAGATGTGGCTTTAGAGTGGAGAAACACAAGTTTTTCTCAGATAAGAAAAAGCTTAATGGCGAATAACGATGAGGATGATAAACAAAAGCAATAGTAATGTTTCTACATTTTTAGGTATCTTTCTATGTATTCAGATGCTATACTAAATGCACATAAATGTCCTAAAAATTCAATGTCACAGATAATAATATTTACTTCTTATGGAAGAGGGAACGAAGCTTAGAAAAATATCATAACTTACCCAAAGTCATAAAGGTAGAAAGTTGGAGATTCATACTTAGTACCTATATTTTAACAACTGCATTATTGTGCTTCATGTTTGGCTATGTGCCAGGCACATGATAAGAACTTGATATGTATTTTCTGGGATGTCCCTGATTGTCTGTTGGCAACACTAGCTGAGCCCAATAAACTCTCCACTGCTTTGCTGGAGGAAGTGGTGAAATCATATTTCCCAGACTCTTTTGCCAGACATGTTTTGGGTTAGATTCTCCCAAAGGAGGATCTTTACATGAGATATGGATAGCTGAAGAAAGAAGCCATTTTCCTCTCTCCGCAGCAATGCATAGAAAGAGGATACAGGCAGGTGCAAAGTCCTGAAGGAAACTTCAATGTTTCTGTGCAAAGCTCTTGATAGCTGCTCTGAAGATTAGCAGTGATTTGCTGTGGTCTAGAAGGCTGTAGATGAGACATCCAAGAGTTAGAGGTGACCTTTTCTAAACTTTGCTGTTTTATATCTTCTGACAATTTGCAAGTACCTATTTTATTGTACTCTCATGCTGGAACTTCTAAGAAATTTCTTTTTTTCCAGTATTAACACTGGTATTGGTACTATATAACCAATGACTTATTTTCTACCTAGGAAGCCTGCATGTTCTATATAGGCCTAAACAAACGAATATTATTTTATTCTAGAGAATTCACACTCCCAGGATCAGTCTTGTACCCAGGAGACAATGGTGACTACAACTGACATCTTTATGGGATAAAAGGAATTACTGATATTATGTGACTCTTATCCTATATTCCACTAGATGAATATGAAGAAGAGTTACCACATTGGTCTTTAATTTTAGGAAACACTAAATTGTAGCTGATTTTATGTGAGTAGACAAACTAAAAAAGAAGAAAAAGAAAATATCACCAAACATAGTAAGAGAAATATATTTTACATTTAATGTATAAAAGAAGATAATTTATTTCTATAGCCAAGAGTTAGTATTATGCTTTCTTTCATACATTATAGCCCTAGTTTTTTATTTTTTATATTCTGCCAAATAATGATTTTACTGTTATCCATATAGATATATCTGATTGAAATAATAAAAGAGAATCATAGTGTTGTATATGTTTATTTCCTTAAATGGAATATAGGAAATGTAGAACTACATTTTTTAAAATTTGTATTTTTTATTGATTTCAAAGAGGAAAGAAGAGGGAGAGAGAGATAGAAACATCAATGATGAGAGAGAAACATTGACCGGCTGCCTCTTGCATGCCCCCTACGGGGGATGGAACCCGAAAACCGGGAATATATCCTAACTGGGAATCGAACCGTGACCTCCTGGTTCATATGTATGTTGGCGCTCAACCACTGAGCCACACTGGCGGGGCTAGAACTACAGTTGATAAGGAATAAAATTAATGCCAACAGAATTTTTTGGATGAGCATGCTTTTGTTTATTATTTTAGCATGAAAGTGTGAAACAGAAAAAGGCCAAGTCATTTAAGGCAAATGCTAACCCACCTAAGAAGATTATTTTCAAAGCTACATATTAAAACTTTGGAGCCTTTTTATGATCTCTATTCTGCACATGACTGAGTAAAGCTTTAAGACTTAAATTCCCCGAGGTGTCTTAATGGTTAGGGACTAATTTATTTAACAACTTGGCCACACAATGACAATGTGAGTAGGCTGCGCTTAACACATATCTTGGGATATGAAGCTCCAACAAACAAGGAACATATGTTGTGAACTGGAGCAGTTTAACAGAGCATTTAATGATTATTTGGTTGAAAATCTCCGTAAAGGGAATAAGAAATTCACACACAGGCCTGCAAGGTTCTTTCTCCTAAACATTTAAATGAAGTTATTAAAGGTTCATTGCTTTTTATGTCTGTCGTTTCACTATTTGAGATTTTGTACACTGACTTTTACAAGTGACTGACTGGTTCAAAAACAGATGCTCTTTTTTAAGGAAGGGAGGAAAAGTAATGTTATCAAATATAAATGATATAAAGAAGATGATTAGTATGTTAGCTAGAAAAACAGACTTCAGACATGTAAATGGAAGTATAAGTTAACTGTTGAAAATGTGGAGGGCATAACCAGTAACAAAAAAATGAATACTGTATGATTCACTTATGTGACATATCTAAAATAATTAAACTCATAGAAACAACAAATAGAATAGCATTGCCAGGAGCTGGGAGAAGGGGGAAATAGGGCATTGCTAATTAATATGTATAAAATTTTAGTTATGCAGGATAAATAATTTGTTGAGATCTATGTACAATATTGTGCCTATAGATAATAATACTGTATTGTACACTAAAAATCTGTTGAGGGTAGACTTCATGTTGAGTTTCTTTCCACAAGGAACACACATATATATATTATACTAGAAGCCTGATAAACAAAATTCGTGCAGGAGTAGGCCTTCCTTCCCCCGGCTGCCGGCACCGGCTTCCCTCTGGCACCCAGGACCCGGGCTTCCCTCACAGCCCCGGCCTTATCCGAAGGACATCTGGGTCTAATTAGCATATTTTGCTTTTATTATTATAGATATGTAATATAAGTGGGTATAATATAATATAATATAATATATATAATATAAAGGTTTTGTTCCTCCAGAATATTAGAACCTATACTTTTAGTTGTGTTTAATGCTCAAAGAAAAAAATTGAGTATCTGAATCAAATGTATGATTAACACCAATAATTTCTAATCATTCTAATTATTTTTAGAGCAATAGGACATTTAAAATTTATAACATAAAAGTATTTATTTAAAGTACTATTTATTATAATTTTAAATTATTTACAATTTATAAGAGATATAGGAAACTAAACATACACGTCTACAGAATGATTCTGCTTAAAGTAGCATCATTTGTAGTTACATTTTTATATCACAAAATGTGGAGTTAAATATCAAATGAAAGTTTTATTAATGTTTTCTTAATTATTAGAAAGCAGATCCTTTACTTAATGTGAAAATGAGTTAATAATTTTCTAAAGATAATGCCTGCACCAATAGAAGAAACAAGTGGTTGGAGCACATAGTTGCTATATTTGAGGAGATGGTACAATAATGATCAAATGATCAGAAATGATTATTTCTGGGCATCCATCCAATGGTGAGTGATGAGAGCAAATGTGGCAAGGACCTGAAGGCTTTACTATAATTCAGTTCATCCCTTACTATTAAAGAGCAAAGTCATCTTGCATTCATAGATGTAACTGCCTCATGGCGTAAAATCATAATAGATTTTCTACTGGACATCTTGGCTGGTCCTTTAGGACCAGGATGAGGCCCATCTTCAGATCTTGACCCATGTCTTGTATTATAAGAAGAAAAAAATGCAGATTGGCAGATTTTTGATTGATTGCAGAGGATTCTATATCGTATAGTATGAGGGATAAAATAGAGGTAATTTGGTCTTTGAGATTTTTTTTATTGGAAGGGTTTGATTAATATAGCTTAAGCATTTTATTAATATAGCTTCGAAGAGTTGATTTTGCAGTCTCTATCTGTTAAGAATTAAAATCTTTTGATTTAGTTTTCTTAATATGTGTCCTGGGTTGACAGCTTCCAACTTTTCTCCAGAAAAAGATCTATCTTTAGCATAAGCAGGATGGAATAGATGTGGGCTGTCATTTCACTCTGAGTTTTACAGGAGCTCTTATTTTACATAAATTTTAAGCCATTTTATGAGTTTTCTATGTGTACATTTTAACTATCTCTGACAATTTCAACTCTCTTTTCCAAAAACGTCCTTGCTGTCACCATCTGTAGAAGAGTCATTAGTTTCTACTGCCTATGTTCACTACATTTCTCTACTTTAGCCTGAAAATTTGTGTACATTTCAAAGTAGAAATACAGTATTCTTAAATTAGTTTCACATAGGACATTAAAAATATGTTTTGCCGAAACCGGTTTGGCTCAGTGGATAGAGCGTCGGCCTGTGGACTGAAAGGTCCCACGTTCAATTCCGGTCAAGGGCATGTACCTTGGTTGCGGGCACGTCCCCAGTGGGGGGTGTGCAGGAGGCAGCTGATTGATGTTTCTCTCTCATCGATGTTTCTAACTCTCTATTCCTCTCCCTTCCTCTCTGTAAAAAATCAATAAAATATATTTAAAAATATATATATATATGTTTTTATTGATTTTTAGAGAGAGTAAGGGAGAAGGAGAAAGAGAGAGAAACATAGATGTGAGTTGCCTCTGGCATGAACCCTACCTGGGATCAAGCCCGAAACCTGGGCATGTGCCCTGACCTGGAATTAAACCAGTGACCTTTCAGTGCATGCATGATGCTCAGTCAACTGAGTCATATAGGCCAGGGTAGGACATTTTTTTCTTTGAATATTTGATAAAAATCTTCATAAATATTGTAGTACTTTCAGAGCTTTCTGGTTTTCTAATACATGTATATTTTTCTCCTTTTCCAGATTAAATAACAAATTTTATACTAATATTTATTTTGTATTTTCAGGTTCTCTTATGGTACCTATAAGCCCCAAGACTTCATCAAAGTATATATATATTTTTTATCTCACATTCATTTACCTCATTTTTGTTTTCATTTTTTATTCACAACCTGGCACTGTAAGAACTTTAATTCATTTGAGATAGTTTCAAAGTTTTTGTCAATCCATTGTTAGCTGACATCTTCCACATTCTGTCGGAAATTTCTAGCTAGATCAATAAATTCATTAGGCACATTTCCTATTTGTCACATCATTGCCAACTTTCCACTGTTATATAACAAGGATACTGTATTATTTATCCTCTACTACCATTTATTTTTTTCACTGTCTTGTACATCCTTACCAATAGCCACTTCTAGGACCATTCATTTGATCCCAAATCAGTGCTGCTTGTTTATATTAAATTATTTTCAGTTGGCCATTTTAATTTACAATTAAAAAGTAATAATTGTTTTACTACCATTTATATCCTTTGTAAGTCAGAAATTAGGAGGGAGCTCAGATGAGCAGTGCTAGTTCAACGTCTTTCATGTGGCTACAGGCAGATAGTGGCTGGATGGGAAACATTAGGGGACTTGAGCAGCCAGATACTGCTCAGGCACATCTCTCTTTCCATGCAGTCCTGAGGTCCCTTTAGATGATCTCTCCACATTCACCAGTTTGTGCTTCTTCGCAGCATGGCAACCTCCGGGCAGCTGTATTTTTCACATGATACTGACTTCTCAGGGCCAGTGTACCAAGAGGATCAGGGAGTACCAGCTCAGAAATCACATGGCATCACTTATGCCACACTTTGTTCGTTGAGGTAGTCACTGAGTCCACCCAGCTACAAGTTATGGTGCATAAACTGAACTCTCAGTGGGAGCAGTATTAAGGTCTCATTATAAGAAAAACATGTGAGCCGAAACCGGTTTGGCTCAGTGGATAGAGCGTCGGCCTGCGGACTGAAAGGTCCCAGGTTTGATCCCGGTCAAGGGCTTGTACCTTGGTTGTGGGCACATCCCCAGTAGGAGGTGTGCAGGAGGCAGCTGATCGATGTTTCTCTCTCATCGATGTTTCTAACTCTCTATCCCTCTCCCTTCCTCTCTGTAAAAAATCAATAAAATATATTTTTTTTTAAAAAAGAAAAACATGTGAAATGGAGCTCACAATGTAGCTTATCAAAAAAAAAAAAGCTCTCCAAAAGCTTACCTGCAATAATGAGGTGTGTTCAATTACATTTAATCTTCTTTAACTCAGTTATTCCAAAAATCATCTATGCACCAAGTAGTTCCCTTTCTTTTACTTAGACTTCTGTTGAACTTGGGGAATAATATAGTTTTTTGCAGTATGACATTTTAGGAAAAGTTGAGCATGGTTCATTTTTTTTTTTAAGAAAACATGTGGTATACTGGGATAATACTGTGGTAAAATATTAAATTGGACTATTTAGCTTTTAAATTGGACTTTTACATATATTGTAAAAAAGTGAATTAAAGGTCTGAATTAGTAAAGAATTAATATATTTTTCAAAATACATTTATTGAATACCTATTTTCAGCTCAGCTATACACTTTGCTAAATATGTGCTTGATGGAGAAATGAAGATCTTCAAGGATTTTGTAGCTAGAAGAGGAAGAAAGCTTTGCCAAAAACTTAAGAGTTAATAGTACCATGTGTTTGGTTTTAATGGTAATAATAATAATTAGAGTAGGCATTCATTGAGACATACTCGGTTTTAAGTACAGTGCTAACACTTCAAAGTTATGATCCATATAAAAGTCACAACAATCAACCATATTTTATAGCTACTACTATAATTCATTTTGCGTGAATTAAGAAACTCAACTTCAAAAAAGTCAATTTGCCTGATAAGTGAGGTGCTTCCGATAATCAGTTCAGTGAAGTTGAGTGGAGGATTCTTTGATTTGATTTTGTATAAAGGAGTAGGTTTGTGCAGAATAGGACAATGCAGGAGGAGGCTTTTCTCAGAAAGGAAGAAGCGTGTGTAGTGTCATGAGGGAGTGTAAAGACATAATGCATTTGAAGAACTGCAAATGGTTTGGTGTGACTTTCAACAATTCCCTCTGGGAAAATGATAGGGCCTGGATCATAGCATTCTCAAGACCATTCAACTGAGCTACAACAAAGGAAAAAACAAGCACTGAAAAAACCTCTGTTTCCTATAAAGAAAACACACATGTAAGCCAGCAGTTCTTTAGAGGGATTGTTCAGCTCCATAGGGGACATTTTTGAAGTATTTTCAGAATTTCAAAGATTGAAGGGTATTACTGGCATGAACTGTGTAAGGACTGGATATTAGACAACTGGCAATGTGTAGGCAAGTCCCACACATAAAAATAATAGTTGTCCTGAGTCAGGAGAAGTTTCAACATTTCCCCAGGGTATTCATTTCAGGGAACTACTTGTTTAAAATTATCTGAATATAAAGTTTAACTCCATTATATATATAAAATATTTTCCCCCTTATGTTTACTAACCATGAAACTTTTATATTAAAAGACTTCATATAAATCAATAGAGATTACACTTTAATTTCTTGTAATCTATAGTCGGAGACATTCCAAATTCAGAAAACCACATCACTAATGGAAACACTGCATATTCTGTTTGTCATCAATATAATAGTGCAACTGACTTGCATACATCTATATTTGAGTCTTTTATAACGGATGTGATTCCATAGATAGAGATAAACATCTGGCTACTTTATTATGGCTTCTACAGTTGTATTTTTAAATGAACAAAATTAAATACATGTTATTTTATTATCAATTAATGTTCTCTTATTCTTACACAAAGTTTACTTTTTAAAATTATGAATATAGATGATTTCAGTATTCTTAACTTTAATTTAAGATAATAAGGGGCAGGTTTGTGTATGTGTGCAAATAGAGAGAGAAGCAGCATTAGAGATCTTAGAGTAGAGGGCCACAAATAACGTGTTGGCATAACTTAAATATGGAAGACAAAATTTATTCAATCTTCCTTCTCCATAGGGTGGCTATGTATCTACTTAAGAATTATCACCTTTCCAAAGTGTCTCCCCTTGTTAGGAGCCATATTATAAATCTAGCCATTAAATTATAAACAAGAATTGCTGGATGAAATTCTAGAAAAGGTTTTAGACATGGTCTCTAGTCATATGCTGCTTTTGTCTTTCCACTGCCCTGTTTTATTCCTTTTTTCCTGGAAGTCAAACATCATACCTGAAGATATAACAGAAATATGACAATGATGTAGAAAAGCCAAATTATAATAGCAATGCAGCAGAAAAAGGACAAGGAACATTGGTTCATAATATGATTGTGGAATCAATATACCTGCCTATATCTTGACATCTTAAGTAAAATAAAAAAATTCATTAGTTACTTAAGTTTTTGTCTGGTAGATTTTCTGTTGCTCAAATGTTAACATAGTTCTGCCTGATACAGAATGATGACCTAGAAGTAGGGGTCTGCAAGTAACAGAAATTAAATGTAGAATTGCCACCGTTGAAGAGGATGGCAATAGATATTGGCATCAAAAATGCTGGTGACCCTTGTTTTATGCAGGAAAACTTTGGGCAAATTCTATATTCAGGTTTTTGTTGGTTTTTTTTTATGTCGTAGACCACATGGTGACCAAGTGTTGGGAAAACAGGAAAAATTCAGAACGTTGATTAGTTTTTGACACTTAGTGCTGATTTTGAAAATAAGGGTGATGTCAGATTAGAGTTATTCACTTCACTAGCAGAGAGAGGAGAACATTTTATTTGCTAAGGGAAGGGAGGTCTAATGGGCTAGAGAATGACCAACACGATCATGCATATAAATTTACATAATTTATAGTTTGCATGGACAAAAAGTGTTTCTAAACATCAAACAATAATATCTTTAAGAGGTGCAAATAAACAGCAGACTTAACAGGTGATGAGATTGTGGCTCTAAAGCTTTCCCATGAAATAGCCCATTAAGAATTATCTGGCCCAGCTGGTGTGGTTCAGTGGTTGAGCATCAACCTATGAACTAGGAGTTCACGGCTCGATTTTCCATCAGGGCACATGCCCAGATTGCTGGCTCTATCGCAGTGTGGGGCATGCAGGAGGCAGCCAATCAATTATTCTTTCTCATCATTGATGTTTCTCTCTAAATATATTAAAATAAATAAAATATACTAAAATATATTAAAATAAAAAGAATTATCTGACACCAAGTATAGTATGCTAGCAAAGATCAGATTAAAGGTGTCATTAGAGCCCAGTGTCTGAATTTTTCTCAAGACAGTGACATTCTTTTAAGAATAACACAACAGTAAAACACAACCACCATTAGTTTAAAGCAAAGATCAGGACTGACCACTTTTTTCTAAACAAAACCTGTGTAAGGAACACAGAAATTAGCCACAAAAAAGACATTTTGGTGAATACTTCTTAGAATGGCCAAAAACAGCTTAGAAAGTTCAATTAGCAGAGATTCCTGGTTTGGTGATATTTCCAATAGAAAACGTCACTGTCCCTAATTGGCTTTCATCTAAAAGAAGCCACATGACATAATTCTGGCCTGAGAGAGATAACAGCAAACAAACAATTGGTTGAGGGTCTCATAAATTTTTTTTAAGGAGGCTGACACTGCTGACTTTTTTTAATTCTCTGCCCTTTGCCTTTTAGCTTCTTCTACCCCAAGTACAGTGCTGAGGGCTAGTGGAGCTCTCTCGTAACTTGAGAAAAAGAGGCTGGTAGCAAAAAGGTATAAAAATGAAGCAGCCTAGATCCCTGAGGGCAGTATGTAGTCCATCTACTATCTGTGAGCTACACCCTCTTGACTTTCTGTTAACTGAAAAAAATAAGCCAATTACTTGATTAAGCCAGTATTTATTGGGTTTCTACTTATTCACAAACACATTCTTATTACTAAGCAATCTAGAAAAGTCATTCCTTGAATGATTAGCAGGTCCAGGCATGCATTCAAGCAGAGTTTACTGACTGCACATCCACTGACTATATTCTGCTTAGAGTTGACATCACAGTACAGAGCTGATAGCTGCAGTCAGTAGTTTTCCAACAGTTTGAAAAAAGTTTCATTCTGCAATAGAGGTGGTAGAAGTTACAGAGAAGCAAGTAATTAAATAGGGATAGGTCACTGAGGATTTGGTCAGATAATTGGGCAAGGACCATAGAGATTATGTATTATACTAAATTGTTCTAGTGATTTTCTTCTTATAATATGGGAAGACATAAGAATTATTGAGAAAACACTTGCATATTAAATAACATCTATGTTTAAATTGTTTGTGAGTCATGTAAAACATTCACACTCTGTAATATTTTAAAAATATATATTTTATTGCTTGTTTACAGAGAGGAGGGGAGAGGGAGAGTTAGAAACATCGATGAGAGAGAAACATCAATCAGCTGCCTCCTGCACACCCCCCACCGGGGATGTGCCCGCAACCAAGGTACATGCCCTTGAGTCTGCAGGCCAACACTCTATTCACTGAGCCAAACTGGCCAGGGCTACTCTGTAATTTTTTATCTCTGGATCTACAGACTGTGTATTACATACTCTTCTCAAGTTCTCTTTGAGGTTTAGTACTCTGCTTGTTACTCGGTTTGTTTATATGTTTTTGGTAACCATTCTCATAACTAGGAAGATAGGGATTTGAGGTGTTACTTCCCAATCTGGCATTACAGGAAGCCCTAATTTTCTGGTAGGTGCTTTTCTTTTTCTCTGTCTTCCTTTCTCTTTGTGAATCAGGCTGCTCCACTCCTCCTATTCAAAGAAAATTAAATTGTAAAATATCATACTATCTAATAAAGAGGGAATATGCTAATTGACCATCACTCCATCACAAAGATGGCTGCACCCACAGCTGAGGCCAAGTTCCCATAAGGAGCCTTAACAAGCAATCAGCAGGGGGGTGAGGCTATGCCTTCCCCCACCCCCCCGTGGGGCTTGACAGGGGACCTCAGGCTGCGCCCCCCGCCCTGGTGTCAGGCTGGGGGACCTCAGGCTGCGCCCCCCCCGACCCAACAACAGGCCAGGGGACCTGAGGCCATGCCCCCTGCCTGGCAGGGCTTGATGGGGGACCTCAAGGTGTGCTTCCCGTCCTGGTGCTAGGGGACCTCAGGCTGCTCCCCCTGCCCCAGCGCCAGGCCGGGGAACATCAGGCCACAACCCCCACCAGGTGGGGCTTGACAGGGGACTTCAGGCCATGCCCCCCCCACCTGGCACCAGGCTGGGGGACCTCAGATCCCACCCCCTGCCCAGTGGGGCTTGATGGGGGACCTCAGGCCACACCCCCTGCCCCAGCACTGGGCCAGGGGACTTGAGGCTGTGCCCCCCTGCCTGGCTGGGCTTGACAGGGGACCTCAGGCCATGCCCCCCACCAAGTGGGGCTTGACAGGGGACCTCAGGCCATGCCCCAAACCCAGCGGGGCT
Source organism: Plecotus auritus (assembly GCF_963455305.1). Classification (NCBI taxonomy): domain Eukaryota; kingdom Metazoa; phylum Chordata; class Mammalia; order Chiroptera; family Vespertilionidae; genus Plecotus; species Plecotus auritus. Next base: position 34,112,419 of record NC_137783.1, on the reverse strand, counting down.
TGACAGGGGACCTTAGGCCGTGACTCCACCCAGTGGGGCTTGACAGGGATCCTTAAGGTGCACCCCCAGTGCTGGGTTGGGGGAACTCAGGCTGCGCCCCCTGCCCAGCAGGGCTTGATGGGGGACCTGAGGCTGTGGTCCCCTCCCAGTGCTGGGCCGGGTGACCTGAGGCTGCGCCCCCCCCCACCTGGCAGGGCTTGATGGGGGACCTCAGGCCATGGCCCCCACCCAGTGGGGCTTGACAGGGGACCTCAGGCCATGCCCCCCGTCCTGGTGCCAGGCCAGGGGACCTGAGGCTATGCCCCCTGCCCGGCAGGGCTTGACAAGGGTGGGACTGGCTGGGTCTGGATCTAGCCCAAAGAGGGGGGGCGGGCGCAGCCGGGTCTGGGTCTCATGTAATTTTGAGGCACATGTGGGTGGGCGGGGACTTGACTCTGGGTCATGTGGTGCGCCCCAGACTCTGACAGGAGGAAGGTTTCATATACATTTTACTAATTTTCTTTCATCTCTGACACTTCTATTATAGAGAAAGGGCTAATAGCAATATTACATTATTTCCTCTAATTAATCCCCTTTTAATGTGTACGAATTTCGTGCACCAGGCCACTAGTATATAATAAAAGCCTAATATGCTAAGTGTCTGGTTGTCCATTCAACCAATCAAAGCGTAATCCTATATAATAAAAGGCTAATATGCAAATCGACCAAATGGAGGAATGACCAGTTGCTATGACATGCACTGATCTCCAGGGGGCAGACACTCAACAGAGGAGCTGCCCTCTGGTGGTCAGTGAACTCCCACAGGGGTAGCGCTGCTCAGCCATAAGCCAGGCTCAACTACAGGCTCATAGCTGGTGAGTGCAGTGCCGGTGTCAGGAGCCTCTTCGCCTCTGAGGCAGCACTAAGGAGCAGCGAGCCCAGCTTCTGGCTGAGTGGAAGCCGGGCTCACGGCTGGTGAGCACAGCGAGCGGGCCTAAGCCAACAGTTGGACATCTCCTGAGGGGTCCCAGACTGTGAGAGGGTACAGGCCAGGCTGAGGGAACCCTCCAAAGCATGAAATATCATACACTGGGCCTCTAGTATGGTAATAATATGCTAAGGCCGCTCAACTGCTTGTTATGGCATATACTGACCACCAGGGGGCAGATGCTTCGAATGGTAGGTTAGCTTGAGCAAGATGGGCCAGACACCCCCTGGAGCCCTCCCAAGGCCCCTCCCCCTGGCTGGCCCCACCCCTGATCAGCCCCCAACACCCTGATCAGGGGCAGAGCAGGCTGGCCAATTGCCCGAAGCTCCTCCCCCCAGCCGGCCCTGCCCCTGATGGGCCCTCACAGGGTGGGCTGGCCGGACCCCACCTGTGCACGAATTTGTGCACTGGGCCTCTAGTATATTATAATTTTTTTGGTATAATAAGAGATATGGCTATTTAAAGCAAACCTTGTGTGTGACAGTAAGCATAATCCCAACTAATTTATCTACTTGTAAATTTAGCTCTTAATAACCAACTAAATGTGCTTAATAGGCTTACTTTAAGGCAAGGTAAATTTATAACAGAATGAAAGAAATGAAACTAAAATATCAAGTTGCAATATAAAGCAGATAGGATGTGTATATTCCTTTAAAACTGTTTCATAAATTAAGGAGAATTTGCAATAGAACAAAGTTCTTAATAAAGTACAATATTGGAAATCATATATTTCACACATCATTTCTAGGGAGTCTGACATGTGAATGATAGGTTCGGGAAATGCTTTTTTATTAAATTGAGTATAAAAAAAAAAAAAGGAACACTTCCAAATGTTTATTAACAGCTTCACATTGGTGAGATCACCACCAAATGTAAATCAATTGATTGAAATGTGTAAAACTTTGGAAGGAAGTACTAATAAATAATGAAAATCAAGAACTATCCCAAACAGCTATTTCTTGGATATAAATCATTCCATCTTATCTTTAGAAAATGACAATATATGTCATCTCTTAGCAATGTCCCATGAATAATTTAGCATAGTCACAGTCAAGCAATGATTTCAACCATATATTAGCTAACTCATAATAAATATGTTCATACAATTTCTATTCCCCTTTCCGATATTTCCCATATCTTACTTTCCATACAATATGTGTTTCTGAGACCCTTCATTCTTAGGAAGGTTACTCAGCAGAATTTTGAGCTCTGTTTCAAGTAGATGCTTTTCTTTTTCTTTCTTTCTTTTTTTTTTTTTCTTTTTATGTTGGGTAGATCAGTTTACGTCTTACTTTCTTTGTCTTTGCTTCTCAAATTGGAGCTTAAGTGCTTATAGGAATTTGCGATAACGTAGTAAGGTATCAAGCCATTGGAAACTAACTCAAATGCTTATTAATTTAAGCACAGTTAATTATTGCAAAAAGCACACAAAAAAACCACAGAACAAGTTCTATCATTTTATTCATTGTTTCCAAAATAAAGCAACCAATGGATTGTTGAGGAAAAATTTGACATCCTGATGCAAGATTAATTAATGGAAAAATATACGTTATTTCTTATTCACAGCCTACCCATATATTTATTTATTAACATAATTTCTGATGTCTGTCATTAATCTACCTTCTTATTTGGGAATACCAAAGGTTAATTAAAAATGTCTCAAGTTATTTACTGGGCATGTTTAATTGCTTTTTGAGCTATTTCATACATTTTCAGAAAACACAGATTCACAAAGTACTTCACTTTTAGATAACTTTCCTCTCAACTTTAAATAACTTTGATACATTAGTGTTCTTTTATCAAAATGATCCCCCTTGTTAACTGGAACAGTTTAAAGAGTCCATGCTGGACATATTGGTCCACAGATATTTACCTGCAAGGCAAATGAATGACCTGTGTTATATTCTCCTCATCCTACAGCTACACCACGTGATACTAGTAAACAGGGAATAGCTGGGAGGTGGTTGGAAATCTCTGGCAGCACTGACTCCAAGTATCAGAGAGCTCAGAGGGCTGGTGGGCAGTCCTCTGGACCAGTGTTCCAATACTCGACAGATGAACGCCCAGAACTACTATAAAAGTGGTTGTCTATTGTTCATAAGATTATATTCTCAATACTTTTGGGCATTCTTGGGATCCATACATCATTATCAGAAGTCCTAAACCTGAGAATAAATTAAGATAGTAATTTTGATTTTTACTCTAATCTCCAGGTAGTATCCCTGACAGATAAATAACATCAAATGGATTGTGGCTGGAGAGACTTAATCTCTTTTTATCTTAAGATTTCCTGTTGAGCATATAAAGGAAAAGATCAGAATGACAATTCAGCAAAATTACATAACATGGAAAAGGTCAGAGATATATGGTTTAGTCTGTTCTTTCAGAGAATGATATGAAGCCCTAAGATACTAAAACCTAATTCCTGTGACAAAGCTTGTAAAAGGAAGAGAAAAATAATACTCATAAATCTGGCCTTCTGAACCAGATAGTAGCAGGACCCATATCAACTTAATCTGAGTTACAAAAAATCAAGAATGTAATGTCTGACTCAGTTCTATAATAGGATTTAGTTCCCTTCAAATAAAGAATTTTACATGGGTGCTTTTTCAGTAATCTTTCTAGTGACTGTATGTCATTATTGTAAAGGTTGATGTTTTAAAAATAACCTCTGAGATTTAATATATTTTAAACATTTAAAAAATAAATTTGCCTACAAAAACATAGCTGATTTATTATATAAACTACCATCCATAGTCAAAATTTGTCAATTATCCATTAATATCCTTTTTAGCACTTTCTCCTGGTCATACATTCCATTTAGTTTTCTTGATTCTTTAGTCTCTTTTAAACTTGGATAATTCCTCAGCTCTTATTTGTCTCTCATAACACTGAGAGTTGTGAAGATTTCAAGCCAGGTTTTTTTCTGTAGAAAGCCCCTCAACTTTTGTTTTCTGATGTTTCCTCATGATTAAATGTTGATTATGCATTTGGACATTAATATCATATAAGTAGCATTGTTTTCTTTTCAGTATATCAAATTGGGAGGCATGGGTTGTCAGTTAAATAAAATTTTGTTGAGGTTAAATATGCTCATTTTTTTCCCCCATGTTAGAACTTCATATAAATTGGACCAAGCAGTATATCTTTTGTGCCTGGTTTATTTTCTTCAACATAATGTTTATTAGTATATTTACATTATTGTATGTTTCATTAAATTATTTTTATTGTTGAGTAATTACCCTCTAGTTCAAAGATATTTGATATTTTTCTGTGAAAAGACATATAGTAATTATCTGAGGTTTTCCTGGCTACACACTGATCTCTATGATGTAATTGTCCCTTTAAAATTTTTATACTCCGTAAAAGTATAAAGATAATTTGGGCTCTCAGGCTGCATAAACACAAACAAGCCTCTGGTCAGATTTGTCTAGTTGACTGTACTTCGCCAAATCTTACTCTAAATGAATTCATGTCAATATCTTTTGTCATTCATTTTTTTAAGATTTTTTTTTTTTTTTTTTTTTTTTTTTTTTTTTTAGAGAGATAGCAGAAGGGAAAGGGAGAGAGAGAGAGAAACATCAATGTGAGAGTGGAACATGATAAGCTGCCTCCTATATGACCCCACAGGGGATTGAGCCTGAAACCCAGGTATGTGTCCAAAACAACAACCTTTTGGTGCATGAGATCATGCCCAACCGAGTCACACTAGCCAGGGCTGTCATTTACTTTTTGATGGGCATTTTGATTGTTTCTTATTTTGAGACTAGAGGCCCAATGCATGAAGATTCGTAAAAGTATAGGCCTTCCTTCCCCTGGCTGCAGACACTGCCTTCACTCCAGCCCGGAGCCACCTTTTCGCCTTCACTCAGGCCTGAAGGCACCTTTCAGCCTTTGCTCCGGCCAGAGCTGCCTTCTGCCTCTCACCTTGTCATGTCAATTTGCATATTCCCTCCTTATTGGCTGTGGGCACTGCCATCTTTGCCATGGAGTTATTGTCAATTTGCATACTCCGTCTTTATTAGATAGGATAGTAGGAATGAAGTTGATATAGTAGGCAGTTAGACATACATGAGCAGAAACCAGGTACAGAGGTTAGTAGGGCGAAAAGCAACTGGCAAAACTGGGAAAACTAGTATTGTAGGACCCCACTCCTAGGGTGACCTTTTCTCTTCCAGCATATTGCTAGTCATGTGGTTTTAGACCCCCTGAACTGTCATATTGTTGGTGATGTGGCTCAAACCATCCCCTGACCTTTCCTCCCTGGCATGTTGCTAGTCATGCAGTAGACACCCTTAGAGGAGGAACAAGGAGGCAGAAGAAAAGCCTCATATGAGTCCTGTGCAAGCCTTTGTACGATCACTCCCTTAAGCATTAAGCCCTTGGGACAATGAGGTTCTAATCAGCATCAAGTAATCTTAAGAACAAAGCCTCGGGCTGTTGACCACAGAGACAGAGTTTAGAGCAACCTAGAGATAATATCTAGGCCTCAGTTGTGTTTCAGCTCCAGGCCCAGAAAAGCAGTGAGGCCAAGCAGGGCAATGTTATGGTTGACATCAGGATCAGCTTCCATGACTAAAGATCCCATGTCCTAGCCCCAACCAATCAGAGGAGACCACTATGCTGAGGTGACACACCTGGAAAGCTGATGAATATTCTATTGAGATCCTTCCCTGAGACCTCCAGATAAAAGCCCTTAAACACAAAGGACCCAGCTCTCACTTGCTCTCTCTCTGGAACAAGCCCATGCCTTTTCCCAGGTGAGTTTTCTTTGCCTTCCTTTCTCCTAAGCTCCAAGAGCCCTTCTTTTATCTCTGTAGCTTGTTTCCTGAGCCCACACAGCCCACTGGCTCACTTTCTCCATGGCTTACTTCTACTTCTGTGACTAAATAAACGTTTGCTTATATTTGAGTCTTGGTACTGAATTCTTTCTTAGCCAAAACTCAAGAACTGAGGTCTAACATCTGGTACCTTTTCAACACTAACAAAATGTAGTAAAGTTCAGTCAAAATGACCATGGACCTATCCATAGAAGCCTTTGTATGGATGTGTTTTCTTAATGTGGTAAAATATACATAACAAAACATTCACCAATTTAACCATTTTAATTGTATAATTCAGTTGCATTAAGTACATTCATAAAGTTGTGTGACCATCACCACTATCTGTTTCCAAAACTTGTCCATTATATCATCATACTAAACAGAAATTCTGTACCCATTAAACTCCCTATTTCTCTCTGTGGTATGTTTTTATTTCTCATGTATAAGTACCTAGGTGTGGAATTGCTGAGTGTTAGGTCAAGTATGTGTTTAATTTTATAAGAAACTAGAGGCCCAGTGCATGAAATTCATGCACTGTGGGGTGTCCTGCAGCCAAGCTTGCACCCTCTCCAATAAGGGACCTCTCAAGGGATGTCCGACTGACCTTTTAGGCCTGATCATGGTAGGATCGGGCCTTAACGGGCAGTCGGACATCCCTCTCACAATCCAGGACTGCTGGCTCCCAACTGCTCACCTGCCTGCCTTCCTAATTGCCCCTAACCACTTCTGCCTGCTAGTCTGATCACCCCCTAGCCACGCCCCTGCCAGCCTGATTGATGCCTAACTGCTCCCCTGCCAGCCTGATTGTCCCTAACTGCCCTCCCCTGCAGGCCTGGTCATCCCTAACTGCCCTCCCCTGCAGGTCTGGTCACCCCTAACTGCCCTCCCCTGCAGGCCTGGTCCCCTCCCCCAACTGCTCTCCCCTGCAGGCCTAGGTCCCTTCCAACTGCCCTTTCCTGCAGGCCCGGTCGCCCCCAACTTCCCTCCTCTGCTGGCCTGGTCACCCCTAACTGCCCTCCCCTGCAGGCTTGATTGCCCCCAACTGCCCTCCCTTGCAGGCCTGGTCCCTCCCAACTGCCCTCCCCTGCTGGCCTGATCACCCACAACTGCCCTCCCTTGCAGGCCTAGTTCCTCCCAACTGCCCTCCCCTGCTGGCCATCTTGTGGTGGCCATCTTGTGTCCACATGGGGGCAGGATCTTTGACCACATAGAGGCAGACATCTTGTGTGTTGGAGTGGTGGTCAATTTGCATATTACTCTTTTATTAGATAGGATAGAGGCCTGGTGCACGGGTGGGGGCCAGCTAGTTTGCCCTGAAGGGTGTCTCGGATCAGGGTGGGGTTCCCTTGGGGTGTGGGACAGCCTGGGCAAGGGGCCTGTGGTGGTTTGCAGGCTGGCCACGCCCCCTGGCAACCCCAGCAGAGGCCCTGGTATCTGGGATTTATTTATCTTCTTTGATTGAAACTTTTTAGCCTTGAGCGGAACCACGCCTCCTGCTTGCTTCGTGGCCGCAGCCATTTTTGTTGGGATTTATTTATCTTCTATAATTGAAACTTTGTAGCCTTGAGTGGAGGCCTGGGCCCGCCAGGGTGTGCGGAAAGCTTGGATTCCTCCATTACCAGGGAAACCCAACCCTCTTGCTCTCTCTGTGGCTGCAGCCATCTTGGTTGGGTTAATTTGCATACTCGCTCCTGATTGGCTGGTGCGCATGGCTTGTGGGTGTAGTGGAGTGATGGTTAATTTTCATATTACTCTTTTCTTAGATAGGATTGAATTTTCCCAAATGATTCTACCACTGTACCCTTCCACAAACAGTGCATAGGGGTTGTAGTTGCTCCATATTCTCACCAACATCTGACATGGTCAGTCCTTTCCAATTTTTACCATTCTACTGGGTATCCATCAATATCCTGAGATCCAGGTTTCTCATTATCTTCATCTACCATCTCCTAGTGTTCCCACAGCATGCTGGATTATAGCTGTTCTCCAGAGCGTGAATGGGGAAAGAGAACATGAGGGTCAGTTTCTCATAAGAATGTTATTCAGAACATTCCTTTCTGCTCCCAGTCCATAGAGCAGACTTGGGTTGCAAGGCCACAGGTTGAAGTTAAGAAAAGTAGCAAAATGTGCTTTTTCCCCGGCAGCCACTTGTTCTATAATCCTGGGGTAATTAATACAGAAAAAAGGAGAAAAGTTGATATTTAAAGATAATTATCATGCTCCTTTACACTTTCAAAACATGTTACAGATACTAGTAGGTGCACTTTATCATTTTCCAGTATTAACCTAGGATTTCTAGATAGTGAACAAACTGATGCTATACTATTCATTTAAAAACAAAAAAGTAATGAATTATTTAATATATTTTATACCTTTCTCTGATCCATGCTAATATAATTTTTCTACAAATCTAAAAATATTGAACTGACTCATAAATAAATAATAACAGAGGAAGAACAAAAGAAAGGAAGGAAGGAAAGGAAAGGAAAGGAAAGGAAAGGAAAGGAAAGGAAAGGAAAGGAAAGGAAGAAGGAAAGGGAAAGGAGAAAAATTACCCCTGTCTACTTATTCTTGAACAATAAAATACTAGTGCTAGTGGGGAATGTCAGCAAGACACAATTAAGGAATAATTATCTTTCCACAGTGCTCTGTAATGGGCAATAGTATTATTTTCTTTGGACATTTTTGAGTATGTGGAACTAAATTCTTATAAGGTAGCCATTCTGTGTTTTATGTAATTCAAATTTATAACAATTGGCACTTTTTAAATAACTTAGAATTTGGTGGATTTTTTTTGTACTTTGTAAAAATTACTTTGGATTAGTGTATTTTTTTCAATTTACATGAAATTGTTATAGTTGTTATTTTGATTTATATTACACTAGTGAACAAAATTGTTTTCTTTTGATAATAGTTTTCTAGATGTTAGCTTTCCATAATATATTTGAAAATATAAATTATTACATTATTGTAAAGTTCAGTGAAAATTACAATGAAGTAATGGTTGTGAACCAAAATCAAGTGCATAATCTTTTTCTTTAAAGTAAATCACCTTTGAATGCTGCATTAAACATTTCAGGTATATAGGATAGATACTATTTGATCAATAAATATAAGTTTGAAAGTCTCTGCATAATGCTTTGGAGGGTTAAATGTGGCGAACTAATTACTTAATTTGCAAATAGTTTAAAACCTAACTCCTCCATTGAGGTCTTTGTTTGATTTGAGGGTCTATGTAAATTCCTGATACCAATGAAAAGCACTTTAATTCATTCCATAATATGCTACCTACTTTTGTGAACTACTTTACAGACATCACAGTGTTGATTAAAATAGAACACAGTTTACAGGTGTAAAAACTTCCTTCCAGAATTCCAGGATGAAAAACATACATAGACCCACCTGTATTCTCTGTTGCCTTTGTTATATATTGTAGTAACAAAAGGTAAATATATGTGTCCTAAAATGTTGATTTAATCATGTGTATTACTATAAAAATAATTTCATTCTATGTTTTATAGTATTTGGTAATTCTAATTATCACAAAGGCTCTAGAAATAATCTTTCCATAATCTCCATATTATGGAGTTGTGAGTTACCTGAGGGCCTGCTACTTGCAATTGGCACCTGAAGCTCCTGGGACTGAGTTCTTAACCTGTGGGGTCTGTGTTAACTCCAATTAGTGTTAGTATTGAATTAAATCATAGAACACCCAACTGGTGTTGTAGAATTGCATAGTAAGGAAACACCCTACACATCTGATGTCAGTCTTGTGGGTGTGGTAGTTGTGTGAGGGTAAAGGAGAAATACACAGGAGTGAGTTTTTCCTACACACCACCATAGTCAATAAATGCTTTTGAAGAATTAGCTTTACTATGTTTACTTGTGCTATGCTACCAACTTTTCTATACGATATTCTTTTATTTCATCTACTAATTCATATTAATAATGATTAGCTCCTTAATTCATTACTTATTAGCTCTTCTGCAAAATGACGCTGGAAATATCCCAAGGTAGTGTGCACAACAGGACTTCCAAATAAATATGATATGACTGAATGAAATTTAATAGTAGATAGGAAAAAACATAAAAAGGATACATATATAGTTGTTTTTTTTATATGCTTATTTATCAGTCCCCAAATGGATTATAAATGGAAGTTGACCAGGCCTCCAGAGCTTACCTCTTTTCTATTGTGTTCTTTTTAGCCTCCTTAAGGATTGCTGGACCCATTTCTATGTTTATTGAAGTCTCTCAGATTCCTTGTGTTGTTTGAAAATATGTTAAGAAGTAATTATTATCCATAAGTGCTAATGTCTATGTCTATAGTTAGGAAAATTGGAGTAAAACTGTACTGTATCTCAATTCACCTTTGTCATATTGCTTTTCTGTGGATAAAGTAGAAAATTATACACTGCATTTTCCAATCCCAGTTTCCAGAGAATGTTTTGCTAATTTAAAATTTTCCAACTGTAAGTGGAATATTGTACTATGCTTCTCAATTTATGTAGAAAATTATATTCACACTCTTAATTGTTTTATTAGTCTATTATATTATAGATATGGTCCTGGAAACAAACAAAAAATAATGTACGTAGAAGGCAGCAAGTTTTAATTCTGGGGGGCATTTATCAAGTCAATGTGGAAAGTGCCTTTGCCTGTAAATTATTGTCATTGTCAAGTAAATTCAGATAATGTGAGCAAAAGATAGTAAAATTAAAGTAAACTTTTCAGCTGATGAAATTCTTTCTTGAATCTTTAGGACTGAGGTGTCCATAGTTCTGCTATTTGTTATTTAGGGTCTGCACCGAGATACTGAACTTGCTCTTGTCCTTTGCTTTAATATGGCAGTTTGCTTTCAAGACCAGCAGGAATACTAGCACATCCCTGCTGGTCTTGAAATCAGGCTGCCATATGTATATTTAAATTTTTTTAAAAAAAGTGAAAATGTGAAAGAAAAAAATAAAAGAAAGACCAGCAGTAAAATTTCTCAGGCTTTCAGAAATCTCTCTTTTCAAGAATGATCCATTTCCTTTTAAGGGATCATCTCAGGTCAAACCCACTTATCACAGTTTGATTAACTTAAAGTCAACTGATTTGAAATTTTAATTATGTCTGCACATCATTTCAGTTTTGTCATATAATGTAATTTAATCACTGGGGTGAAAGCCATCATATTCAAAGACCTGCCCACATTCAAGGGAGGAGATTCTACAAGGCGTTTACACCAGGGGGTGGGGACTCCTAGGGATGCCATCTCAGAATCCTTCTGTCATAGATACCTTGCCCTAATATTAAATCCAGAGTTCATCAAACATCTCTAGCTTTTTACTCTCTTAGAGACTCAGAACCTTATTGAAGCTGGTAGAGCCAAAGTAATTTAAACATATCTACCAATTTTGCCCTTGTTAAAAGAAAAATGCTAGAAATATTTCATGGAACTCTCTATTGGAAACCTCTTACTGAGAAAAATCCAGATCATCAAAAAGCAATTATAAATTTACTTTCTGTTAAATTTTCTATTAATAATTTTATGTGACTAAAGTCTTTTTTCATCATATTGTATTTAAATTTTTTAAATTTTCAATTAAAGTTGACATTCAATAGTATATTAGTTTTAGTTTTACGGCATAGTAGACATTTATATAACTCATGAATTGATGCACCTGGTAAGTCTAGTATGACACCATACATAGTAATTACAATATTATTGCGGTATTCGCTATGCTATCCTTTACATTCCTGTGACTATTTTGTAACTGCCAATTTATACTTCTTAATTCCTTTTTCACCCAGTCCCCCATTGGGCAACCATATAAAGAACCACTTGTTCTCTTTATCTATGGGTTTGTTTCTATTTTGTTTGTTCATTTATTTGTTTATTTAGATTCCACATATAAGTGAAATCATATGGTATTTCCCACTTATGGGTACTTATCCAAAGAAATCCAAAACAGCCCGGGCCCTAGCCAGTTTGGCTTAGTGAATGGGGCGTAGGCCTGTGGACTAAAGGGTCCCAAGTTCGATTCTAGTAAAGGGCACATACCTTGGTTGCAAGCTCGATCCCCGGCCCCAGGTTGGGGTGCATGTGGGAGCAACCAATCGATGTGTCTCTCTCACATTGATGTTTCTTTCTCCGTGTCTCTCCCCCTGCCTTTCACTTTCTCTAAAACTAAATGGAAAAATATCCTTGGGTGAGGATTGACAAAAACACACAAAAAAACAAACATCCCAGCCAGTATGGTTCAGTGATTGAATGTGGCCCTATGAACAGTTTGATTCCAGGTCAGGGCACATGCTGGTATTGCAGGCTCAATCCCCAGTAGGGTGCATGCAGGAGGGAGCCAATTGCTAATTCTCTCTCATCATTGATGTTTCTATCTTTCTCTCCCTCTCCCTTCCCCTCTGAAATCAATATAATATATTTATTTTCTTAAAATCCCAAACAGAAGTCCTTAAAATATTTAGATGAAAATTTGCACTTAATTTAAAATAATGACTAGAGTCTCAAATCAATTGACTGACCAGCATAAGGAAATCTAGCTTAGTTCCTACACCTAAAACAATAAACATATAATAAAATAAAGCAAAAATGGATAAAATATATTATCACATCACCCAAAATTTTATTGAGTTTTTAAAGTGTGAATATGGCACAGTGGGAATATACTAATGTAGAGTAAATGAGTATGAAACCTAGAACATTAAACATCAAAGGAATAAAATATTACTGAAAAAAATATTACTGAAAGTATTATGTAAAGTGATTACCTAAAATGCTGCTATTTTAGTTACTTGTTACAATTTCATTAAAAGTGCATTATAAAGTAGGAAACACTGCAGTTTGACATTTTATTATTGATAAGCCAAAGTACAGTTTTGGGATATATAGTAGTGTGTCTAGACATAGTAAGAGGAAATATGAGTTCAAGGCAATTATTATTCATAAAATCTACTTTAGTTATAACTTACAATGCCAGAATTTACTGGATAATTTTTTCATTCTCAATTAATTCTTCAGATGAGAATGCAATCTGATGTTATTTCTTCCTTTAGAATGTTATCACTATAAGATTTAAAACCATGCAAATATACATAGGTATATCTATATACATTATAGACATGCAAATACATACATACTTATTTATTATTCATGGTATTAAAACATAAGGGAACATTTACAAATTTTAATCTGTATTATATATAATACTTCACTTTATTACTGATGCTCAGGATTTATTTGAGATGTTCATTTTAATTCCACAAACCTTGTGGCCCACCCACTATATCTGGTACAGAAGAGACATAGCCCTCATGTCAGTTTAGTTCTTAAATCTGTCTAATATATCATTAGAGCATACAGTAAAGCAGTCTTAAAGTTACATGGTGGTCAAATTCCACCCTCATGTTCCTTGAAGAAAGTTATTATAGCAAGTGGTGATAAAACCATGCATGGGCAGCCCTGATTCAGTCTTTTACCTTAAATGTAGAATTTGCACCAATTAAAGACCATGAATGGACCTTAAGATTGTGATGCTGGGAGATATAAGAAACCAAAGATCAACTATATTATTTGATAGATTGGTCATTGGAAGGGAGAGGATTTATAAAACAATTTCTTGCAAACATTGAAGACTGTTTTACATAAAGTTCAATGTTGGCTTTATTTTTGCATATTTTAAGGTTCTATTAAAGAGGCCAGTTTTATATCCTTCCTTCCTTCCTTGAAAATTAGGAAGCTTTTGGACTGGCAAATGAGACTCTAATTAATTGAGTGTTGTTTTTTTTTCTAATTGTTATGTCACCTATATCATGAAACAGTAAGATATATGTCAAAAGACTTACAAAGTTTAGTTTTATAATTCTGTTTTAATAAATTAAAACAACTTATGCTGTAAAGAAAATTATTATCCTATATAATAAAAGGCTAATATGCAAAGAGACCGAATGGTGGAACAACTGGCACAACCGAACAACTGAACAACCAGTTGCTATGACGTGCGCTGACCACCAGGGGGTGCGTGTGAAACATGGCAGGTGTTGGCCGTAGCAGGATGGTGGAGCAGGTGAACAGGGGCGCCAGACCAAGGTGGAACGCAGGTCGCTGTTACCGGGGAGAGCCTCTGGTGATTACTGAAAATTCTTTGTTCCCACGCGCCGTGGTCCCACCTGGTGCTCGCACCTGCTGCCAGCACCGGAGCCACCGCTCACACCCATTGCCATTGCCTGGCACCAGTCCTGATCACTTGGCGACAGCAGTGGGTGTGATCAGTGGCTGCTGGCCCTGATCGCCCCGAGGGCTTCTCCACCTCCCCCTGCTCCTGAGGGGCAATCAGAACAGCAGCCACGGATGGTGCCGGCCTCTCTCGCACCCGCTGCTGCCGCCAGCCCCAATTGCTCCGTGTCGTCAGTGGGTTCGAGCAGGGCCAGTGCTGTCAGCGTGTGGGAATGGTGGCAGCGGGAGTGGGGCTGCTGGCAGTCGGAATCAGGGGCTGCAGCGGGAGGGGCCAGGCGGGGGCATGAGGATGGGCCGAGACCCACTCCTGTGCCTACCACTACCTCATGGCCCACAGTTCCTTTCAAGGTGCATGGATTTGTGCACTGGGCCCCTACTATTGATATAAAAGGGAATGTGCATGAAGTTACATGAGGAAGATACTCAAACATCTTATTTTGTTGTAAAAGTTACCATCATGGCTTATTCATGTTGCAGATATACAGTTATCAATGTAAGAAATGTCCAAACCTGTAGAGAATTTTCATTAGTTTATTTGAGCCAAACAGATAGCTGTTGGGAAGCAAAATCTCAACGAATTGAGAAAATGCTCCAGAGAATGGCCGTGTGTTATTTTTGAAATCCTCACCCAAGGATATGTTTTTATCAATTTTTAGAGAGAGAGGAGAGGAAGAGGGAGAGGAAGAAGGAGGGGGGAGGGAGAGAGAGAGAAAGAGACATGTGAAGGAGAAACATCGATCTGTTGCCGCCTGTATGTCTCCTACTAGGACTCAAACCCGCAACCTTTTGATGTACAGGATGATGCTTGATCCAACTGAGCCACCTAGCCAGTTTATTTTAAACACTAGAAGCCTGGTGCATGGATTCATGCACTGGTGGGGTCCCTCGGCCTGGCCTGTGGGGATAGGGCTGAAACCAGCTCTCTGACATCCCCCGAGGGATCCCGGATTATGAGAGGGTGGGTCTTGGGTGACGCACCCCAGAATCGGGCTCTCTACTCTCTGGTTCCGGGTGCGTCAACCGAGAACCGCAGTTGCCAAGTCACCACAGCTTGGCAGCTCCTGTGTTGAGTGTCTGCCCCCTGGTAATCAGTGCATGTTATAGCTATGATAGGTCAGATGGTCAAACAGTTGGCCAGTCACTTAGGCTTTTATATATATAGATAATCAAAGGAGGAGATGTAAGGGAAATTATATGAAATTTATTGGTGGTAGATTTGGAAGGTGGGAGAAAGCAAAGCCAGGAAATCTCTGAGATTGGTAAAATGCCAGTCAGAGAAAGACAAGTAGCACATAATCTCACTCATATGTGAAATCTAATGAACAACATAAACTGATGAACAAAGTAGATTCAGAGACATAGAAGTATGGAACAGACTGTGGAATCTCAGAGGGAAGGTGGGGGTGGGTGGAAAGAGATCAGCCAAAGAACTTGTATGCATATATGCATAACCCATGGACACAGACAATAAGGTGGTAAAATCCTGGGGTGAGGGTGAGAGGTGGGCGGAGGGGGGGGGAGAAGGAGGGGACTAGAAAGGGCTAATGGGGGAAAAGGGGACTTACATAATACTTTCAACAATGAAGATTTAATTTTTAAAAAGAGCAAAATGAAGAGACAAATACTTCTTTTACATTGGTGGTTACAGGATAGTTAACCATTCACATTTACAGCCCATAGACGTGGTATGTGTTTTTGACAACCTCAATAAAAAGAAATTGAGCTAGGAATTTTAAAGTATTATTTTTGTCTACAAAAACATCAATGGTATGTTGTTGCCAAGCATTTCTTCCAAGACATGAACTGCTATATATTTCTGAGATATGAATGCAATTGATATGGATAGGCAAGAAAAAGTAGACTGTTTTAATCTCCTAATTTAGTTTACAAGCACTTTCTCTCCTTTCCTTAAGATTCCTGTGGTGTAACATGAGTATACTGCGATTGCTTCTGTGATGTCACTAAACCAATATAGAACAACTCAATCTGAAGCACTAAAGTGAAGATATTCAGGAGCCAAAAGACTTTCATAGTTCACTTGATGACCTGGCAATGACTTCTAGATAGAGATTCTTCTATAAGGATTAAAAGTGATAGTATTCTTGGTATGTCCATACGGAAAGTTTAAATTCAATTGACCACTATTTAGTTTAAAATACAAGTACCGACTATGAGAAATAATTCATAAAACCTCACTCCACTCCTCCATGCAACACCCATCAGAGCTGGTGGCAGAAGTTTCCTTTGATGATAGGCATTTGAGAACACCTCAAAATATTTTTCTCTGATGTAAATTTTAAGACATAATTTTTTTGCAATAAAATGTCTTAATAAATGTGATTAACTCAGAGAATGCATGTGTGTAAGAATATGAGGATGTTTACTTGAATTTCTATATTCACTCCTTGGTGGAACACATTTGCCATAAGCTTGGTATTATATAGTTCCTTTGTAATGAGAACAAATTTCATAATGAAAATAAGTTTAAAAAAAAATACAACACTAGTCCACCCCCCCCCCCTTCTATTCAATAAAAAGAAAACTTTTAACTTGTAGGATGGGAAGGAAAAAGATTTGAGATGTGTTAATGAAGTTAAAAAAGGTTGAGTAAACAACATATGTAATTATTCTGTAAGGAAATGCTGGCTTAATTAAAACACACTGTCATTCTATTAGCATACACACCTGCTGTTTATGGGACTCATTTCTTTCTAAAATAACTTAATTCCTGAACGAGGTTCTCCCTCTAGTTCATCTCCTCGGGGAAGTTTCATTTCAGTTTTCTGCCTTGTTTGTGTTGATAACTATCATAGTAATGATGGGAGACTATTACAGGGTGAGCAAGACTTTATGATGAAATGTCCCTGTAGACTTTATAGTTCTGTGTCTCACTTTAGAAGATAAGGGAATAAAATTTGTTTCTTTTCAAAATGTTCTAAATCCTGTCATATCAGGCCTGAGATCTCAGTATTATCTTTAAGCAAAGTGCATTCTCAAGGTCGTAGTCAAAACTAGAGGAGTATCATCCACACACGCTGATCCTTCTAGCACGATGTTGTCAGAGAATGTAATTCAAAGGCTTGTTGAACTATACTTTATTCTGGAAACTTTTTAAAGAAGTTATTATTTACTTATTTTGTTTTTACTTAAAGAGGTTATTTTGTCCAAATATATTCAACAACAGGTCTATCCACTGTTAAATAAAAAAAAACCTTTGAGGCTGAAAGGTTTTCTGATGGAAAGGTTTTACTGAGCTGTATGCTGGCCAGGAAAAGGACCAGGTCTTGGGATATACATTCCAAACCATCAGCAGCAGGGCTACGTGGAAAAGATGAACAAGTCTGCTCTCCTGGTGCTGACTGGGCTTTTTCACACAATGAATTTGGGGAAGGAAGATATAAATTATTTTAAAAGAATTTACATTGGCGATAGATAGGGGAGGCAGCAACAGGTGCATAGTCAGTAAGGAGAAATATTTACTTCTTTATTGGTTACAGGTCAGTCTGAAAAGTTCATGCAGAAGCAAGACTGGTGGTCGGCTGCTTTTTCAGACATGGCTAGGAATTCAGTTCAGAGGTTCAACAAACATTTAGGAATGTTGAATAGTCTTTTGTGGCCCAGGCTGTGCAGTTCAGTTGGTTAGAGCGTCCTCCCCATATGCCAAGGTTGCAGGTTTGATCTCTGATCAGGGCACATGTATGAAGCAATCAATGAATGCATCAATAAGTGGAACAACAAATTGATGTTTCTCTCTCTCTCTCAAATCAATAAGTTAAAAAAAAAAATAGTCTTTTGTTAGTTTCAGCCTAAAGCTGTGTGGGAACCATGCCAGAGTTGCCAGATAGCCAAGGCTAATTAAGAGTGTGGAGGCCTTGTTCTTCATAAGCTGGACAGCCAAGGCCACTCTCTACATGGGAATCGTAATCAGAATGTCCAAGGACTACACAGCTGTAAGGCCGCAGCAATCCCACGGTACACTGTGCCCTTCTATAACCCAAATGATTGATGTTACTGTTGGCAACTGCCCTCTTTTGTGGTATAATACGTTACTGACCAGCCAGTGTTCTGCTCCTGCTGCCAGAGGAGTGCAGGAAAGGCTGGGGAGAGGGGAAAGGCTGTGGAGGCAAGAGCGGAGAGCTCAGGTACCACTACCATGTGAGGCAGTGAGTCTAGGGGCAGCGTGTGGCTGCTCAGATAATAGCTGTGGGTACAGAAGATAATGCTGCTTTTGTGGGAAAGACATATTAGTTTATCAGCCGGTGTGTGGCTACCTGTACGGGACTGTTGTGAAGAACTGTTTTGTTTGATAGCTCCTTCTTAGCAATGGCTACAAGGCCGCTGGCGCCTATAATAAAGACTCATCCTTATACACCCACTACTTGTCATGGCTTCTCCGTCTAAGACCTGGCATCCAAGAAGGTCCAGTCCCTGGCTGAAGGGCTCAGACCCAATAGTTAGTGCAGCGAGCAGAGTTCAAGAAGGAACCTGCCCTGACAGTTGGTGTAGTTGAGCAGAATTCAGAAGAATATGCGGACTCAGAGCAGCTGTGCTCTGTGCTGCTCTGACAAGCTGTTAACTGATTACTTCAGATGTCTTTCTCACACCTCTCCTGCTGAACACTGAATTTTGAGTGAACAATTTATTTCACAGGTCATTATAAACCCGAGCCACCTGAACCTGCAGATAGCTCTCATCGATAGATAGACTTGTTACATAATGAGCCACCTTCTTATAGCAACACAGATTTGGGAAAAAAAATATTTTCCCACTAAAACTGTAGTGAATTTTCTTAGAACATACAATTATATTACTTCAGGTTGTAAATTATATAATACCACAAAATCTGACAAAATATATTTAAATACCCATAATCATTTTGGTAGCTACAGAAACATATTTCTTCTTACCCCTACAAAGGGCAGAATAAATACCTGAGTTCATTCATAATCTGTGTCTCTTAATGCAAATATACCAACGATGAAACCATTTTCCTGGTAATGAGAGCAAAGGAGGTCTAGGTAACCAAAAATCAGCCAAGGCCTATAGGCAAGTTCATAGTGTCTTTCACTTTGATCTACATTTATCCAATTCTAAGTAAAAAGTCAATACAGTGAAACAAACAAACCAGCAAAGCAAACGCTGATTACAAACCATAAAGCTAACAAAACTATAATTTAGCATCCTGTAGAATAAACTCTGCATTGTTTCATCAGGATTTCTGCCATGAAGACAAATTATCTAAATTCTATGAGCATAAAATCTATTCCCACAATGTCCATTTTTAATTAGGTCTGAGTACAGTTATAAATTGGGCCAACATTCAGGAGATCTGGCACATGCTGTTAATGGAGAAATTGTTTCCGACTAGGAGGACATCCAATGTAGAAGCATTCATGTCTTTGCCACAGAAAATTCTTGCATTCAGCTGCACAAAATAGAATTGTTTAAAGAACGCCTACTGCTGGAACAATATTCAATTGCATCTTTAATAGTAACACTTTAAATGAGTTCAAGCTGTAAAAGTAATTTCTTCTGCTTAATAAGTTTTTTAGAACTATAAGGTAATTAGAATTTTCATTGTAAATACAGTTGTGTGCATTTGTTTTCAGCATTTCTGTTGAAGGCTGACTCAAATCTATTTTTCCAGTGTCTTTAGGGATGTAAGTGATGACATCATTATATTGTCTATTTGAATAAGTTTTATATAAGCTCTAAAATACTGTTATGCAGACAGATTCCTCTTTTGCCTTTTTGATCTAATATTTTATTTTATTGTTTGTTTATTTTTTAAATTAAATTTATTAATAAGAGTATATAGGTTTCAGTATACATTTCTATGGTACATGATCTATATATAGTATTTTGTGCCCATCACCCAAAATTATATCATCTTTCTTCACTACATATTTGGCCCCCTCCCTTTACCCTTCACTAACTCCTAACCCCCAACTACCATACCATTATTTGTGTCTGTGAGTTTAAGTTTTATATTCCACAAATAAGTGAAATCATATAGTTTCTTAGCTTTTTTTGACTGACATATTTCTCTTAGCACAATATTCTCAAGGTCTGTAAATGGCAGTATTTCATCTTTTCTTATGGCTGGGTAGTATTTCATTGTATATATGTGCCACATCTTCTTTATCCAGTCATCTAGCAAAGGACACTTGAGTTGTTTCTATGTCTTGGGCCACTGTGAATAATGCTGCAGTGAACCTAGGGTTGCATATATCATTGCAAATAAATGTTTCCGAGTAGATATCCAGAAGAGGGTTCTTTTATTTATTTATTTTTAATGCTCAAATCTCTCTCTTCTTCCTTCTGCATTGTTTCTAGCTTTCTAGCTTTGATATCACTAATTCTTTCCTCCATCTGGTCCACTCTATTTTTCTGTGCTCATTAGTTCATTCATTTTTTTAAAAATATGTTTTTATTTATTTTTGAGAGGAAGGGTGAGGAATAGAGAGATAGAAACATCAATAGGAGAGAAACATCATCGATGGGCTGTCTCCTGCATATCCCTACCGGGGATCAAGCCCGCAACCTGGGTATGTACCTTGACTGGGATTTGAACTGGTGACCTTTTGGTACCTGGGTCAATGCTCAAACCCTTGAGCCTCATTAGCCGGGCTATTTTTAAAAATATATTTATTTATTTATCTTAGAGAGAGGGGGAGGGAGGAAGGGAGGGGGAGAGAGGAGAGAGAGAGAGAGAGAGAGAGAGAGAGAGAGAGAGAGAGAGAGAGATCAGTTTGTTGTTCTACTTATTTATGCATTCATTGGTTGCTTCTGGTATTTTTTCTGACCAGGGATCAAGTCCACAACCTTGGTGTATTGGGATGACACTCTAACCAAATGAGCTACCCAGCCAGAGTTCACTAGTTCATTTTTATCTCTTTTATTGAATACTTCATCTCCAGAATTTCTATTTGGTTCTTTTCTAAGTTTCAGTCTCTTTGATAAAGTATTCGTATTGTTCATTAGTTTTGGTTCTGGGTTCATTAAACTGCTTATCTGTGTTTTCTTGCATTTTGTTATTTCAGAACTTGAATCTTAAATTCTCTGTGATTTAAATCACATATTTCCATGGCTTTAAGTATATTTTCTGATTTTTTTCCCTGAACTGCCTTATTAACTTGGTTATTCATGGTATTTGATGGATTCCTTCTCTCTCTAGGCATCTTGGTATGAGTGGCATTTCCATAGTAGATGATAAGAAGTCTTTCTACTATTGTCCAGTAGGAGGCAATTAATCACACTTTTTTTTAGCTTTCTTGCACTTCTCTGGCTTGTCCAGTCTCTGCTGAGTGATAGAAAATGGACTATGCTCCCAGGGAAGGTGGGCACCTCCCCTGTGATCAGATGGCCTTGGTCTCAGGGCCAGCTCTCCAGGGAAACACAGTGGGTGATGGGGCTCCAAATCTGTGAAGTCCAATGTTGTTCAGCCTGTCACCCCTGACAGTACAGCCCTTGATGTTGGGGAGAGGGGGTGAGCTGGGGGAACCTGGCTGAATCCTTTGTTGCTTTGCAGTCTCAGTAAAGGCATCCAGCAGACCTTTGCAGTGATTAATCACAGAGTGTGCCCTTCACTCAGGGAAAAGTGTTTCTCTAGTACCAGTTCTCTGGTTGGCAGATAATGTGCTCTGTAACCCAAAACAACAGCTAAGGGGAGGCAGCTCTGGTAGGTTAAAGACAGATATTCAGGCTCCATGGCTTTGTTTCCCTGTCTGCAATGCTGATTGCCAGACCACTGTAGCTACACTTTTGTGCTTTATCTCCGCCTAGGTCACTGGGCTCAGATGCAGCTAGTACTGCCCACTCCTGCAGGAACGGAGCAAATCTCTGCTTCTCCCAGCTGAAGGAAGTGCCAGGCACAACCTGATTCCCCCCCGCCCCCCCGCCCCCCGCTCCAGCTGAGCTTCACAGTGAGTTCTGGGCTGCAGGGCTGCGTCTCGGGCTTGTCTAGGCTCTTCTTCCTTCTTGCCACCCTGTTTGTTCCCACTTGCCCACCTGAGTAGTTTCAATGTGCCAGTCTCTCAGACATGTTTGTGCAGTTGAGCAGGGAATCCTTTGCTGAATTTTACCTGTTCAAATTGTTGAAACTTTAAGGAGAGAGCGCAAAGAAATCTCCCCTGCTGCCATTCCTCTGATGTCACAATATTTTATTTTATCACTTAAGTGTATATATGTTGATTTTTAATATTTGGATAATTGAATAGCGTTAGAAAAAGACTATTCCTTTAATTATTGCTTTTTAAATAAACAATATATTTTTAACTTTTTATTTGTGTAATTTCAAAATTACATAAAATACCTGTGAATATTTCAGGGTACACTTTCTAAGAAAAATACTTTCCTATAAAAAATCACAGTACAATTGTCAAAAGAAAAATA
This sequence comes from Plecotus auritus, assembly GCF_963455305.1. Lineage (NCBI taxonomy): Eukaryota > Metazoa > Chordata > Mammalia > Chiroptera > Vespertilionidae > Plecotus > Plecotus auritus. Next base: position 34,089,999 of record NC_137783.1, on the reverse strand, counting down.
TATGTTGACTATTATCAAAATAAGAAAATATATTGACAATTTTCAAAATAAAAAGTACATCATCATGACTATTCTCTAATCCATAATTTATATTCAAATTCAGCAATTATTCCAATAATATTTTTATTTGTATTTTCTGTTCAAGTTTCAAGTCAATATCACACATTGCATTTATTTGTTCCCTTAATCTCTTTCATCTAGAAAAATTCCTTGGCCTATCATTGTCTTTCAAATTTACTTTGTAAAATGGTCTCAATGTGAGTTTGTCTGGTAACTCCTCCTCTTGAAACTTAGATAATACATTTTTAACAGGAATACTGCAAAAGTAGTAGTATTAATTCCAAATGCATCATATCAAGAGGCACATGATGTTGGTTTGTTTCATTATTGGGATGTGCACTTTGATTAATTGATTAAGATAGCGATCTCCAGTTTTCTCCACTGTAGAGTTACCGTGTTGCTCTTTGCTTAATTCAGTTATTAATATGATGTTAAAATAGTGTTTTCTAGGCCTGTTATTTTCTTTACCTTTATTAGTTGGTGTTTTACTATAAGCAATAGCATTCTCTTCTTTCTAATTTTACTTAATGGGTTATACTCCATTATATTATTACTAGAGGCCCGGTGCACGAAATTTGTGTATAGGGGTGTGTGTCCCTCAGCCCAGCCTGCACCCTCTCCAATCTGGCACCCCTCTCACAATCCAGGACTGCTGGCTCCCAACTGCTCGCCTGCCTGCCTTCCTGATTGCCCCTAACTGCTTCTGCCTGCCAGCCTGATCACCCCCTAACCACTCCCCTGCCAGCCTGTTTGCCCCTAACTGCCCTCCTCTGCAGGCCTGGTCACCCCTAACTGCCCTCCCCTACAGGCCTGGTCACCTCTAATGCCCTCCCCTGCAGGCCTGGTCCCCCCCACCCCCAACTGCTCTCCCCGGCAGGCCTGGGTCCCCCCCCAACTGCCCTTCCCAGCAGGCCCAGTCACCCCCAACTTCCCTCCTCTGCCAGCCTGGTCACCCCTAACTGCCCTCCCCTTCAGGCTTGATTGCCCCCAACTGCCCTCCCTTGCAGGTCTGGTCCCTCCCAATTGCCCTCCCCTGCTGGCCATCTTGTGTCCACATGGGGGCAGTCATCTTTGACCACATGTGGGCAGCCATCTTATGTGTTGTAGTGATGGTCAATTTGCATATTATTCTTTTATTAGGTAGGAGAATTAGATAGAACAGAGGCCTGGTGCACAGGTGGGGGCCAGCTGGTTTGCCCTAAAGGGTGTCCCAGATTAGGATGGAGGTTCCCTTGGGGCGTGGGGCGGCCTGGGCGAGGGGCCTGTGGTGGTTTGCAGGCCGGCCATGCCCCGCACCAACCTAAGCAGAGGCCCTGGTATCTGGGATTTATTTATCTTCTATAATTGAAACTTTGTAGCCTTGAGCGGAGCCAAGCTTCCTGCTTGCTCCATGGCTGCAGCCATTTTTGTTGGGATTTATTTATCTTCTATAATTGAAACTTTGTAGCAGAGGCCAAGGCAGGCCAGGGCTGAGGAAGCTTGCCTTCTTCCATCACCGGGGGCAACCCAAGCCTCCTGCTCTCTCCAGCTCTGTGGCTGCCACCATTTTTGTTGGGATTTATTTATCTTCTATAATTGAAACTTTGTAGTTTTGAGTGGAGGCCTGGGCCTGTCGGGTGTGCAGAAAGCTTGGCTTCCTCCATTGCCGGGGAAACCCAAGACTCCTGCTCACTCTTTGGCCGCAGGCATCTTGGTTGCGTTAATTTGCATACTCGCTCCTGATTGGCTGGTGGGCATGGCTTGTGGGTGTTGTGGAGGTACAGTCAATTTGCATATTACTCTTTTATTAGATAGGATGGATTTTGATGCTCAAATTTTTTTTATCAGACTTAGATGGTAAGATACCTTCCAGCTTATTCCTGTTTTCTTCTCTCCTGTCCCCACATTTTCTTTACAATTTCTTAAATTTATGGCATAAAAAACATTATTTCTGTCTGTGGCTCAGTGGTTAAGCATTAACCCATGAACCAAGAAGTCACCAGTTTGATTCCTGGTCAGGGCACATGCCTGAGTTATGGGATTGATCTCCAGTGGGCGGCATGCAGGAAGCAACCACTTGATGATGTTTCTCATCAGTGTTTCTATCTCTCTATCCCTCTCCCTTCCTCTTGCTCTAAAAATCAATAAAAACATATCTAAAACAAAACAAAGCAAAAACAATAATTCTTTTAATGGGAGATGGCATTAGGAGCCAAGATCTGAGATCAGAATTATTTAATATTATTAAAATGTCCAAACTTACTACCCAGAGCCAGCTGTAGTTTCAATGCAGTGCTACAAAAATTTCAATGTTTTTTCACAGATGTCGAATAAAACAATCCTAAATTTGGTATGGAACCACAAAAGTCCACATTGCCAAAGCAATCTCATTGAAGAAGAACAAAGTTAGAGGCATCACATTTCCTGATTTCACACTATATTAGAAAGATATAATAATCAAAATTGGTACTCACATAAAAACAGACACATAGAACAGTAGAACTGTAGGAGAAGAAAAAAAATAATTTTTCCTTCTACTCTTATAAGTTCTTCTGGTTGATCTAATAATCAAATTGATTTGAGATAAATTAACAGAAGAAAATCACCAAATTTGTAATGTACGTACATATGTGGTTCCATATGAATATGAGGCCCAAAAACAAATCAGGTAGTTTAGGCTTATATGTCATATGCATAAAATGTAATACTAAAGATGAATTTTTTAAAATAAAATATATAACTACTCATCAGATGCAACTTTATTAGATTAGGTACCACTTGCCTAATTGAAGGTGAAACCTGGAAAAAGATTATAAAGTGACTGAAAGAAAGGCTTTTTAAGAAAGGAGAATCTTTCATCCTCTGGTCAGCATGCTAAGAGTTGCAAGAGGCAACCTTGGTTTATTAGTGACCACTCTGTCCACTCAGAGTTCAATGACTCCAGTGAATTGTATTCCACAAAAATTAAGGTGTCAGCCCATATGATCTGTAGCCCTCTTACGTCATTGTGGAGATAAATGAAAATAGTTCTGAGTTATAAAATTTGGCATCAGTGAAATCCTGCTGAAAACAATCGTTTCCCTCACTCTTTACAAAAGGGCAGCTGTAGCTACAACAAAGGGCTCTGTAAGCCATATTTGGTCCTTCTGATGCACTTTATAGATGACTGGTTGCTTTCACAAGAACTCTTATTTTCATATTCCAAATAGCAAGTACGGAGACCTGGAGGAAGTTCCATAGAGGCCCCATCAGTCACTCTGTGCTTGACAGTCTTCAGACAGGAATTCCCAAATAGAAAACAGATACTATCTGTCCCACAATATTTCATCCTACACCCTCACTATCTTGCAAAATTTTTGTAGTTGGTTGTATAAGTGGCATGCTGAGTTTAAGCTAATATATTTTCCATCCTAAATGGCACAGCTGCTTTCTTCCTCCTGCATTAAGCACTGAGCAGGTGGTGTTTTCTAATCATTTATGTTCATTCTGTCTGCCATCATGAGCAAGAGAGACCATAGATGTGCTCAGTGCCTCTTGTAGTTAAATGGTGATGAATAGAACAGTGAGAGTCTGTTTGACCGTGGAAGCATCTAATTTGAAAACCATGGCAACAGAAGTGTGGAAATGGGGCTGGGCTCTGTCCTCTGTCATCCAGAAATAATTCAGCACCATCTAGCAGCAATTTGTCTTGGCTTTGGTTATTGTTGAGAAATGATGAATTGGAACATAGAATTTGTAGAGGAAGTAACAGGATATTTCCTTTGGTTAAAAAAACAAAGTTTGTCAATAATAATTTATAGATACTTTATTTTCTTTACATTTATGAGAACAGTGAGAAAGGTGTAAACAATGACAATAATACTTTCATGCTCACAATGTCAAATAAAAATGTCTCAATCTGCAGTCAGAGCATTATTTATAAACAAGATATTGGCTTTCTCATCAAATCATAACAGCTAAAAGTTACCTTTTTATTCCTTCTTTACCATTTTAAGGACAAATTAAGAAACAAATAGATGTTACACTTAATGAAAAGGTTACTAAGTTTCAGATTTTGTTGGTCTTTTTAAAATGTAACTATCCTATATAACACAAGCCTAATATGCAAATTGACTGAACGGTGGAATGACCACCAGGGGGCAGATGCTCAATGCAGGAGCTGCCCCCAGCCCACAGGCCCCAGGCCAGCCAAGGTGAGTGCCAGCAGCCCCCCGCCCCCCGATCACCCCGCGCTGGTCGCCTCCCTCTGCAGGCCGGCGCTGCCCCCTGATCACCCCGCCAGTTGCCCCTCACAGGGAGGTGACCAGTGTTCAGTGGCAGGGAGCGGGACTGGCGAGTGGGTGGCGCCAGGCCAGCCAAGGTGGGTGTTAGCAGGGGCCCCCCAATCACCCTGCCGGTTGCCCCACAGATTGGCCTTGATCACCGGTCAGGCGTATGGACCCTACCTGTGCACAAATTTTGTGCACCAGGCCTCTAGTGGAGAATATAAGCTCATATTAGTTTGATTTTTGATTCTTAATCATAGGCTTATGTCTATGTACAAAGAAAAATTGGATGAGAATCAAGCTTGGGAAATAATTTATGCAAATGCAAAAAGATTATCACCTTTTTATTTTCTTTATTTTCGGTGTTATACTCTGCCATACCTAATGTGCCATTTTAAATTTGTCTTGTTTCTATTGAAGGAGAGCAAAATATACCACCCCCAAAATATATGCCTCTGGCATATTGATTATTTTGATCTGGTTAATATTTTTCATTTTTAAATTAAATTTAATGGCATTATACTGGTTAATAAAATTATTTAGTTTTCAATGGTATGATTACATGACAAATTATCTGCATGTTGCATTATGTGCCTATCTCCCCAAGTCAAATCTTCTGTCATCATATATTTGACCTCTTTACTCTTTACTACCCACCTATCCCCCTTCCCTCTGGTAACTACCATACTGTTGTCTGTGTACTGGTATATGAGCTTTTGTTTGTTTGTTTGTCTTGTATGTTCAAAGCAGATACAGGTGAAGCTCTGAAAAGTGAGTAGAAATTACCCCGCTGTAAGAAGCATTTATATGCATAAGGGAACTCTCCACCTGTAAGAATGTTCCCCCTCTGTACCAGGAAGAGAAAGATGATTCTAAATCTTTAGAAAATCTTTAGCAACTGTTATCAGTGGAGAAGGCAAGAATATGAACAATCTGCATTGCCTTACCCTTGTTCACTGTGCATGTGCATTTCCTGGTAACCGCTTACCACTGCCCCCCCCCCCGGCCCCCCCCCCCCGCCCCCCACCCGGGCCCTTCCCGCAGCTCATCTTTTTTTTAGCTTAAGGTGGTGGCTTGGGCCACTTTGGAGAGTTACTCAGTTTTCCTGTAACACATGTTATGAAACGTCTGTTTATTTTTCTTCAGTTCACTTATCTTTTATTACAGTGGGTCTCAGCCAAGATCTTAGAAGGGTAGAAGGGAAAGTATTTATCCTTCCTTAACCTATCAATAAAGACTTTACTGAAGGTGAACTATTATAATTAAGATTATCTGAAGACTGTCTAGTCCAGGGAAACTAAAGAAAGCATAATCCAAATAAGAGTTGTTGTTTTTTTCTTTTTTGGCTAAAGAAAACATTAATTGAAGAAAACACAATAATTGACATTAGGCAAAACTGCATGAGTAAATACATCTATACCTATAAAAAGCCAGCAACTGTAATGGCCATAATGACCATAATGACTGGTTGCTATGACACCTACTGTGGCCAGTGAACTGGCAGATCAGGGGGTGGGGCTGGCCAGCTAACCTCGCCACCCCTCCCCCCTGCCAGCCTGCCTCTGATTGGACTCTCCCACTCTGATCAAGAGCAGGCCAGTGGCCAAACGCCCCCTCCCTCCCCCCCCCCCCCGGGTCAGCCCTACCCCTGATCAGCCTGCCCCACCACAATAGGCCCGCAGCCCTTCCCCCTGGCCGGCCCACCCCTGATTGCCCCCCACCTCAAAAGGGGGCAGGTCAGCTGGCCAACCTCCCACCACCTCCTCCTCCTGACAGGCCCAGCCCTGATCCGCCCCGATTGGGGCCAGGCCGGGCTAACCCCATCCGTGTACAAATTCGTGTACTGGGCCTCTGGTAATCAATATAACAACTATAATTTAGTCCAACAGCAGTAATCCATCCTCTACCCAGAGTCTAACAGTAAGTGGGGGTGGAAAGGAAAAGCTGCTAATTGGTGTGTTTTACTTTTAATATAGTATGGATAATGCACTCTTTGGATTACCCATATTAAGTATGCTTTATAAACAAAATTCTACTTGATACAAATGTGTTCAATTATGGGCCAGGGCAGAAACAAATATACAAACTGTACAAGTAGTATGGAAACAAGGGAATGGATAAGTCCCAAAATGGGAAGTGAGTGGGAGAATGTTGGGGAACTTTTTACCAGAGGGGCTAGGTGAAGAACTTAGGGAACCAGACATGTGGTGTTGCCTAGAGAAAGCTGTAAGAGAATAAAGGACCTAGAAGAACTGGGGAGCAGTGAGCTCCTGTTAGTCAGGTTTCAGTTATTCTTTCATTATTCATTCACTCTATAAATGGATATGTTTTTTAATATTTCAAAGTCCTAAATTTATATATGCTAATTGTAAATCTATTGTGGTCTAGCATTAGATTGAAATTGGAATGAATTCTGCTAAAGAAGGAAAGCTTTTAAGTTTATGTATTTCTCTATTTTTTTTCCAATACTTATCAGGAATTCACACAGAGTTACATTCTCCTGAATGCTAGGAATCAAAATCATCCATTTATATTTTCCTATTTAGATTATTTTTATTGGCAAAATACCTTATTATTGCAGCCACAGACAGAAAAGAAACAGGCTAAGAGTGAATATATCTCACATCTCATATAAATCATGGCCAGTTTAAGATTTTTGATGAAAGTCCAGGCTCTGAAGCCTGTTTTTTAAGAGCTGCATCTCAAAACTGGGTAACATAAAGGCTGGTTAATATTAGGCAAGTCAGAACTCAAATGTTGTATCTCTGATATTCATCTAATAATACCACATGCTTCATAGAATTGTTGTAAAGGAGGAATGATTTCCCAATGGAGCTTACAGAAGGGTGCAAGAACTATAAAACTTTTCAAACACAAATTAGGTATTAGCATTAAATTATTAATATAAATGCTGGAATTGAAGGAAATTTAGGAAATTAACATATTACTGTCAAAGGAAATGCAAGGGTTTTGAGAAGTAACAGTGTTTATATTCTAACCTGGTGTTATCTCCCATCCTTTTGAGTTAGAAAAAATGAGTACAGACCAACCTGTGTGATTTGCAAAGTTTTCACTAATGCCCTTATATTAAATAATTCTGTATATTAACAGCAAAATAATAATTTTAAAGGGTGAGATACAAGTAATTATGGGCAAGGATATAAAGATAAAATCATTATGAAAAGTCTAGGAGGCAAAATGTCACCTGTGATGCTTTATTTGATTGAGTTAGATTACTTCTCTTGATTTCCTAAGAGTTACTGGGGCAAAAGAAGAGGGCTGACAACAATATATGTTGGGTAAATATTTATTGGGCAAAATTCCATATAACTTGTAACTTTGGATAATATGCCCAGCGGTTATCAGTAGGGAGCTCTCCATTTCCCCACCAGTTGCCAGTGGAAGTGGGCTTCTTGTAATGTCATGCGAAAATGAATTTTCTGAGACTCACACAGAAGAATGAGTGATATTTATTTGCACGGGAAAAGGTCCCGTTTTGCTTTCAACAGAGCTAGGATTAAAGCTGTTGCCCAGAGATTTCGCTCCACAGTTGCACAGGCCAATCCAGCATCAGGCTAGCTTAGTTTGTGTTCCAGGCTGCAGTCTGTCAGTCAGTTGCATGCGGGGTACACAGGGTCACATGGCCATGGAGGGAACATGGGCAGGAGCAAAGCTAGAGGCACAAGAGAACCACAAGAGCCAAGAGCCAAGAGAGAGTGAGAATTCCTTTGTTTTGGGATTACGTATCCCCAAATTTCTGTGGGCTTGCAGTGGCCCTGCTCCCTCTAGCCAATGATCTCTGTTCCCAGGTTTAACTGACAGGCATCTTCCCCCTATCACCCCAGCTTTACTGTGCATACATACATCCCTCTTTTGTTGGACCCCTTTTCTCCAGTGATCTGGCCTCCCTTTTGCTCCTTTCCTATTATTAACAACTAGCTAATTACAATGGTAACACATTCATCCCAGGTATTAACGATGTCTATCTACTTTTATTGGAGGAGATGGGTCAATAAAGCTCTCCAATATCATGTAATTTCATATTCATTAAATCAACAAGGTAAAGCTGATGACCTTATCTCAGAACATTTAACTTATTTTCTAGAGACGAACTGATAGGTAAAATATAGACAATTTTCTATTTTGGAGTGCAGGTACTTTATCCTCCAGTGTTCTCCTAAACATTTTTGATGCAACATTGACTGTGTTAGAAATAAGTGTGATTACAGGCATGCAATTGTGTTAACAATGAGAATGAGATATTAGGGGAATCAGATATCAACTGGAAATCCATTCAGGTTTCACCAAGAGGCTAATTTATTGAGAAGCATCCTGAAATGTAAATGATGTTTTATAGCAATCTGAAGGACATATGAAACCAAATAAAATCAGTTCATTAAGCCTTGTTTAATTTATTTTAATCTCTAACAAGATGTCTATTTATATGTAGAGTATAAATTGATTAGTGATAGAGAAAATAGACATGAAAATGATAAAAACAGAGTTCATCTTATAGGTCTGAGATGAATTCTGATCCATAAACCACCAGATTTTTAGGACAAAAGGCTTCTTCGTGGCTTTTAATCCTAACTATAACATGAAATACATACATTTCTGTGTACTTTACAAAGTTCAATGATTTATTGGCCCTATTACTAGGAAAAAAAATCTATCAAAAATGTTAATGAAAAAGACATCATTTTCAAAAGGCAATTGTTATATCAATAAAGGAAATTTAAACATTGTGAATAGAATTTTCATACATGTAATGCTAAAGTATCTTTTATGAGAATCAAGAAGTTTCCCATCATGTGTTGCTATGCACTTATCATCTGTAAGAGTTGCTTAAAAGCATGGAGTATTATAAAATAAATAAATCTGTTCTTTCAATGACATAAGAATTTAGTTTACAATTAATTTGTAAATATACACAGTTTAAATGCTGGGAGGACCTTGGTCAGAGGGAATGAATTGGGAAAGGATTTCTTGAGAAGGAAATTATTTTAAAAAGCTAATAAGAGCACAGCACATGATGGAGGAGGAAAGAAGGGACTTTAAAATAAAGTCAAAGAAATTTGTAAAGACGAGAGAACACACGGCGTCCATTTTGTTGACGTCAGTGAGTTTTACTGACCTTCAGCAGCCACTTGAAGGTGTGGGACACTGAAATGCAGCCAAAGCAGTCATTCCATCTTTGGGACGTTTGAACTGGACAAAATAACTTTTGGGCTGGCTAAATCAACAGAAAAGCAGATATCCTGACCTCAAGGACAGGTGGTTGTGGACATTCCTTATACTTAGTAACCAGCAAGTATAACTAAACAGCGTGCTAGCACCAGTGGAAATGTCTTTATTTATGTAATTATTTCCCTTCCTTTTTTCTCATTAAAAACTCCATTTTTTCACCCTGGAATTAGCACATAATCTGGGTTTCTGCCTGAAATCTGTGTTCCCAATTTGCAATTCTTTGATCTCAAATAAATGCTTGTTGTCTGTCACTTTGGCTTTTTATATTTAGGTTAACAAAAAAGTAAAACTAATTGGTAATTATGGAATGTAACTACTGAAGAGGGTTGGATTGAACTTGAGCCATATATTTTCTATAGATGATTAAAATAAAGAAGGACATTATCTGAGATAGATAGCATTAATAGCTCTTATTGAATGCATGCATAAGAACTTTATGTGTCTACCATCCATTTTATTTAATCCTCACAAAAAACATACAAGACAGATGCTTTTTTTAAATCTTCATTTTGTGAAAGAGAAAATGGAGATGAGAGGAGTTGAATAACTTGTTCAACGATACACAGATATATAGTGATTATCTGTATTAGTTCCAGGATGCATTCTCATAACAGTTAAGAGTTATTTCAGAAGTCTGTTAGATTTTAAAAGGAATAAGTCATATCCCAATAAAGAAAAATCAACTTAAAGCTAAAAATAAGACATTTTCAATGAAAACAACTTCGGGCAGGAAGAAATGCTATCTTCTTCACCCTAATGTTCCCAAATCTTGTTCTTCCTCGTGGTATAATGATGGAATATCCACTCATATTAAGAGCTAAGAAATGGAAAACAAGCCTTGGTTTAGTTCCAAGTAAGACAAAAAGTAGAGTGTCTGTCTCACCTAGAAATTTTCTTTCAGTATTATCTCTTCCCCCCCAATACTTAGCCACATGTAACAAATCTAGAAGTGGCAATGAAATATATCATATAAAAGGATAATTCTCTTAAAGAAAGCCTAGATGTGTGAAAGAATGAGAATAAGAGTTTGAAGTGGAAGAATGTTCAGTAAAGAGAACCTTTGGTTTTCCATGCCATAAAATATAAACTGTTAAACAGGTGAAAGCCTTCTGACATGTATGTTAAAGAATACGAAGCAATTAGAAGGAAGAGGATTTCAGTTCTGTGCTAGTGGATTCTCTGACTTTACTGGTCCCAATAGAGCTTTGTAGATACACCTGATCATTTGGAGATGTAAAGAAATGTTAAGCTCTGTTACTTAAAGGATTGTGCCAAAGGAGATTAGTCTTTCCAGAATCAACAAATGTGTACTGTACACCTATGGAATGACAGTTTTTTAAAAGACTTTATCTCACTTAATTGTAATAACCATGTAGTCATTGTAATTTCCATTGCATGGGTGAAGAAAGTGAGATTTTTCCATATTCACATAGTAGGTAAGTGATGAGGTCAGAGCTTACATCCAGAAATTATTATTCAAACATCTAATATTTTTCCCTTATACTATTCCACTGCTCTTTAAAGACCAATTTACTTTACTTTTTATATAATATTTTATATAGCCTCAAATTTTAGTCTTCAGAAGTGTTTCAGCTTTGCTTATTTTTTTTTTATGGAAAGGGAGTGCAAATTTACAATTTATGCATTCATTGAACAAATATTTGTTGTAAGTCTACTATGTAATAGATATATTCTACTTGCTGAGAACATAGCAGTAAATAAACAAAAATGTACCTTTTTTATCAAGGATAGTACATACTTGTGCTGAAGTAGTTTATAATCAAATAAATGAATAAACAAAAATAGTTTCCTATTCACTTATTTATAAGTACATTACATATTATATGTTTTTATAATGTGTGATGTGAAGCTGTGTTTAAGAGAGACAGACAGGGAGAGAAAAGTTCTATAGAAATAAATAAAGAGGGATAGAGCCACAGGAGTGCTACTTTAGACAGGCCATTTGTCAGGAAATTCCTCTCTGAGGATGTTGCAATTGGGTACAGACCTGAATGGTATCAAGGAAATGCGCTTGGAGAAAGAGTTTTCCAGGTGGAGGGAATAGAAATTGAAAAAGGCCTGAAATGAAAAGCAGGTACTTTAGTTTGGACAGGTGTTCTCAAAGTGGGGTCCTTGAACTACCAGCATCACCATCACCTGGGGACCTCTTAGGGAAATTTTGGGCCTCTACCTCAAATATACTAAATCAGAAACTCTGGAATTGGGGCCCAGCAAACTGCAGCCAAGGTCATCTCCACCTCAGCTAATGTTTGAGGAGTATTGAATTTGAAGAACAACAGGAAACCAGTGGGCTGGAGCATGCTGGATGAATGGGAAGTTTTAAGAAATGAAGCCTGGACTAAGTAATGGAGGACTTTGCGGGACTCTTATAAAGACGTTGGATTGTAAACCACAGTGCATTTTTCAATCACTCGACAATAGTGTATCCATTATATAAATAGAAGCACATTCATACATGGCTACACACATATTTTCTATGTATGCTGCTATGCAAAATGCAACATTATAACTCTATTTGCATAATTTGCAAGTAAGTTATGCCTGCTGAATTTATGATAAATGCTGATGATAAAAACTCCATAAACAGGGTTTATTCTAAGAAAAATATTGGCTCTGTTCCCTGGTGGTAGCATTAAAAAGGGTTAACATGTAATATAAAAACTTATGTTATGAAAACAAGCAAAGTGGCCATGAATAAATATTTGTGCTTGAGTGTTCAAACTAAGAAAGTAAATTACATTATTTGTTCTGGTGAGGGATTTGTGTAGTTTAATAAGCACATTAAACAGATTTAATGAGCACATGAGCCCTGGGGACCTTAGCTTACAGCCAACAACTTTAATTGGAACTTAAATAAATTATACAGCACCAAGACAACCATATCCCTTATATGATTGCAATAGCTGGCTGTCTTTGAAAGCAACTGATAGTTTCCTTAGCTCTGTGGTCGGCAAACTGCGGCTCGCGAGCCACATGCGGCTCTTTGGTCCCTTGAGTGTGGCTCTTCCACAAAATACCATGGCCTGGGTGAGTCTATTCTGAAGAAGTGGCGTTAGAAGAAGTTTAAGTTTAAAAAATTTGGCTCTCAAAAGAAATGTCAATCATTGTACTGTTGATATTTAGCTCTGTTGACTAATGAGTTTGCCGACCACTGCCTTAGCTTATAAGCCAGGGCTAGTAACCTACACATTTTTTTATTGAGGTCAAATTGGTATACAAATTATATAAGTTTCAGGTATACAACACTGTAATTCAATATCAGTGTGCACTACAAAGTGATCACCACCAGAAGTCTAGTTGTCATTTATCACTGTATAATTGATACATTCACCCATTCCCTCCCTGCTCAACCTCCTTCACATCTGGTAGCCTCCGTTTTATTCTATGTATGTGTGTTTGTTTTAATGTGGTTTGTTTTACTGTAGATTCCACATATGAGTGAAATAATGTGGTAATTTGTCTTTTTCCATCTTACTAAAATACCCTCAAGTTTCATCCATGTTGTCACAAATGGCAAGATTTCATTCTTTTTTATGGCTTAGTACAGTGGTCGGCAAACTCATTAGTCAACAGAGCAGCAAACTGTGGCTCGCGAGCCGCAGTTTGCCGACCACTGGCTTAGTATTTCATAGTATATTACTACTACATCTTCTCTTTTACTCATTCATCTTTTGATGGACACTTAGGCTATTTCCATATCTTGTGTATGGTCAATGACCATAGAGGTGCATATATCTTTTCAAATTAGTGGTTTTATTTATTTTTATTTTTTATGGTTTTATTGATTTTCAGAGAGAGAGATAGGAAGAGGGATAGAGAGATAGAAACATCAATGAGAGAGGAACATCATTGATTGGTTACCTCCTGTATGCACTCCCACTGGGGATCGAGCCCACAACCCAGGCATATGCCCTGAGTGGGAATCTAACCGGTGACCTCTTGATGCTCAACCATTGAGCCACACCAGCCGGGCTCAAATTAGTGTTTTAATATTTGCTGGATAAATACACAGAAATGGAATAGCTAGTTCATTTGGTAATTCTAGTCATAATTTTTTTGAAGACTCTCCATAATGTTTTTTTATAGTGGCTGCACCAATTTGCATTCCCACTAACAGTGTAGAAGGGTTCCCTTTCCTCCAAATCCTCCCTAACACTACTTCTTGTTTCTTGTCGTTTTTATAATAGACATTTTACAGATGTGAGGTAATATTTCATTGTGGTTTGGATTTATATTTCACTAATAATTAATGATGTTGAACATTTTTTATGGGCCTGATGGCCATCTGCATGTCTTCATTGAAAAAATGTCTATTTAGATTCTCTGCTCATTTTAAAGCAGGTTATTGGTTGTTTTGTGTTTAAGTTGTATGAGTTCTTCAATATATTTTGGATATGAATGTCTCATCAGATATAAGATTTGCAAATATCTTCTCCCACTGAGTAAGTTACCCTTTTGTTTTTATGATGGTTTCTCTTGCTGTGTAGTACTCTCTAATTTTAAAATGCATGTTCATTTCCTACAGTGTGTCAACAATGAGGATCTCCAGGGAAAGAGTAACAGAACCCTGAGGCTACTTTTATATATATAGTGTTAGTGAGAAATGACTTAATCAAGTTCCATGATAATAAAATGAGATTACTGAGAAGGTGACATAACAGCTCTTCAAATCATATCTCAAGTTCTAGCCTCTCATATCCAGCATTCTTTCAAGCATGTAGATGTCCTATTCTGCCAAGAGGTGTCATGTCCATGAACAACATGTTTATGGTCCTCTTCAGAGCAACTTGAACTACTTTTTCTTTTTTCTGTGTTTCTGAAAGTTTTATATTTATTTTGTATAGGAAATGCCAAATGCCGATGACATTGTAGAGAAGAAGGTTATCGTTTTAGGAATTATTAATGATGTTTACTTTAACAAATTACTGATTTTTCATTAGAACCCTGTTCTTCTGAGACCAAACCCTGAAGAGGAAGGAAATATGATTATCTATATGAAATATGAAATATGAAATCTTTATTGATTTACTATTCTACATCAGCATTTACTTAATGTGTTTACCTGGAATTTGGTCAAAGACACAGCATAAAGCAAAGCAAATAATAATAGATTAAAGGATGCTTCAAAGTATGAGGGATAATGTCAGATGATTGAGGGAAGGGGGTTCAGAAGAAAAATAATAGTTTAGATAAGATGCCATGCCTTCTGAAGAAAAAAAAGTTTTGTTTGTTTTTTGTTTTACTTTAGGCACCAAGGGAAGGTCTATGTCGAAATTTATCTTCATTGATTCTTTTTTCATATTTAAACTACTTAAAACATTTTCATTTCCTAATTGATCTTTGATTCTGTATTCATGTTTTTAATGCAATGTTGGTCTTTCGTAGAGTAGGATACACACTTATTCTGTTTATTTTTCCTATAAGATTGATGAGTTAATTCTTTGGAAACATGATATGAATTGAGTTGCCTTTGACAATGGGGAGAATAATCTCATTTTCATATTTAAAAGAAAAAAAGTGGCTTAGGCTGGGTTTTGTGTGTTTTGCTTCCTCAGTGTGTTCCAACAGTATAATTGGTAAAGAATCACAAGAACTGTACTGTGTACAATTCAGAATTAGTACTAGAAACCGTGCAGCAATTTCAGTTGTAAAATGCTTAATGAGGTTTGTTTTTATCAAATAGTTTTTCCTGAATAGCCTCAACCATTTTTTTTTTAGTTGATTTATTGTGGGGGTCCTGAATGAGCCACCCCATGATGTGATTCAGTAGTACACAGATTTCTTTGAGCAAAAGACAACTTCTGCCCCTCCCTTTAACTACCTAGAAGAACTTGAATTAGGGGCCTTGCCCATCATAAGCTATTATCAGAGATAACTTTTTTTTTTACCCTTTATTTACTAAATATCTGTTCTTAACATCCTGCAATGGCCCTTTGAAGCCCTCAAGGTACCTTACCTTATCCCTAGCTCAGGATGTCTTAAGTAGCTCGCTTCTTTTTTCTATTCTGAACCTCTCTTGCATGTTAAACTACGTAAAACATTTTCATTTCCTAATTGATCTTTGATTCTGTATTCATGTTTTTAATGCAATGTTGGTCTTTCATAGAGCAGGATATACAAATATTCTGTTTACATATGTACCAGCTTGATCAAAAATTATTTTGTAAAATAAGTTTACTATGGAGATACTTACAAGAAAAAGTATTTAATGCGAATAGTTAGTATTTCGGAATATCAGTGACATATCTCTCTACTAACAAAGTAATACTAGTTAAACTGCTATAGCAGGACTTAGTAACTTTCTTTTAATAATAACCAAAAAGGAAAAAAAGAAAACAAATAAGAAACACTTCTTCCAATGAATGGAAAGGGAACAAAAACCAGGGGCACTACATATTATTTTTTAATCTGTACAGGAAGACATTATACTCTGTATCAATTTTGTTTTAAACTTGTTTCTTAAGGAAGAGTTTCTTTGCATTTCATTTTCCAAATAAACAGTTCCTAATATGCTAATATAACCTTTTATTGTGCAAATGCATCTCTTAAAAAGAGACCCTTAATCAACCAGAATTTTTTTTTCAAGGAAAGAGAGGAATTTAAATGGAAGAAGGGAATGCATATACCCACAGAGCAACCACAGTAATAGGTAAAGTGAAACAAAACAATTTTAAAAAATAGAAAAATCTGAATAAGGAAGGAAGAAGTATAATAGGGGACAGCAAGGAAATTTTTATGAAATGAGAATAATTAAAGGGTGTAAATGTAAATTTCAGTAGACAAGAAAAAAAAAGCCTCTTCATTGGTTACTTTTTGTCAAAATTTCAAATTTCAGCCAATGCCCTGGCACTTATTTTCACATAGGTTTTACCAGTGCTGAGCAGAGACAACCTTCTTTTATTTTGCCTGTGCCTTCCCCCTCAGGCTCTAGTACTTCCTGATGCCTCACCATGGGGCATCCATGGGAACCTACTTAGCTGACATAGAAGCAACATGGAAATATGGAGAAATCCTTGGTCAATAAAGACAACAAGAAAGTCACTTTAAATGTAAAGATAATGTAAATGAAAAGTAAACATATGGAAAAAAATATACAATACTAACACTGATCAAAAGAAAGCAGGAGTAACTATATTAATTTTTAGACAGAGTAGACTACAAACCAAAGTTATATGGGATAAAGAATTACATTTACATAATAAATGGATCAATTATGCAAGAAGAGATAAACAGTTCTCACCATGAATGTACCTAACATCAGAGAGTCAAACTATATGAAGCAAAAACTTATAGAAATGCAGAAAAATAGATGAATCCATTATCTTGAATGAACACTTCAGCACCCATCTCTCAGATATGGATACATCCAGCAGACAGAAAATCAGTAAGGACATCGTTGAACTCAACAACACCATCAATCAATTGGATATAATGGACATCTATAGACTACTTTAGCCAACAACAGCAGAATACACATTCTTCTCAAGCTCATATGCAACATTCACCAAAATATACCACATTTGGGGCCATAAAATATACCTTAACAAATTTGAAAGAATAGAAATACACAATATCTTTTCTCAGACTACAATGGAATTTAACTAGTAATCAATAGCAGAAAGATAATTGGAAAATCCCCAAATACATGGACTTTAAACAACACCCTTCTAAATGACACATGGGACAAATAATAAATGTCAAGAGAAAGTAAAATATATTTTGAACTAGACAGAAGTGAAAATAAACATAACGATTTGTGGGATACAGTGAAAGCAATTCTTAGAGGGAATTGTTTTAGTTCAGTATTTTTTTCCTAATTAATTATTGAGAAAAAAAAGCCCTCCAAAGACTGTTTTATTATGTTTCTCTCCTGTGTTTTGGATAAACATTATTATATAGTATTATGAGTTCATGAGGAAATATTCAATTAACCCTTATTCCCTATTATAAAAAATAGGCATTATAAGATAAATTACTCCTGTGCCAATTGAATGGGGTGTAGAGAATTTCAGTGAACCAACAACACTCAGTTTCCATTTTTTCCTCAGGGTATTGGAATGAATCAGATTTTTCAGATATTTACACTTATGAAGGCATCTTGTATTAATGCAGAGTTATGCCTTGATGATATAAAACTTTGTTTCTGACTCCTCTTTGCTCTGTTATTCTGGTGCTTCAGACTCTCTTTTGGTTTCTGTCATCAGGGAAGGACCTACTATGGATGAAGGTCTTTCTCTCTCTAATATCTATGTCTATCTCTTTGTCTCTCTTCCTCTTTCTCTATGTCTCTTAGCAAAAGGACAAGTTAGCTTGTACTGCAAATTTTGCCCCAATTCAGGATGAAAGAGTAAATAGTTCAGTTTGGGCTTTAAAATCTAAACCATGATCTCCAATGCAATTTTCACTAGAAAAAAATCTCATTTAAATTTATTAGGCACTTTATAGTTCTTTATATATCAAACATTTATTTTCTCATTTAACTTCAGTTCTTTGTATCTATAATTTCATTTGTAAGGATCTTAAAGGGATTAGGAGAAAATCCTAAATCTTAAACAAAGAATGCTAAATCAAATACAATTTTTTTTAATATTTTTTTTTTATTGATCTCATAGAGGAAGGAAATGGGAGAGAGAGATAGAAACATCAATGATGAGAGAGAGTCATTTATTAGCTGTCCCCTGGACACGCCCCACTGGGATTGAGCCCACAGCCCTGGCATGTGCTCCAACCTGGAATTGAACTGTGACCTCCTGGTTCATAGGTTGACACTCAACCACTGAGCCATGCCGGCCAGATTAAGTACAATTATTAATATGGACAAATAAATGATGGCCTACCTAAATGAAGAAAAAGAAAATGCAATTGTTTTGTTATGCCTCACACTGTACTATACATTGTACATATGCTGGATCTACTTCATCAACTTGGTTATGCTGATAAATATGTATTTCAGAATCCCTTTCTCAGTACTGTTCCAAGTAAAAACTACCCAAATGAGGAACTTGTACAATATTTTAAAGAGGAAATTAGCAGCAATTAATATTATGGTTGCCTTCAGATAGTGGAAGACCAATGCCAGTGCGCCAAGCAGGTTCCAGTTTGCAGTAGCTTTCTTTCCACATCCTGAAGGCTTTCCTTGCTAGGCCTACCACCAGCTGTATGATTGAGAATCCTCAGAGATGCAGAAACAATCACTACACAGAGGGAATGGCTTCCAACAAACTTCTCTACAACTTCCCCTTCAGGATTCTACCTCAGCAGCTAGAAGTGCATGGCTCTAAGATTTTCTTGCAAACATCAACTTGTGTCCACCCAAACCAACGGTTTAATTTCAGTTAGTGTCTCCCCTCATCTTCTAACTCTCCCTTTCTAGACCTTTACTTGAACAGTATCTTTCATAGTTTTTAAAAGTCTAAGCCCTATAACAAAATCTCTGATCTCATATTCCAGGTATCAGTTATTGCGTGCTGATACTAAGACTCAGCGTTTTAAAACAGGGACAATTATTTCTTTGTTCAAAAATTTGAATTAGGCATTTCTCTTTTCAGCCTGAGGTTTTCCCCATGCCTTGGGAAGTGCAGACTGCCTTCATGTCTCCCAGTCCCTGCAGTGCCAGCTGCCTCCCCACTTCCTTTCCATCCATGTGGGAGAGTTGGCTTCCCACACCAGGAAACTGAGGGTCTGAGAATGAGGTAGTACAAAAAGTCATACAAAACATGAAGTTTAATGAATTTGATACCCAACTCTACCATTTAGTAGCAAAAAGCTGTATTAATCTTCCAAGCTTTCCTCAGTAAGAGAAAGATCATGATAGAGCTAATTTGATAGCATTGTGGTAGTATTAATTTTTATCAGTTGAGATTTTGATGGACTATTTTGAATTAGAGGGCAGAGAGATGGATTTCCTGACATTTTCTTAACAATTACTGGCAAGGCAGGATACATTGCTATGAGTGCCTTGTTTAATCTCTGGAATGGATAATGGGGCAACACATCTGCAGTGAAGCTCTATGCTTTTTCAGTGTCTTAAGCTGAATGCAGTGCCAACACATTACAGGGTCTTTGATTAAAGTATAAGATGCCATTACGTCGAAGCCATTATAGAAATGTATCATATTGGTGGAATAGAGTCCAAGAGAATGCAATTCCCCCTTTTTTGAAAAAAAAAAAATATTGATTTTCCAAAGGAAGGGAGAGGGAGAGAGAGATAAAAATATCAATGATGAGAGAGAATCATTGATTGGCTGCCTCCTGCATGCCCCCGTACTGGGGATCAAGCCTGCAACCCAGGCTAGTGCCCTGACCTGGAATCGAACAATGTCCTCCTGGGTCATAGGTCGATGCTCAACCTCTGAGCTATGCAGGCCAGGATGATACAACCCCCGCTCTTTAAAGAATGGATAAATTGAGTAGGATGGAACTCACTTTTTTATAATTTTACCACTTTGTCTGGCTAGAGATCTATTCCAGTCTCAAGATAGAGAATGTTTAACTAGTTATTTGTGTTTGTCATGCAAGGTGAACATTAACTGATTTTAACTGCTTATTTTTCTGACATGTATCTAGTATTAAGTATTAAGATATCATCTTGTCTTTTTGTTGTTCTTTTAAACCCATTTTTTATCCATTTCCCTTTACCAACATGTTTTGTTTTGTTTTTATTGAAAGCAAACAGCCATCAAAAAGAAAAATGCTGTGTGTTGTTTTTTTTTCTTGAAATCTTCATTGAATAAATTACAATTGAGGCTACTATTTAAGGGGCTGATGTTTGCCCTTGAGTAAGCAGAAGCTGAAACATTAAATCATGTGTAAAAGCAGCTTACTACAGATGATTACAAAGGAATTTCTGCCAAATGATTCATTTGGAACTGGAATCTTTGAAGCCTTCCTGATGGTGTTGGAGTTAAAGTTTTGACAAGAAGATACTGTCTGATGCTGGCCTTTCTTTTCCATATTCTAGAATTAGTTCTATGAAACATGACATTTGCATCAAGAACTGATAAGATTGAGAGTAAACCTCTATACCGCATGCCAGGTTACTTTCACATAATGTGTAATTGCAGTTTATCCAAGGAAGATTTTACTTCATAATTTTATTCTTAATTTCATCAGCATAAAACAACTATGTGCTTCCATGTCACTAGACAACAAATACTGATGATGAAAATTTTATGGCATGGCAGCATATGGTAATTCTTAGTTTTAGATCATGAGCTCCAGAGTCAGAAATTGATACTTAAATTCCTCCTATTTACTGCTATGTTTAAAACTTCACAATGTTTATGTTTAAAACTGTCAAAAGCACTTTTGTTTCTTTATATTTCTTTAAATAATTTATACCATCAAGCTTTCAAGCTTTTGTACAAGGAGATAATAAATCAGAGCAGATACCTGAAGAGAAGCTAAAATGTTTTTGTTTTCTTTAATAGCAATTTGGAGAAAAAGATGAGACGAAAAGTTATCTTAGTTTAAAAGTCTAAAGTTTAAAGGATACATTTTAGATGTATTTGTAGATGTTTAATGATAAACAACATCTTTATGTTTTGAACTGGAAGTCTTTTGCAATTAAAGAAAAAAACAAAACAAAACCCTGAAGCAATTGGCCACATCTAGAAGAATGAGATTAATTTTGTCTATTTATCTATTCTGATTACTTAGCATGTGGGTTTATTGTTTAAAGACCCGAGTCATAACTAAATAGTCATTAATTTATCAGCAGAGAGAAGTGCTTTTTAAAATATAGTCTGAACAATGATATATTTTAAGTCCTAGTGACTTGCTTTATATTTTCATTAAATGATACTGAATCCCTGCTTGAAAGGAGACACATAATTCTGATTTTATGTTACCTTTCCTTGAACAAAGAGAAAAGTTGTATACTTTTTTTGTTTCCTATAGAGAAGAGAAAGACATTTTTAAGAAAGAAATTCCACAACTCCTAACTATCTGCAGTGGAAAAAATCCTTAATCACCCTGAATCTCTTGATGAATAACTATAAATTGGAGATAATAACAGCATATTCCTATGTGATTTATGGGGTAAATAAGATGAAATATACCTAGAGATAAAAAGTACTTAGAGCAGTTTCTGGAACAAAGCAACAAATAATGGATAACAATTATTATTTGTATTACATTATATATGATCCTTTTAAAGATTTTCAGAAGAATTTCCAATGGTTTTAGTTCTATACACAGAAATTGTTCTCCTGAGCAATCTGTGTATTTTTATCATAAGGCCTGTGAACTTTATAATAATGCATTTGCCTGACTGCCAGAAATCTGAGTCAGGTTTATGCCCTAACCCTCAAAATATATTTGTACAAATCAAGATAGGCCAGGTTACTTTATGGTAGAAAAAGATCATTTCAGCCCTAGCAGGTTTGGGTCAGTGGATAGAGCATCAGCCTTCGGACCTAAGGGTCCCAGGTTCAGTTCTGGTCAAGGGCATGCACCTCGGTTGTAGGCTTCTCCCTGGCCCTGGGCTCGGGGCTGGGCATATGCAGGAGGCAACCAATTGATGTGTTTCTCTCACATCAGTATTTCTCTGTCTTTCCCTCTCTCTTCCACTCTCTCTAAAAGTCAACGGAAAAATATCCTTGGGTGAGGATTTAAAAAACAAAAAAAAGAAAGGAAAAGATCACTTCAGTCATTTAATGAGACAGTAGTTTACGCCTTGCCCCAGCAATGAACACTGGAGACACTATGAAAGTTGTAAGTCATAAGTTGTTCCAATATTTCAAGCAGCATTGATGTTATGGTTCTCTTTTGTACTGGAGGTAACTCATATTGTATCTCCAACCAATTGTTAGCATCTCTTCCCAACTTCAAGTTCAGTGGCATAATGTTGGTAGCTTAAAATTAGGAGTCATTTGCACCTCAGAAATCAACAAATGCTACTTGGACTTTTATTCCTTGTTTCAGAAAAACAGTGGGTAAACATTTACCAGCACATCTTATGTTAAAAAGCACTGTCATGAGCATCCTTACAAAATAAGAACATGGAAATTCACACACGGGCATTTAAATTCTTTGAACTAGAATTTGAATGATTCACAGGAAGTTATAGAGGTTGCTTTAGGCAGGGCAAATAAGGAAGGCCTCGCTGAAAGGGATATCATTTAAATAAAATAAGGAACCATGTAGCAAAGGGAAAATAGCAAATTAGGAAAGGCTCTAAGGAATGTGCGAGAAATAGCCTGCAGGTGGCATGGTTAGAGTGGAGAGACTTAACTTTGAGAATGACAAGGTGAGGGTCAGAGAAGTGGCCAAGAGTCAGCTCATTAGGGCTTCGTATGTCCTAGTAAGAAATCTGGGTTATTCTAAGTGAAATGAGGATTTGTTTGACAGTGTTGAGAGGGTGAATGATATTA
The DNA here is from genome assembly GCF_963455305.1 of Plecotus auritus. Classification (NCBI taxonomy): domain Eukaryota; kingdom Metazoa; phylum Chordata; class Mammalia; order Chiroptera; family Vespertilionidae; genus Plecotus; species Plecotus auritus. Next base: position 34,067,054 of record NC_137783.1, on the reverse strand, counting down.
CATGCCTTCAAATTTTGGCAGAGTCATCATTAATAGCTGTCCTTTTAAAGGATGTCTGTGTTTCTGGATCCAGCACTGAGAGGATAGGTATTATTTCCTGAGCAACAGACACGGGAGGAAGAGCAAGGTTTCGGGGGCAGAAGTGCAGGAAATTCACAAGCTCAGTTCTTTGTAAACGTCAGACTAGGCTCTGACAATTGTGCAGACACAGGAAACTAGACATGTTGATATATTTTATTCATATATATTGGCCTGCTTTGGTTTGAACAATATATTGTGATCAGAATAGAAACCAGAAAGATGCTGAACATTTGTGCAAGGGGAAGATTTGTATGAATATATTTAAGACAATTTTCTACAATAACCTCCACAAAAGAGAAAAAAAAATGAAGCCAATAAGCTTGGAAATTCAGTGGCTCTGAGACCATTCAATCAGGAAAATAGACTATTTCAAATATGTCCCTGAATAAGGATACAGTATGAGTCACCCTGTTAAAGGATACAGCTCAGCCTGAAATCCAGTTTTGGCTATCGCTGGTATGCTTTCCATAATCCTCAAAAAAGACTTCTTTCCTTTAATTTTTTTTTCTTACATGTGCCATGATATATTTATTTCATTTGTGAAATTCTTTGAAAACTTTGTCTAGGGGACCATTTTATTAATTCAGTGTTTTAATGGGCAAAATATTACCTATAATTCTTGTTCATGCCAAAACAGTAGACTGCTTTCTCCTTCACCAAATCACTAAGCATTTTTGATGTTTTGATAATCAAACAACTTTCTTGACTGTTACAAATTGTCTGCTTATTTGCCTAGACACTTCTGGGGATATTCCAAGGCTTTGTTTTAGTTTGTTATATTTGGATATGATAGGCAGAGCCAAGATTATCTATAATTATGCACTTTAATTGAATACAACTTTGAATGATTATTTTAGTTTTAAGATTTTTTCAAGAACTCAAGTTATAATTCTCTTTGTGGAGAAGGAAAATAACACCCTCCCCTCATTTGCATGTAGCCAGCTGCTATCTCAGCATGTAGTTGGAATCCTAGCTGTCTTTCTACAGAGGCCACAGCCCTCATTGTCTTGTTCCATAGTAGGGAAACTTGTCGGTGTGATGGTCATATGGATGTTGTTGGAGGTTTATGTTAGCTTTTCTATTTTGCTTTTCATTCTAGCTATCTGAGTTAAATACTATCTTTTCTACCAATGAAGTATTAGTTTAAAGGAATAATGGATATTGAAGTTGCTTTTTTATTAGTAAATGTGAACATAATTAATGAAATAATAATATAAGCTGACATTAATTTTAAGTGACTTTAATGCTATATTACTCCTGAAATCAACCCTGTGAAGTAGTTAGCATTGATATTACCATATTATAAATATACTAGAGGCCCGGTGCACGAAATTTGTGCATGGGGGGAGGGGTGTCCCTCAGCCCAGCCTGCACCCTCTCCAATCTGGGACACCTCGAGGGATGTCCGACTGCCCTCTCACAATCAAGGACTGCTGGCTCCCAACCACTCGCCTGCCGGCCTGCCTGATTGCCCCTAACCGCTTCTGCCTGTCATCCAGATCACCCCCTAACCACTCCCCTGCCAGCCTGGTAACCCCTAACTGCCCTCCCCTGCTGGCCTGGTCGCCCCTAACTGCTCTCCCCTGCAGGCCTGATGGCCCCCAAGGGCCCTCCCTTGCAGGCCTGGTCCCTCCAAACTGTCCTCCCCTGAAGGCCTGATTGCCCACAACTGCCTTCCCCTGCCGGCCATCTTGTGGCGGCCATCTCTGACCATATGGGGATGGCCATCTTGTGTGTTGGAGTGATGGTCAATTTGCACATTACCTCTTTATTATATAGGATAACACAGGCATAAAATTAAACTTGATATAGATTATGCAAGGTAGTATGTTGGAGAATCATCATTTGAACTCAGGGAATCTGACATTAAAATTCATTTATCAGACATCAGCATTATTCTGTACTATACTGAGATGCACATCAGAGACAGATATAAAATTAACTGTCAGATATTATGAAGAAATCTGGCAATGTAAAAAACAACAAACCAGTAAGTCAGGTTTTCCCAAGTTTCTTCGTCCATGAACTGCCATCTCAGCATTTTGGTGGCAGAGTATATTTTCTGATCTTAAAACCAGTAACATATCTGATTCTTCTATTAACTTACTCTTCTTGACTTTCAATTACACCTAGCAAGCACACACATTCCTATACCTTATTCATGGTGAGCTTCACTCGATTCCTAAAATTCATGTTGTCTTTTTATACTCTTGCTATCTTTCTGTAGTTGGAGAAACAGAGCAGCAGTCCTGATACCCTGCAATGTCTTGGCACTATCTGCTACACCTTGGTTTTACTAGGAGCTGGCCTCACAGCTGGGTCTTTGGTATTCCATCTATTTATATAAAAGCCTATGCGACTGTCTGACCGTTCGACCATTCGACTGGTAGCTATGACACACAATGACCACCAGGGGGTGCAGACACTCCAAACAGTAGCTATGATGTGCTCTGACCACCAGGGGGCAGACGCTCAACATAGGCGCTACCAAGCTGTGGTGACTTGGCAGCTGCGGTTCTTGGGTGATACACCCAGAACCACAGAGGAGGGATCCCCATTCCGAGGTGCGTCACCTAAGAACTGCCCTCTTGCAATCTGGGACCCCTCGGGGGATGTTGGATAGCCAGTTTCGGCCAGATCTCTGCAGGCCAGGCCAAGGGACCCCACCTGCTGGAGGGACCCTGCTCACTCTGCAGATGCCCTTTGAGCCCTGGTGCTGCCCCAGATGCAGCCAGCCAGGGAAGGACCACAGGAGATTGGCTCCAGCGTGTGTCTGGCTCATCTCACCCATCCAGTCCCACCATCCACCTTTTAATTAATTTCCTTTCGATGTGCACGAATCCGTGCACCAGGGCACTAGTTGAATATAAACAATTTCACAGAACACCAACTCAGACAAGGCCACTCAGTGACCATGATGGATCAAGTCGAAAATAGAAGCACTCTCTAATCATAAAATCAAGAACATTGTCCAAAGCATAAAAATGAGCAAACGTTTCTCTTTAATGGCTCCTTTACCTATTGCAGCTTCAGCCCAGCTTCATTTTACCAACCATTTAGATGAGATTCAAAAGCCAATCATGTACTTACTTCCACATGCTGATACCATCCAACCCAAACCAAAGACCTACTTACTTGATCCCTCCCTAGAAATTACTTAATATAAATCCAAATTCTAAAATAAATGCTTTCTAATATCCTCTTAATGATACACCCTGGGGCTTCCTGTATTGAGTATTCTTCATCATTACAATGAGTTAATAACCTCCACTTTGGTTAGTTATAGGTGTGTTACTAGTGATTTTCAACTTGAGGACATTAATGGGCTTCTAATCCTATCTAATAAAAGAGTAATATGCAAATTAACCATCACTCTGCTACATCCACAAGCCACGCCCATAAGCCATGCCCACCAGCCAATCAGGAGGGAATATGCAAATAAACCCAACCAAGATGGCTACCGCCACAGAGAGCAGGAGGTTGGCTTGCGTTTCCCTGGCGATGGAGGAAGCCAAGCTTTCCACCTGCCCTTGCTGGCCTAGGCCTCCACTCAAGGCTACAAAGTTTCAATGATAGAAGATACATAAATCCCCCCAAAAATGGCTGCTGCCACGGAGCAAGCAGAAGGCTTGGCTCTGCTCCAGGCTACAAAGTTTCAATTATAGAAGATAAATAAACCCCAGATACCAGGGCCTCTGCTTGGGTCACCAGGGGGTGTGGCCGGCCTGTAAACCACCACAGGCCCCTTGCCCAGGCCGCCCACACCCCAAGGAAACCCCCACCCTGATCTGGGACACCCTTCAGGGCAAACCAGCTGGCCCTCACCCATGCACCAGGCCTCTATCCTATGTAATAAAAGAGTAATATGCAGATTGACCATCATTCCAACACACAATATGGCTGCCCCCATGTGGTCAAAGATCCTGCCCCCAAGTGGACACAAGATGGCCACCACAAGATGGCCAGCAGGGGAGGGAAGTTGGGAGGGACCAGGCCTGCAAGGGAGGGCAGTTGTGGGCTATCAGGCCAGTAGGGGAGAGCAGTTGGGGGGGACCAGGCCTGCAGGGGAGGGCAGTTAGGGGTGACCAGGTCTGCAGGGGAGGGCAGTTAGGGGCAAACAGGCTGGCAGGGGGGCAGTTAGACATCAATCAGGCTGGCAGGGGAGTGGTTAGGGGGTGATCAGGCTGGCAGGTAGAAGCGGTTAGGGGCAATCAGGAAGGCAGGCAGGCGAGCAGTTGGGAGCCAGCAGTCCTGGATTGTGAGAGGGATGTCTGACTGCCCGTTTAGTGGGATCGGGCCTAAACAGGTAGTCAGATATCCCTTGAGGGGTCCCAGATTGGAGAGGGTGCAGGCTGGGCTGAGGGACCCTCCCCCCCCCACCCGTGCACGAATTTCATGCACCGGGCCTCTAGTCTATGTTTATAATCTCTGTCTAGAGCAGCCGTTGGCAAACTATGGCCCGCAGGCCAAATCCGGCCCGTTCAGCTGTTCTATCCGGCCCGCAGAGCCAAAAGAGCGGAGGGTTCTCTTGCTCTCCCCTCCGCTCCTTTACTTTGACTTTATATTAGTTCACACAAACACTCCATCCATGCTTTTGTTCCGGCCCTCCGGTCCAGTTTAAGAACCCATTGTGGCCCTCGAGTCAAAAAGTTTGCCCACCCCTGGCCTAGAGCAACATCTGGAATACTTAAACTTCCTTGACATTTACAAACTCCCTAAGGGATATACAACCTTGAAGAGTAAGTTACCATACATTTGTACAAATACATGCACTTAGGCCCTTGCACAATATCTTTGTACAATATTCAGTTTCTACCAAAGCCATTTCTCAACTCACCTGAGGATTTACTCTGATCTCTCTCTCTCTCTCTCTCTCTCTCTCTCTCGTAAAATTCAGCCTGATTTGAACTTTCTCAGTCCCCCTTTCCCTCCCTGTGTGGCTTAAGGCTTTTGTAATACATGAAAAGTCTGTTGACAATGACTTCCAATTAAGTCAAGCTCTGCTACATTTCTGCCTTGTTTTACAACTTTACTTTCTCCTGTTAGGAGATCCCCTCCAAGTCCTATTACTTCCATACTTAAGCACAAGGCCTGAAGATGAATCAAACTAAAATTCACTTGTTTGGGTTACCTTTAATTACTGTGATATACATTGACCAATAAAATAGTAGAACTAACTCACTTTAAAAAGAAATATCTTGGTTACTATTTGCCAATAAACAGGATAATCCTGCTGAAATCATCACTATTATCCTAAAGTAAAATTTTTGTTAAATTTGTTATCATTAAACAATCTATTTTATGTTAAAACAAAACAAAATTTAGCAATGTTAATCATCATTAAAATTATAAGACTCTTTGAATGTTATTATATTTAACAAATAACTCCTTTGTTAATATTTTAGTGCAATTTGGTGAAATATTATTACTTATATAATATTACATTGAGCTTTTATTTGAATGTATTAATAATACCCTCCTACCACTCAGGAAAATATTCAAAGTGTTTTTGAGTTTACATCCTAGGAGCCAGGGAAAAGTTATCCAAATGTTTTATTATACAACAGTGGAATTACACATTTATACAAAAATACTCATTTCAAATGTTTTCTATTCTTTTTTTTAATCTGTCTTAACAGTTGCCACCAGAGAGTGTTCCAAGTGAGTATGTTGGCTATGCATTATTTGAAACACTGTTTCTCTTTTTTTCTCCATCAGCCCTTCAGCTCATTAGCAATATGGTTGCCAACATTTTTTAAACTGATTTTTGAAGTTAACAAAATTGAATGTCTTCCATGTAATCAAAACCAAAGAATAGAAGGAAGAATTCATAAAAGTCACCTATGTCTGGTAAAGGTTATTCTATTCTCTACACACCAAACATCTGGCATCCTTGTGATATCTTCAGATTCTCAGTGCACTATGAATGTAAAAGAAAGATTTTTAGCAGTTTTCTATAATAGTTATATATATACTAACTTCAATATTTACTTACAAGATGCCAGGCATAGAGTTAAAGTTTTCATATATAATTCATATTCTTCTTATAAAAAATGTATCAGGTAATCATGTTAGATTTTATTAGCAGATAATTAAATTGAACCTAAACTTTTTTCTATGCAAAATGGAAACACACACACACATCAGGAAGTGATAAGTCAAGGATTAGAGTTAAAGTTTCTGGTTACTAAACAGATCTTTTTTGAAACCTCTGCAAAGAAAAGGAAGGTGCCATATATACAAAACCATATCAAGCAAAAGTGCAAAAATAAAAATATTTCCCTATTAAAGATGTTTTCATTTCATTGCATTCACTTTATTTCCCCTTACTTCTACAGAATGAGAATAGAAAGTAGGAAGCATAGGAATAGGAAGAAGCAGTTAAAAATCACATTTCCTTCATACTTTAGGCAACATAAAATCTCTGAATTCTAAACTAGTTTCAGGCTGATCATTAAGCATATCTTTTTAACTAGTCACATCTGGGCTAGTTAAATAGAGGTACAGATATTTTCATCACAATGAAGTTTCAGGATATAGAAATGGATGTAGAACTCTTGTGTATTCTCCTAGGCTCCTAGAATCTGTAATGGAGTCAGGCATTGCTGTTATGTCCAGGGCAGGGCAAGTTCTCACAGGATGGGGAAACAGGTTTTGCTAGATCATTGCCCTTCTTACTCCGTGCTTGAATTACTCAAGAATATTTTAACAGAATGGTACCTATGGTTCACCATTTAATTGAATATTGAAACCCATCAGATTCTCCTAGTTCTCCATCCACACTCAGTATCAGTGATGCCACAGCCTAATCCAGGGGAAAATAAGCAGAGTTTGTGCTCAGATGAGCTGAGTCTTATCTATGCCCACAGCTTTGGAGTTTTATAGAAAGCTCCTCTATCCCCAAATTCTACTCTAAGCTTTGGTTTAATCTTTTACCTGAGTGGTTCTGATACTGAGCACCATAATCACAGGACTATTTTGCTACAGGTGTCTTCAGTATATCTGTAAGAATATCCAGAGCGGGACATCCTTGATAATTTAACATTTCTTTTTTTTTGCAAATCTGGCAACAAAGGTAATGGCTTTGCTAGAGCACATTTCTTTTGTTTCAGCTCTACTGAGACTTTGGTTGCAAGTAATAGAAATCCTCTCAAATTAACTTATATAAAGGTATCCTCTGTTGTTTGGATGGAGAGGCATTGAAATTGAAGAACAAGAAATGCAACTGGATCTGAGAACTGGGAATCTGCTAGGAAAAGCATTTCTCATACATTAGAACATTACATTTTTCTCTCATCTCTGATTTATCACCTCTTTTTCCATTTGTATCTTCTGCTTATAATAGTCCAATCATGTTACTAGCCCTAAAGCTAAATAACTTTATGAATTTAACTTATTGTTTGCTTCCCTTTGAGTCAGATATCCATTTTGGCCCAGTCAGCCGTGACCATTTGTGTTAAATCAAACAGTATAGACATACCTCACAGAAGATGTTTGTGAGCGAGTTCTCTGCCTTCCAAAGCATCTTTAAAATTTAATACAGTAAGACATCAATGCCTTCCATAGAGTACTAGGGACATTATGGAAATTACTTCAGAGCCAATTGGGAATATCAGGTAGTATAAAGCAATTGTTCTCCCAGACACTCAACTTTATTTCAATCAAAGACATCTATCACTTTTATTTGCTTTGTAAGACTTCCTCATAATATTTTGTTTGAAAGATGGTTTTGTTGCAAAAATAAAATAAGATCTCTTCCCTAAGGAGATGGTGATTCCCCCATCCTTATCCTTATTCTATCTTGTGAAATGTGTGAAGCATGCTAATATATTTAAGTACACTTGACAATGATATCTTAATAGAAATCTCTTAATTTAGAGTTATAAAATGAAGACTTAATCAATCAAGAATATAAAAATCAATGTACTTGCCAATGAAAACTTCCTGGAGAATCAAACACATATCCCATTACAAATGGTTCACATAGCATGACATTCCATTTCCAGTATTATAAAGGCACATGTTAAATTTAACAGAATGCAGTATATACACTCAACTATCTTAGTACAGAAAATATATATATATATATATATATATATGATTTATTAACACATGGTTATATTCTTCTTTTATATTACTATATTTTTATATCTCTATATTGCCAAGGTCAAATAATATTTAATATGAAACTAATAAGCCCCATGATATTGCAGTGTAAAACCATCTGATTGATTCAGATATAAAATCAGGAGAAATAAATTCAAGACAGCAAATAAAATATAAACATGCTTACCTTGAAAACAGTTGTGCTACGTTATTCTTTCCATTACCTGGAATATTATTGGGGGTGTAGAAATACTAGAGAGGCCAATCTAGAGACAAAATATGTCATAGTTTTGCCCTAACTGGTTTGGTTCAGTGGATAGAGCGTTGGCCTGTGGACTCAAGGGTCCCAGGTTCGATTCCGGTCAAGGGCATGTACCTGGGTTGCGGGCACATCCCTGGTAGGGGGCGTGCAGGAGGCAGCTGATCGATGTCTCTCTCTCATCGATGTTCTAACTCTCTATCCCTCTCTCTTCCTCTCTGTAAAAAAATCAATAAAATATATTTTAAAAAAAATATGTCATAGATTTTCCTATTGACCACAAAAGCCAGAATAATGCTCTATAGTTAAGAATCATGTAAGAAATAGTTGTTGAAAAAAATGAATAAATATTAAAAAACATGTAAAGTTACATTTTAAGAATTTACGTACAATATTTTTAAAATATGTGTTATTACATGATTTAATAAACTTTAAGAAATTATTCTGCTTCTGATGGCATACTAAACAAAAGCAGAATGAATAGATGATAGATGGATGTATATATAGATAGCTAAATAAAGATATTTTAGGTAGTAATTTGTTTTCACATATATCTATATATATATAAAGGCCTAAGTGACCGTATGACCGCTTAGCTGCTTGACCAGTCTACCTGTCGCTATGATGATGCACTGACCACCAGGGGGCAAACGCTCAACACAGGAGCAATCGGCCCAGATCTCTGGCCAGGAAGAGGGACCCCACCCATGCATGAATTCGTACACTGGGCCTCTAGTATGTTTCTAAACATACATGTAAAAATCTTTTAAAAATATTCAAAACCCTTAAATCTTTCAATGTATGTATATGCATTACATATTAAATATTTTACATGTATTATAAATACTAAAAGACATATTCAAAAATGTCCCTTAGAAGCATCCATAGGCAGCAAAATATCAGACATATCTGGTAGCAATATCTTTACCAACACATCTCCTAGGACAAAGAAAATTAAGGCGAAAAAATAAACAAATGGAACTACATCAAAATAAAAAGCTTCTGCATCGCAAAAGAAACCATCAACAAAACAACAAGAAAGCCCACTGAGTGGGAGAACATATTTGCCAATGTTATATCTGATAAGGGCCTAACCTCCAAAATTTATAGGGAAGTCATACAACTTAGCAAAATGAACATAAATAATCCACCTGCACGACCTTATTGGGAATGGAGCCTGAAACCCAGGCATGTGCCCTGACCAGGAATCAAACCATGACCTCCTGGTTCATAGGTCAATGCTAAAACACCAAGCCACACCAGCCAAGCCAAAATGTAAATTTTACTGATGTTTCTTTCTTCTCTGCCTCACTCATTGCCTTGGATATCAAAAAAGAATAGCTACCTTCTCTTAATCAGTGATGTAATTTCATTTTTAAGAATCAAAGAAAAGGCTGATGTAGAAATCAAAGCATCCTAGGACACATGTTATCTCCAATTATTGATATTTTAAGGAATTCTTCAATATGTAATCCTAGACTTTGAAAGAACACAAACTGGTTTATTTTATGCATAAGTATAGGCTGCAGTCTAAAAGTAGCATTTTATTCATTAACTTCATGCAATTATAAAATCTTGCAACACATTAACAACATAGAGTAATTCAGAACTTCTAAATTTTTGGCTGAAATACAATTGGGACTACATTCACTATTAATAGAACTGACTTGATAATTACTCGATTTGCACTTGATTTTATAGTGAATAGTATGAGGGGTAGGGCTCAAAGGAATTTAGAGTTCATTTGTTTCAAGTATTGGAAACAAGGTGAAGAGAAATGATGGGGCTTTATGAAAATCAGAGTCTTCTAAAAAATAAGACATCACACATCCCTAATCCTATTTCTAATTTTCTTTCTTCTGCACCATTATTTATTATTTTATCACCACATTCCTCCTGCCAAAATGTTATGCCTTAAAAAACATTTTAAAATGTTTGCTTTTTATGTATAAAATAGATAGTGTAATATACTAATCTTAAGTGTACAACATAAACAATTTTTACTTATATATACAATTTTTACAAATATATGTAAATATATTTACATATATATGTCCCAAAAATGTATACACACTGTAAGAGCCAATTGCTCAATTTTGAAAATGAAATGTATTTTAATAAATACTGCCTTTATAATTATCTAAAGTGTGTATATACATTTTGGGGGGAAGGCACCCTATATACCTGTGTAGGTACCAGATATCAAACTATTGAGTGATTCCTGCACTTATACTTCTTCAAATAACTGAAATACAACTGTGAAATAATGTGATAAGTGACACCATAATTCCAGTAGTGTAAGATAGAAGTTTTCATTATTTTTAGAATTAAGGAAATGATGGATGATCTGCATTTATAGCTAACTGGCCCAGGGTTTGGGGAATGAAGCTGTAAGATTAAATTCTCCTGTGGGACATATTGCAAATGGCACAACTTGCTGATGATCATCTAGTGACCCTTAAATATCAATGGGCATAATTCTGGAGCCTGTGGCTCACTGGAATTTCCAGAAGCATGGCTAATATTTCAAGAGCTTTCCAATTAGTTGGTGGTCATGGGACTATTCTGGAGAAACTGCACCAGAAGAACAAGGGAATGTGAAGATCCATCCTCAACCTCTTTGTTTTCAGTGTTGGAGTTGCTTGTTGCCATTGCCTGCTATTTATTTCCCTCCTGTCATCCTTCTACTTTTACATCCTTCAATCCTACCTCAGAGAACAAACCCCCACGTGAGAAAAGAAGGGCTGGGCCCCCATGCTAATCACATTAGAAATCACTGCTCATCAAAGAGGCAGGGTTATCATTGCAAGGTTTTTATTTTATGTCTTAGAATACCTAGACACTTGAGAGATTCTGGATTTGTCACCAGTCATCACTAATAAGAATATTTGCTTTTGCTTTCCTCCCCACCAAAAAAAGATTTTTTTCAGATTGTAATGATTATTATTCCAACTTTTTATTGCATGCACTCACGCACACATGCGCACACACATACACACACACATACACACACACATACACACGTGTGCACACATAGTACTCACTCTTTTTCTCTGTTAATATATGATCTACATCTTTATATTTACCTATCTGTATCTACTTATCTATTGACATATACATTATGTATATATATATATTGCTAGAGTGATAAGGAATTTAATTGTATCTGGTTAATAAATGTAGGGACTAAAAATCAGTTCTTGGCCGAAACCAGTTTGGCTCAGTGGATAGAGCGTCGGCCTGCGGACTCAAGGGTCCCAGGTTCGATTCCGGTCAAGGGCATGTACCTTGGTTGTGGGCACATCCCCACTAGGGGGCGTGCAGGAGGCAGCTGATCGATGTTTCTCTCTCATCGATGTTTCTAACTCTCTATCCCTCTCCCTTCCTCTCTGTATAAAAATCAATAAAATATATTTTAAAAAAATCAGTTCTTGACTACTTATATTTTTGTCCCTACCACTGCTACTATTCCCTCTAATTTGCAGATATTGGCATATTATATTAATATAGGCTGTCTGTGATACAATTCAATAGATCAGCCTTATTTATAACATTTATATGCTTTATAACTTATCTATCTCCATGGCGTAGCATGGTATGACCTTGAATGCAACCTTCCTTTCGTGGATAGTTTGCAACCTATAGTTTTGCATCAGTAGTAAACATGAATTTCCATAGGCTTGCAAATATAATGAGCACAATAATACAAGTTTGACACATGACAAGTAGTGATGGGCTGTCTTCTTGTGCCCAAACCTCTTCTCTGTTCTGGGGAGCAGGGAGGTAGACAAAAAGAGCCTTTAGCAAGTGACTGTCACCCAGAAACCCATGAAGCACTTATTTAACTATATGGTTAGTTGATTATCTTCTATTTTGTCCTGGTTTAGTGACAGCATATACTAATAGTCAATCCTTGGTTTTATGAGCCTGAGGTAAAGGGATTGTTTTTCAACATTTACTTACTGGGACACATTTTCCAAGTGGACAAAGATATCAAGCAAAGCTGATCTTACCATATTGTAGATCTCGCAACCAACCAACAACTGAAAGAGAAAAGGGCTGGGATAATCAAAACAAGGTACAAAGTTGATAAATATCAGTGCCATGTAGCCAGATGGATAGAACAATATGCACAGACCAGGAAAATAGTAAAGCCTGACATGGGGGCTGGGGACACCTGGGGAATGGTAGTAAGTAAGGAGAGCAAAGGAGCATCCAAGGGACAGAGAGCCTGCTACAGAATGCACATTTTCAAGAGTTTTTAAGTTCCATTATTGAACATGTGGTTTTCTATACCAGTGTGATTCATTGAGAATGCACCACAAATACATGTATATCTTTACTGGTACATCTACTTACTTCATTTTCTTAAAAGTGTTTTACTTCGTGTATTTCCTTGCATGTCAATTTAATTTAAGCATGTATTTAAATAATCCCTGGCAAAATGAAAATATAAACAATCATCTTCAGTCAAACAGGGAATTTTAGTGGCTGGAATTTTATTCTGTTTACTTCTTTAACATTTAAAATAATGAGAAAGAATACAGATAAGCCATCAACATCCTCAGTTACTCTAAATGTCAAATGGACTGCTGTTATTGAAATCTGTAGCTAGTTTTGTATTGCCCTTTCCAAGTAATTTGTGATTTCCACTTGAGAATGCACTCAAGCATATTGTACTACCAGAGAAGTAGAGGCCACAAATCAGTCTGCCTATTACTGTCCAAATTACTGCTCAGTAAAAGGAAGCAGTGCGTGTAGCCATCGTCCACTCAAAGTGTTGACAAATGCTTTACAGATATAACTGTCTAAAATATGGACAGTTATAAATTCAGTGATTATATTTTATATGCAACTAATTGATAGCTTTTCACACCCCTTTTAGCTCAAATGAATTCCTGTCAAATTCCTGCACCTATTTCATTCCTGTTTTTTGAAAGCTAAGGATATGCAATGTCTTAACCTATGTATCATGGGTAGAAAAGAGAGATTACAGTGTGTTTGGTTACTATTGGGATAAGGTACTTACCACAAAGACTGAAATCTCAAACCAGTCTTTCCATCTCAGCCATTAACACACTAGCACATACACATGTGTTATAATGAAGTAAAGCACAGCATAAAATGGAAGAATTCAATAAAAATACCTCATATTAGTTTATTTTGTTCATTAGATTCAATAATAAAGATAAGTTTTTAAAACCCTCATATTTAAGCATTGAAAATACGTGCCCATGTAATATCCATATGATACCCTAAATAATCCTAAGAGAAGGGAGGGGTTGGTTTTATTATTATTTTGTCAAAGGGATCTCAAATCTCTCTTTTCTCAAAATGACAAGGCACATAACACAAGAGATGAGGGTTTGAATATATGCCATTTACAGCCTTAAATTCTTTCTGATATCATTCAAATAGCCAGGTTTTTCAGTCTACTTTCTTGCAAGTCTAGCATAATGCTTAAGGATTCAAGTAAAAAATCTTGATATAAAAAAGTAGGAGTTTAAATCTCTTATATGAAGAAAAACTGGATGTAGGAGAAATAGCCCCAAGCAATTCAGTGAACCACAAATGAAAATACAATGCTTTTATGTAAGCACACAGTTGTTTAGTTTTGAAATAGAATATTCACTCTTAGGAAATATAGAGAGGAAGAATTTTCAAAAATGTTGACCCTTTAACTGCAAGTTCATTTTAGTTCTGATTAAGTACTACAGGGGTGAGCAAAAGTACTTTTTTTTTTAAATTTAATAAATCTTTATTGTTCAGATTATTACAACTGTTCCTCTTTTTCCCCCCCATAGCTCCCCTCCACCCAGTTCCCACCCCACCCTCTGCCCTTACCTCCCCCTCCATAGGTGTACGCTTTTTGTCCAGTCTCTTCCCACACCCCCCACACCCTTTTCCCCACGAGAATTGTCAGTCCACTCCCTTTATATGCCCCTGATTCTATTATATTCACCAGTCCATTCTGTTCTTCAGATTTTTTATTCACTTGATTTTTAGATTCACTTGTTGATAGACATGTATTTGTTGTTCATAATTTTTATCTTTACTTTTTTCTTCTTCTTCCTCTTCTTAAAGAATAACTTTCAGCATTTCATATAATTCTGGTTTGGTGGTGATGAACTCCTTTAGCTTTGTCTTATCTGTGAAGCTCTTTATCTGCCCTTCAATTCTGAATGATAGCTTTGCTGGGTAGAGTAATCTTGGTTGTAGGTTCTTGCTATTCATCACTTTGAATATTTCTTGCCACTCCCGTCTGGCCTGCATAGTTTCTGTTGAGAAATCAGCTGACAATCGTATGGGTGCTCCCTTATAGGTAATTAACTGTTTTTCTCTTGCTGCTTTTAATAGTCTCTCTTTGTCTTTTGCTCTTGGCATTTTAATTATGATGTGTGTTGGTGTGGTCCTCTTTGGATTCCTTTTGTTTGGAGTTCTGTGCGCTTCCTGGACTTGTAAGTCTATTTCTTTCACCAGGTGGGGGAAGTTTTCGGTCATTATTTCTTCAAATAGGTTTTCAGTATCTTGCTCTCTCTCTTCTTCTGGCACCCCCTAATTCGGATGTTGGTACACTTGAAGTTGTCCCAGAGGCTCCTTACACTATCTTTAAATTTTTGGATTCTTTTTTCTTTTTGCTTTTCTGGCTGTTTTTTGCGTCTTTGTATTTCAGATCTTTTACTTAATTCTTGCGGTCCTCTAGTCTGCTGTTAGGTCTCTGTATAATATTTTTTATTTCAGTCAGTGTATGTTTAATTTCTAATTGGTCCTTTTTCATATCCTCAAGGGTCTCATTAAATTTATTGGCCTTTTCTAGGAAATTCTTGAAAAACCTTATAACCATGGTTTTGAACTCTATATCCAGTCGTTTGCTTTCCTCCATTTCTTTCATTTGTGGTCTGTTTCTTTGTCTCCGCATTTTTGCTGCTTCCCTGAGTTGGTAGAGTAGCTTTGTGTGGTAGGTGTCCTACAGGGCACAGTGGCTCAGCCTCCCCAGTTACCTGAGGTGGACACTCTTGGTGCACCCCTTTGTGGACTGTGTGCACAGCCTTGTTGTAGTTAAGTCTTGATTGTTGTTGGTATCAGTGGGAGGAATTGACCTCCAGGCCAAGTGACTATGAGGATCAGCTGTGTCTTCGCTGGGAGAACTTCTGTGCTGGAGACACCCTTATGAGACAAGACTTGCAAAATTGCAAAAGCCTCTGTTCTCAGCTTGGATGGGGCATAGTTTCAGGGTGGAGCAGACAGCCTTGGTTTCCCATCAGCCCTGCCCTAAGAGGCCCCTGGGTCTCAGTGTCCCTCAGTAATCGCTGCAAGCACCTCTGAGAGAAAGCCACCCTCTAGTTTTACCCACTGCCAGACAATCCAGTTTCTCCCCGAATGAGTCTGGGTTCCCAGAAACTCGCCCAGAACTGGAGTTCGGCGCAGTTGGGAGCTTCCGTCTCCTTCCCTCTTTAGAAAGCCAGCCACGCACTCAGCCGCCCATGCATTCAGCTGTCAGTCCTCTCTATGCGCGCGTGCCTCCGCACCTCTGCCTTCCGCAGCTCCCAAGTCTCAGTGTGCTTTCTCTTTTCCTGACAGTCCAGATTCCCCCCGAATGAGTCTGGTTTTCCAGAGTCTTGCCTGGGACTGGAGTTCAGTGCAGTCAGGAGCTTCCTTCTCCCTCCCGCTTTAGAAAGCCAGCCGTGCACTCAGCCGCCCATGCACCCAGCTGCCCATCCTCTCCGCATGCACATCTCCATACCTCAGCCTTTTGCAGCTCCTCTGAGTCTCAATGTGCTTTCCTCCTTCCTTCTAGTTGTAGAATTTCCAGCTTTCCTGTGGTTCTGGATGGTGTCCATTTTGTCTTTTAGTTGTAGTTTCGTTATTGTTGTGCGAGGCAGCAGTTTAGGTGTTTACCTATGCTGCCATCTTGGTTTCTCCCCAAAAGTACTTTTAAAATTGCATTTTGAGTTAATAAAGCTATTGCAATAATCATAAACTGCAAGTATTTTTCCATATGAATATATATGGTTAAGAATTTATCACATCACCCTTACACTTTGGTAGTGGTCCCAAAATTAAGCTTCTTGCTATTGCTTGTTGCTTATTGCAATCTATTCTGCTTCCACTTTCCACTACTAGGTTATTCTTCCTAATATACAGCCTTCAGAAAAATCACAGCTCATTCAAAGAAATTGCCTTGATTATTTAGAAGATAAAAGAAAACATTTATTCTTAAAGTCTTCCACAATTTGACAGCAATTAACTTTCCTCATCTATTTCCAGGTATTTCCTGAAACATCTCCTTTACTTTGGCAGTTGAAGTGCACTGGGTGACCTTGTAATGAAAATAGGTTGTTTTGTGCTTTTCCAAAATGCCTTCCCCTTTTACTCAGGTAAATGAAACCATCTTCCCATGGACAACCTATTTCCTAAAACTCAGGTAGGATCTTCCTTCATCACCACTTGAGAGATTGGCCTATAATCCAGTTTGAAGGAAGGGAGGAATGATGGAAAGAAAAAGAATGACAATCAGGAGTATATTATGAAGAAAATATAAAGCTTACAGAATCAAATGTGGGAAAACACCTAATTTTTTGTAGGCTTTTGTATTTCATTCTGTGACAGAGATTATTTATCAAACCTCATTTTCTCTTCCATCTCAGATTACTTGAAAGACTGCATTTCTCAGCATTCTTTGATATTACATGTTCCCATGTGACTGATTTATAGGCAATTAAATGTGAGTAGAAATAATATGTGCCCCTTTCCAGCTTTGTCCAAGTAAAAACAACAACAACAACAAGCAAACAAA
This sequence comes from Plecotus auritus, assembly GCF_963455305.1. Classification (NCBI taxonomy): domain Eukaryota; kingdom Metazoa; phylum Chordata; class Mammalia; order Chiroptera; family Vespertilionidae; genus Plecotus; species Plecotus auritus. The sequence continues at coordinate 34,049,811 of NC_137783.1, read as the reverse complement.
CGCACAATCATACAAAATAAAAAATAAAACAACTCCAAGTCACAATTTCTCACCCCCCCATTTTATCTGCATAATGCAGAAGAGTATTGTACACATAGCTGTAAGACAAAGGATAATGAAAAATAAATACTTTTATTCTATAACTGTCTTTCAATATTATTGGCCAAATTAAAATCTCTTTTCTATAGGTTAGTATAAAACTGATCAGAAAATAGCATCTGCTCACATATTATAAGGAAAAATATCTGAGTTCCTCCTGAGATCATAGAAAATTAACTAGCAATCAGCAAGACTCATTATGCCTTCCACTTTCTTAATAATGAACTAGTCATCCAAAATGTTCATTTGAAACTGTAGGGATTTACTAAGTTGAACATTCTTTACCTGATATTTATAACTGAATATATTATACTAGGGGCCCAGTACATCAAATTCATGCACTGGGGGGGGGGGGGCATCCCTCAGCCCAGCCTGCCCCCTCTCACATACTGGGAGCCTTCAGGGGATGTCCTACTGATGGCTTAGGCCCGAGCAGGCCTAAGTCGCAGTCTGGCCTCCCTTTGTGGGAGGCACTAGCCCAGCCGTGGGCAAACGCGGGCCGGATCCGGCTGTTCTATCCAGTTCTCTTGCTCTCCCCTCTGCTCCTTTACTTGGAATTTATATTAGTTCACACAAACACTCCATCCATGCTTTTGTTCTGGCCCTCCGGTCCAGTTTAAGAACCCATTGTGGCCCTTGAGTCAAAAAGTTTGCCCACCCCTGCACTAGCCCCATCACCCCGCTGCTGCAGCCACTGCCAGTCACCGCAGCCACCAAGGTGTTTTCATCAACATGGACTCTAGTCCCTTTACCATGAAAAAATGACGACTTTCTTTTTTTTTTAATTAATTAATTTTTTTATTTGTTTGAAGTATTACAAATAGTAGTACATATGTCTCTTTTTTTTTCCCCATTGACCTACCCCCAGCCTCCCCTTCCCCCCAGTACATGTCTTTACCTGCCCCTCCCCCGCCAGTGTCTTTTATCCATTGGTTATGCTTATATGCATGCGTACAAGTCCTTCGGTTGATCTCTTACAGCCCCCCCCCCAAAAAAAAAAAACAAAACTTCCTCTGCCTTCCCGCTGTAGTTTGACAGTCTGTTCAATGCTTCTTTGCCTCTGTATCTATTTTTCCCCTTTCTTTCCTTTAAAAAATCTTGCCTCTGCAGACTAGAAATAAACGTATAATAACAAAAAATGTTTGAGTCCCAATTTCAATGTCCAACAGTTCTGAGTCCCCATTTCAATATCAAACAGTTCCTTAAGTGTACATGTCAGCAATGATATCTGGATGGTGGGCACATGGTGGCAATGCAGGTCCGACCCTCTCTGGTTTGGTCCTAGGCAACCTGCTGCGACGCACAGCTGCTGACTGCTAGCGTGGCAAGGCGTCGTCAGCGTCTCCCATCTCTGGACTGTTTCTCCTCTTGTCTTCGTGGTTGGAGCAGACCTGTCAATTCCTCTCTGTTGCAGGAATCCACATGGTCTTGGAGTTGTTTTCTGAAAATATACAAACATATTCTCGACCAAAAGTTAATAAAGGAATCTTTTCTATATAATTGATTTGGGATCCTTTTTATTTTTGCCCAAACGATTTTCCTTTGTCTTATTTAGACACCATGTGTGTTTTTCATGGGTGTCTTGCTGTTAGCATTACAAATGAAAATTAATTTTGTAAAGTAAAAATTTTCTAGATGTAATTTACTTATAGGATATTTTTCCTTACATGATATTACCCTACTATCCCCCCTTTTTTGATTAATGGAGGCTTTTGTAAATTTTATAATGCAGTCTTGATAACTTTAAATTTTAAATTTTGCACAAAAATATGACTGCTTTAGGTTCTTTGCATGTTCAGGAATTTTACCATGAGATGAACTACCAATAGAAATTTTAGTTAACACTTTAGGAACAGCTTTTTGTCCAGTACAATTAAATTTTCTTGAATATTCACTTATTTGAATTAGCCTATTTAATTTAATCTGAAAACTTGATTATTATTTTACTGTCAAATTTAATACTCTACCAACAATCTTAGTTTACCCTGTAAATATTAGTGGAAAGGATTATTTGCATTCTTGAGTAGGCCCTGAGCATTCCTGGTGCTAGGCTGGATTTAGATATAGGGCAGCTGCTGTCGGCCAAGTCTCTGTCTGTTACCTGGGTCCCAATCTGAGCTGGGCCAAGTCACTGTCTGTCACCTGTGTCCCCATCTGAGCTGGGCGTGGGAAGCAAAGGACAACTTTCTTTAGGCATTTTCAAGATGTGTCTTTCATAGGATATGACATTTCTTTCTCTATTATTTTTTTTATCCTCACCTGAGGATATGTTTCCATTGATTTTTAGAGAATGTGGAAGAGAGAGGGAGAGACAGAGAGAAACATCAAAGTAAGAGGAACACTTTGATTGGTTGCCTCCTGCATGAGCCCTGACCTGGGCCTCAGCCAGGGAGGAGCCTGCAACTTAGGTACATGTCCTTGATCAGAATTGAACCCAGACCCTGTGGTCGGCAGGCCGAGGCATTATCCACTGAGCAAAACTGGCTAGGGCAGGATATGACATTTCTTAGCCCTCCAGCAGCGGACCTTTGTTATTTTCTCCAGGAGTGTGGTGGAAAAACCCTAGATCACCTTTTTGGATTCTAATTGCCCAAGTTACTAAGAATATTACCAGTGGCATACAGGGAGCTTAGCCAATGAGCTGTCAGAAAAGGTGCTTTAGGCCTGGGCAGGGGCCCCCCAGCTCCCTCCCATGGCTGGCTCCGCCCCTGCCCAGGCCCAAAGCCTATGGCCCAGGCTTTAGGCCTGGGCAGGGGACACCCAGCTCCCTCCAATCACCCGCTCTGCCCCTGCCCAGGCCTAAAGCCTCTGGCCGAGGCTTTAGGCTTGGGCAGGGCCCCCCTCAGCTCCAATTGCAGGCTCGACCCTGCCCAGGGGACCCCTGGCTCAGGCCCTTCCCAGGCTGCTCAGGGCCCACTCGGGGCCTACCTCAGAGTGACTTGGATTCCGAGGATGTTCCCGGGACCCAGGCTACTGGGCACCTATGTATGCAAATTAACTTCCATCTTTGTTGGGTTAATTTGCATTCTCACTCTGATTGGCTGTGGGCATTGTAGAGGTATGGTCAATTTACATGTTTGTCTATTATTAGGTAAGATTACATATACATATGTGTATATACTTTAACAGCTAAAATGTTAATGGAGTGAGAAGCTGTGTAGTATATGCTTAAAGTACCTGCCATCTTATTTATTATTTGTTTTGTGGATGTGATATCATGCTTAAGTCTTACCTATGAGAACCTGTAACAGAGCCCCCTATAAAATTCAAGAAATCTGCATCTTATTTTGGAGATTATAGCTACTTTTATCACCAGAAAATTGCATGAATTTAGTGAAGATGTTTTGGAATTTGTTTATTCATTTATTAATTCATTTAGCAAATATTCACTGCACACCTTCTATATGGTAGACCATGTTTTGGAATGCTGGAGATAAAGCAGTGAACTAAAAAATAGCCAAGAAACCTATTCTCATAGAACTGAAATATGACTTCTGAAAATGGGCAAGGTGTAAATAGCCATGTCTGAAAAGCAAAGTGTGAGCTCTCAGGCAGTTGTGAGCACCACAGTGCTAACCTCACATTTATTACAGATTCGCTCCCAAAGCCCTTTTTTATCTTAAAACAGCCAATTCTACTAGAGGTCGTGCTGGGATAGAAAGAAAGACTTTGTAATTGAAATAGATTCTTTTACTAAGTCTGAATTTGTGTGCATTTATTCATTAGGAGTTCGGTAGAAGCTCCAGCTTGTGACAAAAACTGGGCTAGACATGTTTTGGGTGGTTGAGCATCCGTATTGTGAGGATTCTAGAGAAAAGCTCTCAGTGGCAAGTCTTCAGCTTGTTAAAAGAATTGGTCAGTATGTTTTCCAGAAATAATGATGGGTATTGGGTTAACAAGTCAGTGAAGCAGAAGTCTGTTAGGAAAGCTTGCAGTAGACGTCTCTATTTTCTGCCATACTTAGAGCTATGATGAAGACAAAATACATTGCATCAGAAATTACACAGTGCTTAGAATCAGACGTATGAAGTTTAGCTTGAGTACCAAACAGGAAAGATCTGTGTTTACTTGAGATCTCTTTGGGAATCATTTCCCACAACTTAAGTATCTGTATAACATTGAACAGCACTGACAATTTGCAAATTATGTCAACATCCAACTCAGTTCCAATTATGTCAACATCCAGGCAGTTCAGCATTGTTGCTAACACATGACAATGTGTGGTGAGCCTCTTGGCACCACTTCCTACTTGCTGAACTGTCCTAAACAAGTGACAATATTTCTAAGTGTCATTTTCCTCGAGTGGCCTTTTAAAGAGATGTGCAAGGATTAGATGAAATAAACAAGAAAACAACATGTTTCAAGTGCTCAAAAATATGCTATTATGATTATTCACCTTGTTTGGGTTGACAGTAAGGAATTTTAAAAAAGGTATAGAAAATGCATAAAAATTGCAGACACTTTATAAATGCCACATATTATGTAATTTGGTACAGAAAACCAAAGTGCAAAAGTATTGTCACATTTTATTCTCATAGGCAAACTTACATTGCTTAAAGTGATTTTAAATAAGAATTCTCTAGTCCCTAGAAATTCTCTTATAACTCTAGTTTCCGGGTTCATCAGATTTCCCTTAATGTTTTATTAATTAATTTTAACCTAGCATTTTTCAAGTTATTTATTATTTCTCTTTGGATTTGCAGGTAACATTAGAGTAGCTGGCTGATTAGAAAACGTAATGAGTTTCAGTTTGCAGCAAACGAATCTTGAAAGCTCATTGATTACAAATGTCTGACTATAATTGCTCTTATTTCAGAGGCTAAGGTAGAAGATTATTGAAGATTAAATTTTCCCCAATGCCCTAAAAAAGACATAATGATTTACAGTGGGCTGGAGGACTAAGTATGCAATCCTTGAGTACTCTGTAACTTCTATGTTCTTGGAATTGTACAACTTTAGATCTGGGAGGAGCTTTAAGGAGCTGTTTAGAAGCCTACATTTAATCTTACTGACCAGAAAGCTGAGGCCAAGAGAAGCTAGGTGATTTGATCTGGGCCACAAAAATAATGTGCAAAAAGCTGAAATAAGAACCAAGATGAAGCATCTTATCACTACATTATATAAAAGAAGAAATTAAATCAGAGAGAGAGAGAGAGAGAGAGAGAGAGAGAGAGAGAGAGAGAGAAACATAGGTGCATTGAGACAAATAGAAAACAAACTTAATCACCAAGGGCCAAGGATGGGAATCAAAATCAAAAGATATGTGACCCAATCCTTGTGTAGCCTAACCTCCACACAAGTAATCTGGCCTCTCTGAAATCTTCTGTTACTCCAAATAGATACAAGTCTTCCAATTAAGGTTGATAATGGATATCAGCACGTTACTGGATCTAGGTTTTGCAACTCCTCCTCAGTGACCTTATGCCTTAGGAAGTCAGAATCAATTCAGGCAATAAACATGGAAGTGAAATCTGATACATGAGAAGTAAAACTGTGTGGTTCCATGAGCCCACCAAATATGAGTGTATTAATAAGAGTAAGATCTCTACTTGTATATTTTTCCTAAATTGTTTAGTAGAACTCACTATTATTGGTAACCTTCAACAAAGATGACTTGTCTGTCTGTATGTTTGTTTATAGCACTTTTATTCTCCCTACCTCTCTCATCCCTGCACTAAGGGGGGAAAAAGATATATCAGTGAAACCAGAACATTGATCGTTTTCTTTTTCCTTTGTTTTTTAACCTTTATTGTTGAAAGTATTACATATGTCCCCCTTTTTCCCCCATTCACCCCCTCCAGCCCGCCCCCACCCTACCCCAGGCCTTCACCACTCTATGATCTGTGTCCATGGATTATGCATATATGCATACAAGGTCTTTGTTTGATTTCCTCTTACCCCCACCTTCTCCTGCCTTGCCTCCAAGATTCCTCACTCTGTCCATGCTTCCATGTCCCTGGGTCCACTGGGTTCATCGATTTATTTTGTTAATTAGATTTCACATATGAGTGAGATCATGCAGAACACTGATAATTTTCTACCAGTTTTAAATTTCAATGATTTAGAGCTTTAGTGGTCTAATTATTACCTTATTTTGTCAAAACAAAATTTTCTAAGTTTTCAATAAGCTTGTAGATAATGTCATTAGGTAGTTGTTCCAATTTAACCAAAGAATTTCCTGTTTATTTCCTACAGTTTATAATGTGCTGCTTTGTTTTGTTGTTCAATTTTTGCTGTCTTGCATAATGTGTTTAACATACTTGTGAAAGAGAGTTAGATAGTTCCTCAATATAAAACTTTAACTCATAAATTATTCTTATTTGGGTAAAAGTATTATCTTTTTAAGGTCTCTGGCCGCCCTGCCCACTGCCACTGTAGCTCTCCAGGGCTCATAGCTCTCTGCCCCGCCCTCCTGTAGTTCTCCCCACTTGTAGCTCGCTGCCCCGCCCTCCTGGTGATGGGTTGTTAAGTATCATGGTGTAATGCCCATTTGCATATTACTACTTTATTATATAGGATATGTAATATTAACACATTTATAATTGTGTATATTTTTTCAAATGGCAATGATTCCTGTTTGATCCCTATTTCTTTAACTTACAAATGTACAATGATTATCTTTACGTACTTAACATAAATACACTTTTGTATAAATATTAAATGTGATTAAAACTCAATGCTTTATTCAATGCATTTTGTTAATTTGTTTGACTTTCTTCACACCCTTCCCCTTTTCTTCTCAAGGTCAACCAAGTAAATTAGTATTTATGCTTCAATTTATTATTTATACTTCTAAAATGCTATTTATCAGTCTATCTAACTAGCTATTCTACATTTCTGTGCGCATAGATAAGAATTCGTTGTTTAAGCCACCCAGTTGGAGGTACCATGTTATAGCAGCACTAGCAAACTATTATACTAATGTTTACTACTGCTTACATTTTATTGGACTGAACTCAGTCAAATGGCCTCATCTTACTTCAAGATGTATTGGATACATTATCATGCAGTATTCGGATATATCATATAAGCAGTTTTCAGGATTTCATGATAAACACACTGATAAACATGTTAAGAAATATTTCTAAACATCTATTAAAATTGTCTTTGCATAAATCCGTAGAGTTGAATGTTACTACTGGATTAAAAGTCACACAAACTTAAAGCCTCTATGTAAATTTTGTGAAATATTGCTCTAAATAGATTACATAGATTTAAGCTCTCACTAGAAGTTGGGAGAGTGTGAATCTTTCTCTCTACTTTCATCTATCTGGGTTATCTCATTAAAATAAAACAAATTCATAGCCAACTATGAGAGCAAAAATTAAATCTCATTGTTTGAATCTATGTAAACTGTTCTCACATTTACTTCTTTTGTGAATTGTGGTGAATGTTTTGTTCCATTTATAATTCAAGTCATTTGTCTTTTATTTAGTGATTTATCTGACATCAATTTATAAATCTTCCTGCTAATAATTTGTCTTTAGTTTTGTGTGCATATATATGCATTCCTTTTATCATTAGTCTTCTGTTCATTTGCCTTTCTTATTTTGTAAATTATTCACCTTTGTTAATTTTTATAATGTGTTAGAGAAGCTCTTTGTATATGAAAGTTGTTAATCCATTCATACTCTGGGATTTGGGGAACTCTTTTTTTAAATTTTTTTTTCTTTATTGATTAAGGTATTACATATGTATCCTTATTTCCCCATTGCCCCAACCACCCACACTCATGCCCTCATCGCCCTGGTGTCTGAGTCCATTGGTTAGGCTTATATGCATGCATACAAGTCCTTTGGTTGATCTCTCCTCTCCCCTTTACTTCCACCCTCCCCTACCTTCCCTCTGAGGTTTGGCGGTCTGATCGATGCTTCTCTGTCTCTCGATCTGTTTTTGTTCATCAGTTTATTTTGTTCATTGTATTCCACAAATGAGTGAGATCATGTGATATTTATCTTTCTCTGACTGACTTATTTTGCTTAGCATAATGCTCTCCAGTTCCATCCATGCTGTTGCAAATGGTAAGAATTCCTTCTTTTTTACAGCAGCATAGTATTCCATTGTGTAGATGTACCACAGTTTTGATATTAATGTATTCATCATTCATGTAGATTTCTATTTGGTTTATACTGATTTTTTCCATTAATTATCTTGGAATATTTTATGTTTAATATATCATTTGCAAGTAGTGATCATAACAATTTCTATTTGTCTAATATTTATAGCTCTTAATTCATTTTTTTGGCTTAGTTCCTGGTCAATGACACCTTGAAGCACATTACTAATAGTGATAATAGCCACTCCTTAACTTGTTATAGTTGAGAATACTAATGACTTTAGGTTTCTGACAACATTTTTATATTGTTAATTTTACCGTGTTGTTTTATAGACAATTTTGGTAATAATAATATTTTTTTAACCTTTATTTATAAGATTCTCTGTGAAAGACTTTTAACAGATTTTTCTCACTGAATCTTTTCACTTCAGGGCGTTCTCTTGGATAACTTTTTATTTTGTTTTTAATTGTGTGTTTTTTTACCAACATTAACCAGTTCAGAAACCTTTCTTGGAGTATCATCTTTTAAAAAAATATGCAACTGCCCTACCAAACTCCAGAAAGAAGTTCTTCCATTGCAGCCTTGTCTTTTTATTCTGCCTCCACAAGCCCTTCCACCAGACTTCAGCTTTTAGAAATTTTCTTTCTACTTACTCTTTTTAAATTAAATTTATTGGGGTGACATTGTTTATAAAATTATATTGGTTTCAAATATATAATTCTATAATACATCATCTATATATTACATTCTGTGTTTACCATCCAAAGTCAAATCTCTTTCCATCACCATGTATTTGACCCCCTTTATCATTTACTACTCCCCTCCACCCTCTTCCCTCTGGTAACCACCAGAATGTTGTCCCTGTCTATGAGTTCTTGTTTGTCTTGTTTGTTCATTTGTTGCTTTCAGTTTTATATCCCACATATGAGTGAAAGCATATGATTCTTGACTTTTTCTGTCTGACTTATTTTGATTAACATTATATTCTCAAGATTCATCCATGTTGTCACAAATGGCAATGCCTCATCTTTTCTTATTGGTTGAGTAATATTCCAATCATCTATCGAAAGACACTTTGGTTGTTTCCATGTCTTGGCCACCATGAATAATGCTGCAATGAACACAGAGGGACACATTAGACCAAATGGGTATAATTGGTATTTACAGAGCCTTTTATTCCAGAACAGCAGATTACACGTTCTTCTCTAGTGGCCATGAAACATTATCAAAGATAGACCATATGTTGGGATACAAAACTAACTTTAATAAATTTAAGAAGATTGGAATTATACTGAGCATATTCTCCCACCACAATGCTTTGAAATCAACTGCAGAAAAGGAGTGTTACTGGATAAGAAAGGTCCTTGTTTCCCTTGGTTGCTAGTGAATTTGGGGGGAGGGGCGTTGCTTGGGGATGGAGTTCTTGTGTTTCATGAAAAAAGGAATTTTCTGAGACTTGCACAGGAGGATGTGATATTGTAGAAAGCTTTATTTCCATTAAATTCTCAACTTTCCAAAGTCCCAGTTCCCTTTGTCCAGTCATAGAAGCAGTGTAGCTGGGGCTTTAGTAGAGCTCCACCCCCAACAGCAACCGAGGGAAACGAGCCCCTCTGCTCTCCTGTAACAAACTGAGAAAATAACACACCTAGAAAGTTCAGTGGCAACTGGCTCTCTCCTTTTATTGTCAGCCATTTGCCTCCAACACTAGGATATAAATTGCCATGTGTCATCTCAAGGTTTTCTCATGGTTTTTCACTTCTTCTGCATTGAAAGTAGTGCTTGTTTATGATCTTGTCCTAATTACATTTGAATTTATTTCAACCCAAATAATTCTTTCGCTGTCCTATATTTTCAAATAAAAGGGGAAGAACATAATTTAGTCCAACAAATTCATTCAGTTTAAATTATACATATTTTCTAAATAATTTATTCAGATCTTACATTAGGCAGTGAGTTCATTGACAATTATAAAGAAGAATGATTCAAGTGCCACTGCAAATCTTTCTATGAATTACAAGTGGTTAGAAAAAATGATGTGGACAAATTATATTACAGGTGGCTGGCAAAAAAATACTGGTTTATTAGACTATTCAAAGGGTAATAAGGTAGATCATTTTATAGAGAATTTTTGTTTTAATTTAGATTATTAAACATAGTGCTACCTCATGAAATAATGTTTGTCTACAGTCACTGATTGTCAGAGAAGAAGAAAATGATGCAATACTTTTACTAACACCTCAAAGCATTTACACATATTCTTTCAGTTTTTTTTTTAATATTTTATTGATTTTTTATAGAGAGGAAGGGAGAGGGATAGAGAGTTAGAAACATCGATGAGAGAGAAACATCGATCAGCTGCCTCCTGCACACCCTCTACTGGGGATGTGCCCGCAACCAAGGTACATGCCCTTGACTGGAATCGAACCCAGGACCCTTCAGTCCGCAGGCCGATGCTCTATCCACTGAGCCAAACCGGTCAGGGCTATATTCTTTCAGTTTGATGTTTATAATAATACTGTTAAGTAGATAAGATCAGTATTTTTAATCCCTTTATCCTGCTGAGGAAATCAAACTTAACGGTACTTAAATTACTTTGCTATTGACTCAATGTAAGTGGCCACATGGAATTTAAACTCAGTTTTTTGCCCACTCTCCATTTGTCTTCTGCTACATGTCTTCTCTTAGACTGAGGGTATTATGATCATGAAATGTTTTCACATCTCTAACATATAATTTTCAAACTAAATGATTTCTCTGAGAAGCCTTCTCTATCACTAACAATCCTAGAGTTGTGTTTTGTTGAAGATATTTTTGACAAGGTTTAGCTATACCCTTCTTGTCAGAAGGATTGCAAATGATACGTTAGTGAAATATTTGAGATGAATTATCATCATCCTAATGTGTCTACCTATTATCTGAATTTTACTATTCTCTCAACAGATATTTTTTTTAGCCCATGTCTTTGGTTTCCTCTCATGAGTATCAAATGTTTGTGCTTTCTAAAGCTCAGTTGTCATTAAAATGGAAGATGACTATTTTGAGTTCATAGAGGTCATTGCTATATGGAGAAAGCAATGCATATTTTGCTGAATTTCTGGCACTTAATAGAAGAAAAATTATTAAGCTGTCAGAGTTGATTGCTCAGTTTTGATAGAGCCATAAATATGAGTTGGTCAGATAACAACTTGCGAAATGACAAAGTAATGAGTAGGCATTAGAAGAGGGAACTTTTCAATAAAGTAATTACTTGTATGGTAATACACATCAAGTATGCCTATATTCATTTGGTGGCAAATTTTCTGGACTGCTCTCTCCTTTTATCTCTAAAGGAAATGTCCATCTGGTGTGATATTTGTCTACAGGAAAAAGGCAGTGTTCTTCAATGTGTATATTTCCAATAAGAAGCAGCCAGCAGCCTGTCTAGTACAGCCTGTCCATTGAAACAAGGGCTGGAGAGCATGTACCTTGATTGCAGGAGCATGAAATGACCAGATAAGATATTTAAAAAGTCCTAAAGCAAAAGACTGGAACAATAAGGTTTGTTGATTTCACAATTCACTTTGCTTTGTGAGATAAAAACATTGAGGTAAAAATATTTACTCTAATGAAGTAATAACTTAAAGGGGAATATTGAAAATATTGATAGCTTTCCAGTTAATAATTTAATTGATTCAAAAATTGATTTGTTTGTTGAGCAACTCAAGAAAAACCTGTCTTAAGGTATGTAGGAAGACATAAAAAATGACACAGGTCAAGTGCAGGTTATAATAATTGTTCAACTATTAAATATAATCCAAGGTAGAATATGTTTTGCTATAAAACTTGAGTTTAATTCATTAATTGTGTGACTGATTAATTGATTTAACTCATAATTAAAACACAAAAATACACATAAGTAATCTAAAACTGCTATAGCACATTTGAGAAAGTAAGATTTTACATATACTATAATAAGTGAAATATATCTTATTTTACCAGTCATCCCCTCACCTCACAACTTTTTATTTCACAACCTCTTTATGCCATTTACCTGTCTGTGCTTTCTTTGCTTGTCTTTGTAATCATAGCTGTGATAAAGATTCAAGTCTCTTTCTACATAAAAATAAAATTTCTGCCTTTCTTGTTATATGTAATCTCCTGGTAAAGCCCAATTTGAATGATCACTTTCAGACTGCTGCTTACTGATGATTGTTACATCAAAAACTATAAAAAAAACAACCCACAGAATAAAGACCTTCTTTTGTAAGGTCACAATAATTTTATATGTCACTCAGAAGATTCTTTTCAGATTTCATAATAAAAGAACTATTCCATTGCACTAAAGCAAAAATTCAGTAATTTAGAGACTGCATGTATCTTGAGCCATTGGGTTATAGTCTAACTAACTATTGTGGGAAATTGAAAAGTAACTCTCTTTTAAATGAAACACATCACAAGGAAATCTATTATAGTTACTATAACTTTATCCCTTTAATTTTACTACCTTTTAAAATGGGCACCTCCTTCTATTTTTTATTTAGGTAAAAATACTAGACACATACATAGAAAAAGTGTTCCAGAAGAGGAATTAGCTTGATACTATATGAAATGGCATTAAGTAGAAAAATCATAATGGTTAGAACACAAGCTAATAAATCATGTATCCTTGAACAAATTTCCCTTCATTTATAAACTTAGGGGGTTAGCCAAGGATTTTATATTCATTGGATGTTCATAGTACTTTTGATAATCCAATGATAATGCTGTTCAACTTTTAAGAAAATGCACATTCTTTACCCCAAGGCACATCATTTTGCATTAAAGTTAAGGTGCTTTTAAAAAAATATTTATTGTTGAAAGTATTACATATGTCCCCCTTTATCCCCCATTGACCTCCTCTAGCCTGCCTCCATTCCCCACCCTAGGCCTTCATCACCCCATTGTCTGGTCCATGGGTTATGCATATATGCATACAAATTCTTTGGTTGATCTCTTCCCACCTACCCACCCTCTCCTGCCTTCCCTCTGAGATTCCACAGCCTATTCCATGCTTCTATGTCTCTGGATCTATTTTATTCATCAGCTTATTTTGTTCATTAGATTCTACATGAGTGAGATCATGTGATACTTGTCTTTCTGCCTGGTTCAAGGGGTTTTGTAAATCACTTGAAGCCTATTCATGTTTCCTGTTTGAAATCTTGGGACCACAGGTTAATAATGCTTGGTATGATTGTGGTCTGATGCCCCTTTCTTCCTCAATATTTATTTTTGTTTTTACTTATTGAGGTATATTTTACATAGAATATAATGAATAGCTTTTCAAGCATACTGTATGAGCAATTCTGGCAAATATGCAAACTGGGATAACCACCTTGCCAAGAAGATAAAGAATATATCTCTTACTCCAGAAAGTTACCAGGTACTGGTTTCCAATGTGTCTCCTCCTCCAGAGGCAAACACTGTCCTGTTTTTACTACCATTAACTAGTTTTGGAATCATACAATATATACTATTCCATGCTGAGTTCCTTTCATTAAACTAATGTTATTTAAGTCTACCCATGTTGTGGCGCTCTCTGTAGTGTGTCCTTTTTTATTCATTGATGTGCCTGATATAAAGGATCTGGGATAATGATTACAGGCTAAAGTAATATTGGGACAAGAAGAGTGGTTAAATAGTAATTCTGGAGGCAATGTATGGTTTTAGAAAAGTACATAATTTTATCATAAAAATAAAGTTGTGCATTAACCAGCACATGAAAATTCTCTTATTTTAAAATTTCAAAAATGTTTATCATTTAGTCTTTCCTTAAGAACCAAATAATCTGATCTAAAATATGATTTGGTATACATATATAATCATATATAATACACACATGCACACACATACACACACACACACACACACACACACACACACACACTACTGGTTTGGTATTTATGCCAGTGGCTTAAGCCTATTATTATGACACCAGGTTATATGTACCTGTAATCTCATTCCTTATTATATAATTCTAAGAAATGTTTACCTCTGAATTCCTTATTTTAAATAACTGTCTAATCTGTATCCTTAGACTGTTAACATCTAGTTAAATCTAATTGACAGGGGAGAGGATTAAGGAGACAGGAAGAGATTAACCAATGAATTTATATACACACTAGTGGCCCAGTGCATGAATCTGTGCACATTGAAAGGAAATTAATTAGAAGAAATATTTTAATATTGCTATTCACCCTTTCTCTCTAATAGAAGAGTCAACCAAATTCACGATCAATAATGACAGATAAAAACACGCGTACGATTGGCACCAGCGAGAGCTTTATATGTATTGCACATGCACGAGTCAACTTAGCCTTATCCTAATATATAAAAAGCCAGGGGCTGTCATGACTGAAACATCTGGACAGACGACCAAACACAGGCTGCATAGGGTGACCAGGCTGGCAGGGGGGTTAATGAGGGACAGCCAAATGACTGAACAGCAGGCTGTGTGGGATGACCAGGCCGGCAGGAGGGGAAATTGGGGGTGACCAAGATGGTAGGGGGGCAGTTGGGGTGACCAGGCCAGCGGGGGGAGGCAGTTGGGAGTGACCAGGCTGGCAGGGGGGAGTTGGGGGCTACCAGGCCTTCAAGGGGGGCAATAAGGGGTGACCAGGCCCGGGGGGGCATTGGGGGGTGACTAGGCCAGCAAGCAGAGGCAGTTAGGGGTGATCAGGCTGGCAGGGAGAGCAGTTAGGGGGCATCAGGCAGGCAGGCAGGAGAGCAGTTAGTAGCCAGAGGTCCCGGATTGTGAGAGGAATGTCTGACTGCTGGTTTAGACCTGATCCCGGGGATCAGGTCTAAACCGGCAGTCGGACATCCCCTGAGGGGTCCCGGATTGGAGAGGGTGCAGGCTGGGCTGAGGGGACACCCCCTCCATGCATGAATTTTATGCACCAGGCCTCTAATATATTTATATATATAAAAAGCCAGCAACCAGAATGCCGGTTGCTATGATGCCCACTGCGGCCAGTGAACCAGCTCGATTGGGGAGGTGGGGCTGGCGGCCAACCTCCCATGGCCCTTCCTTCTGTCTGGCCCCTCCCCTGATGGGCCCCCACCACCTCAATTAGAGGCAGGGCCGACCAGCTAACCGCCTGTGGCCCCTCTCCCCAGCCAGCTCCACCCCCGATTGTCCCCCCACACACACCAATCACCAATCAAGGGTGGGGCTGGCCCGCCAACCTCCCACAGCCCCTCCCCCAGCCACTGACCCTCAATTGGCCCCCTCACCTCATTTGGGGGTGGGGCATGCCAGCCAATTGCCTGCAGCCCCTCCCCCCAGCTGGCCCTGCCCTGATCGGGCCCTGATCGGAGCCGGCTGCCCAGCCAATCTCCCACTGTCTTTTCCTCCTGACAGGTCCAGCCCCAATTTGCCCCGATTGGGGCCAGGCTGGCCGGAGCCCCCCCCCCCCCATGCATGAATTCGTGCACTGGGCCTCTAATATATATATGTATATGTATATATAATATATATATGTGTGTGTGTGTGTATGTGTGTGTGTGTGTATATATATATATATATATATATATGGAATAAACTTGTTTAATTAGACCTGCATTCTGATTTAGCTAAAGTTTTTCCAGCCCAGTGAAGCACCCGAACTTCTCTTTACGGTAATTGTCAGCAACACAGCAGTAAATATCAACACTAAGAAGATTATTATTGTAGATCACATAGGGAGAACTTTTCAGTTGGGTCAAGTCTCTAAGCTTTATAAATCTCTGTTTTCCGGCTAATGAAAAGAAAATAGGATTCCACTGAGTCTCCTATCTACCTACTCCAGAACTTCTGTGAGGATCAAATGAGATGAGACATGTGAAAACGCTTCACAGACATTAGGTTAAAGTGTAAAATGTTTGCACCTGGCTATAAAGCACGTCATGTTCCTGGGCTGAAGAAACTGCAAGGAGGCTAGTTGCTAGGGAGAGGAAGCTGGGAATTGCTACATAATGTCATTACTTGGTGCCCACAGCCACCATTTCCAGGCTGGGCTGGGCTGTGGGCCACATTTTGTGCCATGAAGTCTTGGCAGTGTTGGCTGCGATTTGGTGGGGTGTTGCTCCAGGGTGGTGGAAGGGCCTGTGTCCCACTTGGGGGAAGCTTTGTGGGTGCCAGATCCACGGTGCTGTTTCTCTGAAAATGGCCAGTGTGCATCATGGCAGCTCCTGCGTTGAGCGTCTGCCCCTTGGTGGTCAGTGTGCATCATAGTGACTGGTCGGAGGGACACTTAACATATTAGCCTTTTATATAGATAGATAGATATGCATAGCTCATGGGCACAGACAATAGTGTGGTGAAGGCCTGGGTTGGGGCAGGGGCTGAGTGGAGGGAGCAAAAGGGGGGCAATGGGGGGCATATGTAATACTGTCAACAATAAAACAAGCAAATCTCATTTACATTCTCTCTCAACTGTTTCTGTTTCTGTGTTTGTATTCCATTTTTGTCATTTGGGGGCAATTTTAGGTTTTTATTTTGTTTTAAAATGTTACTACTTTTCTGTTGTGAGAAGGTGCAACGGCTTTAATAAATTTTATTTACATTTATAATTTTAATATTTTGAGAAATAAAAACTTAAATTGTACGAGTAAGACGCTTTAATGCTTAATCAGGAGGATAAATTCAATTTCTTCATATGACTGAGCCATATGAAATGCATAACTTTTATGGTCTTTAAGAGTTCCATTTTAGAACTTGTGCTTCTGGTCAGGTTTAGCATAGCAATTCTTAAATGTGGTGGAAGGGCTTCACTGTATTTATTTAGTCTGGCTTCTAAACAAATTTTGTTTCATGGAAAGAACTTAGAAAAAGAGAAAGGAGAGAAATAGATATTTTAATAGAGTCTCTCAATTACCAAGTTGAGAAAATAAGAATATGGTACTTCATTATGTCCATTATAGTGTTATATGTTTCAGCTTCTTCTGCAGTTATAATGGAGTCCTTGAAATCCATGTGTCTCAAGTAGCATAGCTTCAAGATGGAACTGAAGTGTTTCTGAGCTGTCACTTGGTAGGTGGATGGGTGGGTGGGTGAAGTGACATCCAGGAGACCTAATTTGTGTTTGTCTTTGACTTCTATAACATAAAAAGCTGTTATTGTTGCTTTTAATGTGAAGCCATTGAGATTTTCATGGAGTTTGTTAAAATAAAGCAATTGGCCACTTTTATAAACCTAAATCATGCTTTTTCTAAGACTATCTTCATAGATCATAAATTTTATGTCATAATTCATAATCCTATTGACTTTTGTGGAAATCACCTAGAAAAAGGAAATTGTCAAATCCCTCCCTATCTCCTCTTCATTAAATATACTTTGTAAATTTATACACATTCAATTGTATTAAATGTGCTAGGTGACTAGGCAGCTTTATAAAAAGTATTTATTTCTATTGGTTTTTAATGTTTATTAAATATTTCCTGGGGTTAAAATATTGAAAAACATATGTTTCTTTTTGATAACATAAGAGTTCAGAATTTGCTTGCAGGTGTCCTCAAACTACGGCCCGTGGGCAACATGTGGCCCGCCGAGGACATTTATCCGGCCCACCGGGTGCCACTGCCTGTCCTGCTTAGCAACCAACTCGTCCCGGGCCCGCAGTGCGCATAGGAATTTGTTCATAGTTTTTTTTTTTTTTAAACTATAGTCCGGCCCTCCAACGGTCTGAGGGACAGTGAACTGGCCCCCTGTTTAAAAAGTTTGAGGACCCCTGGTAGAGACTGTGTTTGAAGTAGGTGGTATAGCAAATCTATTATATCAAAGCTTCCTATATACATTACACCATAAACACAATCACACTCTGGAAAGATATTTTTAGAATTGCTGTCATTGGCTTTTTTTTATGGTTAACACACAGGGCAAGACTAAAGTTTTGGGTACTTTAAGCTAACTTGAAGGAGTGCAATATGTGACTTCATTTTCTGTGGATTCTTACTTATCATTTCTTTCCCTCGATTCTTCCTTATACCATTTTCTTTAATATTTGGTCCTATTTTTTGAGCATAGTCCTCTGTTATCTTGAGTTCTTGGATTTTCACTGCATCTTAGACAGTGAAAATTGCTTCTAATAATATGAAGACTGTTCTTTTTGAAAGTGTAATTTCACAGAGTAATATGGTCATTGGCCAACTTAAGTTCCTCACTCTATGGTTGTCTCTAAACTGTCCAGGTAATCATACTAGTACATGTTAATGTTCAGACATATTATTTAAATTCCTCTTTTTGCATGCACTGATTTTACATACTCATAAAAAATAATCACTTCCTTGTACAACATGCCACATATTTTGATTGGTTACATATAGATTATTTCTAAAGCCTTTGGAAATTATTATTGTCATTGACTAGTATTTTAGATTTAGACTAGACTGGATATTTGAACTAAATGATCTTTAGCCATCAAATTACTTGTAACTAGGTGTTTTGCAGAATATCCAGTTAGCATCCTGAGCTACCTGAGCAGACACTGTGACCACTCCATTTCGAATACTTTTCTTAATTATCATTATACTTACATAACAACTAGGATTGGACACATATTCTGGTCACTTTATCTCTTCTTGTTTAAAAAGTTGGAGAATATTTTCACATGCAGACTCGGGATTATGTTGAATGATTACAGTAACTCTAGGTCTCAGAAGAGGATTTAGACCATCTTCGGACCTCCAACTAAAAAGAGCATAAAGCCTCTCCCTCAGCCCAGCAAACTCTCAATAGAATTCCTACTAACTGCATACAGAAAGCAACACTGACTCAACTTTACAGCTCAGCTATTGAATAGTGGATATGAGAAGCAGATGCTCAATTTTAAGCACTGAGCTCTCCACACTTAGCTTCTGAGCTTCAGGATCTTTCTTAACAAATCAGCTTAGTAGTGTGCTACCTTTATAAATATGATTCTTTATGCTTTTTTCCCACATTTTTCACTATTTAAAAGTATTTTAATGTTTGCTCGATGACAGGTTGTTACATATGTTAATAAGGATTCAATATCATTTTGATTTAATAAATAATTACTCATCATTTAAAAAAATTCTAAACCTGCTTTTAAGTCTTTATCTTTGATAAAGCTATTAAATTTTTGTTACAAAATAATATAAATCATTATAATTATTTCAAGATTAAAATAACTAAAATTACCACGGATATGTTTGTTCAACTGATTTTTTATTTGTCTGATGCTTATTTCATATCATTTTGCTTATAACCAGGTAGATACAGTGTGCTGAACACTGCTATTTTCTTTTCAAAGGCATACACACTGAGTGGCTAGATTATTATGATCTCTGAACCCAGGAAAGATCCTGAAGCTCAGAAGCTAAATGTAGAGAGCTCAGTGCTTAAAATTGAGCATCTGCTTCTCATATATATATATATATATATATATATATATATATATATATATACACACACACACACACACACACACACACTGAGTGGCCAGATTATTATGATCTCTGAACGCATAATAATCTGGCCACTCAGTGTGTGTGTGTGTGTGTGTGTGTGTGTGTGTGTGTGTGTGTGTGTGTATATATATATATATATATGTATATATGTGTGTATATATATATATATATATATATATTACACATGTATGTATATTTTAAATCTCCCTTGATCCATTTTAATTCATTGAGGAAATAGAGAATTTTGAAGATGTGATTAAGCCAAAAGCACTTAGACTTTACTTTTCTTCTGTGATTTTGCTTCCCATTCTTTGGTCTTTATTTCGTGTTGACACTTTTAAACCCAGGCTTAATGAAGAGAAAGACTATGTCTTTCAATTCTGTTTGTACTGTTTGATACTATTTAGTTATCTCGTATAAATGCCCAAATTTATTTTATGGTGATATTGACTATAGCTAAAACAATGATAACATTTTTATTTTAATAATTGCTTTTGATAAGTAATATTTCTCTGCTACCTACAAGCCCTCATTCTCTTAAATTACCTAAAAGTTGTCCTCACTTATTAAATAATCATACTAATGATAATTATTTTATGAAATTCAATGTATTAGAGGAAAAATAGAAACTTTAAACTGGAGAAATAACCAATTTTGAAATTTTCTGTGATTGCAGCATGTAAAAGACAGCTTTCCTGTAATGCTGTAAAGATAAGGATGGGCCAGGATGCTGCTAGGTTTTAATGCAGACCACCTGAAACAAGACCAGGGCCACAGTGAGGGCAGGAGTCTAGACTCAGGTATTAGGCATTTGGGAGATAAAGGGAGGTCAGTCATAATATGCTAACAGGTGCAACTATTCTTGAACTTTGACAAGGTGTTTAATCTCTTCCTGCCTAATTCATATGTAAAATTGAATATGATAATACCAATATCGTAGAATTGTTGGGAGGATTATGACTTTAATAAAGTATTTGTATAGTGTCTTTATGTGCATTTATTGTGTTAGCAATCAACACATATTTGCTTTGATGATGATAGTGATAATGGTGAAAATTATAATTAAATGCAAACAGGGAGGGAATGGGTATTTTTTAAAGCAAATTATCTAACAGAAATTGATCATATTCCTCTTTAGTTCTTTAAAATGCAACAACTATAAGAATACTATTTTATTCACTTTTCTCTGTGTGAAGTACTCAGTCATACATTATCCCATTTATAGATGAAGAATATGGATCTAACAAAAGAAAAATATGATTTTCATTGCTCACAAACATTGTTAGTAGTGGAGTCAAAATGTTGGTCTCAGATCACATGAGTATGAGTGCTATTTACAGAGGTCCCAAGACAATGTGAATCAGGGACTTACTATTTCACTGTGGGATGTAGGCTTGGAGTGAGTAGGAGAAATGCAATATTTCATGGGAAAGGAAAGATAGGCTCAGGCACCAAAATAGGGGTGTCTTTGCCAGTAAATGCAGGGGTTGGAAACTTGGAGGTAAGGAGATAGTCACCTGGCCAATTCCTGCTCATCCTTTAAACCTCAACTGCTGACATGTAACTTCTTCTGAGAAGCCTTTCTGTCCTTCAGACTAGGTTTGGACACCTTCTCCTTTCCACAGCAGCTTATGCTTCTCCTCAAATCACTTCCTTGTGTGTTTTTAGTATCCCCAATTGATTTTTAACTCTAGGAAAGCAAACATTTTCATAACTATACCCCAGGCTGAGCACTATTCCTAGTGAAAGGAATTTTAGAGACAAAAGAGACAGGTTTATGGAATAAAGAGGGTCCATGGGGGAAGAATACATAGATGGGGGCTTGGAGATGCCAAGACGCCAAAATGCTTATCTTAGAGAGGATAGAGAAATGCCACAGGATAAGGGGGGAGGAAGACCTACACTCACAGAAGATAAAGACAAGTCACAGGATATCAGGAAGAAGGAAACATACTTTCACAGAGGATAGAGGAATATTGCAAGATAATGGGGGGAGAGCAGAAGAGAGGCACCACGTGGGCTTTGAGCTTTGAAACTGATACTATGTAGCAGAATGACCAATGAGGAAAGCATGGGGGTCCCAAATTAAGGAAAGAGAGCAATTAGAAAGGGTCAGGGTCAGACAAAGAATTACAGCATATATAAACTGGAGATAAAGGGTCATGAGACAGATTTCAGACTAGAGATTTTTGGATTTAGATTTTTTTCCCATTAGAGAGAGAGAGAGCAGTCTTTCCCCATTTGGGGGCCTCTCTCCAGGTTTATTCATTCAGCAATTGAGCCCCTCATGTCAGCTAATGAAACTTGGGGTTCCAGGGACACCCCTGCTCAGATGGAGTTTGTATATGCTTCCAATAAACTTCTACATTTTTAAAAAATATTTCTTTATTAATTTCAGAGAGGGATAGAGAGATAGAAACATCAATGATGAGAGAGAATCATTGATCAGCTGCCTCCTGCACACCCCCTACTGGGGATCGAGCCCACAACCAGTGCATGTGCCCTTGGCCAAAATCGAACCTGGGACCCTTCAGTCTACAGGCCAATGCTCTATCCACTGAGCCAAACTGGCTAGGGCCAAACTTCTACATTTTTATTAAAGAAATCTGTTAGTCCATGAATTTATTTTTCATCTTTGTCAGACAAGGACCCACAAGAAGGATCTGCACCCTGGAACCCCAAGTTTCACTAGCTGACATGAGGGGCTCAATTGCTGAATGAATAAACCAGAAGGGCAGGATGTGCAAGATATCTCTCAGGTCCTGTATTTCTGGGGTCTTTTGTGAAGCCTCCAGATTCAAAGAATCAGCTTGATTGTGGAACAAGGGTCCAGAAGAAGTGTTCAGTCCACAAATAACTGGAATTGTGATGAATGGCCTAAAGGTGAGGGGAAGTGGCAGATTTCATTTATCATCTAGAAATTGTCATTGCGGTCTTCAGAATTCAGGCCAGGAGATGAATAACAATGGTCAGAAGTTTGGAAATAACAGGTTAACCCCAATTTCTCACAAGCTGAGACACAGGAAATGTTTAGAAGAGCTCAGCCTGCAGACCACAGAGCAGAGCAGGGAGAAATTATTTCACAGAAAGCTTTCAGGGATGGGCAAATCAAGAAGGATCACATGCCAGGCACACACTTCTACAGGTAGGACCAGCCCTTCATGGATGAGGAAGAAAGTCCTTTAAAGACCCCACAGCTCCTCTTCTTGAGTCACCACAGAAGCATTCAGTAGCCTGTCTTGCTTGTTCCTCAGGCCCAAATGAAAGTTTTTGGTTTATTTTTCACCCCACAACATTGGATCATATTTGGAGAACACATATTATTTACAAAGCTTTTCAAGAACAATAATGCCCACTACTCACCCAACTTTTCTTCTTTACTAAATCTGACCCTCACTCTCTCCATATTGCCTCTTCTTAATCTGACGTCCTATTAATACCCACCAATTCCATTTATTCAGGTTTGAAAAAAATATTTATTTGTATTGTCATATAACTGACTCATATGTTCTTTCAGTTTCCTATTTGGTATTTTTACTACTTGGTGTTATATTTCAAGTTCCTTATGAGCACTTTAGTTTTACTACTCCTCCCCTGCTTTTTAAAAATTCCTTTAAATTTGAATGCAATGTTTATGCATAATAAACACTTTATAAATATAGATTACATAAGGAATTTGATGCTTTTTCACATCCATGTCAATGCTATCCCATCTCTTTCTTAGAAGAACTCGCATAGAGAATGATGGGGATGTAAGTGAATATAGGTAAATGAAAGCGGTTCCTGGCACCAGATAATCCTGGTTTAGGGCTCTTGGTACGTTGGCTCCATCTAGTTGCCCTGAGTGCAAGGGTATAAATATTTTAGCAAATCTATTTCTGACTCATATATTGCATCCTCCATGCCTCTGCTCATGGTTGGGAACCTCTGATTTATGTTGACTGTCAAAGAAAAATTGCACTGGACAGAGTTGAACAAGCAAGGGAGACTTTTTTCAAGACTATTGCAGTGGGAGAGAAATATTAAATTTGACCCCACTGAAACAAAAGATGGGAAAGTTTCTAAGCATGTGGTGAGCAAGTAAAAAGTACTGGAGAATATTGGGGAAGGGGGAGGTTCATCAATGTAGTTACACCATTTATGTTTGCTAATTGGTGCTTATAAAAGTTTTTACCCTCCCATATATCAAAGGGATGGCTCCTAAGTCCTTGAGGAAGACATTTCTGGGTTGCAAAACTGGAAGGAGATTGGGAGAAGACCAATATCTGAAAAGGGACAGAAAACGAATTTACAGTGGCACTTTTTCTAAAGTAAAAGCCCTAAGAAAAGGAAGATCATGGGACTATAGCCAGGAAAAACTAGTCTGAAGTTTATCAAGTGAGGCAAAGGTTAGTTACGGTCATCATGGTTAAAACCCAGTGTAGCACAGAGCTTCTATGGGCAGACTGTGTTCTTGCTCTTGGGCTCACCTTGAAGCAGGACCCTGCTTGATACAAATCTCAAATGGAATTAAATTACTCTTACATTAACAAGAACCAGATAATTTACTGCTGATATGTGGACAAAGATTTATGGATATTCCTTGACTTATAATGGGGTTAAATCCTGATAAACCCATCACAATTTGGAAATATTGTAAGTTGAAATTCATTTAATACTACCCTGTATAGAGTGTTGCTTGTTTACCCTTGTGACCACATGGCTGACCGGGAACTTTGGTTTCTTGCCACTGCCCAGTATCACCAGAGAGTATCATACTGCATATACCTAGCCCAGGAAAAGATCACAATTCAAAGTACGGTTTCTATTGAATGTATATCATCTTTGTACCATTATAAAGTTGAAAAATTGTAAGTCCAATCATCATAAGTCAGGTACCATCTGAACAAGGTATAAACACAACAGGCACTTTATGTAATTTGCCACTTCAGTCTCTGTCTTTGACCTGTTTCTTGTGCTCTAATCTTCTTTTCTCACTAAACCTCATAAGCCACCAGAAGCTCCTGAGTTGTCTAAGACAATTCCCTTTTCCTTCACCATATGAATAACCCCTTCAACAACGCAGAAGTCCTTTTAGTGAGCTGGAGAGTCACCATCTATTACTATAAAAACATGCACCTTGTGGAACTTTTTTCACTCCAGTTCATCTACAGATGAAATTCCTGGCTTTCTTTCATATATAAGGTTGACTTGGCTAAGACTATATATAGTATTATTTTCTTTGCCCTTGTACATATAAATAAATGTTAGGTGGTATCCAACTTCTGTCTGTCAGCTAGCTGATCTAAGAGTTGTGTGTTTTTTTAAATATTTGACTAGGTTGAATACTGAATACTGTAAATAATTTTGTGACTTTGAAAAAACCACTTATTCTCTGTAATGGTCAGTTTTATGTGTCAACTTGGCAGGCTATAGTCCCCAACAATTCAATCAAAACATAATCTAGGTGTTGCTGGGGAAGTATTATAGATGAGATTAATGTTAATAATCGTTTGACTTTGAGTAAAAGAGTTTATCCTAGATAATCTTGCTGGGCCTAATTCAATCAGTTAAAAGACTTTAAAAGCAGAACTGAGATTTCCTGGAAGAAGAAATTCTACGGGTGGGCTGCAGCCTTAACTCATGCCCAAGAGCTCCAGCCTACACTGCATTTGTTTTCTAGGGCTGCTGTAAAAGCATTATTGCAAATTCACTGGCTTAAGACAAAAAGTTATTCCCTCAATTCTGGGTGCCAGAAATCTGAAATAAAGATTTTGATAGGGGCATGCACCCTCCAAGGGCTAGGGGAGACAGCTTCCTTGACTTTTCTAGCTTCTGATGACTCTATTTTTTGGAATGAGGCTGAATAACTAATTTCTGCCTCCATCTTTGCATGGCTTGCTCTTCTCTCTGTATGTCTTTGTGTGTCTCTTATGTGAACATTTGTCATTGGATTTAGGCTGTACCTGGATAATCCAGGATAATATCATTTCCAGGTTCTTCAATTAATTACATCTATAAAGGCCCTCCAAATAAGGTCTCATTTACAGGTGCTGGGGGTTAGGACCTCATTATCCTTTGGGGGGACACAATTCAACCCATAACATCCCTTAATATGCATATCTTACTAGTCCTGTGTCTCAGGCTGAACCCTGACTGACACCCTCCCTGGATCTTGTTTCTTCATCTGTATAATGATGGAATCAATGGACAGATTTAAGGATCATCTGAAATAAATAATTTAAAAAATACCTTGTAATTAAAGAGAGAAAAGGTTTCTCAATTCTTTAACTGTTGCTTTAAAAGCATCCTATATCAAGGATAGAATGGAAGATCATTAGTGATAATAAAGTAGAGAGTCCTTTTTGCATGTGACACTGTAGCATTGGTCACAATCAAGTTTCTAGGACTTATAGAATATGAGTTTTTTCTTTACCCAATACACTTTTCTGTACAAATCATGCAGAAGAAGTATAAATAGAAGATACATTTTCCTTGTCACTGCAATCAAATATTTGCATTCTCCCTATGGAGAGAGATTTGACAAAGATCAGAACTTATTTAGAAATTCTCCTTCTCAACACTTTCATAAGAATATAACAAATTAGTCAAATTCCCTCCCTCCTGATGTGACTAAATGTTCCTGGTGGATTCCAGTTCGCTTTTTATTAAAAGGATGTTGAAGAGGTAAGCATATTTCCTGTGGTCTCATAAAGGCATCTAGCAATACATTACTTTTGCTGAAATGGAAAACACTCAGAAAAATCAATTTTTGATGCAAGAAAAGAATAATTTTGAAACGTGATGAAAGAATATGACTTTCAAATGTTTGAAATTATAGTGGAAAATTGAGCCCAGGGGGAATAACCAGAGATGCCTGCTAGTAAACTACAGAAGTGATGTCCCATCTATGTGGTCAAATCAATGTTCTTGCAGGGGACAATGCATTTTATTTTCCAGTTATTGTGTTTTCTGCCCCTCACCCATATGTAAAATGAATATTTCCAGATGCACATGAAAAAATTCCTTGCTTGAAATATGCTTTGCTAAAAATATCAATAGTTTAAGTGGAAGGTATATGGAAAAATGGCAAGATCACATTTTTTGTGATGCTTAATAGATATTATTCATATTTACATATGTATCATATATACATATATATATATGTTTTTGGGGTATTATCTTTTAGGATAAAAATTATTTTACAATATTAGGTAAGAGTGAAGAACATAAAATAATCCCCAGTCATAAGAAATGTGGAAGAACCTAGTTAATATATCTCATGTTTCCAAAGCATTTTATAAAGGGTCAGCAGGTAACACAGATACAAAACTCAGAGCCATTGTCCCATGTCACTAACTAAGGTTAATTAAAACAATGCAAATTAGAATAAAACCTTGAATAAGAGAATATTTGAGGAAAAATTGGATTTTGTAAATTTCTCTCTCATGCCTACATATATTCAAACTTTCCTATAAGGCTTATATTAATGAATACATAGGAATGGTTGGTAACCTGTACATGAAAACACAAGTCTAAGAATATTACTGGCACATTAATTGTGAGTAAATGAACATTTTAAGAAGAGAAATTACACAGATTTTAAAACTGTCTAGGACTGTGTACTAACCTTCACCAGTCCTAGACAATGTCCATGCAGGTCAGTTGGTTTTCTCTGTGTCAGAATCACATACCCTTTCAAATAGCCCTGCCTTTCAGTGAGAATAGGAATGGAAGAGAGCACATCACCATGGCTGCAGAAACTGTTTTGATGGTGTGTCTTTATTTTCTCATCTTCTACTAAAAAGGACAGAATAGGCCAGTTGGCATGACTCAGTGGTTGAGCATCAACCTATGAACCAGGAGGTCAAGGTTTGATTACTGGTCAGGGCATATGTCCAGGTTGTGGGCCTGATCCCCATTGTGGGGCATGCAGGAGGCAACTAATCAATGATTCTCTCTCATCATTGATGTTTCTACCTCTCTCTCCCTCTCCCTTCTGCTTGAAAGTCAATAAAATATATGTATTTTTTAAAGAAAAGGACAGAATACACAATGAGACAATAATGTTTGTTTCTTAAATCACCATAAAATGCTTAAAAACGTTGTTTTTGTTTTTCTTCTTCTATAGGATAGAATGTGCTTGTGTGTGTGTGTGGCGGGGGGGGCAGTTACAAAAGGAGGTAATGGAAAGGGAGGAAAAACACACAAAGAAAGCAAAGCATGTGAGAGTTAAGAGACCTAGCCCCAAAGACATAGCAGACAGGTAGAAATCACAATCCAGAATTTGCCTTGTTGCACATGAAGCCAGATTGGATTGTGCAACTGGCTCTGCAGAGAAGATAATTCCCCACCCGCCAACTGGAGCATCATAACCTGCTCATTTAATGGTATAGGAAGGACTAATCCTTCATTCTTACTGCAAGTTTAAATGTTATGATTTTAAGGCTTTTGTTGTTATAGTTCCTACTAGAGGCCCAGTGCACAAAATTTGTGCACAGGTAGGGTCCCTAGCGGCTGCCAGCTGCCAGCCAGGGCCTCCCTTCATTCCACACCGCCCCCTGGTGGTCAGCACATGTCATAGCAAACTCCCGGTCATTTGAACTCCTGAGGGGACACTTTGCATATTAGGCTTTTATATATATAGATTGGGCTAAAAATTAGCAAACAGACAAGAGGGACAGGCCATAAAATTGTGAAAGGCAGCACAGTGACCACTATGCATCCTTAGACAGGTCCTGTCTCATCTCTGTTTTGTTCCCCTCAGTTAAGGAATGAGAATATTTTCTCATAGTGTTATGAGTAATGAATGAATCATATATATTAAAAGTTTAAAAATATCCTTCACATAGTGATTGATAAATACGAGTTGACAGGTTATTCTCATTTATAAACAACCAAGAGTTTATGACGTGTGTTTGGTTCACTATATTCAGAATAGTTTGTTTTATAAATTTGTGTCTATTTGATAGTTAAGTAATCGCGATCATTGATACATTTATTGATAACTGATGAGGCTGAACCTAAAATAGTCTGATCACAAGATGTATGCTTATACATTTTATATCTCTAATGCCCCACACAGTGCTTGGTCCATAGTAGGTATTAAATACTTTTTAAATGAGTGAATTGTTGACACTTGAGGATGGGTAGAAAAGGAAGAACTATTCTTTGCTTATCAAGGCCTGAAAGAATCATAGGCAACATGGCAGTCTGGCCATTGTTATCTGTTTCCTTGAATCATGATGTTTGAATTTGCTGTATCCTATGGACTGAATTATGTTCTCTCAAATTCATACATTAAAGTCCTAACCTGTAATATGATTGTTTTTGGAGTTAGAGCTTTTAGGAGGGAATTAAGGTTAAATGAAATCATAACAATGGAGTCCCAATTTAATAGAATTGGTGGCCATATAAGGACAGAAAGAGAGAAAGATCCTCTCTCTCCATCTCTCTCTTCTCTCTCTTCCTCCACTTTCCCATGAGAGAATATAGTGAAAGGCAGCAGTCTGTAATTAAAGAAGAGAGTTCTCACCAGGAACCAAATCAGTTAACACCTTGACCTTGGACTTTCCAGCCTTCAGAAATGTGAGAAATAAATATCTGTTGTTTAGGCCACACAGACTGTGGAGTTTTGTTAGGCAGGCCCAAGCTGAATAATGCAATGTACTTGGAAGCCAGACCAACTCTGAGTGATGCCTGAGGATTTCAATTGGACTCTATCTCTAGGTGAGGTTTCCAGATCTGGTCCCAGCATTACCACTTCCTGGCTGTGAGGACATTGAGCAAGTGAGTTCATGTCTCTGGCCTTCATTTTCTTATCTAGAAAATGGGAGATTTGATTAAGTTTCCTTCCAAGAAAAATAAGGATATAGAATCTAAGCTTAGTAAAAGGGAAACTTAGTGTTGACAAAGTAGTTAAAATATGTTCAGGTTTAGTGCCTAAAATGTACTGCATATGGCACAACCTTAAATCTCAATAAATACATACATAAAAGTTTTGGCACTTGTGTATTTAACAGTTATTCATGTACACCATCCATTTCAATAGTATTAAAATAAAAAATTATTAGTAGTACCCCAAAAATTATCCTGAAATGACCTCACCTAATATGAATGAGTAATAATTTCCAAACTAAAGGTTTTATATGTCCTTTTCTTTATTTATAGTAATTATTTAGTCAAAGAACCCCTCATTTATTTATCTTATTTACTCATTCAAAAACATTTATAAAAACTTTTTAAAAAATATATTTAGAGGATTGTACATTTTCTCATTTGTTTCTTGATTGCTTCAACCATTGTTGACTGGACCATGGCTATAAACAGTAAAAACTTAATTCTGCCTGAGTGACACTAGCCACTTCCTTCTCAAGGCTGATAGATTTATTGTGTGTGCTGGCTTTGAACAGTGGATGACAGAGTGCTCTTGTTAAGATTTGGTGGGTGGCAAGGGGAGCAACTTTGCTCTGACAGAAATAATGTGCTCTCTTAATTGAATAATCATCCACACACATAAAAACCAGACAGCGTATTGTCATAAAAATGATGTTGACTCCGCCATCCACAAGGAACTTTCTTTTACATTATTGATGGCTTGACTCAGATGTTTTTTGAGGACTGTCACTTTATGTCAGTAGCAGAGTAGAGTTTCCATCACCAAGTTACCAATGCTGAGTGTTAGAAGAAAAATAAAATCTGGATGTAAAATCCTAACAACAGCCCTAACTGCTTTGGCTCAGTGGATAGAGCGTTGGCCTGTGGACTGAAAGGTCCCAGGTTCGATTCTGGTCAAGGGCGTGTACCTTGGTTGCAGGCACATCCCCAGTAGGAGGTGTGTAGGAGGCGGCTGATCAATGTTTCTCTCTCATCAATGTTTCTGACCCTCTGTCCCTCTCTCTTCCTCTCTGTGAAAATCAATAAAATATATTTAAAAATAAATAAATAAAAATAAAATCCTAACAACATTTTTGCTACTGTAATTTTTTATACATTTTCAGACCCCCAAAAGAGTGACACAGAGTGGTGTAATATTCTGTTACAGTTGTGAATAGGTGTTTTACTATATATCATAATAATTGTATACAATCATTTTATTGAGATATAACTAACACACCATAAAATTCACCCATTTAATGTGTACGAATCAATTGTTTTTAATATATTCACATATATGTACAAACATCACCAACATCAATTTTAGGATGTATTTTCATCACCTCAAAAAGAAATTCTGTACCATTTAGCTATCACCACCCTATTTCCCTTCTCTGCTCCCAATCCATCCCTAAAAACCACTAATCTGTTCATCTGTATAGATTTTCTTATTTTAGACATTTCATATAAATGGAATCCTATAATATGTGTTCTTTAGTGACGGGCTTCTTCCACTTTTTGAGGTTCTGGATAATAATCTAATGACCAGAATATAGTCATATGCATTAAACATTGGCTGTGCGGCATACTTATCTGTGTGACTTCCAAGAAACAAAAGCTCCTGGATCTAGCCTAGAACAGTGAATCAGAATCCCTGGAAGTGGGGGGAATAGCCACGAGCCTCTTACATTTGAAAAGCTGCAGAATTCTATCCTGGGGTGACAGTTGTAACTCTTAAGAATAAAGCAAGCAAGGTCTTCAGGATCAACCTCATGTGCAAACACCTTACAGCCTGCCATTTCAGGAGCACTAAGAGTGCCCAGGGTTTCCAAATCCTTTGCCCTCTTCCCATTAAGGGGAGATCTGAGAGTCTCCTTACCCACTATTCTGTGCCAGAGTCTTCTCAACTTTGCAATAGTTACATGGGATATAATTCATTAAGAGCCTTTAGCTTAATAATCATCAAGTAGTTTACTACAATATCAAAATCCATCAGGAAGGTACAAGGAACAAAACTGATTGGGAAGTTAAGTGCTCTTGGGAAGTTAAGCGCTCTTGGGAGAGACTGGCCTGAGTATGGTGTGGCAGAACACATCCACAAGTTATCCAGAAAATCAACAGAGACTAAGAGAATGATAGATATTTCAAGAAGCCAAAAATCTTTGATTAGGGGATTTGGATTATCCCCAAAGCAGACTTTCGTTATTTTGCCTTGGGCTGGCCCAGCTCACTGCTTAGTATGGAGGAGTCAAATGTAATTAATATTAATTATCCAAAAGCAACACTGAGAAGGCTAAAGCTTAGTGATGAAGTATGGGGTCAGGTGGTCTCAGTGCATAGGTTTTGGTTTTGACAGAATGGCTGCTGAGCTGAAGCTGTTTATCTCTAACACCGAAATGGTGAAAAGGTGGAAAGTTCTATTAATTAGCTAATTTTGTGTGAACCTAATCAGCTTGTTATTTCTTTTTCTTCTGGGTTGATCTGTTATTTTAGTGTTATGTAGGCATAGGTTGAATTACCTGTCAATTTAAGACAATTGTGTCCAGCAATTAGTCAGTTCAATTAAAAAATTAAATTGAACTTGTCGTTTGGTGATGGGAAGCACAAAAGCTCTCCAATTAAACATAACTATAATTACATGCATTGTCATTTCATAGCCTGCTAGAACTTGCTGGCCTCGACTATTGAAAAATAGCCCAGAAAGAGCAAATTTTCCCATTTTGAGGAAAACTTTTCTATTAGCTCTGAATTAGCTACCTGCCCTCTGCTTTTTCATTAAATTTCACTAGAACCTCTCTCTATAAAAATCTCTAATAATAAATCTCAGGAAACCACTAACCAGAATCACTTATGTGCCACATTTGGTATTCTCTGGTTGTTCATCTGG
This sequence comes from Plecotus auritus, assembly GCF_963455305.1. Lineage (NCBI taxonomy): Eukaryota > Metazoa > Chordata > Mammalia > Chiroptera > Vespertilionidae > Plecotus > Plecotus auritus. The sequence goes on along the minus strand of NC_137783.1, from coordinate 34,017,489 downwards.
GTAATCAATCTCAGAAACACATCATTTGAAAAACAGCCTTTTTTAAAGTTTATTTTTTATTGTTGACATCATTATAGATGTCTGCTATTTTCCCCCCACTTCCCCATTCCACTCAGCCCTCACCCCACCCCAGGCCTTCACCACACTATTGTCTGTGTCCTTGGGCTATACATATATGCATATAAATTCTTTGGTTAATCTCTCCCAATTTCCCCCACCCTCACCCCTCTGAGGTCTGTCAGTCTGTTCCATGTATCCATGCCTCTGGACCTATCAAGTTCCTCAGTTTACTTTGTTCATTAGATTCCACATATAAATGAGATAATGTGATATTTGTCTTTTTCTAACTGGCTTATTTCACTTAGCATAATCAGCCATTTTTTATTTCTGATGTTTACCATGACCTCCATTTAGTTCCTAATGAATGATTTACATTTTAGCATTACATTAAAAGTAAGAATAAGATGTATGGGTAATGTTTTCATCCAAGGCAGATCAACATGTGTTTAGGGCAGCCAGATCCTTTAAGTTTTACATAGTATACTTGGACAGGATACATGTCTGAGAGAGTAACTCTCAGAGCTCTTGCATCTCTGATTGATGTTCTAGCATTTGAAAGTTATGTGAAATCAGAAAAAAATAATTAAAAAAACCCTTATGCTTACCAAATTAGACTTTTTAGTACAGAGGTTTATTGAACTTGCAATTACCCTTCAGGGCAAAATGTCATAGTATTCCATGAAGCCAAAATATTCCCTTGAGGTTTAGCTCAGAAATAGAGTTTTGGCAACATGTATATATACCCACATATATATTTTACATTTTACATTGAATGCTTTTATTTCTTACTAGAGGCCCGGTGCACGAAATTCGTGCATGGGGGGGGCGGGTGTGTGTCTCTCAGCCCAGCCTGCACGCTCTCCAATCTGGGATCCCTCAAGAGATGTCTGACTGCCCGTTTAGGCCCAATGGGTTGGGCCTAAATGGGCAGTCAGACATCCTCTCACAATCTAGGGCTGCTGGCTCCCAACTGCTCACCTGCCTGCCTTCCTGATTGCCCCTAACCACTTCTGCCTGCCAGCCTGATCACCCCCTAACCACTCCCCTGCCAGCCTTATTGATGCCTAAGTGCTCCCCTGCCAGCCTCTTTGCCCCTAACTGCCCTCCCCTGCAGCCTGGTACCCCCAACTGCTCTCCCCTGCAGGCCTGGGTCCCCCACAACTTCCCTTCCCTGCAGGCCCGGTCACCCCCAACTTCCCTCCTCTGCCGGCCTAGTCACCCCTAACTGCCCTCCCCTGCAGGCTTGATCGCCCCCAACTGCCCTCCCTTGCAGGCCTGGTCACTCCCAACTGCCCTCCCCTACTGGCCATCTTGTGGTGGCCATCTCGTGTCCACATGGGGGCAGCCATCTTTGACCACATGGGGACAGCCATCTTGTGTGTTGGAGTGATGGTCAATTTGCATATTACTCTTTTATTAGATAGGCTACTCACAAGAGATAAGATTCTGGATTTCTACTATTCTCATTGGAAAGAGATTGTCACTCAAATGCTCACTGGGTGACACAGGAATCACAAAATGTGCTGATTTGAAGGACTGCCCTCTTTTAATTAGAATGAGATCAGCTCTATGCTTGCTGGTAGAACTTAACTGAAAATCTAAAATCATCACATGCTCAGCACTCAGCAGTCATTGGTTAATGAAGTAGTATGCAAGTACTATGTAAACTACTTATATATAATTATGTAACATATATAAACTTAAAATCAAACCTTTACTTTACTAAAAATCAGAATTCTACTGTTTTTTATTTTCAGTGACTACTCATAAGTAGATAAGATAATGTGGGAATTAAATAATAATTAATTGGATAAAGAGTTTTGCTTTGCTTTGAACCTTCACAGTCCTCTGATAACCAAAAGGTGCTTTCAAAGATTAACTAGAATGCTACATTTGATTTTTTTAAAAAGTTGAGGTATTTGCATATTGCCTGTATGGTTCTTCCTGATAAGTGTGAACAGTCTTTATCTGGTTTACCAATACATTAATTTCCTACTTTGAAATAAAAATGCCAATGGAATGCCCAAATGCTATATAAATGCCCTGCTTATTATGCAGGTAATTGCATTAATTGTTTATCTTTTTTGAGCTATAGGGATCAGGCCAAGTGGTGCTTTGGAAAAGAGGAAATCACTCACTTTAGACTAGGAACTAGAAAAGTTGATGACAAATAGTGAATAGATCACTTTCTCTTCAGTCTCCATTAAATCACAAGAAAAATAATCTGATTCATTTTTTTTGAATGAAACTAGGGTGCATGTTTCTTATAATTTTAATTATTTTGTTTCATAATTACATTTACCATTTGTAAATTGGCATTCCCTGTGTCAAAACCCTCCTACAGATGTAATCTGTTCAATTCTGTTGACCCTCTCAATGTATTTTTTAAAATTACTACTCATTCCCAATACATACAAGTTCAGGTATTTCTTATCAAAATTTATATTTCTGGCTTCTCTGAAAAATTAGAAGATTTGGAAGACTGGCCCTTCTTGTCGGCATAAAAACAATTGATTGAAGCTGAGTAGCAGCTGCCAGATTTAGACATGGGATGATTTTCCCAGTTTTTAATTATTTATTCTACTTCCCTTCACTGTGCCCCTTGGACTAAGACTGAAAATCATTTCCATTTATTTTTCTGTAACCAAAATAAACAAAAAAGAGGGTATTTATGGACATGATATTTAACTCCTCTGAACAAATACAAATCCAAGGACAGTGGTCCAATCCATAGTGAACTACTTTATGAGGGTGGGGTGAGAGAGTGAGATCAGTCCTGATCCCATCTTCATCAGGTGACTGGCTTAACTCCTCTTTGCACTTGAGCCTTTAGGAATTGGCATTTTAGTTCCCTGTGGCTTTTGTGAATGGCTTTAATGTTTTCCTTGAAGTCTTTTTGAGGCTAAACTCAAGACCATATTACACAGTAAGACAGAATTGAATCCATTTAAAAAATTATTTTTTATTTGAATTTTGTTCAACTATGTTTTATTTTGAAGAAATGTAGTATACAATTTAAGAGCATATACTCTGGGGTCAGATTGATTATATATTAAAGTAGTCTAGATATACTAGTATTTACCTTGAAAGTGATACTCAGTCTTTTTGGACCTCAGCTTCCTTCTCTGCAAAATAACAATGTCTGCAATAGGGTTTTGATAGGACTATAATTCATAATCTGAATGATAGTGCTCAGTACAGAATGTGGCACAGAGTAAGAACTCAGTCAATGATAAAGTTTCATTACTCCCTAATCTCATCTCCAAACCATCTTGCCAAATTATACTGTGATATTTGTACCAGGAAATAGTAAAGTCTAAATATTAATTAGAACTAAAACAGTAGATAGCACTTCTTGCTTACTTACTGCATGCTAGCCACTTTTCATGCATTATTTTATGAATACTAACAGTAACGCTATGTATTAGTCAGGATTCTGTAGAGAAACAGAATGAGAGAGAGAGAGAGAGAGAGAGAGAGAGAGAGAGAGTTTTCTTCTAAGGAATTGGTTCACAGGATCTTGGAGGCCCAAGGAAGAGTTGCAGTTGAGTTCTAAGGTGGTCTTCTGGAAGAATTCCCTAATCTTCCTGGGAGGTCAGTCTTTTTCTGTTTAGGCCTTAGTTGATTCAATAAGGCCCACACGTATTATGAAGTAATCTGTTTTGTTCAAAGTCTACTGTTTTAAATGTTAATCTCATCTAAAAATGCCTTTATAGAAAGATCTAAAATAATGTTTGACCAAATATCTGGGTACCATGGCCTAGCCAAGTTGACACATAATTAATCATCATACATTGTGGGTTATGTGGTTTAATTATTCCAATATTAAAATAGGGAAATTAAGACTGAGAATGTTTAAGTTGTCAGTTAGTAAGCTGATAGAAAAATGTTGAATCCATGATTTCAATCTAGATCTGTCCTTTTTTTGGAGCCCCCATTTTTTTCTTCATCTTTTTTATTTTAATTGTCTAAAGTTTTACATATGTCTCCTTTTTCCCCAATTGACCCCCTCCCCTCAGCCATTCCCACCCTGAGCAAGCCTCTACCACCCCAGTGTCTGTGTCCTTTGGTGATGCTAATATGCATGCATACAAGTCCTTTGGTTGCTCTCTAAACCCTTCCCCCTACCATTCGTCTCTGGATCTATTCTTGTTCATCAAATTATGTTGATCATTATATCCCACATATGTGTGAGATCATGTGATATTTATCTTTCTCCGACTGGCTTATTTCGCTTAGCATAATGTTCTCCAGTTCCATCCATGTTGTTGTAAATGTTAAAAGTTCCTTCTTTTTTATAGTGGCATAGTATTCCATTGTGTAGATGTACCACAGTTTTTTAATCCACTCATCTGCTGATGGGCACTTAGGCTGTTTCCAAATCTTAGCTATTGTAAATTGTGCTGCTATGAACATAGGGGTGCATATATCCTTTCTGATTGGTGTTTCTGGTTTCTTGGGATATAGTCCTAGGAGTGGGATCACTGGGTAAAATGGGAGTTCCATTTTTAACTTTTTGAGGGAACTCCATACTGTCTTCCACAGTGGCTGCACCAGTCTGCATTCCCACCAGCAGTGCACGAGGGTTCCTTTTTCTCCGCATCCTCGCCAGCACTTGTCATTTGTTGATTTGTTGATGATAGCCATTCTAACAGGTGTGAAATGGTATCTCGTTGTTTTGATTTGTATCCCTCGGATGATTAGTGACTTTGAGCATGTTTTCATATGTCTCTCAGCCTTCTGTATGTTCTCTTTTGAAAAGTGTCTATTTAGATCCTTTGCCCATTTTTTTATTGGATCATTTATCTTCCTCTTGTTAAGTTGTATGAGTTCTCTGTAAATTTTGGAGATTAAGCTCTTATCAGAAATATCATTGGCAAATATGTTCTCCCATGGTGGGTTTTCTTGTTGTTTTGTTGATGGTTTCTTTTGCTGTGCAGAAGCTTTTAATTTTGATGTAGTCCCATTTGTTTATTTTCTCCTTAGTCTCCATTGCCCTAGGAGCTGTGTCTATAAAGATATTGCTGCGATATGTCTGCTATTTTGCTGCCTTTGGAGTCTTATCGGATTTTTATGGTTTCCCATCTTATATTCAAGTCCTTTAGTCATTTTGAGTTTGTTTTTATGTATGGTGTAAGTTGGTGATCTAGTTTCATTTTTTTTTGCATGTGTCTGTCCAAATTGCCCAGAACCATTTATTAAAGAGACTGTTTTGACTCCATTATATGCTCTGTCTCCTTTGTCAAATATTAATTGAGCTTAATGGCTTGGGTCGATTTCTGGGTTCTCTGTTCTGTTCCATTGGTCTGTATGTCTGTTCTTGTGCCAGTACCAGGCAGTTTTGAGAACCGTGGAGCCCCCATTCTTAATAGCCATATCATGATATATAATTTATGTATTCTAAATAAACATTTTATGATACATAATTTATGACATGATAAATATACCCACATTTGCACAATATGACTGTTTTTTAAGGCAGTAACTATTTCCTCACAGAAATTTAAGTAATAATGTAAAGAATCTTCTATCCTTTTGTTAGAATGGGAAAATTAATATCTCAAAATAAGCACAAAACCAACACCCTTTCTCCATTTATTCTTAGTTGACGTGATTCTAGACATTAGTGGCTGGTTGGATTTCTGATTCTTTACTAGCTGTAGCCTGAGCTATCATCCCATGAGTTAAAGTTCCTTTAGCACCATCAAACACCTTTCAAATTGGATTCACTCAATTCTAACATCTCTTCTGTCTTGTTTTTCCCCAGAGGATAAATAGGGTACATAAGACTTGTAGCACCAATTACTCTTGCTCCAAAAACCACCAATCTCAGTACCAGTTTCCTAACAGAGTAGTGTTTCTCCAACAAAAGCATTCATCTCATAATATGACGAACATTTAATCTTGGGCAACATTATCGCTATGAACCATAGATCAGAACAGAGATTTATCTGGGAGAAAATGAAATATAGAGGGAAATAAGGTAGAACAAACAACAAGGAACAGCTTTGTCAAGGTTTGGTTTAATCTATGCCAGTTTTCCAAAGCATAGGACCTGTGAACTTAAACTCACATGGTATTAATCTCTCATCACCAGTTTTGTTGCAAAAAAATCACTCTCATATCCTCTAAGGGGGGGATTCCGTGTTTAATACAAGTTGTCCCCTTTTCATAAGTGGTAAGTAAAACTGTAATTTTGAAAAATTATAAACTTTGCTATAGTGGCTCTGCCAATCGTTACATTTTCCTGAGAACTCTGTCTTTCTTTTACTATTCTTATTTTACATAAAACCTCCATTTTCCTTCTTTTCCCCTCTAAGTCCCTGACACTTTAGTGTTGAATTAATTGGGGGCCATGTTTGGGAATACCACTTTTTCTTGTAATAACTTCTCTACATTTGTAGTTGGCATCACTCTAGAATAAATTTATGGCCATAATTGAAATTTTCTGTCCCAGTAGGATTCAAAGTATTTCTTAATACCAATTTCCTCTCTGAAATTACTTATATCTATTAATTATGTATTCCAATAAAATAACCTATAAACTAATTTATACTAAATAATCCACATTGTTTACTCATTTCCTCCAGTTGGAACATTGTTCTTAGTATTTCCCTGGATTTCTCAAGTCTAATAATCTGATAGATGAGGCCACACTTGACTACTCTGAGGTAAAAGAATTGAGAAGGATTTCCATAAGGTAAAAAACTCCAGAGTTGTTCTCATTTAGCTTTTAGAAAGAAAGTATATTTGAAAAGAGACCATGCCCATAGCTCTTCTTTAACTTAATCATAAAAAAATCCACCGACTGAGACTGTTGTCCAGTAACCCAAACAATTCATAGCAGCACACCTCAATTTTTTTCAAAACAGGCGGAGATAAGGAAGGCAGACAGAAGCCACAGGCTTTCTAATTCCTCCACTGGATAATAAAGTTCTCAATTCCATAAATTACTGCAAGTCCAATGCTTTCTCTTGGGGGAAATCCTGAGCTTTTTCTTTTCCCATGGGAGAGCTCAGTCAGGAAGCTTACTCGCGGTCATAATATAGTTTATTTACCCAACTTTGAGCGTTTTTATTTCCATATTTCAAAAAACAACCTATTTTTTTTTCTAAAAGAAAAAGTTTTTAAATGCATAAAAGGGCTGGGGCAAGGAAATTATAAATGAAATAAATTGGTTATTTCTGGAAAGGTCATCATTTGGGAGGATTTAATAGGGCCTATTAGGCAGATTACCTCACTGATGCTGACCAGGAAAGTCCAGATTGGTCAGTTAAAATGACCTTCCTGGGAGAAGCTGAAACTGGAATCAGGTTAGGTGTTAGGTCTTGGTTTGCTGAAGAGAGGCTTGGTGATTCCATTTTGGGCCCTTTGTTTCTTTAACAGCAGGCCACATATATTCACTGAATAATAGTTAAGGTGCTATCTCTGGAGCTGTTTTTCTATTTCTTATACTAACTTAGAAAATCTATTGAGAAAGTGCACTTATCAATCATTTATTTCATCACATTTTTGTTGTTCCTCTCTAAGGCTACTTTCTTTGTCTCTAAAAGTATTTTCTAATGTTTTTTTTTTTTTCAGCTGCACATATATGAAAATAAACCTCTTCAACATCCCCTTGCAGTATTCAGTTGTGTGACCCTTCCATGTTTAATTCATGCTGATACTTTGAAGGCCCATTATCAGCCAAAAGCTGAAATCTAAAGTTTCTGCATCAAAGATTCCTTTATATGACAGAGTAGCTGTGGTCATGAGGTTCATATACTAGGAAAGTAATTCCATATCATCTCTATGCATGTTTTCTGATGTCATCTTCATAGTTGCATGAGATTAAATATTGGATTACTTCTCTTCCTTGCCATCTGCTCCACTCCTACAATTCTATGAATTTTTCTCAAATAGACACTAATCCCATTTTAATGGAGGCCATGCATCAAAGTTTTTAATGGCCTGCTCCTCACTGGAGGATCCTCTGATATTTTTTAATGAAGGCAAGATGCAAAGGCATAATCCAACTCTCAGTGGAATGTTCTACTTAGCATCTAGGCCATCTGTGGTTTTATCTTTTTGCTTCTCTGAATTTATCCTTAGATTTTAAAAATATAGATAAATAAACTATGAGTTTTATTTTATTCCAATATCTTGCCAGTGGAAACAGAGGTATATACTCTTTTTGTTGAAAATTTATTTAGGTTACCACTTTGGGGAGAAGTTACACTCTTACTAATTGTTTTCATCCTAAGGGATTTATACCACATTACACTTTGAGTGAAGAATGCCTACTGCTTGCTAGTTATTCCCCTAAGAAATGGTAGCTCCTCTAATTAATAATAGTATCAAGGAACATGCTAAATGAGGTTGTGCCTATTGATAGAGTTTGGGGCTCAGGAGGTAAGGCAAGCATTTCAGATATCAAACAGATGATTAGAAATGGAGATGTCATTCATTAGCAAGTTAGTCAGTGAGCCTCCAGATGAAACCACCAATATTATTTACTGTAAAATTCTGCTTTATCAGCTGTAAATAGGATTGTGCTTTAGGCTGGGGTTCTGTCAATGTTATTGGGATCAGGGTTTAAATGCAATTGTACATCCTTCTTGTGAATGACATTTATTAATGCTATTTAATATTTATTTTAGTGGACTAACTAAAGGGTTTTTTAAATGGTCAAAAATGGGTAACAGATTGAGAATTACTGACAAATTTATAAATGTCATATTTGAAATTTTCATTTACTCCATTTTTCAGGGAGCTTTAGCCTTGAGGGAGCTAAAGTCACTTTCTTGAGACTCTTAATAAAATGAATTATCTTTCTACTTCATTTTCTAAATTTTTATTTTGAGTGGGGTAATGGGAGCAATCTTTTTTTCGTGGGTAACATAGAACCACAGAAGTAGCAGAGAATTATTTATCATCTGAATGTTAATATTCACATCACTCTTAAAATAATTGTTTTTCTGGTGAAACTTCTTGGGAAAAGATTTCAAAGAGAAAACATGTTTAATCTTCACCAAACAATTCCATCTTTATGATAATTCTTTGTCTGTATGCATCAATTGGAGATGAAAAGCTATTTAAGTCACAGGGACTGTTGAAAATTAGTTGGTAAATTTCAACAAGCATTTCTTTGGTAGAAAACAAAATGAGCATGACAATAAACTTGACTTCTTGAGCTTTCAGTTTGAAATGTATTTACGGATGGCAATTTTTAAAACCATTGTTGGAAAAATATATTAGCTTTATTTTAACCTTTCCTACAAAAGTCCTCTGCTTAAATCTTCCTTCCTCAGAGAGGCCCTCCTTTGCCCTTTCATCAAAACTTACAATGCCCATTTTCTTCATAGTGCTAATCATATAGCCTAATTATCTATGCATTTGTTTCCTAGTTTGTTTGCTGCTGTTTCTCTGCAATCAGAATATAAACTCCATGCCAGCAGGGACCTTTCTGTCTGGTTCACCCTCTGACAGTTCCATAGGGCCTCATGCGTTACCTCCCACAGAGAGGGACTCAATGGACATGAATGGATGAGTTAATGGATTTGGAAGCATCCCTTCAACTGTAAAGTGCTAATTGTCTGGGGATACCATGGTTAGAGCTATAGCTTAATGTCAAAGCGCATCACACTCCAGGAGATGTCCAGCTGCTTGCTGAGTCGTTGGAGTATCTCTGCTCTCACGATTGCAAGGATACCATGCAGAAGTGACATTGCCAGCATCATCTTGAAAAGATATGAGCATTTCACTTACTTTTCTAGTGTCTGTGGATTCCCAAACTATTATATATTTTTTTTTCTGCTGCCAGGAACTGGTGATTGTAATAAACCTTTGACGAAGACATTAGCCAGTAAACTCTAACTAGCATTCTGCCTCTCTTGTCCCTGTTCCCATATACAAAATGAAGCTGTGGTTAACAGGATTCCTAAGGTTCTTTCAATACATTGAAAAGGACTAGATAAGTATATAGATATGTAAAGACCAGCAATGTAAGGCAAGCTCCTGATGAGTGTGAAGAAGAAAAAAAGTGGGTAGGTATGCACATAAGAAAAAATAGATCACCTTCCTTATTGCTTGTTGAAGTTGTTTTATCACAGACTGTCAGTGGGGAAAAATGAATGAGTGAAAATAAAAGCCAATTTGGGCCCAGAGCTGAGAACTACTATAGTGATTAACTAAATGATCATTTGCTCAGATGGTGATTTATGGTCTAGTAGACTGTTAGATTGCTTTAAAAAGTAAACAAAGAAACAACAATAACAAAAAAAAATCTTGAAAATTCCTTTTAAGTAAGTATCTTTGACTTAGAAATTTAACTTGCTTATTTTTTGGGGGGAAATAACTTTAATAAAAGTCAATTTTTCAATGGTGCTGGGAATACTATCAGATAAACCAGGGACTTGGCAGAGGTATTTCTTCTGGTTGATCAAAATTTAACTTATATTTTGTGAAAAATGACAATTTAGTATATTGTATTTTCTGTGAACAATTAGAAAATAGAGATCATCAAGAAAAATATAGACCTAACCAGTTTGGCTCAGTGGCTAGATCGTAGACCTCTGGACCAAAGGGTCCCAGGTTCTATTCCAGTCAATGGCATGTACCTTGGTTGTGGGCACATCCCCAATAGGGGGTGTGTAGGAGGTAGCTGATTGATGTTTCTCTCTCATAGATGTTTCTAACTCTCTATTCCTCTCCCTTCCTCTCTGTAAAAAAATCAATAAAATATATTTTTAAAAAAAGAAAATAAAAATATAAATAAATAAAATTTTATCCAGATATAAACATTTCCAAACTACATCTATGAAATAGCAAACATAATGTAAAACAAGAAAATTTCTCATTGTACCAAGATTTGTTAAATGTAATAAACTCTTAAGTAAAAAGTAAATTTTGAGTTTGTCTCTTAGAACTAGAAATGAATGAAAAGTTGAACTCCACGTGAGTGAGTTAAGTGTCTCAGGATTTTGAAGCAAAGGTTCACCTGGATGCCTCAGAGGATTGTTTTCCCTAACCTTATAGGGCAAGATCAACCATCTAGACATTATCGGTCCTCCATTAGACCTGTGAAAGAATATTCTGAATGCAGGCTTGACATGCAATTCTTTTTATTGGCTTTCATATGAGATCTTGTGTATTATCTAGAGTATTACCCATCTCAAATTAGAAAATAATTGTTTATTCCTCCAAATCATAGTTTTATTAAGTTTTTTGAATTGAAAATTTTGTTTTTTTTTATGTGAAGAAAAGAAATATGCTTACCTAGAAAAATACTTCTTTTGAAGCATTTATTTATTTAGAAGGCATTTACTCTTCTCAGGCCACTAAATACCATTTATTATCATACAGCAAAATCTATTAGGAATACCTTAAGATTGAATATCTTATTAACCTTTTCTGACCTTTAATTAGCCAGAAAGGTATTCCAAATTTAAATGTATTAATGAAAACTAATATATTTCCCATCATGTGTTTTAACAGATAATTTCTACCGCCTTAAAAACAAACATTGATAATCTAATACTTTTGATGATTGTATGTTTTCCTAATACAGAGAATTTTCTCATTTAATTCTCACCGTATCTATGTGAGTCAGTTAATGTTATTAGTCTCAGTTTACAAATGAAGACACTGGCACACAGTAGGTTACACAACATTTCTAATGTCATACTGTCAATGGGATCTTTTTTTAAAGTCTTTATTGTTCAAAGAATTACATAGATACTCCTTTTTCCCCCATTAACCTCTTCCAGCTCACTCCCATAATTCTTCCCTCTCCCAGTGTCAATGGGATCTTAAGACTTCACCAAAAGTGTTAGAACTAATAAATGAATTTAGTAAAGTTGCAGGATACAAAAATCAATATATAGAAATCTGTTGCATTTTTATACACAAATCCCAAACTTATCAGAAACAGAAATTAAGAAAACAATCCAATTTATAATTGCATCAAAAAGAATAAAAAACCTAAGAGAAAAGTTTAACCAAGCAGGTTAGACTTCTATACTGAAAACTGTAAGAGATTGTTGAAAGAAATTGAAGACACAAAAAAATTGGAAAGATATTTCATGCTCTTGGATTGCAAGATTTAATATTGTTAAAATATTCATACTACCCAAATCAATCTACAAATTTAATGCAATCCATATCAAAATTCCAATGACAATGTTCACAGAATTAGAAAAAATAACTAAAAATAATCACAAATGATTCTGAATAGCCAAAACAATCTTGAGAAAGAAGAACAAAGATGGAGGTATCATGCTCCCTGATTTCAAAGTATACTAAAAAGCTATAATAATAAAAACTTCATGGTATTGGTATAAAAAAGACACATGGATCAATGGATCAGAATAGAGAGCCCAGAAAAACACACACACACACACAAACACACACACAAAAAAAAAACACACACAAACACACACTCATGCATATATTAACTGAAAATGGATCACAGACTTGAATTTAAGACCTGAAACTGCAAAACTTCCAGAGGAAAACATAGATAGTAAGTTCCCTGTTATCAGTCTTGGCATTGAATTTTTAGGTCTGATTCTAAGAGCAAAAATAAACAAGTGAGAATACATCACATTAGCCAAGAAAATAAAGATAATTAAAATGCACCATTATGAATGGCAGAAAATATTTGCAAAGTATATAGCCATTAAGAGATTAATATATAAAATATATAAAGAAACTAAACTCAATAACAACAAACAACAACACACCAAACAATCCAATCACAAAATGGGTAGAGAATTTAAATAGACATTTTTCAAGTTTCTTCAAAATTTAAAAACAGAATTACCATATGATCCAGCTATTCCACTTCTGGCCATTTATACAAAGAAAATGAAAACACTAATTTTGAAAGATATATGCAAACCCATGTTTATTGCAGCATTATTTACAATAGCTAACAAAATGTCTGTTGATGGATGAATGGATAAAGAAGATATCATATATATACTAGAGGCTTGGTGCACGAATTTGTGCATGGGTGGGGTCAAGCCGGGGTAGGGACTGCAGGAGGTCGGCTGGCCCCACCCCTGATGGAGGGTTGATTGGAGGCGGGTCCAGCTGGGAGGGGCTGTGAGCAGTTGGTCGGCCAGCCCCAACCCCAATTGAGGTGTGGGAGGCTGATCTGGGCAGGGATGGCTGGGGGAAGGGGCCAAAGGAGGTTGGGGAAGCCGACTGGGGCCCCCATTGGGCCGATTGGCTACCGCAGTGCACATCATAGTGACCAGTTGTTCTGCCATTCTGGTTGCTTGGCTTTTATATACATAGATAGGAATACTACTCAGCCATAACAAGAATGAAATCTTACTATTTGCAACAACATGGATGGACCTTGAGGGCATTATGCTAAGTGAGGTAAGTCAGAGAAAGACAAATACCCTATGATTTTACTTATATGTGGAATCTAAAAATCAAACAAAACTGAACAAACCAAATGACACCAAACTCATAGATACAGAGAATAAATTGGTGGTTACCAAAGGAAATTAGGGTTGAGAGGTAGGTGAAATGGGTGAAGGAGATAAGTTGTACAGTGACTGATAATAACTAAACTTATCGTGGTGATCACTTTGTAATGTGTACAAGTATAGAATTATTGTGTTGTACACTGATATTAACATATTATATGCCAATTTTACTTCAATTTAAAACAAGAAAATAGAAAAAAAACTGATATCCTATATAATAAAGAGGTGATATGCAAATTGACCATCAAATCCTCACAAGATGGCTGCCTACAACCAAGCTGGCAGTGGGGTTGGTGAGGAACGACCAAACGACTGAACAAGCAGGCTGCATGGGGCGACCAGGCCAGCAGGGGGTTAGTGAAGGATGACCAAACAACTGAACAAGCAGGCTGTTGAGGCAACCAGGCCGGGAGGGGAGTAAGTGATGGATGACCAAACGACTGAACAGCAGGCTGTGTGAGGCAACCAGGCCGGGAGGGGAGTAAGTGATGGATGACCAAACAACTGAACAAGCAGGCTGTTGAGGCAACCAGGCCGGGAGGGGAGTAAGTGATGGATGACCAAACAACTGAACAAGCAGGCTGTTGAGGCAACCAGGCCGGGAGGGGAGTAAGTGATCGATGACCAAACGACTGAACAGCAGGCTGCGTGGGGCGACCAGGCCAGTGGGGGGGGGGGATGAGGGGCAACCAGGCTGGCAGGGGGGGCAGTTGGGGTCAACCAGGCCAGCAGGGGGGCAGTTGGGGGTGATCAGCCTGGCAGGGGGGCAGTTAGGGCCGACCAGGCTGGCAGAGGGGGGCAGTAAGAAGCAACCAGTCCGGCAAGGGGGAGGTATTAGGGGCGACCAGGCCGGTGGGGGGACAGTTGGGGGCGATTAGGCTGGCAGGGGGGGGGGCAGCGAGGGGCAATAGGCTGGGGGGGGCAGTTGGGGGCAATCAGGCCGACAAGGGTGGCAGTAAGGAGTGACCAGGCTGGGTGGGGGGAGGGAGGACAGTTAGGCGCAACCAGGCCAGCAGGGAAGGGGCAGTTGGGGGGCAACCAGGCCGGCAGAGGGGGAAGTTAGGAGCGATCAGGCCAGCACACGGAGGCAGTGAGGGGCGATCAGGCCGGCGGGGGTGCAGTTAGGGTCAACCAGGCAGGCAGGCAGGTGAGCAATTAGGAGCCAGTGGTCCAGGATTGTGAGAGGGATGTCCCGGATTCGAGAGGGTGCAGGCTGGGCTGAGAGGACCCCCCCCCACCCCCCCGCATGAATTTCATGCACTGGGCCTCTAGTATAATTATAAGACCTAGTATTTTTAACAAACCACCAAAATATGTATATCACTGACTAAGCTATCCAAGGGTATAAATAGTACAAAGCCTGAAAGGGAAGGAAAAAAGGAATAACAATAGGTATCAAGATAAGTAAATGGCAGTCTTTGGGCCTTTATAACAAACTTGGAAATGCCTACTTTTCAACTAGAATTATTCTTTCTTATTTGAGATTTTTCATGTTGTAGCCAACAAACTTTGATAGGATTTTTCTTCAGACAGCATATTTTCCCTTTGGATTTTTTTCTCCTAGAGAAATTATTCAATTTTCTCCTTTTTATCATGAAAATAATGAAATTGTACTTTTTTTTAAACTTTACCTATTTAACTTTTCTGATAACTCAGCTAAAAATCATTTTATTGCATAAAAAAATATATTCTAGCTTTCTTCCCCTTGAGTACAATAGAGAATAATCATTATTAATTTGAAGAAGAAGAAATAAAGATAAAAGGAACACATACATATATTAAATGATTTTGAATAATTATGAACTATGAGTGAAGTTAACTCTAAACCTATCAAAAATTATGGTGATGGAAGGAGACTGACTTGGGGTTGTGAATACACAATACAACATACAGACAATGTATTATAGAATTGTATATCTGAAACCTATATTTTTTTTTCATTTTAAGTTTTTAATGAAAGTTGTATATAATATTACTTTACTCCTGCATCTTCTTAATTGTTTCTTCCTTGTATTTGCCCTTTTCCTTCCCAACATGATAAGATTTGGCTTTATGTTCAAGGATCTTTTTGCAGGTTTTGTCCAGCTTTAGTCTAGTGATAACCACCTTACTAGGGTGAATGCCCACATGAACAGTTGTGCCATTAGCTTTCTCCCATTGCACTTGTTCAATGTAAATGACACATTTCTTCCTATAAACCTGGATTACTTTGCCAATTTGCTGCCCTTTCAAATGTCCTCAAACAACCTGAGTTTCATCATCCTTTCGGATGGGCATGGATTGAACATTGTACTTCTGTCCCAGCTCTTTGGAAAGAGAAGACATAATCTTCCTGCGAATGTGGGAAGGTGCATTGAAATGCCTTTTATGGTTCTTGTTCCGATCAGAAGTCACAAAGGGATTGAACTTCATTTTGACCACTGGTGCTTCTTCAATGGCCGCCCCTATATAATTTTATTAACTAATGTTACCCCAATAAACTCAACAAAAATTTAAAAAATAATAAATCCCAAAGCTACAGTTATTGTAATCACATGATGAATATATAAAATGTTATACATTTTTATATGCAAATGTGCATATGCACAGGCACAGCCATTTCAGATTATAAAGGCAGAATTCCCATGTTAATTTGAATGTTGGCAAAGCTTATCATTAGTATCTTCTCTAATACCTTCTGCTCTTTCCTTGGAGTTATCATTCTTTTAGCTATCTCCTTTGTCCACCAGGGCCTTCTGAAAATATGGTGATAATGTGTAAGAATTCCAATAATAATGATGCCCTCTAACCAAAGCCTTTTTGGGTGCAAAAGATTGAAGCTCAATTTTGGCTGGCCCCAATGAGGAGGAATGCATCTGATGTAAAATGGAGACTTCAGTCACAAAGTATATGTAGGTAGAGATTTGTTAAACTATTGGTTACTAAATCAGATAGCCTTCCTGTTTCTCGCACTCTTTCTAGAACTCCAGTCTCTTCTCCATTTTCTTTATGTGAAAATAGACTTCTTTTACTTTTCTAAATGTACCAGATACATGGTGACGCAGAGTCTACGTAGCCTTTCAGCTCTAGAACCTTCCAGTCTCTGAGTACAATTGAGACATATACAATGTATTTCTTAAGAAAGAAATTTTGATGGTTGCTGGCTAGACAATGTTTTCTGGTTTGGGGTCAAGTACTATGGTACCAATCAGACATGTCTAGGGCATGAGATCCTGTGGTTATGTTACCCTGTCTCTTTCTGTATAATATAACAAGACCATGTAGATGTATTAGGAATATGACTGTCAAAGAAGTAGGTGCTTTTAAGAAGATTAGTGATTTGATAGCCTTTAAGTTGTACACATTATTTTATATATGTCAGTGTGTATCCTAAGAAAAACATTAATAATATTTTTGGGGGTTTTGCCTTCCTTTCTGATACCTTTAAGCCAGCTCAATCCATTTCCTGATCTCAGTTCCATTTATGTTCATTAAAAATGAATGATTGCCTATGACCTTCCTTGCTTTGTTCCCAATTCTATTCATGTTGTGTTTTCCTTTTGTATGAATTCTGGCCCTTACATTTGTCATGTTAATATCACCGCAGTTGACCAGCAGGCTGATTTCAGTCTCCTTGGCCAGATCCTCAGCACTCTCCTGGAACCTGCTCATTTTCTAGGTGCCTCAGGTAGAGTAACTAGTCAGCTCAGTCCTGCAACCCAAATTCTAGAACTAGTTACTTGGCAAGAATCTTGCCTGTTCAGTGTTGTTTGGACATTTAGTTGTCATGTGTGATGTCCTAGTTGTTTTCCAAGAACAGTTAATCAAAGCTTTTCACCAGCAGAAGCAGAAGTTTCTCATAACTTTGTTGATGATGTCTAAAAGGTAGGAAATATTGTTTTCATATTTATTTTTTTTGGCACATATAATGAAAACCAAACCAACACTTAGACAGGTAGAAAGCAAATGGGACTATTAAGGTGAAAAATCTAGGTCAGAAAAATCATCTGGTTGGAAGGTCATCTTAAGTAGAAGGACACATTTTCAGGCTAATGACATCACCTACTTGCACACAAAAATTCCCCATGTTCAGATTTTTGACATTTTGTCTCGGTTAACTTTGACACCTGTATGAGACTCTTGTTTGAGATGCAGAGAAATCACTTTAAGAATGCTTGCAGGCTTCTTGATAAATTCACAATTGGTCTTTCTATCCAAGGAGGGCTTCATAATAAATCTGAGCCTCTTAGCAGCAACATCAAAGCGCAGATTCTCTTCATCTCCTGCCCAAGATCTATGCCCTGACACAGGATATTGTGTCACCTGTTAATCCTAGCACACTGAGCGGTTATTCAGTTTGTATGGCAGCCTGAATGAATCATTTTATTAGCCTTCAAAGTCAGAGTTATGAGCAAAATAGCTTAAGGAAATTTCAGTCTTCAGCCATCCTGCATAAAATGTCTTGAACCGGATTTAAAGAGAAAATTGTGGTTCTGATATTTCCAATGGTTGTAACAAAGAAGAAAAAAGAAAACTATGCAATAGGAACTGTATATGGCCAATAAAGCCTAAAATATTTACTATCTGGTCCTTTACAAATGTTTGCCAAACCCTTTTAGACATGTATCTATGTGTAACCAAAGTGATTGGGGGAAAGTTAAATAATTACACAAAGTAAGTATAAACATTTTCAAAATTCCCATACCTCCAAAATTCTTCTTCTTTTCTCTGACTTAGAAGTATAATATACACTGAGTGGCCAGATTATTATGATCTCTGAACACATAATAATCTGGCCACTCGGTGTATATCCTATATAATAAAAGGCTAATATTCAAATTGTCCCCTCGACCAGGAGTTCAACCAGCAGGCAGGCTGGCCAACTGCCCATGTCCCCTCCCTCTGGCCTGGCTGGCTGGACCCCACCCATGCACGAATTCATGCACCGGGCCTCTAATATATATACACTGAGTGGCCAGATTATTATGCATTCAGAGATCATAATAATCTGGCCACTCAGTGTAAATTGTTGTTTGCTGCCCACATTCCCATTCCCGATTAAAGATCTTACTTCCCAGCAACAGGGAGAATCAGCTGCTAATGTCTTGGGGTTGGATTCCTTTCTAGCAACTGCTCTCAGCAAAGGTAGCAGCCTCACTCAAGGTAAAGCCCCTTCCCAGGAGTAATCAGAATCTAGTGGTTGGTAACTATGGGAACTAAGCTTGATACCCTATCCTGATCACGGAAACTCTACAGAGTACTCTGAGTTCGATTTCTCCTTGAGAATTTTATTGCTGCAGTATCACATTTCATTCTTTCCCTTGGCTCAGTTTGTTTTCCTCCACTTCCCACAAGTTTTGTTTCTGAGAGCCCTCTACCTAAAAAAATCCTACTTGGAAAGATCACCTGTTTCCTGGGAAACCCACGTAAGATGGTGAGTGTCAGTAGTATTCCAAGGAATCAGACTCTGAAATGGGATTTTGGAGCTAGGTTACATACCCCACAGCTGTCCATGAGGATTATAACAGTGACAGTGGATGCAATTCTTGGTTTGCTGTAGTGGTGCAACTAGTGACATTTTTCTGGGGTTGAACTAGGGTAGAATAGCTGTGCAAGGAAATGCGTTGGTTGATTCAATATCACAGAAAGGGTTGGGAAAATCAAGGCCATACATGGACCCAAGAATGTAGATTTTCATCACCAGTGCTAATCTGCCTGCATCTGCTGAATGTCCAAGTGACAGTGACAGAGATAAGCACTAAGTACCAGCAGGATGCCTCCCTTGGGCATCAATCAGTTACTTGTAGGCAAGTTAATTACATCAGAAATGTTCTGCCCTGGAAAGATCAGCCATTTATCTCGACTGGGATTAACTCACATTCTGAGTATGAGTTTTCCTTTTGTCTTCAGACTCTCAGTGTTTATAGTGTTTTTATTTAACATGTGACTCTATATTAGATCAGGGCAAGGAACCCATTTTTTTTTTTTTAAATTTAACTTACTGGTGTGACATTGGCTCACAAAACCATACAAATTTCAAGTATACAACTCAGTAAAACATCATCTGCCCACTGCAGCATGTGGCCATCACCCCAGGCAAAGTATCTTTCTGTCTCCATTTCCCACCCTTTGCCCAAATCCACCCAGCCCCCGCCACCTTTCCCTCTGGCTATCACCACGCTATTTTATGTGTCTATGTATTATGTATGAATGTATTTTGGCTAATCCCTTCACCTTCTTTCATTCAGTGCCCTCTCCCCTATCCTCTGTGACTGTTCCATGTATCCATGCCTCTGTTTCTGTCTTGTTTGTCAGTTTATTTTGTTCATTAGATTTCACACATAAGTGAGATCATGTAGTATTTTTCTTTCTCTTATTTCACTTAGCTCAATAATCTCCAGGTCCATCCATGTTGTCGTAAAAGGTAAGATTTCCTTCTTTTTTGCAGCTACGTAGTTAGTATTCCATTGTGTAAATGTACCACTGCTTTTTTATCCACTCATCTACTGATGTATACTTGGGCTGTTTCCAGATCTTGGCTATTATAAATAATGCTGCAAGGGTGCATCTATTCTTTGAATTTGTGCTTTGGAATTCTTAGAATATATACCCAGAAGTGGGATTGCTGGGTCCAAAGGAAGTTCTATTTTTTATTTTTTGGGGGGAAACTTCATATTGTTTTTCACAGTGACTGCACCAGTCTGCATTCCCACCAATGATGCATGAAGGTTCCCTTTCGCCACATCCTTGCTAGCACATGTCGTTAGTTAATTTATTGATGATAGACATTCTGACAGGTGTAAGGTGATACCTTATTGTTGTTTTAATTTGCACCTCTCTGATGATTGATTAGTAACCTTGAGCATTTTTTCATATATCTATTGAACAGATGTATGTCCTCTTTGGAGAAGTGTCTATTCAGGTTCTTTGCCCATTTTATTTTATTTTATTTTTTTACTGGATGGTTTGTCTTCCTGGTGTTGAGTTCTATAAGTTCCTTATATATTTTGGAAATTAACCCCTTATCAGATGTATTATTGGCAAATATGTCCTCCTGTTCAGTGGGCTCCCTTTTCATTTTGCTGATTGTTTCTTTTGCTGTGAAAAATCTTTTTAGTTTGATGTAGTCCCATTTATTTATTCTTTTCTTTTGTTTCCTTTGCCCAAGTAGTTAGATTAGTAAAATATTGTTACAAGAGATGTCTGAGATTTTATTGCCTGTGTTTTCTTCTGAGATTGTTATGGCTTTGTGACTTACATTTAAACCTTTTATCCATTTTGAGTGTATGATAGTGTATGGTGTAAGTTGGTCTAGTGTCACTTTTTTTTGCATGTACCTGTCCAATTTTCTCAACACCGTTTATTGAAGAAACTGTCTTTACTCCATTGTATGCTCTTGCCTTCTTTGTCAAATATTAATTGACCTTTAAGGTGTGGGGTGATTTCTGGGCTCTGTTCTGTTCCATTGATCTATTTGCCTGTTCTTATCTAATAGCAGGCTGTTTGGATTATAATGGCTTTGTGGTATAGTTTGATATTAGGTATTGTGATCCCTCCAACTTTGATCTTTCTCAAGATTTCTGAGGCTATTCAGGGCCTTTTTTGGTTCCATATAAAATTTTGGAATACTTGTTCTATGCTATTGGTATTGCAAATGGAATTGTGTTGAATCTATAGATTGCTTTGGGTAATATGGACATTTTAATGATGTTAATTCTTCCAATCCATGAACATGGTAGATACTTCCACTTATCTATATCTTCCTCAATTTCTTTCTTCAATGTCCTATAAGGAACCCATTTTAAAGAAATGGAAATGCAGCTGGGTGCATTACTAGATACCACACCTTCCAGAAGCTGCTCACTTGATATAGTAATGGAATGGCTTTATGAAGGTTTAGCTGAGGTGACAATTTGGAAATGACTTTATCCAGGGATGGGACATCATTTTCTGAGACTTAGTACACATCCTCAAAGACTTAAAACACATGTTGTACTACAGCAGGTAGAATACCTAGGCCCACAAGCTAAGGGTGAAAAGAGGAGTGGCCTGGCCTACCATCGCTTCCAGTGGCCACTGAGGAATTTGTGCCTCCAAAATCTGCAGCATGGACTGTGCCTGTCTAGGTATCCTTATTCCCAGAGTGGGAATTCTTCCACAAGGGGACATAGTCAGTGTTTCATTGAACTTTATACTCAGGCTGTCTCCAGTCACTTTAAAGTATTTGTGCCAAGAGACCAGATGCCGAAATGAGTCACAGTCCTGCCAGGGGTTATCGGCCCTGTTCATTTCCGAAGCTTTGCCCAATAAGGATAGGGAAACACATGTTTGGCACACAGGGGATGGACTAGAATGCTTCTTGGTACTTTGTTGATGATAAATGGACAAATATAGGAGTCAGTTTGAGAATATTGTGGTGACTAGGGGGCTCATATTTCTCAGAGATGGTACAGTAGGCAAGATTATAACCTCCAAGATCAGACACACCCTAATCCTTGTGATGTGAATATAATGAAATACCACCATCTTGAAAAGATTGTCTTACAAGGCAAAAGGGACT
The DNA here is from genome assembly GCF_963455305.1 of Plecotus auritus. Taxonomy (NCBI): domain Eukaryota; kingdom Metazoa; phylum Chordata; class Mammalia; order Chiroptera; family Vespertilionidae; genus Plecotus; species Plecotus auritus. The sequence goes on along the minus strand of NC_137783.1, from coordinate 33,995,409 downwards.
TGGGATATAATTAGGGTTACTAATGGGTTGAATTTAAGATAGGGATGTTGTTCTGGACTAGCTGCGAGGGTCTACTATAATCACATGAATCCTTAAAAGTGGAAAAGAAAGTAAGTAGATCAGAATTTGAAACCCCACATGGGACAGCTGAGAGAACATGCATCTGAATGCAAACAAAGCCATTTACTAGCTCTGAGACCTTGGGCATGTCACTGAAACACTCTGAGCATGTTTCCTCATCTGCAAAATAAAGAATATGATATCTGGTTTTTACTGAGAAATAAACTAAGCACTATAATTCATGAAAGGGGGCATATACAAGGTATTCAACTAATATTAATTTCCTTCTCTCTAATTTATTGAGTGCTAGCACATGTAAAAACCTATAATAAACAATGCAGGGGATACATAAAAATGTATAAGGTTTACCTTTTACAGAACTCAAAATCTAATCAGGGATATGTGACATATCTAATAGATATTTTGTATATACATACAGATATGACATTTTAGAATAGTCTTCTAGGTCATTGCAAATTTTATCCCTATTTGAAATCAATACTGGAATTAGCTCCAATATTAAAACCTTATAGTAATTCTTTTTTATTAGCATACCTTTGCTTTCTGTATTTGGTTTTCTTAGCACCGAAATTTGATGAATTCAAAACCTGTGCCCAGTCTCCTCGGCATTGCAGCAGAGCCTTCACTGCAGGTGAGGTGTGTATAATGAATAGATCGAGGTAGGGATGTTTGTCTTCCCAGCGTGTTGTTCTGTGCAGCTGCTCCTCTGTAACACTTCACTCCCAAACAGATAATTTCCCCCTATGGGGACTGTTTCCAGAATGAGCCAAACAGAGAGTCAGACAAATGAACCCACTGGAGATGAATAGGAAATGAAAGGGACTGGAAGGGGAACCATTCCAGAAGCCCTGGGTCACATCGACCAGCATCAGAGGCCTAATAGCGGGCAAGGGGAGGGCCTCACTGAATTCCAGGCACATGCGCTGGCATGAGTGCTCTTGGGAGCTGGGAACACCAGGTCCTCCTAATGCGGCGTAATTAGGAGGCCCCTGGGCTGCACGTTGATGTGTCCCTGTGAATGTGCATGGACTCGCGTTCGGCCACTCTTGGGCCTCATTTCCTTACTTTCCTAGGGCATCCACATTGCTACGGGTCTAGGCCAGATGTTATTGCTGTAGCAAAGACTCTGCTCATGATTTTGGTTTCTACTTGCTGCAGACAACCATGTAGACCATGGTAGTGGGGGCTGCCTGCAAATTCTTTGCTTGGCATTGGCTCCGAAAGAATGTCAATATTCAGGCACAAAAACTGAAGTCAGAACACACAACAGACATCGTGAGGATTTTGTAGACATCTCGCTTAGCAGGAAGAAAGTGACTTGACAATTAATGACTATAAATAGACTATGGTAAGAATTGTCTGTGGCCCAGCTAGGAGAAACACTTCTATTTTAGCAGTGGATTGAGCTATTAGCTATACAGGGTTCTCATTTGTGATTTTTCACACTGGGCAATTAGATCTCACTAACGTATAAGTTTTCTAAGCAGTATATCAAGTTCCAAAAAAGATTATGTTGTGATGTTGACTAGAATTGCATTAACTATGTAGATTCATTTGGGGGTAAATTACATCTTTAAGGTTTTGGGCCCCACAATACATGAACATGTGCATCTCTCTATTTATATAGGTTTTCTTTATTTTTTTAATTTTATTTTTTGTTAATCCTTACCTGAGGATATTTTTCCATTGATTTTTAGGGAGACTGGAAGAGAGAGAGAGAAAGATAGAGAGAAACATCTAGGTGAGAGAAATGTATTAATTGGTTGCCTCTTGTAGTGCCCTGACCATGGCCCAGGCTGGGGAGGAGCCTGCAACCAAGGTACGTGTCCTTTACTGGAATCAAACCTGGGACCCTTTGGTCCAGAGGCCGATGCTCTATCCGCTGAGCCAAATCAGCTAGGGCTAGGTTTTCTTTAATAGCTGGCATAGCTTGCACTGTATTTATAGATACTTTTTCCTTTCTTCTCCTTCCTTTTTCCTTCTTCACTTCCTTCCTTTTTTTTTTTTTCACTATTTCTATAATAAACTAGAGGCCCAGTGCACAGATTTGTGCACTGGTGGGGTCCCTCGGCCTGGCCTGTGGGGATCAGGCCGAAACCAACTCTCCAACATCCCCCTGGGCATCCCAGATTGTGAGAGGAGGGCGGTTCTTGGGTGACTCAACCCAGAATCATGCTCCCTCCTCTCTGGTTCTGGGTGCGTCACCCGAGAACCGCAGCTGCCAAGTCACTGAAGCTCAGCAGCTCCTGCGTTGAGTGTCTGCCCCCTGGTGGTCATTGAGCGTCATAGCTACCGGCTGGTCAGCTGGTCACTTAAGCTTATATATATAAACGAAATGAATGAAATCCGTGCAAGGGGCTCAGCCCTTGCAGCCTCAGCCGGCCCTCGCAGCCTCTTGCAGCCTCGGCTGGCCCTCACAGCCCCTTGCAGCCTCGGCCGGCCCTCGCAGCCCCTTGCAGACTCGGCCGGCCCTCACAGCCCCTTGCAGCCTCGGCTGGCCCTCACAGCCCAGGTTTCGTCCAGAAGGTCATTTGGCTGTTTGGTCTAATTATCAGATTAGCTCTTTATTATATAGGACTGGGGGCCCAGTGCATGAATTTGTGCATCTTGAAAGGAACTGTGGGCCACGAGGCTATGGTGGGCACAGGAGCGGATCTCGGCCCATCCTCTGTGACTCCACCCAGCCCCTCCCACCACGGCCCTGGTCCCATGTCTGCCGACAGCCCTGCTCCCACTTCTGCTGCTCTCATGCACTGATGGCGCCGGCCCTGCTCACACCCGCTGATGGCGTGGAGCGATTGGGGCCAGCGCCAGCGGGTGCGAGCGGAGCTGGCACTGTCAGCGGATGTGAGCGGTGGCTGCTGCCACGATTGCCCCTCAGGAGCAGGAGGAGGTGGAGAAGCTCTCAGGGGCGACTGGGGCTGTCAGCCACTGCTCGCACCCGCTGCCAGCACCCAGCGCCAGTCTCAATTGTTCGGCACCGGCAGCAGGTGCAAGTGTGGGGCGGGACCATGGTGCATGGGAGCAAAGAATTTTCAGTAACCACCAGAGGCTTGCCCCGATGACAGCAACCAGTGCCCGCCGTGGTCTGGCACCCCCACTCACCTGCTCTACCATCCCGCCACAGCCGACGCCAGCCATGTTCCGCACTCTGCCACCTGTTGCCGACACCCACCATGTCCTGTGCGTGCCCCCTGGTGGTCAGCACACATCATAGCGACCGGTTGTTTGGTTGTTTGGTTGTTTTGCCATTCGATCTATTTGCATATTAGGGTTTTATATATATATAGATGGTATGTTTTAGTCTGTTTTTAGAGATGCTATTAATTTTGGTTACAGCAACCTTCCAGAGCTCTCTATTTATATCCAATCGTTTGCTCAATCTCTTTGCTTTTCTGTATAGATTATCATATCATCTTCACATTCTGTCTTTTCTCCCCAAATCATAAAATTTAAAAAAAAAAATTTGTCTTGTCTTGATTCACCAGCTAAGAGCTTCAGTCCAAAATTGCATAGTCATTGATAATGTCTTCCTACTGATTCTAAAGGAAATGCCTTCAATATTTTGCTATTCAGTGTTTATTTGAGGTAAATTTCCTGATACAGCTTTTAACAGGTTAAGATTTTCTCTTTTTATATTTACTTCAGAGTTTTATTATTAATGCATTAATTAATACTTAATGTTGGATTTATTACATCAGAATTTTATTCTATGAAAATATACTGCATTGTTGCCTTTTTTCCAGATTAAGTAATGTGATTGGAAGTTGAGGGCCAGGTGGAGCGTCCAACTCAAGAGGAAGGACTTCACTGGTGCCCAGGCCTTGCCAACCTTTTATTCAATTTTGGATACACATATTGCCCTTAGGCAGGCAATTCTGGTAACAGACAGACTATCTTAAATGTCAGTAAATATTAGTAAAGATTTACTTTGAGACTATTTGGTCAGGAAATTGCTTGAGCCACCATTGTCTCAACTAAACAATCGGTGCATAGCTTTGGCCCTTGCCTGAGCTCAGGGTTCACCAGCATTCTGGGCTCCTTGTTTATACTTTTCTGATAGTGAAGACAATGGGTAGCTTCCAACAAAGTAAGATGTAGCTTTTTCTATGTATAAATTATTTTTATAACTGGCCTTTGCATTACCCTGTGATTAATTTCCTGGAAATACATCCAGTTGCATATGGTACTTTTTTTTTTTTTTTTTGCTTTCTAAAGAGTGATATCCCAAATGGTTATGACCACAGATTATTTCTTCTGTACAGCCAATACACTTTTGTTTTATACTTATAAATCTTTAAGTGTGGGTAAAACACATGTACACCCTGCAAGTTTTGGCTAATTAGGTTGCTTGCAAGAGAGAACAATTCAAAAGTCAGAATTTTAAGTTAAGCTGTAATGCCCTATTATTTTCAAATTCATGATAATTTGATAAATTTGAACTTGTATCTTTGGATATTCAGAATACCACTTTTGCTAAAATGGTATGAAGCAATAGAGAACAAGTTAGAGTGTAGGAACTGTGCTATGTTGTTTTAATGTTGCCATGATGTAGCAGTAGATTTATGAAACAGTTTCTTCAGTAAACTCTAGTAACATGCAACTTTTTGTAACTATTCATAAAATACTTAGCAGTTCACAAATAAGTAACTCTGGGTTCCACTTATAAATGAAAAGTCATGGTTCGCATGAACTCACAGATCACCTGATCCTCTTCACCAAGATGTGTCTTTAACTCCATTGATTTGAAAATGAATTATAAAGGCTTCCTAGGGACATATGATTGCTACAGAGTGCCTTAGGCTACACCCAGCTGAAGATAAACTCAATGAATTTAATGCTTCAGCAACCCCTGCCAAAGATCACCGAGTTATTTGTCATTTTGAGGTTAGGCAGTTTCACACAAATATGACATTTACTTTGCCTTAGACTTTGCTTACAATACCAGATAAATGTAAAATTGGGAGATTACGGAGTTGTCAAAGGGCAACTAAAACAATTGAAGTGATTGTTTTCTATAAAGTGGGTTTTGATGAAACATCTTGACAAAGGCCAGTTCAGGCCACTCTCCTTCCAAACTCTCATCTTTTGAAACCTGGAAGCCACGGGCCGGTGTCATTCAGAAGTTTCACCAGGTTCCTGTAATAAAGTCTCACCTGAGCTAGGCATTCAAGGGCAGGCCACATAATGGTAATTTCACAGCAAGGCGCTGCACACTCTGAGTGATGTTGCCGTTGGTTGCAGTTGGCAGCTCTTCTACCCAATGGCTACAATTTCACTGATCAGTCATTTTAACTTAGCTTCACCACTCTCATACATTTAATAATTCATTTGGCAGATGCACAGTACACAGATATTTAAGAAATCCCAGAATTTTGGAAGAATTAAAAAATTCACTGATGGTTTATTTGCTTCTGGATGGTGACATTTAATTTGGAGATTGAAGAGGATTTACTAGTTCTAAACTGATTACACTACAAAGATTTTTATTGTTTCATTTTTCTTCTTCTTTTTTGGGGAGGAGGGAATGGCTCCATTCCTGTGGTCTATCCTAGGATATCAATAGGTTGTTCAGATGTGGCTGGTTATTAGATTATAGCAGTAGCCTCATTAAACATAGAAACATGTTTAAAGACATAGATTATTCCCTTGCAGAAATATCTGTCCCAGATATTATGGCTGGCAGAGCTAACTGATGACACAGAGACTTACTTCTGATTTTATTTTCTTAATTGTTATACTTATAAGTAAGTATGTACATGTATGTAGCTGCATTGTCTGGGTTCATTTCCTGGTTCTGCTACTAATAAGCATAATAATCTTGGAGACAAGCAAGTAAACCTCGCTGTACTTTACCAATAACTTGAGGGTACTAATAATACTTCCCTTGTACTTCAGGAGAGTTATGATGCTAACCTTATTATTTAATCATATATGTGAAATAATTAAAGCAGTGGTAAGCATATAGTAGGCCCTTAATGAATGTTAACCCATTATTAGAATTATCCTCACTTTTGAATAAACGTATATTTATCATTTGTTAATTGCTTTCCTATATGACCACACATGTTTGCTTCTGTTTTATTTTTAATATATTTTTTCTTAAATAGGCAATACATTAAAAATTAAAACACTAAGAAATGTATGGTGAAAAATAAGTGGTTTTTTTTTATCCCCACAGTGCACCAATTGCTATTTCATCCAGTGATACTTTATGCTAAAATACATGTATTTAAACTTCCATTTAGAGCTTTAAAAGAACATGGTAAATACAAAGAGAAGAACACTGTTCAAAAGGAAGATATTGTTTAATCTAATTTTTTGTTTTTAATAATATAGTAATATTGGAAAAAAAACTGTTTTGATAGACTACTTGTAATGTAGCAGCATTATTCTAATACTATATTTACCAATGCAATATATCATTCAATGATTATAATAATTCTATAAGATAGGTGTATTATCAACCAGAGTTTACAGATAAATCATGTTCTAAACATAACCCAGTTGGAATTAAACATATGCACTTAGATTTAAGTGTCCAAAGTGTATAATAAATACAAATACCTTGAAATTTTCTCTTTGAAAGGAATCTTACATTTTACCTTTGTTTTCTTTTCCCTTTTATATGTCACCTACTACTTATGTTAAAAATAACCCCAATCTAGACGCCTTGTCCAGCCTCCAGTTCATTCTACAGTCCACAGTTTACATGTTCCAAACTTCCAGTTTTACCAAGTATCTCGTTCACTCAGAAGGCGTCTCTGACTTCCCTCTGCCTAGATGATCAATGACACACCAGTCACTCAACTTCCAAGGTCTTTCTTGATCTGCCTACATCTAAAATAGCGATCTTGATTCCCGTACGTGACTAGTTTGGCTCAAGTAATAAAGGTTACTCAACAATTTATTTATCACACAACCAAAAAATATAGTTAAGCAATTCTCCTTAAGATGTAGAATGAGGGAATTTAATCTTTCAGCTTGGGTTATTTGGGCAGTGCAAGACAAAATTTTCTGGCATCTACATTTAAAAAATTTATTTGGAGATATTGATTAATTCCTGCTTGAGAAATTGGAATGGGAGCAAGTACACATTCTGATTAGACATTTCCTGGGAGCCATAGCTGTACCATGGCTGTATCCCTCATCAAGCTGATCAACTCTTGGTGTTCAAGTTTAAAATGTGTCTAAGAGTCCTCCCCAGCCTTGGATACCAGGGCCTGATTTTAAGATACAATTTACCCTGTACCTGTAGTTGGAATAATGGAAAACAGAGAGCCCATCTTAGGAGTCACAAAATCATCTGCTACCAGAGATTTTACATAGAGGCCTGTCTAAGAAGAATCACATTGTTAATAATTTCTTCTTTGGGGATATTTCACATTTTTTGGAAGAACAGATTGCCTGGCTAGGTAATTTATTTCCTTTCCAGTAAGTCAATACTGCCCTGTTTGAAAACAGAGAAATCTTATCCATTCCTTCATTTTATTATTTTTTAAACATATATTTTTATTAATTTCAGAGAGGGAGGGAGAGAGAGATAGAAACATCAATGATGAGAGGTAATTATTGATCAGCTATCTTCTGCATGCCCCACACTGGGGATTGAGCCCACAACCTGGGCATGTCCCCTGACAGAGAATCAAATTGTGACTTCCTGGTTCATAGGTCGACACTCAATCACTGAGCCACACTGGGCTGGGCTATCCATTCCTTTTATTATTATTATTATTTTCATTCCTTTTAAATTAGACTGTTTTGAGATCCCCAAATGCTGGGATTGTGTTTCTTTTTTTAAAATATATTTCTTTATTGATTTCAGAAAGGAGGGGAGAAGGAGAGAGAGATAGAAACATCAGTGATGAGCGAGAATCATCGATCGACTGCCTCCTGCACGCCCTCCACTGGGGATCGAGCCCACAACCCGGGCATGTGCCCTTGGCCGGAATCGAACCTGAGACCCTTCAGTCTGCAGGCTGACATTCTATCCACTGAGCCAAGCTGGCTAGGGCAAGATTGTGTTTCATTCATCATTTTATCCCCATTGCCAACTGCATTTTCTGTCACCAGAGAAATGGGTTTTTGTTTGTTTGGTTGGTTGATTTTTCTTTGTTTGTTTTTTAGTAAAAGAATATGTTCATGAATTGTTTTCCTGAAAAGGGGGCTTTGACTATCAACTTCTTAGAAGTGGGTCTAGGAAGATTGCTCCAAATTTTCTGACACTAGAGAATTCTATTAGTGCCAATTTAATAAGTTTGATAGTATAATGTAAAAAGATAATTTTTGACCTCTTATCAAAGCCCAGGGATCTACTGGACCAGATATAATTGCTTCCAACGCATGCTGGTAATATAACTTGTGTTGTACATGAAGTGTCTTCTTTGAGGCCCAAATGTTCACTGGTGTAGTGCAGTCTAGTGCTCAGAAATGTACTTCTGAAATGTACTTCTGAGCAGAGGGACCAATACACAGTGTGTTTGCTTTGATCTGTAGTGTCTGTGAATCATTTTGTTTTAACCTCCCAGTGATCAAGCTCAACAGAAAAACTGAGGTCATTAGAGGAGCTTCTTTGATCTTAAACAGAATTTTTTATTTGTTTTTCTTGAGGGGAGGCTTGAGTTCAGAAACGGGGAGGAAAGAAGGGCAGATAGTTAGTGTTGAAGGGAGTTCAAAGGAGTTAAGGAAGGCGTTAGAAGAACAGGGTAAAATAATGATGCAGGAGCATTTGTGTTCAGCCAGTGTTTCCTATCTCCTCTCTGTTTTCTATCAGACTCAGTGCTGCCCTTTTAATTCCCTTGGTACCTAAGGAAGTCATGACTTTCCTTCTGTTTTCCTATTTAAGCTTGTCTTCAGGACATAGTAAAGTAACACCATGCTAGAGTAATAACAACCTACTTCCTTACCAAAGATATTTTCATGTTAATTGAGGAGAAACTTAGGATGGATGAAGAAGTAAAATGCTCCATATAATGTTTCAGACAACTGTGAAGTAGGTGGGAGGGGTTTTAGTAAACATGAAGAGAGGCCTGACCTAGGCACTGGTAACATGAGACACCATAGCCAGTCTCCTGGTGGTAATGCTACGTCCGCTGTAGAGCCCAACAGCTGTCTTCCACAAGCTCACTGGACTCCTAAGAGCTGGAAGCAGTACTGGTTTGTTCATGGGGTTTTCTTGACCTGCATAGTGAAGATTATCCAAAATGCTTACATCTCTGAATTCAGATACTTTCATAATGTAGCACCCATTTAGTAAGTTGGATCGTATAAAGTGAAAATTGATCCTGATCATCTCAGTTGACTCTTTCCTCTGATGCTCCCCCATCTTCTCTATGTCCAATGGACTTTGCAGATATCGTACTTCATGAAGTACTTCATGCTTAAATTGTCCTCGGTTTTCTTGATACCTAAAGATTTTATGTTTTTTGAGGATTGGGGTCATATTATTGTCATACAATATGATATGATACAGACTGGCACATAGGAGCTGCTCAGTAAATGTGTGAACAAGTTAATGAAATGAGCCCTTTCCATGGGCGAGGTACCACCCTTGGGGGGAAAGTGAGGGGGGGAAAAAAGGCTAAAACTCCTTTAGCATGTATATAACTGCATCTTTGGACAAGCATGATGCATCAAGGGCTAGACTTACAAAGCAATTTATTTTTTTTGGAGACTTAAAATTCTCTCTGTTGGGCTATTCCTCTGCTCTATTAAATTCTAGTCACTTAAAAGTGAGATATTATTCCACAGTCGGTAAATAAAATGTTCATGCTTGTGTTGTAGTCAAACTTTAAACTTTTTTTCTGTTGATATGAAAAGTGTGGTAGAAATTAAGAACATGCTCAAAAAATGATAGGAATGTATCAGAAAGACATATAGAAGCCATCTTGAAATGATTTACATTGGCCAAATCTAGTACAATTTGAGCATCAAAACAAATGATGACAATATTATAATGCAACACACTGAATAAGATGATAATATACAAGTTCACTGAATATATAATAAATGAGTAAGTAAGTAAATAAGGGGAAAAGAAAGCTATTTAGAATGCAATGTTAACCAATAAGCAACATCTGCCTGACAGACTTAATACCCATGAATTAATTCAGTGACAGCAAATGGGTTGTATATTATGAGTGGATAACTCATTGCAACTAATTTTCTCACTGTTATGAAATGTTATCAGAAAGATTGTGTAACAGTAAGCTTTTAGCTTTTCTTTCTTTTTACTTCCCCCTGACAGAGAGAGAGAAATGAGAGAGATATATTTATTATTTGAGAAATAATTTCCACACATAAAAATTTTTCAGTTATTAAAGTTTAAAAATAAATTTTTTAATTTCTTTATTGATTAAGGTATTACATATGTGTCCTCATCCCTCCATTAACCCCCCCAACCCCGCCCCCCACTCATGCCCTCACCCCCCTGGTGTTCGTGTTCATTGGTTAGGCTTATATGCATGCATACAAGTCCAAATTTTAATAAATAATTTTATTTTAATAAACAATAGTTATCAGTTATGTTTAAAATTTTTTAAATCACCTATTTGGATCAGCCCCTTTATAGCCTTGTTTGAAATGAGTTATCAAAATAAAATTGTTTCTAACTGAGGAGGAATTAGGCTTCCAATATTGCATTTATTGACAAAAGAATCAATAAAGATCACCTAATTCTGTCTAGTGTACTTTTGTGCTTTTAATAACCACAAGAAATAACTTGTTATGCCAGGGCTGAAGTTGATGAGGCAAATATTTTGTAATGAGTTTTTTATTATTATAAAATATTTTGTATTATAATGTAGGTTGTTCATTTCATTATACCTCAGCATACATATATATATATATATATATATATATATATATATATATGTGTGTGTGTGTGTGTGTATATATATATATATATATATATATATATATAATTAACTTCTTTAGATATTTTCAAAAAATGATTGTGCTGGTACTACTGTAAGAGTTCCTAATGAATCATTTACTGTAATTATTATAGTAATTAATTTATAAATGGTATTTGTTTTTTTCTAGAAATTGCCCATTTAACAAGTAATAAATAGTATATATATTCTGCCCAATCAAAGGGAGGTGGTAATAATGATAAATTGATAACCAAAAAAATTCCTTCTATGTAAAGGTTTCCCTTTCAGTGAATATATTTGGTACATCAGAAATAATCATTTCCTGGAAGCATGTAATTAAAGCATGTTATGCAGAATTGCAGTTGAATTTTATTTGAGCGCTGCAGGGTTCTAGATGTGAAGCAGCTTGCTAAACCACAGCACTTATCTTCTCTATTTCACCACTGACTTTCCCATTCTTTACTAGTAAGTTTTTCCATACTTTTGCATTAGGAAAAATTATTTGCAAAATTATTCCAAACTATTAGCATATTTATTGTATCACTTCATTTTTTTCTACATTTTAAAACCTGTTCTTCTTATGCCATGATCTGAGAAAGGTGTTTCAGGAGGGCTATAAGTTTAGCATGTGTATATGACAAGTATATTGTATTCCTTCTTTTTTCTTCTTTGTTTTCACTGCTCTGTGCTGCTAGTGAAATAAATAAGTTGATGGGTCAGAAAGTGTGGACAAAGATTTATTGGAACAAGTTATTTATTAATAAACTAACCCAGGTACCTAGCTGCTGGTTTTTGTATTAAAATGGGTTTTCTACGTCAAGGGTAAATCTTTATTGTGAGACTGTATGTTTTTTAAAAAATACAGAGAAATATTGCTATAATAGCAATTTTCAAAAAATGTTGGAGTAGATTTCTTACATAAAGAAATTGTTTAAATGCAGATTTCAGAGACAGAGTTTGAATAGGTCTAGCCTTTGTTTTGTCTATAACTGTATAAAGTGAATGGGTTGGACTAAATATTCCCATGACCTTTTAAACTCAAATATCCTATGGATATTGGCATTTCTAATTTTAAAATGTATGTTTCTTCTTAAATTTTCAAGTTATTTTTGCTTAAGCCTGGGAGCCATTATTCATTTGATGACTACGATTTGATAAAGCCAATTCAAAATAGGGAACTTTATGGAAAACTTATTATGAGCAAAGAATGATAAAGAAATATTCTTATAGAGCAGGTCAAGTATATTTTTTTTATCAAAATTACTCTTACATAGTATGTCATGTAGAAAACCTTCTTGCTAGTCTTGTGAGCTGACCTGTGTTATCTCAGGAGGTGGTCTTCATAGCTCAGACTTGGACTCTTCTGTCTTTGGAATCAGGGACCACTGCTCGAACATTTGTGATTGAAACATGAGTTCTACTGCAAACACTGAGAATCCAACTAAAATAAATGGCCATAGTAATAAGAAACCTGAAAGGATGTTCCAGTAAGAACCTTGTTAGCAAGCCAGGATCCACAGAGCAACACTTTGCAGTCAGTAATTTACCTCCAGGAAATGAATTAACAGCTCTCCTAATATTTAGAGGTTTTTAAATAAAATGCTCAGAAAATTTAAAAAATATACAGTTAAAAAAAAGTATGTGTTTTTCCTCAAGGTATATTTTATCCTTGTTACTACAGGCCTAAATTTAATATTTAACACCCTACCTTTGAAATGTATTAGTACTGAAAAAGAGAATGTAGAAAGCTCTATTTCTCTAAAAAACTAATTGGATTGCACAGAACTACTGCTATCTGCATGCTATTTGGACAACATATATATTGTCTTGTCATTCAGGAATATTTATAAGTTCTACTTCTCTTTTATTTAAACAGAAAGGCTGGCTAAGGGCACAGATTTGAACTCTAATAAACCTGAGTCAAATCATCAGTTGGCTACTTACTAGTTGAGTGATTTTAGGCCAATTACTGGGAAGGAGAATGGCCAAGTTGAAAGAGGAAGATACTGTTCTTAGTGAAGTATCAAAGATTATTGATTATTAGAGACATAGGCATTTATTGATTATTAGAGACAGAGGCATTTAGCTTCTTAAAAATGTTCATTAAAGTATTAAAAATTTGATTTTTTCTACTTTTATTTGGATTTATTTGCTTTTTAAAATTTATCACTGGTAAATGGCTTAGTGATATTGAAAGCAGGTTAACTAATGAGGTCTTTGTCTTTCTACAGTAGATTCTACAGTGCCTTGGAGTAACAAAGTATGTGGAAGCAGGGAGGTTTCATATGGTTTTAAATTTAATTCTTCAGTTTTAACACTAAGTATGTCCTATAACTCTGCGGTAATTTGGTAATTATTTATGCAATTGTTTGCCATTTAATAAAGCAGCTTAAGTGGTTGGGAAATAGTCTTCATTTTTATGCTGTATTATGGATGGCTATGAGTGGTATTTGTGCTCATGCCACATCATCTTATTTTAATATATACACTTTGCTATTTCTGATTTGATTGTTATCCCAAGAGCACATTACATGACTACTGATTTGAATTGATGGCCTTCAGTAACTCTTATCTTTTACTTTTCATTCTTTGCTGCTGGGAATGTGACATCTATATTTTACCTTATTCTGTATTCTGTTACAAGAAGCTGGCCTAGGGGTTCTCCCCACTGAGCATTGTTCATGGTCATATGTCAATTCCAAATCAGGGTCAACTTCAAAACAAAATTGCAAGAGCTGATTACAGATAAGAGAGTTTCAGTAGCTTGTTGCTTGTCTTTGGTGGCCAAAGCTATTAATTATTAGAAGAAAACAATGTGGTTTTATTAAAGCAAACATTTTTATAACAGTAATATTCTTGTCTCAGATCAGTAAATAACATGTCTTTGGGCATGTTTTTCAGTAGAAGCTTCAAACCAAGTTGATAACAGACTATATGGGATGTCCCAGGAAATTCACTCTTGCCATAAAGGACCAGGGATTACTTTAATTTAAAAGAGACACATTGTATTTTTTCCCCTCAAAGGATATCGGAGACTATCCTGACCTGCAATGATGCCTCCTGTATCAGAGGATCTCAGTTCAGCTGAATATCCAGGCTACAAACAAGCAGTTATTTTTCCCATCTGTAACTTACCATCTCAGTTCTTCTCTTAAAAATAACATGTCTGAGTCTGTCTCCTTGATAGTTGGACTAAATGACTTCTAGGCATGAGTGCAGCAGTACTGGCATAACGAATGCTTAGGCACTTAGCTTTTTCCTCCACCTCACCCCAGGTAAAACAGAGAACATTAAGCTGGATCTTCTAATCCTGTTCTCATTTCTGCCCTCAACATAGAGCATAGGCACTATGAAAAACGAATGAGAAAAAGAATAATGAAAGGAGACACTGTTTCTGTCAGTGTCTCTAAATACAGAGAGAAGGGATTTCAGGAACATGTAAAAACCTGGCCATCGATCAGAACTCTGACATCACTGCCTCCTGAAGCAAAGTCAGTATCTGTTTTTCTTCCATTCATGATCCAAAAACATTGTGATTTTTTCAAACAAGAAAAATGACATTGTTTTCTCCTTATGATAAAATACATTTTTCCCTTCAAAGTATAAAATAGTCTACCTTTAAATGGATATTAATCTAATGTGTCATTTTGAAATGGACCTTAGATCCAGGACATCTTTGCCTTGAAGAATACTGACAGCTCCTAAGCAGATAGTTTCTGGGCTGTCATACTTAATATTCTTTGGATATTCCTTTACTAGTAAAAATTTCAGATGAAGAAGTACATTTATAAGAGTTGAATTTTATAGTTTGGACATATTAAATTTAGATTTGATGTACTTTCCAATAATGAAAAAAAAATCAGTTTTTGCAATTACCCTCGCGGGTAACGGGAATTCCAAAATGCCAAGAGTCTAATCATTTCCATAGTGGTGAGTGATGGAGGACTCTTAGGTATCAGGGTAGTTTTATTAGACAGAAAACACTTACTTTTCTGAGACATTATTTTTTTTATTTTTTGGTTAAAAGCAGAGCTCACTTTATTAAACCAGCACTGTTTTGTCATATCAGCAGTAGCTGCAGGGAGAGTAAGTTTAATTTTTGCACAAGCAATTTAATGCAGTTGTCATTAATATCAAGCAAGTAAATGTTGGGCTTAATGCTGCCCTGGTTTCTAAATAAGGAGACATCAGATTGTACCTTTGGAGAATAGAAATCTGTGCCTTATTTAGCCCTTCGAGGATGACAAGAGAAATAATTGACTCCTTCCCTTTGAAATCTTCCAGCAAGGATTATTTGCTCTTTAAAATGTTCACAGAAATGGAAGTCTCTTGTTATAACAAGAAGAACATGAAGATAAAAACCAAAGTTTCCTTTTATCCTTTTATTATATTATAGCAGTTGGAAGTCATTATAGTCCTTGTCATTACATTTAGACAAAATGTGCCAACTATTTCCAATGAGATTCTATAGAAAGAAATGGGAAGTTTTCTTTGGGCTAGCATTTCTGGGGGAACTTTAAGGGAAGAAAAAAATTAAAAATGGAAAACAGGATAGTTTTTCCTACCAACCTTAAGCATGGTATTTTTCTTGCCTCACTTGGAGTTACCTTCTTGGCTCCACATTTAATAATAAAATTCAGAGATTCAATACAATCCAAGAGCTACAAGAGGCTCTAAGATCTAGTCTGCTTGGGATATATATATATATATATATATATATATATATATATATATATATATATATATATGGCTAAACGCCTGTCCGACGGGCCGACCAGCCAGTAGGTATGACGTGCACTGACCACCAGGGGGCAGATGCTCAATGCAGGAGCTGCCCGAGACTTGGCAGTGATGCACCTCAGAACCAGACAGGAGGGAGCCCGATTCCGGGGCATCACCCAAGAACCACCCTCTTGCAGCCGGGACTCCTTGGGGAATGTCAGAGAGCCGGTTTTGGATCGATCCTTGCAGGCCAGGATCCACCTGCTGGAGCGACCCCACTCACTCTGCAGACACCCTTCGAGCCATGGCGCCATCCCAGGTGCGGCTCGCCAGGGAGGGACCACAGGAAGTTGGCTCCAGGGCCTGTCCAGCCCATCTCGCCCAGTCCCGCCCCTTCTAATTAATTTCCTTTCAATGTGCATGAGTCCGTGCACCAGGGCACTAGTTGAAATATGAATGCCTTCCTTCTCCAGGAACATAAAATAGAGCACATGTGATTTGTAAACAATGGAGCATCATTCAGGGGATTTACAGATGCTCCTCTTTCTCTTTCTAGGGCCACATGTGCACTCTCTCCTCTGGAAACAGGCACTTGCAATTTCGTTAGTCTTGTTTAAGGTTACAGGAACAGTTCACAAACAATTAGAGTCTTTCGGCAATTAAATGAGCTGCACGCAGCTGGCGTGGCCCAGTGGTTGAGAGTTGACCTATGAACCATGAAGTCACGGTTTGATTCCCGGGTCAGGGACATGCCCAGGTTGCAACTGGGAGCATGCAGAAGGCAGCTGATCAATGATTCTTTCTCATCATTGATGTTTCTATCTCTCTCCCTTCCTCTCTGAAATCAATAAAAACATTTTTTAAAAATTAAATGAGCTGGAGGTGACTGGAACATTTAAAACAGGACTTATGTAGGCAATTCTAGCATGGGGGAGGAGAATGCCTAACTTTTTTAAGCCCTTTCCTAGTTACATTCTATAATGGGCTATTACTAACATTGCAATTGCATTTTTATGTCATCATTTAAAATAAATTTTATGTGAAATTCTAAAACATTGCATATGACAAAACTTTTAGCTTGCCCTTTTAGCATCTGTGAAAATACAGATTATAAAGGCCACAAATGTGCCCATGATTGATATATGAAAAGGTAGCATGTAATTGAGTTATTCATGATATTACCAGGTAGAACATGATAAACAACTTTTATTAAGGGAAGGGAGTTAGTACCAACAACAAAGATCAAAACACCATTTTTTTCTAATTCTTTCAACTAAAATGCAAACCCATCATTTTTATATGGCAAGTTGGAAAACTGTACAGTTTTGACAATTCTGTGAAATCACAGAAGACCCTGAGACACGTCCCCCAACCCACCCCACCCCATCATGCATCCGCATATACACACGCATGAAAAGGTATTATACCAAAACACCTCGCTTTTTTTGTTTGCTTTTATTTTTGTAAAAATGGTTTATTCCATGGCCATTGTAAAAAATAATGACCTGCTGAGTAAATATTGGTTTAAGGCATATAGCAGAGCAGCCTGCTACTTCTCTAACATACGTGTAACAAGATGGAGTGCCATCTGTTTCCCAAAGATAGAGGTTAAACCAGTATATCCATTTGAAGTGCCACTATACTAGTATATACACACCCAAACTACTACATACATATACAGCACTTCAAAAACAAGCAGACAAACAAGCCCAACTCAAAATGCTTGCAGCTGGACACCTCAGCCTCATCCACACCTCACAAGGCTCTGCAGGGGATGCCTCAAATTTCTTGAACCCTGAGGACTGATAGCTCTCACGACTCCTCTTGCAAGGGGAATTTAAGATCTCCACATTACGTGGCTTTTTTAACAAGAAAAAAAGGCAGCTGTAGCTCATGAGCTGCTCTTTTGCCAGCATTTTTCACATTTTGTCTTTCACGTTTTTCTAATTTTTTATGTCTAGGCCACCAGACCATGTTTCTTAATATTCACAGGAGACTCCTGTGAATCACCTCCAGCATCACAGCTGTGATCCGGCATCATGACCCCCACTGTCATAACACAGAAGCGTTATTGCATCCTCTCTAATCTGATCCTTCTAGGGCCTGTTTTGAGTTTTAAATGAATGTGAAATGACATTCCCAAGAAAATAAACACTGCATTACGGGATGTTGGATGTGTTCATTAGTATGACTTTTCCAGGACTTATTTTGTGTTTCAGAATTAAGGAAAATTGAATGTGAACTACTGCTTTTTGAAACAGGTCATGGCTGGCTGTGAGAATGTGAATCAATGGTTTCATTAAAAATCATTTAACAATTATTTCCATTAGTCTTAATGTTTACATTTGGGAGGGCCTTAAAGGAATCAAAATTCACAATGCTGTTACTTACTGGTGGAAGCAAAGCTCTTCTGAGAAGAAATAAGGATATGCTCTGATATGCGTATGTTTTATATTCCATACTAAAGTTGATTGGGGTATGAATACGTGTATTCAGGAAAGCATGACAAGCTTATACAATAGACAATAGGTGTAGGGAGCACCTCTGAAGACCTCTAAGTGTAAATTAACTAACACTTACTAGATTTATAATGTAGGAACCACTATTTAATCTCTTAAATTTATATAATGCAGACGTTAATTTCAGCTCTCTTACAGTTGCTATGGCGATTAAATGAGAAAATATGTGCAAATTATGTAAGACTGTAAGAATTTGATAGACATTAGACTTTATTGTTGCTGTTATTGTTACAGATTATAATGACAGGGACTGTGCAAAGCAATGTGGTGGTAGGAACAGTACCAGATTGCAAATGAGCAAGTCAGGATTCTAAACATTTTACTATGACTGGATAACTGAGCAGCTGATAGCAAATTTAACTTCTCTGAGCTGAGAGTAAATTTTTTTTTTTTTTTTTTTTTTTGTTTTTCCTAGCATTGTTTTGTTTTGCTTGTAGTATACAGAGATAGGCTAAAGAATATCTCTCTCATTCTCCAAAATGCTCTTTTTTTACAGCTATAAAAGTCAATGATTCTAAAATAATCATTAACATATTGAATCTAGCCCAGTCAGCGTGGCTCGGTGGTTGAGCGTCGACCTATGAACCAAGGGATCGCGGTTCGATTCCCAGTCAGGGCACATGCCCAGGTTGTGGACTCGATCCCCAGTGGGAGACATGCTAGAGGCAGCCAATCAATGGTTCTCTCTCATCATTGATGTTTTTAGCTCTCTCTCCCTCTTCCTTCCTCTCTGAAATCAATAAAATATATTTTTTTAAAAAATATATATATATATATTGAATCTAAAATAAACTCCTATATGCCTTACTGACTTTAAATATTAAAAACTATACATTAGAATGTCCTGAAGTGTATAGGATACAAGAACATATATTAACCAAACTAAAGAATAGTAGTTGTCAAATGGGGACTTTTTCCCCAAAGAGATATTTGGCAATGTCTAGAGACATTTTTTATTGTCAAGATTGAGGGTGGGGCCATGGCAGGGTGGCTCGTACATACATACCATGCACCAAAAGGTTGCAGGTTTGATTCTGGGTCGGGGACTGAGTATGGGAGGCAACCAATTGATCTCTTTTTCTCTCCCTCTCAAATCATATCCGTGGGTGAGAATTCAAAGAAACAAAAAAGATTGGGGGATAGATAGAGGTAATATATCACTAGTTTCTAATGAGTAGGGGCTATGGATGCTACTCAACATCCTGCACTGCACAGGGCAGCCTCTTACAACAATACATTATCTAGTTCCAAACATCAATAGTGCCAATGTTGTGAAACCCTGATTTAGCGCATCATTTAACAAAAGCAATTTCATAGATTTACTGAGGGCCAGCCGTGTTCCTGGCAGTGGATATGCAGAACTGGATAAAATAATCTTTGTCTTTGAGGAGCTCAATGCACGTGATGCATTAAGACATGTTCTATCATTTCTGCATAATCACACCCTTGCCTTTATAGGTAAACAAATATTATTCGTAAATCCTACCAGAACATGTAAGAAAGATAAAGGCCCAGATCTTTGGCTTCTTTATTGGATCAAGATATTAGCTGAGTGAGTTTAAAAATAGCAGTAGTCTTATATTCATACTTTTTATGGTCGAAATCTACTTGAAAATGACAATTTAAGGAATAAAATCAGATATCGAAGAGAATTAGTTGGACAGATACAGAGCACAGCTCATGTGTTTTCTCTCAAACAGAAGAGTCGGTAACTAAGAGGTGAATGTCAGTGTATGCACATAAAAAATGAGGCCAGCTTCTCTCAGCAGAACTGGATGCGAAAGGACTGCAGAACCTGAACAATTGAGCTTCTCATCTACTTTTTTTGCTAAGGGCAGAGACTATTTTTTTTTATTACCTGAGAATTTAATACAATTTTAGTGAAGAACTAAGGATATTTTTATTCTAAGTAGAAATAACTTTGCACAAAAACTGTTTTTGTGAAACTGTCAGTGTAAGTGTCATGGACAAGAAAAGGGCACGGGAGGTAAGTTGAAATTAAACTTGGAGTAACTGTCTCAAAGGTTGTCCAGGGGGTAATTGTGATTCACACTCACAAAATGGAAAGTGACAATGTACAGAGAGAGTGAAACTCCTTACAAAACACCAGACTGGAGAGGCCAAGTGAGGAGCCAGATGTTCTGTGGGGCGGGGAGCTCTGTTAAAGCAGGGGCCACAAGGAATGGTGTATGGAAGATTTTAAAAGATGAAGATGCCTTGATTTCTTTAATTCACTTTAAAAATCATTGTCATAATAATATTTAATATGAGATCTACCTTCTTAATTTTTTAAGTGTACAGCATTATTGACTATCAGTACAATGTTGTACAGCAGATCTATAGGCTTATTTATCTTGCCTGACTGAAACTTTTTATGCCCGTTGATGAGTAACTACCTGTTTCCTTTTCCCCATAGGCTGTGGTGGCTTATCTCTTTAATTTAAATTGACCATAGTAATGGAATATATGTGGAGAAACATCCGGGGAAAGCTGAAAGCTTGCAAATAATTTACATTTCTATCAATTTTTAAAATACATTTTTTTTATTGATTTCAGAGAGGAAGGGAGAAGGAGAGAGAAATAGAAACATTGATTAGTTGCCTCCTGCATACTCCCTACTGGGGAGCCAGTCCCCAACCTGGGCATTGCCCTGACTGGGAATTGAACCATGACCTCCTAATTCATGGATTGATGCTCAACCACTGAGCCAAACCGGCCAGGCGCTCTCTATCAAATTTTGTTTGCAAATGTTTTGGGTCTTATTTGAACACAGGGACACCAGATTTACAGTCCTACCTTATACAAATAGAAAACTGGACAAAATATGTGAAGCACTAGTTTTCAGACATGGAAGAATGGAAAGTGCAGGACTGCAATCCTTGAGTGAAGTAAAAGAAAACTAGGTGAGGTTTGTGCTTGCTTCAGCTTAAGGCGTGAGGGCAATTTCCGGGCCACAGCATAGAGAGGAACACAAGCAGTGTCTCTTGGGAGCATTACTGAACTATTCTGCATTCTGTAGATACATGGTTAAAGTTATTAATTGGGAGCTTTAATGCCATTTAAATGAGAGGTGAGAGGAAATAGCAAAAAAAACACTAGGTTTTCCATATTTTGAGAATGGTGTAAAAATGTGCTATGCACAATTTTCTGAGTCATAAAGTCTAACCTTCTGGTATAATTTGTTATCTAGTGCCCCAAATCATTATAACAGACAGTTATCAGTGAAAATAAAATCCATTCCACTGTTAAGTATGTAGATGAAAGTTCCCAAACTTAGAAGTTACATGTGAACTTGTAGAATTGCATTCAGTAGAATGCAAATCATATCTGTCCAGTAAAACAGATCATTCCACTTTTTATTGTAGCCCCAAAATCTTTACATTATTTTATTAAATTGCCTACATTACCTAACACTGCAAATGCACTTTAACCAATGTTGACAGCTTACTTGTTTCCTCATTAATAAGTTACATAAAATATTTTATATGTGTTTGTTTTGGACTTATATAAGAACCTTTTAAAATATTGAAAATTGCATTGTATGTCACCTTTCATGTTATTCCAGAGTTTGGAGACTCTTCAGTTCATTATTTTAACATTGCGGAATTTCTCCTGTGCCAGATGCTGTTCCAGGATCTGGTTCCATCCTTGAGATCTTATTACTGGGAAACCCCTGGATGGGCTCAGGTTGCCTATCGCTTGTCCAATAACAAAGGTAGAGGTGAATCATATTAGGCGTTTATTGAGAAGACTAGCCAACCAAGAAGACAGGGTGCTTATAAGCATCAAATCCTGTCTGCCAGCAAGGTTCAGGGAACAAGGTTATAAAGGGGAAGGGGCTGGGGTGAGGAATGCAGCTATGTGCAGGCCTGGGGGTCTACAGATGTCAGCTATTGTAATTAATGATCAGGCGATGAGATGATGTTGATGAGATGATGTTTTGACTCTTGGGGGACGGTCTGACCCTGCTTATGGGTTCTGCTTGCTGGATTCACAGCTGAGTTACATCCTCAATGGCTTCACACAGCCTTGAAAAGAAAACTGAAGAAAAACTTAACCCCCTTTTCATGTAAGTATATGTGTTCTAAGATTTAAAATAATATGATTACTTTTCAGATTACTTTTCAGGTGTTCTATCTATCAGGTTATAGGTCCCCCCTATCAATCTCACTGCATGGCTGGGGAGTTTATAATGTCATGTGGCAGATATCCAATAAAATTACTCGAAATGCAGAAAGCAATCTTTATCTACACTAATAAAAGAGTAAGATGCAAATTGACTGTACCTCTGCAACACCCACTGGCCAAAGATGGTGGGTTAATTTGCATATGCAGGCACCAAGCGGCCGGGGGCAGGGCGGGACGCAGGCATTCCACACTGCCCCAGCCGCTCCAGGACTCTGGGCAGGCAGCATGGGAAGGCGGAAAGGCGGCTCTGGGCTGGAGCAAAAAGGTGGCTCCAGCCGGAGTGAAGGTGGTGCCAGCAGCCAGGGTAAGGAAGGCCCATTCTTGCACGAATCTTCATGCATTGGGCCTCTAGTTTATATATAATTTATAATAGCTCTTCACAAATAATTTATCTATGGAAGCGTCCTGCAACTGATTCAAAGGAGTCAGCTTAATTTTCCATTTGCCATTTTATTTATCTGTTTGAATACCTAAATCTTTTCTTTTTATTCTTTTATAAGAAAATTAATTTGTCCAATTTACTCTCCAGCATTAATATCTGATTTTTTTATGAAAATTCTACCTAAAAAAAAAAATTACTCGAAATGGGCAGGGGAAACCAGTTAGAGCACATAATTTTGACTGAAGTATTGAAATTACAGAAAGCTACAAAGAAGAGGCAGTATTTGATTTAACCTTTGAAATTTAAGAAGGATTTGATATACAAGATAAGGGAGAGAAGTGGGCAGTGGGAAGAAGAGGATATTGTAGGGAGAAAAAAAGCATCAGCAAAGGAAGTAATGCATAGTAGAGTTTGGCACATTCATTTAATCAGGAATTTCAGGTGGCCAGAGTAGAGGGTGTGCAAAATGGGGAGTGCCTGTAATAATGCTGTAAACAAAGGCTAGGTATAATTCTGAAAGGCTTTTTATTCCTTTCTACGGAGTCTGGCATTATCCTTTTGACAATGAGGATGTATGAGAGGTTTTAAAGCACCTACCTTTATGGTAATAGATTCATTTTCGTGCATTTACTTGGTGTCAGAGTGGAGAATTAATTGAAGGGAAAAGATACAAGATTTATGAAAAAAAAGTTTGTCTCAAAAGAATCCAAGACAGAATTGATTAAGATCCATATCAGAGATACTGCAGTAGAGATGGAGTAGTTTTCAGATTCATTAGGGAGACAGATTCAACATGAGTTGATGAGGTGTGAGTCAGAAAGATGAGTTAATAAAGCCTCTGGGGTTTACTGCTTGAGTGATAAACTGGGTGGATGGTCTAGGGTGGCAGTTTCGAGAGAGGAAAGGCAGTATTAAGAGCAAACTGGTGAAAGAGGAGACATGAAACATTATATTAGGAAATGAAATACAGCTAGGTTGTATGGCAAGGGAAAACACGTGCCCCATTCCCAAGATAGTCTCATCTAAAGGAAATTCAGTTTAACATAAAGATAGCATTAAGCTCAGTATATTTTTTGGAGCTGGGCAGAACCACGTAGGAATTCTAGCTCATCTGGAACTATGTGAAACGGGCTGATTACGTAACCTTCCTGGACATTAGATTTCTCATCTGTAAAATGGGGGTAAGAGGACCTACTTGGTATGATGTTGTTGTGATCTAATGACACTAAATAAACCAGCATAGAGCATGGCAGATGAATGGGACTAGGAGAGATTAAAGTGCCCTGACTCTCCTAGGAATAACGTTTTTAATGCTACTTCTTGTTCAGATCCAATCAAATGAACATTTGCCCTAGTCCAGTTTTTGCATGTTTGTTCATTCATTGAACATTTATCAGGGTCTCCCAAGTGCCAGAAACTGTTCTAGGTCCCGAGGATACAGCGGTAAACAAAGTAGGCTTAGTCTCTATCCTCATAGATCTTATTTTCTGATTCGATACTAGGAAAAATATGTCTCCATGAATATTGCACGGGCAAATAATGGGAGACTTATAGCTTATCTTTGATTCTCTTCTCAAATAATAATCTATAAAATTAGCGGGTGTTGGGGATTGGGGATTAGCTGAATGGCACTGCTGGATATATTTGCAAAACACCTGCTCTATAATGGTAATCTGAGGGAACCAACAGGTAGGCAGTGTGCATGCACTCAGGGTTTCACCTCAGACTTGGTGATGATAAAGGGGGATCATTACACAGCCTGAAGTGAGATGATCAGTGCAAACTCAAATGCTGCAAAATGCTTCAAAAGAGTAGAAAACAAGTGGGTAGAATATCAAATTTAAACTTTTAGTTTTCTATTACTCTCCTTGTATAACCATGCAGTCCCCAACACTTGCAAGTCCAAGTCCACAAATACAAAACTTTGAATTCAGAAAGAAAGATGAATTGATAGAAAGTCTTTTGTGACTTGAACAAGATGTTTCTTGATATGCTTTAGCAGAACATAAACATTCACAGATAAGCCATGAAAAATAGGTGACTCTCTTATATTTTCCTACTTACAAAGCAATGCTTTATGTACCTAGGTTGTTATAGATGGACTTCCTTTGATTTGAAATTAACCTTCAAATATTTGAGCTCACATTTGAATTTGGAGATTTCACTTTTTTAAGAACCTTGATTTCTATTTTCATGGGCCAAGGGCCTGAAACACAACTGAGGTCAAGATGTTTTCTTTAGTTGAACTGAAACTGCTCTCTTGATCTTTAGCCTGAGGCTTTATTCTTATGCCAGTTCCTTGCTGACCAGAACCTGATGTCCTAGGGCTTAATGATTAAAGGAGTGGTTGTTCAGTACCTGCAAAGGTGGAGGGATCTGGCTGAAAGGGGGCAAGTGAGTCATGCTGCTTTTAGACTGGGTAAAGCCAGCTTGAATAAAGGAAAAAGTTATATTAAAGAAATAAAGTTCCTGTGCAGTTACATTGCCACAGCTAAGGATGAGGAACTCTTCCTTCTGGAATTTTGACTCGACTCATGGATCACTTCTTCTAGTGGAACGTTTGAGGAATCACATGTTGGAAATATTGTCTGAGAATATTGTTGGGATATTAATTGTCCATTATTTTTATTGTTTAAAATAAGTTGGTAAATCTTTACTGGAGTGGGAGATTTAAATAAAACAGGTTCATTTAAGTTTATAAAGTTTTCAAAATTAGGAATTAGTAAGAAGAGAAAAATTCTTTTTGAAGAAACATTATTTTATTTTTATTGAATTTATTGGGGTGACACTAATTAACAAAATTATACAGGATTCAAGTGCACAACTCTACAACACATCATCTATACATTTTATTTTGTGTTCAACCAACCCAAGTCAAGTCTCTGTTCATCAACTTTTATCCCCCCATAACCTCCTCTCATATCCCGAAAGCAGGATCATAACAGAACACTTCTGTTGAAATGGAGAGAGTCCCTGGTCTATTGCTATCCTTGCTTCATCCAAAACTTTGCAGAAGACTGAGACAGGGCAATCACCCCAGTTTCTGGAAGTGTGGAATGAAGTGGGCAAAACTGTGTCTGTACCAATTACCAATCTTAACTGCTATGAAATTCTCAAAGCACTTTTCTATAGACTTTTCCCAGTCCGATCAACAACTGAAAACTATACATTTAGTTCATAAATGAAACAAAGGAAGATGGGCATCCTCATTATTGGAGTGATCAGCACAGGCAGCTTGCAGGAGGGTTAAGGAAACTACCTGACAGTATAACAGGATAGGAGACTCTGCTGACCCCAGGGTGATGGATCTGACTGCAGTGATACAATTCTTTTCTTTCATGGGTCGTCCTGCATCTCTCCCTCCTCTCAAATTAACCACACTTCCACAAAATGCAGTTTGAGAAGCCAGAAGAGCCCAAAGATAATAAAAAAGTCACTTATTTTCTGCAGATAGTCCATCATTGGGTTTTTTGTTTCTTTTTAGAAGGAAGTAGAAAATATAATAAAGGTCCTCTCATACATACAAGAATCTTTATTTCGTAGTGATTTTAAAAGGAAAATTTATTCTAAGTCAGACAATTTTATTAAAATTTTGGGGTATTGAATTATTCCTCCATTGACCAAAATGATAAAATCATGGCTTATGAAATTCTATGCCTGGGAGAGCAAAAATAAAGCACTTGCTTTCAACTGCAATAAAATTCATATTTATGAATCCCAGTTTTTACAAAGAGCTCTGTATGAAAGCTACTTACATTGACATATTCCACACTGACTCCATAGTAAGTTGGTCAAACGTAAAATCAGTTTATAAGACTTCACTCAAGTATCATGTACTTGATTTCCATTTTTCTTGGAGGGAGTTCTTAAAGATTGTAGTCAGCCAAGTTGGTTATGACACTGATCCAAGAGATATGTCTTCAACTTTTCTTAACTTAGCAAGCAGATAAGTAATTATGTGTCCTTGTGACCAGCATGGCTAGCTACTTAAAAAAAAATCATCTTTTTTTCATCATTACAACAGTGTTTTTAGTGGTTTGTAATAACAATAACAGGAATTACTGTTATAAACATTTATTAGCACATTCTATGTGCAAATCACTGTGCAAGTGGGCATTTTCCATATTATCTTTTGTGAAGTAAACAGGTTCTGAATTATATACATGCCTAGATTTAGATTCTTATTCTGGGGACTTTTGCCTATAAAATCAAGGAATTCCAAAGAGCAAGAGGGAGAGGGGGAAGAGAGGTATACAAATCAGCATTACAATTCTCTTTTAAGACTAAATCTGGAAAGGATAAAAGAGGAGGAGAAGAGAGTCCTTTTTTGCCACTTATTGTGAGGTATCTCCCTGCCTCCTACTCCATTCTATCAACAGTTTTAATTTTTAAGTCTTATTTATCATGAGTGGATCTCTGGCTCTTGGTGAACACTTTGAACAGAGCCCTTTCTGCCTTTAGAAAAATCAACTCAGACTTTGTTGAAGGCTCTGGCCAGTTCCAGATGCAAGTGTGAGAACTTGGCTGAAATGTGAGGAAATTATTTAGAGTGATGAAGCTGGGATCTTAAGCTTACAGTTAGTATCTGCTGACTTCCAACATCATCCTAACATGATGGTGGCTCTTGCTCTTTATGGACAGCGTGGCGATAGAAGGGTTAATCCAAGAGTCTATGAGTAATGACCTCTTATTTTGAGTCTACCCATCCATATGCACTGTATACTTTGAGGAAATTAAATATTTGTGTGCCTCTGTGGTAAAGCAATGAATCACCATCATCATCATCATCTACATCATCATGGTCATACTTACATCACTATTAACATCACTATTGTTATCAATAATAACTACCTCCATAATAAAGTATTGTTACATTTTGAGTAATGATATATGATTTCACTTATCACCTCATTTAATCCTAATTGCTTAACCAGCAGGTCTCACTATGCCTATTTATTTACAGATGAGGGCACTGAGGTAGAGAAAAGTTAAGCAACTGACTTAAAGAAACATAGCTAGGAAAATTTGAAACCTGGACTATATAACTACAAAGACTGTACTATTTCTGCTGCACCTTCTTCCTTCAAGTCATGTTTTATCAAAATTTCCTACTTCTGTTTTCTTTCAAGGCCTGTTTTTTAGGGAAGATGCTTGAATATACCCTATCACTAACCCCTCTTGAAATGTGCTGTTACCTTGAAAGTACATTGAGTGAAGACCATTGGAGGATATGGCTCTTTGAAAATATTTCCCCTAGATAAAAAACGTCTTAAGGACATCCAAAAAATTATAGTTAGATTGTGTGTGTGTGTGTGTGTGTGTGTGTGTGTGTGTGTGTGTTTTACTTAATGCTGTTAAGTATGTAAATAATGCTAACCCTATACAGCATTTTGGGAGTTTGTTAGAGTCCTGCTCTTTCTTCAAGCTTTATTGGACAAGCACATATTAGTGGAAAGCATATGCATTCTTTCTTGCTTGTTGAATACTAACAAATCTTAGTTTGCTAAGTAAATGCATGTTTTAATATGTATTTTAATTTGGTATCTAAATATTATTTGCAGGCTTTGATGTTTGTTTCTAGGAACTTTTAAGATTCTTATGTAAAAGTAGTTCACTATTTTTTTAAATTTCTTTATTGATTAAGGTATCACATATTTGTCCTCATTCCCCCATTCCCATCCCAAACCCCTCCCCACGCAAACCCCCACCCCCTTGTTGTCTGTGACCACTGGTTAGGTTTATATGCATGCATACAAGTCCTTTGGTTGATCTCACCGCCTTACCCCCACCCTCTCCTACCTTCCCTCTGAGGTTTGACAGTCTGATCGATGCTTCCCTGTCTCTGGGTCTGTTTTTGTTCATCAGTTTATGTTGTTCATTATTTCCCCCAGATGAGTGAGATCATGTGATACTAGAAATACACTTATAAGAACCAAAAATGAGACAAGCAATCAGCATAGTTCACTAATCTAAAAAAAAACCACTATCAGTTGTAGCTTAAGTTACAGCTTAGGCTGAAAGAAAAGAAGCCAATTATGCAGGCAGTTTTGGTAAACCTATCAAAATATGAAGAGTGTTCTTTCTAAAATAAATAATTTCTCCAGCAAAATACTAAGTCTAGAATCCTGGGAAAACCTCTGAGGACTGCATAGTCTGGGGGAACTGAGAGTCAGATTCTGCTCTGCCAGGACTTTAGTACTTGGTGACTTAATAGTTCTATATAAACATACAGTTTCTCATATATAGAAAAAAATGACCTATTGAAAGATGAGGTATGCACCTAATACATGAGAGCAAAAAGCCAAATTCATTGTTTAGGCAAACAAGGGAGACTTACGCTATTGGGATAGTCTTGTGAAACAAATCAAATTGCTAATGTTATGATCTTTTGGGAAGAGTTGTTTGGGGGATTGTGTTGGTTAAAGAGACAAGAGAGCATGGGCACCAGTTGTAGAAACACGTGTTGTGTCGTTTTCAGAGAAGGGATATATTGACATCAGCCTTAGAAGAACGATCACCGAAGGGAATCCACATCCTCGTGCTGTGTATACTGAAGCTAATTGTCATTGATCAGTCAGGCTTAAACATTTTGATCTTTACATGCATCTTGGCTATAGAACTGCAATATATTGATTAAACAGGTTTAAAAGCATTTCTAGTGTTTACTCGTTACCATAAGCATCAGCAGTCCCATAACTACCGATCAGTTTGGTAATTAGAAGGACTCAAAGTTAGAGTTATGGCTAAGATTTATTATAGCAATGGATATAGTCCAGCAACAGCAGGAAAAGAAAAACATAGGTGAACAGTCTTTTTTGTCTTCCTTCTGTAAGATCACACAAACACATTTTTCTCTCCAGCTGTAAACTGTAGGGATATATATATAAGATGTCTTGCCCCCAGAAAACCTGCTTGAGTCTTGGAATCTGACTTTCTTAAAGGGAACTGGTTGCATTCTTACAACATGACCCTGGTACAACACCAAACCAGGTACCATGTACCCATCATGACTACTTAGGTTCACTTTAAAGATGTTGAGAACTTTGTTTATCTTTTTCTACTGATTCAGTAGTATAGAATAACACCAATACCCAGTGACAGTGAAGACTTCCCAATAGTTTGATGCTAAAAATCTGAACAAGAGTTGTTATCATGCCTACAGAGATAACCTACAGCCAAGCCAAACAGACTTGCCATGTCCATTACCTTTCATTGCACCATAACCATAAAAATGCCAGTTTTTAACTGTGTGGGGACTTTTTTTTATTTTTTATTTTTTTAAATACATTTTATTGATATTTTACAGAGAGGAAGGGAGGGGGATAGAGAGCTAGAAACATCGATGAGAGAGAAACATCGATCAGCTGCCTCCTGCACACCTCCCACTGGGGATGTGCCCACAACCAAGGTACATGCCCTTGACCGGAATCGAACCCAGGACCCTTCAGTCCGCAGGCCGACGCTCTATCCACTGAGCCAAACCAGCTTCGGCTGCTGTGTGGGGACTTATAACAAATTTCTAAGTCTTTACTCTTCTGTCTGGATCACAGATATTTCATGATTGTAAACACCAAGAATAACTTTTTAGGTTTTATTTACAGGGTCTTTCAAGTATGGATCTTAAAGTAGCAAGTTGATTGTAGCACTTTAATCTTTCCTCTGTCATCAGACTGCCTAAGTGTAATCCTGGCTAAGTGCCTTACTAGTCTTTGACCTTCTACAAGTTTCTTAATCTCTCTGAGCCTCTATATCTTCCT
Organism: Plecotus auritus; assembly: GCF_963455305.1. Classification (NCBI taxonomy): domain Eukaryota; kingdom Metazoa; phylum Chordata; class Mammalia; order Chiroptera; family Vespertilionidae; genus Plecotus; species Plecotus auritus. The sequence continues at coordinate 33,964,886 of NC_137783.1, read as the reverse complement.
ATGTACTTCGAATAACAATAGTACCACTTCACTGGGTTTGTATAAGAATTAAATGAATTTACGCCTACATGTTTTTTAGCAAAGAGTTTGGCATATATTAAAAAATCAGAAAATAATAACTTTTAATAGCAATAATTATATTCATAATCTCATTTATTTTTCATAGTCAATCTGTGATTAGACATAGCATGTGTTATCATCTTAATTTATAGACAGGAGAAACTGAATTTCAAAAATGCAAGAATTATTTTCTTCACAGATAACTATTTTGATAGATTTTAGATTTATGACATGTTTCTTCTCAATTAAGAAGAAATATTTTAAATCAGAGAATGGTAACAAATACCAAGTAAAGGCTTGAATAAAATAAAGAAGTAAATATCCTCAGGCAAATTTCAAAGTTTGTAAGCCACCAGGGCTAGTTGTTACAGGTATGTGGCTAAATTCCCTAGCGTCTCATCTCAGGAAAACATGGGTAGGCACCAGAAATTCACAAAACATTACTAGGCATAGTTTTTTAATGCAGAAGTTCTTACCTTGGGGCTCATAGAAAGATCTCCTGAAATATTATACATAGATTTGATGAAAGCTTTATAAATGATCTTAGAACTTCACAAAAGACTAGGAACAATTACTTTAGGATATGAGTTTTATTTTAGTTTGCATAAAACATTTAGTTTTGTGGCAAATTTTAGTGGCCAATCTCATTATTACCAACCCTGTCACACTCTTTGGTTGCAGATAAAAGAATCGGAGTTATATTTGGAAAAATCCACTGACATTACCTGGACTATATCTGTGCTATGAAAAAAAAAATTGAGGACCTTATAGTATAGCAAGACAAAAATGAATAAAAAAGATTATTTCTGAATCAAATTGGATCATCATAGCTTAATTTAAAGTGCACTGACCATATAGAAAATAGTTCTGACTATTAAATTTTTGTCTAATCATGTAGTATAGTGTATTGAAGTCATGAGATGATTGATATTTAAGTTCAATGGATTCTCTGAACTTAAATTCTGAGTGTGTTACTTTGGATCCTTAAGCTACTGTGCCATGAATAAAAACAATGCAACTTTCTTTGCATTGATTGTTATAACTTTGAACATTTTTTATTTTACTTAAAAATATTCATATTTTTTCTCCTTAAAATATTTGATTTGGAAAAGTTTTCACTCTTTAAAAATGTTTAAGGCATTTTTTAAATAAAAGTTTCCAATTACAATGAAGGCCAGTATTATCAAAAGATTTTTAATAAAGAATATTATTATTTAGGAAAATTTTCAAGCACATATTATTAATATAATGTAAACCTAACTAAAAAATGCATCCATTATATATTTTATTTCTTACTGAGTTTTTAACAACATCTTAAATATTGTTCTAGGTGACTGGGACGTAATACTTGTAATCATGCCAAACCTTCCAAACAAAGTAAGTGTTATTATTTTCATTTTACAAATGAGGAAACTTTAAATAACTTCTCCCAGGACATATAGATTCTAATGATGGCTGGAATTTTAACTCAGATGTTTACCTACTCCTCCCCTACATTATACAGCTTTCTTCCTTAGTTTATTACCTACCCATAAGTTTTTTATAGGACTTTTTCACTCTTATTCTGGAAACCATATTATAGGTACAAAATATACTCAGGGTCATTGTACAATGAATCATGTATATCAGTGGATAGAGTGTTGGTTGATGTGTCTCTCTCTCAGATAGATGTTTCTCTCTCTTTATCTCTCCCCTTCCCTTCCATTCTCTCTGAAAATCAATGGTAAGATATCCTTGGATTAACAAAAAAAAAAAAAATAAGATAAAGATATCTCCTTTTCATTTTCCTTTCTTGATTGTGAAAGTAAACATGACAAGCAATCTCCCCGCCCCTTGGTAATATGATACGTGATCCATTAGACCAGGGCCAGGCAATGTGGCTGCAGTGCACGGATACCTCGCCCATCTAAGTGTTTACTTGTCATCTGTGTGACCTGTAAATAGTTTATCCGTTTTGGTGGCAGCTAAAAACAAACAGTGCTTTAAAAATTTTTTTATCTTGATTGTAAGTGGCAAGTGATTGATTTCCTGCCTCTAGGCTTTTTTTGTAACCTCTTAGATATTAGCACAGGAACAAACTGCATAAAAATACAAACTTCTTGGCAACTGGGGTTTTAAAATTTGGTATAAAGCAAAGCTGTATACATCAAAATTCATTGATCTTTTAGCGAGATCCCCAAGGCAAATATTATGTACAGTGTGTGCTGATTCTCATTCATGTCAAGCTATTTCTTAAGACCTATCTTCTTACTTTCTCATCTCGTCTGCACACTTGAATTACTGGGGCAGGGAGTCACTATTCACTTAAATCTGCTTTATTGTTTATTTTCCTTGGCTTTTTCACAGAACATTTCTTTTGGCATATTGAATTTCTTCAGATGACTTGGAAATACTTGTCAAAAATCCTAGATGAATGTCTTTCTTTCTGAAACTCAAGTACCAGTCTAGCATGCAGCATTGAAACAATCACCTGCAGTTTTTTGTTTTTGTTTTCTGTTTGTTCTTCTGTTGTTGTTTTTTAACCTCTCTCTAGGAGGAGGAGGAGGAGAGCAATGAAACCAGAGGTGTGCCACATGGCAGATACATTTACTCCTCTTCACTCTGTCTGGATGCTGAGCTTGTACCTGGGAAAGCTAACCACCCTAAAGTATAGACCTTTTCTGAATTTCAGTCTCCATTCTGTCCTTGTTCTTTAAGCTCCATTGCACTGTCTTTATGCCTTTAGCATGTCATTAACAAATTTAGAATACTTGTATTTTATCTGCTCTACCGGAAAATGTATTCTTTGTAAGCAGAGGCTGAATCTCCTTCACTAGTTCTAGTACAATGTTTCACACAAAGAACTCACATGCTTTAGAGCTCAATGGTTATTGCTTGGTATGCACTAAACAGATAAAGATTACAGATCCTAGATTTGTCTTCTATGTTGTGTGTTGATGGTCAGATTGCTTAAGTTGTCTGATCTTCAATTGAAATAAAAAATCTAAAACAAGGGTAACCTATTTTTCAGTGTGATTATTGGATATACGCATTGTGTTTAGCATTTTACAACTGTGATTCTCACACATGACAAACATCTGATACATTTTTATTACATAAAAAAAGAAGGCAGCATACTATCTCTTAAAAGAGGCTTGAGGTTGAGAACTACTTTTGTTTCTGAGATGTAACTGTAGTAGTTTTAACAGACTAAGAAATACTCTTATTTTTTTAATAAGCTCATGTAGGTTAAGACCACAAGTAAATTCTTCTAAAAGTCACATGGCCTCAACATAATTTAAGAATGTGTCCTAGATTCTGCCCGATGTGCTCAAAGTAAATCACCACTTAGGGTCATAAAAGAGGACTGAGGAGGCCAGACTGAAAGAAAGCAGGAAAGGGTGAGATTCCAATAACAAGTGAAGAATATGTCGTGACCTTGACCTAAAGCCAAATTTATTTGATGGTCACTTTTTAGGCCAAGCCCTCTAGTGTTTTCTAGTTGTTTCATCATGGTTAATATAGGTAAATAAACATATCTACAACAAAGATTTTGAATATCATCATTTCTCTCTTTAAAGTAGAAACCGTGAAGTGAAGCCAAAAAATAGCTAAAAGAGGCTTCCAAAGAGAGGAAGATGCACAAAAAGTAGACTTTTTACCCACATCATTTCTCAGGATTTTATTTTTAACAAGTAACCTTGAGGGATGAGATCATGCCTCCCTCCAATACAAAGAGCAGACTTTCTTAACACTTACTGTAAAAGGGGCAAGTTCCCAAATATTAGTGTTCCCCAGGTTTGGTACATCCATACCATCAATAGTACTCAGCAAAGAAAAGGAGTGAGCTCCACAAAAGTGAGATACTTGCAAACCACAGCATGTGCGCGACCCACCTGTCTAGCCCTCTGCATCATTCTTAAGGGACTTGACGATCTATGGAAACCAATGCAAATATTATGCTTGTTCTTCTTGCTGTGCTACGAGGAATAAAGTCCTTGGTCTCTTACCCAAGAGACTCATGTCTTCTGACAGCCATCAGAAATTGCAGTAAACTAGTTTATTACCACGTAAGTAAGGTAAAAACAAACCCCAGGCACTGAGATGTATTTTTTTTCTGATATTTAGGAAGCTATTAGATTCCCTATTTTAAATGATAGTACTGAAAATGTAGACCTTCGTTTGGCAATCAAGTTATAAAAACTCATTGAGAAACTATAAAGGAAAACAAGTATTTTAAATATTAGCAATAAGGAGTAAATATTCTGTAACAGTTCTTTTTTAAAAAAAATCATATTAGGGAACTTACAGGGAATTCCTATAGTACAAAATAGTCTCCTGCATTCAATTTTAAATAATTGTTTGATTTTTAAATTCTATGTTTAAAATTACAATAACACAACAAAATATGGGAGGCATTATGAAGTATATTTAATAAGATGGATCTTATAAATGTTAAAAAATCTTTTTCTTCAGCCATAATAAGGATTTTAATAAGGATTTCTTTGATATTATTTGTACTATAATGCCTTAGCATTATTGATAATTTTAATAAACATTCTAATGATGACACATATAGGAGGAATTTATACAAAGTTAAATTTTAAGTACAATAGAGCAACAAATACTTGTTAAATCACTAAAATATGTGTTTCATGAATGACAAGTTTTTTATTGGCATCCTATAATGATTTGTAGAATATTCATTCAACAAGGAGCCAGTAAAATAAACTATTTGATCCTATCAAATCAAACTACACTATTCTATCTCATCTCCTAACACTTTGGTCCGGTTACTATTATTTCTCCCCTGGACTATTTTAAATGCTTCCTATTTGCTCTAACTCTATCAGCTTTCCCCTACAAGTGATTTCCTACACAGTAGCCAGAGTTTCACTTTCCTGCTTAATACAAGATTTCTTATTGCATCTAGTAATCCAGACTTCTTGGTCCAGCCTCTGCCTTCTTCTCCATTCTCACCCCGCTATGCTCCAGATATACTACCTTGGTTTTGCTCTCTTATTCAGACCAACTTCATACTTTACACTGAAGTGCTTTATACCCAGTTTTCAGATGGTCAGTTTCTAACTTTTAGAATGCCCACTTCACAGAGAGGACTTTCCTAATTCATTGATTGCAATGGTCCCCACTCCCTCTTATCATATCATCCTACCTTATTCTCCACATAGAACTTATTCTTCTCTCTCTCTCTCTCTCTCTCTCTCTCTCTCTCTCTCTCTATATATATATATATATATATATATATACACACACACACACACATATATATATAATGTCTACTTCTCAGATATGGTATTTGTAATCAGATTCATGTCTCTGTTGTTCATCACTTAATCCCTAGATTTTAGAAAAGTGTCAGTCACATCGTAGATGCTTTATAAATATGGAATGAATGAATGAAAAGATAATGCCTATGGTATTAGCTCTGATATCAGAGAGATCAGAGTTAAATCCCCAGCTCTCCTTTTTTTCTAGCTAAATGACATTGAGTTCATTGCTCAGCCCCACTAATCCTCAGTTTTGTCACTAGAAAAGTGGAAAGAATAACAATTCCTATCTTGTAGGGCTGTGTGAAATAAAAACACAGTAAATGTAAACTGCTGAACCCACTGCTTCAGAAAGGAAACTCTCTCAACAAATCAGAGCATGCTCAGATAGCTTCTTTTTAATATGTATGTCCCTTTCTTCGTTCCCATATAGGCTTTGATTAAAGCCATTTGCTACTTAGAGAAGTTAAAGAAACTTGATCAGGGCTTTAAAATTAAACCAAATTCATTTCTCACAGACTTTGAACTTAGCGTTAAATACTACTGTGCTCAGTACCTACATCCATATTTCCATTCATATTCTGATGTCTCTCTTAGAAACTCTCTGCATCTTTGACTTTATTGTTATTTTGTGCTGTAGTTTACTTCTCTCACCCCTTCTCTCATCTCTACCTGTGAAAGTTATATCCACCTCAGGGCCTATTTCAAATACTAAGTATTTTATCTCCTAACTGCTCTTCAACTGGATTCCTCATTTGACCTGCCTTAGTCATATTAGTATCTTTTAAATTGAATTTATTTTACATTATATATTCACTTGTCTTACTTTGCCTCCTAAATTATGAGCTAATTCTTGAGACTATCCATGCCTTACTCATTCTAAGGAACATATTGAATTATTTATTGTAAATACTCAATACCTACTTGATGACTGACTAAATGAATATGTGACTCTTACCCATTCATGCATTCTAATTTAGAGAATAGTTAATGACCTGCTTTTCGAATTGCAAAGTAACTGAAAAGTTCTCATAAAGTGGGGAATAGCCACATGAGCTGATGCTCTAAATCCTCTTCAGCATGTTGTTCAAATTCAAGGTTATTTACACTTTTATTCTTGAGTGGGTAGAGGCAAGCCAACCTGAAAGAATATGTAATCCAGCCTAATGTACAAGTAGGAGAGAAGGAGCAAGGTTAATGAGTATGTGCAATATGCATGAACTCGAATAAAAATGTACAGATTTCTTAATAAAAGAAAACAGCTCATTAGGAAATGAAGAGTTAAAATATACCTCTATTAAATTCAGATATAGGGCTTTATTATACCAAAGTATAGTGGGAGATACTGGAACAAAAATGCATTCAAAACAAATTTAACAAACCTCTATATCTCGCCTGATAAAAGGAATGCAAGAATGAATATGGGATTCTTTTTGTTTGAAAACCTTACAGATTTTTTTGGGATAATACATGTACACCTGGCTAATTTCAAGTGTGAAAATTTTATACATTAACAATTATCCTATATAATAAAAGAGTAATATGCAAATTAACCATCACTCCGTTACACCCACCAGCCAATCAGGAGCGAATATGCAAATAAACCAAACGAAGATGGCTATGGCCACAGAGAGCAGGAGGGAGGCTCGGGTTTCCGCGGCAATGGAGGAAGCCAAGCTTTCTGCCTGCCCTTGCTGGCCTAGGCCTCCACTCAAGGCTACAAAGTTTCAATGATAGAAGATACATGAATCCAAACAGAAATGGCGGCAGCCACGGAGCTGGAAAGAGCAGGAGGCTAGGGTTGCCCCTGGCGATGGAGGAAGCCAAACTTTCCGCACACCCTGGCTGGTCCAGGCCTCTGCTTAAGGCTACAAAGTTTCAATTATAGAAGATACATAAATACCAAGAGAAATGACTGCTGCCACTGACCAAGCAGAAGGCTTGGCTCTGCTCCAGGCTACAAAGTTTCAATTGTAAAAGATAAATAAACCCCAGATACCAGGGCCTCCACTTGGGTTGCCAGGGGGCGTGGCCAGCCTGCAAACCACCACAGGCCCCTCACCCAGGCCGCTCCACACCCCAAGGGAACCCCCATCCTGATCCGGGACACCCTTCAGGGCAAACCAGCTGGCCCCTACCCGTGCACCAGGCCTCTATCCTATCTAATAAAAGAGTAATATGCAGATTGACCATCACTCCAACACACAAGATGGCTGCTCCCAATGTGGTCAAAGATCCTGCCCCCATGTGGACACAAGATGGCCACCACAAGATGTCCAGCAGGGGAGGGCAGTTGGGAGGGACCAGGCCTGCAAGGGAGGGCAGTTGGGGGCAATCAAGCCTGCAGGGGTGGGCAGATAGGGGTGACCAAGCTGGCAGAGGAGGGAAGTTGGGGGCAACCAGGCCTGCAGGGAAAGGCAGTTGGGAGGGACCCAGGCCTGCAGGGGAGAGCAGTTGGGGGGAACCAGGCCTGCAGGGGAGGGCAGTTAGGGGTGATCAGGCCTGCAAGGGAGGGCAGTTAGGGGTGACCAGGCCTGCAGGGGAGGGCAGTTAGGGGCAAACAGGCTGGCAGGGGAGCAGTTAGGCATCAATCAGGCTGGCATGGGAGTGGTTAGGGGGTGATCAGGCTGGCAGGCAGAAGCGTTTAGGGGCAATCAGGAAGGCAGGCAGGCGAGCATTTGGGAGCCAGCAGTCCTGGATTGTAAGAGGGATGTCCAACTGCCCATTTAGTTGGACAAACTAAACGGGCAGTCGGACATCCCTTGAGTGGTCCCAGATTGGAGAGGGTGCAGGCTGGGCTGAGGGACTGGGCTGAGGGACACCCTCCCCGCCCGTGCACGAATTTCATGCACCAGGCCTCTAGCATATATATATCATCCAAGAATCACATGAAAACCACAGCAGTTGCTCTTGAGAGGTGGCAGGTGAATAGTGTTTGAATACCAAAACTATGTGCATTTCTTAGTGATTATTCATTAAAAGTTAGTATTACCATATGGAAAGTTAGATGTGTCACTTCTTAAATCTGCATTAGCCACAAATATGTGCATTGTATACAGATATTATGTACTTCTTGTTAGGTCAAAGGAATTCCAGAAGCCGATTCATGCATGGTGACACAGATAACAGACTAGTGCACCAGACAGTTGGCGACACAAATGCTGGTCCCTTCCTGGAACCCATGATGGACCAGTGCTCCAGGCAAATGGTGATGCAGATATTGGCTCCATTCCTGGAACCCCTGCCTGCAGCGGAAATTCTACCCACCCCCACTGAATGGCTCATGGTCCTCCGCCCTCACTGAACACCTGTATAAAAAAAGTGCCTCAGCTCCCACCCAATGGGACTTCTCCAGCCCTACCCTCAGGACCGGTAAACCTCACCTGGGAGTGCAAGATTAAACTTCCTTTTGACTGGCCTGGACTCTGTCTTTGTCCCCTGCCCCACGAACCTCACACTTCTGACTCTCCACTTAATTCAAAGTTTAAAAATTTAAGAATTTTTTAAATGATGGGTTAAAAACCAAGAAAACTCTAAGAAATACTAAATTAAAATTATAAGAAATCTCGCAAAACTATGAGAAATACTAATGGACATTAGATAGTATATTAGACTATGAAAACCAAGTGAAATTCTCTCAAACCTAAGACAGAGAAAAATGAATTAGAAAACAAACGAGAACAGCAAAACACATAGACATATTCACCAAAAAATGGCAATCAAAGTGTAAGACTCTAATATAGGAAAATGGAGTTACAGCTGTAAGCGCAGTAAAATATTTGAATCTGTTTCTCATATGGTGAGTCCCCCTCATTCCATCTGGTCAAATATATTCTTTATATTCAACAGATGATGCTTTCCTCTAATTAGTTTTTTCATTAACTGTTAACAAGGCAAACAAACTTAAACTGTTTAACTGTATCATGTTGGTCAGATGCAATGTAGATTGCTATAAAGAATTTGAATATTAGATAACTGATCACAAGGCTATTAAATTTTTTCTTAAATAAGTGAATAAGTAAATGCATTAACATTTTATAAATAACAACCAAGGTAGTTTAAAATGTCATTTTACTCTTAGTACAAATTAAAATAGAGTGCTTTAATTTCATAAAATATACTTATAATGTGGATTATAATTTTAAAATAATATATAGATAATTCATTAGAGATAAACTCATTTATACATAAGTAACAGATAATGCAATAAGTATGCATAGTATAGCAAAGTGAGTGATGTTTCTAAAATTAGTTATGTCCTTTTAGAAACAGAATGAAAAAAACTGTTTTTGATTTCTGTACAATTATTTTAAAGAAGATGGAGATATGGAAATAAAATCTAATCAATTTTTTTCAGGTGAAATGAGTAAAAATTACCCTTAAATTTCTATTTAAAATTAAATGGACAATGATTTTAATTTTTGGTTTACTGGTTCATAACAAAGGACTCACAATGAATGACTAGTTATAGTTCCTTTCAGACATATAAACCTGTCTAATTTAATGATTCAGATTATCTGTAGGAGCTATATTAATTAGCATGAGATAGGTTTATTTCGAATACTAATTCCTCTAAATTCTAAACATAAGTTTATTTCTTACTAAGGCTGTGTGTCCAAAATTCATCACCTAGGAAATTCTGCTAATCCAGCAGTAGGCAAACTGCGGTTTGCAAGCCACATGTGGCTCTTTGGCCCCTTGAGTGTGGCTCTTCCACAAAATACCACGGCCTGGGAGAGTCTATTTTGAAGAAGTGGCATTAGAAGAAGTTTAAGTTTAAAAAATTTGGCTCTCAGAAGAAATTTCAATCATTGATATTTGGCTCTGTTGACTAATGAGTTTGCCGACCACTGTGCTAATCTATTACTCAGACACTCCATTTTTGCACAAGCTTCCAAAATCATTTAAGCAGAAGGAAGATGGTAAATCTTGTCCTAGCTGTCCACTTAACAGCATAGTGTTAACTAACAATTACATACTTACCATTCTTCATGGTGAGAACACTTAGGATTTACTCTCAGCAACCTGCAAGTTTTAACACAGCATTATTAACTATAATCACTATGCTGCACATTAGATCCCCAGAACATACGACTCTTGTAACTGGAAGTTTTACTCTTTGACCAACATTTCTTTTCGGATCTTCTAGCCCCTAACAACTATCATTCTTGTCTCTGTGTCTATGAATTCTGCCTTTTTTGTTTTGTTTTGTTTATTAATTCTCACCTGAGGACATTTTTCCCCCATTGCTTTTTCAGAGAGAGTGGAAGGAGGAAGGGGGAGAAAGAGAGAGAGAGAGAGAGAATCATAGACTGATTGCCACACTCTATGGGGAGCCAACCCACAACCCAGGTACTTGCCCTGGATTGGGAATGGAACCCATGGTCCTTCCATGCAAATGTCATTGCTTTAACCACTGAGCTTGCTGGCCAGGGCTGATTTTTTTTTTTTTTTTTTTTTTTTTTTTTTAGATTCCACACATGTGATATCATACAGTATTTGTCTTTCTCTGTTTGACTTATTTCACTTACCATGATGCCCTCAAGGTCTCTCTTATTTTGTTGCACAGGGCAAGATTTCTTTCTCTCTCATAACTTAATGTCATTCCATTTTGTAATATATATAAATATATGGAATAATATTTTCTTTATCCATTCATCTGCTAATGGAAAATTATGTTGTTTTTATATCCTGGCTATTGTTAGTAATTAATGCTGTAGTCAACATGCAAGTGCCAATATTTCTGTGATAACTTGTTTTCGTTTCCTTGGGATATTTAACCAGAAGTAGGATTGCTGATCATACGGTAGTTCTATTTTTAATTTTTTTAAGGAAATGCATACTGTTTTCCATGATAGCTGTACCAATTTACATTCCCACCAAAAATACAAAAAGGTTCCCCTTTGTCCACATACTTACCAATACTTATTATTTCTTGTCTTTTTAATAATAGCCCTTCTAAAAGGTGTGAGATCATATCTCATTGTAGTTTGGGTTTGCATTTCCCTGATGATTAGTGATGTGTACCTTTTCATGTACCTATTGCCATTTGTGTGTCTTCTGTGAAAAAATATCTATTAAATTCCTATGTCCATTTAAAAAATAGGATTACTTGAGGTTGTTGTTGTTGTTGTGTGTGTGTGTTTACTATTTAGTTGTGTGAGTTTTTTATATGTTTTGGATATTAATCACGTATCATTGTCAAAACTGATGTCAAGGAGCTTACCCCATATTCTTTCTTCTAGTAGTTGGGTTGATTGAAACATACATTATATTCTTGTCTTGTGAGAACTCTTTGTTGTAACAACTCATTATCTACTGTTCCAAAGAGTATATCTTTAGTGAACTTTCAACATCATATTTATAGATCCTTAAAAGGAAGTTTTTTATTTTATATCAACACTAAAAATGTTGTGTATCATCGCTTTTTATTTTATATATATATACATTTTCAAATATACTTTAATGTTCCTTTATTCATATATAATAAACACAGTAATATTTGAATGCATATAAAATAAGCAACTAAGTTATTTTATCACAAAACCTGGAACATAAGTCACTTCGATTATTGTTTAGACATTTGATAAAGTGCAACAGACCTGAGCACCTATTGTTAAGAGTTTTTGGAGGGAAGGCCAGTGATATCTGAAATAATTTGCTCCTGTGCTATCAAACGTCTGTGATCATTGTTTAAATCCAGAGACTGCAGACTACAGGCCCATTTATTTCCCCAGCTTTAAACACACACAGTTAAACAAATGATTGAATGGCTCATCCATCTTTAAGGAGGCACCGAAAGCACCTTGAAAATCATGCTTCCTCGTGCATAGATTTAAACACCCTGTATTTCACTTTTGTAGAGAATAGTAATGTTATGGCAACAAGGTGACATATAGAGCCACTTCATGGATATGAGCTGTTACATGTACTGTAACACATTCCCACAGTCTTATAAAAAACCCATAAGAGCACATAAATGCCTTATCCTCCAAAAGCATCGCTGACCTTTATAGACAGGTCATATGGGATAGAGTATTTAACTACAAGACATTATGAGTTTTATCATTACAGATCCTACCCCGATTTCAAACGTTGTAGAAAACTTCCTACTAGAAATAAGTATCAACATTGCGTCCTAAAGTATAAGGAGATATCCAAGTGAAGCAGGAAGGAGGGTAGAAAAGACTGTAACCAGCACTACGACGAAAATCTGGGAGATGTGGACTAACTCCTAATGTTCTCATCTCTTTCAGGTCTATTACTTGTTTTACCCTCCCATGTTTTCTTCCTCCTAATCCAATTACTATTCTAAGTAGTAAGATGGTGCTTATCAGAATAATGGAAAAGTAAAATTCCAATTTACATGCAATTTATATTTTATTTAATTAATTGGGGTGATATTGATTAATAAAGTTATATAGGTTTTAGGTGTACAATTCTATAATACATCATCTGTATATTGTATTGTGTGCGCTACACCCCAAGGCAAGTCCAGGATTTAAAGGGGAGACCACTGTACTTTGATCTTTGGCTTGGCCTCCTGCATTAGAGTTTAAAGAAAGCATGAAAACTTGGCAGCAACATCATAATCAAGGAACCTATAATTTTGCTGGGCAAAATTGATCTTGTGCTTCCATTAACTTCAGTTGAACGTGGGCATTTATTGTGAGAATTCAGTATATCATCTGCCGAAGAAATTGCAAGTGAGAATGCTGAAATCTTTTTCTTTTTGCCTTTAATACCAAACTTTTAAAATGTCACCACAGCACTTTAAAATAATAAAATTGTAATACTGCTTCACAGTGTTCGGATACATTTTAGATTTATTCATATACCTCAAATATTCATTCTATGATAGTGACATTTTCTTTAGTCTTGGCTTTGGCTTAATAAAGATTTAACCCTTGTCTATCCAGCATTTGGCCAATGTGCTTTCATTGCACGTGTAATGTAAACATTTCTCTGCTGAAGGATTAGAGAGATTTTAGAAGGGAATTTTAGTAGTAAGTTAAAGATTAAGGTTTGGGGTACCCATGGGCTTTCTTTTATCTGAGAGATAGAGTACTCAGGGGAATTTTCCCTCATCCTAATCTAACTTTTTTGCCTTTAATTTGGAACATACCTCTTAAGCTCTATTCTTTCTTAGAGCCCCCGTGGTCTGAAACTCCAATCCCTTCTCCATAATGAGAATGCCTCTCTCTGAAAGATTGTTGTATCTGTGCAATGGCCGAATTGTGGGCTACACAATCTCAAGAAATCCCCAACACTTATAATGTCTGATCCTGAATTTCATAGTTGCCAGGATGAGAGGGAAGTGGAGATGAGGTAAGAAAAATGGACTACTATTCCCATCCCCTGAGCCAGAGAAATACATTTCTTTTAATTCATTTATCCTTTTCAATAATACTTCTAGTAGTGGGAGCTATAGGCCTACTGATCCTCTAATATTGATATGTTAAAATAATAACCTATTTAACTAATAGCTTTTTTTGCAAGAACAAACATCAGTTTTTAATAGTGAAATGCTAGCTCATAGTAACCAAATTTACTCCCTTAATAAGGTACCTTCCCCATGTTGGACACCATTGTTTCCTCAGTGAAATTTATTTCCTATTCTTTTCAAAGCTCAGAAGAATCATAAAAGATGTAGATAAGACTTCAATATCAATTTTATTGGGACCCAGGGACATACTCCCTATTCTATTCCATCCTTTTGTGTCAGAGCCTTTCTTTGGAAGAAAGGAAATTGAAGGTAAAAATTGTCAAAATACTCAACTATTGACCCACAGATACATGGTTAAATAAGTGCACAATCATTATTAGATCTCAGGGTATACAGGCATAAAGTTAAAAAAAATGGCTGAGAGAGAGCAAAAAGGAAAAGTCATACACCTCTTGGTATTTCAAATAACTTTATCCTATCAGGTTTTCCAAGTTTGAAATGGCTGGTCTGTGTAGACTTTTCCTTTAAGCTATTATAAGGTTTAGGGCAGAGAGTAATATTACTTAAGTTTTATTTATGGAAATTCCCTCTTTATCTTATTACTGTAAAGTGTAGTTTATCTAATATAGCCACTCTAGTCTTCTTCTAATTAATTTTTTTTAAATCCTTTTACTTGAAACCTTTCTTTACACTTAAAGTCTGTCTATTATGGCAGCAGAACATTGAGTGTCACTTTCTCATTTGTTCTGACTATCCCTAACTTTTAATTGATGTATTGAGACTATCTTTAACTAAATTTATTGGGGTGACATTGGTTAGTGAATTAAACAGGCTTCAGGTGTACAATCTTATGATAGATCATCTGTGTATTGTATCAGGTGTCCAACATCCAAAGTCAAATCTTCTTCCCTCACCATATATTTGACCCCCTTTACCACTGCCCCTACTCCCTTCCCTCTAGTAACCACCATACTCCTGTTGGTGTCTATGACTTTTTGTTTGTTTGTTTGTCTTGTCTGTTCATTTGTTGCTTTCAGTTTTATATTCTACACTAGAGGCCTGGTGCACGAAATTCGTGCACAGGGGGGATGTCCCTCAGCCCAGCCTGCACCCTCTCCAATCTGGGACCCCTCGAGGGATGTCCGACTGCCCGTTTAGGCCCAATCCCACTGGGATCGGGCCTAAACGGGCAGTCGGACATCCCTCTCTCAATCCAGGACTGCTGGCTCCCAACTGCTCACCTGGTTGCCTTCCTTATTGCCCCTAACCACTTCTGCCTGCCAGCCTGATCACCACCTAACCACTCCCCTGCCAGCCTGATTGATGCCTAACTGCTCCCCTGCCAGCCTGTTTGCCCCTGCCTTCCCCTGCAGGCCTGGTCACCCCTAACTGCCCTCCCCAGCAGGCTTGATCACCCCCAACTGCCCTCCCTTGCAGGCCTGGTCCCTCCCCTGCTGGCCTGATCATGCACAACTGCAATCCCTTGCAGGCCTGGTTCCTCCCAACTGCCCTCCCCTGCTGCCCATCTTGTGGTGGCCATCTTGTGTCCACATGGGGGCAGGATCTTTGACCACATGGGGGCAGCCATCTTGTGTGTTGGAGTGATGGTCAATCTGCATATTACTCTTTTATTAGATAGGACAGAGGCCTGGTGCACGGGTGGGGGCCAGCTGGTTTTCCCTGAAGGGTGTCCCAGATCAGGGTGGGGTTCCCTTGGGGCATGGGGCAGCCTAGGCGAGCGGCCTGTGGTGGTTTGCAGGCCAGCCACACCCCCTGGCGACACAAGCAGAGGCCCTGGTATCTGGGATTTATTTATCTTCTACAATTGAAACTTTGTAGCCTGGAGCGGAGCCAAGCCTTCTGCTCACTCCGTGGTGGCAGCCATTTCTGTTGGGCTTTATTTATCTTCTATAATTGAAACTTTGTAGCACTGAGTGGAGGCATGGGCCAGCAAGGGCAGGCAGAAAGCTTGGCTGCAGGTAAACCCAAGCCTCTCTCCTGCTCTCTGTGGCTGCAGCCATCTTGGTTGGGTTTATTTGCATATCCCCTCCTGATTGGCTGGTGGGCGTGGCTGGTGGGAGTGGCTGGTGGGTGTAGGGGAGGTATGGTCAATTTGCATATTATTCTTTTATTAGATAGAATTTGAGTGCTAATTATCAATGTGGTTGTATTTAGATCTATCATTTTCTTTTATGCTTTCTGGTCCCTCTAAATAATTTTTGTCCCACTCTTTTATATTTTACTAGAGGCCCATTGCACGAAGAATCGTACAATAGGCCTTCCTTCCCCTGGCTGCTGGCACCAGTTTTCCTCTGGCACCCGGGACCCAGTCCTTCGCTCTGGCTGAGGCTTGGCTTCTCCACTCCGGCCACAGCAGAGAAGCCAAGCCTCTTCAGTCTTCAGTCATCTTCAGTCTTCAGTCTTCAGTCTTCAGTCTTTGCTCGGTCCGGAGCCTTCAGTCTTTGCTCTGCGCCTGCATATGCAAATTAACCCGCCATCTTTATTGGGTTAATTTGCATATTCACTCCTGATTGGCTGGTGGGTGTTTCAGAGGTATGGTCAATTTGCATATTTCTCTTTTATTAGTGTAGATGGCTCCTTTTAGCTCATTTTAGTATTAAATATTTATTTTTTAATTTTCTATTGTCTTTTTGTGTGAACATCTTTGTCTTTAGAATTCTAGGTTTTACGATATGCTTCCTTAAGTTTTCATCTACCTAGAGTTAATATTGCTTACTTCACATAAAAGATAGACATCTAGCATTCATATATATCCCTTTAACCATCCCATCATCTTTTATTATATCTACATATATTTAAAATGCACAATATAATAATTTTTATTTGTAAACATTTATATTATAAATGGATTAAGAAAAATGTCTCTGATATAATGGTACAGATATGTACCGTTTTAACCTTTTTTTCTCCAGGATCCTAAATTTCCTCTTATATACTTTTCTTTTAAAATATATTGCTAGCATTTCTAGTATTGAATTTCTGTTAATTAATTTTATTTTCCTTTATCTGAAAATGTCTTTATTTTGTTCTATATTTTTGACTTGTGTATTGTGTTTTCTTGACTGTGGATTGACTGTTCCCATTTTATTTTGATCTGATGGAAGCTTGCTTTACAGAGAATGTATATTTTCATATCAGAAGTAGATTCCCTTATATTTTAAAAACATCACTCTGCCTGTTATATTGAGATTAGACTAACAGAGGAAAAGATTAGAAGTCAGATACAACGGTATTGAACTGGTCCAGGGGAGATAATTTGATGGCTTTGGTCAGTGATTTAGAGGTACAGATGCTTATAGAATATATTTTAAAGGTTAAATCAATAATAATTGCTAACAGATTGAATTATTGGTATGCAAGGATAGGAGTCAAGAATTTCTGCAAAAATTTTGTCCTAAGTAACTGACTTTGTTCATATTATATTTATTAAGATGAGAATGACATTTTAAAAAAAGAGTAAATGGTCAAGCTTGGCTTGGAGTAAATTATGATTTTAATTGTTGATTATGCTATTAGATATCCAATTAAAGATAATAAGTAGTATAGTTTGTGTCTAGTTTTCTAGAAAAATGTTCAATGCATAAACCTTAGAATACCCAGCATGTATGAATTATAATTTTTAAAAAGATCTAATGCTGTGAAAAGTTCAGTGGATAGGGATAATTTTGATACTTCTCTATTATAGGCATCATGCATCTGAACTCATTATCATGTGTCAGTTCTGTGTGAATCTATGTATTCATATATTACCCCGTTTCCCCGAAAAATAAGACAGTGTCTTATATTAATTTTTGCCCCCAAAGACGCGCTAGGTCTTATTTTCAGGGGATGTCTTATTTTTCCATGAAGAAGAATACGGTACACATTTATTGTTAAATGAAAATAAAGGAAATTTATTACCTGTATATGGTATGGTACGGTAGTACGGTAGTTGTCAACACAAACCAGACAAACTGTGAATCCTACAGTATCAAGAATTTACTCATTTATTCAATGACAATCATGTCATCATCTTCTGGAACATCATCATAACAATCCAATTCCTGAATTTCCTGGTGAATTTCTTGTGACTCCATTTCTTTTAGAATCAGTGGACCAAATCTCTCATGTTTAGCAATAGCACTGTCTTTAAATGAGTACTTCTTGTCAAGGTAGCCTGCTCGCAGTGCATTTGCAATGCAACTGTCAGTGATTTTCTCCCATGAATTCTTCACCCAAGTCACAACTTCTTGCAGTTTAGGTTTCACAAAGTTTCCACGCTGATTTCTCTCCATTCTATGTTCAATGTAGTCATTAATTTCCATGCGCAAATTGTCTTTGAATGGCTTGTTTATTGCAATATCAAGAGTCTGGAGATAGGCCGTCATTCCTGCGGGAATCATTATCTGATCTATTTTTCTTTTGTGAAGAAATGTCTTCATGTCTTTAGCGCGGTTAGTGCTGGCTGCATCCCAGACTAGCAGACCTCTTTGGCTCCCTCGCATAACAAGCGGCAGCATTAAATCGACCCACTTCCTTATAACTGCTTGTGTGGCCCAGGCCTTTTCAGTTTCAAGAATAAAAACGCCCAAAACATGTTCAATCTTTTCCTTCTTGCCCTTAGAAATGATTAAAGGTGGGATTTTAGTGCCATCCAGACGAATTGCCAAAATACAGGAAACATGTGCACTTTCATAAGCAGTGGAGGGAATGTATGCTAAGGAGGCACCCCGCTGTTCAATTGTTGTTTGAGATGATTGGCCCATAAACACTGCAGTTTCATCCATAGCAATCATGTTGGAAAGATTGTATTTAGAGAAGTCAGCATCATCCATAAAGGACTTGAATGCAAGTGCTCACTTAATAACTTGAGTATCTTCCAACCTAAACAATGTTGTAGATCTTCTTAAAGACAGTTCACTTCGCTGAAGGAAAGTACCCAGCCAGTGTTGTGATGCTTTGAAGTCTTCGGGGGCTATGTCAAACTGTGGTGCCATTGCAAGGGCAAATTCTTGAATCTGAGCCCTATTCACAACCAAAGCCTTTGCTCTCCTATCAACAACCCATTCACAGATCAGGTCTTCCAGCTCGGAAAATAATGGTTGCCGACCTGATCCACACTTGTGCTTTTTAGCATTTCCCTTGTCCACTTGTTCAATGAGGTTACCATACTCTGCTTGCCATTTTCGGACCAATCGGATACTCAACATCTTCTCTTTGCAGAAAGCAGTAAAATTTTGGCCCCAAGAGTCTTCCACGATTCCTTTCTTGTACTCCACGGAGTAGCTTTTTCTTTTTGCGCTCATTTCTAGGGGTAAAAAAAAGGAATTGAGGTATCAAGGTGGGGGGAGGGGGATCACTCAAAAAGACACAGGGTGGATCAGAGGGGGGAATCAAAATGGCACAGGAGAATCAGAGGGGGGATTACCATTTTAGTAACCCCTTTTGATCCTCCTGTGTCATTTTGATTGTCCCCTCTGATCCTCCTGTGTCATTTTGATTGCCCCCTCTGATCCTCCTGTGTCATTTTAAGTGATCCCCCTCCCCCCACCCCTGTGCCACTGAACACCTTCACCAGACATCCCCCCTACCCCTTTATCAGACATTTACCCCCTGGGGCCTGCCTGGGTACTGTCACTGGGCTTGCTGGGGCCTGGATCTGGGCTGGAGCAGGGTCTGCCACTGACTGAGAACCTTCAGTCATCATGAAGGCGGCCGCGAGCATCAGGTAGTGTCACCAGAGACAGACCAGCACTCACCACCTTCGCTGCGTCCCGTCCACTCTAATCCTCCTGTTCTTCTACACGCATCTGCGAAAGTCTCCTCCTCTCTCCCACCCCGCGCTCACCGCTCACTCCGACCTCAGCTTCACCTCCACACAGCAGTGACGTCAGGACTCCGCGTAACGTCACTGGTTGCTAGATGCCAGTCAGGGCGGTCCCTAGCGACCAGTTTACAGTAAATTAATTTTCATTCTGAGACAGAGCCTGGGGGCCTTATTTTCGGGGGATGCCTTATATTTCACTCAGAAGGAACCCTGTAAGTAGGTCTTATTTTCGGAGGATATTTTATTTTCAGAGAAGCACAGGTAGTATAATTTATCATGAGCTGGGTATTTTACCGATAAAGGGACAGAGCTTTGAGCCTTGTTGCCTAGACTTGAATTCCTGTTTGCAATTCACTGGCTAAGTGACCATATGTATATGCTTTGATGATCTACTTCTCTGCAACAAATCACTCCAAAACTTACTTGCTTAAAAAATAAAGCCTTTCATTATTTCTTATGATTCAGTGTGTTGACTAGAGTGCAGATGGATTTTTTTTTTTCCTGGTTGTGTTTGGGGTGTCTCATTTAGGTTTAGTAAGATGGCAGTTTGAGCAGAAATAGTAACCATTGTGGCACTCTTATCTGGTACTTTGGTGGGATGGCTTAAAATCTGGGCTCAGCTTGTCCATGAGGACAACTGGGTTTTTCTCTCAAGATGGCTTTTCACATGGCCCTTCCATATAGCACAGCTGAACTACTTACACGTGTCTCAGAACTTCCAAAAAGAGAAAAGTGGAAGCTCCTAGGCCTCCTTGGATATTGTAGCTGGACTGCCTCAGAGTCTGTTGTTGTATTTATTGGTTAAAGTGAGCCACAACATTAGCTGAGAATCAAGGCTAAAAGTACTTACACAAGCACCTTAATAAATGGTATTTTATTGCATCAACCATAGCAAGTTACTTAGCCTTTCTATGTCTCAATTCATACATATTAATTGGGAGTATTAATATAAATATTACATGACTAGTGACCCGGTGCATGAAATTCGTGCACATTAAAAGGGGATTAATTAGAGGAAATAATTTAATATTGCTATTTGCCCTTTCTCTAAAATAGAAGTGTCAGAGATGAAAGATAATTAGTAAAATGTATATGAAAACCTTCCTCCTGTCAGAGTCTGGGGCTCACCACAGGACCCAGAGTCAAGTCCCCACCCACCCACATGCACCTCAAAATCGTGTGAGACCCAGACGCAGCTGGCCTTCCCCCCATTGGTATAGATCCAGACCTGGCCAATCCCACCTTGTCAAGCCCTGCCGGGCAGGGGGCATAGCCTCAGGTCCCCTGACCCAGCGCCAGGATGGGGGCCATGGCCTGAGGTGCCTCAGCCCAGACCAGGGCAGGGGGTGTGCCTTGAGGTCCTCCGTTAAGCCCCACCCAGTGGGGGACATGGCCTGAGATCCCCTATTAAGCCCCGCTGGGTGGGGGGCATGGCCTGAGGTCCCCTGTCAAGACCTGCCAGGCGGGGGTGTGGTGTGAGGTCCCCCAGCCTGGTGCCGGGGTGGGGAGCATGGCCTGAAGTCCCCTGTCAAGCCCCACCTGGTGGGGAGTGTGGCCTGAGGTCCCCCAGCCTGGCACTGGGGCAGAGAGAGCAGCCTGAGGTTCCCCGTCAAGCCCCGCCGGGTGAGGGGTGTGGCCTGAGGTCTCCTGTCAAGCCCTGCCAAGTGGGGTGTGCAGCCTGAGGTCCCCTAGCCCAGCACCAGGATGGGAAGTGCACCTTGAGGTCCCCTGTCAAGCCCTGCCAAGTCGGGGACGCAGCCTGAGTTCCCCTGTCAATCCCCATGGAGGTTGGGGAGAGTGTAGCCTCAGGTCCCTGCTGATTCCTCATTAAGGCTCCTTATGGGAACTTGGCCTCAGCTGTGGGTGCAGCCATCTTTGTGATGGAGTAATGGTCAATTAGCATATTCCCTCTTTATTAGATAGGATTACAGTGAAAATCATAAGAATGGATGTTTGAAAAGTGCATATATTAGGTATAGCACACATCCAAAACACTTTAATTATTATTTATTTTAACTATTCTTTAAAAATATTATATTTTGTATAGCTTGGTGCTGGAGTATGTCATTGGCCATCTGAAAATTTTTTTCCTGGTAAAAATTCACCAATATTATTGCATTTCCCTTATTATGTCTTATTATGTGTGACTTCTGTCTGTTGCCCAATTTAAAATGAATGAAAAGAAAGATGTTTGACATGACTGAAGCCGTCATATTCACAAAAGATCCTTTGAAGAGGATTTCAAAAAACTTTCAAATACATTTTTGTATTATTTTTAATTTAACTGATTTATTCAAATAACTTTGATAATACTTTATATAGCTGCATTCTGAGCAGATTTCATATAATAGAATGCCCTTGTATGTGTGTGTATGGGGGGAGGGCACTTGACTTCTTTTTGTAGTAGATCAAAAATTAAATAGGTACTCTTCAAACATTAAAGTTCAGACCAAAACTTAGCAGACAAAAAGGAGCTTAGTAATTATCTCTTCTTGGTTCCTTTTTCTGAGATAAGATTTATGGACACCAAGGACATTTATGGTGGGTGAGAGTATGGTAAATCTCAGCTTATTTTCCAGGATGGAAGGACATAACTAATGGCTCTACCTACTTTTCTCTTTTTTTACAATAAAGCTGACTTTAGTCATTATTTTGACAGAGGAGGTTATACTCTTAGAAGAAGAGATCTGAAACTTCTGAGAAGTTTTCTCAAATGTCTCCCTCTCACTTCAGCAATCAATTCTGTTGTTATCACTTTTGTGTATTTTATTTCTTTGTAAGAATTTTTGAATAAAAAATTACTACTCTAAAAATAGTTCAAAAACAACTATTTTCAAAATTTTTAAAAACATATTTTTATTAATTTTTTACAGAGAGGAAGGTAGAGGGATAGAGAGTTAGAAACATCGATGAGAGAGAAACATCGATCAGCCACCTCCTGCACACCCCCCAATGGGGATGTGCCTGCAACCAAGGTACATGCCCTTGACCGGAATCAAACCTGGGACTTTTCAGTCTGCAGGCTGATGCTCTATCCACTGAGCCAAACCGGTTAGGACTCAAATTTTTATTGTATAATTTAATTATATGTTCATTTGTTGTTGTTAATCCTCAGCTGAGGATATTTTTTCCATTGATTTTTAGAGAGAGTGGAAGGGAGGGGGAGAGACATAGAGAGAGCAGTAGAGAGAGAAATACCAATGTGAGAGAGACACATGGATTGGTTGCCTCACGCACATGCCAAAACCAGTTTCCCCATCCCATTTGCCCATACATGTCCTTGACTGGAATCGAATCTGGGACCCTTAAGTCCACTGGCTGATGCTCTAACCACTGAGTAAAACTGGTTAGGGTTAAAGGTTCTTATAATTAGAGGTGCAATGTCTTTGAGGCAGTTAAGAGAATTTGGGCAAAATAAAAGACATTACATAATAATTTTTATTTTACTAACAACTTAATTTAAATCCAAATGAAGAATGAGTAGTTTTGTGAAAATGGACAGAGATATAATTTTTGAACATGTGATATTGTAGAGACAGACAAACCAAGGAGATTCATTCTGAGAAATCTGTTAATAGGCCTGGCATAATATAAAGGTATGGAGTTCTCAAGAGGTGACACAGTAGATATGAGAAGAGAGAAGTAGCATTGGCATCATGATAAAGATTCAATACAGGCAACATCTACACTAATAATAGAGGAATATGCAAATTGTACAGGACACCATCACAGTAACAGTAACGACCAAACAGCAGGCTGTGTAGAGTGACAAGGTCGGCAGGGGGCTTAGTGAGGGACGAAACAATGACTGAACAGCAGGCTGCCTGGGACGACCAGGCTGTCAGGGATGGGGCAGTTGGGGGCAACCAGGCTACCAGGGGTGGCAGTTGGGGGTGAACAAGCCAGCAGGGGGGCAGTTGGGGGTGACCAGGCCAGCGGGGAGGGCAGTGAGGAGCAACCAGGCCGGCGGGGTGTCAGTTAGGGGCAGCAAGACTGGCAGAGGGGGCAGTTGGGGGCAACCAGGCTGGCAGGGGGGGAATTTGGGGGTGATCAGGCTAGCAGGGGGGCACTAGAGGGTGACCAGGCCAGCAGGGGGGCAGTTAGGGGTGACCAGGCTGGCAGGGGGGCAGTTGGGAGCAACCAGGCTGGCAGGGGGGCAGTTAGGGGCAATCAGGCTGGCAGGCAGAGGCCATTATGGGTGATCAGGCTGGCGGGGGGGGGGGGCAGTAAGGGGCAACCAGGCCAGCAGAGGGTGGCAGTTAGGGGCATCCAGGCCAGCAGAGGGGGGCAGTTGGAGGTGTCCAGACTGGTGGGGGGGCAGTTAGGGACGACCAGGCTGATGGAGGGCAGTTAGGGGCAACCAGGCTGGGGGGGGGGGGAAGTTGAGGGCAACCAGGCCAGCAGGGGGGGCAGTTGGGGGTGACCTGGCTGGCGGGGGGGTGCAGTTAGGGGCGATCAGGCAGCCAGGCAGGTGAGCAGCTAGGAGCCAGCGTCCCAGATCAGGGGTCCTCAAACTTTTTAAACAGGGGGCCAGTTCACTGTCCCTCAGACCGTTGGAGGGCCGGACTATAGTTTAAAAAAAAAACTATGAACAAATTCCTATGTGCACTGTGGGCCCGGGACGAGTCGGCTGCTAAGCAGGTCAGGCAGCAGCACCCGGCGGGCTGGATAAATGTCCTCGGTGGGCCGCATGTGGCCCGCAGGCCGTAGTTTGAGGACACCTGGTCCCAGATTGTGAGAGGGATGTCCGACTGCTGGTTTAGGCCTGATCCCCCAAGGGGTCACGGATTGGAGAGAGTGCAGGCTGGGCTGAGGGGACCACCCCCCCGCACGAATTTTGTGCACCAGGCCTCTAGTTTATTATAAAATTATGCCTTGAGTTGGTTACTCTCCTGTTTGTTTGTTTGTTTTTCTGAAATAGTATGGCTCTGTATAAAAACACAGGATTCTATGATGACTAGGCACATGACTAGATCTGTATGTTATTTAATCCAGGAACATATTGGGTTCCTGGATTAAAATATATTCACATAGGACAGAGAGAGAGAGAATTTTTGTATCTGAACAATAACCCCATCCTGGGCATTGTATCGAGAGAGAGAGAGAGAGAGAGAGAGAGAGAGAGAGAGAGAGAGAGAGAGAGAGAGAGAAACTCTTATATCTTCTTATAAGAACAATAACACCATCATGGGGCATCTATCTCTTGAGCTAATTATCTTATGTTGTGACTTTGTTTAACTGATATTTTTTAAGTAGAATCCCTGGGTGTTGGATGGTGAGCCAAAGTTCAACAAAAGACCACAAGGGAATTGAAACAGAGAAGTTTATTCTCCCAGGTCTTGGAGGATATATATAACACACCTCAAGGGGGCCAAGTAGGGAGGTCAAGGCAGGGTGCAGGCAGAGAGAAAGCAGGAGAGAGAGTTCAGCTGGACCTAGAGCACATACCTCTATTGGGGTTGCTTTGGGATTCCTTGGCTAAAGCCAGATTGGTCAATTTAAGTTTCATGGGTGTCTTAAGTAAGCTGTGTACAGAGGGGAGACTGCTTACCACAGTAGCAGTTGGTGGAGTCTTGTCAGGAACTTACCTTTACTTGTGACTCTGTGGGCTGTTACATAGTGTGTAAGCTCATGGGAGGGACTAGTGTCAGTTCCAGGCCACACAAAATCGATGACAAAACAGAAATGCTATGGAATAGTTTAGCTAAAATCAACAACTCCAAAAGCCTGATCTCCAAATAGCATCATATTGGGGGTTAGGGCTCTAACAAATTGAACTTTTGGAAGAACACGGTTCAGTGCCTAGCAGGTGCTTATTATGTGAAAAAGATGCTGTTCAAAAACAAAATTCAACTGAGTATATTTTAAAGATCTTAATGGCTTTATTCAATGGTTCATAAATTGGGCAGCATCCAATCTAGCAGATAGAAAGTAGCTCCAAGGAACTGTGAAAAATAAAAGACTTTCATAGGTAGAATGTAGAAACAAGGGAGTTATACCAGGGAATTGGTTACTGAGAGATTACTTTCCTTATAGGGGCTGGCAGGGTCTATCAGGCAGATTACCTTATTGGTGCTGATGAGGCAGATTTCTGCCTGAATGGTTTAAGATTTCATTTTTGGAAGATTCAAAATTGTAATTAAGTCTGGGTCTGGTGACATGAGGGTTAGTGTGGGCAACTCTTTCTTGTGCCTGTAGTTTTGTTTTTGACAATATAGACCAAATACTGTATTTCTCTCATTGACATTTTTGAAGATAAATAAGAGATTTATTCTTTATATTTCTCATTAGAAGATATTCAACGATGTTTGAAGGACAAAGAGAAAAAAGATCCAGTACACATAACCTAAGTGTTCCTAATCATGGTCTGAGCACTATAGCAAGCATCAATAATGTTCTTAAACATTAGAAAAAATAAAAGAAAGAAAAAGAAATCCAGTGACTAATTGTTAGCTGGTTTCCAGGCACTCTCTTATTTTACACAAAGTTGGATAACTCATATTACATCTCTACATCACAGTTATATGCAATTAAGAATAGTAATGACCACTCCTCTGCATATATCTCAGGTACAATAAGCATGCTATACAAAGTTTTGGTATGCCTTGAGAAGAACCAAATCAGGCTCCCCAAATATGTCACTTTACCCAGGATTGATTTCTCTATACTCTAGATTAGATTATCCTTTGCAACATTGGCATGTTGGTGTGATATAAACAATAAATTTCCACTCACCCAGGACATACATGTTCTGACAATTTCACTATATGTTTATGAAGTGTTTGTACCTGGAATGATATGGTTAAAAAAAAAAAGACTTTAATGAACCAAATCAATACTCTTACTCACTACCCTTTATAGATTAATTAATAAAAAAAAAAGGATCATTGATATTTGACTTGGTAGGTCATTGAACCTACACATATGAACTGAAGAATTTTATCTTCTGAGCAGAAAAAAAGAGCCAATATCTTTTGATTGAATGTTGTGATGCTTAATTTTATGTGTTAACTTGATTGTGTTAAGGAATGCTCAGCCAGCTGATAAAACTTTATTTCTGTTTGTGTTTGTGAAGGTGCCTATGGAAAAGATTAGCATTTGAATCAGTAGACTGTGTTAAAGTTCACCACCACCAATGCAGGTGGTCATCATCTAATTAATTAAGGGGTGGAGTTATATAAAAAGGCAGATGAAGGGGGAAATCTTTCTCTTTGCTTAAGCTCAGTCCTCCATCTGCCACTCTTGGGCATCAGTGTTCCTAGTCTTTGGCATTTTGGACTCAGATTGGGACTTAGCCCATTGTCCACCCCAATTGTCCGGCCTCCTGACTCAGACTGAATTACATCACCAGCATTCCTGGTTTTCCAGCTTGCAGATGGCAGATGGTGAACTTCTCAGACTCCATAACTATGTAAGTAAATTTTGTAAGTCTCCTCTCATACATACTTTTTTATTTATTTATTTATTTTATTAAGGCTGGGGACAGTGAAACAAAGGAAGGACTCAGGAGAGAGCCTCGGCAGTGCTCTGCTTTGGCTCCCTAGAAACGTTACAGGAAGGAAGTGAGCCACAGTGGCTTTTAGCTCACTGGAATTTCAGAGAAAGGGCGGTGTTGGAGACAGGATCGGGGGCAAGCCCTGGACAAGCTGCTGTTGCCCTTCTCCCCTGGTTGCAAGTCTCATGGGGACCCTTACGGTTTAGGAGGAAGTAAAAAGTTCATGCCCCAAAACAGGCATGGGTGTGCTCTAGAGTCAGCTCCCACTGGTATTCTTTGTTTCTTTTGCTGGTGAGAATCTTAGGGGAGGGTTTCAGCAGAACATTCATCAGCTTTCCAGGTGTGTTTTTAATATGCTGATGCATCAAAATGAGCTAATAGGGGAGGGGAGTTTGGGATTATTATTTGGTGTGCTTTACTGTTTGAGTTTTATCTTGGGGTCTGTCTGGCTCTAATCAGGTTTTTTGTTTTATTTGTTCCCTTCACTTCAGTCATCCTTGGGTTTAGCAGGCACAAATGGCGTTACTTGGGTTTCTGTTCTCTGTATCCCCAGCCAGGGTGGCTTAAACCATGTATTCTCCGGTTAGGGAGGAGAGGTATAAACTACTTGCTCTCAAGTATCCTTGGCTAGGGAAGGTAAGGTCTTGTAATTCACTAGCTGGCTCTAACTTGTTCAAATTGTTTGGCTTTGTTTAATTATCTTCTCTCAGTTTCCCCATCCCATTTGCCCAGGAATTTTCCTAACTGCTTACTATCCTGCCTCAACATTATTCTCTCAAGGCTGTTTCCTTGGAATGGGCCCCACTGTGAGAATGATAGGCAGAACATATTCCAAGGATATGGGAAGGGGTGAGGAGATGCCAACTGTGTGTGTGTTGGCGGGGGGCGGGGGGTGGGGGGGGGAGGGACGGTCCAGGTTCATGACTTCCTCCTATATTCCATACTGGAGGAAAACAAATACAATGAAGTCGGGAACCCACACACAGGATGCCCTGAGGCAGACCTACTTGGCTAGGTCCCTGTCCTTAACAATGTGTTGTTGAAACCACCTGGAGGGCATACCTGGCTGAACCTAGTTAAACCAGTTAAGGCCTCCAAGTAAACTTTTAAGGGGATGGTGGGCAGGAGTGGAGATCTGCTTGTTTTATAGCTGGCCAACTCAAGCCTCCTGTGCAAGTTCCTTGATTGTTAAACTTGCCACCTACCCATGTGGAGAGGTCCACCTGTGCCTTTAGTCTCTCCTGCCCTCTGTACTTGGGGACCAACACATGAGGTCCTGCACCTAGCTGTTATGTCTCCATCTGTTTTATTCGGTAAAGGTTCATGCTTTTGTTGCTCCTATGATATTGGTATATACTCTACTGAAGAATACAATCTGTTTGTGTCTAACTAGCATCAGGTACATTTCCATCCCAAATACCTTATAAGAGCTGCCTTGTCTTTGTTAGGATAGCACATCTGGAGGTATTCAATATCCATCTATGCTTCATTGATTTTATTATAGATTTCCTTCTTAACTATGTAGTTCTACTTTTCCCCCCTTGCAACTTATTAGTAATTTGTAGGGTGGTGTTTTTAGACCATGTAAGACATATTATTGTTTATTATTTTATCTTCTTAGAATAGTGCTTTTTTATTGTTATGTAATATTACTCCTAATTATTTTCAATATTTTATATTGAGCTCTATTTTTAGTAAAATATTTTCTATATCAGATCTCATTGATTTATTATTGAAACAGAATTTTTGGACTGGAACCCGGATTCTTTGTCCGCCGGAATCGAAGACTCCACTGACAGAAAGTGGTATAGCAAAGGTGGAGATTTATTGAAGAACAAGTACAGACTCCCACATAGGGAGAGGGAAAGAGTCCCACAGAATGGACTCCCACGTAGGGAGGGGGAAAGGGTCCCACTGAGTTCCTTTTCCCTATGGCTTATAAAGGCTGCAGATCCTGATGCCTTGATATCCCCTCTGATTGGTCACTATTGCCCTATACTGGTTACAATAGTAACTCCTGAGCTCAAAGATCAAACCTCACATGGGATGGGGTTCTCCCCCCTCCTTCCTTATTTTTTTCTTATTCCCTCTGGGCTTTCTTCTTCTCCTGGATGAAGGGCTTCCTTCTCTTTATTTTGTAAATATAGACCTTTTGCTGTTCCCAGTTCCCTCATTCTATGGAAATGTACATGTTGCAGCTTTTCAGTTTCCCTATTTTATGGAAATATACCTTCTGCTGCTCTGCCACCCTGTGCTTCCTCCATGGTCCCTTAATTTCCAAAATTTCCTAAACCTGTCCCATTTTACCCCTAAAATTCCTGTTTCATTATTAATTTATGAATTGGTTGATATGTTACTATGTTCACCTTATTTTCTTTATTTTGAAACTTTCTCTTTGATTATGTTTTACAGCTCTCTTGCAAGCATCCTATAAGACAAATTTGATCTTTTTCCAATCAAAGAATGTTTATTTAACTAAAGATTGAATAATTATATTTTCTAAGATTTCTGATATCTTTAGAATTCTTGCCATATTCTTAATTTGTACTTTCTGCTAATTCACCTTTGTTTACCTTTTTTTCTAACCTCTATTGTGTATTATGTCTATCATTTCCTTATATTTTCTATATTTCTTAAAATAAACTACTAGTGACCTGGTGCATGAAATTCATGCACATTAAAAGGGAATTATTTAGAGGAAATATTTCAATATCGCTATTTGCCCTTTCTCTATAATAGAAGTGTCAGAGATGAAAGAAAATTAGTAAAATGTATATGAAAATCTTCCTCCTGTCAGAGTCTGGGGTGCCACGGAAACCAGAGTCAAGTCCCTGCCCACTCACATGTGCCTTGAAATCACGCAAGACCCAGACCCAGTCGGTCCCACCCCTATTGGGCTAGTTCCAGACCCAGCCAGCCCCACCCCCGTCAAGCATTGCTGGGTGTGGCCTCAGGTCACCTGGCCCGGCGCCAGGGTCGGGGTGTGTGGCCTGAGGTCCCCCAGCTTGGTGCCAGGTCAAGGGGGCACAGCCTGAGGTCCCCTGGCCTGGTGCCAGGGCGGAGGGGGCGGCCTGAGGTCCCCTGTCAAGCCCCACAAGGGAGGGGGTGCAGCCTCCGGTCCCCTGCCCTGGCCCAGCGCCACACAGCCTCAGGTCACTGCTGATTGCTTGTTAAGGCTCATTACGGGAACTCGGCCTCCACTGTGGATGCAGCCATCTTGACCGTTATGGCATGACAGTCAATTTGCATATTCTCTCTTCATTTGATAAGATGGAATATGCTACTGAGTGGTTATTTTTTAAATCCTATACATATAACTATAAATGTTTACTACAAGGTGAATAGTAATTCTCTACTTTTGTCAGGATCAGAAACATAATATCGACATTATCAAGCATTAACTATCAGAGAAAAATCTCTTTCATGCCCATTCCCATCTTGTCATTTTTGACTACATATTTAGTTCAACTTTTTAAAAAAGTTTCTTAACACTAAATATCTTCATGCTTTTTGGAATTTTAGTGTTCAAGTTTCATTTTAACTAGAAAATTTTTATTGTGTCCTGTTGCTTCTTTCCCTTCTTCTAATCCTGCCTCTCTCTCTCCTTGTGTCTGGTGTAAGGTCCTTCCATTTTCTCCAACAGGCTTTACTCATTTCAGAACCAGATCACTTAAAGGCACTGTAAAAAATGATGCCTTTATATGATATTGGAAATATTGGAGGTTCAGTCACAAGTTTAACTTTTTTTTTTTTTTAATTGATCTTAGAGAGAGAAAGGGAAGGAGGGAGGGAGAGAGAGAAACATCAATTAGTTGCCTCCCTCACATACCCCAACCAGGGATTGAACCTGCAACCCCGGTATGTGCCCTGACTGGGAATCAAATCCACCACCTTTTTGTGTATGAGAGGGTGCTCCAACCCACTGACCCACACCAGCCATGGTTCAGTCACGAGTTTAGTTGGTGTCTTAGTTCTGTTCATTATGCTACATACTTATATTTCATGGACCCCTTGCTAAAGTTTAAAATAGAGATTTGGTTTCATGATCTTTCCAAAAAATTCCAATTTCTTTATTTCATCTCCTGGATTTAGCTAGTGAGCCAGGATTGCCTCACCACCCTAGGAAGCACACTTAGCTCTCAGGACCTGGTAGGAGCCACTGCCACTGGCTGGCTTCAGACTGTGAACCCAGTAGAACAGTGGTTTTAGCTCTAATTATGTCTTGTTACCTTTATGTATGTTTAATTTCTGTCTTTGTCTAGTTTTGATCCAGCTATGCCAATATATATATTTGCATTGTTTAATTGATAAAATCTGGTGTAGAAAAATATTTTAGTATGAAAATAGAGCTCAACATAAAATATTGAAAATAATTATTATTTCTTGAGTTTTTTTGTTCTTTTTTTATCTTGACTGTCCTTAGGTTCCTATCTCCTGGGCCTTGGGTTTTAACCATTTTTTGTAACATCATAAGTATACTTTGTAGCCCTCAAAGTAGCTTCTAAGAACAGTGCATTCTTTTTTAAAAAATCTTTATTATTGAAAATATTACATATGTTCCCTTATTCCCTCCCCACCTTGTAGGCCACCCCCACACCCTGCCCCAGGCCCTCACCACCCTATTGTCGGTGCACATGGGTTATGCATATACGCATACAAGTTCTTTAGTTGATCTCTTTCCTCCTACCCACCCACCCCAGCCTTCCCTCTACAACATGTTCTTTTTTATTTTAGTAAACAGAAAGAACTTAAGAACTTATTGATTCAATAATTCTGACTTGTTTTTTTTTTTAACTTTCAGATGGTATTAGATATTTAATTAATATTGAATTATAAGAAGAACAGTAGTCACAAGTAAATATGCCAATATATTCAAGTCAAAGATAAACTGACAGTTTGTGATTCACAGGTTTTCTTTTTTTTAATTTTATGAAAAATTTTACTTTTCATCTATTTCCATAACTTTTTTATTGTTTAAAGTATTACATATAGTAGTACATATATCTCCTTTTTTTTTTTTTTTTGCATTGACCTTTTACCAGCCTCCCCTAAACCCTGTCACATGCCCTCACCCCACCCCCACAGTGTCTTGTATCCATTGGTGCGCTTATATGCATGCATACAAGTCCTTTGGTTGATCTCTTTCCCCCCCAACCCAACACTCCCCAGCCTTCCCGCTGGAATTTGACAGTTTGGTGCTTTACTGCCTCTGTATCTATCTTTTTATTCATCAGGTTATAATGTTCTTTATTTTCCATAAATGAGTGAGATCATGTGGTATTTTTCTTTCATTGCCTGGCTTATTTCACTTAACATAATGCTCTCCAGGTCCATCCATGCTGCTGCAAATGGTAAGAATTCCTTCTTTTTTATAGCAGCATAGTATTCCATTGAGTAGATGTACCACAGTTTTCTAATCCACTCATCTGCTGGTGGGCATTTAGGCTGTTTCCAAATCTTAGCTATGGTAAATTGTGCTGCTATGAACATAGGGGTGCATATATTCTTTCTCACTGGTGTTTCTTGGGATATATTCCTAGAAGTGGGATTACTGGGTCAAATGGGAGCTCCATTTTTAGTTTTTTGAGGAAACTCCATACTGTTCTCCACAGTGGCTGCACCAGTCTGCATTCCCACCAGCAGTGCATGAGGGTTCCTTTTTCTCCGCATTCTCACCAGCACTTGTCATTTGTTGATTTGTTGATGATTGCCATTCTGACAGGTGTAAGATGGTACTGCATTGTCGTTTTAATTTGCATCTCTCGGATAATTAGTGACTTTGAGCATGTTTTCATATGTCTCTTGGCCTTCTGTCTTTTTTCGAAAAGATTCTATTTAGGTCCGTTGCCCATTTTTTTTATTGGATCATTTATCTTCCTTTTATTAAGTTGTATAAGTTCCCTGTAGATGTTGGAGATTAAACCCTTATCAGTGATAACATTTACAAATATGTTCTCCCATACAGTGGGCTTTCTTCTTGTTTTGTTGATGGTTTCTTTTGCTGTGCAAAAGCTTTTTATTTTGATGTAGTCCCATTTGTTTATTTTCTCTTTAGTTTCCATTGCACTAGGAGCTGTATCGATGAAGAAATTGCTTTGGCATGTGTCTGAAATTTCTCTGCCTGTGGATTCCTCTATATTTTTATGGTTTCCCGTCTTATGCTTAAGTCCTTTATCCATTTTGAGTTTATTATTGTGTATGGTGTAAGTTGGTGGTCTAGTTTCATTTTTTTGCATGTATCTGCCCAATTTCCCCAACACCATTTATTGAAGAGACTGTCTTGACTCCATTGTATGTTCATGCCCCCTTTGTCAAATATTAATTGAACATAGTGGTTTGGGTCGATATCTGGATTCTCTATTCTATTCCATTTGTCTATATGTCTGTTCTTGTGCCAGTACCAGGCTGTTTTGAGAACGGTGGCTTTGTAGTATAGCTTGAAATCTGGTATTGAGATCCCACCTACTTTGTTCTTTATCAGGATTGCTGTGGCTATTTGGGGTCTTTTTTTATTCCAGATGAATTTTTGGAGAGTTCTTTCTAGGTCTGTGAAATATGCCATTGGTATTTTAATGGGGAGTGCATTGAATCTATAGATTGCTTTGGGTAGTATGGACATTTTAATGATGTTGATTCTACCAATCCATGAACATGGTATGTTCTTCCATCTGTTTACGTCTTCCTCTATCACTTTTTTTCAGTGTCCTGTAGTTTTTTTCGTATAGGTCTTTTACCTCCTTAGTTAAGTTTATTCCTAGGTATCTTAATTTTTTTGGTGCGATGGTAAATGGGATTGCTTTTTTAGTCTCTCTTTCTGTAAGTTCACTATTGGTGTATAGAAATGCCATAGATTTCTTGGCGATAATTTTGTATCCTGCTACATTGCCGAATTCATTTATTAAGTCTACTAGTTTTTTGATGGAGTCTTTTGGGTTTTTTATGTACAATATTATGTCATCTGCAAATAAGGACAGCTTTACTTCTTTTCCAATTTGGATGCCTTTTATTTCTTCTTCTTGTCTAATTGCAATGGCTAATACTTCCAGTACTGTGTTGAACAGGAGTAGGGAGAGTGGGCATCCCTGTCTTGTTCCTGTTCTTAGGGGAAATGGTTTTCGTTTTTGCCCATTGAGTATGATGTTGGCTGTGGGTTTATTATATATGGCTGTTATTATGTTGAGGTATGATCCTTCTATTCCCACCTTGTTGAGAGTTTTTAATCAAGAAAGGGTGTTGGATTTTGTCAAATGCTTTTTCTGCATCAATTGATATGACTATGTGATTTTTACCTCTCAGTTTGTTTATGTGATGTATCACGTTTATTGATTTGCAGATATTGTACCATCCTTGCATTCCTGGGATAAATCCTACTTGATCATGGTGTATGATCTGTCTGATGTAGTGCTGGATCTGATTTCCTAGAATTTTGTTGAGGATTTTGGCATCTATGTTCATGAGCGATATTGGCCTTTAATTCTCTTTCACTGTGTTGTTTTTATCTGGTTTTGGTATTAGGGTGATGCTGGCTTCATAGAAGGAGCTTGGAAGTGTTCCTTCCTCTTGAATTTTTTGAAATAGTCTGAGGAGGATAGGTTTTAGTTCTTCATTGAATGTTTGGTAAAACCCCTGTGAAGCCGTCTGGCCCTGGACTTTTGTTTGCTGGAAGCTTTTTGATGACTGCTTCAATTTCTTTCGTAGTTATTGGCCTATTGAGACGTTAAGATTCTTTGTGATTGAGTTTGGGAAGGTTGTATTTTTCTAGGAATATGTCCATTTCCTCCAGGTTGTCCAGTTTGTTGAATAGAGTTTTTCATAGTATTTTTTTTTTTAATAATCCTTTGTATTTCGGTGAGGTCTGTTGTTATTTCTCCTCTTTCATTTCTGATTTTATTTGGGTCCTCTCTCTTTGCTTCTTGGTGAACCTGGCTAGAGGTTCATCAATCTTGTTTATCCTTTCAAAGAACCAGCTCTTGGTTTTGTTGATCTTTTGCATTGTTTTTTGGTCTCTATGTCGTTTATCTCTGCTCTGATCTTTATTATTTCCTTCCTTCTGCTTACACTGGGCTTTTCTTGTTGTTCTCTTTCTAACTCTTTGATTTGTAGGGTTATGTAATTTATTACCATTGTTTCTTGTTTTTTGCAGTAGTCTTGTAGAGCTATGAAGTTCCCTCTCAAGACTGCTTTCGCTGTGTTCCATAGATTTTGGATTATTTGTTTTCATTGTTGTTTGTTGCCATGATGTTTTTTATTTCTTCTTTGACCTCTCTGGTAACCCAGTCATTGTTTAATAGCATGCTATTTAGTCTCCATGTGTTTGATTTTTTTTATTGTTTTTATTATAGTTGATTTCCAATTTTATGCCACTGTGATCTGAGAAGATTCTTGATATGATTTCTATCTTCTTGAATTTGAAGAGACTTTGCCTGTGACCCAATATGTGGTCTGTTTTTGAAAATGACCTATGTACACTTGAGAAGAATGTGTATTCTGTGGCTTTGGGGTGAAATGTTCTGAAGATGTCAGTTAATTCCATCTGGTCTAGTGAGTCATTTAGGATTGATGTTTCTTTGCTGATTTTTTGTTTAGAGGATTTGTCCAATGGTGATAGTGGGTATTAATGTCTCCTAATATGATTGTATTGCTGTCAATATCTCCCTTGATATCCTTCAGGAGATTTTTTATGTATTTGGGTGCTCCTGTATTGGGTGCATATATGTTTACCAGAGTTATTTCTTCTTGTTGGATTGCTCCCTTTAGTATTATGAAGTGGCCTTCCTTATCTCTTGTTATGTCCTTCACTTTGAGATCTAATTTGTCAGATATAAGTATTGCTACCCCAGGTTTGTTTGTTTTTTCATTTTCATTTGCCTGAAAAACCTTTTTCCATCCCTTCACCCTCAGTCTGTGTGCATCTTTTTTTCTGAGGTGGGTTTATTGTAGACAGCAGATATATGGGTCATGTTTTCTTATCTAATCTGTTACCCTATGTCTTTTGATTGGGGCATTTAATCCATTTACATTTAAAGTTATTATTGATAGGTACTCTTTTTGTTGCCATTTTTATTCTTTACCCCTGTGTTCCTTCTTTGCTTCCTATTTCTTTTTTTTTTTTTACAGCAGACCCTATAGCATTTCTTGTATTGCTGGCTTGGTGGTAATAAACTCCCTTAGTCCTTTTTTGTCTGTGAAGCTCCTGATTTCATCTTCAATATTGATTGATATCCTTGCTGGGTACAGTATTCTTGGATTCAGACCCTTCCTTTGTATGACTTTGTATATTTTATTCCATTCCCTTCTGGCCTGATGTGTTTCTGTTGAGAAATCAGTCACTTGTCTGATGGGGGATCCTTTGTAGGTAACTTTCTGTCTCTCTCTGGCCGCTTTTAAGATTCTTACTTTGTCGTTGGTGTTTGCCAGTTTAATTATAAAATGTGCCTTGGTGTCAGTCTTTTGGGGTTTATTTTGCTTGGGACTCTGTGAGCTTCTTGGATTTGTGTAGGTTTTTTCTTCCCTATATCAGGGAAGTTTTCTGTCATTATTTCTTCAAACAGGTTTTCTATTCCTTGCACAGTTTCCTCTCCTTCGGCACCCCTGTTAAGCAGATGTTGTTTTGTTTCATGTTGTCCCAAAGTTCCCTTAGGCTCTCCTCCTGCTTTTTATTTTTTTTTTTCTAGAAGCTGATCTACTTAGGTATTTTTTCCTACCTTGTCTTCTAGCTCACTGATGTAGTCCTCTACTTCTTCTAGTCTACTCTTGATGCTTTCTATTGAGTTCTTTACAGCAGCATTGCCATTTTTCATTTCTTCTTGGTTCTTCATTTCCTCTTGGTTCTTCCACATATTGTCGAACTTGTCTTCCATTTTTTTCATCCACCTTATGACCATTTCTCTGAATCCTTTCTCTGACAGGTTGCTTGCCTCCATTTCGTTTACTTCCTTTTCTGGTGATCTCTGCTTTTCTTTCATATGCAGGTTTTTTCTTTGTCTCCCCATGATCTCTCTTCTCCAGGTGTCTGGTTATGTAGTTCTCTCTCTCCTGCATTGATTTAAAGGCACAAAATACAACACAACCAGATACAACACACAAGTCACTGAACACAAATGTATTCACGATATTAATAACCCTAAATAAAGGTGACCACCAGAGAATGGCGAATTAGAGGATAGGAGAGAAAGAAGAAGAGAGGGGAAAAAAAAGAAAGGAGTGCAAAAATGAAATTGGGAAAAGGAAAAAAAAAGTAAGAGAGAAAAGAAAGAGAATAATAAAGAAAAGGGGAACAAACTATATATATGGGGAGAAAACTCCATTAGAACAGCCACTAATCCCAACAAATGCCAGCAACAAGTACCTGGAGATGAATGCAAACTACAAACAACAACTAATATCAAGCGAGGCGAGGGAAAACAGAAGCAAAAAAACAAAAACAAAACAAAAAGACAAAAAGAAAAAGCAAAACAATCTCACAAACAAGCATAAAAAATCAATATAATCAACAATCAAGCAAACAACAACAAAAGGACAGAGAGAAAAAAATGTTTTGGATAGTGAAGAGAAGAGAGGTGTGTATGGACTTGGAGCAGGGGATTGGAAATTAGATATATAAGTAGGGTGAAATTTTAACAGGGTAAAAAGAAGGAATAGGGAAAATCTAAAGCAGGAATAGGGTAAGAGAAACAGGTCAACAAAAGGGGAAAAGTAAGGAAGAGAGTGATGGCATACAGGTAAAGTTGAGATAGAGTAAAATGATGCTAAAGGAAAGATGAAAATAGAATGTAGAACACTAATCTCAAAGTAAAATAAAGAGAAAATAAAATGACACTTTTTTAAAAAAAGGTAAAATAGTGGTAGTAATAATACTGATTGAAAATAAAAATGTAATAATTAAAAAGGTAAAATCAAGTGAGGAAAAAAGAAAAAAAATAGTTTAAATAAAAAATGAAAAAAAATAAAAATAAAATGTGCGGTAGTGAAAGTCATTCACTTCCTCTACTGTTCCGTTTGGCACGCCTGTTTCCTAGTCAGGACAGTATTGCAGTTCCGTCGTTCCACTGCTCCTCAGTGTTGTAAGCCAGTCCTGATTTTTAAGCAGGCAGTAGTGTGTCTTACTTTCTTGTATTCCTTTATTTGTGTTTACACAAGAGTCAATTTGTGATTCAACTCCTGGATGGCAGTGTTTCTGGATTGACCTCTGGGTCTATAGGTCTTCTCTAGCTAGTGTTTAGATTTTGTTTTTCCTGTGGCACTTAATACCGGTTTGTGGGAGTGAGTTGCCCCAGAGCTGGTTCTCTGATGGTTATTCCCCACTCTGATCCACAGGTTCCAGAAAAACAACTTTCCCCTGCAGTCTCTTAGAGTGTCCCCAATTGGGTGATCCTATGTATTGGGCTTAGTAATCAGAAGCAAGGATTTAAAGAGGGGGAAAAAAAAAAGGAAAGAGCCAGAATAAGTGTGTGAACTCTGGGGATGCGTGCAAGTCTGTGCAGTCTTTTTTCCCCTTGGGTCTAAACAGCCGGCACACTTAGAATTTTTAGGCTGTCCTTTTGCGCTCAAATCAAAATGGGTTGCTTTTTAGAGTTCCCTTCTGTTAGCAGCTCTGAGGACCCCCTTCCACATTCATGGATCACGCCAGCCCCAACAGCCATGTATTTTTCTAGGCACAGACTTCCCCAGGTTCTCCAGCTCCCACTGTGTGCATTTCTCTCTCCTGCTGGGACCACAGACCTCACCTTACCCCAGGTGAAATCTGACCTTTCCGTGGTGGAGTGTAGAGCTCCTCTGAATCCACATACTTGTGTCACTTGGGGACCGGTGTTCTCAGGTTCACAGCTGTTTGGTGGGTGCCATAGTTGTAGATTCCCCGGGCTTTTCAGGTTTCCGATAACATCCATTTTCCCCTTCAAGATGGCACGGTCTCCACATCTGAGCCTGTGGCTCCAGAAGGGAACCCAGCAGCAGTGGGGGCTGCCCAGTCAGGGGAGCCCCGTCCAGCAGTCCCCCACAGTCTCCTGGAGTATAGCTGTTCCTCAACTCACCAACAAACACTCTCCGTGTGACCACACACTCTCCCTTTGTTTTCTCACTCACACACTATCTTTCAGTCTGCCTTCCCATCGGCAGCCATCTTCTTTCTCCCACAGGTTTTCTAATGATTAGTCAAGAATCCCTTATAATTCTGACTTCTGAGGTGACAGGAATCCTTTGACAGGTAAAGACCAAAGCTCTCAATTCTTTGCTTATTTTTATTGAAATTTGTTTAATTTACAGCTGGTTCTATTATTCTAATGAATTGCATATTCCCTAAAGTGTTTTGAAAAGGGTAATACAAGTCTTTTGCATTTAAAATAGTTATATATTTTTTTCTCCCAGAATGATTGAACTGAAGTTTTCTAGTAGTGAAGGCATAATGGCCAATTATTCTGAGCAATTGTATTTGATTTTTTTTCCTCTCCAGTGGCAAGAATAGTTATTTGCTTTATTTATTTATTTTTTGTTTTCTTTTCTTTTCTTTTCTTTTCTTTTCTTTTCTTTTCTTTTCTTTTCTTTTCTTTTCTGGCAACTTGGTTCAATTCCTCTTTTTCCCCCTCCTTTTGTTCTTTAATGCCCTAGTATTTAAATGCTTGTTAATAGTTTAAGCTTTTCATGAGTTTTTGTTGTTGTTGGTTTTTTGTTGTTGTTGTTGTTGTTGTTGTTGTTGTTGCTTTTTTTGGGGTCAGGGGGGTCATATCTAATGGTACTTCTTATCCATTGCTATTAACATGCAGGTAAGTTAGAAAGGTTACTAAATGAATCTATTGGCATACAGGACCCTATAATGTGGATTTGTTTGGGGAAATTAATTAAATAAAGCATAGCTGAGATATTGGTTTGAAGGACTTTGACAAAGAATGGGGGAGTTTGGATTAAGAATTTGAGCAGTGAAAAAAGAGCATTTCCTCCTTTTAGCACACAGTTATGGGAGTAAAGAATTTCACAGAGCTGGGATAACTTGTTGGAAAGTTAAGTGATTCTAAGATAAAGATGATAAAAAGGGGAAAGATAGGCACATAGGTTCATTTGGGCTCAATGAAGAGGTAGATAATTTTCTTCATACTTTTAACAGAGTCTGCCTCGTTGAGATTACAATTTTGTATGACTTTGGGTCATATTTGTGATGTTCTGTGTGGATTTTTTATAAAAATGGAAATGGTTGCTTATAATTTGGATAACATACAGAGTTCTCAATGAAGCAAGAACAGTCACATACAGCTCACAGTCATTGCGCATTTACTATGTGCATTGCCCTGTACTGAGCTCTTCAGACACAATCTATACGTACCCCATGTGGTAGGTGCTCTGAGCAAAACAACTAGTACATGGCAGGGCCAGGATTCAATTCTAGATCTGTGAGCAAGAGCTGTTTCTTCATTCTATGATACCCTTTCTGGAAGAACTTTACACATTCAGTGGTGTACTCTGTAGCTGTGTTTAAACTTTGCTTATCCACACACAGCAGCTTGGATCTTGGTTGGATACCTGAGAACGTGGAATTGATGGTTGGTGGCACTGGAGTGGAGAGAACATGCAGTTTTAAAACTAGAAAAGCCATTTCCTGTTAGATACTTGGAGAGCCAGAGAGAGTGGCCCTTGAGAAGGAAGGAGGATTTGTTCCTTTTCCTATCCTGGATAAGTGCCCCTTATAAGCCTGGATAAGGCCTCCTTGGAAGAACTCCTGTCTCCAGAGGAAGAGATGCTGCCAGAGTGGCTGCAGCAAAGAGTGTGAGTCAGAGAGGAAGAGCCAGCCCCCAGAGAGGAGTCTAATGCCAGATGGGGTTTCCGGAGAAATGGACCTGAATCTGACAGACATGAGTCAAAGCTTGCCAAGGAACAAAAAGCAAGACCCAATAAATATAGTGGCTGATTTGAGACACCATGTATTTAGACTCTGGGGAAACCGTGTTAGCACATCTCTGAGAAATGCTTTACTAGGGATATTTATGAAGAACATGAACTACTCATTGAGATGAAGATGATACAGATGAAACTTAACTTGGAGTTCATCTCTAAGATTTGTCCCAGTCCAGCCTAGCTCATCTGTTTTTGACAAGATTATAGTAGGAGGATTGTGATTTTAAAAAACCAAAGGGGTATTTTATAAAACTCTCTATAATATATTTGGACATAAGCAACCACCATGTGATAATTTAAAAAATACTAATTATTAATATTATTGTACTAACACAAAAGCACCAAACAAAAGAATGGGTGAACTTTGCCAAGAGCATTATATAGTTTTGACATCTTGTGAGAGCCACTGTCTCAGATTTTTCAGAAAAACTTATCAAGTCCAAACTTATTTAATTTTGCTTAGAGACAATAAAGGTTGAATATTTCAAAAACAATTTTCTGTGAAACTGAGCACATGTACAGGAAAGTACATGAAATAAATTTACATTTTAAAAAATTGCCACAGTGGTCAAGAAATACAGTATAACATTTCCAAGATTCCACATGCTGTAGTACAGTCAGTATCCTTTCCCCACCATAGGATAACTGCTCTTAAACTTACCTTTCTTTGTAGTTTTAGTAATTATATATGCACTCTAAAATATATATCTGTATATTATTCAGGTGCCTAAAGATTCTTTGGAAAGAAAAAAAAAAAAAGAAATAGAGAATCACTGCTGCTATTACCCTACCAAGCCAGCATTATAAATATATTTATAATTTTAGAATTAACTCATTGTTTGAGATTGGAGTCTTTGATTTAAAAAAAACTTATAAACATTTATTTTACATGAAAATAAAGATATATGAAAATAATCATATTTTATATGGTTATTCCACGGATTATTTCATGACATGAAATATTTTTCTGACAATTTTGTTTTCCTCCCCCATAATCTTTTAGACAAGTCACTTCAAAAGATTGCTCTCAATAAAAGAGTAATTTTTATTTTGAGCCATAATCACATAAGAGCTTCTGCTGCTGCTATTAGCTGTTGATTGCCGCCTGAGGGGTGTTCTGTGACTGGTGCCCAGTTCTCATTGACACAAAGGGCTAAAAGCTGAGTTTCACCCTTGGGTTCCCTGACCTGCACTGTGTTAATCACTGTGGAATTATACCGTGTAGAGAAACTTCAGTTCTTTTGAAAGATTGTTACTGCATGAGCTGTATGTCAATTCTTGCAATTACCGGTAAATTTAACCTGAGATTTGAAAGGGCTCTTTGTAGTACATATATTTTTAAGCAAAGGCCTAAGAGAGACTAGTTTGCAATTTTATCAGTCAGGATGACTAGGTTATGCTGCAGTTTCAAGTAATCCTTACCTCTTGTGAACTAAATCAAATAAAACGTTAATTTCTTGCTCACACTGCCTGTCCACCATTCAATGGCTGGAGGGTCCCCTCTATTGTCCTCATTCTGTGAAAAAGGCAGGTGAAACAATTAGCCTGTGAAATGTTGCAGGTTGCCAAGATAGCAAAAGAGAGAACATGGACTTCTGTCCTGGCTCTTAAAACTTATATTCAGAAGTGTCAGATAACACTTTCTACTCACATTTTATTAGTCAAAAAAAACATCATATGGCTAAAGTTAACTTGAATCGGGGCAATGAGAATGCTTGTTCACATTACTAAAGTTATGTACATATTGGTGTACTTTTTAGGAATGTCTTTTCTGGGGATTAGTGACCTTGGGTAGAAATGCAGAGCAATGTATAAGTGTACAGTACACTGCCATAAGCTTTGTTAGAGCTGAATCTGGACCCTCAGATGATGGCTAGAAATTGCCCTTTGAGTTATTGTCATCTTGACATCTATGTTTAAAATGTTTAAAGGGATTCTTTAATTTGAGCCTTAAGTGATAAGTTGTTAATTGTTGAACTCAGTCTTTAAAGAGAATCATGAACAAGTTACTAAACCAGTTAAGATTAGCAGATCTATGCATTAAGGTAAAACTAACAAGCACTCTTCCTCCTGTTTTAATTTCAAATCCTAGTTAAGACCTCAACAAGGATAAGATAATACCCCTCAATCTCTTCATTATCCTAATTTCATATTCAGGCTATTACTTCCCTGATGCAAATTTACCTTTACGTAATTGTGCTGCTTACATTTTATCCAGGCTTTCAGTATTACCGCTAACAACTTCTTGTATCTCCAGCTGCATCAGACTTAACTAGGGGTTTAAGCAACACCATTTCTATGGCTTGCACACTTCTACTACTGAAAAGAATTTGAAATTCTCCTTTGTCTAATACACTCTGAGAAATGCCTGCTGCTGCCTTCTCTCTACTTAATTTGTTTTCCTCTGTATTTCTCTTGATCACCTCAATTTCTTCCACTGTGCCTCTTCTATATTTCTTGACTTTTGTACTTGAAGAGAGCAGTTTTCATGTTGTGAACATGACCTCAAAAACACTCCACTTCCATTGTTTGAAAATCTCAGACTCTGGGACAATTGCTAGGTTGCAATATGAAATACCTTGCCTGAATACAGTCATTGTAGTTCTTTTCTTTTTTTTTTTTTTTTTCAGTTCATTGACTATTGTGGGTAAGCTCCATTTGTTCTAAAGCCAATGCTATTGATGTATTAAAAGCTACTGTTTAATTTAGTTCGTCAGTTTGCTACCAATATTTAACATATTGGTATTAAAATTTTCTGTCATCTTCAAACTATTTTCCCGGGCCCCTACTCCTAGAGAATCTGTTTTAGTAGGATCCTAGAAACTATCTTTTAAAAAAAAT
Organism: Plecotus auritus; assembly: GCF_963455305.1. NCBI lineage: Eukaryota > Metazoa > Chordata > Mammalia > Chiroptera > Vespertilionidae > Plecotus > Plecotus auritus. The sequence goes on along the minus strand of NC_137783.1, from coordinate 33,921,066 downwards.
TATTCAAGATATTCTCATAGCACCAGTGTCTTTCGTCCAGATATATTATCCTGAAGATATAGACTAATACTTGTGTATCTCCTGTTGTGGATAAAGAAATTAAAGCACAAGTAGCAAAATACAGTTATCAAGCTCTTAGGGTACAACGGAGATGAAACCCTAGCTATGACATAAGGGTGATCATGGTGACTTAGTTAACCTTGCTGACCTCCAGTTCTCATCTGTGAAAGGAAGATTTTACAAGGCAGTCAAAATATTAAGTTAGTTAATATATGTAAAGTATATAGCACATTCTTGGCATATATTCAGAATTCAATCAATATTGATTGTTTTTCTTGTCCTTAACATTTTTTTCATCATCCTCATCTTTCTGGGCCTTTTGGTCAAAGCTCACACAAAAATAAGTTCAGAAAATTATAGGAGAAAACTGCTATAAATATATTTGTTCTGTTTCATATCTTACGTTTCTTCTTTTGATTTTTCATCTATGAGCACAGTGGGTAAGGATGGTGCCCCACCCGGATTCTCTCTATTGAGCAGGCACACCCAGGTCTCAGCTGTGTGTGTTTCTAGCTGCCAACAGTTCACCTTTCTTGGAGAATATCCCTAAGCTTAAGTGAGCCACCTTCCCCTCAAGACAGAAAGCCAATAGGACTGACTGGTGCTGGGATATACTGCCCCAGCCTTTTTGCCTCTGAGCAGGACAGACTCATGCTCCAGAGCTGAGTCTGGCATCAATGTGAGGTTAAAACTTCTCTTGAAATCACATATTTGATCTATTCCTTCCCTGCCCTTTCCTGTTTCTCTTGCCAGTTCCTCCTGAGGACAACCCTTCAATAAATCACTAACCAGGCTCTGCTTTGAGGGAACCTTACCCCCAAAATGCTCATAATGTTTTCTTGGAAAGACAGGCTTAGAGACAGGAAGACCACCAAAGAGAAAATCACTGGGTTCTAGAACATGGCACCTAAGCAAGAATCACCCAGCACGTTGCCTGCTTCTTGGCAGAGACTCGGACACACTTGTGTAATGAATGGTAAAGAGGTCTTCTGTAAGTGAAGAATCAGATCTCCACATTGCCCTGGTCCTTGCTAAGTTAAGCTTTGGTTGCTAAAACTTATCCTTTTATAAAGGAAAAGACTAGGACTGCAGCAGACACTATAGATGCTCTGTCGTGGACCTAGGATCGTAAAACCTCCAACAATTCAACTGTTTGAACAAGTGGCTGCTTAGCTCTAGGTAAGAGGGTTTGACTAAATTGGTGTTGTTTGTCTCTTTTGTCTTCCACACTCCAAATTGTACAAGGGCTACTCCAGCATGACTCATTGTAAATGCATTTGAACTGATTTCCCTTTGTTCACTTTCTTGACTAAATGTCTTGAGAGACCAGTCTTAGCAGCAGAGCAAGTCCAAACCCTGGGTTATTGTTCTTTGCTGCACCTACCCTGTGCTTTGGCCTTGGATTTTTGTACTCCCCCCGCCCTGCCCCAGTCTTAATATAATAATAATCATCGCAAAGCTAATGTTCAGGGAACATTCACCAGGGCCTAAATGTTTTATCTAATTTAAAACTTTCAATAATGTAATGAGGTAAACAGACTATTATGTTGAAAGAGTTACAACTTCTGTGTAAACAGTTAAGCGGAATCAAGTAAGGACAGTCATAAAATCTATTTTTTCCTTTGTTATGTGAGATGACTAATATATCAATGATAACATGTATAAAGCAGTATGGAAGCTGTTATCGCCTGGAGGCTGTGGCAGCCTTATTTTTCCCATTGATAAAAATGACCAGGCAGGAGGAGATAGGTTAGGAATAGCACGTGACATTAACTTGGAAAGCACAATGACATGTACCTTTTTACAGTGGTGAATAGAAAACAGGCTGTCATTCTGATATGCAGGGGCATTGTCACTATGCTATATAGTGGCTATGCGATTCATACCATGGAAATTTACTTTTCAACAGTTCCAAGAAGAATCATTTAACTTCTGGACTATTATTAATTAAAATAATGACAAGTTAAATTTATTTTCTAGCAGCTTATTTATTATGTATCAAAATTAGATTATGATTAGATTATGATTATGAAAAATTGTCTCCTAATATTATTCATTCCCAGGTAATGTCTGTGATCTTGTATATAAGGAGTAATTTACACTTGTCCTCTAAGAGTTCGTGTTTTGAGGACAATGAGATTTTTTAGGACTTCATGCATTTTATCAATTTTTTCTAAAATTTGTGTACGATTTTTTAAAAAATTACAGTCTTAATGTAAATAGGGAAGACACATATATGATATTTTCTTTCATTAGCAGGGACCTAAACATCTTCTATGCTAGTCAATTACATTGGTTTACAGATGAGGAAATTGAGATGTGGGGAATTTAAGTGAGTTGCCTAAAATAGGGTCAGGAGTATAGAAGTATCTGGAGATGTGATGTTTAAGTCATTGAGTATTTCCTGGAAAACTTATAGGTTGACTGTATTACTGAATTTTGTGTGTGTGTGTGTGTGTGTGTGTGTGTGTGTGTGTGTGTGTTTTAGACAGTTATTAGGAGTCTGAAAAACACTCAAAAAGAGTTCTTACATAGAGTGATTTGTTTCTTGGCTGCTACTTATCACTCAGTACAGTTGGACACTTTCAATTAAGGATAAACATTCTTAAGTTACTGCTGTAGTACAAAATAGAAAAAAAAAAAAAAAGCCCACTAGGCTAAATACATACTTTAATTTCCATGAGTGCGAGAACTTAAGGAAAAGTAAGTTTAATTAGGGTGATGGAAATACTTCCGTGAAAGTTCTGAAGTTTGGGAGGATTTGAAAAGGCCTTGGAGGCGGAAAGCACTAGCTTTCTGTCACTTCAAAATGCTCAGCTTTCCTTTGCTCGAGGGGAGTTGCCCCACTGGCTTGCTCTTAGCAGCCAAGATTAGTGTCACAAACTGAACAGAGAGAAACAAACTGATCCAGTTGAGAAAGCCAGCATGGCCTGGGGGAAAGAAGGGAAGAACAAAGAAGTGGAGATATATCTCCTCAAAGAAATTAGATAGGATTTATAGAACAGAGGAACAGGATTAAAGAAGACGCATGTTCCAAAGAAAGTGCATCAGACTAGATAAATCCCTGCTGGGACTGACAATCAGAAAGTACCAAGTCCTGGAGTCTGACTTTATGGAGGAGGCAGAGAACCAGGAGGGCATCGGGGGCCACAGCTGTCTGTGTACATGAAATTTTCCTAAATCAGGTGCCCACCACTCAAGGAGGGCTTTGAGAGGAGTTTAATTATTTAGGCTGTACTTTCAAGATACAAATGATTGACTTCTTAACTTGTGAACAAAGGATTTGTCTACTAAAAACTGTTTGAAATCCACTGATTTGTGACCTGCCCAAGATCAAAGCTGTTATTGGCTCTAGTACTGAAAAGTGGAACTCAGGTTTCTGACTCCAAGCCCAAAGTTATCTTCATTCTATTCTCTTAGATATCAGAAATATTTTATTTTAAAATAAATTGGAAAACAGGTTGACATTATTAAAAGTACTAATTTAGTCTCAGAACACAGGGTTTTAAAAAATGTATTTATTGATTGAATTGAGAGAGAGAGAGAGCGAGAGAGCGATCAATTTGTTGTTTCACTTACTTAAGCATTCCTTGGTTGATTATTATATGTACCCTGACTGGGAATCAAACTCACAACCCTTTTTTTAACTTTCAGCATTTCCTACCTATGAGGCCTGTTGCAAAAGAGATTTTGTAATTTTAGTCCTTCCTCTTCAATGGGTGTGTCTAATTGTTAAGAATACCACCAATTTCTAACAAATGGTTTGAGTGACAAAGAATTTATATGAAACTAGAGGCCCGGTGCATGAAATTCGTGCACGGGGGTCCCTCAGCCCAACCTACACCCTCTACAATCCAGGAGCTCTCAGGGGATGTCCTACTGATGGCTTAGGCCCACTCCCGTGGTTCTCTGCTCTCTGTGGGGCCTGGGGGTTTCGCTGCAGCCATGGAGATGAAGCCCCCATGGTCTGCTGTCCGCTCTCCGCCTGCCGCTGCCATGCGCCATGCGAAGGAAGCCCCAGTGCCCTGCAGTGTGCTCTGTCTGCCATGTCTGGGGACTTACCTGCCACTGCCGCACTAAGGAAGCCCCCAAGCCCTGCTGTCCGGGCTCTATCTGCTGGGCCTGGGGCTTCCCCGCCATCACCCTGCAAACGAAGGCCCCAAGCCCTGCTGTCTGGGCTCTGTCTGCCATGTCTGGGGACTTCCCCGCCATCACCCTGCGAACGAAGGCCCCAAGCCCTGCTGTTTGTGCTCTGTTTGCTGGTCCTGGGGCTTCCCCACTGCCGCTGTGCTAATGAAGCCCCCAAGCCCTGCTGTCTGGGCTCTGTCTGCTGGGCCTGGGGCTTCCCCGCTGCCGCCTCTGTGCTAAGGAAGCCCCCAAGCCCTGCTGTCCGGGCTCTGTCTGCCGTGTCTGGGGGTGGATCCAGCCTCGCCGCTTGGTCCCGGTGAACCCCTGCGGGGCTGACAGACCCAGACACTGCAGCAGCGGTGGAGCGGGGAGGCTGGATCTGCCCTCTTCGGCGGCAGATCCAGCCTCGCTGCTCTGGTGGACAGGCCCGGACACGCCAGCAGCGGGGCTGAGGGGACTGGGCACCGCCATCTTGTGGCTATGGGGGCCGCCATTTTGTTGTGGAGTGATGGTTAATTTGCATATTACTCTTTTATTAGATAGGATGCTTAGTGCAGTGCTTATACATTACAATAAGGTAAGTAAAATAAATAGAAGCAAAAGATTTGAAAGGAAGACTTAAAATTACATAATCAGAGATCGCAGGATTATTTGTTTATGTAGACTACCCTAAGGATTTGACAATACTGTAACTAGTGATTTAATATTCATTCAGGTAGAAGGTACATATACAAAAATCTATTTTACTTTTATAAACCAACAACAAACAATTTAAATATTCAATGAAAAATAACATATTTTAAACACTATCAAAATATGACACAATTAGGGAAAAATCTCTACACTAAAATGGAGAGATATACTCTATGTATATAGGATATACCATATAAAGGACACAGAATCAGTAAAATAATTTTTTAAGAATTGCAACATTTTTACTCTGAACTAAAGACTTACCATAAAGCTAGTATAATCAAGACAGTTTGGTATTTGCATTATACAGACAGATAGGTTGATGAAACTGAATAGTGGATTCAGAAAGAGACTCATACTTTCAGGTCAATTGATTTACAAAACTATGCCAAAGCATTGCATATAAAAAGGATGATCTTCTAAGTAATTGGTGCTGGAATAACAGATCCATAAGGATATATACATTGAGAGGAAAATGAATTTTGACCTTCGCTACCTCACACCATACATTTTAAACTTCAATAGAAAGCATAATTTTACAACCTGGAGTAAGCAAAGACTTCTTAGAAAGATTCCAAAAATAAAAACAATGATAAAATGGACTTCATAATAATAATAATAAAAACTTCTATCAAATGATATCATTAAAAATGTATAGAGAAGCTAAATACTTGGTGACAATATTCACAACAGATATATTCAACAAAATACTTGAATTCAGAATATATAAATAACTCATGTGAAAAGTGTATATATTTTTTATGTATTTTTTTTGTTAATCTTCATTGAGGATATTTTTCCATTGATTTTTAGAGAGAGTAGAAGGGAGGGGGAGAGATGGAGAGAAACATAGATGTGAAAGAGGCACATTTATTGGTTTGGTTTCCTCCCCCACGTGGCTGGACTGGAGTTGGGGATCCAGCCTGCAACCAGGTAAGTGCTTCTGACCAGGAATTGAACCTGCGATCCTTCAGTCTGCTGGCCTGTGCTCTATCCACTGAGCAAAACTAGCCAGGGCAAAAGTATACGTTAACTATAGAAGTAATTTATATTATTTAACTTAAGCAAACAATTCTGAGTATACACGGTAAAGAATAAAATACCCACAATTTTCCCAGATTTCTCTCCTCAAAAGTTAGTACTTCAATAGTTTGATTGGTAACGTGCTACATTTTTTTCTATAAGCTGTTTGATTTACTATATATATATATTTGTCCAGATGTTATGAAAATTATCTAATATTTTAAGTCTTTATTTTTTCTTAAGTGATATAAAATTCCTAATTTACTAGGTATAGTCTTCATATAATATTATTTTAATGAATACACTGAAATCCCATCAAGTAAGTAGAGAATAATATACACATTTATTTAGGTTGCCATAACAATTTCTGAGCAAAAATCTATTTTTATTGCGTTCTTAGGATAGATTTCAAGTCATGGAATTACTGGAAACAAAGCCTTCGCTCTTTGATGCCAAATTGCTTTTCAAAACAGTTAGTCAATGTTACATTGTCCTAGCATATTTCAGAGTAATTGAATCTTAATCATTGAAATATTATAAAAAGAACAACAACATACTTTCATTTATAATTTAGGAGAGAGAAATGAGTCTGAGACAGTAAATATAGTTAAGGATTGATTACATTAGACAACACAGGAAATGATGGGAATATATGCAACAGTTGAGCAGCTCTTGGCATCCATTTGTTTATTTCTACAATTGCTTAATAAATATTTATTGGTCACCCACTCTGTTTCAGGCAATATGCTTGATATAGAAATGATTTAAAGCTCAGATCTTGTGTTGCAGCATTAAAAACAAACACAGGATGAGCTTGCATTTGAGATTTAGGAATGCTTGAGGGTACTTGGAGACAAAGATCCAATTTTCTGGTTTGATGACTAAGTGTATAGTAAAGTCCTTCATTACCCACATTTCTTGCTTTTTTTTCTGATTCTTTATACTCATCATTTCACCTAAATAATTCTTAAACTCTTCCTTCAAGTATTAGCATAGAAACTATTTCCTTCAGCAAGGCTTTATGACTCATTTCCAAGGTAAGATGCATTTTTTGGCTATTCTCCTGCTTCGCAAGCACAGATAGGGTAACAGTGTCTCCAGTATAATATCTTTGGAAGAAGCCAACTGCAAATCAACAGAAGAATTGCAAGCGTAGGGAGACGTGAATACATTTTCTGTGTATAAAGCTAACAGTCCTTTCTGAAGGAACATTTTCCCCCTGGGATCATCTCTTCTATTTCAAGCTCCAACTCAGGGTTAGCACATTGTCATACTGAGCTATTCTTTTTCCAGTTTCCCTTGTCTTTCTATAAGGCAACAAGTTCTAGTTATTCTATCCTCTTGAAAGGCTTGAATAATTATGCATTTGAGTTTATTGTAGATCCTACAAAGAGATAAATGGTGCACAAGTTACATATTGTATTGATTGATGAATCATTTGCCATGAAGTTTATTCAGAGAAACACAATTACTTCTGTTACACTTCATTTAAAAGTGTTTTCAACAACATAAAGTGCTGTTTTAGAATTCATGGTCTTTTGAGAGAATAAAACCTTAAATATATATTTTTGAAAGTTTATTGCTATAACCAAACAACACTTAAAAACTGAATCATAATTAGTATACTTTTCTTTAAAAAGATATTTTAATTGACAGTACAGAAAACATCCTCCAGTATTCTTCTTAAGTAACAGTTTTATTGTTCGAAAATGAAAAATCTGCCCAGACTGCATGGCTCAATGGTTGAGCATCGACCTATGAACCAGGAGGTCAGGGTTCGATTCCCAGTCAGGTCAGGCACATGCCCGGTTGCAGGTTCGATCCCCACTGTGGGGTGTGCAGGAGGCAGCCAATCAATGATTTTTTCTCATCATTGATGTTTTATCTCACTCTCCCTCCCTCTCTGAAATCAATAAAAACTATTTTTAAAAAATGAAAAATCTGTTTCTTTACCTGCCTTAGTTTTGATGACCATCATAATTATAATACAGCATATGGTATGCTGTATGATGGCTGCACACACAAGTACCTTTTCCAAATCATATATTTTTTCTTTCATAAAACTTGCTTGATTCTATAACATTCATAAATAAATAAAAAGTATACACATAACTGAGTTGTCACAGAAGATCTAGGTCTATTTGGAATTTTTTTCAATTATCTTTGATAATTATAACATTCTGATAGGGCAAGGGTGGGGAACCCTTTTTTTGCCAAGGGCCATTTAGATATTTATAACATCATTTGTGGGCCATACAAAATTACCAACTTAAAAATTTGCCTGCTATATTTGGTCAAACATTTAATTAACTCACCCCTAATGCCTTGGCAGGGCTGGAGCAAATGATTTCATGGGCTCTTATCTGCCTGCAGGCTAGATGTTGCCCACCCCTGTGATAGGGTATTATTTTCAATCAAAAAGTGTCCAAGTGATAAAACAAATTCTTTTCCTCAGAGGGATACTTGAAAACTCTCTATATATAAAAGCCTAAGCGACTGGCCGACTGGCCGACCGTTCGACCATCAGACCGGTAGCTATGATGCACACTGACCACCAGGCAGCAGCTGCTCCATGCAGGAGCTGCCAAGCTGTGGTGACTTGGCAGCTGCAGTTCTTGGGTGATGCCCCCGGAACCAGAGAGGAGGGAGCCCGATTCCAAGGTGCAACACCCGAGAACCGCCCTCTTGCAATCCAGGACCCCTCGGGATGTTGGATAGCTGGTTTCTTCAGCCCTATCCCCGCAGGCCAGGCCGAGTGATCCCCCTGGTGCACGAATCTGTGCACTGGGCCTCTAGCCCGTTAGCTCCCCTCTTCAGGTCTGGCTCCCCACTAGGCCCCTAGCCCATTGCTGAGGTCGTGGGTCTGGCCCTTATAGAAACTTTTCGACTCGATTAGCTAAATGATGAGATGTGCAGGACCTACTGGCTGCCGCCCTGACGTCTGATGCCCATGCCAGCCCATCGCTTCATATCAATTTTCAGTGGAGGCAGCAAATTTTTCCCACTGCCACTCTCGGCTGGGAAACCGGCCACGGCTTCCCTTCTTCTGGGTGGACAGTAGTGCCAGTGGGCAACCTCCAGGGAGGGAAGGAGGCGAAGGAGCAGCTCAGGTGGGAAGAAGGAGGTCAGCACCCCCCCCACCCCCCGCCCAGCCACAGGACTCTGCCTGGGCAGAAGTGCCTGGGCTGGAGCCTGACATTGAGCAGGGTCCTGCCCTAGGCTGACTAGATTCCAGGCTAAATAAATCCTGTTTGCTAAATAATTGCATTTTGCAGCTAAATGCCCACAAGTCGTCAGTTACTGCCAAACTTAGGGTAAAGTGAGATGAAAGAAGCGAGACAGATACACAGAGAAAGTAACATAATATTGGGAGAAGAGAGGAGGGAGCCTGATTCTGGGGTGTGTCACCCGAGAACCACCCTCTTGCAATTCGGGACCCCTTGGGGAAGTCAGAGAGCCACTTTCGGCCTGATCCCCACAGTCCAGGCCTAGGGACCCAACCTAGTATTACAATAAAAAAGACATGAGGGCAGGGGTTGTCACATTTTTCCTGTGTGTTGCCTTGAAAAGACATTTAAAAATATATGAGTATCTTGATTGCAGCAAGCCATGGAATTCCTCTAACCCAGCCATACAAACTTCCCATATTAAACAGGTAGGATTGACACAAAGAAATGTGTGTTCTCCCAATTCTTTGTGAGTAGATGTCTATTGCATTTCTGTATTTGTGATAGAGAAATGGGAAAAATTAATACTTATTTCAGTTTTTAATTACAAAGATACAATGAATTTAGCAAATTGAAGTATAACCAACCTTAGTAAATATCACATATAACAATTAAACCAATAGTTGGCCTCCCTTTAGGGAAAAAAATAGAAATTATTGAGAACTATGATAATATGGTGATTATCATATAGAAAAAAAGCCCAGTCCTATCATATATTTAATTATCTAAATAAAGAAAGAAACATATAAATTTATGAGACTTCTCCTAAAATTTCTATGCGATGTGCAATCTTTCATCTATAAATCACAGCATAAAAAATGTGCTCAAGAAATTTCTATTTTTGTTTGTTTCTCATGTGGAGGTAATTTTTGGGCTCTGTCACTTGGAAGACAGAGATAAAACATGTAAAATTGATTTATGAAAGCTATTTTTAATATCCTTTATTTATTGATTGTCTTTAAAGAGTGAGAGAGGAAGGGAGAGAAACATTGATTTATTGTTCCACTTATTTATTATTCCACTTATTTATGCATTCATTGGTTCCACTTACTTATGCATTCATTGGTTAGTTCTTGTATGTGCCCTGACTGACCGAGATTGAACCCGCAACCTTGAAATATCAGGACAACACTCTAATCAGCTGAGCTACCTGACCAGGATGATTTATGAAGGTTATTTTTCTTTGCCTTTTTTTGTTATAGATACAGAAGGAGTGATTGAGCATTTACTCTTCACTTTAAACATGTACCTAAACTAGTTTATTTGGTAGAAACACATTAAATTAATAATCTTGAATGTAGAGGTCATTTGGATGGATTTGGCCAGAGCTACCCAGTACTACCTCTCCTTTGCTCATTCAAGAGGAACAGGGCATCTGGGTTATAGTACGATCGTGGGACTGACTGAAGATGAACCAGCATCTATGCAAAGCTTAAAACTGCACAGGTGCCAAGTTGCAAAAGATAAAAAGAATCACAATAATGGTCAAATTAGGTTGGTCACGGCAGGTGAAGAGGCAATTTTCAAAGCTAAAAGTGTAAATAGGTGAGGATCAAAAGGCAGATAATTCAGCCGAAACCGGTTTGGCTCAGTGGATAGAGCGTCGGCCTGGGGACTGAAGGGTCCCAGGTTCGATTCCGGTCAAGGGCATGTACCTTGGTTGCGGGCACATCCCCAGTAGGGGGTGTGCAGGAGGCAGCTGATCGATGTTTCTCTCTCATCGATGTTTCTAACTCTCTATCCCTCTCCCTTCCTCTCTGTAAAAAATCAATAAAATATATTTAAAAAAAAAAAAAAAAAAGGCAGATAATTCAGGAATCTGCTATAATCCTGAGTAAAACCAGAACTGTTTAAGCTGTTAAGAATGGACATCACCCAAGGAGATCGGGAGTACGGTGCAAGGCAGACCCAGAAATAAATGTGCAAATTAAAAACCCTCACATATAGGCTGATAAAGGATTTGGGACAAGTTGTCAAATTTGAGCAGATCTCAAAGCATCCTCTGAAAAGCAAGATGTACACCCAAGGTTCTCTCTGCTACTGTAGCAGATATGTACATTTTGCTTATTGGCTCATTACCAAATTGCTGGATTAAAAATGGATTTATCTTTCGATAAACTTATTTTCTCTTAAGTCTCTGTCAGAGTGGTTCAAATGCTTTACTTGACTTAAAAAATAAGCTTACAACATAAAATTCTCTTTAGGACTCACATTTTTTGGAAAAGTTATCTTTGACTCATTGTATATTTTAAATTTAAGACTGCTCAATCCCTAAGCCTTAAACATAATAGCATGACTTTTTCTTTTGTGTTTTCCAAGAAAAAAAATCCTTAATATCATCTAAAAGAAAATCTCATACGCAGGTGGATATTTGCTTTACAATTTCCATGCCAAACTCCAAAGGTTAAAATCTTAAGAACTATTCTCCACATACGGAAATGAACAAGAGATTAAGCAAAGCTGATTTAGAAGGTGATTGTGTCTAGGAAGTTATAAACATCCTACTTCTGAGTTGGAATTACAAAATAATACCATTGGAAGGAGCCTTGAATGTCTAAGAACTAGAAAGATGAAGTACTTAACCCACGATTACCCTGCTATTGTTAGTATTAGCAACTGGATGTCAGATTCCTGATGTTCTAAATGCTACTCTGCTTTTCTTCTCTTCTTTATATTAGAGTTCAGTGAGGTGCCTAAGAACATGAATTGCAACTTCTGATGAACATGGTTCAGATTCTATTTTTGTATCTCATGAACCACATGGGTATGTTACATAAACTTTCTGAAATCAATCTATTTGTAAAATAGGGATAATATTAGTGTCTGATTTATTATACATGGGATGTGCTTGGTAAGTATCTGGCCCATGTTATATAATTAATAACAGTTAGTGATTGCTTAATACAGCATGTTACATCATTATAAGAAATATCAGGGTATGACAATATTATTGTCCTCACACAAGCTGAGTATACATGCTTGGGACTATATTCTTCTTAATGGTAGTGCAATTTGGATACAATGCTCACATTATATCTTAGAGTCAGTGCTACATATTCAATTGGAAAAGTCAGAAACTCTGACTTGATCTTATCCCTCAAATCGCAGTGGCTTAAGATTGTATATTCTTCTCACGCAAAAATCCATAATCAGCAGGTGAGCTCTTACTCATGAAGTTATCAAAGATTTAAGCTCCTTCAACCTGCTGTCTATAGTATCCCCTAGCGCCATGTAGACCTCCATTTGAGTATAATAAAGTCTAATGAAGGCAACTGAGTAATCATAAAGAATTTTAAGTGTCTGAATGACAATTTGAATGCAATAGTTTGGTTTCATTTCCATTGCCAGAACACAGTCCCATGGCTCCTTAAAAATGCAGGGGAGGCTTGGAAATATACTTTAGTTGTCTACTCAGGAGGTAAAGGGCTTTAGGAAGCAGGTTAAGATTGTCTCAATCACAGGAAATATTCAGAGTGTAAACACTGGGAGGGTCCATGGGAGAGGAATGCATAGATGGGGGCTTGGAGACAACAAAATGCTTATCTTTCTTGTAAAAGAAAATATCAAAAACAAAGTTGTGATGAGGTTACTTTTATTGTTAGCTAAAGTTTGTAAAACTCCTCTGTAGGCCAATATTGATAGTTACTGATATGTAATGATGTTATAAACCTCAGACGCCTTGTGGCAAGAAACTGTGGGAGTAACAGAATCCATGAAAAGCAGGGAACAGATAAGAGCAAAACAATTTAAAAAAATAGATGTTGCATCATTTTAACATTTGACTTCAGTGGTTTTGTGCTTCCTTATACAGTTGGGAAGTAAAAATACATATAAAACAATTAGAACATATTAAATTCATCCTAATTCTTCTGCTTATTAAAAATCTTGATTTGTAGGTCCATGGAAGCTAAGATGGATAATATAGCACTTTCAGCAAATGCTATTTATGTTAAACTAACTATTTTTAAAAATGGAGATTTTAAAATAATAAAGTAGTACTTATGATGTTTCACATATCTTTTATTTATGAAATGTGGGGTTTGGGGTGCAGATTGTTCTCATGGGTTCTTGTCCAACAAAGTTGAAGAATAAATTCATGGACTAACAGATTTATTTAATAAAAATGTAGACATTTATTAGAAGCATATACAAACTCCATCTGGGTGGGGGTATCCCCAAAGGGAACCCCCTGGGGAGGGTCCCCCAAATGGAAAAGGCCTGCTCTCTCTCTCTCTCTAATGGGAAAAAGTCTAAATGATCTGACTCTACTGAGTTTATAGAAACTGTAACTCTTTGTCTGAACATGACCTTTTCTAATTGGTCCCTTTCCTGAATTTGGGACTCCCATGCTTTCCTCATTGGTCACTCTGCTACACAGTATTAGATTCAAAGCTCAAAGCCCACATGATGCCCCTTCTTTCTCTTCGCTTATCTTGCAACATTCCTCTATCCTCTGTGAAAATATGTCTCCTTCTTCCTGATATCCTGTGACTTTTCTTTATCTTCTGTGATTGTGTTTTCCTCTCCCATTATCCTGTGGCATTTCTCTAGCCTCTGTACAAGGAAGATGAGCATTTTGTTGTCTCCAAGCCCCCATCTATGCATTCCTCTCCCATGGACCCTCTCTCAGTTGTCCTGGCCGGAGATGTTTTATTACCCCTTATGACTCAGCTGCTCAGGTCAGGACTGCTATTAATTGCTCAAGCCAGAGATACCTCTGTCCTTGGTTTATGGCTATTTCAATTGCTAAGGCCAGAAATGCCTCCATCCTAGCTGGATCCTTCCCCACCCCCTTCCTGTCTGCCTAATTAAGCTAGCTAGCTAACTCTTATCATTAAATGTTTTGCATCACCATTTATCTCCTCTGTGCCCTCTTCCACCTCCACCCACCATCACCACAGTGTTGTCCAGGTCCATGAGTTCTCCTTTTTTATTCTAAGAAGTTTCACATATTTTTGGATGAAGATATTAGCACCTGACAACTCTTAAATTTTATGTCACAGATTCAGCCACACTTCCAAAAAAATTGTCTGCGTTTCCAAGTCTAATTTCCCAAAGTTTGGAAAAAGGACTGATTGGTCCAATTCAGGCCTAGAACTTGGATTAATACAATATTTTTTACTAGACTATGGAGTTCATAATGTTGGGACAGAGATAGCTGGCCTACAAAGTGAGCAAGGAAAGGGGAGAGATTTGGAACAGGTTTCTATAGAGGAAAACATAGAAGGGGGTGGGAATGATAGCCACAATTGTGCTTTTAGTATCTGGCTCTTGCTGAGGCACAGCTTCTTTATTCTCCTCAGGTTATCAGAGATATAACAGCTTCCTTATAATTAACACTAGTGTCCTGGGGCATGGATTCCTGCACATTGAAAGGAAATTAATTAGAAGAAATATTTTAATATTGCTATTCACCCTTTCTCTATAATAGAAGTGTCAACCAAATTCACAATTGACAATGACAAATCAAAACACACACATGCAATTAGCGCCAGCTAGAGCTATATAAGAGGCATGTGCAAGTAAACTTAGCCTAATATATACATATATATATATATATATATATATATATATATATATACACATACATATATATATAGAATAAACTTGCTTAATTAGGCCTGCTTTCTGATTTAGCTAAACTTTTTCCAGCCTAGTGAAGCACCCCAACTTCTCTTTCAGGTAATTGCCAGCAACACAGCAGTAAATATCAACACAAAGCAGATTATTATTGTACTAGTAGGTCAGGCAGGGAGAACAAAGGGTGAAATATTTAACTGTAGCAGTGTTTGACTATATTCTGTGCAGTGAGAAAACCTGAAGTCATTTTCAAGGTCCACAATTTCTTACTTCTTTTCATTCAGGTCAAGTTTCTAAGCTTTCTAAATCTCCATTTTCCAGCTAATGAAAAGAAAATAGGATTCCACTGAGTCTCCTATCTACCTACTCCAGGACTTCTGTAAGGATCAAATGAGATGAGGCACATGAAAACACTTCACAGACATTTGGTTAAAGTGTAAAATGTTTGCACCTGGCTATAAAGCAAGTAGTGTTCCGGGCTGAAGAAACTCCAAGGAGGCTAGTCATTGCTAGGGAGAGGAAGCCAGGCATTGCTATGTGACATTACCTGGCACCCACAGCCACCATTTCTAGGCTGGGCTGGGTTGGGGGCCGCATTTTGCGCCATGGGGTCTCAGCAGCATTGGCTGCGATTTGGTGGGCTATTGCTCCGGCGGCGGGGCGGCGGGGGGTGGGGGGGGTGGCAAGACCTGTGTTGCTTTGTGGGCGCCAGGTCCGTGATGCTGTTTCTCTGTAAATGGCCAGTGTGCGTCATGGCAGTTCCTGTGTTGAGCATGTGCCCCCTTGTGGTCAGTGTGCATCATAGCTACCAGTTGGACAGACGGACACTTAGCCCTTTATATATATAGATATTTTTGCCTAAGCAGTTCAAAATGCATGCATGCCATTTGAAAACAAAAGATTATTTTAATATAGTTCCTATTGTATGTTTACCAACCTGTAGAATTCATTGTAATTATCTGCAGGATGGATATATCCCTTGTTTTGTACTTGGACAATATGCCCTAATTAGATCACATCCTCTATGTCTTCTATCCATTGAGGGAAATGAGTCTATATTAATCTGACTGAAAGAATTGCTAGTGTGGGAAGACCTTGGGCATTTTGCCTAGCTATTTGCCACTGAGATAAAATGATGATTTTCTCTTAAACCTTCAGAAGAGCATGTCTTATTTTGCTGAGAACAATTGGCACCATTGAAAATAAATATATCTAGTTGGAAACAATATGTTCTAACTATGTTTGGAAACCAATATGTTTTATAAAATACTGCTACAAGTATATTGTGGCTGTAAATCTAGAGGGAGCAGCTCTCTGACACTGTATCTATATAGAATGAAGTTTTTTTTATAAGATTTGCCCTTTTTACAGCTCAGCAAATATAAATTTCTTTTTTTTCCTGCAGAATAAACCATTTCCGCAGAATATCAGGATTAATGAGTGTGTTTTTATGAGCTCCAACATGAAGTTAGACTTGTCCATGTAAAACAAAAAAGTGACAAAATTAGCCTACTTTCCGTATAAGGTGCTATAATATGAAATCACATGTTTTAAAACTACATATCTAATATGCTATCAGTATGTTTTATTAATGATGTGGGCACCTTTTACATGGGTAAACTAAAGTAAAACCTCTTGATAATGCATTAATTGTTAGCCCACTCATATCTCAGGTGAGAAAACAAATGAACACACTATAAAAATTGTATTATAGTTTTTAAAATAAAAAGTAGGCCTTTTGACTGAAATTTATGATTTTTAATAATGGAAGACTTTAATAAAGCAAATGGCTAAATTAAATAAACACATAGAGTTGCTGGAAAGTTTTAAAGTCTATCTTTACTGTAGTTAGGTGAGAGAAAATGAACATGTTTTCTCATAGATTCTCCCACAGAGTACCTTTCTTAAAGATGAATTAAAAGAAGCTTTCCCCAAAACCCAAACTTCAATCTAAATGCCTTTAAGTTAAAAAATGAGATATTGATTGTCAGTTTGTCAAATTCTACATTCTGAAAAGAGTATTTTATCTGGCATCAGGAAACTAGGGCACTAGTAATAAAATAATAGAAGACTAGCATTTTAGGAAATGTTTAAAAAATACTCTAGGTTTATAAAGATAGTAAATTTTTTTTTCTTTCTTTGCTCTCTCTAGCATACATGTAACTATCCTAAAACTGCAATTGGTAAGTGACTTTTGGGCAGCAGCCCATGCTTTTCAGACTCCTTTCCAGCTAAGAGGACCTCTATGTTTCTTTCACATCCTGTCTGTTATATTTCTTGGTAAGCTGAGCTATATTAAAGAGGTGATTTATAAGTTTGTTTCGGGTACTTTAATATTTCCACTTCTTGTATGTCATTTGAGAAATTTATTTAGCATATACCTATAGTTATATTAAAATTGTAATTTTAAAATTAAGATAAAATATTCCCCTCTGAATCAGGCTGAATTTTACTTTCTTTTTCTATTCAAGAAGTAATCCTGGTATCTTTTGATGATCCAAGCAGGTTTTCACATAAAATTTGAAGGTTCAAATGAAATGGATTGTGGATTTCTTAGCTGTTTCTCCCTGTAAAAAATGGTTGATAGTTTGAGAAACTGTATGTTCACTGCATCAAATGATGATGAATGTTCTGAGTAATAACACTTCTAGGTTGCTCCCTGAAGAGTCCATGTTTATATCTTCTTTGCGCTACTCTTGATATTTTGAATCTGTTGCTGTCAGAAAAAAACACCCCAAAAGCATGCTCAGAGACATTTTTAGTCTCTATTGTAAATCGTGTTGCATTAATATGGTACACGCAGAGACAAGTGGTGTGTGGAGGGAATAGTCCTCAGGTCTTCAGAAAGAGGAGAAAGGAAAATGACTGGCGACTGGCAGGGATGCAGCACATTGATATGATTAATATGATTGTGTTTGCCGTCCACATAGCATTTTGCACAAATAACGCACGGGGAGAAAGGCATTGCTGCTTTAATTTTGAATTGGTAATATTACTTATTGCTTGTTGGCATTGAGAAAAAGCAATGAAATAAAAATGGGAGGAACTATAAGCAAACAAGACTGTCCATAATATACTCTAGTGTTAAGACTGTAAAACGATGGTTAAGTGACATAATATTTTCTTAGTGCAAGAGTCCTGGTATATATTACTATGCTATACTCACTTGAGTAGATATTTCTCCATATTAATAATTGCTTTTTTACTCTAGCTGAGCCAAATTCTTTAGGGAAGGATTGGAAATAAAACCATTTGAGGTGTGAGAATATGGAGATCAAAATAGTAACTAAACACTTTATATAATTAAATATACATAAATACTGAAGCTGAATAGAAGAAATGATAATAATTCAAAACAAGAGGGATAAAATAAGCCAAACTATTCAAGAGACAAAATCCCCACAACTCTTTAATGAGTCAGAAATTTTTTGACATTACAATGAATTGCCATTACATACATTATTATTCTTATTCAAACAAGTTTTATATCAAAACAATTTTTTTCCATATGTATCTCTTTACAAAATAATATATATAAATGCCATACTGGCAGAATCAGTCAATTCATGCATTTAACTATAATTAGAAATCAATTACATTTTCTAATTCTTACTAATCACAGGTCTCATAAACTAAGCATAAGTGTAATCTGCTCTTATAAAGAGACAATTCAATTAAAATCGGTTACAGTTATTGCAAGTATCATGTTTTCTGAAATATAGCATCATTTCATTTTGGAAATCATGGGCAAAGCAAGCAAGCAAGATAAAACATACAAAATAACACAGATAAAAAGAGCTGGGTGAATTATTTGTTTTGCTTAAATAATACAAGTTTCATGATAGTAAAAAATTTCTTGTCCACTATTAAATGCATATCACATCGATTGTGTGTGTCCCTCAGAAGGTGCTTAAAATATGTTATAAAATTATTTTCTTATTTTGTTATTTAATTTCAATTAACTTTTACGAGATATTTAGAATAGATATAGAATTTCCAGTTGACATTTTTTTCTTCCAGAAATTTGAATACATAACAAAAGGCTTTTAGCTATTATTATTATTTATTTGAGAAATCAACTCAGTATTTTTGTTGCTCATTTTTAAAGTAATTTGATTTTGCTTTAGATTTAATTAATGTTTTCTATTTTTGTTTGATATTTATTCATTTATTTGATATGTATAAGTATATTTTTAAAAATTTATCTTGCTGTTTTCCATATTCTGTAATCTGGTAGTTTTCATTAGTTTTTGAACATGAAACCATGTCTTTTAATTTTGCTCCTCTTCCATTTGATCTAACTCCTTTTGGGACTATAATTTCATGTATTAGGAGTTAGCAAGCATTTTTGTATAAAATATGAAGCAATAAGTAATTTAGACATTTCAGGACTCATAAGGTCTCTATCACATATTCTTTTAAAACTCTAAAAAATGTTAAAAGCTTTCTTACCTCGAGGGCTGTACAAATACAGGCCACATGCCTTAATTATTTCTAGGATTTTTTTGTCTTCCTGGTTTCTGAAAATTCTTGTGTTTTTAATGACTTTTATTTTTGTTTGAATGCCAGACATTGTTTATAAAAATGTAGAGATGATATAAAAAACCTCTTAATGAAATGGGTATACATGGAATGCGCCTCAACATAATAAAGGTCATATGTGACAAACACATAACTGAACTAATGCTCAATGATGAAAGTCTGAAAGCTTTTCCTGTAAGATCAGAGGCAAGATAAGAATGTCCACTCTCACCACTTTTATTGAATATAGTATTGGGAGTCCTGGCCTGATCAATTAGATGAACATAAATTGACAAACAAACAAACAAACAAACACCATACACATCCAAATCAGAAAGGAAGATAAAATTGTTATTATTTGCAGGTAATATGATATTATATATAGAAACCCTAAAGACTCCTTACACACAAAAAATGCTGTTAAAACTAATAAATGAATTCAGTAAAGTTGTAGGATAAAAATTTGATATACAGAAATCTGTTGCATTTCTGTACACTAATAACAAACTATCTGGGATAAAAAAATAAGAAAACAATTATACTTACAATTGCATCAAAAAATAATAAAATAACTAGGAATAACTTTAAGCAAGGAGGTGAAAGACCTGAAGACTGGAAACTATAGGACATTGATGAAAGAAAGAAATTGAAGAAGACACAAATAAATATAAAGATATTCTGTGATCATGGATTGGAAGAATTAATCTTAAAATTTATATACCACTCAAAGCAATCTAAAAATTCAATAGAATACCTATCAAAATTCTAATGACACTTTTCATAGAAAATAGAACAAACAATCTTAAAAATTTTATGGGACCATAAGAGACCCCGAATAGCCAAAGCAATCATTGGCTTTTAATATTCCAATATTTATAACTCTATCTTCTTTCTATATTTAATATCATAAAATCAGTTCTCCTCTAAAGAAATTACTTGTGTGGGGCTCCTGATAGTAGTAGTTATTAATATCTCATCCAGATATTAATCTCTACCTATAATTACCTCCATTTTGTTATAGTGTTTTAAATTGTTTTAAAAGCATAACAGAGAATTAAATAACAAGAAAATTTAATTTAAATAATGAGTTATTTAACTGACTTTATTTAAATGACTAATGAGGAAGGAAATCAAAGTTGGCATTTATGTGAATATAACACTAATGGAAGAAAATAATTGGAATGATCAAAGCAAATAATTAGCCAAAGGTGTAAAGGATTCTAAATTTTCTGGAATATTGCCTATTTTGCATTCAATCTGTTTCATTTGTATAACTTGTGAAGCTATATGCTGACAAAATTGCTTATGCAAGGAAATTATTTATCATTAAAAAAGTAAATTGGTAAAATTTGAAATTGCAATGAAAATTCTTTTGATCAAACTAGTTCTTCAATCTGCTATGGCTAGATGAATTTGGCTCATGTTCTGAGAGTTGAGGAAAAGTCATACAAAAAAAAATAAAAGCATTAATTAAATCGATGTTAATATAAACAGAAAGAGAGTGTGAGTCTAGAGAACCTTAGAAGTTTTACTGGCATCCTGTAATGAAGTAGAATTCCAGCTGGTATCTTTTTTTATCCAGCTGTGACTAATTATCATTCTTTATTATATTAAAATATTGAATGCAGATTCATTTTCAATGACACTAAAGGTCTAACTTAGCTATTAAAATCCAAATAATGACACCTACAACTGTCTAACAATCACGATATTCTCACAATGAAGGAGTAAAAGAGGTAATGGTACACACAAGGTAATGAGTCACATATTCTCTTGTTCCTCCTAGATGGTTTCAGGCACAATACTTTTGTGAGAAATCTAGAGAAACAACATCAAATTCACCTTCAAATACACACACACACACACACACATACACACACACACACGGCAAGATCTTGACTTTTAAATTTTAATGCTTATCTCTCTTAATAGGATGCTGATGCCTTTAAAAGCAGTATTTATGTATCAATTGTTTATTGCAAGTATGAAGGAAAGTACATATGTGCATGCATGTGTGTGTGTGTTTGGGTGGACTTCAGGGTTGGAGGTTTTATGGAGGAGACTAAGACTTATTTAGAAATTTAGATATCATTTTTTTCATCTCTATATATAAAAGGCTAATATGCTAAGTGTTTGTCCGACCAGTTGCTATGACGTGCACAGACCATCAGGGGGCAGACGTTCAACACAGGAGCTGCTGTGATGCACACAGGCCATTTACAAAGAAACAGCACTGCAGACCTGGTGCCCACAAAGCAACACTCGGCTTCCCCCAAGTGGGACACAGGCCCCACTACCACCCCGGAGCAACAGCCCACCAAATCGCAGCCAACGCTGCCAAGACCCCATGGTGCAAAATGAAGCCCACAGCCCAGCCCAGCCCGGAAATGGTGGCTGTGGGCACCGGGTAGTGACATTACGTAGCAACACCCAGCTTCCTCTCCCTAGCGACTAGCCTCCTTGCAGTTTCTTCAGACCAGGAACACGGCTTGCTTTATAGCCAGGTGCAAACATTTTACACTTTAACCAAATGTCTGTGAAACATTTTCCCGTGCCTCATCTCATTTGATCCTAACAGAAATCCTGGAGTAGGTAGATAGAAGACTCGGTGGAATCCTATTTTCTTTTCATTAACTGGAAAATGGAGATTTAGAAAGCTTAGAGACTTGACCTGAATGAAAAGAAGTAAGAAATTGTGGACCTTGAAAATGACTTCAGGTTTTCTCACTGTGCAGAATACAGTCAAACACTGCTGCAGTTAAATATTTTACCCTTTGTTCTCCCTGTGTGATTTACAATAATAATCTGCTTTGTGTTGATATTTACTGCTGTGCTGCTGACAATTACCAGAAAGAGAAGTTGGGGTGCTTCACTAGGCTGGAAAAAGTTTAGCTAAATCAGAAAGCAGGCCTAATTAAGCAAGTTTATTCTGTATAATAGAGGCCCGGTGCACAAAATTTTGTGCACTGGGGGTGGGGGGTCCCTCGGCCCGACCTGCACCCTATCACAGTCCAGGAGCCCCACGATCAATCGCACCAAAGAGGTAGGCCCTGCCCACCTGGCAGGGGATCCGTGATGGATCACCCCCACAAATGGAGGCCTAGGCTACCCGCCACAGCGCCACCAGCTGGGTAGCCTGGGCCTCCCTCTTTGGGGCAATCATGGAGCCCCTGATTGATCAATCACCCTGCTGGCTGGTGGCCTGGGCCTCCCTCTGCAGGATGATCATGGGGTGATGGTGGGGCCCCCCGACCAATCGCATTGCACCTGCCTTGGCTGGCCTGGCACTAGTGCATGTCATAGAGTGGTTGTCCAGAAAGTCATCTAGACAATCACTCTGCTGTTAGGTCTATTTGCATATTACACTTTTATTATCTTATATAATAAATATGTAATATGCAAATGGTTGTTACACCATGAAGCGTAATGACCGACTGCATAATGTCCAGATCACGGATCAGTAGGAGGGTGGGGCAGCAAGCTACAACAGGCTGCGGAGAGCTACAGGAGGGTGCAGGGCAGCAGGCTATGAGGAGGGGTGGGCAGAGGGGTGGAGGGAGCTACAGGAGGGCAGGGCAGTGGGCGGAGACCTACAGGAGGGTGGCAGCAAGCTACTGGCTACAAGCGGGCAGCAGAGAGCTACAAGAGGGGGCAGGATAGCAAGCTATGAGGGAGGGCGAGGGGGTGGGGGGTGGGGGGAGCTACATGAGGGCAAGGCAGTGGGCAGAGAGCTACTGGAGGGTGGCAGCAAGCTACTGGCCAACTACTGGCGCACGGATTAGTGTGCAGGGCTACTAGTTATAGATATAAAAGGCTAAGTTGACTTGCACATGTGCGATGCATATAAAGCTCTCACTGGTGCCAATTACATGCATGTGTTATGGTTTTGGGCTTGCGTATAATCTCAACAGCTTGCATTTATATTGTAATCCGATAACGTTACCCACTTATATTTATTATATTATTCCCAAACAAGATAAAAGCATTTTTTATCCTTTGTGTTAAACACTTGAATGTATCTCTTGAACATACAATGTAAACACTGCAGAATAGTGCTTTAAAAGTTCCAGTGAAGATGCTATGTCTTTCAGTGAGACTGCTCTAAAAATAATGCCTATTAAGAAAATAAACCCATTTAGAGTCATATGTATTAAGTTACAACAAAATATTTAGAAAAGATAAATATAATCCTATGTTCAGACATTCAGGAAAAAAATGTGTTTTGAGGCTTAGGGAAGTCTAAACAAATTTTAGCTTTCAATATATACTGATGCTCATATCAACATTTATGGAGTGCCTGCTATACATCAGATATGCTTTTATATAATGAAGATGGAGTAGTGGTCGCATGAAGGATTATCTTTGCTTTATAAATGGAATTTACACTATAGAATATGAAATACTTATGGGTGAATGGATAATGAAATTTATTTTTCCGTTATCATTAAGCTTAGTCAGTTCAAAGAGAAGCATTCAGTAATGTGTTCCCAAGTTCCCCGTTTGGGTACAGCTAGGCAAGTGCAAGGTATCAATTGGAGCATCTCGACCTGGGCTGGAGGATGCACTTTCAAGATGGTTCATTCACTCGGCTGGCAAATTGGTATGACTGTTACAGGGATGCAGAGCTAAAGCTGTCAGCTGGGCACCTTGATTCTACTCTATGTGGACCTTTCCACGTGGCTACTGAGGATTCTTTATATGAGGCACTACTTCCTCAGAGGAAGGAGAAGCTGCTAGATGTCTTTAGAGTTTGTATTCAAAAGACTCAGAATATCCCTTTCTTTGCTTTCTCCTGATCAAAGCACTCTCAGGCTGCACATCTTGATGGTAGTATACATAACAGGGTGGGGTAGGTTGAGTTTATCTTTGGAAACCAGCTATACCACTAACCTTGTCAGAAGAGTAGGGAAGTTTTCATGAATACATAACATGTAAATGTGAATAGTAAATAGGAGATAGTTAAACAGAGTATGTATATTGGCTGCAGGGGAGTGGACTTCAGTGCAGCATATTCTAAGTCCTAGAGGCCTTCTGTATATTTGGGGCATTGAAAGAAGTCTAACAGAGGTAGTGTACTGAGCTGATACTGGATGTACTAATATAAGCCACTGCAAGATCTGATAGGCCAGGGAAAGGAACTTACTCCTTTTTTCTGGGAACACTCAGAGCCATGAAATATTTAATTAGAAACAATATATAACAACTATGAGAGTTTCTTTGAGAAAGGGTTGAAATCAGATGAGAAAAGATATGTAGAGTTGTATTGGGAAGATTTCACAGTTGGCTAATAGGAGATGAGGCCAGTTGAATGAGAATGGAAATAAAAGTCTGTAGATTACACAATCATTGAAGTATTAGAATCGACAAAAATCAATGATAATTTTAATATGGACCTAGGAGTGAATGGGAGGACTTAAGGACAGTTTCTGAGTTTCTGGCTAAAGAAGATGCATGGTGGTACTGTTTGCTGAAAAAAAAATTAGAATAGCAACTGTTCTTGTGGAAAATAATAATATCATGTTTGGACAGGTTATGGTTAATTGTCTATATAAATTTGGTCTGGTCTGAAATATAGTTTTGAAAATTATAGAAATATGCACTATATAATAAACAAGTTATGCAAGTGACCATTATGAGATTATTTTGGGAGATAGGCCAGAGTAAACAGAAAAGAGAAAATAGGAAAAGTTCTGAGGAACTACAAAATTTTTGTTAAGAGTTTAACAAGGCTGGACAACAATAGCATAGAAGTGACAGAAGTATTTAAAGAAACTACTCAAGTTATTTTGTCTTAGTTTGAAAAGTATTTTAAATAAGGATGGATATACAAGTCATTTAGGAGGTTATGCAAGTAATATCAGAATGGTATTATGAGCATTTTGCTAATAAGCATAGAGTATTAGAATGAAAAAATATAATGGGACTACTGTATTTTATTTACTTTTCCTAATTATTTCTGGATAATTGCATTCCATACCAAATGGCTCTTTTTTAAGACAACTATTAGAAATTAGAGCAAGCCCAAAAGAAGGTGATTAGAAGTGAAGAAAACATGAAATTTATATTATACAGATGAAAGAAGTAGGAACAGTTAAACTTGAGAATAAACATATTATAGAAAATATAGGAGATATTTTAAAACATTAGGAAAGCTGCTTTGTGGAAGAAAGACTTATTTCATGCAACTACAGGAAATTTAACTAGCACTAAAAATTGTTGTCATAGGGAGATGGCTTGTGACACATTAAGAAAACACATTTTTAAACATCTAGAATACTTTTATTATGCTATTTAGGTATCATATTAGAATAAGTAATTTGATTTCCGACAAAACAGACTTTTAAACAAAGGCTCTTTCTCTTTAACGGAATAAGTCATTGGGTTGAGAGAACACTCTGGCTTTCTTGATTGAAGATTAATGCATTATTGCATTTTGAAATGTGGTACAATATGGATGTCCTTAGCGGCAGTCACCCAAAGTTACAACCAGACCAATACTGTAGTGTGATTCTTGCTGACACTGCTGGTTGTCAGAATATGGTGTTACTGCAAAATGGCAAAATCAAACATCCATATAATTTTGGTGCAAAACTATTGTTTCTTAGAGAGGAGTTTAGGGAAAAAAGCATCCATCATGGTGTATGCCTCCTTCCTTAGACAGGATTCCCAGTTTATCTGGTGGTGACGTTTGCTCACCGCAGAGGCAGAAGTTCTGCACCCTGTCTCTGTCGTAGGGGACTGTAATTTGACAGGCCAGTAGTTCCTTTGGCAACAGTTTTATGGCATGTCTCCGTTAGTCCATTAGGAAAGCATAGATGAGACTATTACTTCATTCGTCCCAATAATTCTACAATCCATTTAGAACCCTCTAATAAATTCTTCCTGTTTATGTTAATCAGAATGCATTTTGCTCTCTGAACGTGATAAATCTTCCATAGTATATTTAATGGTAACCAAAAGCAAGGTATAACTATGAGTCAACTATTCATTAAAGACACATTGGTGGACACATAAATGTTTCACTTTTGAAACATTTTTGGCATTGCATTTTTGGCATGGAGAGATACATGCAGACTGAGGTGCAACGTGTTCACTGGCTGAAGTGTGATTAGAAGGGAGTTCTAATGTGAGAATTAATTAAGTTTGTTTTATAAAAAGATAGTCTTTAAAAATAAATTGTATTTTCTTTGTCTTGCTGTAAAAATAGTATATACTCATGATATAAACTATTTGGGAAGTCAGGTGTGCTTTAAAATTCAGTTTTGGAGCTGCAGTCAGACATTATCTTGCCATGTGTTTTTGTCCATTTTAAAAAGACAGACAAATTAGCAGAAAGTAGTGGCTCTTGCACTAAAAAAAGTAAGTTATTGTATACCAGCTACATTGTCAGTGACTTGTCAAATTGAACTCTGTTTATATTTAAGCCCTTAGTATTTCTACTTTTTCATGAAAATTATCTTTTGTACTAAGTATGACTTTTACATAACAGTATGTGCTGTCTCCCTTAGCTGGAAGCTCAACCACTAAATTAGGAAAAGGATATTATAACTTACTGGTGAATTACTTATTTCCACTGTGTCACCAGTAATGTGGTCTTGTCAGTATTCTGATGAGAAAGATTCTACAGGGAGTATTCTTATCCTATCTAATAAAGAGGGAATATGCTAATTGACTGCCATGCCCTCAAAGATGGCGGCACCCACAGCCACAAGATGGTGGTGCCCAGTCCCCTCTGCCCCGCCAGGGTGGCAGGCGTGCGGCACAGCTGGGCCTTCTCCCAGGCAGGTCCAGCCGCTCCATGCGCCTGCCTCTGAAGTCCCCCGTCTCCTCAGCCCTCCAGCCACCCAGGGCCGACCCGAGGTGCAGGCAAGCCTCGCTTGGCAGCTGCCCAGCCGCCCAGGGCCGCCCAAGGCTCAGGTAACCAGGCCAGCCAAGGCTTGTGCTGTTGGCAGTGGCAGCAGCAGAGGTGTGATGGGGATGTTGCCTTCCCCTGATCGCCGGGTCGCCTCCCGCCCCTGAGGGCTCCCGGATTGTGAGAGGGGGCAGGCCGGGCTGAGGAATCCCCCCTCCAGTGCATGAATTTTCATGCACCAGGCCTCTAGTTAAGCTATAAATTTCAATGTTATTTCAGAATGAATAATTTGATTTCCAAACAAAGCTTTCGGCAATGACTTTTTCTTTTGGATAGAATAAGGTATTGGGTGGAGGAACATCTCTTAACTTTTTAAAGTAAAGGTTAACAAATTTTTTGCAGTCTTGAAATATGACACACACTGAATGTCCTTAGAGGTTGTCACACAAAATTACAACAAAAAAGTGACAGTGTGCTTCTTGCTGATATTGCCAAAATTACAACAAAAAAGTGACAGTGTGCTTCTTGCTGATATTGCCAGTGACTTGATTCCATTTCAGCTATATAAGGTTTCTTATCTCTCGGGGCAATGATATGCTTCAGTTTATACTGCAGATCTCCAAAAGTTGACTTTATTCATGCTTCTAAGGGACTGTCAGGAGTTACCCAACTGAAAAATCACAGAAATACTGTTTGTTCCTCCAAGAGTTGTTTTGGTAATTCTCTGTGTAATGGAAGAACTAACCTAAGGGACAAAGTTCTGTCACAACATTAATGTCATTTTGGAAATGAACAAAGAACTGAAACCATTGTGTTCCAGCCACATCTGTAAGTATGGCCCATGTAATGATTGATGTGTGCATCACACAAGTGATTTGGTGGCAAAGTTCTAGAAAAAAATAGTAAAAATAAACACGATGGATACCTTGGTTATTTGTGCTGTGGTCCTAGACAAAGAAAACATGAATTATTTTTATTAATTTATTTGGAACATTATCAATTGATGATTGCATTATCAATTTAGTGACTACTGATAAAGAGCTTGGAAGAGAGGCCACTGTGGTCTCTTTGGCCTTTTTAGTTCACTTGATTTATGTCAGCAGAGATATTAATCAAGCACCAAATTTTAAAATGTAAATGCTCCTATTGTTAATAAAATGATGTTAATGATTACGTTAAAAGAAATTCTACTTTAGGTCCTAGCTAGATAGCTCAGTTTGTCTGTGCATTGTCCCAATACCCCAAAGTTGAGGGTTTGATCCCTAGTCAGGGCACGTACAAGAATCAACTAATGAATGCATAAATAAGTGTAATAATAAATTGATGTTTCCCTCTCTCCAGTCCTCTCTAAAATCAATAAATAAAAATTTTTAAAAATACTACTTTACATATATAGAACATTTTCAAGTTACTTTTGCATTTTCATCCCCCACATGATCTTCATAGTAACTTCATGACATTGATAAAAATATTACAGATATCTATCTAGTTTATTCCTCACCCACATACATAAAAAGCTATTTATTATCCTATTATCCTCCTCATTTTGAGGGGGGGGAGGAACATTCCTAAGGTCAAAATAGAGGTCAAGCTAGAATCACAGTCCAAGTAGTCTCTACCCAAATCCCTTGTTTTGACTACGTATATTGCTACTCAAGTGTGAGACTTGGGACATTACCGTATGATACCTATTAACCCAAAGGATTTTGCGGTGAAATAAGACTGGAAATACTGATACTATTAAACAGATCTCAGGACCTTCACTTTGCAATGGGCATGGTGAACCACTAGATTAAAAAAAATAAAGTTAAAAACCAAAACTTTCCAAGAAAGCAGAGCACCAGAGGAACTGGCAGCTCAGAAACCCAGTGGTGGTTGCCTTGGTGGCTTCAGTTCGGGGTCTGGATCACAGTTTTTAAGAGGGAAGCTGTCCCTGTGGACAGGCTTATATTGACCAACTTCACAGGGACTAATGGATCTAAACCACTGATATGTATAAATAAAAATGTCGCTGTTCATTTACACAGAAACAAAAAACCTGCCAAGTGAATCAGATTTAATTCTGCTTCTTTAGCATATTCTCCTGGTAAGGAAAGCACATTGGAAGAAAAATTTTAAAGAAGTTTGAATAGAGAACAAGGAATCAATGAGCTGTTTAAGTATCTCTCAACTTTTGCAATCTGATTACTCACAGTTGGATTAGCCAGACTCCATCTACTTTGAACAATGTTGAAATGGGCAGAGTCAACAAGCTCTTTGTTACTCTCACTCTTTTTTCTGTCTCTCCTGATTTCTCAATTTTCCACTGTTGCACTCTTTCTCCATGAAGAACATAAATCCGTTTTCTGCATGGCAATCAGTGAATTCTCATATGATAGGGATTAAAGTCCTGAACTTTACCAAAC
This sequence comes from Plecotus auritus, assembly GCF_963455305.1. Taxonomy (NCBI): domain Eukaryota; kingdom Metazoa; phylum Chordata; class Mammalia; order Chiroptera; family Vespertilionidae; genus Plecotus; species Plecotus auritus. The sequence goes on along the minus strand of NC_137783.1, from coordinate 33,891,577 downwards.
TAGTCCATTGATCACTTACCCATAGTATTTTACTTTACTCTCACTCATGGCTAATCCTGTATTTTGGATATATATCTTACTAGTTATATTAGTAAAATCTAATTCTGCCTTTTGAGGGCACCTCAATTCATTACCACTTTAGTTATTCATCTATTAAATTGTGATTCTATTTCCGTTGATAATGAGCATCATCAGTATTCTCAGAATATATTGAGAATTTATAGATTTGAAAAAAATATTCATATTGATATACATCTAGAGTATATATTTTAATTTAGACATATTTATAGGAAGTTTGCAGTGGGCATATTGGGTGTACATATCAGTTTTTTATATTGATTTAATTGGAGTTATTCAGTTAGTATCTGAAAAGTTAGTATTCATTTATTGAAAAAATGGTCTTTGTTTAATGATAATTACATGCTGAATTAAATTATCTCTTTAATTCCTTTCTCTCATCAAGCTCTAATTAGATCAGCTGAACTATTTGAAATGCAAAGGAATATTATGTAAAAAAGAGGCAAACATTTTAATGTAGCATACTCTCCTGCTTTGGGATTCCTTCTGGTGAAGGTTACTTAAACTTCCCTACTGCTATTAGGCTTGACAATCTGCCTTGCTTTGGCCAATACAATGTGTGGAAGTGGCACATGTTAATTCTGGACAGATGTTTTAAGAGTCAGCATTTGGTCCTGTTTCCAATTTTTTTCTGCTTATTATGACCATTAATGCTTAGAAGCCTGAGTCCTAGAATAAATATTACATGAAGTAGGGCCACTATGAACCTATAATAGACTGGTCACATGTACAAAGAGACAAGCCTCTGTTATTGTAAGTCAATGAGATTTGAGGGCTGATATGTTATAAAATCATAATCTAGTCTATTTTCACTATATATCGTTTCTTCCCATTATCAACTTCTTTTCATTGCACAGTGACTGCCATAGTGTTTTAATTTTAGTGTATTTCCCACAAAAGAAGAAAGTAATAGGTCCTTATCTAAACCACAATATGGAATTAAGAAGACCTTGTGTGGCAAATTTAAGAGCATGTTGACCAATGAAAACATTGTTTATATGAACAATTTCCAAGTAGAATCAACTTAATCATTTGCAATTAGAAAGTGTGGGTATATCCCTCTATTTTAAAAGGAGACAAGCTAAGTAAATCCAGTTAGTGGATATTCAAACTAGAAGGGGAAATCTATCAAATTCAGCACAATGAGGTTTTGAAATTAATACTGTCCTTTTAATAAACTAAAGAATATTATAAGCTAAAATACAATTTTAAGGTAACAAAGATAATTTCAATTTACAGACATAAAACTGAGTGAGTCGAAACAAGCATAGTCTATGGAGAAATATATGGAAGAGATATTAATAACAAAAGAAAATATTGATAGCTTTTATTGAGCATCTAGAATATGCCTAGTTTTCTCTTTCATTATATCATTCAATTCTCCCTTCAAGAACTAAATACGTTTTCAACGTAATTTTGTAGATGTGTCAAAGCTTAGAAAAGTTATGGAAGTTCTCTAAGTTTACATACTGACAAGTACAAGGTTGAGGCTAGCTCACTTCAAAGTCAAGATCTTCTTCATTCATTTGCTATATTTACTGTCTCTCTAATGTAGAATAGCAAGCTAGTCTGAGAATTCATACATTTCTTAGGGGACCTTGATTAGTTTATCAAAGCTTGCCTTAAGGAGAAAAACTTATTATGGATAATCTAAGCCTTGCATTTTTAGAAGGTCCTGTATAGGTGTTATAAAAAGGTGCTGTATAAGTGTTAAAAAAAAAAAAGTGACTCTATCTAGTGAAAAAGAAAGAGGAAACACATTATTAAGTGCTACATTTCATGAGTGATATTACATAATTAGTTATAGATATAAATGTAATATGTAGGTAAAACCTTCCCTAAGAGTTCATTCTTGCCAAATATACATTTTATATAGATGAAAAATGTCAGATAATCCCTTTTCAATTTTACTGCACTCCATTTAAAAGTATTCTGATACCTAAAATATGTTAACTCGAAGTCACCTTAAAAGTATTCTCCCTGTTTTATTCATTGCTATAATTTTAATACTTTTAATAGTACCTGACATATAGTAGTGATTGACATTAATATTTATTGAATGAATGGAAAAATAAATAAACTGTGATGTTCAATTTTGTTTGCAATGCTTCATCAACTATGGGATTTATTGGGTATCTATATAATATAAACATTATATATATATATATATATATATATATATATATATATATATCAGGAGTAGTCTTACCCTAATTATAGTTGGTTGTATATCTTACTTACCCAGGGAAATGGGCCCATACTAGTTCACAAAAATTAGATATAATATGCCTATGTTGTTGTTTTAAGTTGAAAAATAAGCATATGCACTTAAGGTCTAAACAAAATGTCTAAAACATATAAGAGAGTGATAAAACATAGTCTGTAAGGAAAAATAGAGGGAGGTCAACAGTGGGAAAAGATGTCAGTGAAAATCCAGGAAAACAGAAAGCTTAAGAAAGCATGTTGATGGATGAAGCAGAGCTGAAAGCATGCACAAAGATTTGTCATGGGACCCTGTCTTGCCAGGAAATGCCATAGATAATCCAAGCTTAGAGTCAGCATTTCCTAGTGTGGGAATAAGAGATGAGGCTTAAAACAAGGTAGCTGAAAGTCTGTCTCAGAATACTCTACTAATCAATTTATTCCAATCTCTATTTCTGCATGCATACTCAAATTTATCTCAAAATATTTTATAAAGAAAGGAAAATAATTCCCTTGCGGGAGCTAAGGGGTGGTGGCCGTTGCATCACAAAATAGAATACTCTTCATGTTGTATCAGGGATAACAGACACATCATGTTCAGGGCCAGAGACATGATCACAGCTTTAAGACCTGAGCTAGGGGCCTTTGAACAGCCCAACAGCCTCTCCCTTGCTTGCCATCATTCCTTCTCTGAGCTGTGAGCCTCTGATTTCCAATTCCCTGGCCCTTCCCACTCCATTGAGTGGCTAGGTGAGGTGTTTCTAGGTTTCTGGGGCTCTGCCATCAAAATCAAGGCTTTCAGGGAACAGGAAGCCTGAGCGTCTTTCTCCACTACCTCTTCTGGTGCTATTACACATGTCACTACTGACGTTAAAGTAATATTTGGGACACCTTTCCATCTGGCTCCTTGCTCCCATCAATAACGTTAGTCTCCTTTGTAATAAGCACATCTCAAGTGGAAAGAGGAGCCACTTAGCTTTTTATTCAGGGGAAAGACGGGCCTTAGAGAAAAGGAACTATATAGACCACAGTGAAGTAAGCACACATAAACTTCTTTGGTTAACCTACCTTTTTGAGCATGACAGCAATTTAATACTATAAAAGAAACCCAACAATATTAAAAAGAGAGTTAAAATAAACAAACTGCTCTGAAGGAAGCATAATTGAAGACACATGAGAAATTACATAAAACAAGAACCTAATTCTTAGCCTTAGAGGAATTTGAAAAGGTATTGTATATATAATATATAATTAAGAATAATAAGCTATAAAAAGAACAATATATCAAAATAGTTATCAAAAATAAAAAATATAACTCTATTTTTTAAAATTAAGAGATGGATTGAAAGCTAGAGACTCATACATTTCCCAAAACACAGATCAAATAAATGAAAACTTGAAAATAAAAATGATTTCCAGTAACTTAAAATTATATTAGTAACATTTCCATAAAGAACGAACGTTGGGGGGGGGTGGGGAGAGGTAATAAAACCCAGAGAAATAACCAAATATATTTATAAAGCTTAAAGAAACTTATACATTTTTAGATCCAGCCAATATAAAAATCATGTCTATACCCACTCTGATAAGATATTCAAATATTGAACATTTGTTAAAAATCTAGAAATCCAGAAATACATTTACATTAAAGAAGATTAGAATTGCTCACATAGGATATTTGGAATCCATTTTTCCCTCTTTATTCATGAAAGTATTACACATGTCCCCTCCCCCCCACAATTGACCCCTTCTAGTCAGCACCTGCCCCCACCCTGGGCCTTCACCACCCTAAAAAAATCGACCTATGACCTGGAATGCATTTAGAGTAATATATTCAATATTTAAGTAAAGGAAACTTAATCTTAAACCTGAATTTATGTATACAAATAACTAATCAGATGTAAAGATAAAGTTAAGGGCATGCAAAGAATCAGGAGATTAATCCTTTATATATATATATATTCTGAGAATGTAACTTGAGAATATGCTCCAGAAAAGCTAATAAAGAAAATCAAAGATGATTTGACTTTGGGTTGTAGGCACACAATGCAATATACAGATCATGTATCATAGAAATGGACACTTGGAATTTGTATAATGTTATTAACCAATGTCACCCCAATTCTATATAATAAAAGGCTAATATGCAAATTGTACCGTCTACCAAGAGTTCAACCAGCAGGCAGGCCGGCCAACCAGCCATGCCCCTCCCCCAGGCCAGGCTGGCCAGACCCCACCCATGCACGAATTCATGCACCGGGCCTCTAATATCTATCTATCTATCTATCTATCTATCTATCTATCTATCTATCTATCTCCTATCTCAGTGGTCGGCAAACTCATTAGTCAACAGAGCCAAATATCAACAGTACAACGATTGAAATTTCTTTTGAGAGCCAAATTTTTTAAACTTCTTCTAATGTCACTTCTTCAAAATAGACTCGCCCAGGCTGTGGTATTTTGTGGAAGAGCCACACTCAAGGGGCCAAAGAACCGCATGTGGCTCGCGAGCCACAGTTTGCCAACCATGGTCCTATCTAATAAAGAGGGAATATGCTAATTGACCATCACTCCATCACAAAGGTGGCTGCACCCACAGCTGAGGCCAAGTTCCCATAAGGAGCCTTAACGAGCAATCAGCAGGGACCTGAGGCTACGCCCTCCCCTGACCCTGTGGGGCTTGACAGGGGACCTCAGGCTGTGTCCCCCACCCAGAAGGGCTTGACAGGGGACCTCAGGCCGCACCCCCCCACCCAGAAGGACTTGACAGGACCTCAAGGTGTGCTTCCCGTCCTGGTGCTGGGCCAGGGGACCTCAGGCCATGCCCCACACCCGGTGGGGCTTGACGGGGACCTCAGGCCATGACCCCGGCCCCAGTGCCAGGCCAGGGGACCTGAGGCCACGCCCCCCGCCTGGCGGGGCTTGATGGGTACCTCAAGGTGCGCTTCCCGTCCTGGTGCTGGGCTGGGGGACCTCAGGCTGCTCCCCCCGCCCCAGTGCCAGGCAGGGGGACCTCAGGCTGCACCCCCCATCAGGTGGGGCTTGACAGGGGACTTCAGGCCGCACCTCTCACCCCAGCACCAGGCCCAGAGGACCTGAGGCTGCACCCCCTTGCCTGGTGGGGCTTGACAGGGGACCTCAGGCCATGCTCCCCACCCAGTGGGGCTTGACAGGGGACCTCAAGGTACACCCCCAGTGCTGGGTCAGGAGAACTCAGGCCACACCCCCCACCCAGCTGGGCTTGACAGGGCACCTGAGGCTGTGCCCCCCTCCTGGTGCTAGACCGGGGGACCTGAGGCTGCGCCCCCCCCTGCCTGATGGGGCTTGACAGGGGACCTCAGGCCATGCTCCCCACCCAGCGGGGCTTAACAGGGGATCTCAGACTGTGTCCCCCACCTGGTGGGGCTTGATGGGGGACCTCAAGGCACACCCCCCACCCTGGTCTGGGCTGGAGGACCTCAGGCCATGCCCCCCGTCCTGGCGCCGGGCCAGGGGACCTGAGGCTATGTCCCCTGCCCAGCGGGGCTTGGCAAGGGTGGGACTGGCCAGGTCTAGATCTAGCCCAAAGGGGGGTGGCAGCCAGGTCTGGGTCTCATGTGATTTTTGAGGTGCATGTGGGTGGGCGGGGACTTGACTCTGGGTCCCGTGGTGAACCCCAAACTCTGACAGGAGGAAGGTTTTCATATACATTTTACTAATTTTCTTTCATCTCTGACACTTCTATTATCGAGAAAGGGCAAATAGCAATATTAAATTATTTCCTCTAATTAATCCCCTTTTAATGTGCACAAATTTCGTGCACCAGGTCACTAGTAAATTTAATAAAAAAAGAAAAATACATAAAGAAGAGAGACTTGGATTTCATATATAATAGCCTTAATGCAGAAGTGGAAAAAGTGAGCTCAAAGGATAATTGTATGGTTGACAAGAGAGCAAATAGTCCCTATTCAATCAAAAGATAAGAGAAAAATATGAGAGGTTTGTGGCAAATGATGAAGAGAAGGATAAATTTGAGAATATAAAAAAGAACCATTGTTTTTGGTCAGTAAAAAGAAAGGACATTAGAAAGTCATGAAAAAATTTACAGTAATTAATGAAGTAATTGAAAACCAAAACAAATGTTAAACGGAAAACTTTAATGGTTGAATGCCAATTTAAAAGAAAGGGTTTATTGGACCATAAAGGACCAGGTCCTGGGCATGCAGTCTCAATCACCAGCAGCAGCACTGGGGGGAAAAGGCAACATGTCCACCACCCTGGAGTTGAAGGGATATTTTATACATCAAGTAGGGGGAAGAAAGAATTTATATCGGGCCTAGCCGGTGTATCTCAGTTGATTGAATGTTGTCCCATGCACCAAGAGGTCACCCGTTTGGATCCAGGTCAGAGCACAGGCTCAGGTTTCTGGCTTGATCCCCAGTAGGGGACATGTAAGAAACAGCCCATTAGATGTTTTTCTCTCTCCTCCCTTCCTCTCTCTCTAAAATAAGTAAAAATTGTCAGATACAGCAAGAGCTCTGCACAAGCACTGCTGCTCTGATTTGCTCTGAGTCCATATAGTCTTCTAAATTCTTCCTGACTACGCCAGGGCAGGTTTCTTCTCGAACCCTACCCACTGTATTAACTGTTGGGAACTTAGTCCAAGCTCCTCCTTTATCCTCTGCTCAGTAGTTACAGGTGTCGGGTCCAAGCCCCTCTGCCTGGGACTGGGCTTCCTTGGGACACCGTATGGTAGATGGAGAAGCCATGAGGAGTTGTAAGTGTATAAGAATGAGTCTTTATTGTAGAAGCCAGTGGCCATAAGTCATCAGACAAAACAGTCCTTTACAACCGCACATCGGCTGGTAAACATGGTAGCTATATCTGAGCTCTCGATGAGCTCTTAGCCTTACATCGTAGCAGTACCAGCTCTCAGTTCCGTTTGAGCTCTCTAGTCTTTTCCCTCTCTCCAGTACACTCTTCTGCCCAGCACACTTCTTCACACCAGCGCATTAGCTGGCCAGTAATGTGTATATTATTCTAGAGACAACGAAGGCTTCGTGCCAATAGTTACATCAATTGTATTTCGGCTATAGGAGGGCATGCATGTGCAGTATACCATGGGATTTGTGTCCCACACCTGCTTATGTTATTTTAGCCTAGGTGGGTAGTGGCCTTGGACATGCAATGTATTGATAACAAGGCCTCTGTGCTTTAATTGGCCTTGACTATCAGGCATCTCTGGCGTGGTTCCCACACATATTTAAAAAAATAAAGAATTTATATTGGGGTGGGATAAGGTGAAGTGAAGGATGGGGCAGTTCTATGATAGAGCACAGTCTATAACAAAGAAATATTTGGAAGGTGAAGGGATTAGCATATATGCATACCCCAGGGATATGGACAAAAGTGTGGTAAAAGCCAAGGGATGGGGAGGCAGGGGTGTGTGGAATTGGGCAATGAGGGGAGGAGAGGGGGACATCTGCAAGAGTGTCAACATTAAAAAATTTTTAATAAAAATAAAGTTAAACAGAAAAAAAGGACATATTTACTGCTTTTGATTGGTTACAGGCAACAGTCCTGCAAGTTCATGCATATGCCAAATGCATGACTCAGGCAAGGCTCAGGAGTAGTGGAGTAGATGCCTGTATGTTGATTCAAAGCTCCAACATACATTAGGAATGTGAGCAGTCTGTTGTCAGATGGCCCCAGCTACTTAATTAACAAGCTAACAACTGCTCTTTTTCTCTCAATCGTTGGCCTGCTTTAATTTAATTTAGAACATCTCCAGATTTTTTTCTGTCACAAACATGGCATGAATTTGAGCAACTAGTGGAATATGTTTTTTTTAAAAAGACACTCTATTTGCTTAAACCAAGAAACTTTTTCTTTCAATTGTCATTGGGTGCGTGACATTAGACTCTGAGCGCAGGAAATATAATCTTAGTACCATTCAATTCTATGAGGATGGATATTTACATAGTCACTAGAGGCCCAGTGCACAAAATTCGTGCATGGGGGGGGGGTGTCCCTCAGCCCAGCCTGCACCCTCTCCAATCAGGGACCCCTCAAGAGATGTCCGACTGCAGTCGGACATCCCTCTTACAATCCAGGACTGCTGGTTCCCAACTGCTCGCCTGCCTGCCTTCCTGATTGCCCCTAACCGCTTCTGCCTGCCAGCCTGATCAGCCCCTAACCACTCCCCTGCGAGCCTGATTGATGCCTAACTGCTCCTCTGCCAGCTGGATTGCCCCTAACTACCCTCCCCTGCAGGCCTGGTCACCCCTAACTGCCCTCCCCTACAGGCCTGGTCACCCCCAACTGCCCTTCCCTGCAGGCCCGGTCACCCCCAACTTCCCTCCTCTGCCGGTCTGGTCACCCCTAACTGCCCTCCCCTGCTGGCCTGATCACCCACAACTGCCCTCCCTTGTAGGCCTGGTCCCTCCCAACTGCCCTCCCCTGCTGGCTATCTTGTGGTGGCCATCTTGTGTCCACATGGGGGCAGGGTCTTTGACCACATGGGGGCAGCCATCTTGTGTGTTGGAGTGATGGTCAATCTGCATATTACTCTTTTATTAGATAGGATAGAGGCCTGGTGCATGGGTGGGGGCCAGCTGGTTTGCCCTGAAGGGTGTCCCAGATCAGGGTGGGGGTTCCCTTGGGGTGTGGGGCTGCCTGGGTGAGGGGCCTGTGGTGGTTTGCAGGCTGGCCATGCCCCCCCGGCGACCCAAGTGAAGGCCCTGGTATCTGGGGTTTATTTATCTTCTATAATTGAAACTTTGTAGTCTTGAGTGAAGGCCTGGGCCTGCCAGGGTGTGTGGAAAGCTTGGCTTCCTCCATCACTGGGGAAACCCAAGCCTCCCACCTGCTCTCTCTGTGGTGCTTGGGGTTAATTTGCATACTTGCTCCTGATTGGCTTGTGGGTGTAGCGGAGTGATGGTTAATTTCCGTATTACTCTTTTATTAGGTAGGATGTTAATGTACTTCCTGTTAATCTTCAACTTTTAGAATAAAAAACAACAAAAACCCATAGATAGTTGTGTTTACAAGAGAAATTATGAGTAACATTCTTGATGACAATAAAAAGGGAAAGTACAATTGACAAATGAGAAGGTCAAAGTAGGAAGCAGCAATGACAGGAGAGAACAGAGATAATGTTATCTTACTTAAAAATAACAGAGGCATAGTGTTTAAATTTTTTAGCAAAAGAAATCAAATTTTAAGTTTCTTATTGCACTTGACTAATGTTACCAATAGTGGAACTAAAAATATTAATACTGCTCTGAAATTGAGGTGAGAAAGAAAGAATTAAAGTGAAGTATAATAAACTAAATCCCTGTATTTCATCACAGAAGTCAATTAAGATTATCGAAAGAAAAAAAAAAGGAATAAGCATGATACTTAGCACTTGGAAGGTTGTTGCAAGCACTTGTCTCTGAGATGAGGCTGTATGTATAGAAGAATGGGCTGACAAGTGGCATTTCTCCTTTTAAAACCAGTACTGCCTGATTATTTGAACTGCAATGGGAATGCAGTTCTTCATTTAAAACTTATTATTTTTATCAACATGACCTTTTGATAGGGAATAGGTTGAGCACATTGAGTTTGGATTTCCCTCTTGGAAAACAGACATGGGACATAAGGTTTTGTTTTAATGTAGAAGTGCCAGCAGGAAATATGCTACTCTTTATAAAAATAACTCTAACATGTTCATGAAAACCTCACCTGAACTGAATTATTACTCACTGGCTGATAACTGACAAAATGATTCTACTCCATATCTTTGGACAAGGCCAATAATAAAACCAGTAAACCAAGAGGACAAAAATAGCTTCTATGTCAGTGGTTTCTAATAGGCATAGCATTGGACTGAAGATGGTTATAACACTCAGGTTAACACTGTAGAGTGTTTAAAATCGAAGCCCACACATTTCTAGCTTTAGGACATGTCGGTGACTGGCTACCTTAAACACAGCCTTTAAATTGGAAGGAATCTGTGTCTTTAGACAGATAATTATGTAACTGTAAAGAGGACTTCACTCAATGTCTTTGAAAAGTTATCACTCTGAGTTTTATATTTTTATTAGAATTGATGGGAGATAAAAAAAAAAACAACTATGGAAATGAAGTTCCACTTGAAATTGCCTTTGAGTTGACTGAATACATTTATTATAGATTTTGCCCTTCTATAAGAATGAAAGGTTAATGAAAACAATTGCAGGGTTTTCATTTTTAGGTGCAGATTATATAATACATAAATGGAGCCACATGCGGCTCTTTGGCCCCCTGAGTGTGGCTCTTCCACAAAATACCATGTGCGGGCGTACATGTACAGTGCGAGTGAAACTTCGTGGCCCATGCGCAAAAGTCGGTTTTTGGCTCTCAAAAGAAATTTCAATTGTTGTACTGTTGATATTTGGCTCTGTTGACTAATGAGTTTACCGACTACTGGCTTAGCAGAAGAGGTTAAAGTGGTTTTACTTTGTGTTTTTTTTTTCCTCTCTTTTATTGAAGGTAAAAAATAAAACACATATGGGAAGCTCAAGTTTACTCTTAGCATTGATACAATGATAATTTTTCAAAGCATCTACTGGTAAATGATAGAAAGCCCCATGCATTTTACTATTTGTTACTGATGACTAGAGGAATTCTTGAATCAATCTGTCAAGATCATTATCAGTATATTTTACTTATATAAGTTTTCTCAACAATGTTGCTCTATATTTTTTAAATAAAGTTGGTGTAGAGTGGAATGAAAAACAAAAGTAATTATTTAAGAGCTTCTGTAAAAGAAAACAATTTCCTCTGTAAGTGCGCTAATAATTGAGGGAAGATTTATTTTTTGTATACGTGTGTATAAAAGTATCATTTAGTTGCAGATTATTACAATTCTTCATTCTAGTTTCGGAAAAGACATCTTTCTAATTACAGCTCTCATTAGATATTTACATACTGTTCTTAAAATCATTATTTGTATTGCCTCTTCTTTCACTAAAGAAATGTGCTACAGTAGTTCTATCAAATTTCTCTCAATCTGTAAGGAATAAAAAAGCAAAATTTACATTTTATCTTTGAAAATTCTTTTCCCAAGCTTGTGGCAATATCCCTAAAATGAAGTGAGGGAGGAAAGGTTAGAGGTAGATTATTCTTCGAGAGTGTGGAACACAGCTGCCCTAGGGAATTAATATTATTTTCTGGAAAGTGTATTTTATTGCTATTTTCCCTCTTTTAATTAAATAGCTCTAACTTTGCATGCCTGAATGGCTCAGTGGTTGAGCATCCACCTAGAAACCAAGAGGTCACAGTTCAATTCCTGTTCAGGGCACATTCCTGGGCTACAGGCTTGATCCCCAGTGGGAGGCGTGCAGGAGGCAGCCAATCAGTGATTCTATCTCTGTCTCCCTCTCCTTTCCTCACTGAAATCAATAAAAATATATTTTAAAAACGTAAAAAAATAAATATGCTCTAACTTTTTACTTTTACACCTAAAAGCATTCCTGTGGAGCAGGGGAACCAGTTCACATTCCTCACAGTTATCAAACAGAATTCAATTGCCCGAACTCCCTTTTCAATTATTAATATTTAATTTCATGTAAGAAAAATCAATGATCTCAGTGAGATATGTAATTGGTGGATACTGAAGTACATGAATAAAAGTATCTAAGCATATACAAATCATGAATTATTGAGAAAAGTAAAAAAGTTATCTGGGTCAATATTGAAAATTTTTACCCACAGAGTTCTTTATATTTAACTAAAGTTTGCCTTCTTAATACTTCAGAAGCATAATTATTGACTGAATTGACTATAATATTTGAGTAGAACTTAAGATACAATGTTTAAAATACAGTGAATCAAATTATAAAGTCAATTTAGTATTAAGATGTAGTGAAGGCTAGTAGGAGAATTGCAGTTACTTCTTTATTTATCAACTATTGTTTCCTGGAAAAGTTCAAGCTTATAAAGGGCATTTGTAGTTAAGTGAAAAGAGCTTTGAGGCCATTATGATGTTAACATTTATTTGACAATAATGCTGTGCCAAATACTTAGCTAAGGATTCTACACTACATATGTCATCTCACTTAAATCCTCCCTCAATTTTTTTCATCAGGTGGTTGTATTATTAGTTGTTTTATGGGTGACAATATTAAGTTTTTTAGAATTAAGCAAATTAAAGGCCACACATTAAGTATCAGAACTAGAAACTGAACCCATGTTTGTCCAATTTAAAGTCTGCATTCATAAAGAGTATGCTGTACCTTCCCTCCCACTCCCATCCCTCACCCTGAAGACACATCTGTTTCTAATACCTATTTTTTTATGAGTTATATTTGTCATTTTGGAGAAGCACTTTACTATGGTTTTCAAACAATGATTTTATATATTCACTTGGATTCTAAAAGTCTAGAAGTTGTCAAGCAAGTATATGGTTGCTTTAGTGAGGATGATTCTGAAATGCATGAATTTCAGTTATTAGCTTTGGCTATAGGGATGAACTTAACTCAGCTTCTGTCTTACTGAGTTGCTTCAATTTCACTGTAGTGCTTCTCAGCAATTATTAAAGTGCTCTGCATAGGCAAAACTTCTGCAGTCAATGCCATTGTTTAATTAGTGTACATGAGGAGCCTCTGGGGACTTCAGTAGCCTGTGTGATGTGTTTTGTTATATATTTCTTCTATCATTATTAGATTGACATAGCCATTAGAAAGAAAAATCTTTTCTACTTTTCTCAATATTTTTAAGGACAGGAAAATTAAGGGTAAAGTCTAATAGAGTTAAGGAATTAATTGGCTTTGGAGATCTGTGCGCCTATACTGAGGTAGATGGATGTTTGACACACACTTTCAGAGTCTGGTACCATTGGAAGAGGGTGATGACTAACAATAATGGCCAGTGGAAAAGACTGTAAAACTGAGAAGTATTATTTGGGTGTTGACCATCAGTTGGGCAAGTGAACTCTGCTCTTTTGATTCTATCCCATTTCTGTTTGCTTCCAAACAGCAGTCATCACTCATGCTATAGCTTTGCTAATATCTTACTACCCCTATGGCCCCCATCAGCGGAGAAAAGTTCATGTAAAGTTAGGGCAAGAAATCATATCATGGGAAGCTAAAAGCAGGCGTGAGATAAAGTTACAGGCAGTAAAGGTGAGGAAACCTGAATGAGATTGGGAAATTGTTCATGGAAAGAAAAATGGATTAGATCTACAGAAAGAAGTAGAGACAAAGAGATATGGAGAAGTCTACAATAGCACCCCATTCCCTGACGAATTTCACCTGAGGCCCAACAATGTGAAATTTCTTTGGGGGGCTGTGTTATTTATGAGGCCTATCATGTTGGAGTTGGGTGGTAACAGTCTAGGACAGTGGTCGGCAAACTCATTAGTCAACAGTGCCGCAGTTTGCCGACTACTGATCTAGGATATTTGCAGCAAATGGAACTTTGATTAGAACAATCACAGTGTTATTAAGTTGCTTTTGTTTCTCTGCTACCACTCTGTAATCGCTCTACTTTGACTATGTTAATTCACAGTTTGAGTAGTCACTGTTTTCCCCTTCTCTAAGTGTTTTGGTGTTCCCTACCTCTTCTAAACAACCCTCTTGCCAACTTTTCTTTATTTGGAGTCACAGGTATTACTGTAAAGTAGTGGAAAAACAGTCTTCTTGAGTCTGTCATGCTCTGTGATCTAGAGTGGAGCACTGCATCAACAACTCGTCTTTCTCCAAGTGTTCACAAAGAGCGTCATTCAGCTGAGTGACTGACTTGAAAATCTGAACAGTGTAGGAGATCTCTTAATAGTTCTCCTTCATCTCTCATATATCATTGTTGTAAAAGGAATATGAAGAGTGAAACAGGTGTAGGCAACATTCTGTGGCAATAGACATGGAACTGACCTTTTTACTAGCTTTATGTCAGGATAATGAATCATAAGTCATTATATCAGTGATAACATGTATATGTGTAATTAGGTTTAGTTGAAACACAGTGTATATGTTGATAGATAGATATATAATATAGAGCTTAAAAAGTACTCATCACAACTAGTCAAAAATTATTTAACTTAAGAAGGCTCATACGTCCTGGTTATTAAGAATTAGGTGCCCTACTACTTTTTTGAACAAGAATTTTCACTTCTTAAAAGCCCCCCAGACTCTTACTATAGAACCACAGACCTGAGGAGATTAAAGAAAAATGTAATTCAGTCCTTAGGCTCTCAAAGAATGTGTGGGATGCCAGGACTCCTGTGTAACCATGTCATTAACTCTGCTCACATTTCTTTCAGAAAATGGATATGAGTTAATATTCACCACGTGGCCCCCTATTTAAGCAAGTCAGAAGTCATTGTTAGGCCTCATTGTCTGCATCAAAGTACAGTTAACTTTTGTAGGTCATGGATTTCAGGCAGGCAGTACATAGTAGGCACGGATTAAAAGAACTCCCCTCCTGAGACTTGAACCTCACAGCAATGGACTGAATGTCTCTCTTCCCTCAAAATTTATATGTCAAAGCCTTAACCTCACATGTGATGGTATTTGGAGATGGCACCTTTGGGAGGTAATTCCACAGATGAGTTCATGAACCCTTACAGATGGAATTACTGCTTTTTAAAGAAAAGATAAGAGATATCTTGATCTTTCTCTCTCTCTATCTGTGCTATGAGAGGACACAGCATAAAGCAGGCAGCCTGTGTGGCAGGAGGGAAGCCCTTAGCAGGAATAGTCGGCAGGCACCTTGATCTTCTACTTGCCAGACACCTAAACTGTGAGAAATAAACTGGTGCTGTTTAAGCCACCTAGTCTATTTTATTCTGTTATGGTAACCTGACCAGATTCACCAAGTTTTTTTTTTTACCTGTGATATTCCTATTAATTCCCTATGAATGATATAAACTCTTAACCTTAAAAGTTTCTTAGAATTGGCCTCAGGTATTTTAGCCATGATTCTTTTAGATTTAATCTAAAATGTAAATTTCTTTCTTTGAGCTTGTAACATGCATGGGACTTTTCATATTAATATAAAATCTATCCCTAACCGTCTTGACTAATATCCTAGTATTATCCTGAATACTACAACATCTAGAGCTGTGTTGACACCTTTCAGGACCTAGTTCAAGCCCTGTGCTTTTACTGAATTATTCCAAAATGATTTTCATCCATACTGGTATAGCACGGGCCATGTGCACTAAATGTGTCATCTCTCTCAGGTCATCACTGTCAGGATTTCAGCCTGGAGTCCTTTTTGTGTCACCTCAGTTAGGGTTGAGGTGCTTTACCTTCAGGGCATCTTCTCTCTTGTGGTGTCCACTCCCAAAAGATGGCTCAGGTATAGCGCCTCTTCAGTTGGGATTATTTGTTTCTTTTTCTCACACTCTTCTTTCTATACAGTTTCTTCCCTTCCTATTTACCTCCACTTGCCATCTTTGAACACATGCATTCAAATCGTCCTGTCTCACATTGAGACCATATTATTTTGAACTTACTTATCAAGACCTCGTGGCTTTTATTTTCTGGTTTATTCTCAGGTTATTCACAAATAATCATAACTCCTGGGAATGGTTGGATGGAAATCTCTGGGAATGCTGGTTGAAGATTTGATGATCCCCAAATATTAATTAATACTGGAAATATGAGTTCATCCCACTGGTATTTTGTTTTCATATATTTATAGAATTTGTCTCCACCATAGATTTCACACTTGATAGTATGTTGTGCTTTGTTGGCTGGCATTTTATTTTTCTGATTGTCAGAACATTGAGAGAGGCAACTGTGGCCCACACGGATGTTGATTCTCTCATAATCCTAGCACATACCTTGTACATACAGCAGTTATTCAATAAATTATTTTCGAGTTGAGTTTTTCAAGGTGGGAGAATTTGGTAGTGTTAAGTAATAAATAAAGATTTATTACTACTGTATAACATTTTATAGTGCTACAATTTAAGAAACTAATAAAATTGAGCTAATACCCTGAATATTTTAACAAATTTACTTCAATTCATTTTTAACATTAGTTAGAAGCTTAAAGGTTATGTTATTTCTCTCCACATATTTTGTTTCTGCCAAACTGAAGCCAAAATATGTGAGCTGGATGCTGAAGGGCTACAGCTGAGTAGTCACAAAATCTGGCCTAGAGCTTGACATTTTTTCTGCAACCTTCTCTAACTGAAAGTCACATTTTAACAAGATAAGAAGTTATATCTCCTTGGAGAAAATTTAAACTAAAATTGTAAAGTGCCCCTATGAAGTAGATTTTCTTCTCTTGTTTCAGGAAAGTGACAGGATATGTATGAACAAATAATTAGAGTAAATGTAGAAGCACATTCAGTGGTCACTCTTTCCTGCTACTTGCTCCTCAATAAGGAAGGAATGCATCATAAGAGGAATTCTACTTTGTAATGAACATATATTTCCACAATTCTTGTAGGAAATTTTTTTTTTCTTTTGCAAGCAACCATTGGCAAAAGTTAACTTTGGATTTCAGAGATTATAATTTGATTACTAATATTAAATTATTAATAAACACCCAGCGTCTGATTTTTACCTTTGCTAATGAACAAATGTATCAGTTTTGCACTATTGAACACATTTTTACAAAGCACATCTCCAGCTTGAGACTCTGATTTAAATAATTGCTTTACATTTTACTGAATCCAAAGATTAATCTCACAGAATAATTTCACTGATATGAAGCTCAAAAATCCTGGCTCAGCATCTTGAATCCATTAAAAATAATAGTTATGTAATGCAGAACTTAAAAGCGATGTTGGGAAGATGTTATAGTCTTGAGGTCTCCCTTCTTTCATAAAAGTAGCACCTGATATTTATATTTCCAAAATGGTATACTTCTTGGAGAGAAATGGTGTGCCTGCGCATAAGGCACGTAAGGGAAATGAATGCAACACGATTATAGTCATCAGTCACTAGGGAACATTGTAGTTTGTTATTAATAATTATGTATAACAGGATATTGTAAAAATTAAGTTACGAAATTTTTATTAAAATGTTTCTTACATACTGTTATGTTGGCTGGGCTGTAAAAATGCGGCCCACAGGCCGTGAGTTTGACATGCTTGATCAACCGAGTCTTGAGTGGATCATAGCTTCAACTGGTGCAATACCATAAAGAATAGCAAATACTGGTAGACTCAATCAGTTCTACTCAAAGTGCATTTCGCAGACTAGCAGTCTATGAACTGTCTGCTGCTGGACCACAATAAGATAAGATGCATCTCAAGAATGTAAATCAACTACATTATTCACCACAATTATTTTAGTGGACAATCTATTCTCAGTGAAAGAAGTACTGCATTGATTTGCATTATCCATAAATATTGCGGATTACTACTCTGAGGATTATTGATAGAAATTACACTTTTATTTCTGTGATCCAAAGCAGTTTCAGCAGTACACAGAAGGTTATTGTTTTTATTTCTTCTTGTTTTGTTTCTGGGTTTTAAGCCAAGTATATCAGTCAGGGCCCCAGCTAAAAACTCATGACTTAAAGTGTGCAGGTTTAAGTGAACCAACAAGAAACAGTGAAACTCCCAGAACTATCAACAGTGGAGACCAGTTGTTGATAGAAACTCCTTGGCCTAAAAAGTCAAGGGAAGCGAGATCTTCCCTTCCTGTTGAGTAGTAGGGCTATAGAAGGACGACCCCATGGACTGGAGTTGTGGCTGTAGACAAAGGAAATAAGCCACAAACAACAGCAGCAAACCAGAAGGCAAGGGGCAGAGAAATAAGTCTTTAATGTTCTCTACCACAGTACAGGGCAATTTGGGGGGAATCATAGGTTATTAACTGTATCTCAATTTTCATAAAGTATCTGCCAAAAACAGAGGGCTTACTGAATTTCTAAATCTGTACTTTCTGAGAATGTGCATAGCAGATGAAGATGGAATTTGAAACAAATACTTTTTTAACATCTTACTAAGTAAACACTACTAATTATACCCCAACATTTATTCTTCCTTTTATAAATAGAAATACCATATTTTAACTGGGCAAATAGTAACCCATCCTATCTAATAAAAGAATAATATGCAAATTGACCATCACTCCAAGATACAAGATGACGGCCCCCAGGTGGTCAAAGATGGCTGCCCCCATGTGGACACAAGATGGCCACCACAAGATGGCTGGCAGGGGAGGGCAGTTGTGGGCAGTTAGGGGTGACCAGGCCAGCAGAGGAGGGCAGTTGCGGTTGACTAGGCTGGCAGAGGAGGACAGTTGGGGGAGACCAGGCCAGCAAGGGAGGGCAGTTGGGGGGACCCAGGCCTTCAGGGGAGGGCACTTGGGGGGAACTCAGGCCTGCAGGGGAGAGCAGTTGGGGGGAAACCAAGCCTGCAGGGGAGGGCATTTGAGGGGGGGACCAGGCCTGCAGTGGAGGACAGTTTGGGGGGACACAGGCCTGCAGGGGAAGGCAGTTGGGGGGGACCAGGCCTGCAGGGGAGGGCAGTTGTGGGCGATCAGGCAAGCAGGGAGGGCAATTAGGGGTGACCGGGCCAGCAGAGGAGGGCAGTTGGTGGAGACCAGGTCAGCAGGGGAGGGCAGTTGGGATGGACCAGGCCTGCAAGGGAGGGCAGTTGAGGGGGACCAGGCCTGCAGGGCAGGGAAGTTGGGGGGGCCAGGCCTATAGGGGAGGGCAGTTGGGGGGGGAAGGCCTGCAGGGGAGGGCAGTTAGGGGCAAACAGGCTGGCAGGGGAGCAGTTAGGCATCAATCAGGCTGGCAGGGGAGTGGTTAGGGGGTGATCAGGCTGGCAGGCAGAAGCAGTTAGGGGCAATCAGGAAGGCAGGCAGGCGAGCAGTTGGGAGCCAGCAGTCCTGGATTGTGAGAGGGGTCCCAGATTGGAGAGGGTGCAGGCTGGGCTGAGGGACACACCCCCCCTCCCCCCCATGCATGAATTTCATGCACTGGGCCTCTAATATATATATATATATATATATATTTTTTTTTTTTTTCTAGTATTTCTGGATGCCCTTACTAATAGGCATTTTCATGTAGTGAAATTCTGTCCAGTTGGATATGAACTAAAGCAATATGTATAGCTTTAAATTGATGTCCTTAAAAATAAAAAATAAAAAGCTTGCCTTCCAGTGTTTCTTTCTTCCTTTTTATGGCCCAGAGTGTGAACAATTCCTTTGAAGTGACTGAGAAGGTCAAGCAAGATAGATGATTGCACGGGGATCAGAGAGGAGAGTCAGAGCCCACACAAGTAAGGATGGCATCCACACAGGGATAGAGCCTCGAGTGGAGTGTTAACGCTCAAATAGGGAAGAGCAGGCATCATGTAGGAGGGCTGTCTGGCTCAGGGTGTCAAATCTCAAACAGAGTGAGGAGGGCACCGGTGCACAGGTGAGGACAGCCTATCACACAGGTTCAAAGTATGCACCACATGAGTAGATACCCATGCAAGAGGTGAGAGCAGTGGTAGGAGCCCAGCCCTATTGTGGTGAAGAGGACATCTCCATGGAGGAGGATGTGACAGCAACCATGGGAGATCAATTACATGCAGGAGATTTGATGAAATAAGTTAATTTATTAAGAAAAGAAAAGGCCAGATTTCTCAATATACAGCCCCCAAAATATATACAGATACTTTGAATAATTATAAAAGCAGTGTTTATTAAAATACATTTCATTTTCAAAAGTGGGTTATCAGCTATGCAAGTATGTACACATTTTTGGACACCCTGTATATACATAGAAAGGAAGAAAACTATAAATAACCTTATTGTTTTTATATTGAAATTGGAAGTCTCAGGATGAACTTATGATTTTCAATAGATAGATAGATAGATGATAAATAGATATTGAGAGAGAAATGTTTATATAGATATTATCCCCCAGAAAGCCTAGGAGCAGTGACAGCTCAATACAATAGCTCAAAATAAATAAACACACCTACCTTGGTACTAAATACTATTCTCCACACAAAGGAATGACTGATTTAGGGCTATTTGGAGAAAGGACTGTTTCCAGAATTGAGGCAGGTAAAATAAAAATAAGCTTAGAATCTCTTTTTGAGTCAGAAAATCAGTAAGCCCTTAAAGAATGATATTGACGTAAACACAGGATCTAATTTGAAAGGACTTCCATTGGCATTAGCATGGATGCAAAAGTACATAAGTGATCTTGAATAAAGTGTGATACCATGAGTCCAAGTTATAATAAATGAATGCATAAGCAAATAAATAAATGGAAAGTTTGATGAGTTATAAGATATTTTCACAATTCCAAGCACTTCCTGACAAAATACTTATTTACAGTGGAGCCAATAAAATGAAAATATTATCTTAAGTTATCAAAGTGAATATCATCAGTTATGAGACAAATTAAAATTGGGTGTTGATAGGATACAATGTAAAAAATATGGCATCTCTTCTATGGCCTTTTTACCAAAGATGTGTAACCCAAGTACAGTCATAAGAAAACATCAGACAACACTGAATTGATGCCAGCCACTGAATCTGAAATGGTTCTGTGGGGGAAAGTAAAAGTTCTTTGCATTCTACTTCCAATATTGCTGGGAGTTTTATAGTTTCAAAATAAAATAACACTGCTTTAACAACAAAAATACAGAACTGGATAAATGAAGATGTGGAATTTACATATGTTAGAAACAATATAAATTTAAGTAAAAGATGAACAGAGGAAGAAGGAAAGGGAGAAAGTTAGGAGAAATGTTAAGAGTAGTACTGATACAGAAACAATTTTTGGTTGGAGTACAAAAAAGAACAGGGCAATTTTTAATCTTTGACTACCATATCTATAGAGAATATTGAGAGTAATAGAAATGATCGAATGTGATTTTCCATTCATTAAAAATGTATCATCTCTTTTGCAGAATTTTCAAGGGCCTGAGCAAATATCAGAAATACTTTTCATAATATATTTTTGTGTACTAACCACCTAAAGAAAATGAATTTGACTGGATATCCTCTAAGGTTCCCTCCAGCTCTATTAGTTCTTTATTTTATTCTGAAGAGAATCAAAGTTCTGCCACAGTGGGATCCTGAATATTTTGACTTGCATCTGCTTGTCAAACATTATATTTTATCTGGAAGTTCTTAGATAGTACAATAGAAAGTAATCTTGATAATTGTGCTTTGACAACTGAATAAAAGTGTGTCCTGAACAAGATTTTAATATATATTATGTACTTTATTCATTCACTTTGTTTTGTATCTTTGCTTTGTCTGTTGCTAATAAGATTTTTCTTGTCAGAAGAATGTTAATAATGTCTACATGTATGTTTGATTAATTAGTTTCATTATGAGTTATATTTAGGCATAAGTTTATAAAAATATTCAACACATAAAATATTTAAGAAGACATCTATTAAAATTTTGACTATAGGAATGATAGATAGATAGATAGATAGATATCCACATACTAAATCTATATATAGCTAAACCTATATCTAGATACCTATGTAATGGTACACAACGTATAATAATTATATTCTTGTAGAGTGGCAAAAGAAAAAGCTAAATCTTACATGCAACTATACTCCAAGTATTTTGCAGAGTCCATTGCTGTACATGCAGCTAATTTTCACACCCCTCAGGTCAGAAATTGATGAACTCCACTTAAGGAAAAATAGTAGTAGAAAGATAAATGAACTTCCCAGCTACCCGAGTCTTTTCTAGTCTGTGGAAGTCTCGAATTGCTAGATAATGTTAGGACCTCCTGGCATTAGATTGATAGGAACAGCATAAGGTCAGCTCCGAAGATACTGATTAAAGCGAACAAAATGGTAAGAGTGCCAAACGCATTTAAAGAGCAAGATTCTCTTGAGAAATAATGTGAAGCTCCCCAATAGTTAGAAATTTCTCTCTCATTTTAAAGTTAGAATTCAAAGCAGAAAAAGATCTTAACAACTGAAAAATTGAAAATGTGGTAGATAATGTACTAGAAAAAATTTGATCATAAATTAATCAGCACCTCTGCAGGAAAAATTCATGAAGCACTTAAACAATTATTTTTGAGCTTTTAAAGCAAATTGCAAACTAGGAGAATGGATAAAGGAGAGGTTGGTAGGTGAGGAGACTGGTGGAGTTGAAAGAAACATTTTCCAGTTAGTGTGACTCCTCACACAGAGAAGCCAAGAATGTTGGAACTGAGTCAATTCTGAAATCAGAGAAGTAGGGTTCAAGAAGGCCCTTCAACACCTCTCCTGGTATCTTTTCCCTAATGCCCTTGCTTTCCAAAAATAAGGTTCATAGCATTACTTCCCCACTGCAGGACAAGCTTATGATCCTTCTTCATTGAAACAGCTATTGATGGGAAGTTTGGAGATGGTGAGCTGAATTGGTGAATTCATTATGGTTCTTGAATCTATCTACACTGTGTATCCAGGGTCCTCTGTGACAATGGTAACTGCCTTACAGAAGTCTAGCATATAACCTGACCATGCCCCTACTCCTAACCTAAGTAGGAGTGGATGATAGCTTATTGGGGTAAATGCCTTTTTTCTTGCTCCCTAATATTTTGGATTCCAATTGTTACTAAATAGTTATATACCAGTTGGCAAGAATAGATGAAAAAGATGAAAAAGAGTTATCCTGCAATGTGTCATAGTTTATAATAGTTAGAATATATTGTATTGGTAATACACTTTATGTACCAAGGTAGGATCCTGGGGAGATTATGGTGACCATATTTTAAAGAATTGCTATTTGTTTGTTTGGTTTTTTTGTAGGCATGAGGAGGTCCCTATTAGAGCAATTATTTATTTGAAGTAATAGCTACATGGACAAAGAACTAAGTGTAAATGGCATGAAATAAGTAATAGCTACATGGACAAAGAACTAAGTGTAAATGGCATGAAATAAATAAAAAGCAAAGTGTATGCTGACTCTGATGAAAAAAATGTCTGAATGATGAGAACTGTTAAGGAAGTTAGGCTTTACCAAGTGGGGCAAAAGTAGGTTTACTGTTGTTCTTATGGAAATTTTGTGTACTCACAACTGCAAACCTACATTTGCCCTGCCCTGTATTTTTAATGAATTGCTTAAAATCCTACCACTGGAAGTTATGAAAGAAAGGGGGACTTTTAAAGGATGCTGCATAAGGAATAGCCTTAGGCTCTTTAGTGCTGAGAAAGTTAATCTTATGTAACATATTTTTTTCCCCAAATACTGGAAATATTCAAGTCTTGATAAATATTAAACTCTCAGAAGTACTTGGGATCATAACACCTATGATAAAGGTTTGGGAACCAAATGACCAGAGCTTTAACTCACATGCAAGACAGTATTCCTATTACTTTAAGCATCTAATATGCTTTTCTTTTTCCAGACCAATTTAACTTTCATCATCCCATCTAATAATCACTAAAACTGTGTAACCAGGATGAACGTGTTGGCATCATTATCACCTTGGTTACCTATACTAAGAAATTTAAGCACAGAGAGATTATGTTATTTCCCTGACATCACATAAGTGGTTGAGTTCACACCATGGAAACTATAACTGGCAAACACTGACAAGCCGAGAGGAACTGAAATAGAGAGAAATGGGGAGAACAAGAGACAAGGCTGGGACAGAGGCTAAGCAGACAGTTATGTGGTGTGATCTAGGCCATGGTGAGTTCCTGTTATTCTGAATATAATGTACTATATGTTTTATTTTGGGGAGGGGGAGTTCTTGATTCCCCCAAACAAATCAGAATATTTCTGCTTTGTGTCTAGTGCAAGATACAAATGCTAGGGCATAAAATCTAGTTTAAAATGGGCCTACTTTCCCCTGATAACTCTGAGAATCTATTCTGAATACTTATCTCTGTGAATGGCAGCAAGGTGAGCAAAGGAGTTTTTTCTCTATTGTTTAACATGCATCTGTGTTGCTCTGTTAATCTGAAGGAAGAATACAGTGTTAGTCAAAACTTACTCATTGAGCCCTAGCTGGTTTGGCTCAGTGGATAGAGCGTGGGCCCACGGACTGAAAGGTCCCCGGTTCAATTCCGGTCAAGGGCAAGTACCTTAGTTGCAGGTTCCCCAGCCCTGGTTGGGGATGCATGCAAGAGGCAACCAATTGATGGATCTCTCTCACATCAATGTTTCTCTCTGTCCCTCTCCCTTTCATCCTTTCTAAAAATCAATGGAAAAATATCTACAGGCGAGGATTAACAAAACAAAACAATCAATAAAAGCTTACTCATTGAGTGCTATTATATAAAGAAGACAATATGGTCACTCCCTTCAAAATATGATTCTTGTTACTGAAATTGGTAGTAAGTTTCTCTCTAACTACACTGGATCCAGTACAGAGTTATAGAAATATTGTGCTTTTGGTTACCTTTGAAACACCAATTAAATGTAAAACATTAGAAAGTTAATTCACCCTAAACCAACTGACAACCTACTGTTGCCTTTACCCCTATTTCATCGTCTGAGGAACAGCATCCATTGAGTTGACCCCTTTACCTCTATTCTACTCTCTCAACCTAACAATTACCTTAAATAGCCTTTTTGTATTCTTTTGTCAAAGGTCAAAGTTTAATTACCAAGATTACTTTTTTTTCCTACTTTTTTCAAGGTTAAATTATCCTGATTATTTCTTGTCTCTTTTACCTCTTCTTCAGAATAATTGATATTTCTGTAGAGTTTATACATTTTCTCCTGAATATATTTTCTACTGAGTAAAGAGGAAAACATTAAAGTCAGGGATCCAGGTTTCAAGAAGGATTCAGGATTCTATAATAATATCAAGTAAATAAATTATAATTATACTATTTTCAAAAATAATAGGACACTTGTCTAGGAGAGCAGTCAGTTACTAAAAAAATGGACAATAAATTACACCTGTTGTACCCTCCTTTTAACAGGTAGTTTGTTATTCATGAATATTTTACTATTCCATCACTTTAACAGAGATTCCACTATAAATAATCTGCAGTCTGGGTTCTGGCATTATGAAAAAGGACATGCAGTGTTGCAGCTGATTTACTCTACATTCTGCATATGTGTTGCACAATATAATATTAACAAGAAAATAATTATACTATGTAAAATGCACCCGTAATTATCCTGTAATTGTACATTTATTTACAGCCCTGCTAACGAGGCAGTTAGAGGACAATTACGTATAATATTAATTTTAGCTATAATAATAACAACAAAAAGCCTCATAGATGGGAGAAATCAGTGATAAACCCTAGTATGAGGATTAATTTATAAGCTAGAGTTTCATATGAGTATCAAGGGATGCTTAAGAATTGGACAAATGGAGGGAAAGTGAAATGTCCTCCCACATGGGACAAACATGAGAACCAATAATACTTTTCCCAGGGCCAAAACCAATTTTCACTTTTAGTTTACTTATGCTGCAAACTGGATTGTGTCCGCTTAAAATGTGTATGTTGAAGCCCTAATTCCTAATGGGACCCCATTTGGAGGTGGGGCTTTCGGGGGGTAATCAGGTTTAGAGGAGGTCATGAGGATGTGGTCCTTATGTTGGGATTAGTGTCTTTATAAAATAATCTGGGGAGCTTGCTGTCTCTGACCTCCATGTGAGGTCATAGTGAGAAGGTGCCTCTTAACAATTCAGAAAGAGTCTTTACCCGAACCTGACCATGTAGACAGCCTGATCTTGTACTTCATTCAGTCCCTAGAACTGTGAGTAAAATAATTCTGCAGTTTAAGCACCTAGTTTAAGGCATTTTGTTATGGCAGCTATTTTTCTAACAATACAACTAGATACATGATTATTACTTCACTCACAGAGAAGGACCAAGTTGATGTCAACAGCTCCTAATTTAAAACCTGCCCCTACATTGTACAGCAACATTAAGCAACTTATTCATTTGATTTTTTTACATTTGAGTGAAAGGTTCAAAAATCAGGAAAAATCATCTTGTCTAATGAACAACCCATACCAATCTGATGTGTTATCCTTTTCCCCTCACACACACATTCCTTCAGTTAGAATGCCCTCTGGATTATAACAGTTTGGACTCAGAATAATTAATGGCTTTCAGTTGCATTAAAAATAAAAAAAATAATTCTCATTCCTATGTTCAAAACAATCCATAATTTCATCTCAACATATTGTTTTAAATAGTTTCCTGATTTCCCATTGTTGCTCTCATTTATGCTAAAGCTATGTAACTAGCTCTTGACAGCAGGCCGTGAGCAAAAATCGCAGAGAACCAGTACTGGGGAGGAAAACCTGAATTGTGTAGTTGGTGAATTGCTGGTGTGGACAACTGTGAGAGTTAAAAACTCCAGGGGGTTCAGTCATGGAGATAGGGAGACACAATATTATGAGATTTACCTCCAGGAGCTCAACCAGATTCCCACAGTAGATATCAGAGAAAAATCCTCTTGGGCTTCCAGCAAAGGGAGGGGAAAATAAACCATTTTAAAACAGACCAAAGCACTTTGTTCTTAAATAGGTCTTTCCTTGGGGGAAATAGTTAACCAGATCCTAGTGTGCTAGAGTTTTATCAGGGTCCAATTTAGCTGAGGAAGAGCAATACCCAACTTGAGCCTGCTCTAGCCATCCTGTTTCACCTAAACGGGGAAAAGAAAACAACTGAGAAACACTTGTAAAGGTCAAGACAGAAGTGTAGGCTCACTAAAGCCAACGCATTTCCTCCATCTCTTTCCCAGTGTGGTGAACAGGGATGACGCATATTCCAGATGGCATAACCACAGGTTGTAGGAGGAATATCTAAACTTCATTTAGACTTTACCTTAGAAGCCTCCCTCACGTCATGTTAGAGGGCATGACTGATGTGTTCTTCAATAATCTACTGCATTTCCGGTCTGCAACACTTACCTGGCATTCACAGTGAATGGCCTAGATTATAAGTATATAATTATTTTCTTTATTGAATATGTATGATGTCCTTTATCCCAGTACATCATAAGCAGATGTTTTTCTCAGATAATTTTTAATAAGACATACTTTTCTTATAAAGTTATCTTTATTGTACCTTCAGTCTCCCACGTAAATAGAAATTGATGCAAGAAAGCATGTGAAATGTTTAGAAATAACATTGCTTTTCCTCAGTGTGATTCAGTGGTAATTTAAATGATAATCTAGTGATAGTCTCTAGGGGAAAATGAATATTCACAGTTGTGCTTAGGAGTATTAAAATAAATAACACATCTCATTTATCATGGATATTTGAGTGTGGTGGTCAACTCATACTCATCTTTGTAGGTCTGAAAACATTGTCCCTGTAAATAGTCTGCCCAGAGTTGTAGTAACCATGAGATAACTCTCAAAATGAGTTCTAACCATTTCACCTCAAAAGTTATTCTGTAATTACACCAATGGCTTTGTAGGGAATAGGATTATAGAGTATCCTAGGGCAAGCTTGTCTCTTAAATTATAGGGGTATTATAATAGCAGATAAATAGTTTTTAAATTACTAGCATTAAAATGTGTTATTTGTCCCAAATTCAAGTTTGGGGATACTAAATCCCTTTGAACAGGTCTATTTCTATTTATGAGATCAACATGTTTGGCTCTCAGTCTCACCAGGCTTTTCATGCTTATTGAGCTGATAGTTTTTTAAAATATTCTCTTTTGGATAAAACAGAAGTCTTATAGCTGACCCAACAGGGAGCCTCCTTATCTGGTCTTATACAGAGGTCGCCAGTTGAGAAGGAAGAGGGTTGCTTCTTTGCAGTTCTGTCAGGTCACCTCTGGAGTTTAAGCCTCTGAATATCCAGCAGTGTCTGACTCCTACCCATTATATTTTGTTTGTGCGCTAATGGAGCAGACAGAACACCCAGGGAATTCTGTAATAGCCCTACCCAGGCGGACTTTGGTCTGATGCTGATCATTAGGGAGCCTTGCTAATGAAATACACATTTGAAAACGTATTTTTTTCCAAACTGAATTTTAGAAATTAAGTTAACTGGGAGTTCACCATGTTTTAGTCCCTTGCTCTGAAAGGTCAAACATATTTGAAATGTATTAGGGGACTAAACTATGAGAAGAGACCCTGAGTTAATACTTTCATAGAGTGGTTAATCATCATTGTTGCCAATGGGAATTTTGTAAGTTGGCTTTTCAGGAAACCAGGACCGCCTAAAGCGAGTTTCCAAGAAATCTATGACAATTGCAATTCTTTTTGGTACATATGCTAATATACATGTTATCATATGTCAACCTCCAATCCAATCACTTTCCCATTTTCAATTGACAAATGTATGAGTGATTATAATCAATTCATCAAAAATTACCAGGTTGTTTTAATTACCAGGTTGCTATTCACCATGGAGAATGTTTTTGATAATGTTAATCAATTATAAGGGATTCTAAACTAAATTGCTGGGTACTAGTCATGAATCCAGATGTCATCTTTGTCATGCGACTCCAAATGTATTTCTATTTAAACAAATCAATATTAAATAAGACTGAAGATTGTATAAAAATGGGCTAATGATTATTCCCTTATTATCTTCTTAAGCAGTTATGATTTTTTATTAATGTAAGACCACAGATTTCTTGATATTTGTGGCTTTGTGGAGTAATCACAGGCCACAGATATCAAGAAATCTGTGGTCTTAACATTATAAAAAATCCTAACTGCTTAAGAAGATAATATGGGAATAATCATTAGCCCATTTTTATACAATCTTCAGTCTTATTTAATATTGATTTGTTTAAATAGAAATACACTTTATGCTTCTGTATTTACCTAAATCTCAAACTCTCTGTTACCTCACCCACTCAGGGCATTATGGTTTTCCCCTGAAAGAGATAAATCTTATGAACTGAATAGTTTCCTGTAACTTTTAAGATAGCAGCAAAAGTGTTGAATCAGATCTTTTTGCGTGTTGGCTTTGATTAGACAAACTCAAAAAAATGTGCCAGTCAAACAGGGAGGTTCCTACTGTTGCAGTTATCAAATGATCACAGTGTCCAAACATAAAAATGTCCCATATAACTATCTCTCACTTTGTAATGCTTATTTTCCCAAACAAGCATTCTTTCTTCTTCCAAGACAACATCTAGATTTTCCTGTGGCAAGTATTGCAATTTGCTTCAGTGATTATATCAGTTTCAGTTAAGAAAACCTTTCTAATATACTACTGGATTCCTTCCTGATATCAGGTGGTGCTATAACATATTAGAATAACAGCCCTATAGTCAATGCCAAGGAATAGAAATGACCAGAATGCATATCACAACCTTTATGCAAAAGGATGACCAAAATGACTTATTTTTCTCCTAAATTATAAGATACTACAGGCCCAATGCATGAAATTCGTGCAAGGGTAGGCCCTCACAGCCCCGGCTGCCTCAACCCTTGCAGCCCTGGCTTGGTCTGGAATGTCGTCCCAATGGTCGTTCTGCTGTTTCGTTAATTTGCATATTATGCTTTTATTATTACAGACTATAGTCCCGGTGCATGAAATTCATGTCCCTCAGCCTGGCCTGCGCCCTCTCACAGGCTGGGAGCCATCAGTTGGACATCTTTAGCACTGCTATGGAGGCAGGAGAGGCTCCCGTCACCGCCACTGCGCTTGCCAGCCGTGAGCTGGCTCTGGCTGAGCAGCGCTCCCCCTGTGGGAGTGCACTGACACAACCAGGGGGCAGCTCTTGCATTGAGTGTCTGCCCCCTGGTGGTCGGGGCGCATCATAGTGACCAGTTGTTCCGCCAGCTGATTTGCATATTAGCCTTTTATTATATAGGATAATCTTCCAAATAAAGGCAAAGTACTAACAACAGAGAAATAAAAAAAACCCACTAATTTTATCTTCATCATGATGATGATGATGGTGATAGTGACGGAGTCAGTTTATCTACAGTAGTTAAGTGTGATGATACCAGGGACAGGGATAGTTATTTGGGTTTGAAATCTAACTTTACCTCATGTTGCTCTATGACTTTGATCAAATTCATTAAGGCTTGTATTCCTCAATTTCCTTATTTGTAAAATGGGAAATGAAAATAACTCCTTTATATTGTAGTAGTGAGGATTAAATTAGTCAATACTTTAAAGTCTTTAGAAACTGTATCTGTTGCATATTAAATACTAAATAATTAATCATTATGGTATTATGAGAGTGATATGAAATTATTTAATAATTGTTATGTTATACTGGCTGAACTTCAGCCTATTACCAATTTATTAATGATGATGATGACAATGACAGCACCACTTATTGGGTGACTTCTATTACCAAGTATTGTTGAAACATGTCTGGCATTGAAGTTTCCGTAATCAGATCCTAAGAGGAGGACATGGGTACAAGTATTTCATTTGGGAGATAATTAAGGCAGCACAGTGATGGATAAGAGAACACAATGCACAGAAGGAGAAAAGGCTAATAACATGTGGTCATGTTAGTGGTCATGACTCTAAACTCAGTCCTGCTTGGAACTCTGAGAGCTTAGTTGCACACATCCCAGAATAGTCCCCAACACTCACACAGAATTTCAGGTTGGGGCATTTACCTACTGACTCCTGCTCCACAATGGTTGAAAGTTACTTCTGGAGTATCCTACTTTCTGGTAATTATGAGTGCAAGAGATCAACATTATTGAATTGGACTAAACTGGAGTTAACAATAGCCTAAAGACATAATATATCCAGAATGTCCAATAAACTAGAATATTTTATCATAAGGTAGATAAATTATGTAAAGAACATCTTGAAATGCAGGCAATTTCAAGGAAGTACTTTAATTAGTTTGCTTGTGAAGCAGCTCCACGTAGGAATAATATTGAGCAAGTACCCAGAAAATGTTAGCTATTACACGTTATAAAAGAGAACAGATATGGGAATAATCATTCTATAACAACAGTATCCCTTTCTCCCAAACTGTATATAGCCCACATAGTCCTTTTTCTAAAATAGGTATTTGTCTAAAACTCTTTTTAAGAGCCTACCAGTTTTAATTGAGCTCATCCATCCTTGGTTTTGGGGTTCTGTTGTTGTTGTTGTTTTAGTTGCCTTATCTTCTCTAACAGATTGTGAGCTATTTGAGTGGAAAAATGAGTTTCTTTTCACTGTGCCACCACAGAACTTAGCAAGTACCTAGCCTGCTGTATTTATGTCAGGAAGAAAAGGAGGAAGGGAGCAACATATAAAGCAAAAGAGAAATGGTCTTTTAAAATAATGTTTTACATTTATTGAGTGCTTCATATATGTCAAGTGCTTTCTATTTATTTACTAGTTTCATCATGTTAAGCATTCTATGATGTGAGCTTTATTAGCTACATTTTATAGGTGAGTTAATTGAGACTTGTATAGAATGAAAAATTTGCTCAAATTTTCACAGGTAGAAAACAGTAGACCTTGAACTTGAGATTGTGTATATTTCCTTTAAAAAGTCCAAATATTCATACACAACTAGATCCTTTCTCTGAGAAAAGAAGGGGGAATGGGAAGAAAAAAAGATGCGGGCCAAGCAGGGAAAGAAGAAAAAGAAATGAGGAGAGAGATGGAAGGAAAGACTGAGGGAGGGAAGGATTAAAGGATCAATTCTGAACTTGAGGAGCAGACAGGGCAATGTTTGCTCTCACGTGAGAAGCTGTCATAGACTCTATTGATGCTTTTGCATAGGAACTAAAAAGGTCTCAGATCAAATCCTGTAGAAATGAGAAGAGTAGTTTCCTGCATTTTTTGTATAGAGTAGTTTATTTCTGGGATACAATATGATTTCTATATTTAATACAATTAAGATGATAATTATATATTTATTTAATTAAGCTAGGACTGTGGCATTGTAGAGAGAGAAAAAAATAAGCTAACCAACTATGGGATTAAAATAGAAGTAATTTCAGATTTTTGACTCTCTGATAGTTTAGCCCCAGGATTGTTTTGGTAAATTTCTAGATATAGAACAAAGATTTAGATTTAGCACAAAGAGTTCCAAGAGTTCAATTCATTTCCAGAGTCTAAAAGTGCCTGTTTCACATTATTTCCTGTCTTAGTATGATTTATTGTTTTAATTTTCACCTCACATTTTATGGTTTTCAGAAAAAGATCTTCAGTAAGACCCACATGTGGGATTTGTTTTCCTTCAAACATCATTGTGGCTTTAGGGCATTTACTTTATCGGAGAGATAAAACAAAACCAGTGTTTTTTAAGAGTGGATAACAGTTTCAAATGCATAGCTTTAATACATGCATGATAACTTTATGTGTCCACTGTTTGAAATAATTTGGAGACTGTAAGAACTTCACTTTTTAGAAAATTTTCTGACTTAGGAGTAAAATACTTATAAAATCATGATATGTTTGTAAATAATTATTTTCATAAATAATTCCTTCACAGTGAATAGCAAACATTACGAAAAGTTTTCCACTCACTCTCACAGTCATCACTGCAGTAAAACCACTATATGAATTCTTCTAGTGAGAGAAAGAAAAACAAGTAGAAAGAAGAGGGGGGGAAAACAGAGAAATGTATAGGCAAAAATGAAAAAATGGCTTTTTGAAAATAGTTTCCCTCATTTAGAAGAAGACAAAAATCTCCCCTAGTGTTTACAAATACAGTTCCTTTCCTTATATGTTATCATAAATCTTTGGAAAATGATAGACTTCTTAGTAATTTTGCAAGCTACTTACATTTATTTTATAAACATTTACTGAGGGACTACTACAGGAAAGAGAGGGAAGGCAGGGTTTATATAATCTTGTGTAGAAGACAAGTTTAAAAAAGTCATGAAACTTTCCTAGAGCATATATTGTGTAAACTAGAGGTCCACTGCACAACATTCATGCACTGGGGAGAAAGGGGGTCTCTCAGCCTGGCCAGGGCCTTCTCACAGTCCAGGATGCCTAGGGGGATTTCCAACTGCAGCCTAAGCCTGCAATCAGAAATCCCCCGAGGAGTCCTTAGCACTGACACGGAGGCAGGAGAGGCTCCTGCCACCACCGTTGTGCTTGCCTGTGAGCTCAGCTTTTGGCTGAGCAGCCCTCCCCTTGTGGGAGCACACTGACCACCAGGTGGCAGCTCCTGTATTGAGCATCTGCCCCCTGGTGGTCCGTGTGCATCATAGCGACTGGTCGTGCTGCTGTTCGGTCAATTTGCATATTAGCCTTTTATCATCTATAATAATAAAAGAATAATATGCTAATTAGACCAGATGACCTTCTGGACAAAGCCGGAGCTGTGAGGGAAGCCTGGGTCCCAGGTGCCTGCCAGCAGCTGGAGGGAAACCTGGGTCCCAGGTGCCAGAGGGAAGCCGGTGCCAGAAGTTAGGGGAAGGAAGGCCTACTTTTGCATGAATTTCATGCACTGGGCCTCTAGTGTGTAAATAATGGTGCATGTTCAGATGTTTTTATATGTTTACTTACCTTACCCAGCTTTTATATATTTTTTCATATAAAATCTGTTTAGTGAAAGCTTGCCTGTCAATTCAAAAGGATGTACCTCTCTGTAACAGTGACTGTGGAGGTCAACTATTGGCAATAAGAATGCCTTAAGTGAGTCCGTTCAGCTCTGCTGATAGGCTTTATGTACTCATGCCTCCCACTCTTAGTAGTGTTTGTAAGATAACATGGGAGCTATGAGACCTTTAAACAACAGTGAACAATGAGCTTTAAAACGTTTCTTAGAAACACTACTGAGATGCATCAAGGGCACCAACAGTGAAGAGAGCAATAATGACTAAAATCTTAAAATATACTCCAAGAACTAGGGACAACGTTTTCTCTGCTGTTAGATTTAGTGAGGACTAATAAGTGAAGATGGTATAGTAAGCAAAAAATTGAGTATTTGTGGTAATGGAGAAAAGAGCTATCTTGTGCTATTTAACATTTGTTAAGGAATTGCAGTGCCCTAGGGTACAAACTCTATAAGAAATTACTTCTTAAGGGATTTTAAAAAAATGATATGTTATTGAGACTTAATAGAAAAATAGTCTAAATATCTTAGTCATGCTTCAGAAAAACACCACTTAAAGCTAATATACAACATTGATATAAATTAAATCCATTTGCCATGTTTCCTTGTGATCTTCATTTCTTAATCAGCTTCTTGTCAGGAACATTATGACAGTTTTTGTTTTCTTTTAGAAAAAGCTTTCTGATTACTTAATCAGAAAGACAAATATCAGGAAAGCTACAACCACATAAAAAACTAATATGATGCATTTGCATTATATAAGTTGCATTCAAGAGCAGTATTTTTTATTTTATTTTTAAATATATTTTATTGATTTTTTACAGAGGGGAAGGGAGAGGGATAGAGAGTTAGAAATATCGATGAGAGAAACATTGATCAGTTGCCCTCTGCACACTCCCTAATGGGTATGTGCTTGCAACCAATGTACATGCCCTTGACTGTAATCGAACCTTGGATCCTTCAGTCCTCAGGCTGACGCTCTATCCACTGAGCCAAACCAGTTAGGGCAAGAGCAGTAGCTTTTAAAAGAAACTTTTATGCCAGTTTGAAATGGGATAGACTTTGAAAGGAAAGTTTTCTTTCTTTAAAAAGAGGAGGATATATTAATACTAGAGGCCCAGTGCATGAAAATTTGTGCACTCAGTGGGGAGGGGGGAGGTCTCTCAGCCCGGCTTGAGCCCTCTCGCAGTTCGGGAGCCCTCAGGGGATGTCCACCTGCTGGCTTAGGCCTGCTCCCCGGGGAATCAGGCCTAAGCTGGCAGTCAGACATCCCTGTGGCAGCCAGGGAGCCCTCGGGAAATGTCCACCTGCCAGCTTAGACCCGTTCCCATGGGGGGAAGAATAAGTGAAAATGTGGGTGACTCCAGCAGAGCACAGAGAGGGCTGCCTGGCTGAGTCCCAAGGCCTTGCAGAAACCTAGGGATATGGTGGTTCTTCCCCTTTCTAAACCCCTGTCTGCCTTCATTCACCCTGTTTTAAGTTGGTGAAGAGGAGGAAGAAGAGGAGAAACTATTCTTTACAAATTGGTCTTAGTGATTCCAGAAATTTAGAGCATAATCTATATTTTGTCTTCTTTTCTTCTTAATTTAATTAGTGGTCTGTTTCTCTTTATTCTTTGGTATTTATTTAACCAACTAGTCAGGAAAGAATTACTTATTGAGTAACTATTATTCTTCTGGGAAAATATTATGTGGTGGGATGTCCTCTAATACTTATTTCAAAAAGATGCTGCTCTATATTATTATTATTTACATTTGGATGTTTTAAAAATTTCTTAGAATAGTAGAGGTCATTTCATTTCTATTTCAGCCAAAGCAGGGAAAAATTCTAAATTAAATACTTACGTATTGTTTTCATATCTTATTATCCCAGGATTATATTCTAATCTAGAAAACTGTAGCCAAGTCTATATAATTTTAATAATAGACCTCAGGTGGATTCCCTCAGTTACTTATGCAAACAATACCTGGATAAGGTGATGGCAAATTTTTTTGTGATTTTTAGTCCATCTTATTTTTTGCTTTTGCTTTTTTTCCTACTCCAATTCAATATACCATAGTGATTGCTATGTGTGTTGGCAACCTGTGTATTTTAGGAGCAAATTCATAATTGTGCTATGGCTCAGTTTTAACAACTCTGCAATGTCTATTAAGGTATGTGATCAAAGGATGGCTTGGAGGAATTAATGAGATAATGTGTGTAAAGCACCATGGCTAGTATATAATTTTAATAAGCCAACTTATATAGGTTTTACTAAGCCTTTTATAATTAGCTTATAAACCATATTTGATATCTCAGCTATCTCTCTTTTGACTATATTTCTAGCCTTGAAATCCTCCAGTACTGGTCTCTTTCATTATTTGTCATTTTACATTTTATAGACATTGAGCACTTAACTGTGCTCCAGGTGTATGTGCAAAGTGCTTGATATAAAAAAAATCATGGCTTGCCTGTTATTTATACTATATCTGGTTTAATACTTAAAGCTGATTCAGCTTAGATCAAAATATTACTGACTTTCTTGGATAAAACGTTACAGAAAGGGAGAAGAAAACATCCATGTTTCTTAGTACATTTTGTCTGTGGGAATAGTGACAAGTTAAGTGCACATCTATGAGTAATAAGATAACTTTACTGAAACTCTCTTCCAGCTTTAGTGATACAAATATGTAAATTATAGATTATCCCTAAGTCATTTTTCCTGAAAAAATGTTTTTCTATCTTACCTGAATTGGCTACTTTTATAGGCTTCTCAGTTCCTTCTCATTACCTTAGGTTTTGTTTGTTTGTCTGTTTTCTGAATCAACATACAAGAAAATTTAACGAAACACAGGTGCAAACTATTTGAAAACTCATGAGATTTTGTTTTGATGAGTTCAGTTAAAGAAATCCCAATAATTGTTGGATCTGGAAAATTCTGGCATCTACATTTGGCA
Source organism: Plecotus auritus (assembly GCF_963455305.1). Taxonomy (NCBI): domain Eukaryota; kingdom Metazoa; phylum Chordata; class Mammalia; order Chiroptera; family Vespertilionidae; genus Plecotus; species Plecotus auritus. Next base: position 33,855,056 of record NC_137783.1, on the reverse strand, counting down.
CAGCACTGAACAGCATAACTTACCTTGTACTTTAGTTCAGATAAAAACACACACATAGACATATACACAAAGATGTTTAGAGAGGAAGCTCTCCAGATTGGAGAAAAGACCTCTTTAGATGAAGGAAATAGGCTTTATTAAGGCGTAATATGTTCTATTGATTTTTTTTTTACTTCCCATCATGCTGGATGTAAACATAACTTTTAGTTGCAGGATTGCGAGAAATGACTGAATATTTCAGCATTCCTAAACATAAGCATATTTATAGATGTTGGCAACTTTGAAACTATGAGGGGAAAGTGTCTTTGCATTATGCTCCTTGATAACTACATTCTTTTGCCATATAAGGTCTGATGCTGCACAACACCAACTGTGGCACATTTCACTTTCCCTTTTCACCTAAGATTACTCGTTATTATACTGCTTATTCGGATTAGGTACTGGCACTTGACTCGAATCCTTCCCTATTTGTGGAGCAGGAGCCAACAAGGAGGCAAACAGGTGACTAAGGGCAGGGAAGAGTCATCACATACTGACTCCTTTCAGAAATACATTCATTAATAGCAAATGTATGGCTAGTACAGACACTCAAAGAGAATGCTGAATATTAGTAATTCCTATGAAAACCCAGGTGTCAGCCAGGACCCTCTCTGTCCCTTGAGATATAAATAAAAATATGTGGAATGCCCCAAATTCTGTAGCATTTGGATGTTTGAATGTTCAAAACCCTTGGAAGGATTTCACACTTCACATATTATACATTTACACTTATATTTGAAGTCAAAGGTAGTTTTCTTCTATATTCTCCATCTTCATATATTTCAGAGCAAATAAGTTGCATTAATGGTAACATCTCAGGGTAAAAGCATCATATCTTGTGCATTTGTAATTGAATTGAAGTAAATCTTAAGAGATGCTAAATTTAATACATAAATTTAATAATAAATTATACAGTTGTTATCAACTAAGAAGGATTAATGTAAGAAAAGCAAACAGATTTCAGTTTGATTTTGTACCTAATGTAAATAATGTAGAGAAATATCATGGAGTGTCTAGAAAATTGGACTCTCAGGATGAGATGAAGGTGTAAATTAAGTAATTAGAAAACAGTAAGTCTTCCGATTTGTTAGTGTATAAAAGGAAGATAGTCAAGACATAAAGGGAACATAGAAAATAGTTGAAATGAAAAAAAGGCACCGGAAAAACTCAGAAACTTCCACAGCATGCAAGGCAATGAAACTGCTTCTCTCAAAGAGAAAATAGCCAATCTCTCTTACACCAGGGCATCTACTACTCTGAATTATCTTCTGACACCAATAGGTGGTACATATTTATTTTCATGTTGGACAGTGTGAGCAGAAATCAGAGATGCAGGTGACCTGTGGTCAGGCTTTCAGTGACAGCTCAGATCCTGCAGTCCATTTCCATCCCGCCTTATTTGTTTTAGAAAAGAATCAATTCAGTTAAGGGAGAGAAAAATGATACAATACTAAACTTATTCACTTGCTATATAAGATCTAAAAATTTAGATCATCTGATCTTCGACAGGAAGCACGAGGAAAGATGCCTGCTGGGGCGGCCTGCCTCAGCACAGTGATGTATTTTGAGAGTTTACTTTTGCATTTCTTAACTCCACTCCTATCACTTTAGATGAGAATGTTTTGAACCTACCATATGCATGTTGTAGGCAACATTCACTTCAATAAACTCAATAAAGTGTCACACTGATATATTTCTGATTCTGCCAGTAACCCAAATAAGCTATTTTCACCCTTAAATGTGTTTCAACTTCTCCAATGGTGATATATATGAGCTTGCTTCTTACCAGCTGAGAATGATGTTGTGAGTGTAGAACATTCTGCTAAAGGTCAGAAGGACAGAAGTCAGACATGCCCCTAGCTGAATTTCAGAAGTTTAGACAGAGACATATTTTAATTGGATTGAATAGGTTTTAGTGCTAGTAAATCCATTTCAGATCCTTCATGGACATGCTGTATAGTAACTTGTACATTTATTTAACAATGAAAGAACATCATATGCAGGTAACTCTAAAATGACCCCAAATTAGAGATAAAAAGTTTATTGTATTTGCTTATTTATAGTTCATATAGTTTATTTATTATGGTGTTTATTTTTTTTGTTGTTGTTCACAAAATTCATTGTTTGCAAAAGGGAAAGGACTACACATAAATATCATAATTTGGGAGACTTTGTCTTATAGTGACTTGCATAGGGATTATTCCAGTGATGTTTTTATGTTTCCTTGTAGTCTACTTTGAGGAAAACTTGGGATTTGGATTTGGTTGGCGTGGTAGGCAGAATAGCTCCCAAACACTGTAATCCCTGGAACCTAGGGATATGTTACTTTATGTGGCAAAGGGGTTTTGTAGATCTGATGTGAGTTCTGATGAGCTTGCTTCTTACCACTTTGTGAGTATAGAAAATTCTGCAAAGGTCAGAAGGAGGACATGTCTCTAGCTGAATTTCAGAAGTTTAGACAGAGACATATTTTAATTAAATTGAATGGGTTTTAGTGTCCGTGTGGCTCAGTTGGTTGAGCATTGAGGTCACTGTTTCAACTCTTGGTCAGAGTACATGCACAGATTTTGGGTTCGGTCCCAGTCAGGGTGTATATAGGAGGCAACTGATAGATGTTTCTCTCTCTCATTCTCTCTCTCTCTCTCTCCCTCTCTCTCTTTCTCTCTCTCTCTCTCTCTCTCTCTCTCTCTGTCTCTCTCTCTGTCTCTCTGTCTCAAATCAATAAAAAACATATTTATATTAAAAAGATCTAAAATGGGGAGATTACCCTGGGTTATCTGGGGGGCCCAACATAATCATAAAGGTCCTTATAAGGAAAAAAGGGTGTAGAAGATTTAGAGGACATGTAACAACAGAAGCAGAGGCTGGTTGGACTGACAGGATTGCTGAAAGAAGGCCAGCAGCCAAAGACTGTGGACAACTTCTAGAAGCTGGAAAAGAAAAGGAGTGATTTCTCCTTTAGGTCCTCCAGAAGGGAAGCAGCCCTGCAAGGATGTTTGCCCCATAATATGCATTTCACACTTCTGACCTTTCAGAATGAGAGAATAAATTTATGTTGCTTTAAGACACAAATTCGTGGTAATTTTTATAGCAGTGATAGGAATCTAATACAATGGGCCCAAAGAGTAGATCGTACGTTAGTCTTAAAAGAAAAAAGTGGCTCATATGTGTGTGGATAACTTAGAGAAATATTTTTCCTCATAGAGAAAAATCCAGTACCATCCAAGTTCTGCTTAAGGAAGACTCGCTTTACTCTATGGCACAGTCTATAAGTCACTATTCCCCATTCTTCAATTTTCCCCCTCATTTTATAACGTGAACAGAAAATCAGGCACACCTCAGAGATAGCAGTATCTAAAGCAGAGATGTTAGTCAGCAGAAGGATTATTAACACAGTAAGAATGTTCTCACGTACACTTGGTGACAGACATTTCATATACACTATTGGGGGACTGGGACCCTAAAAGGGCCATCGTGGTTCAGAATACACAAGATATCCCCCAAATGTATACACATTTGAAATATCAATTGAGCCATCAGTTATTAAAGCATGTTTACATTTTTGGGGACACCTTATATATTTAACATCTGAATTTTGAGCAGTAGATAGAGACTCTGCTTCTTAAGTAATGCCCTTTCATAAAGAAGTTCCTTCCCACTGCTGATTGCAGTGGGCCAGGAGGAGCTGGAGACAACAAAGCAAGCAGAAATCCTTAGACAAGCAAGGGAGGGCCATCCACATCGGGCTGAGCAGGGGAATCATTCTTTTCCACACCTGGTTTGAGATTTTTACTAGTTTCTTCATTGCAAAAGGATTAGAATTTAAAACCAGGATCCTTATTTATTTTTAATATACATCAGTGTGGACTTTGGGTTCTTATTTTATTTCATGGATTTTAATTCTTTACTATCATTATTTATTTTGACATTTAAATTGTTCCAGGTTTGGAAGAGGATAAATTTGCTACCATCTACAAAATAAGTGCCTTGGACTTACTTGGAAAATAATGATATATTGAAATGAAAATAAATGAGTAATCATTTTAGACTTGAAAAGATTAAGAGAGTTACAATATCTGAGTACAATGCATGCTCAAGATTTTATTTTTGCCATAAAGGTTGAGACAATTAGTAAAATCTGAATAAGATCTATAGATTAGGAAACAGTATTGAATCTCTTAGCAAGAGTGAAGGGGGAATCAGATGGACAGGGACAGACCATATATCTCTGATACAGAATTATAAAGAATGAAATAAAGATCTCTCTCAGTCTCTGATAGTCATCTATGGGCCTTCCTTTAGTGTTAAAAAAAAAAACCTACAACACACCGAAATAAAATGAGAAGAAGGTTAGAAAATTGTTTAACAAAAGTCAGACCTATCTAATTTTATACTCCAATTATACTAGTGTGTAGGCTTATCAGATTTAGCAAATTAAAATACAGGAAGCCAGGTTAAATTTGAATTTCATTCTGCTACAGAAAATGAATGAAGTACTGACTCATAGAATAGATAAAACTTGAAAACATTATGTTAAATGAAAGAATCCAGACACAAAAGGCTGCATATTGCATGATCTCATTTACATGAAATGTCCAGAATAGGAAATTTATAGAGACAGAAAGTAAATTAGTGGTTGTCAGGAGCTGATGGGAAAGGAGACATGGGTATGGAGTGCTAACTGGTACAGGGTTTCTTTTGGGAGTGATAAAAAATGTGCTGGAATTAGTAGAGATGATTGCAAACTTTGTGAATATTTCAAAAACCACTGAACGGAACACTTTGAGAGTGAATTTTAAGGTATATGAATTATATCTCAATAAAACATTATAATAAAAATTTAAACAAAACAAGACAAACAAATACACAAAAACCTGTCACATGGCCAAATTTGGTCAGCAGGCCACAGATCACCAACCCTTGCCAATGGTACCTTTCCCAGGCTTCACACTGGGGTCAGTTCAAGAACCTGTAAATAAAGAATGCTGATGCTAGACCCTCCCCTCTATGAAACGGATTCATTTGGTCTAGGATGGTGCTTATTTCTCCTCTCCGGGTGATTCTGGTAACCATGGATGAAAAATACTACTGGTCTAGATCAGTGTTTCTAGCTTCAGGTTTAGCCTAGATCTTTTGTAACCCATTACTGTAGGCAACATAATGGCCCCACCAAAGATGTTCAAGTCTGAATCCCAAGATCCTATAAATATGGTACCTTTTATGGCAAAAAGGATTTTGCAGGTGTGATTAAGAATCTAGAGATACAGACTTTTTCTTGGATTATGTATGCATGGGCCTAAACTAATCTCATGAATCCTTAAAAGCAGAGCCTGGCCAGGTGTGGCTCAGCAGTTGGGCATCAACCCAGGAACCAAGAGGTCATCGGTTCAATTCCCATTAGGGGCACATGCCCAGGTTGCAGAGCTCAATCCCCGGGATGCGGGGTGGCGGGGGGGCATGCAGGAGGCAGTCAATCAGTGATTCTCTCTCATCATTGATGTTTCTCTCTCTCCCTCTCCCTTTCTCCCTCTGAAATCAATAGAAACATATATATTTTTTAAAAGCATAATTTTTTTTGTGTGGCTGTGGTCAGAGGAAGATATGAATTCAGAAGAAAGGTTGAACAGATGCAACTTGGGTAGATTTACAGTGGAGGAAAGAGGCCAAGAACAAAAGAATGTGGAAGCTGGGAAAAGAAAGGGAGAGATGGTTCCCTAGCCTTTAGAAAGGAACATAATCTTGGTGGCACTTTGATTTTAACCCATGTTGAACTTCTAACCAATAGGACTTTAAGATATTAAATTCATATTGTTTTAGGTCAAAATAAAGCTGAATTTTAAATGAACAATGATTGCACTTTTTATAAATAAGTATGTCGTTTGCAATTTGGGGCATATTTATAATATTTATGTGTTATTTATTTTCAATTCAAATTTAATGGAATCTCCTGCATTTTATCTGGTGATTCTATTAGTGTGTTCATTGAAAAATATCAACTTAAAGGTTAATGTCTTTGGAATATGAATTTATAATATCTGTGGTGAATCTTACATATATGTACATATAATGCACATAGAAACAATATTTATAAGTAGCCTTACTTTTGGTGCTATGGAAAACCTTGTAGTGACTTAAGTGACCAATTTGAAAGATTGCATGCTCAGCTAAAACTTATTTAAAAAATTTTTTTTCCTGTGTAAATAGATATTTGCAACCTCAAAAATTTGGGGAAAACACATTTCACTTTTTTTTCATAAATAATTATAAAACCACTTAGCAATTATATGTTAAGTTATTCTCTACTACTGGGAATTCTGATATACCTAGCATTCACTTTTGCCAACACAAAACTCCAAATGAGACTAAGAGCAATTAATCACTAACTTCATTAACATGTACTCAAATTTGTACTTTATTGCTCAAAAAATTAATTAAGAGAGCGAAAAAACTTAGGTAATATATAATGTAAATGTAGTTTCTCTCTGGAGATTTAAACCGCTGCAATCTTTTTACCTTTAGGGAAATGGGTGATCGAATTCTAAAAGCAAGAATATAAATCAACAGCCTTGTCATTTCTTTGAAAGACTACTACACTAATGACAGCAATTACTTTTAAAGGACTGTTTTGAAATGTGTGGAATTGAATCTTAATAATTCAGCTTTCTCTTTATAAATGTGCCCAACTTCATCTATGAGAATTAACTTATTTCTCCAACTTCATCTGTGCGATGTGTCTGTACTAATTCATCCTTGTTGACTATCCCAGTTCTTCTGATGAACAGCACTCAGGGTGCACAGGGTTGCTGAGGGTAGCTAGGTTTGTTGCAAGCCCCCAGATAAATGAAAGGAGATGCTCCAAACCTTTATCCCTGTCGGATCACATTTTTCCCTGCTCACAGATTCATTAATTGCTTCCCATTTGTCAGAAGTCTTATTTTGTATGATTTAGCAAGTAGTTTGAAATAAAGATGCATGAATGTGTTGATCTTGTGATCCCAAACATAAAATAAACACAAGTAGATTTTACATATTTAGCTTGGAAATGTAGCTTTTCTTTGACTTTGAATTGTATACCTGTTACTGAAGACTGCATTGTATCTTGTATTCGCCTTGTAAATATGGGAGTGGCTCTTGGCCCAAAACAATAATAGTTTATCTTGTTACTTGGTGTGGTCTAAGTTGTGCTACTAAAAATAAGTTTTAATAAGAAAAGAAAGTATCTCCCATGTGGTCCTGCTCCAGAGCCTCATATGTTACTACTAGTATTATAATTCCATCCTATAATTTAAGGTAGGGGCCAGCACACATTTTCATAAGGCAGATTAGTAAATATTTTCAATTTTGTGGGTATAAGAGCTCAGCCAATTACTCAACTGTGTCATTGTAGCACCAAAGAAACCGTAGGGAATCTATGGCTGTTTTTCAATAAAGTTTATTTACAAATACAGGCAATGGGCCAGATTTGACCTGTGCCTGTGGTATTGTCTATCTCAGTATAGAAGGCCTTACTAAATTTCAAACCCTTTGAAAAACAACCATATTAAGTCATGACTTATCTTCCACAATTTATTGTAAATCGTCTTAACAAATTTTCTACCAGTTGTCTGAAGACTGGGAAAAATACATATTTTTGATAAAGGAAAAATAAGCAAGGACAAAACAATATTCTACAAAATATGTTCACAAAAAGCTAATTATGTGCCCTCACCGGTATGGCTCAGTGGATAGAGCATCAGCCTGCAGACTGAAGGGTCCCAGGTTTGATTCCGGTCAAAGGCATGTACCGTGGTTGCAGGCCCATCCCCAGGAGGAGATGTGCAGAAGGCAGCTCATCCATGTTTCTCTCTCATCGATGTTTCTAACTCTCTATCTCTCTCCCTTCCTCTCTGTAAAAAATCAATAAAATATATATAAAAAAGCTAATTGTGCAGGAAATGAGTAGATATTATAATTAAAAGGGTCAATTATGATTGTGAAACTCTGATTTTATAAAGTCAATTAGATTTTGTTGCTCTAAGACTTATCAGTCCTTAGTATGCTAATGTGTATTGTAGATCTCCAAATTTGGATTATAATATCAATCATTTCCCAAATATTACCTTAATTTTGCAATGCACTTAAAAACATTGATCATTAATAACAAAAACAGTCCATATGGACGCCATGCTTAGTTCATGCTTAGGTAGCCAGGGAAGTATAACATGTTCTTGAGTGTGAGACCCAGAAGAAATGAAGAGAGGACAGAAGAGCCAAAGGTGGATAGTGAACTGTTTTTTTGCCACAGAGTGAAATTGCTATTTCAATAACAATGATATTCTGAGCAGTGAATAAAAAAAGTTATAGAAATATTTGTTCTGTAGCTGCTAAGTGGAAATAGATTTGCAAAATAAGCATATGTGTTGTTAGAAGAACTATCACATACTCATGAAAATAAGACACAAATTGGAAGAAAGTATATCCTGATTGGGCCATTAAATATAAAATTGCATGATACTAATACTTAATATATTGTACAAGAAACTGTTTATTTTTTGATATATTGTACAAGAAACTGTTTACTTTCTTTCTATCTATAGATCAGCCTTTTTTTATTCTTGGAAGAACTTTTGCAATGATATTCTTTTAGCAGGAAAATGAGCCCACAGTTTAATGATGTAACCAAACCCAGGTTCAGCTGCCTGCCCCAAGGAAACCTAACTTGTGAGACAAGTGTTGGTGGAAAAGGAAAGAGGTTTATTTAAGTGCTGGCATCTTGAGAAGATGGGAGACTCCTGTTCTCAAAAACCAATCTTAACATCTCAGTGCAGGCAGAGGTTTTTATTGAGAGGGAGACCTGCATGCTGATATCTAAAAATATTCCAAGGGTTAAATAAAGCAGACCTAAATAAAAAAAAAATTATCATGTTCATAGATTGGGGAAACCAATTTTCTTCAGGTGTCAATTTTTCTAAAATTGATCATAACAGTTTTTTTATTTTTTATAAATTGAATTTGGTTTTAAATTTTGTGTGGAAATACAAAAGACCTAGATTAGTCAAACTGTTTTGAAAAAGAATGAAGTCAGATATTAACACTACCTAACTTTGAGACTGTATAAATTGCTACAATATTAATATAATGCGGTAGTTGCATGAGGATAACAATATAGATGAAGAAAGCAGAATAGACTACACAACATTAATTCTTTTTCAATATATTAATAGAGTTGTATTTTAAGATAATAAGCAATGCTGTTTTTCACACTATAATCTACAGATAGTTTGTTTACATTGATAACATAGACTTAATATTAAATATCAATAAATCTTGAGAGGAAAGTAGGAAAGATATACAGAAATGGAGATTTACTCATTTACAGAAAGCTCTCTATTGAGTTAGAAGCAAAGTGTGGGTGTCTACACAAGCCTATTGACTTGACCAACCATTTGGGATGAGCTATAGTCCCAGGACACTGATGGGACATAGGAAAAGGAAGAGGCTGAAAAATGACTACTATTCAGGAGAAGGCAAAGTGGTAGGCAAAATCCCAAATGTGTCAGTTGAGATGAGGTGGGAATGTAAGTTGAGCAAGACCAAAGAGGAGATGTCTGTGAAGACTTAACAAATCAATCTGAAAGTGCCCTTTTATGAATGATGTGAATATGGTTCACAGGAATGACAGCCTGATTTGAATTTTAGAGAGTCAAGACTAACAATCATGGATTGAGGATGATCTAAAAGGAAAGAAAGATACTCTGAATCATGGGAACACTGTTAGCATCAAAGAAATTTATAATCTATACTAATAAAAGAGAAATATGCAAATTGACCATACCTCCGTGACACCCACCAGCCAATCAGGAGTGAGTATGCAAATTAACCCAACAAATATGGAGGGTTAATTTGCATATGCAGGCGCATAGCGGCTGGGCGGGATGGAATGCCTTCTATGAGGGGAAGGGCGGGGGGCAGAGGGAGCTACAGGAGCGGCGCCCCAGCCGAAGCAGAGAAGACTGAAGGCTCCAGCCCGAGTGAACCCTGAAGGTTCTGGCCAGAGCAAAGACTCTGGCCGGCTGGAGCGAAGACTCTGGCCGGAGCGAAGACAGAAGGCGATGACCAGAGCGAAGGCCTGGGTCCTGGGTGCCAGAGGAAAACTGGTGCCGGCAGCCAGGGGAAGGAAGGCCTATTGCATGAATCTTTGTGCCACAGGCCTCTAGTTAAGAATAAGTGTTATAGGAGCAGTAAGAATTTAAGGTTTCTCTGAGAGAGGGTCATTATTGAGAACCCAGTTATAATCAGTGGATTGGGAGAGAAGGAGACCCTCAACAACATTACAGCCCAGGGAGAGACTGTAAAGCATTCTCTTTGGGGATAATTAAGAGAGAATATTTCCCAATTGCTCATACAAGTTTTTAGCTATACTTTTATTGTAAATATACTTTTTCATATTAAGGGAGTTCTCTTCAATTGCTATTTGTTGACATATTTTCTCATGAAAGGATGGTGAATTTAGCAAATTAATCTGTTGTAATGATTCCAGGGTTTCTCTCCTTTATTCAATCAATGTGTTAAATTATCCTATCTAATAAAGAGGGGATATGCTAATTGACCCTCACACTGTCGCAAAGATGGCGGTGCCCACAGCCAATAAGGAGGGAATATGCTAATTGACTGCCCCGCCCTCAAAGATGGTGGCACCCAGTCCCCTCAGCCCCACTGGGGCAGCACGTAAGCAGCAAGGCTGGGCCCGCCCCCAGGCAGGCCCAGCTGCTCCACACGCCTGCCTCTAGAGTCCCCCAATCCCCTCAGGCCCCCAGCCACTCAGGGCTTGCCTGAGGCACAGGCAAGCCTCGGATGGAGGCTGCCCAGATGCCCAGAGCTGCCCGAGACTCAGGTAACCAGGGCTGGCCAAGGCTTGTGCTGCCAGCAGTGGCAGCAGCAGAGGTGTGATGGGGCGTCGCCTTCCCCTGATCGCCGGGTCACCTCCTGCCCTGAGGGCTCCCAGACTGTGAGAGGGGGAGGCCAGGCTGAGGGACCCCCCTCCACTGCATGAATTTTCATGCACTGGGCCTTTAGTGTTAAATAATTTTCAAATGTTATTCCAACTTTACACTCCCAGAATTAATTATAGGATCATGATTTATTTTCCTTTGTGTATACTGTTCTTATTTGCTAATATATAATTTAGATGTTTATTTGCATATATGTTGATGAAAGGTATTGAGTTGTGATTTTACTTTCTTGTAATGTCTATTTCAGATTATAATATCAAGGTAATATTGGTCTTATTAAATGAGTTGGTATGTGATCCCTTTTTCTCTATTCTCTGTTTTTTTTATTTATTATTTCTTTTTCATATAATTGGCAATATTCATCAGTAAAATCTTCTCATCCTGGAGTTGTTCTCTGTGGCAACTTATTTGTTTTGACCTTTTTTGTTTTGTTTTATTTTAAAAGTAGTCTGCAAACTAAACTTTATACCATTTTACCATCATATAAATTATATGTTTTTCAATGCTAGGAAATAATCTTTAGCAGCATGCTTTTAATGTGAATTAAAATCCATGTTAATTAAATTTTCAAATAGTTGCTATAGAAACACAGAAAAAATGTAGCAACTATGTCCTTGTCTTTCATATGGCTGCATTTGCACCAATCTTACTTTTATAAAGATGTTTCAAAACTATCAAGAATTAATTTAAGTGATTTCTATACATTCTCCAAGCTCATTTTAAATTTCAATTTAACAGCTACAAAAATGCTATCTATAAATGCTATTAGAAGTCCTAATAACTGCTTATGATGAAATTTTCACTTGTTTTTTTATTCTATCTGTTACCATCATGGTCCAAGCCTTGCATAATAAGGAGTTATCCTCTGGAATCCATCAACTGTGTTTATTCATTTCAGCTTTGTTTTGTTTTGCTTTGCTTTTATACTGTATATATTTTTGCATCTTTGTACTTTCAACCAGTTAGGGTTTTATATTTAAAAGATGCCTATTATAAATGACATACACTTGTTTTATAGTACTTTTATCCAATTTTACAATTTTTCCTTTAGTATGCAGTAAAAAATCTAGGAAAGAATGGCTTAAAGTAGCCTCTCAACCTACAAATATATAAAGTTTCATGAAGGGAAAACTTGAGCAACATTGCCAAAATTAGAATGACATGAAGCCCAAGCACAAAACAAAGAGCAGAACTCAAAAGGTCTTATATATTTCCATGTCTATGCTTTTATAAGCATAGAGACAAAATTATAGCAAAATTCAGAAGAAGAGAAAAATGGCTTTTATTTTCTCTTGCCTGGAGCAATCATTTGAAAAACAAACTTTGAAGTAGAAGCTGTATAAACATTTATATTAAAAGTAAAGAAGAAAAAATATGTAGTGTACAGTTTCTCTCTAATATCATATATTTCTCTTATAAAAATGTCTTGCTACACAAGATAAACTTAAAAGTCAGATGAGCTCCACATAAATTTGTGTTGAAGGCAGTGCTTTTCTTACCTAATTTTTATACCTAATAAACAGTTTGGCAATAAAATCTTCAAAGGTGATTTCTAAATGAGTGAGTTCCTTTTGAGTTCTGTAAATAATAAAAAGTGGCCCCATTTTTTTTTTTTTTTTTTGCCTCCAGTAAACAGAGAGGCAAAAGCTATTCCTCACACATAGCAATTTTTGAATATCTCTTGAAGGCAGAATTACATGACATGGGTGCTGTCCAGTCAAACACACAGTATATTCACAAAAGATACTTTCAGAGCGATGGAGAGACAGCGAGACGTAGCAGGAAGAACTGAAAAGCAGGACAAAGGATTTCTGCTCTGTCTCTGCCACTCATTACCTGGGTACACGTGTTTGTGGATCACTGACCCTCTCCAGGTCTCCTGATTGGTTAAATGTTAAGGTTGGTTTAGATAATTTCAGAGTTCTCTTTTGTTAAGAATAAAGCTAATGTGATTTCTTCAGGAAATTTTCAAGTTTTGTATTCAAGTATGTGGATTGGAAAGTAACTTCAAATTTTTATGTATTGAATTTAGTTAGCATTTTATGCCCATTCTGCCCGATGTAACTAACCTACGTTTAACCCAAGTAAAGTATTTTAGATTAATTTTAAATACACTTCTTAAAGGATTTTCTCTTCCTCCTCATTCACTGTTGCTTGGGTGGCATCTATATTGTCATAATATTAGCTGCGTGGTTTCATCAAATGTTGGTGTCTGAATGGCATTAACGGTTGAGGTGTGTACATCCGCCAGTCTGGTTCTCACCAGGGCCAGACTCCATGTTGATATCCTCAGAAAGAGCTGAGTCCTGGTCAGCATAGCCCAAGTCTCCCCTTGTCACAGTTCTATATGTTCAGGTCTGCTGACTTCGTTCTCTTCTAACATCTGTCAACATCTTGGGGGCATAGGAACATTCAGCACTCTCCTCATGCCACTCTTAAAATAGGATACACCTTGTTGGATGTCTCCGTTAACTTCATCTTAGTACAAGTCACTTCCATATATTCCCACAGTGAGTAGTTCTCTAAACTATGGAATTTGGATGATATCTCCTCACCAGGACGTAATCTGAGGGTGGGCAGATTAAAGATTTCCTTTACAGAGATATAAATTGCATAGTGTTGCATAGATAAATTGCATAAATTAGAACCCCTTCACAGGGGGTTCTATTTTACCATTTTTCTTCCTTGAATACTCTTTTTCACTTTTCACTCACCAGGCTCATAGAATTTGTATTTAATTTCAGAGGTTTGTGCATGAGAGAGACAAAGGTCAAAACAAAAGGTCAGATGTTCTTCTCTTCCTAATTATTCAGATATCATCTTAGTTCATGATGCCCAGAATTTGAAATGCAGTTTTTTCCTCAAAGTGATTGCCACAAACTTTAAATTTCTGTTTTGAACCTCAAAAGCTTTTAGCATTTTTCTTCATCATTTTTTTCTTGAGGGCACTAGTGGTGGGTGGTTGCATTTTGTTTCTCGGCCCTGGGGAAAATCTTACGCAATAAGAGTGAGCATAGTGGTGGTTCTTAAGACTGTCTTTCGTCACATAACTTGCAATGGTTTGCTTTTGCCTCAGTTTTTTACAGTAAGATCCTTTTAACTAGTGAACTTGACTTGCCCTATTATGGCACATAAAGTTGATGGGAGTACAGAGTTTGGTTTATATTTTTAAGACTGTAAGTGATAGTAAACTCTGAGGATACTTAGAACCTTGGCAAAGAATATTTTTTTTTTCATTTTTGTGTAGCTGAAGTGTGTTCAGGGATATGGGAGTTGTGTGGATTGTTCTCTATTCTGCTTCTCCTTGAAATAGCCAGCTCACAGATCTGTCCCTTTAGAAAAACATAATAATGATTTGGGCTTAAAATGTTAACTCTGAATAAATGATGTCAAAGATAACTCAAAAGAATTCTTTATAATCTAGGTGTTTACCAATAAGTTTATTCATATACCTACAAATATAGTCATTACTGAAAGCCTATACCCAAAGCAGCACCAGAGATGGAAAGCATTGCAACAAGGGAGGAATCTTATACAAAGAAAAAAATTATCATTGTCAAGTCACAGAGCAGGTTCTGAATTATTCATAGACCATCAAACATAGCAAATATCTGATGGTATTCCATTACTAGAAGTATTTTAATATAGGGAAAAGTCCAATTTTGCTCTGTAATTGCATATTTGTTTCATTATGTTTCATTATATTGGTTCATTGTCAGCACCAAGAGATGGTTATCCTTTCCAGAAACAATCTTTCACCAGGGATTGGGAATTGGAAACAATCGGAAGCAGAATATAAACAAATGCATCATCAGGGGAACCGAAATGGATTTTGGCTTTCTGCAAATAAGTCATTTCTTATCAGAGATTATCTGCTAGAAGGTCCTCCTATAACATCATCCAACCATTACTGAACACAGCACTTTGTACATGGCCATTATCACTAGGAGACACGATTAATTTCACGATTAATTTGTTATATGATAATTAATGAGTCAAATGAGGTGTACATGAATACTAATCTGAGTTAATTTTATTATTACTTGAAACAAAAGAAAGATAAATATCACATGATCTCAGTCATTTGTGGAATATAATGAACTGCCGCAACCTTTTGCGGTGGGGGTTCAGGATCTGAAGAAGGGGCCGATGCACAGATGAAAACACTAGACAAGAAATATGAATTTAGAAGGCATGGGGGGCCAGGTGAAGACCTCTCTCTTGGAGAGGCACACTGAAACCTGGCCTTGTCCGCTTTTTATTCAGTTTTAGATCCACATCTTGCCCTCAGCAAACATGGCAAACAGGTCAGGTAGCAGACAGACCGTCTCTAAGGTCAGTAAAGATCAGTAAGGTTCAGTAAACATTTACTTTGAAGCTATTAGGTCAGGAAATTGCTTCGAGCTACCACTGTCTCAACAGAACAATGGTGCATGGTATTAGCCCTGTCAATACCCATGGTCCATCAGCCTTCCGCGTTCCTTGGTGCACTCTCATGATAGTATCGACAGTGGATGGCTTCCCGCAATGAACAACAAATTGATGAACAAAAACAGATCCAGTGACAGAGAAGCATCGATCAGATCGTCAAACCTCAGAGGGAAGGTAGGGGAGGGCAGGGGTAAGGGGGAGAGATCAACCAAAGAAATTGTATGCATGCATATAAGCCTAACCAATGGACACAGACACCAGGGGGTGAGGGCATGAGTGGCGGGTTGGGGGGCAATGGAGGGATAAGGACACATATGCAATACCTTAATCAATAAAAAAAAGAAATATAATTGAATATAATCTTGTTATGACCCAGAACAATACACTTTAAAAATTAATTTAAATGTTTTTCAAAGGATAATTTTCCATTCCTAAAATAATGAAAAGTAAAATCATTTCCATTTGCTTTCTTAATACTTTAAATGAAAACAAGTGATGCAATAAAGAACAGAGTCCAGACATTTGTGTGTATGTATACTTAATATCCAATTTGTCTTACTACAGGTACATATATTTAGTTTCATTTTTCTAAATTACTGCTAATGTTTTCTACACTTTTTAAAAATTTCTCCTTTGTAAGTGCAAATATGATGTGGAAGTTTTATATAAATTTTGGAAAATAAATAAAATACTTAAATTCAAATTTAATTAGAATTATATACAATTAGATATTCAACTCATCAATCATACTAGTCATATTTCAAAAGTTCAGGAGGTATGTATGACTATATACTGTGACATGGACAGTGCATATATAGAACACTCCATCATTGCAAAAAGGTCTATTGGACAGTGCTACCTTAAATAACTTGAAGCCATTTTGATAGCTACATAATATTCTATCATGCTGTTGCACAATAATTACTTAAGTATTTTTATATTGTTGTAAATTTTCAGTTCTTACAGGGGGACATTTCTTGTTTGTATTTGTTAATGTTGTAGTTGTGGTTGTTGTTATTTTAGTATTAACATAATGCTGTAATACATTTTAAATTATACATAATTTACTTTACACTTTATTTTGGATATGTTCATATATTCACAACTTTTTCCTTCTGTGGTCATAACTAAAGCAGAATTGTATGGCAGAATTATGCAGGCGTCCTCAAACTACGGCCCGCGGGCCACATGCGGCCCGCCGAGGACATTTATCCGGCCCACCGGGTGCCGCTGCCTGTCCTGCTTAGCAGCCGACTCGTCCCGGGCCCGCAGTGCGCATAGGAATTTGTTCATAGTTTTTTTTTTAAACTATAGTCCGGCCCTCCAACGGTCTGAGGGACAGTGAACTGGCCCCCTGTTTAAAAAGTTTGAGGACCCCTGGTAGAGTAAAGAATTCTAGAAAACTAAAGCTCTACTTAAGTATGGGGAAATATTTAAATTATTTTGATTTTCAAAATGGATTGGGTGGTAGTTTTTAAATAGTTATACATTGCAGTTTTTAAAAGAGTATTCATTTATTGGGCTTGAGATTATTGTGAATTTACAGTTTGTTAAGTCCTGAGTGAACTCATAAGATCTGACAGCTTTAGTCTTGTAGACTTCATGCACTATGTACCTTAAGAGACAGCAAATTTTCCCAAGTATTTATTCAAATCCAACTTTGTTTTGAATAAATGTTTTGAAAAATCTTTGAGGAGTAAAAGTATTTAATGCTCAATAAATGTGGCTTTACAGTGCTTCCATACATTAACAAAGTAACATCTTCCTTTTCTTTATACATTTTAATACCCTTGAAATATCTGGGTGCAGAGTAGTATGGTAGTTTAAGCACTTTTATAAGCAAACCAGAGACAAGTAAATGTAATGCAGTATAATTAGGTGAGAAAGTAAACATTGATAAAGTTAGCCTCATCATTGCAAAGTTTCTACAAAGTATTTTTTCTGTGTAATTGAATTTGATTTTTCAAGAGGATTCCTGAAGCCCCCAGTGTTTCTTAACTTATACTTTAAAAAATTCCTTTTACTTTCCTTCTCATTTTAAAATAGCACATCTTGACTCGAAGAGAAAAGTTGTCTAGATGATAAATTTTAGGGTCAGAAGTATTTAATTTCAATGATGTCCAACTTGCTCTTTTTTTTTCTCTTATGAAAAATGCTTTGTTGTTGTATCTAAAAAGTCATCACAAATCCCAAGGTGAACTAAAGTTTTTAGTGTTATCTTCTAGGATTTTTATAGTTTCACATTTTACCTTTAGATATATAATAAAGTTTGAATTAATTTTTGTGAAGAGTATAAGGACTGTGCTTAGATTCATTCTGTGTGTGTGTGTGTGTGTGTGTGTGTGTGTGTCCAATTGTTCCAGCATCATTTGTTGAAAAGACCGTATTTCCTCCACTGCGTTGCCATTGCTGGTTTGTCAAAGATCAGCTGACTATGTAGAGTGGTGTGGGTCTGTCTCCAGGCTCTTTATTCTGTCCATTGCTGTCTTTTCTTCCATTAATACTACATTATCTTGATTTCTGTCACCTTGTACTAAATCTTGAAGTTGGGTAGTGTTAGTCCTTTGACTTTGTTCTCCTCCTTCAATATTGTGTTGGCTATTCTGGGTTTTTATGTTTTTCCATATAAATTTTGGAGTTAGTTTATCAATATTCATAAAATAACTTGCTGCATTTGGATAAAATTGAATTTAATCTGTAGATCAAGGTGGGAATAATTGATGTCTTGACAAAAATTATAGTATTGACTTTTCCTTTTAATGCAGATAGAATATATTTCCAATTTTTAAAACATTCAATTTGTTTCATTAAAGTTTATTATTTTGCTCTTATACATTTGTTTAATTTATGCAAGTATTTATTTTGGGGTTCTAATGTAAGTAGTATTGTGCTTCTAATTTCCAATTCCAATTGTTAATCAATAGTATATAAGAAGGTAACTGACTATTGTACACTAACTTTGTATCCTTCAACCTTGCTATTATTTCTTATTCATTCCAGGAGCTTTTTGGTTGATTCTTTGGGATTTTCTACATAGTCAATCGTGTCATCTGTGATTAAAAACAGTTTTATTTCTTCCTTCCCTGTCTCTATACCTTTAATTTTCTTTGCTGGTCTTATTGTATTTATTACCTAAGACTTCCAGTACAATGTTGAATATATGTGGGAATAGTATCCAACGACTGTTAAGATGTTATAATCAGATTGTATATTTCCTTATTATAAGAACCACTTTTTAAAATATTTTAACAGTCTAGGTGTGTCTTATCACTGATGAGATTTTTAAAATTTGCATCATATTTATGTTGTTTTTCTCTTAAAATAGTATATAAAATGGTATATGTTAAATTAAATGCTATTACAAATATATTTTTCTTATTTTAATATATATTTTATTGATTTTAGAGAGGAATGGAGAGGGAGAGAGAGATAGAAACATCAATGATGAGAGAGAACCATTGATTTGCTGTCTCCTGCACATCCCACACTGGGTTTTGAGCCCACAACCCAGGCATTTGCCCTGACTGGGAATTGAACCATGACCTCCTGGTTCATAGGTCAACCTTCAATTACTTAGCCATGCCAGCCAGGTGAAATATTATCTTTTTCAAGATTAAACCTACCTTATAGATAGTTGAAGAGTGTCCAAAATCCATATTTTCTTTGTTCAAATAGCATGTTATGTGGCCCAACTGTGGGTCTTAAACAAGTGTCTCAATGAATCTGTCAATTTTCCTCTGGCTTTCACTGCTTTGCTCTGACTGTGTCTCCAGATGCTACCACCCCTGCATTTTTCTCCTTTATCGGTCCAAACTGCAGTCATATTTTAACTCTAAAATCCAATTTATAAAAGAATATTTTCCTTTCCCTGTCATTAGTCATCTTTATTCTATAAAGCATCTGATAACTTTACAGTTACCACAACAGAGAGTGGACACATGCTGTGTACCTAGTAGATACTCAAACCTGGTTGATATATTTTTTTATTGAGAAGAATAAAATGCTAAAATCTCTCCCAATCTATAAATAAATAACTTATGCTCTAATGTAAGGCAAGCCTTCCTGAGCTAAATAGTAAAAATGGAGAAAAAAAATTTCTTTTACCATCCTATATAATAAAAGGCTAATATGCAAATTGTCCCCTCGACCAGGAGTTTGACCAGCAGGCAGGCCAGCCAACCGCCCATGTCCCCTCCCCTTGGCCAGGCTGGCCGAACCCCACCCATGCACGAATTCATGCACTGAGTGGCCAGATTATTATGCGTTCAGAGATCATAATAATCTGGCCACTCAGTGTATATTGCTTTATTCAAAGCCTAGATAAATGTTTTAGATGAAGTAGAGAAGATTTGGAATCAGAAGAAGTTACGGGTTTTTGTTGTTGTTTTGTATGTTGTTTCATTTAGGCAACTTAATCTTTTTAAGCTTCAGAATTCCCAAAAGTTGAGATTTAAAATTGAGTTGCTTATCTTGTTCATATATTATCTAAGACCTTTACTTTTCTTTCTTATTCCCTTTCATTTTCTAACTCCTACAAATCTAATACTTTCTAGGATTATTGCTAGAGAAAGAGAGGTTAACCTTAGATCAGTTAGTGTTGTACTTGCCATAAAATAGATTTTTTTAGGGCAAATTGAAAATTAGTGACTTAATGAGCATCCTGTACTATCTGTTAATTTGGATAATTTTACCCACCATGTTCACAACAAATGCTCTAGATATTTTAGTTCAATATAATTCAGGTATATTTCATATATATATATACATAGGTGTATTCTTAAATACAATTTTTTTAAAAGCAGAGACTATGACACTTTTTTCCTTGAACCCAAAAAGCCAAAGAGACACAAAAAAGCTTGATGCACAGAAAATGCTTAATAAATGGTTGCTTAAGTGGGTGAATATAGGTTCAAGGTATAATTGGATGACTAGTTTGATGGAATCATTGTTTCCCATTATTGTGGATAAGAATTTGTCTAGAATCCTACCACATGAAAATTATTAGCTATGAGAGTCCTGGCGCACGAAATTCGTGCACTCGGAGTGGGGGGTGTCCCTCAGCCGGACTACACCCTCTCGCAGTCCGGGAGCCCTCAGGGTATGTCTGACTGATGGCTTAGGCCCGCTCCCTACAGGTCTAAGCCATCAATTGGACATCCTTAGCGCTGCCACGGAGGTGGGAGAGGCTCCCACCACTGTTGCTGTGCTCGCCAGCCATGAGCCCGGCTTCTGACTGAGTGGCGCTCCCCCTATGGGAGCACACTGACCACCAAGGGACAGCTCCTGCATTGAGCGTCTGACCCCTGGTAGTCAGTGCGTGTCATAGTGACTGGTCATTCTGCTGTTTGGTCGATTTGCATATTAGCCTTTTATTATATAGGATAGATAGTAGAAAATGAACTTATTCCCCTAAGATGCCCCCATAAAAATGTCAATTATTTAAAAAACTTTTTGTGGGAATGCTAAAAAGTTTTGATATTGTATTCATATTTAAAGAACATTTTATAACATTTAAACTATACTAGGGGCCTGGTGCACAAAATTTGTGCACTGGGGAGGGGTCCCTCAGCCCAGCCTGCCCCCTCTCACATACTGGGAGCCTTCAAGGGATGTCCTACTGATGGCTTAGGGCCGCTCCCTGTTGGAGCAGTCTGGCCTCCCTTTGTGGGAAGCGACTGGGCTGATCAGAGGAAGGCACCAGCCCCATCACCCCGCTACTGCAGCCACTGCCAGTCACCGCAGCCACCAAGGTATTTTCATCAACATGGACTCCAGTCCCTTCACCATGAAAAAACGACAACTTTCTTTAGGCATTTTCAAGATGTGTCTTTCATAAGATATGACATTTCCTTCTTTATTTTTATTTTTATCCTCACCTGAGGATGTGTTTTCATTGATTTTTGTCCCCTTCCCTCTGATTCCAGGCTCGGCCACTTGCCAAGCCTACAGCCTCCGCCCCAGGCTGTAGGCTTGGGAAGCAGGCACCCCTCGCCCCTCCGATCCCAGGCTCGGCCCTTCCCAAGCATACAGCCTCCGCCCCAGGCTGTAGGCTTGGGAAGCGGGCATCCCCCCACCCTGCCCCTCTGCAACAGGCTGTAGGCTTGGGAAGCGGGTACCCCCGTCCCCCAAGCCCAAAGCCTCCATGGGACGGCTGGCTGGTGACCAGGGTGCCGAGGAGGTTCCCGGGACCCAGGTATGTATGCAAATTAACTGCCATCTTTATTGGGTCAATTTGCATACTCTGATTGGCTGTGGGTGTAGCGGAGGTATGGTCAATTTACATATTTCTCTTTTATTAGGAATATATATATATTAGCCTTTGTTTATAAATCACTTATATGAGCATTTAAAATTGAATATTTTCATCAATCATGGAATTTGATAGCATAGATATTAGGTTCCAACTTTCAGATGATACCAGTGAGTCTTGAAGGCATTAAATAACTTGTACATGTTCACACACATAGAGAATGATAGCTTTGTTACTTGTTCCCCTGATATCAGATTTTAACTTTGAGGCAGTTCTCTTTTTTCAAACTAGTAACTTAGTAGTAGTTTAACTCCTTTAGTAGTTACATATCTATAATCATTTAAAATACGTCATTTAAGTCACTTGGAGACTGAGAAATTTGAGTTCAAAAATATGTTTCTAATTAATTTTTAATGAAATAAAACATTCTATGCAATCAAAGATTCTAAAATCATGGACTATTTTTAATGTTGAGCTTTAATTGTTGAATCTCATTTTTTTTACCTTTGTTCCTCTGAGCATTTAGTTGATAATACCTATTGATTGAATATATAAGTTGAATCAGCAAAACATTTAAATACATGGAAAAGCACAGCTTGGGGGAAATCTTAAGACAAATATGAGAAAAAATGTGATATGATTAGTGCATGCAAAATAACTTGATGTTTCCAGATTATTTATTCTGTTATTACCTTCAGAAGAAGCCATGAATGAATTAATGTACCAAGAGTATCCTAGACATTTGGAGTGAAAAATATATCAGTATTAATCAGTATTTTGTGAAAGTAGAAAAAATTCATAATCAATCATCATTAAATGTAGGTTAATCTCTAATAACTGGAAATAATGAAATACTTCTTTTCACATTAGGATATCTGACTAAATTATAGGATAATACAAGTGATGAATAGTAAATGTATTAATATAAAGAAGCCAAGAAGAAAGCCATTTATTTGTTGAAGTCCATTAATGGGAATACAGAGATTGGCTGTTGAAGTGCATGTTCTTAACAGTAAGACAGTTTATTCATTTTGATCCAAGGATCCAGTTCCTTATACCATTTCACTCAAATATGTATGTTTAATGAGATAAATTTTAATTTTAAAAATATGAAATAAAGTGAATACATGGGTAAAAATAATAGCAATGTTACTTGGATAATATAAATTAATATCATAATTAGTATGTATTCCAGAATATTTTTCAAAATTGATTAGGCATAACATAAAACGTATATGTGAACAAGAATAAGATGAGCAGAATGAACGAACAGAAGAATATATTTGCCTCTTCTTTTGATTACAAAAACACCTCTCTTGACTAAGATCTTAGTTGAGCATTTTCTGAGCAATTTTTCAAGCTGCTATTTATCTTTTAGGTACTAACTATTTATAGATCAGCAAATTAATGTTTTGGTTAGAAAATTTTTACTCATAAAGTTTTATTAAAATATTTGGCAGGATTCACTCTCAAAACACAGTTATCTATCTTAAGGGTCACCAAAGGTGGACATCTTTCTTTAACAGTGAGAGCAGAATTACACAGGGGATTTATGAGAAAGTATACAACTGCTATAAGAACACTGACACTAAAAGAACTGAAGTAATTTAAGTTCATTATAATGTAATAATCCACATAGAGGGAAAGAATTTACTCAAGTAGGAAACCTTCAGAAAAAAAACCTAAGATCAGAAATTGAGTTCTTCACGATGTACTTGGTAAAGTTACTTAGCTCTCAGTTGTAATATGAAGATAATGACATTTAGCTCATTTGACTTTTGTGAGTATTAATTGAAACAATCTGTATAAAACATTAGCAAAGTGGCCTTCAAGAAGTGGTGGTTATTGTTCTGGCAAGGAATAGATGCACAGCAAGGATACACGATGTTGACTAATTTAATAAATTGCTTATAGATTCTTATAGTAGATTTCTACTCTAAAACTAATTTTATTTTTACTTAAGTTGTTTCCCTCTTTGCTACTCAATATTTGTTTGAAGAAAATATCTAGTATTTCTTGTGTGACAAAGAAAAAAATGCATGACTTCAGAGTGGTACTCTGAAGTGTACTCAGAGTGGTACAATCTTGTCAGCAACATTGAGGACTGCATAAAAACTTTTTGAAAAATTTTATTCAAATTAAGAGACAAAGAAACCCTCAGATAATTACCATTGTTGACAAAATATCAGAAGAGAATACATATGTGACCTTCTTTGTAACCTGAGTGATGAATAGAATATATGAACTAAAACCTTCATCTCAATTTAAATTTTAGAATTTGGCCATGACTCTAGTTTTGTATTTCCTCTACTTTCTTCATGATATTCAAGTGTGTCCCTTGGAGAAGAAGCAAAAAATGATACATCACTTAACAACAAGGCATGTGGTAGGGACCCAAGGTCACTTTACATATTTTTTCTATGGAAAGTAAAGAGTTATTTCTTCTAACATTACCCAATCCAGTAGAATATGCAGACTGTGTTCTTGATAGCCAAATATGTCAGAAAAATAATCACCAGTGTTGGTTGAATTCTTGCTCATCAGTATTCTGTGCCTCCACCTTAAGATGAAAGCAGAGAAGAAACTACCTTTAATGTAAATGTAATAGAAGGAAGCTTATCAGAGACCAAGGGCTTCTATTATTTACTCATTCCCAACTCATTGACTTCGATCAACTTCCACCTCTCAGCAGGAAGAATCTGACTACAGGATGGAAAATTGAATTTCTTTAATAGTATTACAAGGGATCAAGACTTACATGGTAAGTTTAATATCTAGGACATGAAAGGAATTACTAATCACAAGTGAGTCTTAAAAGCTGCTATTGATTTAGAGCATTTCATCTTTTCTAAAGATGAAACAGTTGAAAGGAAGTGAATATATACACATAAATATTCATTTGCTGGATTCCAAAAGCATTTCATTGGAGTGTTGCATAAATTATTCCCATTCACAGGTGGGAGAAGTGGGTGTACATACTAGTAGATCCAGCAGTAAGGAGAATGAATCATGATAAATTTGATTATGAAAATTGCATTTGACCCCCACAATCATACATGCTTCTTTTCTCTCCCTCCTATATGCTGTCTCATTCTCTTAAGGAGAGTGGATAATGATGAAAACAACAATAAGAGCAAACATCAATAGTGCTGGGTAATATAATATGGATTTATATTCAGTATTTCATTAATTATTACTATAATTTCTTAGTATACATGATATTACTATTCCAGTTTTACTAATAAAGAAACTGAAACACAAAGAAGTTAAGCAATTTTTACAGGTAACACATGTAGAAAGAGAGAATGCAGGAAATCAAACCCAGGTATGCCTGAAATTAGAGCCCATGAAAATGACACATTGTTTTTCTTTGAATTACTATTTACCATTTTAATGACTCTATTCAAGCCCTCATCAGACTATAATCTGATTTGCTATTCTATTTTTACCCCATTTCAGCTTCATTCTCCACACTTCTACCAGAGATTCTTATAAACCCCACATTCTAGCACATGTTTCTATCCTGCTTAAAGCCCCTCAGTAACTCCTAACTGCCTCTTGGATGAGTCTCTCACTCTCTACTGGGACTGTTAAGGAGGCTGTTATAAATCTAGGTCTTCTTTTTAAATTTTGCACTTAAATCTGTTTCTCAGTCCTTCAGTTCATCCCCCCTCAGCAGTTTCTTGTGAATAGACTTAGATATATTTAAGCCTATGTGCTAATATACATTGTTTAACTTTTTTCATTTATTTGTGGTTTTTTTTCCCTTAAGTCTTGTCTACCTCTCCAGATTTTTGCTCCTCTGTTCCTTATAGCCTTTATTCCGTTCATACAAAATGCATAAATGTTTCTAGTTTTGTGATACGGTTCTATGACCCCATGTCTCTGTATCTACAATTTCTTCTTGAAAAGTGTTTTCTTGTTTCCTTTACTAGGTTAAGTCCTACTTCTCCTTCAATATACCCTCCAGGCTCTTATTCTCTGTAGGATTGAACTTGGTCTTCTCGAGAATAGGGAATTATTTCCTTCTTTGCCACCACTGAATCTTATACATGTGCGTATTATATAGCACTTGTGCTTTGTGTAGTGCTTGCTTACATGTATATCTGTTCTGTTTGACTGTAAGTGATTTCTTATCTTAGAAATTATTTACTATGTTACAGATACAATGGCAAATAAAACATGGTCACAGATCCTAAACAGTTTATAATCTGAAGGAGACAGACAGTATATAAGTTTGGATTTAGGGATATGTTTCAAGTGAAAGTATACAAAATGTGCTTCCTGATTTCCAATAAAGGAACATGTTTCTGCCCTAACCAGTTTGGCTCAGTGGACAGAGCATCGGCCTGTGCACTGAAAGGTCCCAGGTTTGATTCTGGTCAAAGGCATGTACCTTGGTTGCGGGCACATCCCCAGTAGGAGGTGTGCAGGAGGCAGCTGATCGATGTTTCTCTCTCATCGATGCTTCTAACTCTCTAAACCTCTCCCTTCCTCTCTGTAAAAAAATCAATAAATATATTTTTTTTATAAAAAAGGAACATGTTTCCACTGTTTATGAAAATAGGAAAGGATCTTAGTAATAGGGTGATTTTGAGCAGTGTGTTAAGAATGTTTGAATTAGACAAAAAAGAAAAGGCAGCAAGAGCCTAAAATTATCTTCCTTCCTTCCTCCCTTTCTTCCTTCCTCCCTTTCTTCCTTTCTTCCTTCCTTTTTTCCTTCCTTCCTTCTCTCTCTCTCTCTCTCTCTCTCTTTCTTTCTTTCTTTCTTTCTTTCTTTCTTTCTTTCTTTCTTTCTTTCTTTCTTTCTTTCTTTCTTTCTTTCACAGTTCATGGTTATAGCTATGGAAGTGCCTGACTCATATGCTCACATGAAGGAATCAAATATATGTATATGTTTAATTGTTACCTCCTCCATTCTAGTGCATCATTGTAGTTGCTCTTTTTTATCCTTGTTTTTTCTTGTACTATAAATTAATAATCTTAGAACCAAGGTATACAAGTAATAGCTATGTACTCCCAGGTGCCAAAAAAAAAAAAAAAAAAAAAAAACAACAGAAAGCTTGGGAAACTCTAGTGTATTATGTGAAACCATGGGCAACAGGTGGGTAAGATATGTAGCAGTAAGGACCCTGCAAATCACATTGTTGATTCATAGAAGAATATTTTAGATAATATTCTGACAGTAGGGTAAATGAAAAGGAAGTAAAGTTTGAAGGTAGGAATGAGTAATTATAAGCACAGCGTGGAGAGTGGTTAAAAGCAGGCCCAGAGATGAGGATAAAGAAACTAAGTTGTGCAGAAAAGCTTCAAAACTGAGAAAGACTCAATTCTTCCATCTGACTCCACTTGGCCTGGCTTAGAGGAACCTTTTTCCAGAGGCCAGGAAGAGGGTGTAGGCTCTATAGCAGGAAAGCTGGCTGATATGGTCCTGGTACATTGAAATTCAACCTAATTTAACTTTGTTACTCCAGAAACTTTCCAATTCGCCCCATTGCCAACCCGTTGCTGCCTCCCTTTTCCAACCTCTCAGTGTTCTCTCATTATTTCTTGCAACTCAGGCTATATCTGGGTTTATTTGCCAAATTCAGTCCACCAAAATCCAGTTCACTGATTGGACAATTTTTCTAAAAGACAATAGGCTAAATGTGTTTTTTTGTGGGTTTTCTTAAGCTGATTTAACAATTCAAAGCAATTCAATTAAATTGTATGGTTTCAAGAGCTTTTGATATTTCTATAACTTTGTAGTTATCTTTCATTTTAGCCTATAAATAGTTTTTAAAGATTTTTTTTCCAATTTGTTTCTCTACCATCTTCTCGCACCTAGTTCTAGTGGGAGCTGAAGGAGAGAGAGAGAGAGAGAGAGAGAGAGAGAGAGAGAGAGAGCGAGCACTTTCATCTGCAGGAAAAACTAAGGAGAGTTCACTCAGAAAATTGTTTTTTGATAATTTCGCCATTGAAATAATTGGCTTTGGGCAAATTAGCTCAAGTAGAATTGGCGTGCTTTCTACAACATTAGACAATAAAGCTAAAAGTTGGCCTACAAACTTTCAAAGAAGAAAAAGTTTTTCCCCTTTCACTGTATATCAAGTTCCTAGAAAATCATAGAATAAACTCCTGCCAGAAACAAGAGCTAGACACAACAGAATTAACTATAAATTTTGCATGCTTATTTACAATCTTGAAATATGCATTAACATAGAAAAATTAAATTAAGTTAAATAAAATAGGACCAAGTTCTTTAGGAGGCAGTAGAATGGGGTCTTGGGTGTGAATGAAATAGATTTTTGCTGGAGAATAATAAGAGTTCTTTGACAGTTATGTTTCAGATCCCAGTAGGGACAGTGATAGTTGTAGAGCTTATTTAAAAGCGGAATCTTTTCTGCTTAAAAAGATTGTTCCTCTTAAACTTGCGAGAGAAAATCCTGATGGAGAAGTGACAGTGCTAAGTTATCCAGCAATACTTAATTTGTCAGGAATTTAAAATCAGAATTTGATCAGAGTTTGAACTGTGATGACAATTATACCTCTAGAGATGGAAGTCCTGCTTCTGAAAAGGTACACTAGCTGTGATGAATGAGAGCCTTCAAATGTGGAGTCTAACAACTGCCCCAACTTCCTTTTTCCAGAAGTCTTTTACCCGCACATGCGTTATCCCTTGCATGTCAAAAAATCAGATTTGCTTTCTGCTTACTTGCATATTTACCACATTGCCAAATAGTTTTATTTTACTTAAATCAAAAATAAATTAGTTTAGAAGTTACACATATGTTGCTGACATAATAGAGATTACGATATTTTAAAATTTTATCAACTTATTGATTAAATGTGACTTAAAAGCACAATCTTGCTAAAACTAAAGAATAAAAACACACATTTCCCACAAATATTCAAGTAATTGTTCAGATTATCTGTTGTCTCTTTCCAAATGGGATTAAACATTGAGAAGTAAACAGGAGGGTCAGTGGTCATTCTATGATAGCAGTAATGTAAAATTTGCTTTCTAGAGATTTTTAAAAAATTACATAAAGCCACATCAACAGATGATTTTCATAAATGTCAAGTACATATCCTTAATGTTGTATTACTTCAAGGTTATGTGTAGTCTCATGATTTTAAAGAATTCTATGGTGGTGCTTGCAAAATATAATTTAAAGGGAAGGAAGTAGGGGTGATGATGTAGAAATCAGTTTCAACTGATAGTAAACATTTGAGGGAGGAGTTATAAAAAAGTAATGTCTCATATTTTCATTCCTGTCATTCTACTTCACAACTTACATTTATTTGCTCAATATCCAGCACTTAGAAATTTATGGTAGATTTATGCTCTGCTTACCTCACCTCTCTCCTGAAGAGTGTCTCCTGGATAGTAATAAGTATTGGCACAGTATCTACTAAAGATACATATGTCAAACTGATTTATTTTGTAATCTCTATGTGGTAAAATGCATAGTACAAACCAGATTTCTACAGATATTTATCTACACTAGTGAAATTTATAAGTACACGAGCCATCCAGGCATAGATATTAAAAGGGCCACTGTAGAAAAGGTCTCTGTTTCTTATACTAAATACAGAAATTAATCATAATACATGCTAAATCATCAGGCATGATAAAAGCTGAATTTTGTGGTTCATGATAATTAGTTTGGAAAACTGGGGGGTATAACTAAATAGATCTGTGGCAAGAACTTAGAACTGAATTCATTTTATTTTCCAACCCAGCAGTCAAGACAAATATTTTTTTTAAAAAAATCAGCTAGATTTATTAAATATTGTTGTAATATAATTTTAAAGCCATGGAGCCTTGCAGTCACATCATGAATTGATATGCCACCTAGAAGATAAATAAATTTCTGGGCAAATAAGCAAAGAGAAGTTTGCTTTCATTTTTCTTCTGCTCCCTCTCCTGGCCATCATCATATTTCCATGTGATTCAATGCCTTTTTCTGTCCCCTGGCTCATCCTTACAAGAGGGTTAGAATAATAGTTTGTAATATTGGAAGTCCCCAGCTCACCATCCTCAGACAATATTAGCTAGAAATATCGGTATCAAATTCCTTCCAAATTCGTGGGAGTGTTTGCAAAATGGATGCGACTCATTTTTTTTTTATGTTTGCATTGTTTGCCACTTCTTTCTTATACTCAGCCCATAATTCACTCATTGTCTGTGAAGAAATTTTTACTGACATGGTTATCAGTGGAAGCGGGGTATCCCCTTCCCCACTGTGTGCTGGGGCGCGGGGTCTTACGCTGTCTTGAGAAGAAAAAGAATTTTCTGAGATTCTCACAGGAAGATGGGTGCTTTTTATTTGTGTGGAATTACATCCCTGAGTTTCCAAAGTCCCATTTCCCTTAATCCAGCCCTGGATAATGTGCAGCTGGGAATTCAGAGCTAGAAGCCAAGCCAGTGTTCAGAGTTTCCTTTCCAAGGAGGAGTTGGGTCTGGAACAGCATTAAACTAGTTGCAGTCTATTAGTCCATTGTGTGGGGTCCCCATGGCTGTGAGCTATGTGGGTGAATGCAGGGGAGCCAGGAGAGTGTGCCCTTGCAACAGGAGTTCCAAGAGTAAAAAACACAAGAGCGTGAATTTCTTTGTTTAGGAGATTAAATATTCCAAATCTTCTCATGCCTGCAGTGGTCACCCTACTCTGGCCAATGACCTGTTCCCAGGTGTGAATGATAGGCAAGTGCCTTCCCTATTTCACCCAGACTGTACTGGGCATGCATCTACTCTCCCCCTGCCCAGGCCCTTGCCCAGTAATTGGCAGGGAATAGGCCAGTGGCCCCCTGGGGAGTGTAACACTGCAGTTTCCTGGCAAAGCTGCACAAGTGGCACGCTTACATTTGGCCTTCCCTTTGCTCCTTTCCAGTTATTCATATCTGCGTTAATTACAATCTGCATGGCTTTTGGCATCACTCAGGTTGACTCCTGTATGAGGCTCTACTGTTTCTGAATTTGGAAAAGCTATTCTTTTTTCTTGGTTCTAGATATAACGTTGCTAAGAAGGGAAATATATCCCTCGTTATGTGTGCTCCCCCATGTGCTTTTTCTTGCATTTTATAGAGACCTAAAGACACAAGTAAGTGATACCTCCTTCCTTTATCTTCTTGTGCCCAAGACATTCTTACAAGTCACTATAAACTGGGCCAGCAGACAACCTGAGTGACACACACAGGACTGTACTCAAACTTGTCCCTCTTTTTCAACTCTTGTTCATAATCTCTATACCAAGCCTTCTGCATGCCTCCCATAGAGGTCCTGTTTTATCAGGTACGTCTTTTGGGGAGGAAGTGTGGTAAATGGTAGCCCTTATTGATTTATGAATTAGAGGTCTTTTTTTTTTTTCTTTAGCCCCAGCTCTTCAATTCATCATGAAAAAATAAACAAAGAAAAACACATAGCAATTGAGTTTGAATATCTTCAATTAATTCAATGATAAGGCAAGTCTATGTTTAGGAACAATGCTGAATATATTTTATTATGCTACTAGAGGCCTGGTGCATGAAAATCATGCACTTGGTGGGGGAGGTCCCTCTGGCAGTCCGGGACCCCTCGGAGGATGTCCGACTGACGACTTAGGCCCACTCCCCCATGTGGGAGCACACTGACCACCAGGGGGCAGCTCCTGCATTAAGTGGGTTCGGGCCGAAACTGGCTCTCCGAGGGGTCCTGGATTGCGAGAGGGCGCAGGCCAGGCCGAGGGACCCCACTGGTGCATGATCAGGGCTGGGGAGGGACGCAGGAGGTTGGCCAGCTGGGGAGGGACTGTGGGAGGGCTCCTGGGTGTGTCTGGCCCCTCTTGCTTGGCAAGCTAACCTACCGGTCAGAGCATCTGCCCTCTGGTGGTCAGTACACGTCATAGCAACTGATCAACCAGTCGACTGTCTGCCCCCTGGTGGTCAGTGTACATCATAGCGAGCGGTTGAGGGGCCTTAGCATATCATTAGCGTATTGCGCTTTGATTGGTTGAACAGATGACTGGATGACTGGACACTTAGCATATTAAGCTTTTATTATATAGGACTAGAGGCCCGGTGCACAAAATTGTGCACGGGGGGGGGGTGTCCCTCAGCCCAGCCTGCACCCTTACCAATCTGGGACCCCTCAAGGGATGTCCGACTACCTGTTTAGGCCCGATCCCAATAAGATAGGGCCTAAACGGGTAGTCGGACATCCCTCTCACAATCCAGGACTGCTGGCTCCCAACTGCTCACCTGCCTGCCTTCCTGATTGCCCCTAACCGCTTCTGCCTGCCAGCCTGATCACCCCCTAACCACTCCCCTGCCAGCCTGATTGATGCTTAACTGCTCCCCTGCCAGCCTGTTTTCCCCTAACTGCCTCCCCTGCAGGCTTGGTCCCCCCCACCAACTGCTCTCCCCTGCAGGCCTGGGTCCCTCCCAACTGCCTTTCCCTGCAGGCCTGGTTGCCCCCAACTTCCCTCCTCTGCCAGCTTGGTCAGCCCTAACTGCCCTCCTCTGCAGGCTTGATCGCCCCCAACTGCCCTCCCTTGCAGGCCTGGTCCCTCCCAACTGCCCTTCCCTGCTGGCCTGATTGCCCACAACTGTCCTCCCTTGCAGGCCTGGTCCCTCCCAACTGCCCTCCATTGCTGGTCATCTTGTGGTGGCCATCTTGTGTCCACATGGGGGCAGGATCTTTGACCACATGGGGGCAGCCATCTTGTGTGTTGGACTGATGGTCAATCTGCATATTACTCTTATTAGATAGGATAGAGGCCTGGTGCACGGGTGCGGGCCAGCTGGTTTGCCCTGAAGGGTGTCCCGGATCAGGGTGGGGGTTCCCTTGGGGCATGGGGCGGCCTGGGCGAGGGGCCTGTGGTGGTTTGCAGGCCGGCCACTCCCCCTGGCGACCCAAGCAGAGGCCCTGGTATCTGGGGTTTATTTATCTTCTACAATTGAAACTTCGTAGCCTGGAGTGGAGCCAAGCCTTCTGCTTGCTCTGTGGCTGCTGCCATTTCTGTTTGGATTTATGTATCTTCTATCATTGAAACTTTGTAGCCTTAAGCAGAGGCCTGGGCCGGCCAGGGTGTGTGGAAAGCTTGGCTTCCTCCATTGCCGGGGACACCCAAGCCTCCCTCCTGCTCTCTGTGGCCGTAGCCATCTTGGTTGGGTTTATTTGCTTATTTTCTCCTGATTGGCTTGTGGGCGTGGCTTGTGGGTGTAGCAGAGTGATGGTTAATTTGCATATTACTCTTTTATTAGATAGGATGCTATGGTTACAAAGCTTGAGACATAATTGTGTAAAACTCCCATAGCACAGACATTACTTAATTACAAACCAAACCACATTGTCTATTACTGAAATATTTCCCAGAGCTTTAAAAATGTACAACTAATAGATGGACATCCATTCTTTTAAATTGTATCTATATTATCATGTGAAAAGAAACAGACTTAATTTATATTAAAGTGATATTGTAAATAGAAAAACATGCTTTACTTATCATTTATCCTGTTTTTGACCATCACCTTTTAAAAATAACTGTAGCACAATCTTATTATTCTTCATTTCATGAATTAGAAAATGGGGAATACAGAAAGGGTAGGCAAGTCACCTTGAATTACACAGAAAGTGAGTAGAAAAACTAGAAGAGAAATTATTATCACTGAATCCCTGCAGTCCTTGTTTTGTTCTACTGAACAATCTCTTATTTAAAAAGACAACCATAGTCATCCTATTTAAAAGCCTGCTATAATTTAGTCACATTCTAGTAGATTCAATTTTGTATTTCACATTGTTTAAATGATTAAAAAGTTATTTCAATATAATTTAAATTATTAATGACTTTGAAGATGTTGGTTCTTCAAGGCCAAGAAGCAAAAATCCCTTGTAAATCTAGTAAATGAATGAAGATCACAACTGTTCAGATCACTGTGTCTGTCAGATTTCAAGCAGTTAGTGTTTTGAGTTAATGAATTTATATAAGAACATTCATGGCCTTATAAATTCAGTCTTTCATCTAATGATGACTGAGTGCCTACCATAATTCAAACATATTCTAGGTGCTAATAGTTCCCAGTACAGAAAACTTCTCTGTCTTTATGGAGTTAATATTGGGGTGTGTGGATGGGAGACAGATGATACAAAGATAAGTAAATGAAATGTATAGTTTGTTACCTGGTTTTAAATTGTATAGACACAAAAACAGAAAGGGAAATAGGAATTACTACAGATCAGGGGACCACAGAAAACCACATAGAGAAAGTGATATACGATCGAAGTCCTGAAGGACATGAGACTGTGAGCCAGCTGTGGGACACGTGAGGGAAATGCACTCTAGGGAAAGGAAACATTAGATGTAAAGGTTCTGACATGAGAAAGTGTCTTGTGTATGTGAGGGATATAAAAAAAAATCTTTTTGTCTGGACTGAAGAAAAGTGGGGAAGGGGAGTTTTAGAGAGGTGATAGAAGACAAGATAATATAGAATCTCATGGGTCATAATACGAATTTAATCTTTAATAAAAACTCTAAGTGATACACGAGTAGAAGAGTGACTTTAGGCTTTAGAAAGATAAATCTAGCTCAGGTGTTGAGAATAAACTCCTAGACACTAAAAGCAGAAGTAGGGGATTCTCTGATTCTTACTAGTCTCAAGGCATACATTTGTGCTATTGGATGCAATTGAAACTCTGTGTACCAGAGCAGTGCACTGTTATTAAAGATCAAAGGCATTCTGTGCTGGCTAAGTGGCTGGTTCTGGAATAGGGGATCCTGGATGTGTTCTGGTGCGGTTGGTTGTCAGGTCCTGTGGGTCATCGTTGGCAAGTGTTAGAGCTGCAGTGAGGAAGTGAAAGATGAATGAAACCAGCAGAGTCACATTAAGAGTTGAGGTAAACTCACTCAAAAAATCGAACTGAATATCAGACACTGGGAACTATTGGGTAATAATGATTTCAATATAGACAGAGTTTGCCTAGGTGGGAAGCTAGAGATGGGTTTAAAGCAAGCAAAGAATAGGTATTCCAATGGCCCAAGACCATCTTTTGAGAGATGTTCAAATTATGATAGAATCACTGCCAAACTATTTGAAAGTAAAAAAAAAAAAAAAGTGTGTGTGTGTGTGTGTGTGTGTGTGTGTGTGTGTGTGTGTGATAATTCATTGACATTCTTGAAGAATAGGTACCTCTGTTCAAAAAATAATTTTTTTTAAATTCAAGTGAGTTCTTAACAGGTATTCTTACTGCTGTTATAAGTGACATAGAATGAACAATCATGATAACTAATATGTACAAATGATCCAAAATATTTTCAAAATGGAAAATGTGAGCTAAAACATATCTATTATCATAGAGTATTGGCAAATGAGAGTGAGAGAGAGAGAGTTTTGAGTGCATGTCCAAAGCCAGTTTGTATGAGTTAATTTATTGCATTTTTAGGTTTCTTTTGTATTGCTGTTTCATTTTCAAAATATTGATTAAAATTCTGCCTGCTTTTGGTCTGAATGCTTCCATTTTCACCAAGGCATAAAAACTGTGATTTTTTTCAGGTTTATATCTTAACATTAATCTCTACTTAATTGATTCTTTTAGCTCTTTTATTTTTAGATTTTCCCCTTTGTTACCTTTGTTTGGAGATAGATATATATATATATATATATATATATATATATATATATATATATGAATTTTCATCTCTGTTTTTCTCCCCTTCCCTCTTTTTTGAGGCATACATCTTTGGAACTCCTGTGGACAAGGCAGTAATATTTAATTTTGATAAAACAAAGTTTAGTTACAAGTCTCCTTTTTTTATCTCTGAGAAATACCAATTCCTAGAAGCTGTTGCTCATATAAACAACTTCTATTATTTCACTTTGAGCACTTTTCAGCTTATGAATTAGGTAAATTAGCTGTAACCAATCTGAAATATGTTAAAGGATCAGTAGTAAACAATCTGTAATCTATTTAATGTTGTTATTTTTTATATTATAGTCATTATAATTTTATAAATAGAAAAGATTATCTCAAATTCAATAGTGTATAATGATGAACAGATGTCAATAAAATTGTAAAAAATTAATTTAATGGATAGAAGATGCCTATATTTGAAATAATGTAATTAGGCTCCAAATGTTACAAAATAAAATTAGTTAATTGAATCAACAGACATTTGTTTAGAACCTAAATTAAACTAAGGACAATGATGAGGTATGTGACCACAGAGCTGAACAATCTATCCTCTGACAGTATGAGTTCACAGTATTATTAAAGAAGCTGAAAAAACAAAAGCAAGCCGAAACCAGTTTGGCTCAGTGGATAGAGCGTTGGCCTGCGGACTGAAGGGTCCCAGGTTCAATTCCAGCCAAGGGCATGTACCTTGGTTGCGGGCACATCCCCAGTGGGAGGTGTGCAGGAGGCAGCTGATCGATGTTTCTCTCTCATCGATGTTTCTAGCTATCTATCCCTTCCCTTCCTCTCTGTAAAATATCAATAAAATATATTTTAAAAAAACACAAAAAAAAGCAAGTATTCAATGGGTACAAAAAATACACCACATGGTTATGTATGACATGCCAGCTGAACTAATGCTTTAGATTTTAAGATACCCTACATGTATTTAATATTTTGTACCTTATTTACTTTTTTGTTTCTTATATGAATTGAGACCATTCACCCCTCCCCCCCCAAAAAAAAACCCACATAATTTTCAGGTCACCTTAAGCAGCAATAAATTAGAGAAGTTTCTAGGGTGGAAAATAAATAATAGGGATAGTTAATTAGAAGTAGGATGGGTCTCAGTATTTTACTATATAATACTTCTAATGTAAAGATTATTTTAAAAATTATTTTCTCAAACACTATATATATTCTACCCTTGGTAGAATGACCTATTACACATGTCTCTTTTTATTTTATTTTTTATTTTATTGGGGTGACATTAGTTTACATGAACATATAGGTTACATATGTGGATTACTAATTTACAAAATCTGTATATAGGACCATGTGCCCACCACCCAAAGTCAAATCTTCTCCTGTCACCTCCTATTAGGACCTCTTTCTTCCCCACCCCCCTCCCTCTGGCAACCACCACACTGCTGTTTGTGTACATAAGTTTCAGTTTTTTATTCCACATTTGAGTTAAATCATATATTCTTATCTTTCTCTGTTTGACTTATTTCACTTTGCATAATGTTCTCAAGATCCATCCATGTTGTTGTAAATGACGCTATTTCATCCTTTCGTATGGCCGTGTAGTACTCCATTGTGTATGTATATATATATATGTCTCTCATAATATGATTCAAAAGGTACTTCATGATAAGATGTCCCTAATTTTCACCCTTATTTACTATGAGGTGATTTCCATTCTGTCATTTAATATTGATAATCTGGATTAGTACCAATCTTTCCTTGGAGACAGATTGTGATATTCTCCGGTACCATATGTAAAGGATCACATTCAGGGTCAGCTTCAGGAGGGTGTAACCTGCACAGTCACACAGAGCCCCACACTTAAAGGATCCTGTACTTGGTTTCATGCCCTGAAATCAATGCCTTGAAAGTCTCAATAATTTTATTTTTATGAAATGAATAGGAGTGATATTGGTTAGTAGGATCAGATAGGTTTCAAGTGTACATTTCTATGATCCATGATCTTCATAGAACTTATGTTTTATAAACAAAGCTTGATGGGACAGTGTACATTGGGGAGCAGAGCAGATCTATACAGTATACTGCACGTATCCAATGTTCCTTGCTGCTCTCTCTGCAGATAGGTTTGCAATGCCCCATGAACACAGAGTGCTCCTGCCTGCAAGTTCAGCACCACTCGATTAAATACAAGTAAGCATGTGTCTTAGTTAGCTTGGGCTGTCATAACAAAATACTATAAACCAGGCAGCTTAAATAATAGAATTTTATTTTCCTTCAGTTCTGGAAGCTACACTTCCGAAATCAGGGTTTTGGTGAAGACTCTTTTCCTGACGTGCAGACTTGTGCTTCTCACTAATGACAGACAGGGAGAGAGTGCACTGGTGTCTTTTCTTTTTCTTATAAAGGCACTAATGCCATCATGAGGACCCCACCCACATGCTCTCATCTAATCTAAAACCTCACCCACAAAGGCCCCATCTCCAGATACCATCACGTTGAGGGTAGGGTGTCAAACACATGAATTTTGGGAAGAAACAGTATAGTCCATAGCAGCATGTTACATCTATGACTGACTAAAATGAGGTGCTGGCAGCCCTGAGAAGCCATGCTGTCAGCTCAAACCAGAACTTCCTTTGAATGCAAAAATAGCATGATGTTTTAAGAGAAATAAATGACCAAAGAACATTATAATCTCTTTCTTACTCATGTCACTTCCCTACATTAGCCAACTTATTCTGAAAATGACACAAAAGGAAAGAGAAAGATCAACCCATAGTTCATTTTTCTTTGTCTTTTCTAATTCTTCAGTAAACCAAAGGTAGAGAGTGTTGGTAGAATGTGCACATCTGAAGAAATGAAATAAAAACAGTTTGAATTTGTTTTATGTAACATTTCTATTCTTACAGGAGATAAATCAACTTTTCCATCTTACTTTCAGTTGGTACCCTACAGCTGTTTTTTAATCACACAACACTATTCAGAGGTGGGGCATCTAGACCTGTGCTTCTATTCTTAAAACTTAAATATTTAGATTTGCAAGTTCTAGGCAGGTCAATAACACAAGGAGAAGAAACAAAAGACTTACAGATCAGAAAGGAAAGAATAAGCTCAATTTATGGGTGACATGGAATCTACAAAAATTTCTATAATAATTTAGAAATATTGCAGGTAAACTTAAAAAATCAAGTAAACATATGAAAAGAAATAACTAATAGACACCAAACCAAATAAAACAATAAAACTTAAATCACACCCCCCCACACACACACAACGAGATTTTGTAAAGCTAGCAAAACATGTACAGGACTTGTGCACTGAAAATTACAAAACACTGACAAATGAAATATAAGAAGATTAAAATAAATGGAAAGATGTATTTTGTTAAAGGATTGGAATAGCCAGTGTAGTAGAGATGGTAATTCTCTCCAAATTGATATACAAGTGTAATGACATTCTTATAAAAATCCCAGCAAGAATATTTAGTAGCTAAAGACATGATTATTAGTATTCTAAAAGTTATCTGGAAATGTTGAGAAGTTAGATAAGCTAAAACTGTTTTTAAAAAGATGGAAAAAGTGGAAGGAATCAATTTACCTCACTTTACTGGCCTCTACTCACCCTGATTTAAGCTTCTCCTGTGGCAACTGTTCTTAAGGGTCAGCATGTCTTGAGTTCTTGCTGCATGCGGATCTTAAGCCTTCTGCAGCCAATGAATGATGTTCTGTTCCAAGACAAAAACATAGGAGCCTCCTGAACTCACCTCCTCTCATGGACACAACAAATTGACAGCTATACTCAGAACAATTTCCTTTGAAAGAATTCCTAGATGGTACTAGATTCATTGAGGTGATAACTTCATAAGGTATATAAATGTCTAACCAGTATGTTGCACCTGAAACTAATATAATATTGTTTGTCATCTGCAATTGAAAAAAAAATTAAAAAGGATAAGAGGAAGGTAAAAAGACCCTGTAAAATTACTTCCTTCACCCCACCCTCCCCCCTGCAAAAAAAAATCCAGAAACTAGCTGTGCCACTCCTACACGTCAGGCAAACAAGAAAATACCCACATCCCCTGCATCCAAATAGGAGGAAAGGCTGAGACACCCACTGGCATAAATTCCATTCCCAGCATAGTGTCATGAAATTGGAAGGAAATCCAATTCCCAGCTTTGGGAATTTAGCACTCCAACTTGTAAGACCCCCACCTGAGGGGCAGGCTCCCAAAACACCTTGTTTTGAAAGCCAATGGGGCTTTCATCATGTAGACCTTTAAGGTTACGTTAAACAAAGATATAGCTCCTTATGGATTCTCCAGGACTCCCCATGAATATTTCCCACAGGGCTCAGGGTAGAGGGAGCAGGCAAAGACCCATCCATGTCCCAGTCTTTCCCAGAAAAAGGGCTGTATGCATACTGTAAAAGCTGCTGCTGAGGGTGAGACTTCTAATTTAGCACACACCTGGGGTTTGACCGCAATCCTCTCTGGTGACCAGGGAAGCCAGCCAACACCATCTCAGCCTCCTTACTTGAATCCGCTACAAACCACCAATATCTTCCTGGAAGGAGCTTGTACCCACTTCTGTCACCCCAGCTTTCCCAGCTGCCACCCAAAGGATGGGCCCCTGTAAGGCCTGACTGTGATAGCCAATGGGATTGCATTCACAAGTCCCAAAAGACCGCCCCTTCCCCCAACTATATACAGGGTCCAGTGCAGAGAAAGCAGGGGACAATGTCAGGCTCTCATTTTCTCCCTGGAAGGGGCCCTAAGAACACAGTTTCCCAACCGCTGCCTGAAGGTCTGGCTTCCATACAAGTTGCAATCTTCCCCTTTAAAACACTGACAGATCCTGGAATACCCTCAACTACTGGAAGCCACTAAGATTAGTGAAGGCATCTTGAATAATCAATCATAAAGGTTTGCGAGGCCACCAAGAGCTAGGTCTGGGCTGAGCGACTGAGTTTATGTCGGAGGGAAGACCAGTCCATCAAGACTGGTAGAGGTGTGGCTGTTTAATACACAGAAATCAACACTGAGATTCAGGGAAAAGGAAGAAACAAATGAA
Organism: Plecotus auritus; assembly: GCF_963455305.1. Lineage (NCBI taxonomy): Eukaryota > Metazoa > Chordata > Mammalia > Chiroptera > Vespertilionidae > Plecotus > Plecotus auritus. The sequence goes on along the minus strand of NC_137783.1, from coordinate 33,814,664 downwards.
TATGTTCCAAACATGAGAACAGATAAAACTCCAGAAACACACTTTCATGAATATAGATAAGTGATTTAACTGATAAAGAATTCAAAATAACGACCATAAAGAGATGCCCAATAAGGTCAGGAGAACAATGCATGAACAAAGTAGGAATTTCAACTGAGAGACAGAAAATCATAGAGCTGAATAACATAACTGTCCCACATTACTTGAAAAATCTCTTATATGATTACTTCCTGTCTCTCTTTAGCTCTTCTCACTGAAAAGGAATTGTTTTGCCATGGCCCTGAAAGTGTCTAGGTAGCTGGGCCTTTTCTGTATATGATGTTTCATGCCTACCCCTCTGGTTCTCCCAAACAAATGCCTCCTTGGAGAGAAAAAGCTATTTTATTGTAGGGAAAAGATCCATGAATTCAATCTCTTCTTAGTTGATCCCTGATTAGAAGAAAAAATAAGGGAAATTCTTAGGCCATTTGTATAACTCAATGTCTGGAAAGATATTTGGCTCATGGGTTTGATAACTTTCATAAGAAACATCCAAACCCATAGAGGATTTTTATAAAAGTTTATTTGAGCCAAGCTGACTACATAGGCCAGGGAGCAAGATCTCAAATGATATGGAGAACGACAGTTTTAAAAAAATCTTTATTGTTGAAAGAATTATGTATTTCCCCTTTTTCCCCCTATTGACTCCTTCTAGCCCCCTCCTCCCAGGCCTTCACCACACTATTGTCTGTGTCCATGGACTATGCATATATGCATACAAGTTTTGCCATTTCTTTTATGCATTTGAAATTGTATAAATGTAATGAAGATTACATGGAGGTAGGAGAAAGCAGGGTGGGATCACATTACAAAGTAGGTAAGATTATGTGCTTTCTTGATGAGTCTGAAAGGGCTTAAAAGGGGGCATTTCAAAGTTGTATTAACCTAGATGGACAAAGCTTTCTTAAGGCAATGATAATCCTTTTACTTTAAAGATGTTATATGCCTGGGGAATGACTACCCACCATGACCTGCCCAGTTAGGAATTATGATCAGAACACCCTGTGAGGTTACTTTCCATAGAACCCCTTTTTCATCTATAATCCAAATTAGAAAAAAAAGCATGGTATAACAAAAAGAAAATAAATGATACTTAAAAAGCCAAAAGTTTTTTTCCAAATAAAGAAATGTTGAAGAAATTCATTTTGAGGAAGTACTATGTTATAAATTATTTAAATCCAAGAGTATTCAGTATTGACTTTCAGTGATCTCTTTTAGTCAAATTTATAGTTCTTTGAGACCAGACTAGTCTTTATAAAACTAGCAAATGTATACTATATTTTAAAGTAATGTTTTTTCTTTTAATGCAAATCAAAAATGGTTTAAGTTTATTTTTTCTTCAATAATTGTATGCATGTGAATTCAATCAGTAATTCAACTCTGGTACAGAACATAGGTGGTTTCCTTTCTTGCAAGCATTGAGTTTCATTTTCCTTTGGTTTTTCTCAGCCTGTCTCAGAAATAAAGCTTCAAAAACTCAACTTTTAATTACCAGTGTACGTGGAGTGGCACTAAGGAAGTGAAAAGAAGCTGAAAATAATTAAACTAAAATCATCTATTTTAACTGAATATGCCCATGGTTTCCAAAGTCTGAGTGATGTGGCTAAGACCAATGACACATGGAGTCATGAAGAAGACATCTTAACGTTTGTGAAAATAACAGCTTCCAGAGTCTTCTCAGTTCTCAGCACAGACATTTAGAGCTTTTATTTACATTTAAATGTTTCAAGAAGTATCTGAAATAACCCTTAAGCAACACATGATATGATCTAGTAAAGTTCTTTTGCCTTTCAGGGTGAATGTCCTAATAAGAATTTATTGTTATGGTAAAAATAATTCTTCTCTGCACTTGTACTTGAGTGTTATCAGATACCACACACCCAACTCATGTTACCTGGAGAAAAAAAAAAAAAGGACCATAATTCCCCCTGTTTATATGCTGAGTTTATATATAAAGTCTGTATATAAAAGCAATAGCTTATATATAAAGTCAAATGATATAATGGGGAAATTTCGGCTTTGGGCACTGTTTTCTCTACTTTTTCAGAAATTTCTTCCCTCCCACTAGTTCCTCTTCTATGCATCCTAGGTTTATAATAGGTTTTATTATGATCCTATGATAGGATCCTTGGTAAGTAATCTAGATGTGGCTAACTTTGACTTTGGTGGTACATTTGTTTCTCAAAAGGTCTTAGCTTATATATCATTGCTACAGAGCTTGGTCTCATGGTTGTAAGATGTCTTCTTAGATTTGTTCATACCAAAAACAGGATGAACGGTTTTACATTGTACCATTAAAGAATTCAGTTTTATTATTATACGAGAGGCCTGGTGCATAAAAATTCATGCACTGGAGGGGGAGTCCCTAAGCCCGGCCTGCCCCATCTCATAGTCCAGGAGCACTCAGGGACGGGAGGCAACATGGCGATCAGGGGAAGGTGACACCCCCATCACACCTCTGCTATTGCCACTGCAGCAGCGCAAGCCTCGGCCGGCCCTGGTTACCTGAGCCTCGGGCAGCCATGGGCGGCTGGACAGCCACCATCTGAGGCTTGCCTGTGCCTCAGGCTGGCCCTGGGCAGCTGGGGGCTGAGGGGACTGGGGGACTCCAGAGGCCTGCTGCCCCAGCAAGGCTGAGAGGACTAGGCGTCGCCACTTGTGGCTGTGAGAACCACCATCTTTGAGCACATAGCATATTCCCTCCTTATTGGCTGTGGACATCGCCATCTTTGAGGGCGTGGCAGTAAATTAACATACTCTCTCCTTATTGGCTGGTGGGCATGGCTTGTGGGTGTAGCAGAGGTACAGTCGATTTGCATATTACTCTTTTATTAGATAGAATAGTACACAATTTAAAATTACTGGTTAAGTTCTAATTTCCTTAGAGGTAGGTACTGTCAGTTTGCTATGAAAAAATTACACACGCGCGAGCACACACACACACACACACACACACACACACACATATATATATATATATATATATATATATACTAGTGGCCCAATGCACAAAATTCGTGCACATTAAAAGGGAATTAATTAGAGGAAATATTTTAGTATTGCTATTTGCCCTTCCTCTATAATAGAAGTGTCAGAGATGAAAGAAAATGAGTAAAATGTATATGAAAATCTTCCTCCTGTCAGAGTCTGGGGCATGCCACAGGACCCAGAGTCAAGTCCCTGCCCACCCATGCACCCCTCAAAATTGTGCAAGACCCAGACCCGGCTGGCCCCACCCCCAATTTGTGAGACCCAGACCCGGCCACCCTCACCCCTGTCAAGCCCCGCCAGGCAGGGGTGCAGCCTCAGGTCCCCTGGCCTGGCACCAGGCAGAGGGCACATCCTCAGGTCCCCCGTCAAGCTCCACCTGGTTGGGGGTGCAGCCTCAGGTCCCCTGGCCCTGCGCCAGGTGGGGAGGTGCAGCCTCAGGTCCCCCAGTGCACGCCGGGCGGGGGGTGCAGCCTCAAGTCCCCCGGCGCACCATCAAGTCCCCTGGCCTGGCCCTGGGGTGTGGGGGGGTGCGGCCTGAGGTCCCCCAGCCCAGCTCCAGAGCAGGGTGTGAGGTCTAAGGTTCCATGGCCCAGGGTGAAGGGCATGGCCAGAGGTCCCCTGGCTCATCACCAGGGCAGGGGGCACACCTTGAAGTCCCCCGTCAAGTTCTGCCGGATGGGGGGTGCGGCCTGAGGTCAACCATTAAGCCCTGCTAGGCAGGGAGTGTGGCCTGAGGTCCCCCAGCCCGGCACCGGGGCAGGGGGCACACCTTGAGGTCCCTTGTCAAGGCCTGCCAGGTGGGGGGCACGGCCTGAGGTCAACTGTCACCCCCCGCTGGGCAGGGGCGCAGCCTCAGGTCCCCCACCCTGGCACCACACAGCCTCAGGTCCCTGCTGATAGCTCATTACGGGAACCCTGCCTCCGCTGTGGGCGCAGCCATCTTGTGATGGCATGAGGGTTAATTTGCATATTACCTCTTTATTATATAGGATATATATATATAGTGATATTATTGATATATATGTATATAGTAATATTATTGAGTGCTACAAAATGTCTGGTACAGTTTTTCTTCGGTACTATGTGCATGTATTACCCCTTTTAATATTTTAAAAAATATCCCCTTTTTTCATATGAAGAAATTAGGATAAAGACAAGGTAAATGACTTATTCAAGAAGCTAGAAGTTTTTATAGTAACTTATAAAAACAGAATCTAAGCCCAGGCAGACTGACTTTGTAATCTTCTTATTTAACCACATAGTACGTCAATTTATTCTTGCTCAATAAGTCTTTCTCTCTCTCTCTCTCTCTCTCTCTCTCTCTTTCTCTCTCTGGAGAGTGTGAGGAGGAAGGGAGAGAGAGAGAAAATGATTTGTTGTTCCACTTATTTATGCATTCATTGCTTCAATATGTCTTGATTAATTTATCAAAAATAAAAACAATCTTTTGCCCTAACCAGTTTGGCTCAGTGGATAGAGCATCGGCCTGCAGACTGAAGGGTCCCAGGTTCGATTCTGGTCAAGGGCATGTACCTGGGTTGCGGGCACATCCCCAGTAGGGGGCGTGCAGGAGGCAGCTGATCGATGTCTCTCTCTCATCGATGTTTCTAACTCTCTATCCCTCTCTCTTCCTCTATGTAAAAAATCAATAAAATATTTAAAAAAAAATAAAAAAAATAAAAACAATCTTTTAAACAGACATACAATTTTTAACTACTGTCAAATCCAAAATCAAAAGACTATAAGACTAGATTAGGTTTAGCTTATTTTTTATTTCATTTAATTAGAATAGGTTTCTCTCCCTGTGTATGTCTCCCTTTGCCTTAAGTATATAGTTTAAAACCACATTTATTGTATGAATACTTATCACTTACGTTATTAATACATAACATAGTTTTAAATTTCCATTTGTTGTAAAGCATTATGTTTATGTAGAAACTGATTTGATGACAGATAATTTGGGGCTTTAGGAAACTCCTAAATATCCAGCAGTTTGCATCTGTATTAGACTTTAACTTGGTGAGAAAATAATGATGGTATTGAGAAAACCCTCCTGCCTTTATTTGAATGTAAATTTTACTAATCTTCATTTTTTAATCCCAGAATATTTATTTTTCTATTTGGTACACATGCCGCAATTCACTTTTACTTCCTTTTTCCTTGGAAGTTGGAAAGGTGAGACTAAAGCATTGTCTGATGAAGAAAGATTCAGATGTTCCTGGACAAGTGTGGGGCCAGGCACACACAGGTGGAGTCTTGCTGTGAATGGTGTGTCACTTTCATAGTGAGGTGGGGTGGAGGAGGGGGAAGTATAGGAAGTATTACAAATTGTTTTCTTTTTTGGATTTTACTTCCCTTCAAAATAATTTGAGGTGGGAGAGATTGGTATAAATTAGGTGATTTCTAAAGTTGTTTCAAATTGATTTTCTGTAATTTCTACATGATTTAACCTTACAGAATTTTTCTTTCAAAAAAAAACCCACAGAACTGTTGCTCCTTTATCGATAAGGAAGCTGAATTCCTGCAAGCTAAATGTCACTGAACTGAGAACGCCTGATCAGCAACAATGCTATGCTAGCACTGGCCTCTTGATTCCACTTCCAAGGCCCTTTTGAAATTCAGCAGTATTATACAGGATTCATTAGTTTAGTTTTAGTAGTTTGATAGAGAGGCCATTGCTTAAATGCAATTGTTGAGACAATTTCCTTTGGTTTCCTATTGAGATGCTAATATTTTTACCATTCAAATTTAATGAAAGCTTTTGACAATTTTATTTACTGGCTCCAAATCAATTATTTTATTCATCAATCCCTTACATGTCTTTCACTATGCCTCTGTCATGTTTCCTAGCTCTTTGCAAATGTTACTTCATAATGTTGAAAAACCATTATTATACCCATTTTATATAAAGAGCAGAGAGTTTAAACAACTTGTTGTTGAAAAATTTTGTGCCCAAGGTCATAATGATGGTAGGCGAGGAAGCCAGACTTAAGCCCAAGAAGACTGGTCTACAGCCCATGCTTCTTCAGAATGCAAATAAGATCATAAGAAACTTATACTTGACACATTCCAAACTTTTCATTATTAAATCACAATTTTTAAAAATTATTTAAATTTTAAATGTATTTTCCTATGCCACAGGCATAGGGGATATTATTTAAAACTGGCCTGCTGCACGGATTTGTGCACCCATGGCCAAAAGTGGAATCACGTGGCCCCGCAAGGAATCGGGCTTTCTCCTCTCTGGTTCTGGGGTGCATCACCCGAGAACCACCGCTGCCAAGCCATCGCAGCTTGGCAGTTCCTGCATTGAGCATCTGCACCCTGGTGGCCAGTGTGCATCATATGTACCGGCCAGTCAGACAGTTGGATGGTTGGATGGTCATTTAGCCTTTTATAATTATAGAGAGATTAAAAACTGAATCATATATATATATATATATATACATATATATATATATAGGCAATATCATACATGGCAAATATGATATTTATGTCAAAATAGCATATATACAGGCACCAAATTCCACTGTTAATAAAATGTTTAGTGTCAAGAGTTTCTAACATCTTGATGGATGTTTAACTACATAGACATACCATAAAATGAGAGAGAGAAAAAAAAATAAGGTCTGCACAGGGTAAGGTTACCTAGAAAAGAGACAAAACTTCAGGGAGAGAGACACTCTCTTGTTGCCAATTTCTATTTGTTATATTTTTCAAGCCAGGCACCCTGCTCATTTTTTGAAACAGTTAGGACATGAACTCTAATATGCTTTAAAGTCAGGCAGCTTGAACTGAAGTATACATCAATGGACTGAGTCTTCCCCACCCCCTCTGGCTCATATGGAAAGGATAATGAGCTGCCCATCTCTGCGTCTGTTTGGCTGCACTGGTACACTCAGTGGGTATGCTTTTGGATGAGTTTTAGAACATATTCAAACTCCATCCCTGCAGAGAGATCCTCATCCAATCCTGCATGTGTTGTTTCTTGTTTACTCTCCAGGTCTATTGGCAAATGCCTAACTTGGCTTACACTCACCAAGAAAATATGAAGGTAGAGAAAGAGAAAATGATTCTGGAGAGGGCAGAGGCTCTGAGAATTAGAGGTGGATTTTATAAAGAAAGAGCAAGGCAGAAATAGTAGATTAAGGTCTAATTGTTAGAATAACAGCTGAAGATTTTTATAAACATGAATATATTATATCACAGAATCAGCAAGGTCTTAATTTTGATGGGGTAAAAGAATTTTAGCTCTAGCTGGTTTGGCTCAGTGAATAGAGCGTCGGCCTGCAGACTAAAGGGTCCCAGGTTCAATTCCGGTCAAGGGCACATGTCTGGGTTACATCCGGGTTTGATCCCCAGGGGATGTGCAGGAGGCAGCAAATCAATGATTCTCTCTCATCATTGATGTTTCTATCTCTTTTTCCCTCTCCCTTCCTCTCTGAAATCAATAAAGATATATTTTTTAAAAATGTATTTTAGTGTGTGTCTTCATATCACATTTTTGGTTGTCTGACTATTGATTGTTTCTAGAGGAAAGAAGCAAATGGAGCATTCCAAGTGAAGTAGCAACATAGAGCGGAATATCTATAGAATCTTCCATATACTGAACACACCCTCTCCCCAATGCCATGCCCTATGCCCACATACAACCACACACCCAAACATATGCACATATACATATCTATACCTACACATGCAATCATACATACATATAATTGCAAATGCCAAACCCATACTCAACTAGTAGCAGATCTTTCCAGACTGGAACTTAAAAAAAAAAATGAATGCCTGACAAATTGAGTTATTAGCTGAAGGGCTGTAGAAAGAGATGAATAGAATAAAGATTCTACTACTAAATCATCAGTCCAATGTGAATTCAGTATGATTTGGAAAATATCAACAAACCTATCACAAAGACCCATTTTGTACATTTTCCTAAATTTTGTGTTTTCATGTGTGTATTCTTTCGCTAATAGTAATTTTGTTAATGATGAAGTGAACCAATATTTTCTAAATATAAACTTACAGTGTTGAAATAACATATACTACTATAAGATTTGGAATCTAAGAGAACTGAAAAGGATGTCATGAACGCACGGGGACATGTTATGCTTCCCTCACTTATGTTTTAAACCAAACACAGTATTTCTTTTCCATAGATCTATTATTTATTCTTGATAGAGAATGATGAGAAGTTGTTTTCAGGAGACTTGGAAAGCCAGGTCTCAAAAAAAAAATGGAAATACCCTACTCCTAAACATGTATTTTTATTTCTCCTCTGATCAAAAATTCACTTTCTAACAGCTAGATCCTATAGCTTGACTCTTCAGAAGCTGCGAAGGATAAGACTTTTGAGCATCCTGTGGAAGTTCATTCATAACCAATAGGAAAAATTAAACAACCTCATATTAGACTTGGTCATCTTTGTTGCTTTTAAAATTACTTGGCAAAAAAATTTTAACACTACACTAATATGCATCTACGCTTCTACCTGGGATTTCAACTCAGTTAAGATATTTACAATTGAATCTTAATTCTATTTCTTATTGGCTCATTAGGGCTACAGAACATTTGGCCAATCTTTACTTCCACATATTTGTTAAAAAGTCACTATGTTTTCTCTATGATCATGTGCCAACTGTAAGATGAAAATTCTAAGTAATAGCATATCATTCTTCAACATCGTAAGTGTGAATTTTATTTTAAAATATTTTTATTAAAAGTTTCATGTTTACATTATAGTTCAACATCTGTATAAACTACAAAATGATCACCCCCCAAAGTCTAGTTATCAGCCATCACCTAGCAATTGACTCCCTTCACCTCTTTCATCTACCCCCCAATCCTTCCCCTCTGGTAACTAACAATCTGATCTGTTCTCTCTCTATATGTTTGTTTTTGTTTTGTTTTCTTTGTTCATTTGTTTTTTCTCGTATATTTCACATAAGAGTAATGTCATAAGGTATCTGTCTTCCTTTTTGTGACTTATCTCACTTATTATACCTTCTAAAAAGAGCTTTTACAATTTTGAATATCTTTCTTGAACTTAAAGCATTTAAGCATTCTACTGAGTTTAAAGTATTTTGGTGTGATGCTCATAAGAGATGCATTAAGTCAGTGATAATATGATTCAGTTAGTGTCATTAGTGCTTTCATTAAAGGCAATAAATTCTGCACTATGACTTTGGTGTGCTTTGTATTTCTTCTAAAATGCTATTACTTTTTTATGATCTTGTGAATAAGGCATTAAAAAATACATGTTCTTAGTAGAAAATTAAAGGTAATGAATGCTTAGGAGATGTAAATATCACTTTTAAATGACTTAACTATTTTCAGAATTTTAAATTATCTTGTAAAATGAGAGGTTTTTAAAGGAGCCTAAACACTCAACATGTAATGACAAGTGTTATTACCTAACATCTTAAAGTTTAAATAGATCAAAGAGCTGCTTCTTCAAAAGACCTCAGAACTTGTAGTATAGGAAAGAAATATTTTATATTAGGCAGTATTTACCTGTTTGTTGATAATTTATTGATAATTTTGGCATAGTGGTTGTTAAGAAAGCAAAAAATTCAAAAATTAGTAAATAAGCAAAAAGATGATTTTGTTCCCTTTCAGTGTATTACTGGTGCTTTGCTGTCTGGATCTAACAGTCTCGCTTAAAGATTTAATTTAATTCTTTAGGCATATGCACTTTTCTTTGACTCACTATTTACTATTGAATAGCATATTTTGCACCTCTCTAAAGGTTGATATTAACTTTTAGAACAACAATATTAGTGCAAATTATCTTTGTACAATAATAAATCAAATGAATGTTGTCCTAGAAAGGTGCAAATAATTTATCCCCATTAAAAAGATAATTTGTAGGGAGCGGCTCTAGGGTTAAGCCTCAGACTGACCCTGTGGCAGGCCACAAACAAGCCCCAGTTTGGAGGGCAGAGCTCTCTTAGCTTAATTAAGCTTAACCTTATAGCCCTCCCTAGTTCCTTCCTAGGTAGCTAATGGGCTGTGGAGGTGCAGCAAGTGCTGCCAAAACAAGGTGAACAATTGTAAACACGTTGACCACTACCCTTGTTTTGATCTTACTATAAAATAAAGCCTCGGCTTGCAGGCTGGATCTTTCTGTGTCCTCATCCAGGCATGGGAGATCCGCTGAGCCCCAGCTGTATTCTCTTGTCTGTCTTTTCTTTAATCCTTCACTGCCCCTCCTCAGGCTCATTGAACTCTTGGCTGTGCTGGTGCAGCACAATAATTCCAAAAGTTGCAGTTCATATTGCCCCATAGGACATTAACCAATTTTTAATTTTATTTCTCAATTTTATTTCAGTGCCTATAAATAATTTTATTTTTCCTATATTCCATTGAACTAGTATATCTTCCTAACTGATCACCTCTTAAATAAATCTTTGACATATACTTATATTTTTTTAAGTCATGTTCTTTATCTTTGGAAAGTCCTATTTTAACATTTTACATGATATATACTTCTTCAAAGCTTATTCCTGCTATTACTTATCAGATCTTTTTAGTTTCCCTTATAATTACACCTTACTTTAATATTTATCTTCAATTATTTTCAAGATCTCAAAAAATATAATTTCTGAACTTTTTCCTCTTAGGTTTACACCTGAACATTGGCTCTCACAACCTGTCTGTTTTTTAAGATTGACAAGCTAAATATAGGGCTTATGATCAAATTTGTTAGTCTCTATCAATATATCTTTAGGCATATGTACAAGTGTTTCAACATTTCTAGTTTATATAGACCTTACTGCTTGTTTTCCACTATTTTGTGCTTAAGTCATGGAGTGTGCTGCGCTCAGCACGGCCAGGGTGAACCTGAGGGGGAGCAATGACGGATTAAAGAAGACAGATAACCTGTTTGGCTCAGTGGATAGAGCGTCGGCCTGTGGACTTAAGGGCCCCAGGTCAAGGGCATGTACCTTGGTTTCGGGCACTTCCCCAGTGGGGGGTGTGCAGGAGGCAGCTGATTGATGTTTCTCTCTCATCAATGTTTCTATCTCCCTCTCCCTTCCTCTCTGTAAAAAAAATCAATAAAATATAGTTTTAAAAAAAGACAGATAAGAGAATAAAGCTGGGGCTAGGTGGAACACTGCTCTCAGATGGAGAGACAGTGCCACAGTCACCAAGCCGAGTCTTTATTTTATAGCTGGATTTCACAAGGCAAAGGGCATGGTCAAGATGTTTACAATGTTCTTGCGAGTTTTGAATCTACTCAATAACATGCACCTGAACTCTATCAAGCTTTGATTTGGCAGTACTTGCTGCACCTCCCACAGCCTATATCATTTAGCCACCTGGGACCAGAGGTTCGGACCATAAGGTCAAGCTTACAACTATAGCCTTTGGCTATAATTGTACTGGGAAGGCTTTGTCCTCCAAGCTGGGACTTGCACGTGGCTTTGTCATGAGAGGACCGTGTCTTCTCATTAGTCCGAGGCTTGAACCTGTCCAAATGCTGTAGCCACTCTCCACAATGGAGAAGTCTAGATAAATAAGAATGTCTCTGCCATATATGTGAAAACACTCGGTAACCAATTTGATCATTTGTCCTTATTCAACATTCAGCCCTAATCCCTGCTACCATTTTCTATGCCATTGAACTGTTTCATTGTATTCATTCATTCTTTGGATAAATTAATATCATAGATTGAGGTATAACTATTCCTGTATATCAAGCATGTCAAACTTGTGGCCCGCGAGTTGCATGCCTTGTTTATTTGGCCCGTGTTAGCCTTCGAGTTTGGCATGCTTCCTGTATATAGCTGTTCCCTCACAACTAATTTAATTACCTGAACTCATAGAAGCCAGTATTTTTCCATCAAGGCATCTCCAGAATCTTATGTGTTCTGCTCACAGTGGAATTAGAAAATAAGGTAAACTGTTGCATTTGAAAGTGAATTTGTAAAGATGACTATGAACATTTGGATTCCATGCATCTAGGACATGGCTCATATTTCTAAATTTTTAGTATTATGTATAATTGTGTTTATTCTTAGTACTTTAAAGGTTCTGGTAGCCCGACCAGTGTATCTCAATGGTTGAGCATTGACCTATAAACCAGGAGGTGACAGTTCAATTGCCAGTCCAGGCCCATGCCCAGGTTGTGGGTTTGGCCCCAGTGGGGGTTGTGCAGGAGGCAGCCCATCAGTGATTCTTTCTCATCATTGATGGTTCTATCTCCCTCTATGAAATAAATAAATATATATATATATATTTTGAAAGTTCTTTTAGTTTCCAACACTTCAGTTCTAAACCACTGCTATCATTTATTAAGTTATCTAATCATCACTGTAAGTAAGGGAACAGTTGTTTCACTTTTCATAAATTATGTAAGTACCAGGTTATAACTTGCATTAAGGGTGAGTAGTCTCAGGTTAAGGATGGTGAGATTTTTAGAACATACTTTTGGATAAAGACACATTTTGCTGTTCAACTGACAAACTGTTTTTTGTTTTCATATAATCATCATTCATACTGAGCAGAAACCATGAATGGCAATGTGGTTCTGGTTAAAGTTTGGGACCACATGTTCAAATGTCCAAGTCACATGGGAGGCTACCATTTCAGTTACACAGATCCAAATCAGAGTGTTGTGGTCAGATTGAATGGGGGAAACAGAATATTTATGACCAGAAATGGGAAATTGGCTTAGTGAATTCTCAACTGGCAGGTAGCTCTTGATTTTAGAGCAAAGACTGCTTAAAGTAGGGAGCTCTGGGTGAAGGGAATTGCCCTGAAAGTCTATTTTCCCTGCTAGATCACTTGGCATTCTCTACAAATATCTAGCTTCTTCTTTTGCCACTCAGTAGTGCAACGTATTTTGAAAGATGCCAATGTTAGCAGGAGTTTAGCTCATTTTTAGGGAGCAGAAGCAATAATATACTTGTATTGCCTAGTCAATAACTAATAATATCTCCTGTGAGCTCTTTTCTTATACAGCACAGATATAATAATCTAAAATTAGCTTATTTATAGAACAGACCATCAAACCACAGAAGGAAGGCAAGGAAGGGGGGTGGTAAGAGATCAATGAAAGGACTTGTACGCATGTATATAAGCATAACCAATGGACACAGACAGTAGGAGGGTGAGGGCATGTGCTGGAGGGCGGGACTAGGCAGGGAGAGGTCAATGGGGGAAAAAGGTGACATATGTAATACTTTCAACTAAAATTTTAAATGAAAAAAACAATTAGCTTCTTCTCTGAATATGCAATACTTATATTTATGAAAAACATATGGAAGTTGTTACTACTTTGATTATAATAAAAAACTACTTTTTTTGGAATAGAATCATTAATGTGAGTGGAAGTATGGGAAAACATTTGATAATGAGATTGAGAGCTACAAAAAGAACACAGACTGGATGAGTTCACAGTTTTCGTTGAGTCCAATATGATAAGATTTCATGACTTAGGACTTCACTATTTTCTTTATAGTCTCACACCTTGTTACTAAGCTGCATTTTCTTATATTTATACACACCTGACCAAAGTAGGATGAAATAAGATGTTTAGTCTCCCTACTTTCTTTTTCTACATCTATTATTGACCAAATAATTCAATCAGGTAAACACATGCCTTTGTTTTCAGCTGAGCTATTTTCTTCTTGATTGCTTTGGTCCTGCAGACCTAAAACAAATCTTCTCTGATTTTCACCAATATTTTTGCTTTCCTTTTATTTGCTTCATTACATTCTGGAATTGATATCTTTTGCCTGTTGTGCACATTCTGTTCTGATCTTTTATGTCTCAAAACAGTTAAGTGGGTGACAACTATCAAAGAAAGAAGATAATTTATACCTATTCTCTGTGTTTCAGAGTTTACCACCAATCGTTCTCCACTGCATCAAACAGTCAAATTATTCACTTCGACTTCTAGCCTAGCAATGACAGTGTTCAGGAAAATGTTGTTTTTGCTAAAGGTCTCTTGTTTGGCCTGAACAGTAAATCATGAATCAGTTTTCATGCTTATTTTGTCCTCTTGTTGGTGACAATATGAGAATAAATGCATTCTATTTGTTGAAGCTGAAGTTCAAACTCTAACAAAGGCAATATGTGTTCTAACTCGGAGTCATACCTGTCACCCATTCTAGCCCAATATTCTACCTTTAAAATGAAAGTGTTCTGAAGTAAAGGCCTAAGTTTCCGTGATGATTTTATCAGAAATAATCAGGAATTAACTCAAATACCAACATTTCAGCTGATTTTGATAATCATAAAATGTTAATTAATTTTATCAACTCAGCAACTGATCTACTCTAGGGCTCTATCCACTGAGCAAAACTGGCGAGGGTTCAGTCTTTATTATCATTCAGCTCCAGCTGACTGTTTCTGAATGGGAATGCAAACCTGGTTTGGAAAATCATCAGGTTTTTTTAAAGAATCAAGAAATTTAATTTTTAGAGAAAATTTCCAAAATCTTAAAACATTTTGTAACCAAGTATTTGGTGAATCAATTGGCCAACAGACTGATGATTAGCAATTGCTCCTTTATCGATAAGGAGAGTGCTTCCAATGACTCCATTTAAGCATCTAAAAGTTAACTTGTATAGTAGACTCAGGGAGAAGATATTTAACTATGCCTATTTTGTTTTATTTAATAAAATAAAATAAAATAAAATAGAAATTATTAGAAAAATCCATCTTTTGAAAGGCCAAAATATGTTATCCCTTTTGAATCAATTCTAAAGGCATTCTAGTTTATCTAAATCACCCAGAAGATTAGTAGTAACAACAGTTCTGTAATCCCTTCCCTCTTGCTCTCCTTGGGAACAACACTCATCTTAATTACCACTTTAAACACATTAACATTCTTCCTCACTGCCCCATAAGAGAAAACTAGAAGACAGGAAACCAAAGAACTATCAAGTTACATTTTTTTAAAACATATTTTATTGATTTTTTTACAGAGAGGAAGGGAGAGGGATAGAGAGTTAGAAACATCGATGAGAGAGAAACATCGATCAGATACCTCCTGCACACCCGCTACTGGGGATGTGCCCACAACCAAGGTACATGCCCTTGACTGGAATCGAACCTGGGACACTTCAGTCTGCAGGCCGACGCTCTATCCACTGAGCCAAACCAGTCAGGGCTCAAGTTACATTTTTATAAGAACACACATTTGTTACCTTGACAAATTTTAATCAGCAAGGGAGTTTGTATTGAATGTCAGTGAAATCTCATGTCGGTCAAAGTCTTAAAAGTCTACCCCCATAAAAGGGGAAGAGAAGAATTAAAAAAAAAAATCTTTGAAAGAGCAATGTTAAATTTATTAATCTTATTGCATTACCTTGGTAGAAGAAAATTACCTTGACGGAGCCTTAGTAGTGTCCCAGAAGAAACATCTGGGAAGGATATTTCTAAAACTTTAGATGCTGAGGTTGGTGATTTTTAAAAAGATCTTTCAAAATGAAGAATTGGTTAGGATTGCATAATTTATAACATAGTAGCTTTGGATTAGTTGACACAGTGGACAAGTGTCTTGAAGCAATTCTTGATAAGCAACCAATTAGTCTTAAGTAAGTTATTTCAGTTGTTTCACGGCTTTATCAATCAGTGGCATGTATTTCCTGGGTCAAGTAGCTAAGTTGATTTTGGTTATCCTCATATTATCCTATCTAATAAAAGAGTAATATGCAAATTGACCATCACTCCAACACAAGATGGCTGCCCCCATGTGGTCAAAGATGGTTGCCCCCAAGTAGACACAAGATGGCTGCCACAAGATGGCTGGCAGGGGAGGGCAGTTGTGGGTGCTCAGGCCAGCAGGAGAGGGCAGTTAGGAAGGACCAGGCCTGCAAGGGAGGGCAGTTGGGGGCCATCAGTCCTACAAAGGAGGGCAGTTAGGGGTGACCGGGCCTGGAGAGTAGGGCAGTTGGGGGCGACCAGGCCTGCAGGGGAGGGCAGTTCAGGGGAACTGGCTGGCAGGGGAGGGCAGTTGGGGGGAAACCAGTCTGCAGAGGAGGGAGGGCAGTTAGGGGTGAGCAGGCTGGCAGGGGAGGGCAGTTAGGGGCAATTGGGCTGGCAGGGGAGCAGTTAGGCATCGATCAGGCTGGCAGGGGAGTGGTTAAGTGGTGATCAGGCTGGCAGGCTGAAGCAGTAAGGGGCAATCAGACAGGCAGGCAAGCGAGCAGTTGGGAGCCAGCAGTCTTAGATTGCTGGATTGTGAGAGGGAAGATTCCTCGAGGGGTTCCAGATTGGAGAGGGTGCAGGCTGGGCTGAGGAACAACCCCCCCCCCCCCACCTGTGCATGAATTTCATGCACCAGGCCTCTAGTTTAACATATATAGGAAAGTATGTCCAGTCCAAGTATTGTCCAGCGTAGAGACAGGAAATTATGTTGACTTCAGTTTTCAAGTTGTACAGTTAGAAAGGTAAACTTTGATTTTGAGCTAAGAATTTTTTTCCTACAAATTCTCTAAGATTAAGCATTTTTCCTGAGGACTAAGCTATTATATCTATTAACTGAATCTTTGGACAATTTTTATTTATGTTATTGCATTGTTTGATAATTTTTATGGTAAATTATATATTAAAAAGCCAAACTATTAAACCATTCACTCAATGTGAGGAAAGATCATGTTATGGTATAACTGTCTGGCACTAAGCATTTACAAAAAATTAAAGAAACCATAACTTATGATAAATTACTATATATAAGTGAGAAGAAGAAGAAGGACTTGCCCCACTTGATATTCCAATGCTTATCAGATATTATTTCCATGTTTATTCATTTTTTTAGTCTTGCCAAAGAAGTGGAACTGAACTAAGTAAATGAATATCCATTCCCCCAAACATTTCTTTTCTGCAAGGGTTAACCTAGTTTTCTGTGATGGCAACCAAGTTATGCATTTTTTTTTTTTTTTGTAATGCTCACAGCATATTATCCTTATATTCTCAACAGCTTTATAAAAAAGCTTTTATCTGCTACTTGGTAAACACTTGATGTTTATATACAGAACAGTAGTTGATGGTCTTATTGTGCCGATAATGCTGTAATTCACTTCAGAGTTT
The DNA here is from genome assembly GCF_963455305.1 of Plecotus auritus. Classification (NCBI taxonomy): domain Eukaryota; kingdom Metazoa; phylum Chordata; class Mammalia; order Chiroptera; family Vespertilionidae; genus Plecotus; species Plecotus auritus. The sequence continues at coordinate 33,797,588 of NC_137783.1, read as the reverse complement.
TCTGCTGACTTTATAAATAACAAGAACATCTTTTGAGTGCTTTATTACTGGCTTTAAAATCCTAAAGCTGAATTTAGAATGCTAGACTATTGACTGTAGACACATCTTTCCCCCACAAATGTGAGGATTAACATGTCGTGTAAGATACATGCAAGTTATCATTCAAGTATACTGTACTTAAAAATTTGTACTAAAATGAATAAGGAGTTTCTAATGTAAATTTTAGATGTCACATTTTTATGGCTTGAAAAGAGGAACTATGAAGAAATTTATCTTTTTAATATTTTAAAATAAAATTTTGGTGGCAAATGATGAAAATTTAATTCCAAAGTGAGGATCATTTACAACATCACTGAGAAGAATGGTGAGGCCACTAGACTTCAGGGACCAGTGAAAATGGGCTTGATTCTGCCAGAATTCTCATTCCACTCTCAGTTTTGCACTTATCTTTGTATTCGTTTATTGCATTACTGAGCAGTTTCATCTCATGGTGGGAAATACAGTCATCAAAAGCTCTTGAGCTTCATACCTCACAGTTTCCACTACCATTATTTTTTTTCCTTATTTCCAGTTAGAAAAAAAAAAATGACTCACATAGATTGCTTTGATCAAGAGCTCTCCCCAGGACCAATTATCTGTGGCTAGAGGTAGGCACACATAATACATTTGCAGCCCTCAATATGACAATATGGATCTGAGTGGGTGGAGGGTAATTTTTAAGAGCAGAAACAGATGCTGAGTCAATAATAGCAAAGTTTTGATTGTTTTCATCGAATCTGAAAAACTTAATAAATAAGGATTATTCTCTGAAGCCTATATTAGTTATATCGTATTAGTTACAATAACAGAAAAGTTGATTCAAACTGGCTTAAAAATATAGGCAGAGATAAATAAAAATACAGCATACATGAAAACTCAGAAATAGTGCTAACATGAAAAACTCTATAGTGCTAACCTCAGTCAGAGGGGGCTGTGCTTGTGATCAGATGATTACTATAAGCTCTTGGACAGAGATATCTTTGTATTAGTATTCCACTAAAAATCCTGCTATTCACTCTTTTTTTAAAGAATCTTTATTGTTGAAAGTATTACATATGCCCCCTTTTATCCCCATAGACCCCCTCCAGACCACCTCTCCCCCCCCCCCCCCAGGCCTTCACCATCCTATTGTCTGTGTCCATGGATTATGTATGTATGCATACAAGGTCTTTGGTTAATTACCTCACATTCACCCACACTCCTTCCCTCCAAGATTCTGCACTCTGTCCCATGCTATTCACTCTTATTGGAACAGTTTCATGTCACAGTTGGCCAGGACACTGGAATGCTCTAATTGGTATGTTCTCTACTGTTGGGATTTGGAATGGAGTCAAATGGAGAACTAACTTAAGTTGGGGGCTACTGGGAATCAGGAAGTGAAGGGATGCTTGCTGGGAATCTGTCACACATCCACCCCTCCATTTTTATGTTTTAATTATTTTATTGCTATTTAAATGGGAGATAAAATTTATCTAAAGTCATGGCTGTTAGGACTTAAATATATCACTCACTCTTTCTTCCAGGGAAGCCGAACAGAATAAAACACTAGTTGTTGATCAAATGCCTCATATTTCAATAAAAATTCTTAAGGTTGAATTAGAAATCAGGTTAGATTTGAGTCTAAATAATTCCTATTCTCTTTTTCCCATTCTAAATTATTGGCAAGACATACTAGGGTAGCTCTGAGAGAGAATGGTAGAAATATGACCAGTTTTCTAGAGAGATTCCAACTCATTTCACTAGAAGCATGAGGAGAGCCAGCTGGTCTCCGGTAGCCAAAGGAAGACCAAGGAGACTCAGAAAGAGAAAGTGCAGTGACCTGCCCATTTATGCTGATCAAGAACCAACCAACCATATTATCCCCTCCCTCGGGGAAGACTTCAAAAGAAAATGAGAAGAGAAGAAAAATCTCATTACTCCCCTGCATAAGGAGAGAGGGCAGACGATTTCTATATTCAAGATTTCAGTAAGGAAAGAGGCAATATTTCCACAAATTATAATTCTGTCCCCATGTCTCTAAGTAATGAATTTCATGTTAGGTAGGAGACCATAATTATATATATTTCTCTTTTATCCTCTGTAAGTGGTACATGTCTACATTTACCTTGAACTTATCAGTGACTGATTTAGAACATGGGGAAAAGGAAAGGGAGAGAAAAAAAAGATAAATAATTGAGCTTACTGAAATAGGACCTTTGCTGGGTTTAGAGTAGGGAAACCGAAAACAGGCAGAAGCAAATTTATCAACCAGTTTATTTGCTGCATTGATTATGTGATGATGAACACATGTACATTTTCATTACAAACAGTTATTCCTAAGGCTTGGGAGTTTAGTGATCCATTTGAGAGTGAAAACTTTAGTTAGCAGACTTTAAGTTTCTCTCTTCCTTTCTTTTCTTTCTTTCTTTTTTTCTTTTTTTGTCTTTCTTAGAAGTAATCCATCAATAAGACCCATTTATATGTGCAAGTGCAATGGGATTATGGTTCTTGCTAAAGAAATGAACAGAGAATAAAACCATGACCCAAGTTCTGAAAATACAATTCCTTTTCACCCCTTCTGTCATTTTTTAATAGGTCTGATTGATTGGTGGATTGATTTATAAGCAGCCATCACTGATTGCCAGGGGGGGAGAAAATAGTCTCTCATAGGCCAGTAAGCAGTACTTGTATATGCCAGAATGGATCCCTGGAGATTATAAAAGCAGATTTTTTCCATCTTCTTCCTTAAGAGAATTTCTTGATCTTATTATGTCCTACACTATTTCATCTTAATGGTCTGCAGTAGAAATGAGGAGGCAAGAACGCTTTGTCTTGTCGCCAGGACACTGCGTGGCCTTCCTAGGTTTTGCCACTTGCCTAGATTAAGTGCTAGGACCAAAGTGATTAAAAGGAAAAGGCAGACTGATCAGTTATATAAATGTCCTAAGATTGGTTACACATGGAGGGCCAGGCAGCAGGTGGTTTAAGCTGCATTATGTCTAGTTTAAAATGGAACAGAAGGTCATCAGCAGATTTCAGAATAATTATTACCAAGATCAGTTCTCACACAATATTTCTGGACCTGCTTTGTCACTCACCTCATCATGTTGCTTTCTGGGTTCCAAGTGAAACTCCACTGATGAAGAATAATACTTCTCTTCTTACTATTTAGTCAGGAAATTCGTCACTCGTCTGTCCAATCAGATTCTGTTTTCAGAGGTAAACCTTACAAGATCTGTCATGCAAGCTTCAATTATTTATTATCAGAAAAATAGACTTGTGCACATGATTGGACTTTGGTTTCAACTATTTCAATGTAGAATCCATCACATCAAAAGCTAGTTGATATCAATAATTTAAAGAAAAAAGTACAATTTACCTTTTAGGGCAGTGGTCGGCAAACTCATTAGTCAACAGAGCCAAATATCGACAGTACAACAATTGAAATTTCTTTTGAGAGCCAAATTTTTTCAACTTAAACTTCTTCTAATGCCACTTCTTCAAAATAGACTTGCCCAGGCCGTGGTATTTTGTGGAAGAGCCACACTCAAGGGGCCAAAGAGCCGCATGTGGCTCATGAGCCGCGGTTTGCCGACCACTGTTTTAGGGAAAGCATTATCAGCGGTCTCCGTGTTAACCTGATCTTTTTATATGTGAAAAGGAAAATAAGGTTGTGGGATTTGATTTCAAACAAGATTACACATCTTGTCACCTCAGTTAAACAGTTTAAAAGATTCCCTGCTTAATTTTTCTTTCACTTTATTCTCTTTCGTAGATAGATATGCTAGTCACTTAACACATAGTAATAATTCTAATTATCATGTGTATTATGAAAATGTAAATCTCATTACTTAATCATCACAGTACATCTAGGTACCTTTCTATTAAGAAGAGTCTGTCTATTCAGCTCTGTACCATTATGTTTGGATATTATTAAATATTAATAGTTATATAGAAGTCTAATATTAAAATAGAATTGGAAATTAATGCTGACAGAAAAGTTAATATCTGCTAACACCCCTCTGGTCACTGCTCAAGTTCATTAATGGGTAATGGCACTGTATAGATACATGTTGCATAATGGCCTTGTTTTCTTTTTATCTCTAGTTGGCTGAGTCAGAAAGCGTATGATAAACCAAAATATCTTCAGATTTGGATTTCATTTGTAGAACTTGGTATATAATTAATTAGATAGTTTGAAAGTATGTTACTACATTGGTGCTCCCAGTAAATCATGTCTTAGCATTCATGACCTGTGTATCCCTGCCACTTTAAGCGGGGCTGGGCCTTTGACTTGTTTGAACTACTAAGATATGGAGAAGACAACACTATTCAGGTTTTGGGTGTAAGACAAAAGAAGTCCTGGAAGCTTTCACTTGTTCACTTGGATACTCTACTGGAGATACAAACTGGGGAGAGACTCCATGGGAAATAGAGGCCCTGAGATTAAAATGGAAAGAGGAAGAAGCTTAGCCAGTGAGAGACTCAGCAGAGCCCAGCCCCTAATCCAGGGGTGGGCAAACTTTTTGACTCGAGGGCCACAATGGGTTCTTAAACTGGACCGGAGGGCCGGAACAAAAGCATGGATGGAGTGTTTGTGTGAACTAATATAAATTCAAAGTAAAGGAGCAGAGGGGAGAGCAAGAGAACCCTCCGCTCTTTTGGCTCCGAGGGCCGGATAGAACAGCCGAATGGGCCAGATCTGGCCCGCGGGCCGTAGTTTGCCCAGGGCTGCCTAATCAAACTATCAGCTGAATGCAGCCCCCAGAAAAACCACTGGCAAGGAGAGGTGGAGAGATAAAGAACAAATACATTGCTGTCATTTGAAAGTCAATGTTGTTTTGAAGGACAGAAAGAGCTGTTATTCAACAATAAATAATTAGAACAAACAGGAATGGTAAAAACTGAAATCGTCCACTCCCTATCCCTAACCCCATCCATTTAGTGTCTGCCTTTAGACCTTTGAGGTTTAGTGTGGGCAACTAGTGACTCTGGTGTTCATGTGCTTAGAGCAGCCTTGGGCAAACTACGGCCCGCGGGCTGGATCCGGCTATTCTATCCAGTTCTCTTGCTCTCCCCTCCGCTCCTTTACTTTGAATTTATATTAGTTCACACAAACACTCCATCCATGCTTTTGTTCCAGCCCTCCGGTCCAGTTTAAGAACACATTGTGGCCCTCGAGTCAAAAAGTTTGCCCACCCCTGGCTTAGAGTATAAAATGATGAGACAAGTTAATTGGACAAAACAGGATCAGGATTCTCACTGAATCAAGTGTGTATAATAAACTACTATGTGGAAAGTGTTTCTTCTAATGAGATCCCCTCTAACAAGTCTCCTCCATATTTCATGAAATATTTACTCTGTTGGCTTGGGAAGGGAAGAAATTATGGACAAACAGAATATAAACTTCTAGCTCTTAAAATCTTTGTGAGAGTCAGTTTCTCTCTCTCTCTCTCCATCTCGCATCAATCCCCACCCCTCACATCTCTTTCTCTCTCTGAGTTAATCTTGAAAGGGACATTATCTATAGAATTTCCTAAAATTCTGACTTCCAGTTGTCTTAGTTTAATTGCTTTACCACAGGTCCACACAGGGACAGTAAGTGTGTGTGTGTGTGTGTGTGTGTGAAATTGGACACAATTTGCATATGCCAAAATGACTATGAAATGATCTTTGGATGGATATTGAATACAGCATATTAGATGTTTTTGTCTGAAACAATTCAGGCTAATTTTACTATTTTAACCCAAAATTAGTAAATTTTGTTCAAATATTGAGGGCTCTTGCTATATTAACTTATTAAAGTATTATTTCTACATATATTAAGGACACTCTGGTTCTCGTTATATTAAGTGTAAAACTAACTTTTTAGAAGTCTAATGAATATGATTAATGGTACACATATAATGAGGTCTCATTATTTGAAAAATACCACAGAAAATACTTTATTTTCAAAGTATCAGACTAGAAGTAAAATAACAATTAAGTGTTTTTCAAAGTTTACTATATGAAAATACCCAGGGTAATTCTTGAAAATGTGTAGCACTAGGCCACACTTCTAGTTTTTGATGTACCAAAACATGTACCATTATAGAATTTTATTTCAACATGTTTTAAGTCTATTTATTAGTAGTGAATATAATTTGTCAGTGAATTAGTAAGGAGAGTTGAAATGTGATGTACATACATATTATTTACTGTCTGATTAGAATTCTCGTGGCACTTGCTCCGAAGAAGTCTGGTTGCTATAAAATATCATCAAGCCTCTCCTCATGAGTATATTTCCAACTTCTAAATTTTGGGCTTCGGTGCCTTGTTTTCATGGCATCATGAAAGTTGACTTGAGTTGGCTGTACTTTCCATTGCTATTTCCCTGTTCTAAAAAGACACATAATTGCCACGTTATGTTTATATAGCACATTTACCTTGTTGTGGGTTCTTCCTTATTCCTATAGTGTGTAGCGATATGTATTTTCATCAACAGAAAATTTAAGCTGTAAATTTTATTAACTATATTATCTCCCTACTATTAAAGTGGATGTATAAAAAATGTTTTAACAATTCTTTAACAGTGAAACATCACTAGAGATGTGCTACATATGGATCTGCAGTGTCTTAAAAAGTCATCATACAACATCAAAGCAACAGTGTTAACCATATTTGGATTTTTTTTTACTTTATATAGGGCCATTTAGTAATATAGAAAGGTGTTAAGTTTATATCCTTTATCAAGTACTTAATTAATTTATTTATGTTGGTGCAAAAATGTTACTCTTAGCATTTATATTGTTGTGAAATTATTTTATCATAAGATAGTGAAGATGTTTAAACTAGCAATGTTCTGGAAGGAAATAGCACCCTTAATTTAGGTGTTTGTGGTGGAGTTCACTAAAAGCCTACATCGGGAAACTGGATATAGCCAGGCCTAGCTCTAGCAGTAGTAGAAGCATTTACAATAATTTAGAACATGGACTAGAGTGGTTATCAGAATCCAGGGAGGACAATTCCATGGAAGTGGCCTTCTGCCAAGAGCAGAGGCTTGATAGAGGGATGGCAAATGAGGGACTTGCAGGAATAAATACCCCAATCTCACTCTCAGACTAATGTCCATCTCCTAAATGCTCCTCCCTTTATGCTAACCCAAACCAGAAGGCAAGGAAGCCCACTGTGTAGTCCACAATGTTAGCTCCCAGGACAGAGAGAATTATGAGGAAGGATGGAGAGCAGACCTGGAAAAACAAGTGAAAGTATCGGAGAATTACTGTCTTAATAAATTGAATGTTCATAAAATAAATAAAATATTATTCCATTAATATGATCATATATTACATTGAATGTGCATTGCAGGGTTGACTTCATTGCAAAATTTAAACATTCATGTCTCTAAAAGCTGGGTATTAGTCCCATAGTAGCTAGGATACCTTTTAACTAAAGAACTCTACTAAATTTACCAGTATTTTAAAGGAGTTTCTCTCATTTTTCAAGGTCACTTTATATTGATTTTATATCTCAAAGGAATTAGCAACTCTATACTTCAGAGTTAAATGAAAATTGACCAAGGGACGCCGTTATTCCTTTTTTGAGTTACAGATGAAAGAATGACATTTTAAAGAGCACATTGGTGTAAACTTTCAGGAGCTATTCATTCAGGGTACTAAGGAAGCATGGATGTGATGTGATCACAAAATACTGAGTGTGTTTGCATACTCTGCCAATTTATTTTATAAAAACAAAAAATAGTATATTTTTCTATAATTATGACACACTAGTCTGTGGTTTATATTTTGTGGTCTATATTTGAGCAACATAAATGTTCCTGACCCTAGTGACAATTGAATTTAAATAAGTAGGCCACAACTGCTTTTATAAATATTTTTAGAAGAGAAATGAAATTAAAAATAGGAACTTCAAATTTTAGGTATGTGAATTTAGAAATGTGTACAATCAATGGGAGTCTAAGCATTAGCCAGGAGAGTCAGGTAAAATTACCTTTGATCATAAGGGACTGATAGGCCATCTTATAGTTAAGAAAATACTGGACTCAGTAAAAGAAATCCTCAGATTTTATTTTGTTATAAGCAAGTTACCTGCTCAGATAATATAAATATGGCATCCTTTACTTTTTTGTCATCTTAAAATGATGGATTTTATGATAAATCCCTTCCAGACTTAAAGTATTTTACTTAAAAAGTATGGAGTTTCCTCAAAAAATTAAAAATGAAACTGCCTTTTGACCCAGCAATTCCAGCGATCTGGGAATTTATCCAAAGAAACCTAAAACATAACTTGAAAGAATACATGCACCCCTGTGTTCATGGCAGCATTGTTTACAATAGCCAAGATCTGAAAATTGTGCCCATTTTGTTCATCAGTTTATGTTGTTCATTATATTCCACAAGTGAGATCATGTGATATTTATCAGATGATGTTTTATTGAGTTGTACCTATACCCCAATAAATTCAATAAAAAATAAAATAAAAATTACCAAATAGCACGAGTCTTCCTCAACTAATAATGGAAGAAATCATAATTTAAATAAATTTGAGCAGATAATAAATTCAACTTATGGGGCTGGGAAGGTATACCTTCTTCCTTTCAGTCCTGGATTCTTTATGTTCTGTCTCTTACTGTTTTTTTGTTTTTTTTTAATATTATCTATTCACTGTTATGTTCCTTTCAGCTCAACATGGTGAGTATATTTTCTCTTTAAAACCCTTAGTTCTCTCTGACCAGCAACATTACCATCACTTGAGAACTTGTCAGAAATACAATTTTCAACTTAGAACAATTAAGTCAGAAAATCTGAAGCAGTGCTCATTCTGGTTTGTTTTATTTTTTTAACTCTCCTAAGAATGACCTTATCACTCTTGTCCACTTAACAAATTATTGCCTATATCTTATAATTAGGTTCAGATACCATCTATTAATAACATAATTATACCATGTTATCCCGAAAATAAGACATCCTCTGAAAATAAGACCTACTTACAGGTTTCCTCCTGAGTGAAATATAAGGCATCCCCCGAAAATAAGGCCCCAGGCTCTGTCTCAGAATGAAAATTAATTTACCGTAAACTGGTCGCTAGGGCCGCCCCGACTGGCGTCTAGCAACCAGTGACGTTACGCGGAGTCCTGACGTCACTGCTGTGTGGAGGCAGAGCGGAGGTCGGAGTGAGTGGTGAGCGCGGGGGCGGGAGAGAGGAGGAGACTTTCGCAGATGCATGTAGAAGAACAGGAGGATTAGAGCGGACGGGACTCGGCGAAGGTGGTGAGTGCTGGTCTGTCTCTGGTGACACTACCTGATGCTCGTGGCCGCCTTCATGATAACTGAAGGTTCTCAGTCAGTGGCAGACCCTGCTCCAGCCCAGATCCAGGCCCCAGCAAGCCCAGTGACAGTCCCCAGGCAGGCCCCAGGGGGTAAATGTCTGATAAAGGGGTAGGGGGATGTCTGGTGAAGGTGTTCAGTGGCACAGGGGTGGGGGGAGGGGGATCACTTAAAATGACACAGGAGGATCAAAAGGGGTTACTAAAATGGTAATCCCCCCTCTGATTCTCCTGTGCCATTTTGATTCCCCCCTCTGATCCCTCCTGTGTCATTTTGAGTGATCCCCCTCCCCCCACCTTGATACCCCAATTCCTTTTTTTTTACCCCTAGAAATGAGTGCAAAAAGAAAAAGCTACTCCCTGGAGTACAAGAAAGGAATCGTGGAAGACTCTTGGGGCCAAAATCTTACTGCTTTCTGCAAAGAGAAAACGTTGAGTATCCGATTGGTCCGAAAATGGCGAGCAGAGTATGGTAACCTCATTGAACAAGTGGACAAGGAAAATTCTAAAAAGCGCAAGTGTGAATCAGGTCAGCAACCATTATTTTCCGAGCTGGAAGACCTGATCTGTGAATGGGTTGTTGACAGGAGAGCAAAGGCTTTGGTTGTGAATAGGGCTCAGATTCAAGAATTTGCCCTTGCAATGGCACCACAGTTTGACATAGCCCCCGAAGAGTTCAAAGCGTCACAAAACTGGATGGATAATTTCCTTCAGCGAAGTGAACTGTCTTTAAGAAGATCTATAACATTGTTTAGGTTGGAAGATACTCAAGTTATTAAGTGAGCACTTGCATTCAAGTCCTTTATTGATGATGCTGACTTCTCTAAATACAATCTTTCCAACATGATTGCTATGGATGAAACTGCAGTGTTTATGGGCCAATCATCTCAAACAACAATTGAACAGTGGGGTGCCTCCTTAGCGTACATTCCCTCCACTGCTTATGAAAGTGCACGTGTTTCCTGTATTTTGGCAATTCGTCTGGATGGCACTAAAATCCCACCTTTTCTAAGGGCAAGAAGGAAAAGATTGAATGTGTTTTGGGCGTTTTTATTCTTGAAACTAAAAAGGCCTGGGCCACACAAGCAGTTATAAGGAAGTGGGTCGATTTAATGATGCCACTTGTTATGCGAGGGAGCCAAAGAGGTCTGCTAGTCTGAGATGCAGCCAGCACTAACCGCGCTAAAGACATGAAGACATTTCTTCACGAAAGAAAAATAGATCAGATAATGATTCCTGCAGGAATGACGGCCCATCTCCAGACTCTTGATATTGCAATAAACAAGCCATTCAAAGACAATTTGTGCATGGAAATTAATGACTACATTGAACATAGAATGGAGAGAAATCAGCGTGGAAACTTTGTGAAACCTAAACTGCAAGAAGTTGTGACTTGGGTGAAGAATTCATGGGAGAAAATCACTGACAGTTGCATTGCAAATGCACTGCGAGCAGGCTACCTTGACAAGAAGTACTCATTTAAAGACAGTGCTATTGCTAAACATGAGAGATTTAGTCCACTGATTCTGAAAGAAATGGAGTCACAAGAAATTCACCAGGAAATTCAGGAATTGGATTGTTATGATGATGTTCCAGAAGATGATGACATGATTGTCATTGAATAAATGAGTAAATTCTTGATACTGTAGGATTCACAGTTTGTCTGGTTTGTGTTGACAACTACCGTACTACCGTACCATATACAGGTAATAAATTTCCTTTATTTTCATTTAACAATAAATGTGTACCGTATTCTTCTTCATGGAAAAATAAGACATCCCCTGAAAATAAGACCTAGCGTGTCTTTGGGGGCAAAAATTAATATAAGACACTGTCTTATTTTCAGGGAAACATGATAGCTGCTTCTATTGGAGTATCCCCAGTGCCACACCCATTTCCTCAAACACAGAACAATGAATTAAAATCAACATGGTTAAAACTTCATTACACTTTTGAATTATTTGCAAAGAACACAAAAATATAGAATAATGTAATACACCCAGATAACTGCATAAACACTATAATGTTTTAGGCCCCAAGAACTCATGATTACATGGTAAGATAAACGGTAGGTAGATCGGGAAGTGTTGATAAGCATGTTAAAGAGTTTGGATTTAGCCTGAAAGCTCTAGGTAAATTTTAGGTAGAGTGTCCATTGGTTAACATCAGAGTGGTTCACATCACAGTGGTTTTGAGGTTGGGAAGAGCCAACCATAGTGACAATTGAACTTACGTTTGAGGTTTGCATGTGTAATTACGGGTGAAAGAGGCTTCCTTGGCAAAGAAAAGAGTTGTGTAGATTCTTTCCTCTTCCTCTCAATCCATGGGGGAGGGTGCTGAGCTCTGAGGGCTGTCCTATGGCTTATATCCTAATACTTCAATTTAGAAGAGAGAAATTGACCCAAGAAAGGCAGAAATAGAAAGAGATAATATAATTGTGATAGCACTGAGGGTCAGTCTGGGAAAAAGAAGATCAGTTGACACCTGAAGAATTACAGAACAATGGAAAATGCAGATCAAGACTAAGGAAGAAGCTTGAACTTGAGAGTCGGTGTGCATAAATTGAGGAGGTTCTATATGAATTTACCTTTATTGCAGTCACCCCACCCACAATGTATGTGAATGGACCTGGCTGGCTTAGGGTGCAGGATAAAGACTGGGGAAATATTTGGATAGAGGACCTGAATTAGGAAAAGATAAGACATGCATAGGGAAGAGTAAATATTTTAAAAATGGGCACATTTGTGATGGGCTATACCTTGAAAAATACATGGAAAATAGTGTATGTTTATAAAACTCAGAAAATAACACAATAGTCATTCCTTTCAGTAAGACATATCAGAGCAGCAAGGCCAAAATAGTGATAGCCTTGCTTATTAGAGAATCTTAAAATACAAGAAGTTCTGCAACATTAGTCATGTGTTTCATAAAGAATTTAAATACGTCTGTTGATGAAATGTTAACTCAGTTAAATGTGGAAAAAAACCCTGATAAATAATGATGATACCAGCATATTTGTTTTTCACTTTTGATTTTGCAGCAGAATTTTAAAAAATTGTTTTGACACTATATATATGTGTGTGTGTGTGTGTGTGTGTGTGTGTGTATATATATATATGATCAGACCAGTGAGCCATGTGTAATAGCGTGATGATGCTTTGTGTTTCATGGTGTCTTTCAAAAGAATTTTTCATGGCAGCATCATTATCTCTAATTTATAAATTAGAGGGCCCTGTACAACTGTCAGAGTGAAGAGATAGATTTTGTGACTGGGTCTGAATAGCAACTGCTTCAGCGTTTCGAAGCATAAATTCCTTCCAAGTCGAAAGCTTATCCTCAATCTTATCTAAGATTCATTTTCTAGCTCTTGGGATATTCCTTATTATTTACATACTGGAGGGGGCAATGAAGCACTTCTTGATCCCTTAGCATCTACATTGGAGTGACTGTTGTAAACAGAGGAGAGTTTTCTTCTCTCTGTACTTTTACTAATTAGTATGAGCATCTGATATTGCTCATGCTTCTTTGAAATCACCTTTAATTCTTTCTGGTCTTAGAAGTTGCAAATGAATCCAGAAAAAATAAAAGTTCATAATGATGATGATAATTTATAATGAACTAGAAGCTTTAAAAATGATTACCCTATTTGGATACTACAGCAAACCAATTAAGTATGATTGAGGTTAACATGAGGTAGCCATGTTTCAAAAAGATTAAGTAACTTGTCTAAGATCAAACAGTAAGTGGCAGAGTCAGTATTTGAACTAATGTCTGTCAAATGCTAAAAATCCTTGCCCACTATATTAAAGAATTGACTGCACCATATAATGATTCAATCTACCAAATGTATTTGTCAAATCTTTAACTCAGTGTAATAACTTATGACTTCATTTATTACAGCACCATGTCTTATCCAATGGATCTTCTAGTATTTGGTTTGGATTATCACTTTTTCTCTCTTTAGATATGCTTCATGCTATCAAGAATATTTCTACTTATATTTGATTTCTGGTGGGGAGGGGGGAAGGAAGCTTTCTCAGAAGGCAGAATCTTTAGTAAAGAAAAGTGAAATGAGGCACAAAGAGCAGATGTGAAGGAATGTTTCTGCTAAAGCTTTCAGGGATAAGGTGGGGTTTTGTGAGTTATGGGGAATCCATCTTCATATATCTAAGGCACCTATTAAAATTTCCTGAAAGCAGAAAGGATACTAATGATTATCATCACAATATTATTATTATGTTGTCATAATAATTCCATGGAATATCACAGTACACTCTTAATAACCCTTTAAAATGTGTTCATGAGAATATGTTCCTTAGTATCATTACCTTTGTATCTAAAAAACACTATACTTTGGCCAATCCTCTAACTTAGATTGTCTGCACCTGCCTTATTTTCTCTTCCTAAAACTTTGTCTTTTTACTTTTTCATATGCAGGAATATTTCCCTTACAGATTTCCCTGCTTAAAAAGTTTGTTCTTTCTCCTCAGTATCTCTCCTTTCTTCTTCAGTCATCTATCTATCTATCTATCTATCTATCTATCTATCTATCTATCATCTATCATCTATCTATCTATCTATCTATCTATCTATCTATCTTTAGTTATCTTTCTTGCTCTCTCTCTTTCTTATTGTTATAACTAAAGAAAGGCTACTACAGCACAGAATGTAGTCATTTTTAATTAACAGACTGATGTCAGAAAGATGTGTATATATATAGACAACATATTTAATTCAAGAATAAAATAACACCTTTGTTCAATTGCTTTGAGTGTGATGTCATAAGAAGTGATTAACTTGGATTTCAATAATAATAAAAATCAGAGAGAGATATTTTTATCAAGAGAAAGCAGGGTTTCTTTCTGGGCCAACAGTTCTTTTGAGTCCCAATTTCAATGTCAAACAGTTCCTTATGTGTACATGTCAGCAATGATATTTCAGTTCTGGATGGTGGACAAATGGCATATAAGCCTAACCAGTGGTCATGGACAACAGGGTGGTGGGGGCATGCTTGGGGAGGGGTTTGGGATGGGAACGGGGAGATGAGGACAAATATGTGATACCTTAATCAATAAAGAAATTAATTTAAAAAAAAGAGAAAGCAGGGTTGAGTAACCTTATCATACTGAATGTCAAAATTCAGAGAAACTGAAGAGGATTTCCCTGTGCATTTGAGAACCCGAAAGATGAGTGATTTCAACACTTTAATTTCCTCAGTATTTCTATCACACTTACTTAATTTTCCTTAAGGCCTTTCTACCCATGGGAAGTTGAAACAACTCTAGTGATACTGGACGATAAAAATTGAATTTTTTTTTCCATCAGAATTTTCAACTTTTGTTCTACATTCTTAACTTGAAAAAAGTTATCTTGAAACAACTTATCTTGATTTCCCTCAATAGAATGTAACAGTGTCCTAAGTGATTTATGGTCTCATAGTATTCCCCCAAGAATAGGAAGCAGCTTATGAAAAGTATCACATTTTTTTAAGTGGAATCTATGTTTTTCGTGTTTTTTGTGTGTTTTTTTTAATTTGAATGAAAGAGAAGTTTGAGATAGATAATATTGGATCATTATACTTACTGGTGTGTCATTGAATACACACACAGTTGCTGTTTTGTCCAATTGAAAATTAAATATGCCTGGCTGGTGTTGCTCAGTGATTGAGCATTGACCTAGTACAAGGAGGTCACGGTTTGATTCCTAGTCAGGGCACATGCCCTGGTTGCAGGCTCGATCCTCAATAGGGGGCTTGCAAAAGGTGGCCAATCGATGATTCTCTCTCATCATTGATGTTTCTATTTCTTTATCCCTTTCCCTTCCTCTCTCTGAAAGTCAATAAAAACATATTTTAAAAAGAAAATTAAATATATTAAATTTTATTACTTTTGTCAGCATCTGCTATATACTCAAATTTCATTATATCAAACATCCCAGAAGACACAAATATACTTTAGCCATAGGTGACAAGTCTGAGGCTATATCTATGAACAAGCATATATTTAAAGTTTAGATGTCTAAGTATTTTTAGAGAAGGCCATAGGAATCTACTTACCTGGTATCAATTTATTTTTATAGAAGACAAAATATGTTAGGTACATCCAATGATAATGAATTCCCATAATAGAGAAGCAACAATTTAAAATATAATAGACTAGACTACATTAATTGTCTTACTACTAAGGATATTATACACTAAGCCCCCAAAGAAAGGAAATTATAATTCTGAGATGACTTGTATCACTCACATCTCTAAGATACTTGAAACATATGGTAATACATTATATCTTTTCAGGGTGGCGTGTGAAAGAGATTTTTCTCATTTTAGGTAGGGGGACATCAGTAGTCCAGTGACAACAAAAAAGAGGTTGGAAGCCAAGGCCAGTGTTAAGAGCAAAAGGCCAGTCCAACCTAAAACAGCTCCGCTGCCATGCCACGTGGCTACCCACAGAGGAAATATGAAGAACAAAAAAACACAGTCCCCTACATCATAAGCATGGATGGAGAAAGAGCGGTGCATAGTGACCTCACTGCCACCTAGAACTGAGGAGCCACAAGCAGTCTCAGAGGCAGAAGAAGAGAATAGCAATTTGCTCACAGTGCCCTAAACCATAGTGCCCATTAAAGAACTTTTGCTCTGAAAAGAGCATGGCAAATGGGCAGTAGCTGGACTGGGATTTAAGGAGAAGAGAGTTTTTTGGTTTCTTTTTATAAGATGGGAAATTTTTTAACAAGTTATGTTTGTGTGTTTTTTTTTAACAAGTTACTTTGATGAGGAAATTAGTAGAAAGAAGAAACATAATGGTGAAGGGGAGAGGCCAAAGGGTTGCAATCTAGTACATAAATACAGAATAAGCTTTGTGCTTTTGCATGATTCATTGGTTCTATCAGGAAAGAAAGAGCATAGGACTCAGACATAAGAGGACCCCAGAACTTCTAAAGCAATGTGGGAGGAAGGACTTAATTTATTCATGCATTCTTTCATTCATTCAAGTAAAAAATACAAGGCACTATACTAGGTGTTAGGTATATAACAGTGAGCAAGTTGGATAAAACTGGTATAGACTGAGACAAAGACTCCACAGAATATCATGCTATTTAATGAAAAAAATAAAAAGTTATGAAGCTTTTACCAAGGGCTAACATTGTTAAAAAGTGAGGCCAATAAGAAAAAAAATGTATAAAAAAAGAAGTAAAGACTTCATAGATAAAGCAAGAGTTTATTATTAAATTTTCCTATATTTTTATATTATTAAGATTTACTAGTCATCACACCTTAAAAGAAAAAGATATTCCAGTAACCTCATGTCTAGCTGTGTAAATGCAAATGGTGGTGTTTAATGCGTCACGACTCTTTTAGGGAACCAGACTAGCTAAACATGAGGTGGGGACTGAGGGCAACAATGAGAAGTAGCAACGAATGACTAAGAGCTGCAACAAAAGCCAAGTCACTCCATGCAGCTAGACATGTAAGTTTGAAAGCACATTGTGCCTGATACTCTGTCCCATACATTATTCACCAACAATATTATCCTCAGGCTCAGGCATCCCGGAAGTTATTTTAAATTGTTTATTCACATTTCCTTTGGAAACTGAATTTTTTTTAAAAGAGAACAGTTGGAATGTTATGGTTTTTTATTCCTTATATTAAGAATACTTTTCAGAGCACAAGGCAGCAATACTTTTGTTAGGGTCATTATGTTCTTTTTTAGCCATCTTCTCTCCTGCCACATAGTTTCACAATAGAGTCAGCTGGTCGGACACCTTTGTCTTCCTATCTCATGTTGGCATGAGACTGTGCATTCATTGGGATGACTAAAGTGTTTCAGAGTGGAATCTCTCCAAGAAATCCCTGAATAGTTCCATTCCCCTTTCCCCTCCACGCCCCCCCGCTCCACCACCACCTAGCAGAATTGGTGGAAGTGAGAGCTACTTTCAATCCCCTGCCCCTTGCAAAGTACAGAAAATTTAGATCTGTTCATGGGTCATTGAGTATGTGGCAAAATTTCCTTTGTGCCAATTCAACTTTGATCCTTGAGAAAACATGTCTGTATACTTCATCTCCATGGGTTGCATCTTTGTAATAATTTGGATTCTGCTGCAGTAGTAATAATAGTGGTTTAGATTGAATTCTAACCTATTTAGATTGAAATAAAATATCATAAGGTTTGCAACTCATCAATTCAGTGTTTTGAGTTCACTTAATATGTACACATCCTCACTGAACAACTTTACAACTATCTGAGGTGAAAGAATCTTAATCAAGAGAAGAGTTGGATCATCATTAAAAAATATGGAAGGGCCATCACACTTTGCTGTAAAAATTCACTAAGCAATTGCTAAGGATTTACTCTTAAATTTAATTATAAACCTTGTATATAGTTCTTAACACTAACCTATATCATCAATGTTAACAAATTGCATCCTAATATTTAGTTACAGCATCACGTGGAAAAGGATGCAGTACTTTTTTTTCTTCATTGATTAAGGTATTACATATGTGTCCTTATCCCCCCAATGTCCCCTCACCCCCACACTCATGCCCTCATCCCCCTGTTGTCTGTGTCCATTGGTTAAGCTTATATACATGCATACAGGTCCTTTGGTTGATCTCTCCCCCTTACCCCTGCCATCCCCTACCTTCCCTTTGAGGTTTGAAGGTCTGATCAATGCTTCTCTGTCTCTGTTTTTGTTCATCAGTTTATGTTGTTCATTATATTCCACAAATGAGTGAGATCATGTGATATTTATCTTTTGCTGACTGGCTTATTTTGCTTAGCATAATGCTCTCCATCTCCATCCATGTTGTTGCAAATGATAAGAACTCCTTCTTTTTTACCTCAGCATAGTATTCCATTGTGTAGATGTACCACAGTTTTCTAATCCACTCATCTGCTGATGGGCACCTAGGTTGTTTCCAAATCTTAGCTATGGTGAATTGTGCTGCTATGAACATAGGGGTGCATATGTTCTTTCTGACTGGTACCAGTTTCTAGTTTCTTGGGATATATTCCTAGAAGTGGGATCACTAGGTCAAATGGGAGTTCCATTTTTAGTTTTTTGAGGAAACTCCATACTGTTCTCCACAGTGGCTGCACCAGTCTGCATTCCCACCAGCAGTGCATGAGGTTTCCTTTTTATCCACATCCTTGCCAGCACTTATCATTTGTTGATTTGTTGATGATAGCCATTCTGACAGGTCTGAGATGGTACCTCATTGTCATTTTTATTTTCATTTCTGGGATGATTAGTGACTTTGAGTATGTTTTCATATGTCTCTTGGCCTTCCTTATGTCCTCTTTTGAAAAGTACCTATTTAGGTCCGTAGCCATTTTTTTATTGGGTTGTTTATCTTCTTTTGTTAAGGTGTATGAGTTCCCTGTAAATGTTGGAGATTAAACCCTTATCTGAGATATCATTGGCAAATATGTTCTCCCATGTAGTAAGCAGTGGGCTTTCTTTTTATTTTCTTGATGGTTTCTTTTGCTATTCAGAAGCTTTTTATTTTGATGTAGTCCCATTTGTTTATTTTCTCCTTAGTCTCCATTGCCCTAGGAGCAGTATTGGTGCAGATATTGCTTCAGCATATGTCTGAGATTTTGCTGCCTGTGGATTCCTGTAATATTTTTATGGTTTCCCATCTTATGTTTAAGTCCTTTATCCATTTTGAGTTTATTTTTGTGTATGGTGTAAGTTGGTGGTCTAGTTTCATTTTTTTTTTTTGCATGTATCTGTCCAATTTTTCCAACACCATTTATTGAAGAGACTGTCTTGACTCCATTGTATGTTCTTACCTCCTTTGTCAAATATTAATTGAGTATAGTGGTTTGGGTCAATTTCTTGGTTCTCGATTCTATTCCATTGGTCTATATGTTTGTTCTATGGCATTTTTATACACCAATAGTGAACTTACAGAAAGAGAGATTAAAAAACAATCCCATTTACCATCATATCAAAAAAATTAAGATACCTAGTACTAAACCTAACTAAGGAGGAAAACTACAGGACACTGAAAAAAAGAGATAAAGGAAGATAAAGGAAGACATAAACAGATGGAAGAACATACCATGTTCATGGATTGGTAGAATCAACATTAAAATGTCCATACTACCCAAAGCAATCTATAGATTCAATGCACCCCCCCCCCATTAAAATACTAACAGCATATTTCACAGACCTAAAAGGAACTCTCCAAAAATTCATCTGGAATAAAAAGAGACTCCGAATAGCTGCAGCAATCCTGAGAAAGAAGAATAAAGTAGGATGGATCACAATACCAGATATCAAGCTGTATTACAAAGCCACTGTCCTCAAAACAGCCTGGTACTGGCACAAGGATGCAGTACTTAATAAGCATTAATTTTAGTCTTATTTAAACAGGCAAGTAGTTTGATTGGATACTCCACACCTGGCATCACCTTCATTTGGAAAAATACATGAAAAGAAATGGAACACAGCAGCAGGAGTATCTCCTTGTGGCGGTACTCAGAGAAGGTCATAGAGCTGTCCTGGGTTATTATGGCAGCTCATGCTACAGTTTGATAGTGAGTAAATGAGACTCAGTTGGATGGGATGCGGAGCCACCTTGGTCTAAGAACCCATGTTCCAAATAAGAACCAGAGTTTATGACAACAATCCCATAGGCATAGCTATGAAGGGATGATTGTAAGGGATTTTTCTCTATTGCAAAAGTCGCTTAGAAAATACTAAGGTATAGCTTCCACTAGGATTTTATATTCCTTAATAGGATTGCCATTCCAGATGAAATTTTCTGTTAGGGGGTCATTTTAAATAGCCTTTTGTTGCCAGGAAATAAAAGATGGTATTCCATTTTTATTAGTTTTCCAGGGAAACAGAGTTAGAAAGTTATTAGAAGGTTAAGTTTACCAATTTTTTAAAAAATGAGAAAGGAATTGTTAACACTTCTCTGAGAGTGGCTTCCTCACTCTTTTATCAAATTTTGGTCCCAAGATCCATCCCCAATGAACTTCTGCATGCAAATCTCTGTTTCAGAGTCTGTTTCTAAGGAACCCAGTTATTCCTGGAAGATTTTATACTTATTATTAAAGTTTTAATTTGAACAGCGAGGGTCTCTTTCTTTAGTTGAGAGTGGTAATGATATAATTTGAAGTACAGAGCTGTAAAGAAGTGAATGGGCATATTATCTCCTTTGTGGGTGAAGCTTCATATGTCATGCTGTATTTTCCTTTACTAAACTTTTTCTTCCAGTGCCCTCATTCAGTACATCTGAGATGAAGTATGGCCTGTTGTACAGTCCCTTTAAATGGGATAAGTCACCTTCTTACTGTTACTAACGTGAAGATTCACTGTCAAGGGGTTACTTCTATACCAAGGTCATTGGTTAGAGAACACGTTTTGTAATTGCTGTTGGCACAATGGTAAGCAATGGGGGTAACTGATGAATAAGGAAGCCCAGAAACAGTGCACACAGGAAGAGGATGGTCTTGAAAGTGTGGCCAAGGACAATTCTGAGAATCTTTTTTTTAATGAGCAAGACGTACATTATGATCAATACAAAAATATATAAGAGCATACAGATGCTCTGTATAAGCTTTCAAGAGAAATGATTGCCCTTTTTTTGATCAATCAGACATACTAAAATAATAATCAATTGGGCTATATCAATGCACTTATTTCAAATGTACTTGAGTAAAAATAAAAAATGCACATGACTAAAAATTTCACATAAATATCTAAAGAAGATTCTAACATAAATACTGAGCAAAGGAATCTATTCTAAATGGCAGAATATACATTTCATGTATTCTTTGCAAAAAACACTGTTATTGTTCATCGCTTTTTGAATAATTCCATCTTAAATGGTAACTTCTTAGCATTTTAGTGCAACCAGTGATTCTGTAATTGATAGGTACTGAGTGATGTATGAAAAGAATGAGGTGCATTTTGAAAGTTTGACTGTGAGCAAGACAACTTTACCATTTCCCTCAGCTTGACTAAAGTTTTACTTAGGCCTCTTCCCAACTCCAGGCATTGACCTTTCTTTTCTTAGAGCAGTTATTTTCAGCCGGTGTGCCGCAAGAGACACACTGGAGTGCTGCAAGGATTTTTAAAATATGCAACACCTGACTATTCAGTCAAGTGCACTGAACTCTTTTCCCCTAGATTGTCAAAAAAAATGACGACAGCCAAAATAACAATAGCCATCCAGTGTGAATGAATCAAAATTTTACCTATTTTTATCACATTGGCAAAACATATATATTTTTTGGTGTGCTGCAGAATTATAGTAATTAGTTTATGCATACAATGAGATTAAAAAAAATTTTAAAGTCGCTGCCTTAGAGCATTCACTTTTGGAAATTCATTCTCTGCTTCTTTGAGCAAATCTAAAAAGCCTCTAGCCAGTTTTACAACCTAGGAATGTCTTTCACAAGGACCTGGGAGTTATCCTTTAGAAATTTAATTGTCCAGGAAAATAGAGCTCCTATCTCTCTCTCTCTGTGGAATGATAGAAGGGTAACTTTTTTGGTTGACTTGCACCAAGTTATAAAACTACCTGCTATCATGAAGGTAGGAGGAAGTTTATGTTTCCTTAAGGGAAGGCTAATTAGCAAACACTGAAGACCTAGCCTTTAAAAACCCCTTTGGCCTTTGTTTCAGCAAAGTTGAACTGAAATTGAGTTCTTATCTCTCTCCCCTATTGCAAGAGGCTTGAATAAAATTTTCGTTGCGCTGTTAAATTTATCTAGTACATTTTTCCTTTAACAACTGTATGGAATCATACCTGAAAAAAAATGTATGTTGAAATATCACAATATCAAATTCTTATATAAATCAGAAAATTGGCACATTTGTGTTTTATATTTTTGGATTAGCAGTAATTGTGCAACATTTCTTACCTTGAAGACTGATTACTGGGTACAGATTGGAGACATACTCGAAATTAGAGCCTCATTCAAAGAGGCAAAAAGGATAGCTCAATAGTCACACAGGGATCAGTGTTTAAACATGGGAACAGTGCCAGCTACAGAGACCCCCCAAATGCTGGTGAGCATAGGTTGTGAATCTATTAAAATTTCACAAAACATCTTGTGAGAATATTACAGGGTACCAACTATCTGCCTATTTTAAATTGCTTTTATTCCTACTTGCAGTATTAACTATCTTTTACAACCAGACTATACAAATGGTTGGTCTGAAATCCTATCTAATAAAAGAGTAATATGCAAATTAACCTTCACTCCACTACACCCACCAGCCATGCCCACCAGCCAATCAGAGAGAATATGCAAATAAACCCAACCAAGATGGCTACAGCCACAGAGAGCAGGAGGGAGGCTTGGGTTTCCCCGGCAATGGAGGAAGCCAAGCTTTCCGCCTGCCCTTGCCGGCCTAGGCCTCCACTCAAGGCTACAAAGTTCAATGGTAGAAGATACATAAATCCAAACAGAAATGGCGGCAGCCACGGAGCTGGAAAGAGCAGGAGGCTAGGGTTGCCCCCGGTGATGGAGGAAGCTAAGCTTTCCGCACACCCTGGTGGGCCCAGGCCTCTGCTTAAGGCTACAAAGTTTCAATTGTAGAAGATAAATAAACTCTAGATACCAGGGCGTCCGCTTGGGTCGCCAGGGGGTGTGGCCGGCCTGCAAACCACCACAGGCCCCTCACCCAGGCCACCCCACGCCCCAAGGGAACCCCCACCCTGATCCGGGACACCCTTCAGGGCAAACCAGCTGGCCCCCACCCGTGCACCAGGCCTCTATCCTATCTAATAAGAGTAATATGCAGATTGACCATCACTCCAACACACAAGATGGCTGCCCGCATGTGGTCAAAGATCCTGCCCCCATGTGGGCACAAGATGGCCACCACAAGATGGCCAGCAAGGAAGGGCAGTTGGGAGGGACCAGGCCTTAAAGGAAGGGCAGTTAGGGGTGACCAGGCCTGCAGGGGAGGGCAGTTAGGGGTAACCAGGCCTGCAGGGGAGAGCAGTTAGGGGCAAACAGGCTGGCAGGGGAGCAGTTAGGCATCAATCAGGCTGGCAGGGGAGTGGTTAGGGGGTGATCTGGCTGGCAGGCAGAAGCGGTTAGGAGCAATCAGGAAGGTATGCAGGCGAGCAGTTGGGAGCCAGCAGTCCTGGATTGTGAGACCCAGTGGGATCGTGCCTAAACGGGCAGTCGGACATCCCTCGAGGGGTCCCAGATTGGAGAGGGTGCAGGCTGGGCTGAGGGACACACACACACCCGTGCACGAATTTCGTGCACCGGGCCTCTAGTGTTCCATAATACCATACCATGGGTTGAATTATGGAAGGGTATATTTCCTTTCTTTTATATCAGTTAGGGAAGTTATTGATAGACTGTCAAAATCTCAAATTTTTTTATAACTGCAAATTTTTTCTTTATAATTTAGCAAAATAATCTGAATTCTCTTTAATCTGTAGTCTGAACTCTACCTGATAGGTTTAATATGTCCAGTGTTTGTTCTGAAGGAGATCCTGGGGTTTTTCTTAAACTTTAGGGCAGCGGTCGGCAAACTGCGGCTCGCGAGCCACATGCAGCTCTTTGGCCCCTTGAGTTTTTAGCAAAGGCCAGCTTAGGAGTACACTAATTAAATTAATAACAATGTACCTACCTATATAGTTTAAGTTTAAAAAAATTGGCTCTCAAAAGAAATTTCAGTTGTTGTACTGTTGATATTTGGCTCTGTTGACTAATGAGTTTGCTGACCACTGGTTTAGGGAATCAAAGATCCCTTGAGAGTATAATCCAGTTTTGAGTGCTCTTCCCCACCATACTACATGTCCATGAAATAGCGGAGGATTCAGATCTCCTACAATTCCTACATTTAACCCAGGAAAAGATTCCTCATACACCTCCCTTTTGAATTAGTATGAATTATGAAATGAGCAAAACTAAATAACACTTTAGACTTGACATTTTTACATAGATAGATAGATATTATTTTGTTATTGTTGATAGTATTACAGATATCTCCCATTCCCTCCTCCCCCAGCCCCTACCCACACCCCCAGGTCTTCACCACCCTATTGCCCATGTCCATAGTCTATGCATGTAAGTATATAAATTCTTTGGTTTACTCTTCTCATCCCCCTTAACCCCACATCAAGTTATGTCAGTCTGTTCCATGCCTCCATGCTTCGGGTCTTATTTTGTTGATCAATTCATTTTGTTCACTAGATTCCACAAATAGGAGATCAGAATTAGGATTGGGCATCTGGCTCCTGATTCCTAAAATGTGCACTTTCTAATGCCTCCCCCGCCCGCCCCGACAATAAGTTCAAATACTGACTTTCTTTGAAATCCTCACAGGGCCACAAGACTGACGGGATTTAATTTGTATGGATAGGACTTCAGAATGAAACTGTGTGTTCCTTTTGTTCAAAGTCCTAACTCTCCATGAGTTCCCCTCAGATGATGTTTCCTCCATTTTCTTGATCATTTTTGTTTTTTCTACTCTGATCACCATAGTTCAGTTTTCCTCGGTCTACGTGAAATGTGGGTTAGGAATCCAATGATGCACAGCCGATGGATAAAAGTGAAAACTCTTTTTAAAAATCTGCATTAAATATTTAGAAACAAATAGCTTTAGAAGAAAATAATAAAATTTAAGAAGAATCAAGCTGTGGGTGGAGAGGGGGATAGCTTTCTTGTTATTATTTATATTGCAATATTTAAGACTGTCTCTCTGTCTTTAAAATATGACTTTTGGAAGTGGTTTTAAATGTATAGTATAGCAGATTTGATTAGCACCTCCTCTACTTTTCCAAGAGGCAAGTTTTACTTTGATTTTTTAAAGAAGCTGTTGCAAAGTACTAGCCTTTTGCTTTCCAACTTTAAATTTCAATTTTTCAAATATTTCATTAATTTGTGCTAAGAATGTGCTCAATAAGAGGATTTAGCAGCAAAGAAAAAAATATTATTTTTTTAAAAATATATTTTATTGATTTTTCACAGAGAGGAAGGAAGGGAGAGGAATAGAGAGTTAGAAACATCGATGAGAGAGAGACATCAATCAGCTGCCTCCTGCACACCCCCCACTGGGGATGTGCCCGCAACCAAGGTACATGCCCTTGACTGGAATCGAACCTGGGACCCCTCAGTCCCCAGGCTGACGCTCTAGCCACTGATCCAAACCGTTTAGGGCAAAAAAATATTATTTATTAATTTATATTTTCTGTTCTCCCCTTGGAAAGGAACTCAGTATGTTAGCGAACAAACATGCATTCACAGCTCTAAGTCTGAACTGACACTTTATGCAATCAATGTTAAATTAATGAAGCTGGTGGGTGAGAACCATTGAAACAAAATTTCCAAGTACCTGAATTTGGTGCTTTTACTCTTTGACACAGTATTATAAGCTATTACATTTTCATTGGATTGCAAATAATTTTTAATATTAATAATAGAGATAAAACAACCCCAACAATCCACTTATGTATCAGAAATTATATCTTCTGATGAATTCAGGTTTTATTATATTAGGAAAGTTTCATTTATTTCAGAAAGTAAAAACAACAGTTGCATCTAAAAAAATGTTTGAAATCTTTCATTAAACAACATTTTCCTCAGGTCTTATATAGGTTCTTATTTAGGGACTTATATTTTGAATAAAAAATTACCATGGCACCTGAACTCGTTTCCATTTTAGAGCTTAATATGTGTGGAATTGAGACACAGAAAAGATTTAGAAACAGGCCACTCCTTGGATACTTCTGTGCATTCAGATGTTTAATTAAGTCTTCTCTAAAATTAAATATTTATCCAGAGAGGTCATGGAGTCTACACATCTGTAACACATTGTCACGGTGACAAATGACTGCTGAGTAATTACTCTTAACAGCTCTGCTACACCATCCTGGGCCCTCGTGTAGGCAGACAGATTTCAGAACTAAGCTGATTTACTTGTGATCACACAGCTCTGTGGCCACTGACCTGAAACTGGTGTCTGATTCCAGAATCTCTCTCCACACCAGGCTGTATCTAATGAATAAAGCAGAAGTAAAAAAAACCCTGGTGGTTTACTTATAATAATTTTTTGGAAAGCGACATAACATTTAAATGGATCAGAGTAGGGCCAGAGTTTACTCTGGATAATAAACTGGGCAGGCTGCCAGATCCTCAATGATCAATTCTCTTGATGGAAATGCTTACAAAATTGCTCTTATACCTATTGGCATAGAAACTGTGCCAATATGTGCTAATGCACCCTGTGACCTACAGGTGGTGCGCTCAGACTTCAAGAAGGAGCTCAACTAGCCACCCCATCCTCCATCCTCCGGCCAGGCAATAAATAAAAATTTCCATGCTAGGTGAACACAGACACTCTTGGTTGCTTTCATCCTTTTGACTGTCTATCTCACTTCAGCTCTTTGGGCCTTTCTGGTACTTTATTTTTATGGAAATTGACTTTCAATAAAACAAAACAAACAAAAAACTTGGTTATACCCTTCCATTATAACAGGAGTTTTGAAACAATCATTTTAAATATGATTTTAATTGCTATAAAA
This sequence comes from Plecotus auritus, assembly GCF_963455305.1. Classification (NCBI taxonomy): domain Eukaryota; kingdom Metazoa; phylum Chordata; class Mammalia; order Chiroptera; family Vespertilionidae; genus Plecotus; species Plecotus auritus. The sequence goes on along the minus strand of NC_137783.1, from coordinate 33,770,736 downwards.
GTTTTAACCCATTTTTAAAATTAAAACATACATTCTGAGTGCTAAAGTGATTTGTTAAATATCATAATAAGAACAGAGATTTGAATTTGACACTTTTGAATTTAAAAATGGTTGTTTTCACTCTCCAATTTCACTCTTTTATGTAAAATACATATGTCTTGATTTCTCTGGGATAGATCTGATTTATACTTGTCCTGGGGTCATTATTATTAGCGTGTTCTTCATCTGTCAAAAGCATCTCAGTTTGAATGATAAAGTCATCCATCCTTAGAGCTTCTGATAAACCAAGCTTAAGCCTTTAAGTCTCTCCACCCCATTCCCAACAACAGTATTTGAAACTTTTCTAATGAAGTGGAATACTTTTCTTTATGTAAAGGAAATTCAGAAATCACTGTGTAGGTGCACACACTAGTACATTTTTTTAAGGATTTGTAAATATTCATGATCTCACAACCCAAAGAGGTAGAGACAGAGACATCCTGAGAACTTCTAGACCCAGTCAAACAGTTAAACCTTCTCCATGTGGTCTTGATCTTAATTTTAAAGCACCTAGCCCAGTGGTGGGCAAACTCATTAGTCAACAGAGCCAAATATCAACAGTATGATGATTGAAATTTCTTTTGAGAGCCAAATTTTTTTAAACTTAAACTTCTTCTAACGCCACTTCTTCAAAATAGACTCACCCAGGCCATGGTATTTTGTGGAAGAGCCACACTCAAGGGGCCAAAGAGCCGCTGTGGCTCGTGAGCCTCAGTTTGCCGACCACGGACCTAGCCCATCTGTTTTAGGTAGAATTTTTATTGTTGCAAATCACAAAATCTTGGCTCAGCTTTATTTTAACCAGTAAATAAATTTAACTTATGTAACTGAATTCAAAAGTAGTGTGGAGGGGCATCTTTGAAACCAGAGCCTCATTAACACTTTCCCCTCTCCCTCTCCCTCTCCCTCTCCCTCTCCCTCTCCCTCTCCCTCTCCCTCTCCCTCTCCCTCTCCCTCTCCCTCTCCCTCTCCCTCTCCCCCTCCCCCTCCCCCTGCCCCTGCCCCTGCCCCTGCCCCTGCCCCTGCCCCTGCCCCTGCCCCTGCCTCTGCCTCTCCCTCTCCCTCTCCCTCTCCCTCTCCCTCTCCCTCTTCCTCTCTCCCTCCCTCTCTCTCAGTTACCTGTTCTTTTCTCAATATGGCCTTCATTTTTCTAAAGAAGTCTCATTTACTATGGTGACAAACAGGTTGTTAGCAACTCCAGGCTTACATTATACTAGAGAATCTCTCTTTACCAATGGTACTACTAGCAAATGGTCTTGGCTGATTCTTACTGAGATGATTTGAATCACATGTTTATTTCTGAACTAATCGCTGTGGTTAGGAGTAGAGAACATTCTAATTTTCCAGGCTTATCATAATGTGTTTATGCTTGGATCTATAATGTCATGTTATTCCTAACACAAAGATATAGATAGAGAATTGGAGAATGGTACTTCCCTGAAGGAAATAAGGATGGTGAAGGGGAAATGGGTGCTGGGAAATTAAACACCCAGATGTGCACTGTTTTGCTTCTTTGCTCAAGATAAAATATATATGTGTGTTAAGTGGGGTGGAGTTGTATAATTAGAAGAGTGTTATGTTTCCACAAATGAAACTAATTAAAATTCACCATAATTAGTTTTATTTTTATAAAATACATTAGGTATTTCTATGCTTTCTCAGATTTATTCCACTTGTTCTAAATACCTAGGACATGTCTCTTGAACTTTGAGCCTGCTTGACCTTTTGGATCGGATTTGGTCATCACTCTCTGCCTCTAAGCATGGAAACTCAGTTTAACAAATATTCCTTTTCTGCTTTTTTAATGAATTTATCTAGACCAGGTCACACCTGCTTATGTAGGGCACCAATAATGATGGGTCTTCTCCTCATCCTTGTCTCAGTCTGTACCCTGCTTTATAAGCTTTGTGCACAGTGCACCACACATTGTAGGCAAATAGTGAATATTATAAGCCTGGTGAATGGCACAGATGTATTCCTAGATTTTAGCACATTCTCTTAAAGCAAGTGATTGAAGAGAAGATGCATTATTCTAGAAACAGTGTTTCATTTTACAGAAAAAAAAAATCATAGCATGAGAATTAGATTTTATTTTCTGCTGAATAAATTAGTGAAGACCTCAAATCAGTTTGATTTATTTATGATACAAAACCTAAGTGTTTCCATTGTGCCAGACACATATTATCTATAGTTAATTACAAAGTATCCTTAGTCTTACAGCATAGTCTATCTACTGAGGCACATGGGCAGAAAATGGTATGTATGCATGGCAGATGTTATTCATCGTAATTGAACATGACAATTTCATAGGGAACTTTATCAAAATGCACATGCTTGGGTGTACCTCCAAAGACTGAGAAGGTCTGGAGTGAGACCTAAGTAGTACAGACTTCTAAGTTTCTTCTCAAGTGATTGTTGGAAGACATATATGATTAAGTCCAGATATTATATTCAAAGGTGTTCCAGACAGAATGGCTCCAAGATCCCCTGGCCCCCTCCCAATGTCACATCTTTGAGGAAGTAGCGAGGTGTCCTATTGAAACATGCACTCCTTATGTAAGGTTGGAAGCAGAAGTTAAGATGCATCAGTAAACTGCTCATTCATTTCATTCCTATTGTTTGCAGGGTGGTGGAAGCTGTGAGAGATTCCCTGGGATTTATGGAGTATTGGCTTTGTGAGTATAAAATACAGGAAATTTTAGATAAACAAGAGTGGCTGTTAAATCTGTTTTGTTATGTTGAGAGTCAATTCACGGTGTTCATTTTGTTGCAGTTTTAAATTTAAGTGTAATGTATTCCCCAAATGTTATTATTGTTATGACTGTTTCTATGTCAGGCAGGAGACTATTATGAAAAGTCATTAAGATACCACTATTATTCAGGGAAGTTACAAGCACCTGCAATTGGTGTTCGGATCTCCTCTTTCTCTTATTTTTCCTTTTTATTTAAATGTGGCAGAAACCTAGTTGAGACAATATGGGAATGTATTAATTCATATACCTTAGAACAACTAGTAGTAAGGGAAACAAATTATGTGCCTTCTCTCTGTCTCCATAAATCTGTATGCAGACTCCTGAACTCTGTATGAAGTGGGAGGAGGGGATACTTCTCAGTCTCTGAAGTTGGCTACAATCAACTTCAAGTTGGCATTATTAGAGTTTAGCAGTCTCAGAGAACAGAATCTCTTCTTTTCCCAATCCAGTATACATAGACTTGAGCATGGGGTTCTGATCAGCCTAGCTCAGGGGTGGGCAAACTTTTTGACTCGAGGGCCACAATGGGTTCTTAAACTGGACCGGAGGGCCGGAACAAAAGCATGGATGGAGTGTTTGTGTGAACTAATATAAATTCAAAGTAAAGGAGCGGAGGGGAGAGCAAGAGAACCCTCCGCTCTTTTGGCTCCGAGGGCCGGATAGAACAGCCGAATGGGCCGGATCCGGCCCGCGGGCCGTAGTTTGCCCCCGGCTGGGCCCTAGCTTGTGTCATATGCCCTATTCTTGGGGCCATTCACCATGGCCAATCCATATCATATTATGACTAGAGCCCTGGTGCACGAAATTCATGCACTGGGGGGGGAGGGGTGGGCACGGGGGGAGATGTCCCTCAGCCCAGCCTGCACCCTCTCTAATCTGGAACCCCTTGAGGGATGTCCGACTGCCGGTTTAGGCCCGATCCCACAGGCAGTCGGACATCCCTCTTGCAATCAGGGACTGCTGGCTCCTAACCACTCACCTGCCCGCCTTCCTGATTGCCCCTAACCACTTCTGCCTGCCAGCCTGATCACCCCCTAACCACTCCCCTGCCAGCCTGATTGATGCCTAACTGCTCCCCTGCCAGCCTGATTGCCCCTAACTGCCCTCCCCTGCAGGCCTGGTCACCCCTAATTGCCCTCCCCTGCTGGCCCAATCGCCCCCAACTGCCCTCCCCTGCTGGCCGTCTTGTGGTGGCCATCTTGTGACCACATGGGGGCAGCCATCTTTGACCACATGCGGGCCACCATCTTGTGCAAGGGAGTGATGGTCAATTTGCATATTACCTCTTTATTATTAGAAGGATTAGAAGCTCTACCAGAATTGCATTCAATGTAGTTAAGAGAAAGCAGTTCTCCTAAATAAATGCATGTGTGTGTTGAAAAAGAGTTTTTGCTCCTGACAGAAGAATGAGAAAATAGATATTGAGTACAGTAAATCAATAGATGTCCACCGCACATATTCTGACTATTTATTGTTCAAAAAAAGAATGTGCTTTTGCATTGGGTTTAGTCCCAGAAGTTAGGATTCCTCCCCAAAAAACTTCTTTGTTCTCTGGGATGATACATGAGAAAGTCTACAGAATTCACACAAAAATATTGGCTTAATTTTTTCCATAAAAGATCTTATGAACAACAAAACAAAATGTAGAAATCTAACGTTCCATTTAGTTGTGTTAAGAGTATGTCCAAGGGGTTTGTTTTTATTACGGTTTTCTATTTGTCACCAACATAGCCCCAAATGATGTTAGTGTTAGCATTGATTATTTTTTATCTGAACTACATAGTGTAATGTTGTTATCATGCTGCCCAGCTCTATCACATAGTCTACAACCAGAATGGAAAGCCCTAGTAGTGTAAACTTCCTTCTCTTAATTTTTTTCTTCCTCCTCTTTATCCTCCATTTTAAAAATCTGGCCACTTCAATATGTACAGAGGAATTCAATGTTTCTCAAATAGAAAGCAGAACACAGTTTCTGTCACATTTTCCCACTAAGGAACACGCCGCATAAAAATGACTTGCACCTTGATGTTTGCTCATTTTTTAAATACTTTAAAATCTCTGAAATCAGAAAGAGTTTCATACTTGATATCAAAGAAGATTAGCTAGTTCACTTGTTATTTTTTCTTGAACATTTCTTAGGGATATAGTGGCTAAAATTATAATTGGTGGCATTGTATTTTCAGAGTAGTATGGAATTCTCATTAAATAAAAGGTGCTGAAAAACTATGTCTTATTTCAGAATAGGATTAGATTTCATAAACTTAATTTCTGGTTCTGCTTCTTATGAGCTGTTTGGTTTGGGTAAAAGTATCTTTGTACCTCAGTTTTATCATCTATAAAAGGACAATACTATAATTAGACATGTGACAGTATTGTTTGATAATTAAATTAGTAATGAATTGTATTAGTACAGTGTTTAGAATAGTGACTGGCATGCAGTAAGTATTATACATATTTTTACTGTAATCATCTTTCTCATTATTGTTAGGCTGTTGTTAAAAGTCTTAGTTATAATTCTTTCAATCTGCAAAGAACTCATTTATATAGCAACAGAAGGAACACATTCTCAAACTCGGAAGGGGATAGTTGTACTATTAAACCCAACTGATTATTGTTGTGGAGCGAACGCGAGTGAAAGACCACTGGAGTCCAGACCAAATTAAAATTTAGGGAGCCTTTATTAGCCGGCCGGCGACTGCTCTGCCTTTCTCCACGCAGGGAGTCCAGAGAGCAGCCCCGACCGCTTTTAAGCACATTTACCACATCTTGTTTTTGCAGAGCAAGCAATTTAAGACAAAACAGTTTTTCTTAAGTAATGTCGGGTCATATTATTGACGACCATGTTATTTACAGGGTCATCCTGTTCTTCAGAAAGCTGACAGTGTTCTATCTTGCAAGGCTATTTTGTGAGGTGCAGCTGGGATTCAAGGCTAAGTCGTCTAGGAGGAAGCATGCTCAAAAATTTCTACTCTCTAACATTCCCCACTGGTTTTTATGGGAGAATCAAATCATTGTTTCTTCATCATCAGTGCAGACATGATGATAGTGAGTGCACAGGACCATCAGCTTTACTGCCTGTATTCGCCTTTGTACATAGTTGGCGAGACTATTTATAAGGCAGGGTACAAATGTTGCGGCTATTAACAATAAGATCAAAGGTCCTGCTAGAGATGTTAGGAGTGTTGTTAGCCATGGGGACCAAGAGAATAGATTTTCATACCAGTTTCCCTCAGTTTTTTGCCTTTCCTCTCTATCTTGGAGTCTTTTTCTGAGTTGACTTAGGCTTTCTCTGATGACCCCATAATGGTTGGTATAAAAACAGCAAGTTTCTCCTAAGGCCATGCAGAGTCCTCCTTGCTTCAGGAATAATAAGTCTAAACCCCTTCTATTTTGTAAGACTACTTCTGCTAACGAACTGAGGGAATCCTCTAGGCGGTTTACATTCTCCTCTAGGGTGCTTAAGTCTAAATCTACTTGGCTGCTAAGTTCCGTAAAGTTTTTGTCCCCCGTGACCAGTGCTGCAGTGCCTACTGCAGCTGATCCTGCTATTCCCAGACCGACAAGCAGGGGGACAATTACCGGGCTCTACAAACTCGCCCCGGGGCTAGAGACCCAGGTGCTCGCGCCCTCCCTCCCCAGAATAGTAATATACCTGGGCTAGGATATGAGCTAAGATGCATAAGGAAGGCTTGCGTGGGTGCATCAGTGTCAGAGGAGAGACACAAGGGGTGATTCCTGTGGTGTACACGAACCAGGTGCCTTCAGGGGCCACTAGGTACCGGTCTGTCTCCTCTTCATTGTCCTGACCAAACCTCAGTACTGAGGAACAGGATTCACCGTAGGGGGATTTTGATAAATCAGACTCTGAGGACATAACACAAGTACCTTGTCCCTGGAAATCCCCAAGGGTTAATTTTGGGGTTTGCCCCCATCTGCACATCCCTTTTGGGGTGTTTACTATTGAAACATTTCTAATGTCTGATGAATCTGAACCAACAGTGGCATTTGCCCCTATTCCAACGTAGTAGGGGGGTTCTGGGTTTAAACACAACCAACAGTCTCTGGTGGCATTTGGGGAGGTCTGATTTAAAAAGTTAAAGACCACATCCAGAGTGTCCAGGATAGGTCTCCGGCCTGGTTTGGTAGTATGAGTCTTAGGAACAAGGGCCACCTCACCTTGGTCAGAGGAGTTAACTCAGTATTGTTCCGGGAAGGAGGTGGTGGTGTGGGACGGGGCCTAAGTGGCTGTACTGGAGGCAGCCCCTGGTCTAAGGGTCTTAAAGGCCCGATGGGGTTTTTCCTTTGGGTCTGCTGGGTTCTCTGGAGGGTAAAGAGGACCCTGGGATCTCTCCCAGCTACATACAGTCTCAGTCCCCAAGTTTTTCCCGCATCCCAGTAACTCTCCCGCCAGTTTAGGGGTGTAATAACAACAGGATTGAAGTCTCCTACCATACAGTTTTTGGAAGGGGCCCCCGGGTGGACTATTCTCTTGAACCAGATGGCGGGATCTCTGTTAGTCCACAGTGCCATAGTCTCACAACCCCATTGGGCACAGTAATAGTCCCCGTCAGTTCCACATTCAGGGCTACCTTTGGCTGGGCAGACATAATGCTGAGTTTGCCATAGTCCTCATTCTAAGTGGAGGGTGCCACACCCATAACCCGTGCCTACATGATATGCCCCATGTGCTGCTGGGGAGCAGGGGTCCTCAAACTTAAACAGGGGGCCAGTTCACTGTGCCTCAGACCATTGGAGGGCCGGACTATAGTTTAAAAAAAAAACTATGAACAAATTCCTATGGGCACTGCGGGCCCGGGACAAGTCGGCTGCTAAGCAGGACAGGCAGCGGCACCCGGCGGGCCGGATAAATGTCCTTGGCGGGCCGCATGTGGCCCGCGGGCCGTAGTTTGAGTACCCCTGATATTGCTTTCTGGCTTGCTCCAAGTTTCCCCAAATAATTGGCATAAGTGAGCCTCTATTGAGGGGGGCCCTGGGGTCGTGGTATGACCTATAACAGTCCCATCCACAGTCCGGGTCAGTTCCCATGTATAATTAGCCCTCAGGTGGTGATCACTCGCCGGGACCAGCCACAGGCACATCAGGGTTAGGACTGCCTTCGGAGTCGGATTTTCAGGGGGTCCTTGGTGCGCTGGATGGTCCATCTCCCCAGCTGGTCCTCTGAGTCCTCCTTCTTGATTTGAATTCAATGTATCCAGTGCTTTTTTTCCCACAACCTTCACCGCTGATGGGGTGCTGAGGACAACAGTGAAGGGTCCAGTCCACCTGGCCTCCAAGGATGATGGCTCGTGCTTCCGCACCCACACCAGGTCTCCTGGTAGAAATGCAGGTGGTGCAGGTGTAGTCCCAGGGGATGGGTCTCGGTGAGCCTCTCGGACCAGCTGGTGGTTAAGTCTGGAACTCAACTGTAAGGCCTGCAGGGACTTTAGGAGGTTGTGATTAGAAAGGGATGCCAACACTTCCTCCCCTGGCTTGGGAAGCAGCGGTGGGGGTCGGCCAAACAGAATCTCAAAGCGGGTAAGGTCCTTTACGTAAGAGGCACAACGGGCCCGGAGAAGGGCAAGGGAAGGAGGCTCACCCAGTTTTCGCCAGTCTCCAGTTTTAATTTTGTTAAGGTTTCCTTTAGGGTCCGATTCATCCTCTCTACCTGCCCTGAACTCTGAGGTCTATAGATACAGTGTAATTTCCAACTTATGCCTAACATTTTTGCCAATAGTTGATTAATGTGGGCAATGAATGCCGGGCCATTGTCAGACCCCATTGCAACAGGTAGGCCAAACCTGGGGATAATTCCTGAGACTAATTTCTTAACTACTATCTGTGCTGCTTCAGACTTGGTAGGGTAAGCTTCTGGCCAGATGGAGAACATGTCAATAAAAACTAGCAGGTATCGATATCCTCCCTGCCCTGGGGGCAATTCTGTAAAGTCTTCTTCCCAATGTTCTCCAGGACTTCTTCCTCTGAGTCTGGTTCCTTGGGCCAAGGGGGAGTGTTTTTCAGGGTTTACCTGTGCACAGACATGGCATCTCCTTGCAATGTCCTTCAAGACCTGGAAGAGCTTAGGATATAATAGTCTCATTTAAGCAATTCTACCAGCTTGGTCCCCCCTAGATGGGTGCTCTGATGGATCTGAGAAATGAGTTCCCTTCCCAGGGCCTCCGGAATGAACAGTCTGGTGTCGGGTAATTCTCTCAATCCTCCAGATACCTCCTTAACCTGGAGTCTCTTTTCCAGTTCGTTATCAGTCTCTGAATAGATGGGGGTCTCTTCGAAGACCTTTGTCGGGAGAGCTGGCAGGATATGTAAAGGTCCCACTGGTTTTGGGGCTGCTTCTTTTGCTGTTTTATCTGCAAATGAATTTCCTCGTGCCTCCAGAGTGTCAGCTGATTGGTGTCCCTTGCAGTGTGACTGCTACTGCCTTTGGCAGCCAGAGGGCTGCCAGGAAGGCAAGGATCTCTGGGACTCCCTCTTTTCCGAAGTGAACAGAGTCTGGAGGAGTTGCTGACAGTCATCCCAGGTGGGCTGGTGGGTAAAAAATACAGTCTCCAAAAGAGAGATGAGTTCCTGGGGATTCTGAGAGAACGAGGGGTTCTGATTCTTCCAGTTATACAGGTCGCTAGTCGTGAAAGGGACATAAACCATAAACGGCCTGCTATCCTCTGCTACCGGAGTTATCTGACACAGGGGCAGCATCGGGACCCCCGAGGAATCAGGGGAAGGGTCCGAATTATGGGGTCTATACTCAGTCCCACTGCAGGTGTGGGGCAGACTCATAGGGCCTTCAGGGGGACCCACAATCAGGGCAGATGGATACGGGGGAAGTTCCGTCAAGAGGGGGCCCTTGTGGGGTGGTGGAAGGACAGGAGGCTGTTTCTCAGTCTCGGGGCGGGGTGGCGGCTCGGACCTCCAGGCCAGCACGCAGCGGTGCTCCTGTGCCAGCACTTCCCCATTCCCGTCCCACGCCTCCGCCCCCTCGCTCACTCCTTCCCGCCCCCCTCACAGCGCTGGTGCAGCCAGCTTCCCCTCAGTCTCTGTGGGAGGAGGTTTAGTGATGGGAGGTTTAGTGAGGAGGATAATCCATCTCCGTCTCTGTCCCAATTTTTCCTTCTTCTGGGGAGGTTTTTTGCAGTCCCGGAGCCACTTGGTATTGTCAGTCAAGATGTCCATCCAAATTTGGATATAAGGAATTTGGTCCGGGTGGCCAGGATTGTCTAAAAGGGCATGTTGGACATTATATGCCAGCCCTAGATTGGTGGACCCCTCCGGGGGCCACTCACTGGGATATAGGAAAGTCGGCCATTCCCGCTCACAAAATTTCTGTAAATCAAAAGCGTTAATGGAGGCTCCATAGTCATCTGCTCGCCACTTGAATTCCTGAAAATTTTTCAAAAAACATTGCAGGGGAGTACAGACAGAACATGAAGCTGACTGAACCATTCTAATGATAGAGACAATTAGACCATAATAACACAGAATAACAAAGACAATGACAACCAACTGAGGATCGCCGGGCACCGTCGTGCACCGGGATCTGGTCTCGGAAGTAGCGCTGCGTCCAGCCTTCAGAGACCCTAGATGGGCGCCCACAGAACCAGAAATAACTTTCTTACCGGTAAGAACCAGATCCAAGCGGCTCCGATCAGAGTCAATCAGGAAATTTAGCAGGTCAATCCAACCTCTACCAGTCCCAGGGCTGAGGAACATCTCTCAGAGATCTTTCCCTGGGTCGGAGAGTCCAGGGACCCTGGTGGGCTCCGGTCACAGGACCAGTCAAAGTCTGGTTATCTCGCTGGGGCCTCCAAATGTTGTGGAGCAAACGCGAGTGAACGACCACTGGAGTTCAGACCAAATTAAAATTTAGGGAGCCTTTATTAGCCAGCTGGCGACTGCTCTGCCTTTCTCCACCCAGGGAGTCCAGAGAGCAGCCCTGACACTTTGTGCAGGACCGCTTTTAAGCACATTTACCACATCTTGTTTTTGCAGAGCAAGCAACTTAAGACAAAACAGTTTTTCTTAAGTAATGTCGGGTCATATTATTGATGACCATGTTATTTACAGGGTCATCCTGTTCTTCAGAAAGGTGTTCTATCTTGCAAGGCTATTTTGTGAGGTGCTGACAGTGTTCTATCTTGCAAGGCTATTTTGTGAGGTGCAGCTGGGATTTAAGGCTAAGTCGACTAGGAGGAAGCATGCTCAAAATTTCTACTCTCTAACAGTTATAAAATATGTAACCCAGAGTAAACTGATCAAACATTACACAAAAGAGTATATTACATATAGTATTATTTTAAATAAAAAAATTAAAAAGAACTAAGAGGCTAGTACTAGGAAGAGTGGCATTAGCTAACCGAAGGTATTGTGTTGTCATCAGTAGCATGAATCTTAATCAGGAAATAAGTATAAATTAAATTCTTAAGAGGCCTACAACATGATATCCCTGGTTCTGATTAACCACCAAAGTTTTCGTACAAAATGTGAAGGTTTTTTTTTCTCATGCATATAGAGTCAGTTGGAATAATTGTACACCTGGGCATGCTTTGAAACCACAGCAGCAACAGACCCTGATTACTTCACAGAAACTGATTGAATTTTCCACTGTTGAGCCTTACCTTGAAATCACTGTTGAGCCTTACCTTGAAATCATGTAGCTACTAAACACAGTAATCTAGGCATAATATGCCATAATGTGAATAAAAGGGATTTTTTTTTTTTTAGAGAGAGAAAGAGAGAGAGGGGAGTAATTTTTTGAAAGATAGAAATAAGTTTTGCGGGAAATTATTTTGAAACTAGAGGCCCTGTGCACAGATTCATGTACTGGTGGGGTCCCATGGCCTGGCCTACATCCTCTTGCAATCTGGAACCCCTTGGGAGATGTCAGATAGCTGGATTTGGCCCGATCCCCGCAGGCCCAATCCAGACAGGAGGGAGCCCAATCCTGTGCATTTAGCATCTATCCCCTGGTGGTCAGTGCGCATCATAGCAACTGGTCATTCGGTTGCTTAGGCTTTTACATATATAGATAAGACCATTAAGATTGCCTTAACTTTATGTGCCACCATTTAGCTTAGGAAGTGAACACATTCATGTCTGGATTCTTTAGAGACATCCATTCATTATGTGAAATATTTTTCCTGATTTGCTTTTGTCATTGCCAATTGCTTTCCCCCCCCCCCCTTCTCTAGTCAATGTAGGGTTCTTATTCCAAAAAATTGGTATGGTGAGATATATTAGAAGGTTGGTTAGCATAATATTAGTAAATAATAACATACTTTTAATTGACAGGAGAAATTAGTGCACATTTTTCTGAGTCAAGGACTGTCAAGCACATTATAATTATATATGTGTTTGTGTGTGTGTTTCTACAAAATATATATTCAGAAAAATTGAAAATGTTTTTATGTTTTAATAGCTAGCAATTTTGTATAAAACAACCTAAGCATAGACAAAGGAAAACATCTACCACACAGAACACTGAATATACAACACTTTAAAATATGGCCAAGCAGGGAGAATCAAATCTTTCTGAGAGAGAATTATACATCTAATTGCTTATCTATTTTAGCTTCTTTGGACACTAGACTCCATGGTGACATACTGCTGTCATTTGTACATGACAGTACTTGAAATAACTCTTTAACTTGAGTTTTTGAGAATATGTGAGAATAACTTACGGAGAGCCTGGTGATTATATCATTAAAAACATAACTATTTTATATTGACCCATCAAAGATATGGAGTACATTTTGGCATCAGTCTCCGGTTCCTCTTTACTGATTTCACGATAACCCTTAACCTTCATGAAGGAGGAAATTCTAAAATTTGGCTGGGTATTTGCAAGTTTTGATGATTTCTCATACTTCAGAAGACAAAAATAAGGGTTTTAGTGCAGTGCCTTTTTAAATTTATTTCCAAGAAAGAATTTTCTTCCTTTCAATAGATTTTTCAAAATACTGGTAGCCAGCTTCCTAACTGATCACAAGAATGTCTACATAAGCTTTAGCTCTATGTTTTTGAGCCATCTCTTTGTTTATTGGCATCTGGGTCTTCTCTGCCCTGATTAGCATTCTCCATGCACAGGATCCATGAAAGTTCAGTTTTAAAACTTTTTTTTTTGGTGGGAAAAGTCAATTTTTGTTTGAAGACAACACTAAAAGTGTTTGCTCAAAAATGTCATCACTTACTCATTCATACCAATACTGCAGAAGATGCGTGTACTAAAATCTGTAAAATAAATGGAATACTATTACCAATTAATGGAACATTACTCTCAACCCTCCACTTCCAAGTTCCTCATAGAACATGTTATCTTAGTCAAATAAGGAATTTTAAATTTTCATAATTGAATCCACATCAGGGAGTTTAGTGAAAAATATACAAGTTTGGTGACTTCAGCTTCTTAACTTGACCAATGAATATTAGAAACTAGAAAAGAAAATGGAGTTATTTAACTTGGAGGGAGTACTAGGGGACTGGCAGAGCATCTGAAATTGTATCAGAGTCTGTAAGACTGTGATTGTATTTGCACGTGAGGTATAACTGAGGGTATCTGTAGCTTTATAACTATTTTTAAAGGCCTATTAACAAGGAATGTTTAAGAACCATTCTAGTCAATAAAGTAGAGAAAGAGTGAATACAGAAACAGTCACTCTGAAAATATAATAGTTGAGTAAGAAAATAGTTTATGCACATGATAAAGGAAATCCATGTGCTTACAGTAAAATAGCCAGCATCTGCTAAATATTCCACTAACTTTTAAAATTCCATCTTATCAGACATTGAATTTTTAACAGGTAGTTAAAATAATTTTTAGGTCTAATAGCAGAAAAATAATCCTTGTACTTTCTTGGTTCCCCTAAGTTCCTTTATGTAATGGTAAGAATATTTAAAGTTTGGGAAAATTAATCATTCTAGACCTCAGTTTCTATTTCTATAAAATGGAAAGAATAATGAATAACTACATAATATACATAAGAAGATTATATGAATAAATACATATAAAACTGTTTATGAAAGGACTCAGAACTTGCTAAATTCACTATAAATATTCACTGTTGTTATGAATGAACAGATTATGCTTTTCTCTGAACATCTTCAGAAAATAGAAAAGTTATTTCTGTAATGTATAATTTATGTTGCATTGTGATATTCGACTGGGTCTCTGTTGACCTTGATAATTTGTAATATTTCAGAACACAGAGAGCATTTTAGAATTTCCAGTCTAATCCAGAAATCCAGTAACAGCTCTAAGGAAATCACTCTGACAACACCAGGAAAGACTGTGTGAAGACCATTAAAAAGAAAGCCTCAGAGTTGGAGAAATACTAGTATTTGCAAACCACATATCCAAGATAGGGCTAGTATCTAGAATATATATATATAAAAAGACTTTCAACAGAAAACAACAACTCTATTTCAATTAGAAAATAAGCAAAAACCATGAACATCGCTTTCACTTAGAAGATATACAGATGGTCAATAAGCATGTTATATTATTTTTAGCATCATTGGCCATCAGGGAAATGCAAATTAGAACCACAAGGGATATCACTGCATACTTACCAGAATGACTAAAGTGAATATTTGTGACAACACCAAATTCCGATAAGGATGCAGAGAAACTGAACCACTCATACATTGCTGTCGGAAATGTCAACTGTTACAGTCACTCAGGAAAAGCGTTAGATCGTTTCTCATAAAGCTAAAGGTACAACTACCATATCCCAGAGAAATAAAAATGTCTATTCACATAAAAACCTGTACAAAAATGTCTATAGCAACTTTACTTATAAGAGCCTAAAACATGGAAACAACCCAGATGTTCTTCAAAGAATGGATGGTTAAATAACATTTGGCACATTCAGACCATGAAATGCTGCTCAGCAATGAAAAGGAACAAACTACTGATACACAAAACAACTTGCATGAAACTCCAGGGAATTATCCTGAAGAAAAAAGGAAAAAGAAAGAAAGAATTTGAAAACAACATGTATGGTTCTATTTACATAACAGTCTTCAAATGAATGTTATGAGCTGAGTTGCATCCCCTCAAAAACTCATATGTTGAAGGCCTAACCGCTAGTTCCTCAAAATGTGACTGCATTTAGATAGAATCTTCAAAGAAGTAATTAAGTTAAAATGAAGCCATTAACACAGGCCCTAATTGGAGTTCTTATAAGAAGAGGAAATGCAGACACACAAAGAGACACCAGAAATGCACGCACTCAAAGAAAAGACAGAGCCAACCAGCAAGAGGCCTCAGAAAAAAAAATCAAACCTGCCAACAATTTGATCTGGGACTTCTAGCCTCCTTGGACTTCATGGCCTGATAATGGTGGTGATGGAATTATTTCCTATGTTGGCTGTCTGGTGGTAGATACACTAGCTGTGTATACATGTGACAAACTTTTATAGAACTTAACACACACACACATATATATACAAATGAATACAGGTAAAACTGGGGAAATCTGAAAAAGGTTGATAGAATCAAGGTCAATATCTTGGATGTGATAATATGCTATAATTTTGCAATACATTACATTTAGGGAAAACTAAATAAATGGTACATAGGATCTCTATCATTTCTTACAGCTGCATGTGAATTTAAAATTATACTAATAATCATTTTAATAAAAACCGATATTTTAAAAATAAAGGCTCAGCATCTTTCTTGTTAAAATTATTTATAATTATTTTCTAATTTGTGCTGTTACTAGAATTGGTATTTTTTTTTTTACCACTTATCCATGTTTATTCAAAGGTATACAAATGTTTTTTAGTTGAGGAAGGTAAAGATAATTCAACATCATTGAACTATTAATTTACTTTATTCTATATACAAATTATGGAAGAAAAGGCATATTTTATTATTTTAGTTTGAATCTCAGCAAACAAATTCTAATATGTATATGAAACGTAACTTGCCAGCTAACATTTGTGTGTTAATTTTATTTGTTTGTTTAAAATCATTATGAATTATATTTGGAGATATACATTCTATCTAATATTAGGAATTTAATCCAAGTGCCTTCAATTCTCACCTCTCCATGGTAGAGGGTGGGGTGTTTGAGGACCCTGTGTCACGGTGTCTGTGGGGGAGGAGTACTAGCTGGCCTCTATTATCTGAACACATTGAATCCTTTGAGATGTGCATTTTACCATTTTGCACTCAGTCTTTTATCAAAATAGCTTATAGATAAATCATCCCTCTTTACCTCCAGCAAGGCCTCTGAAGTTTCAGGTTTCTCTTAGTAAATGTCATTCCACTCTCAAGGGTACAGAAAATATTTGGTTGCTTCCAGTGCTCTTATATCTCTCTGTGTCTATATTAAATATTACACAGCTTTTAAGACTCTGTACTCCCTCAGGGCTAGTCACAGGTAAGGAGATCTCATTCTACTACATCATCACTGGGATGAGAGGCAGTATCAAATCTATCTGCAAGAAAACTCCACATATTGATATCTCTATGAATGTCCTATTGCTTTGTAAAGAAATAACCTGTCGCTTAGTGGGTTAAAACCACAAATATACGTATGTTACTAGTATATCACCTTGGATCAGGAACCCAGGCTTAGCCGTTTCTCTGGCTCAGGGTCTCACAGGCTGCAAGCAAGATGCCCTCCAAGGCTGCAGTTACCTCGACCATCTCCCAGGGCTGCCGGCAGACTTCAGGTCCTCACTCTCCATTGGCCAGACACCAATTCCTTCTCCTGTGGGTTATTCTATAGGGAAGCTCACAACATGTAAACTTGAAGGGATTCCAAGAAAGGGAAAGGAGAGAGCTGGCAAGATGGAAGCAAGAGTCTCAGCTATGACATACTAGTAACTTTGCTGTATTGTATTTAGTAGAAGGTAGTTACTAGGTCCAACCCACACTCAACCGGGTAAGATTACTCAAGGGCCTGACTTTCAGTGTTTGGGTCTCTGGGGTTCATCTCAGAGGCTGCCTATCACACTTAACCTATGCCCAGAGGCTGTGCCTGCAGCCTGTGAAAACAGCAATCTGGACTGTTAATGCTTTCTCGGGAAAGTCATAGAACTCTGCTCTGGAAAAATAAGTTCAATGTCTTGTTGCCCTTCAGCTTCCTCTCCCTCTTCAAACACATAAACAAATTGACCCAAGGGTAAGGAAATGCCAAGCATGGAGACACAATGTTGTGTTTCCTCCAAGTTTATCACTCCTTTTTTTCCTGGCTAGAGAATTTCACTAAAAAGATACTATTTAAGCTGTTCGCACAGAATGGGTGAATTATAACATGTGACAATGAAGGTAATTGCAGTGGAGGGGAATTATAAATCATTTCTAAGAGATGGGAAAGAATAAGTTGTGCCAGAAGTAACCTCATCCTTCTCCGAACTCCACTAGCCTTTTAACTGTGGTATTTTTATAGCACTTATCTCATCTATTTTATATTATAGTTATATTTATATATTCTATTTCTACACTATTTGAACTTCAATTTCTTGAAGTCAGGAACTATGAGTTAGAGCTATTGAACCAATTAGTTCAACAAAGTCCTTTTCATATTATAGATATTAAGTGCTTATTGTTAAATAAATGGTTTCTATAAAATTAACCAATTTGACTCATTTTTGCTAAATTACTACAAAATGGACTTTGACAGATATTTCTAAAGGCTTAATAACTTTTCATTTATGCCCAGCAGGTTTGGCTCAGTGGTTGAGCATCTACCCATGCACCGAGAAGTTGCCAGCTCGATTACCAGTCAGGGCACAAACCCGGGTTACAGGCCCGATCCCCAGATCACCAGTAGGGGGCATGCAGAAGGCAGCCGATTAACAATGTTTCTCTCTCATCAATGTTTCTCTCTCTTCCCCTCCCTCTCTCTCTCTCTAAAATCAATAAAAACATATTTTCTTTTAAAAAGAACTTTGAATTTAAGGAAACACTATTTTCCTACTTATTGGACAGGTTTCAGCTGACAGTTGTATTACTACTCCTAGTTTGGACTCCATTAGAACACAGGTGTACTTTGAAAGCTTTGGAAGTGAGAGATATTTTTTCTTTTCCTGCGAACTCCCCTAGACTTGATTTTTAAGCATCAAATACTTTTACAGCCAATATAATAAGGATGTAGAATCACTGAGGAAATATCCAATAAATTTGTCAGCAGCCTACACTCTCCTACCTTGTCTTGGTCACATTCTTAAATGGGACTCCCTCTCCTTGGAACTCAGTAAGTGGAAAAGAAGGAGAAGGTTCCATTTCATTCTCAGATGTGGAAAAGGAGAGCCAGGATCTCCAATAGAAACTATACAGTAATGATAAATTCAAGGTTGACAATTGATCCAGGACAACAACAACAAAAAATCAGATTCTTCATGCAGTCTTACTAAGGGAACTTTTTTAATTATGCTAGTTACAATAATTATTACCATTTTATCAGCTCTACTCTGGCCAGGCACAAAATGAATCTCACTTAATCTTCATTATAGCCCATGATGTAGGTAATATTTTTATCATTTTACATTGGTGAAACTTGGTGCTCAAAGAGGTCAAGCTATTCATAAGATTAACTGTTTCAATTAAGTGTGCTTTGGAATCTGCTAAAATGGGATCTGAATAGTGACTGTGCTAATAACTACTTCCATGATTTACATCCTTGTTTTCCTTATAAGTAAAAAAAAGAGATATTAACACCTACACCATATATATATATGTGGTGGGCAGAATTTAAGGTGGCCTTCGTGGTCTCCACCACCTGATTTTTTTTTCTCGTGTATAATCTCTTTCAGTGTGGGAAAGATCTGTGATTTGATTCTATAATCGAATATGGCAAAAGTGATGGGATGCCACTGTCATGACTACATAGCCGCATATAAGTCTCCATCCCGCTAATAGACTTGTTTTGGAGTCTCGCTGTCTGTATTGGCTTGATAGAGAAAGCAGCCACATTTGGGGAGAACCACATGACAAGGAACAGTGGGTTGTCTCTGGAAGCTGAGGACCTGGGTTTTATAACTTTAAGGAACATAATTCAGCCAGCAACTATATAAGCTGAAAAGAAAAACTGTAGTTTTAAATGAGACTGTATTCCCTGCTGGCACCTTGATTGCACACCTGTGAGGTACTGAAGCAGGGGACCCAATTACAGCTGTGCTCAGACTACAAACCAATAGAAATTATGAGATAACAAATGAATCTTGTTTCAAACTGTTGACTGTGTGGTAATTGTTCTGCAAGAATATACAACTATTACATATCTTGAAGCCTGAAAGTGGGTGCTTTCAGACAGTAGGCAGAAGCTGAAATAATTCTGAGGAGCATGATAAAGAAGGTCTAAATTGCTTTGAACAACTGTTAGTAGAAATTTAGACTTGGAAGATACTGCTGGTGAGGACTCAAAAGGGAGGGACATTTTTTTTTTTTTGAAACTGGACAAAGGAAGATCCTTGTTATATAGTGACAGACAACTTAGTTTTAATGGTCGCCTGCAGCCATATGGCAGCAGAACTTAAGGGCTGAACTTGTTATATAGCTAAGGAGATTTCTAAGGAAAGTGTTGAAAATGCCACCCTAATTGCTTGTGGCTGTTTATAATAAAATGTGAAAGGAGAGAGACTAATTGAGGAAAGAACTATTAAACAAAATGAAACCAGTGTGTGATGGTTTGAAAATCCTTCATGTCTTAATGTGGCAAAAGCTATTAAAGTTAACAAATTGCTTCTGAAAATGTGGCATAGAAAAAATGTAAGCCTATAAAGCCTCTCACTAAAACCACAGAAAGATTGACAGGTCACTAGATTCAGTCACACAGCGACCCTTTCAAGAGATTAAGCATGTTCCTCTCATATCCTCTCAAACCATAAGGTCTCTAGGAATCTCAAGGGTATTGCCCCTCAGTCATTTCAAAAATAGCTTAAGGTAGAGATAGATCATTATGAAAAAAAAATGTGGATGTGGCCTCTGTACAACTAACTGAAAATTGAAATACACTGCAGACCTCCAAGGTTCTTGAGAAAACTGTTTCAGCAGAGACACTGCCCTACTAGACTGAAAAAAATGACAAGAGTACAAAAGGGTGGGACCCTGTTAGATCCTCAAAATGCTGTTGGTGCAAAGCAGGTTGATAAAACTGTACAGCTGCAAACACATCCAAACTATGTTTTACAGTTGCTCTATTGTAGACTTTGAATGAGATGGGAGCTGTTATCCAGAAGATTTATTTTCCAAAGGTTTAAGAAAATGAAGTGTAATTGACAAAATTCACTGGAAGAACTAGTGGTAGGGAATGTGTCATCTACCTTCTTGTTTCCAAAGATCTTCATCATATCTTTCTGATATCTGCAAGAGTGTTGTCAGTACTTTTTGAGGGAGATGATTGCGTGGCCGCCCCTGCTAATGCAGCAGACAGCATAGGAAGTGGAGAAAAGGACAACCAAGCAGACTTTTGTGACTGAGAGTTATTATAAAAATATGTTTTTGAAAAGGCCAGTTTTGTAAAATGTTTACTAACAGTATGCTTTTCTGCAGAAATCCCCCTGGGGCCTCAGAAGTAGTGAGCACAACAGCAATGCCATTTACAGATGTGATTGGTAAGTCAAAGCCAGAAAGCTTTCGGAGACAAATGGACTAATTGCCGCAGCTATTATTGAAACTTTGTTTTTGAGCTAATTGCTAGATTTTTATTGGGTTGGATGAGTCACTAAATAACTAATTATTTGAGTTCTATGAATTAGTGTAATTAGCTAATATAAAAATCATCAGTGTCTACTATCACTCTCAAGATTACATATTTAAATAACCATAAGATTTTATGTAATACAGTAACTGTCTATATTGTTATGTTTTGCTGACTGTGTTCCAACTTCACTGTTTTGTTTTGTGGGTTGTTTTATTTTTAATATTCAGGCAATACAATTTTCTCTGGAAGAAATACTCTGTTTTATCCTCTGTCCAAACACACACTCTCTCTCTTTCTCTTGATTTTTAAAAGCAATTCCCAGTGATCATTTAGAAAACTTCTTTAACTCTCAACCTAAATTTGGTAATCCTCTTAAAATTTCTCACAACAAATAATTTTTTTGCACTTATTAAATTTCACAATTATTTATTTCTGCTGGTCTTTGTTTTTTATCTGTTATTCCTATTAGACTGTGATTTCCATGAATATGATTTTGCTTATTCTGTTTATCATGTTTAATCTATATAGAGCACTGTAAAAGAAATGTATAAACTATTCAATCAATATTTGAGGATGAATTAAAAACTATTGTTAATAGATATTTTGTATAAGTATAGACATTCATATTTAATATAATATATCCATTAGACTCATTCTCCCCCCCCCCCTTTCGTTAGGAGGACTGATACTTTGGGATTTATTAGAAATTTAAATTTTCTCTTTATATGATGATATTTTGCTAATTCACAGTTAGCCATTTCCTCTTTCAGTCATTTCCTTGGGTCCCAATAATGTAGCACATTAGGCACACACCTGAAAATAGAAAGCACTAAGTCTTGTGTAATATTAGAACCGATAAAATATTTTGATTAAAACTCTGAAAGTTTTTTTTTTCCTATACACATACTCCAATATTTATGTAAGTATAATTCCTTCTCAGCTTTCTCATCCTATCTCAAATTATCTTCATCATCAGCCTAACCATAATTGGGAGCCTAAGGAAAATATTAGCTAATTGCTGCATACATGTTATCCATTTAAGTTCTTACCTGTTATCTTTCTGTCATGAATGACCTCTACATAGCCACCAATCATTTGCATAATCCAGAGGAGAATATGCCAACATTGCTCAGTATGTTGCATGTACAAAGGTTGCATTGTTGGGAGAAAGGGGAATTGGAATAATTTAAGAATTTATTTACATACTCTGTTTCCTGACAAGTTTACCCAGTACTCTCAGCTTCTATTTCTGGTGTTGTTTCTGTTATTTAAAGCTATCTAAATATAAAAGTATCTACCAGCATAATGTGAGAGAAGCCAATAAGGATGGTTTCTGAGTCTCCTTGATACACTCATTAACTTATTTAAATCAAGAGATTCCCTCTCTTTTCTTAAGTTTTCATCTGCAAAATGAGTACAGTACATATTTGCCTAAAGCCATAGAACTAGAGCAGGCCATGTCATATGTGATCTCTCAGCTCCAGGGTCTCGTACCCTACCCTTAAAAAAAGGGGGTACATCAAAATGGATCAATTATAGAGCACAAGTCTTGCCTACTTTTAAGACAACAAAATTAGGTTCAAAGTGAAACTACAAAACAAATATTCTTTATTAAATAAATTAAAAGTCATTGTAGGTGTCTCCTCTCTCAAAATTTCCATCTTTCCCTCAGCCTGTCAGTTCATTATGTTCATGTTCCCGTATTTAATATTGGTTAAAAAATAATGGAAATATTATTTAAAAAATTAAAGATGATACTTAATTTCTCAGGCTTTCCATTAATTCACTTTCTATCTCTTTAAGTATGCATTTTCATGCATAAACAAAACATTAAAAGCAATGAAATTTTAAGAGGGTCTCAAAAATCCGTGAAATGCTGTCCCTAATACAAGAGAAAAAATTCCAGAGTTTTTGCTCTTTGGGGTAAATGCATCTGCCTCAAGTAGGCAGCAATTCTAAGAGTTGTCATTGTTTGATGTCTGGTAGCTGCTTAAAATGCCGTGAGTTTATGACTTTATCCATCCTCCAATAGAACGTAAATACAGACATGGGCAAAAGAAAAGCCAGATTTTAAAGGATCTGTAAGAAGTCATGAGCACTGTGGTCTTTGGGTTTGGCAGCAGGATACTGCGGAGCCGGAGACTTTGAAGTCCAGCTACAGGGTTCCTGTTCTGTCTATAAAAAGCTGTGAAGCTTCCGGGCTTATTTTTACATCTCATATAAATTAGGCATTTCTAATAGATGACATCTAAAGCCCACGCCAGCAATGCTATTCAATGATTGAGATATTAAGCACCTGTCTTTCTTATTTAGACTTATGGTGTTTTCGCTAAATTATTAACTCCCAGTTTCCATCACTAAAACCCAAACTTTTTTTAAAAACCAGACTTTTTAGAAGCCAACAGAGATAAAAACAAAACATCAATGTACTTAGCAGAGACCAGAAACACGTCTAGCACTCACATCTAGAGTAGACTACACTTTAAAGAAGTCCCTCTGAAAGAATCTATATATATAAAAGGCTAAGCGACTGTCCAACTGGCTTGGCAGTGGCTGTTCTCGGGTGACACACCCAGAACCAGAGAGAAGGGAGCCTGATTCCTCGAGGGGCTGCTTGATTCCATCTTCGGCCATGGGTTATGCTGTTGCTGGGGCACTGTCAGCCCAAATCTGGTTTACTGCTGAGCTGCGGTGACCGAAGATACCCTTCGAGCTGCAGCGCCACCCCAGGTGCAGCCTGCAGGCGAGGGACCGCAGGAGGTTGACTCCAGGGCTCCAGGGCTCCAGGGTGTATCCGGCCCCATCTGGCCCAATCCCGTCCTGCCGGCCACCTTCTAATTAATTTCCTTTCAATGTGCACTGGGCCAGTAGTTTATTATAATAGTTAATTCTTAATGAGAATTTCTAGGTAGTGAACTTGGTTTGACTGGAAAATAGAGCCAGCAGCATAGGAAGAGAGTATAAGTAAAATGGGGACAAACATTGAATTAGTATGTGTCTGCTATGAAAAACAGGCTTACAGACTGAAGATGGTCTAATTTCATTTCCTGGGAAGGGCTTCAGGCTCCAACTGGACTTGAGACTTTGCAGACATCTCGTGTTTAGCTGTATTAGCAGAGGAGGATGGGCCATCCACTTGCCGATTTCTTTCAATTATCAATGTGAGCTTGGCTCAAATGATGGCATGCTAAAAACACCGGATTTTTGATGATGTGAGACAATTTGAAACCAGACAACTTCATCAATCTTCAATTAAGACTTGCAGGTGACACATGATACAATTAAATCCTTCTTAGCAAAGAAGCGTGTTGCTCCAAAATGTGTGGTTTCCTCATTGTTCCTGCCTCTGCAATCCACCTAACAAAGGAAGGGCCTCAGCATGTTGTAAAAGGTGCAGCTTGAGATTGGAACTCATTTCTTGGCCCTGCTAATTGGGTTTACTTCAGGTGGACACATAAACACAATTCTTAATTTTACACTTGAAATTAAACAAGAAACTTCCTCATTACACAGTTAAGAAATCTAGGAATCCATGTGACTTGCCTAAGGCCAAACAATTTATTGTGTCCTTACCCCAAGTCCATTTCATTTAATCAAACTGTACTGCCATCTGCTTAGAGTATTTGTAGCAAACAGAATGACAGCTGCTGTGGCCATGCACAAGACCTGGAACAACCACAACACTTTTCAATGACTGTTGACCTGTGTGAATGCAGACCAGGGACCCTGTGCTATAAAGTTATAGAACACATATCACAATACCAGATGCTTATCAAAAGTAAGTGGCTTTTCTATTAGCAGCAGTCTACAGCCCATAAATGTACCACGAAGATATTATCTATCTCATTCTAAATATCTATGGCAAACTTTTTATTACGTATTGTTTCTTTTAATATAAAATATCTCAAACTTGCCTATTCATGTTAGCATCTTTCATCATCAGGCACACACTGTGGCCATTACTTGTGCAGTTTCATGTGCAACAGCAAACTAGCACAGCTTTCTTCTTTCCTTCTTTATAATTTTGCAGATAGAAGATTCATTCTTATCATAGGTCTTATTTAGCAACCTCAGCACAGAGGATGTTTCTTTCACCTTCTCACTTAAAGGAAGCAATTTAGGCTTCTTTTTGGCATACCCGAATTGCCAGCATGACCTACCCTTGTGCTTTTGGGCCATTATTAAATAAAATAAGAGTTACTTGAACATAAGCACTGCAATACCTTTGACAGTTGATCTGATAACCTCGATGGCTACCAGGTGACAATAGGCAGGGAGTGTATACAGCCTGGATTCGCTGGACAAAGGGATGGTTCACGTCCTGGATGGGACAGAGCAGGATAGCACTGAATTTCATCATGCTGCACACATCAGTGCCCAATTTAAAATTTATGAATTATTTATCTGTGAAATTTTCCATTTAATTTTCCATTTAGTCCATGCTTGACCATAGATAACAGAAGCCATAAAAAGAGAAAATGTGGATAAGGAGTCACTACTGTATGAAAAAGACTTCTACAAATCAATAAAGACAAGCATCCTAATAAATGAGGGGTGATAGATAAGATTTAGCACTTCACAGAAAAGACTATCCCAATTACCAACAAACATATGAAAAGGCACTTAACCTCATTAAAATCAAGGAAGCACAAATTAAAGTCACAGTGCTAGGCCTGTCCACATCTCTCTGAATGGGTAAAATACGAGATACTGAAACATTATGTTTTGGCAAGGATGTGTAGCATGTGGAACTTTTTTACTCAGCTGATGGACGTGTAAAAAGTATATCAACTAAGGAAAATTATCTGTGGCTTACTAGTAAAGCTAAAAACATGGCTCACCACTTCAACGACTATAGAAATGCAGATGAAGAAATTACTGACGTAAAGTTGTTCCCAAATTTCATTCTCATCTTTTAATGTCTTTAGGATCTGCAGTCATCTCTTGGATTGCTGATAGCCTCTCTCTATAGCCTCTTTCTCTCTTTTTGTCCATAGATATATAATTCACAACAACTGCTTTCCTTTAGCTTCTCCAATGTCCCTTGTCCTCTCTGGGTTAGATCTACATTATATGGATCCAGGTAGCTTCTGCCTTCTTTAATATTCCCTTTTCCTTGATTCCTAGATAACTCAGAATCATGAAACTCTTGGGGCCTTAACCTGTAAGCAAGAGGCCCAATCCTTAGAAATCAGAGAACTACAAACAATTGAATATATTTTTATCCCTTTCATATTTAGACTAAAATTACAAATGTTCATAGTAAATTGTGGCTTAGATGTTCAGACATAAAAGTTTTAATGGGGAGTGTAATTTCTTTATGGGAGGTGAGCAGAGTGAAGGGCTCTACATGAAGAAAAAGAAATGATCTGGTTTTTATAAATGCAGAAGAGATCTGGGTGAGGACAAGAAAAGCATTTTCTTTTCCAGCTTTTTTCTGTCCTGAATTGTCTATTTCTTACATCTAGACCTATAAAGAGAAAAAATTGGAAGTATTGTACTCTTCATGTTTTAGCTGGCTTTGTTTACCAGCCTGATTACTCAGAGGAATAACAAGAAAGTGACAGGAATATTAAATATAACTATTAAGTCAACAAAATAGTTTTGGAGCGTAGACTATCAGAGACAAGTCTGCATTTACCAAAGGGCTCATTTAAATATTCTGTTTTACTGCTGGTTTTGTTAATGCAATATTTAAAGTGTTTTTATTTTCTTTCTCTTTCATTATATTCCTTATTTCCTCATAACTTAGATATATTCAGGAATCCTAAACTGAGAAGCCTTTTGTCGTAGCACAGTAATTGCTCTTCATCAACACTTTGTCTTAATACGTTTCAGCATCCACTCCTGGTACCTTCAATATGTTTTCATTCATTCATGACTCACTCAATTAGGTCAAGTATATGATTCTGAAACCTACTGGAATGAAGCCATGGTAGAAATTCAATATTTCTACTATGCAGTAATTTCCCCCAGAGACAAAACAGGCACACAGAGGTAATGTTACAAGCAAAGGAGGTGTGCATTGGCGGGGAGAGAAGAGAATTAAAACATGCACTCAAAGTAATGATCAAAGTATGCTAACATGACACCTAATATCCCACAGGAAATAAACATTAAACGCTTTCACAGTACTAACGTGCACATGATTAACAGCTTTAAATGTAAGTGTTCTCTGCTATCAAGTCAGCAATTTAAATCTAGAGCAATTTCAGAGAGCTCATGGCAAGCTCTGGCAAAGTCCCAAGAGTGCTTTATATTACATTGCATGGTAAATGTCTTCAGAGAAAACTTTCATAATCTCAAGGTTGGAATTGAAGAATTTTATTTTTTTTAAATGTAAAAACAAAGGAATGTGTGAATAAACATTCTAGGTAAATAACCTCTTCTAAAACTGTTAAATCTGCATCTTTATATATTGCATCTATTAGCATAATCTATTTTGATTTTTTTATAAAAGGATATATAGGATCATTTATTTACTCATTATAAATGCACTTATTGCATAGCTAATATGGGCAACTTCTTTGTTTGAAGAGATGAATATAAAAATTCATGAAAAACATTCTATTAAATTGGTTTAAATTTTTGTAACCAGAAAGGCTATTAACATTCCTGACAAACAGTAAGATAGAACTTCTGAGCTCCCTTGCAATTAGACATACATGTACCTTGCTCTCATTAATAGAAAGTAAACTGAAGTATCTTGTGTTACCTCAGTGTGATTACTGCTCCTTTTCTCTATACATGGTAGCAGATGAAGTTCCAAATGTGGATGCTTTATCAGCCTGGATGCTGATTAAAAACAGTGTCAGGCAGAGCCCTGTGGCACCCAAGATAGCTGTGAAAGCTAAGCAAGAAATAAATTAACATTTGCTGCTTTAAGCTTTGAGTGTTTTTACTGTTGTTGCAGCATAATTTAATATACCCTTTTTTGTAATCCTAGCTATTTGTATCTGAAAGATCCCCTTTCTCTCTTCTGGGTGACCTGTCCATGAACTTACCTGTATTCTCGATGCCTAGCCACCAAGCATCATATACCCACATCCAAAGGAGGTGGGGACAAAGAAGGGATAGGCAGTTCTTGATAGAGAGGGATTTGGGCTATATGAGTAGCTGTCTTCCCTGGAACAGTTTGCAACTAGAGAGGAGGCTGAATATGAAAAGAAATCATAAAAAAATAGATGTAAAAGGGAATTGGAGTCAGCAAAGAAAGTAGGAGATGAAAGAAGGGATTGAAAAAGTATTAAAACTATGGGAGAGAGTCAAGATTCCAAGTGGGTGAGGAGTGAGAGGAAATGGGTCCAGAGGAAATGAGGAGTCTGCTGCAAATAGAATTATTACACAATAGTATTATCTCTAGCAAATATTTATTGAGCATTTACTATGTGCCATATATTTTATTAAGTACTTTCTTTATAAAGTAGGAGGTACTACTATTTCTGCCACATTAAAAATGAGTAAACTGAAGACCAAAAAATTTCAGTAATTTGCCTAAAACCAGAGAGTTCCAAAAAGTTAGGGTTCAAATCCTTTCAGTGTATGCCCAGAGTCAGTACTTGTAACTGCCAGTGTTATATTTTCTACATTAAATGACAAGGGGAAAAAATGAATGAAATTTCCTTTAATTGGAATTATAGAGAGCTTTTACTCTCTTTGCATTTGTTCAACTTGGGGATTTCAAGAAGAGTGTTTTTGTCTTTTCATATATATTTCTCTTTCTAATTTAGTTCCTACTAGTTACTTATATCAATTCTAACTCTTCTAGTCCTTGTGTAAGATAAAGCACTCCAAGGTGTGGAATTGTTCATGAGGAATTGGGGACTCATACTTGCTCAGTCTGAACCCCATAATCTTGATTCTAATAGAGTCAGATATTGACCATCACATTACAGGCGTTTTTATAACTCAGACAATTATAAAGCACATTTTAAAAATGAATTGTTTAAAAGGCTGAACTTACTCGTTGGAGAAGTATTTACATTCTTTATTATTAAATAATGTATTTCTTAATTTAGCGTTTCTGACCTTGGTGTCTATTTTTGTTGCCATAAAGCTTATTTTTCCTCAACTAGTCTAGCAAAAGTAATAGTTTGAGCATTGGTGTTATAGTTTCTTTTTTTTTTTTTAAATATATTTTATTGATATTTTACAGAGAGGAAGGGAGAGGGATAGAGAGCTAGAAACATCGATGAGAGAGAAACATCGATCAGCTGCCTCCTGCACACCTCCCACTGGGGATGTGCCCGCAACCAAGGTACATGCCCTTGACCGGAATCGAACCCGGGACCCTTCAGTCCGCAGGCCAACGCTCTATCCACTGAGCCAAACCGGTTTCGGCTGGTGTTATAGTTTCTAAAAGTCTATTTTGCTTTAGACATTTATTTCAGTGCCTTAAACTTTGTTTTTAATATTGGTTATTAAAAAAGTAATACGTCTGAAAGATATTACTCTCAAATATTCCCTTGTCTCACACTGGCACAGACATTGGATACCTAGACATTAAAGGCCTCTGATATGTAAAATATCTATGTTGTGTAAAATATTTGCTGCAGTAACCTAGAATTCTGCCTTGGTTTTGTTTGTTTGTTTGTTGGCTCACTCTGTAATTCAGCAGTAGGAAGATTTCCTCAGTTTGGTATAAAATGAAAGAACTGCTGGGTTGACATAAAAAGTTATTGATCCTGTCTGTGTGCTTTCCCTCCTGGGAGCATGCAGGAGCCTTTTGCTTTACCCTTCCCCTCCCCCTTCCTTCCCCCCCCTCCCATAGGGCATTATCATTAATTTCCTCACTCCCAAGCTCCAAGGGCCCTTCCTTTACCTCTGTGACTTCTTTCCTAAGCTCATTTCTTCTAGCAATTACTTTTTCTACCTCTTTGATTTACCAAATAAATGTTCTCTTACATAAAAAAATGATATTGATCCCATGTTACTCCCAAGCTTCACTGACAATGTTTTCTATCCCATAATTTTATAACCCAAAGTTTTGCTCTGTAATTATGTCAGGCCAAATATGTGTTTGGGTACTTTAGCATGATCTAGAGCAGAGAGAGCAAATGGGGTTCATGAACTGAGTCAATATTACACATTTGGAAGTATTACTTACCAATATTACTACCTTAGGAGAAAATTAGTGAAAACTTCTACTATGTCTGCCATAGCTATAGGAGGGGGAAAGATACAGCTTGAATATATTACCATTTCTCAAAGGCATGTGGATATGATAATATTAATTTATTAAAAATTATATTTGTCTTAATTTTGTTTTATATCTCTTTTTTATATTAACAGATTTTAAAGTTATATATTATACATGTCAATCTTGTAGTTTAAATTTGAATGCACAAATAAAAACAAGCAAAGGACAAAAGAAAACACAACCTTACGCTTCTAGGACAAATGAAAGTCAAGAAAATGTTGGGTCAAGTGTCTGCATTAGTCTCCGGCCATTAACTGCTGTTAATAGAGGTTGTCAAACATAATTACCATCCTACTAGTAGTAAAGGAAGCTGATTGTTGACTCATTTGTCAGCCACAGCAAAGAGTGCTGTACCAACTTCCCTGGTTCTTCTAATTTCAAAAAAGGAAAGAAAGACATGTTCATATGATGAACACAAGGAAAATCTCCCCAACAAGAGAGGGGGTACCATCTGCCTTCTTCTACTGTTGGTCTACCCCTTTCTGATCTGAACTGAATATTATCATCTTCTTTTTGGGAAGTAATCACTTCATTTCCCTATTTTCATTGTCCTTGTACATCCTCGTTATTGCTAATGCTAGGTTACTTTATGGAATTATATAGTTATGCATTACATTAATCAGTGTGTGATAGGCAGTATAAGTCCATGCAAATCTTACATAGTAGCAAGTTTTTGTCTGGAAATCATTAGTGCAATAAGTATTACATAAATTTGAGCCCAGCCAGTGTGGCTCAGTAGTTGTGTCAACTTTTAAACCAGGAGGTTACGGTTCCATTCCTAGTCAGTGCACATCCCCCGGTTGCAGGCTCAATCCCCAGTAGGGGGCATGCAGGAGGCAGCCAATCAATGATGTTTCTCTCTCATCATTGATGTTTCTATCTCTCTCTCCCTTTCCCTTCCTCTCTCTGAAATCAATAAAAACATACTAGTATATTTATTTTTAAAAATCACTTTGAGAAAGACATAATTTGCTATGCAAGTTTTTAACTATTTTTGTCTTTTGGAATAAAAACAACTTAGTGCTGATTATTTCTCTTAATTCATAAATGCTGTTCTCAATGAACTCATCAATGAGAAGTACCCAGAAGCTCTCAAATGATAAATCCAAAATGGTCTTAGTGAGAAGCAAACAACTGTTTAGTATTGAAATATCCCAAAGGAATATTTTATTTGGTCTACTAGTATAACTGAGAATAACCTTTCAACAAAGCAGGAAGATTAGACACTTCCCTGGGATGTTATTTGTTTTGAAAGTACTTTTATTTTTAGTCCATATTCCATAGGCCTTTAGCCATCAGTATGATCAAATGTGGGGTTAAATATTAGGTCTTTGACCTAGGATTGTCCCTTAATATTTCTGAGTTTCAGTTTTTTACATTAGTCACTATGTATCATAAAAGGCAGTTGTTCGAGCCAAAGGAATACATGAGTATAAAATAATGAGATGAATTTATCTTGGTGTTTGACAGCATAGAGCCTATATTCAGATAGGTCTGGCTTTGACCCCAGATTTCCTGACTTACTAACTATGCAGTCCACACATGTTACTTAAAGTCTTGCAGTCTTAGTTTCTTCACTTGCAAAGTAAGGATCAAAATAGTACTTACACCACTGGATAGGGTAGGATGCTTTGAGATAATGTAAAGTACTTAGCATGGTGCCATATGCATAGAGTCTCTCAATCAATGCTGCTAGTAATAACACTTTTGTTGTAGAAATCATTCATTCATCTTTTCATTCTTTCATCACTCAATAGCCTTGGGAAAGGTCAGAACACTACTTTTTCAGACCTCCACTTATTCTGTTGTCAGTTTTCTTTTCAGAATTTTCAGTGATCTCCCTCCATGCTCCCCTCCATGTGCCTTACACAATATGTCTAAGTCCTTAGAAGCAGAGTCATGGATTGTTGCAATGGCCTTCACATCATCTTGTGTTTGAATAATAGCTATGTCAAGAATTACCTTTTGGAAATACATTTATTCTCTCTAAGCATCAATATTTTGAAATGTAAAAGAAAAATAATATTAATACCTACCATATAGATTTTGTACAGTAGGAAGGAGATAATAAAACTCTAAACACAGTACTTGATTCATACATTCAGTGAAAGGAATTTCCTAATAAAAACTTTCAAATATCACTACATATTTTGCTTTAACTATAAAAAATACTATCTATATTAATTTAAATTGAATTTTCTTTCTAATGATGTATGATAGTTTTGAAAGAAACATTTATCTTCCAGTCAAGAATAGATATTTCACACCAGCAATAGTCTGCAGAAAAATACTGATGGAAAACTATAGGACAATGGAACACCTCTACCTAGAGCAGGAATATTGTTCGTACATGAGTTAACACTTTTTCTAGGCAGTTATTTAGAACCCTTATAGCAAAACCAAAGAAGATTTTAACAAATAAAATGCAAGCAGCTTTCACCAACTGCATATATTCCCTAGGCCATGGAGGGCCTAAGATGAAAATAACATATATTTTTGAATCATATTTCATTTCTGCAGATTTCTGAAATTATCTGCTGAAAATGACATTTAAAAGCACTAAAATGAAGAAGAAATGCAGGGACATAAGATTCTTCATGAAAATCTGTTTTTTTTATTTGTTTAATTATTGTTTCATAGTTCCCCATAGATAACAGCAGGCATGCTCTTAGAGTCTCCCAGAGATCCACTGTGTGTTTTCTTTGCATTTTCATGTCAAAGGCCAGCAATAGGATGAGGTAAGTGAGGCTTGTAAGGTACAAAATATAAAAAGACATGGCTCTTATCCTGTTTCATGGAGTTATAACCAACGTAGTGTTTATGATCATTTTGTGAAACCTAACTGGTGACCTACTCTCTAAGAACAATTAATTTCTATATTAATCTGTATGTCCATCAAGCTTTGGTTACATTTGTTACCAGAAGAATGCACCAACAGGGTTGCCCTGAAAATACCACATCCTTACCCCTAAATTTTGCATATCTTTCAGGATAGATATGAAGCAGTTAACTTATGCTAGTCACTCTTAAAAACACTATGCGTATTTTGACTTATTTAATTCACAACCCTATGAATTAAGTACCCTTATTGTCTCCTTTTTGATAGGAGGCAAACAGGGTAAATAACTTCCCCAGGTCATATGGTACATAAAAGACAGAGTGTACAGAATATATCCAGGCAGGCCAGTTCAGGCTAAATTGACTCTTAAATAAAAATACAGCTTTAAGACAATCTGCCAAGGTTTTAACACTGGGTATTAATGTTGATCTTAGTTTTCAGCTGCATGCTTATTTATAAACTAGAGGCCTGGTGCACAAAATTCGTGCACTTGGAGGGGTCCCTCAGCCTGGCCTACACCCTCTCGCAGTCCGGGAGCCCTCAGGGGAGCGGGCCTCAGCCATTAGTTGGACATCCTTAGCGCTGCCGCAGAGGTGGGAGAGGATTGCGAGAGGATGCAGGCCAGGCTGAGGGACCCCACCAGTGCACGATTGGGGCTGAGAAGGGACTCAGGAGGTTGGCCAGCCAGGGAGGGACCAACAGGAGGGCTCCAGGGCATCTCCAGCCCATCTAGCTCAGTCCCGATCAGCTGGACCCCAGCAGCAAGCTAACCTACTGTCGGCCCCCTGGTGGTCAGTGCACGTCATAGCTAGCGGTTGAGCAGCCTTAGCATATCATTAGCATATTATGCTTTGATTGGTTGAACAGACAACTGGACAATTAGCATATAAGACTTTTATTATATAGGATTAAGTTTTGTGAATGTTGTTACTTTATTGTTTCTCTCATTTTTTCTCTTTGATTCCATTTGAATGTTTATCTTACTCTTGCTTGAATCCATTGTAAAGACTTTTTTTTTAAAACTGTGTTGAAATGAATCCCACTTCAGGAATTCCAACTTTCTCCTGGAATGGTTTTTCTTAGGCATTTATTGCTGGAAAACTCATAAGAGGTCAAAAGCAAGTACTTCCCAGAAGTCACTCACACATAGAAGGCCAGAAAAAGTAGTTTAAAGACAGTTTTTGCAAAGGTTTGCACTATAAAATCTTTAACTACATCTGGTCTAGTAAAGTATGCCAACCCATGAACTTTCTGGGATATTTTTCTTTGATTCCATTTATTGGGCAACTACAAGGAAAAATGTTCTTAGGATTAATTTAGAATCTTTCCAAATTTTCTTAAAGGAAAAGGAAAATAGTGGGAAATTATAATAACCCATAAAATGTGAACACGTATTTATTCATTTATTCTTTCAATACTTATTTATATAAACAAGTAAGGGTTTGAGTTTTGGCTCATTACTTATTAGCTATATGGTATTGGACAAGTTGCTTGAAGATTTAAGTTTCTATAAAATAAGAATATATATAAACAGTTACTCTCCTCAAAGAATGCCTGGGTCATCTCATGAGGAAATGCATAAAAAGCAAATGGGAGGAGGTTTGGTCCATAGGGAGGTACTAAAATGTGTCTTTTCATTTGTATTCTATTTTCCTGTTCTAATCAACTCTGAATTTAATTTACTGGCATGAATAACATTATGCCACAAAGTCCATCCTAATTATAATAGTGACCTATAACTGCATAACAAATATTCCCAAAACTTGCTACCTTAAACATAACAAAAATATATCATTCACACGTTTTTGAGGGTCAGGAATGTGTGAGGAATTTGCTGCATGGTAACATTCAGGGCATTTCATCTGATTGCAATCAAGCTGTTGAGTGGGGCTGTAGTATATATCTGCAGATTTGCCTGTGGTTGGAAGATCTGTTTCAAACTTGCTAGGGAGTTAGGGGTAGGAGCCTTCAGTTTGTCATCACGTGTATCTCTCTATAGGGCTGCCCATGATACTTCTTCCCCAAGAGTGAGTGATGAGAATGGAATACAGCAAAAGAAAGAGAACAAATGGTCACCACAGTATGTTTTAAAACCTAATCTTGGAAGTGGCACACATTCATCTGCCATATTCTGATGGTCACACAGACAAACTGGCACAATATGGAAGGGTACTGCAAAAGTGTGCCAATGCCAGTAAGCTGGCATCACTGTGGACTATCTTGGAGACTGGTTATCATGACTAGTTTCCCTGTTAACAGAACTTTTAAAGGCTCCCTTGTTTTCTGAGTTAAGCTGGAATTTTTTATTCTTGTTTTCCATTATTTAGATAAAGGCCCTTGGCACTACTTCCTCTGTCCTCCCACATTCCTACCTGGTCTTGTTTCCCATGACTCTCATCTATAGATTGCATGTTGGTTCCTAAGCAAAACATCCACACTGCACAGCTTCTAAGGTTGCTTACTCACAATTTTTTTCTGTTAAATTACAATATCCCCTCTTTCCCAGGTATTGAAAGTCTTCCTGCTATTCAAAGTGCATCCTCTCCATGAAAGGGATGTTTTCTCTTTTTCTGAATTTTGTTTTAA
This sequence comes from Plecotus auritus, assembly GCF_963455305.1. Classification (NCBI taxonomy): domain Eukaryota; kingdom Metazoa; phylum Chordata; class Mammalia; order Chiroptera; family Vespertilionidae; genus Plecotus; species Plecotus auritus. The sequence goes on along the minus strand of NC_137783.1, from coordinate 33,735,654 downwards.
AATTTTTTTGTTGATTTTAGAGAGAGGAAGGGACAGGGAGAGAGATATAGAAACATTGATGAGAGAGAACCATCAACCAGCTGCCTCCTGCATGAACCCTACTAGGGATCAAGCCCACAACCCGGGCCTGTGCCTTGACCTGGAAACAAACCCTAACCTCCTGATGCATGGGAAGACAATCAACCAACTGAGCCACACCGGCTGGCACTTTTTCTGAATCTTGATTGCCCTCTCTATAAACTTCTTGTTCAGCAATTATCTTATGTAATCTAATATTTTGAGATGTACATTCTTCTCCAATGCTCATAAATGGATGAGGTGAGGTCACAAGACCCACTCATCTTGGAACCCTATTCAGTGCCTAGAACAGTGTGCAGTAGATGTAATGTACACATAAAATATTTGGTCTAGTTAAACTGAATCACTAATTAATGGATGCTGGTGTGGAAAGAGGAATAAAAAAAGGTCAGTGGCAGGACTTTCATGATGACTGAGTTTTTCTAACTGTTGTAAATTCCCTTTACTTTTGCCAACAGATGGACAGGTAGCAGGCTCATTAGGTTAATTTTAAAGATGTGGATTATAATTTGGTTATAATTTTAAATGGACATCAGAGCATTTTATTGTGAATAACTGTTGAAATGTCATTTAATGGTATGTACTTAGGCAGGAAAATGTTCATTGAAGACAATGAAGAGCAGATAATAGCACTAATTCTCTTCTTTTTATTCTCCATAGCATATTTTCTAAGTCTGGCTATTGATAGGATAACAGCATATTGAAAAAATGTTCCCATATTTAGGATTGCTCTATTAGAAGAAGAGTCAAGATCAAGTAAACTATAAGGAAAATTTCAGTTTCATAGTGTGTTTTTTTAAGGCAATCAAAAACAGGTACAATCTTTTGAGAATTGTTGGGGGCTAACAAGCCCATAATGTAGTAGGTATGCCAGGGCAAAGTGACTGAATATTGCTTCCTAATTTTCCATTTTCTGATTTTAATGCTTTTATCATTGAATAAGCATATAATAGACTATCAAATATCATTTTATACTTATATCTAAAGGAGAACAATACCAGTAGATAGTAGTATTAGGAAAATGCCTTAATTTATATGCTCCTTGACTTATTCAGAATTTGGTCTTCAGTTTCAGGCAAAATTTAGTAAAGCTTTTATTGTAGGAAAATGTAGCTTAGATATTTCAAAATATAATGTACTGTTCATTTTTAAAGCCTATGTCATCATTCAGCTGAAAAGCAAAACATGATTTTTATATCTAATGTAAATTTATCTTTTTTATTTTATAGAATGTTTAATAAGCTACTGTACACACTGCATTGTAGCATTAAAACAAAAACCTAGGAAGTTATTTCTCTGCACAATGCTGAAACTCGTCCAAGTGTCTTACATCTGATTGCTAAGTCAGATTAAAATGGATGTTTTGGGTAAACCCCTCAGTACCCTTTAACCTCAGTGAATTGCTAGTGTGGTCTGTCTCTATCCTTCCTCTAGCACTGTCTGCCTGAGCAAGTACAATCACTCCAACATCTAAGATAACAAAATTGAGTATAATATGAGATTATAAAAATTAAAAATAATATCTCTATGGACAAAGAGACTAACATGGTAAATACTAATGAGGAAATAAAGAAAAGGAAATGTTTCCATAACTATATTTAATTTAAATTAGTTTTGGAATTTCTGTGTTGAAAATGAATCTTTTCTTGGAAATTTAAGAAATAAAACCAGTAAAAAATGTATTTGAGGATTATCAGTGGGCTGTACATTATTAAGCTATTATTGAAAACATTTTATTGCCATTTTATAGATGACAAAGCTGTGGTTTACAGCAGCAAGTATTGTGTTTTAGGGCACACAATTAATGTATGGTGGGCCTAGGATTTAAACCAATGTCATGTGACTTTAGGATTTGTTCTCCTTTTTAACTATAATCTACTACCTCCCTCTCATCATAATAATGTATTTTCTTTAGCACAGTACTTTTAACTTTTAAAAATGCAATCCCAGAGGTATTCCAAATACAATATTGATTTAAACTATAATTTTAGTAATATTAAGTATACAAATAAGCAAATGAAAGTCACTCATATATTTGCTATTTTTTATTTAAGTTAATATGGATTTTTCATATTTATAGCCCTTATTATTTATATAAAATTGAATTAATCTTGTAAATGTAATTTTATATCCTACCCTTTTCTTCTTACTTTATTATGAGCATTTTCCTTTAGCATGCTTTGATTTTATCTGATATTTAAAATCTGAGGAGTTAGTCCTGTCTGGCACAGCTCAGTTGGTTGGAGCATCGTCCCATAGACCAAAGGTGGTGGGTTTGATTCCCAGTCAGAACACATAGTTAGGATGTGGGTTTGATCCCCAGTCAGGTGGGGCAAAAGTAGGTTTACAGTTGTTCCTATGGAAAATAATACAATAATTAATAAATAATAATACAAGAATAAACTTTGTGTTTCACATACTAACAACTGTAAACCTACTTTGGCCCCACCGTGTGTGTGTGTGTGTGTATCTCTGTGTATGTTTATGATGATAGGTGTGTTGGAGATGAAGAGGGCTATTGTCACTGTTGATCCTGGCTTTTTATTATCAGTGCAATGCATAGACAATAGGATAACTTTCATTTTACTCTATCGAAGAATTCATTGTGCTTGGATGAGCTTGTCTAAATTTTCTATGCTGTAAATTTCTACACTGTAAAGGAGAATTCTGCTGTTTCTCTGTCCTTTGTAGGCTTTACAGGAACTGAGCAAAGTGCTTATTGATTAGAGGAAGAGTTCTGTCACTGTAATTCACAAGATCATGAAAAAATAAGCTCTGAAAATAAAGGAAGTTTAGCATAATTGATCTACCTGGCCAACAGCTGAGTGTGCATCCTCACATATTTTCCTGAAATAAGTAAGAGGGCTCTTACTGAAGAAGAGAGCTACACACACACCCTCAGAAATATGCCTATTTTAAATGATGCAGATAAGAGGCTTGATTTTATCTTTAGACAACCCATCCATTCCACAGTCCTAAATGGTCATGATAACTGATCATTACCACCTTTTATATCCAGGGAGCTAAAGTTGGTGATCCTGGATAAGGTCCATAACTTTCTGATTATGAGTAGGAGCCCATTTGGGAGTACTTGACTATGTCATTAAGGATGAATATAGTACAAAGCACTGCATTTTGGCATAGTGCAATACGAAGAAGCAAAGCTAAGGCATGGCTGCAAATGGGACACCCAAGTTTCCTGAGGAGGAGATTCAGTCGAATGTGGCTACATGTACCAAAAGGCAAAGGGAAAAGGAAAAGTTTCAAGGTCCCAGAATTCCAATAGACATTGTCACGTTCTTGCTAAAATTTAACTCCAGGATATTAGTACTTAATATAGTAGCATTTTTACTAATAAAATATTCAGGCAAGTTTAAAATATAGTTGCTGAAAATCAGTTTTTTAATTTCTCATTTTCGAAATATTCTCCACTGAGTTTCTAATAAAGAAATTCATTGTTCCAAAGTATTAAATATAACTTTACAGCCAAAATTTAATGATATAACAGATCTATTTTTTGAGCTAAGAAGTACTGAAACATGTAGAAAAACATAAATGTTCATGCTAGCTGATAGGAACTCCAGGTTCCACATTAATGCTGTGATGCTGTATATTTTTGCATCAATCAATGATTTCTAAACCATTTATACTAAGGAATTGGATTCAGACATCAGTACTGCACTTCCATTAGGTATTTTATTGTTGATAAAATAGATGGTGAAGCACAACTATTTCTTTCACAAAAATACATAGTCTTTCCTAGTCTTGTCTTAACTTCACATTGCCTCAGCATATCTCAGGGACAGGTCAATAGACAATATTCATATGAGCTGCTTCTCATTTTTTCAGGCTGATATATTTCATTCTGAAAGTATTTCTTTCATCATTTACTCTTAAGTTTTACAGAATTTGAAATCAAATGTAAATCCTGAAATTGAATGTAATCTATTCCTATTAGTCTATCTTATAATCATGCCTGGAAATTCATTGTTTCCCATGTTTCTTAATGCATGCATTTTGAACAATCTCTTTACAGTTGTGAGATAAGAAAATTTCTCAAAGAAACAAATTTGGGAAGTTGACTTTGTGTGTTTGGGGAGGATATATCACCTTTTTTTAAGCAGATAAAGCACAGTCTGGACGGCGTAGCTCAGTGGTTGAGCATCAACCTATGAACCAGGAGGTTGCGGTTTGATTCCCAGTCAAGGCATATGCCTAGGTTGCGGGCTAAATCCCCAGTCTGGAGTGTGCTGGAGGCAGGCAATCAATGATTCTCTCTCACCATTGATGTCTCTCTCTCTCTCTCTCTCTCTCTCTCTCTCTCTCTCTCTCTCCTTCTCCCTTCTTCTCTGAAATCAATAAAATACATATTAAAAAAACACAAGTAAAGTACAAAAGACTTGGCTAGTTATAAATAAGAAGACCATGTGTCCCTGCTTGCTCATTTGCATGTTATTAAAAGTAACCCATTTCATACTTAAATATGTTTGATTTGGAGAAAAAAATTGAATAGTTATCCCAGAATAAATAAATTTTAAAACAAAGTGAGAATTACTGTCTTCTATAAAAGTACCATAGCTTTGCTTCTTTATATTTCACTATGCCAGGATAAAGGATAAAGTTGTACTAAAATCTAAGAAATAGAAACAAACACAAGGAAATAACCAAAATGAGAAGACAATGAAAGCGATCCCTAATGAAAGAACAGGAGAAATCTAAAAAAAAAAAAAAAAAAAAAAAGAACTATTGGAATGCAGGCAAGCAACCTACCAAAGAGAGTTAAAAACAATTGTTATAAGGATGTTCAAGCAACTTAGTGAGAACGTTAACAGCATAAAACAAACAAACATGGAAATCATAGCAAAGAACTAGTCAGAAATGAAGGATTCACTAACTGAAATGAAGAATAAATTACAGGGAATCAACAGTAGAATAAATGGAGCAGAGAATCAAACCAGTGATTAGGAGTATAAGGAAGCAGAAAACATCCAGTCAGAACAGCAAAAGAAAAAACCCAAAAAAATAAAAGGAGTGTAAGGAGCCTGCGAGACAACTTTAAGTGTACCAACATTTACTTCATGGGGATGTCAGAGGAGAAGAATCAAGCGTTTATTTCCCCTTTCTACACGAGCTTGGTAACACTGGCTAATCAAATAGTAGATTAGGAGAACTCTCTTTACCTTTGCTAATAAGTGACAAAGAGTTAGAATACCACTATTCAGCAACCCCAAGTGAAATTATGTATATAACAACAGAAATTAATATCTCAAAAATGTACAAGTAGACATTAGATGTCTCCTGATAAAAGAACACAAAAATCTGGCCAAAGGAATGAAATATGAGGCTGATCAAACCTATGGGTCAAGCTTCCAATTTACAGAAAATAAAGAAGCTATTTCTCTGTAAAATTACATAGATCAAATGCTCTAGATCAGTGGTTCTCAACCTTTCTAATGCCGCGACCCTTTAATACAGTTCCTCATGTTGTGGTGACCCCCAACCATAAAATTATTTTCGTTGCTACTTCATAACTGTAATTTTGCTACTGTTATGAATCGTAATGTAAATATCTGTGTTTTCCGATGGTCTTAGGCTCTACAGCAGCAGTTCTCAGCCTGTGGGTCGCAACCCACAGGTTGAGAACCGCTAGCAGGGTTGCCTAAGACCATCAGAAAACACAGATATTTACATTACGATTCATTAATAGTAGCAAAATTACAGTTATGAAGTAGCAACGAAAATAATTTTATGGTTGGGAGTCACCACAACAGGAGGAACTGTATTAAAGGGCCGAGGCATTAGAAAGGTTGAGAACCACTGATCTAGATTCTTCAACAGATAAAACTAAGGGTAAAATGGTTGAATGGGGAATGCATAAAATGAGAGAGATTTAAAAGATACAGTAATAAACTATGAAAAAATACAGGTAGGGAATGCAGGAGTGAATTGTTGGGATGCAGCTACTTAGTGGGGCTTCTGTGGTGTTTGGTGCAATTCTGTCTTCACAAGGTATAGGAGCAAGAGTGTTCACACCTTTTAATACTCGTCAAGTTTTCCATTTGCTTTTTTGATTTTCTGTGTCTTTGTTTTTGTGTTATTACTTTTAAAAAATAAAAATGAACATTTCATTCTGCCCTGCTGCATCATAAATAGTTATATACATACCTTTTTATCTCTACAATGTCTATAAATGCCTGATTAACATTTTTAAATTGATAAATGGAATCCAATACATAATGTTAATAATAATAATAGTCACTACCATTTATTGATTACTCTGTGTACCCAGGATGATTTCTCCCACCGCTGCTCCCACCTCCCCACCAAACCTGGGACATTTCTTTAAGCAAATAGCCTGATAACCACAAATCTTATCTCTGTCATTAGTTTCTAGCCACCCCCCAAATCCCAAACCCCATCCCCTGATTCTGAAAACTAGAACAACTGTAGCTTTTTGTTTTGAATATATATCGGTCACCATCCCACAGCACTCCCCCAACCTTCAGGCTGAACGTTAAAACCACATATAAACTAGTAGAATTTCCCTCCTGCTGACTTAGTTCCCCTCCAGTTTCTGTCTGCTTTAAGGTTCTTCAAATTGTCCCCTTAACATTTTGCCCAGATGACGTTGTTATTTCGATAGGGCCTGCCCCTGGGAAAAGCCAGAAGACTTTTTGATGGCTGAGTGACTAATTTATCTGTATTCAAACATGTGTTTTGATGTCATTGAACTACCAGGTGATACTACACTCCTGTTAGAAGAATAGTTCCAAAGAATAAACAATACCTGACTTTGCCAAGAATATTTCTGTAAGGAAAGAAGGTGTTAATAATTTTGATGAAGGGGATTATGATTCATGTAGATTCATCCAGAATGTTTGCTTGCTTAGTCATTTCAAACAGACCAATCAATAATTACTTTGATTCACTGAGGAAATAAACTGCTAGAAATAATTAAATTTCATTTGGAACCATACCGAAAATAAGAAGACTTTAAAACATTATGAATCACACTGTCTTAGATCACAGAAATTATATATTATGGTGACTATTAGCTGCTTTTTTGCTAATTGTTTCACTTTGTGTTTGCCAAAATCTACCATACTTTTATACAATAAGTTATTCTTCAGTTCTTTCCTTTATGTAATTTGGTCAAAACATACAAAAGGGGGCCAAATATATGGTAACAGAAGATGATTTGAATTTAGATGGTAGGCACACAATGCAATATACGGATCATGTATCATAGAAATTTGTACTTGAAACCTATATGATCTTAACCAATGTTGCCCCAATATATTAGAAAAATACAAAATGGGATAATGATTTTTATTTTTAACCAAAGCATATTATTTAAATATTTTAAAAGTTATTTTCTATAACTTCCAGTAAATTCTGTTTTTTCTCTCTCTACATTTAGTTGCACCATAATCTTCAATATAGCAGGGTAATCATATTGTAAAAGCTCTAAAAATAAATATTTTGGTTAAAGTACAATGTATCAGACACTCAAAGAAAGATATGTAGTACAAAAAAAGTCAATAAAAGAAATACAATGATTAGAAGTTAGCTTTCAGCAAGGTTTGACAAGTTACTGTTAGGTGTTCATCCAACTCTAATACATCTGGGGAAGGGTGAAGAGGGCTATATTTCCAGCTTCTTTTAAAGCTTAGATTTTGTCTGGGTTTTCCATAAAGATATAGACGGAGTTACTGCAAGATAGAAAAGAGTTTTCAGGCTGGTTATGGATTGACTATATGAAGCAATTTCCCACCCCATCCCCCAAAACTATCAGCTATGAACTAAATATCGATCATGAACAATATATAACCTTTTTATGTGAAGCCACAAAGACCAATGATTAATTTGTGTTTGAACCTGAGCCTAATATACCCTAACCAGTTTAGAAGGAATAACTTAGCAATATGCCAAATCAGGGAGTGTGCCCTCTGAAGATTAATTTAACCAACTTTTTGCTATTAGTTATTATATTATGTTCTTTTCTTTTGAAATATTGTCTAGCTTTTAAGAAATAACAGTGAGGGATGTCACTTAGGACATGCTAACTTGGTGGATTTGAATTTGCTAATTTTAGCTCATTTTCCTGAACTTACATTTCTTGGCATAGACAGAATATCAAAAAGTTTCCTGTTCCCCAGCCCAGCTCGTGTGGGTCAGTGGTTGAGCTTCAACCCATGAGGTCATGGTTCAGTTCCAGTCAGGGCATATCCCTGGGTTGCTGGAACCCCAGTAGGGGGCGTGCAGGAGGCAGATGATGGAAACCTCAATGTTTCTAACTCTCTATGCCTCTCCCTTCCTGTTTCTCTAAAAAAATCAATCAATCAATCAAGCATTACATTAAAAAAAAATATTCCCTGTTCTCAATCCCTTATGTATCTATCAGAGTTCAGCCAAACTCAGTGCTTATGAATTTCTGTTCTCAATAGACAAGCTTTTTAATAGGGGTTGCTGTTCTTATAGTTATGCATATTAAGTCATCCCAAATGAAGTTGTGTAAAGGAAGAAAAAAAGGCATTGCATTTGTTCATGGGTTCTGTTGGTTAGAAACTTGGAAAAGAGTGGAGAGGAAGCACCCTACCTCTCCATGGAGATTCCTCTACCGAGATGACTCAGAGCCTGAGGTGACACAAACCACAAGGCTGGAGTCAGGGGGAGACCTGTTTGTTCTTATTTTTGGTATCAGAACTATGAAGACTCCAAGGTGAGTACTGACAATGCTAACAACTACACATGGCTGCTCCATCTACCTTAGCTTCCTCACTGTATGATGGCCTTGGGAGACAGACTTCTTCCATGGGGGCTCTGGGCCTCAAGCACAAGTGTCCCAGGAGACAAGGGGAAATATGTATGTCACCTTTTATGAGCTACTTATGCATTTCCACTACTGCCACATTCTATTGATTATAAGCGAGTCGTAGCCCACTCAGAATCAAGGAGAAGGAACATTGATCACCCCCCCCCAACCCATTTCTGAAAGGGAGGATATCAAAAAATGTATGACCATTTATTTTAAAACTGTCATAGTTTGGAACCCCAGGGCCTTTTTAAAGCATATGAATCACCTGAAATTATATTGAAAATGTTTTATGTATATGCAGTTTTATTTTCAAGTGAGTCTAAAATTTTGACATCAGAATAATCAAATATTATGCATTATGAAATACAGTTATGACATTAGTAAATTGAGAAATTTTGCTCATACCCATTTTGAACCTGAAACGTTTAAAGTCATTCCCTGAAGAGAGTTGCAATAGTATACGGCGAATATTAACAGAAAATTCTTTGGAGAATGTATTGATCAGAAACCTAGACAAAGGTGTTACTATGTAAACTATATAAAATACTTGGTGAACTTATTTTTTTCCTCCTTTGTATCTGGTGCTTTAATGGTGTTGACATAACCTAGAGACAATTTTTTTAAAATATATATTTTATTGATTTTTACAGAGAGGAAGGGAGAGGAATAGAGAGCTAGAAGCATCAATGAGAGAGAAACATCAATCAGCTGCCTCCTGCACACTCCCCACTGGGCATGTGCCCGCAACCAAGGTACATGCCCTTGACCGGAATCGAACCTGGGACCCTTGAGTCCGCAGGCCGATGCTCTATCCACCAAGCCAAACCGGTTAGGGCCTAGAGACAATTTTTGTTCAGAAATCAGGCGCTCATTCTTGACAAAAACATTTCCAGGCACCAGAGTAAAACATTGGTGCCTTTTACATTTCAACAGATGCCTCTAAGATCTTTGGAGATTTAATAGTAGCTCTCATTTTATGTGACTTTATTTTAAAGCTACAACAATACCCAACAGATTTTGTATTTTCTAAGCATGACTGATTTGTTTTTGAAAACGTGTTTTTTCACTAAGACACAGACCATCATTGAAAATAGACCCTGAAGAGGTTCTTGCAGTTATCACATTCATTATCCTGTGGTAATTTTTGTTTCCTCTTAATAGGGATAGAAAATGAGATTGTTTAGACAGAAATAGGACATTGTATTTTTAAGAAAGTGGACTGAGTCTGTGAAACTGTTTCCCTGCTATTCACCTTTCAAAGGCTGATTGGCTTCTTGCTTTTCAAGCATACTAATGGACCTAATTTTGAAGTGCAAAGAGGTACCTACATTTGGGCTTAATTATCAAAATTTGAAAATAAACTTCTAATAAAGCAGTGACATTAGTAATCGTGTATCATGTGTACCCTTATCACATTTATAACCTTAGATATGTAGATATGTTCACTTCTAATTGTTAGGATTAGGACAGGCTTCTTAGAGAAGAATGGCACTGAGCTTACAAAGGCAGGTAGGTTTGCTCAGATAAATATGAGATGGGCAAAGAGTGCTTCAGGCAGACTGGAGAGAGGCAAGGAAGTAGGTAAGATGGGCTTGTCCTTGGTATACTAGTAGGTAGGGAACTACAAAGAAGTTATAGACACAACAGATAGGTTAGGATCATGTTACTAAAGTTCTTGATTGTGGGGCCACTGACTATTTTGGCTTAAGAAACTACACTAAGAATGTTAGTGTTAAGTATATTACCCCTCGTACACTGTCGGTGAGAATACAAATTGGTACAGACACTATGGAAAACAGTATGGGGTTTCCGCAAAAAAAAAAAAAAAAGAAAGAAAGAAAAATGGAACTGCCTTTATGACCCAGTGATTCCACCTCTGGGAATTAATCTGAAGAAACTCAAAACACTAATTCGAAAGAATATATCTACGTCTGTGTTCATTGCAGTATTACTTACAATAACCAAGCTATGGAAGTAACCCAGGTGCTCACCAATAGACGAGCGAATAAGAAAGCAGTGGGACATAGATACGATGGAATATCACTCGGCCATAAAAAAGAACTAAATCTTAACATTTGCAACAGCATGGATGGACCTACAGAGTATTATACTAAATGAAATAAATCAGTCAGAAAAAGCCAAATACCATATGATTTCACTTATATGTGGAACCTAAAGAACAAAATAAATGAACAAATAAAACAGAAACAGTTATAGATATAGAGAACAGTCTGATGGTTGCCAGAAAAGGGATGGGGGACGTGACTGGGTGAAAAAGGTGAAAGGATTGAGAAGTACAGATTGGTAGTTACAAAATAGTCAGGGGGATGTAAAGTACAGCATAGGAAATACAATCAGTAATATTCTAATAACTATGTATGGTGCTACATGGGTACTGGAAATATCCAGGGGAACACTTTGTAAACTATATTATTGTCTAACCATTTTTCTGTACACCTGAAATTAATATAAAATAACATTGACTATAAACTGTAATGGAAAAAAAAAACAATAAAAGAAAGAGGGAAGGGAAGGGAAGGGAAGGGAAAGGAAGGGAAGGGAAGCTGGACAGAATGTTAATAAGCAGAAACTAGAGGAATGGGAAGGACGCATCAAAGAAAAAAAAAGAATGTTAGCCTTGAAAAGGAGTTTGCATTAGAATGAAGTGTGGAACTTAAAACCAAGTTATGACACTAAAGACTATGAAAGCTGATTTCTTTCCAGTATATCTTTGTCAGATGCTACTTCTCCAAAGCACCCAATCACTAAAATACATTAGAATTACTTAGGAAAATGTGGACAAATAGTATTATTTTTTTTTGTATATGACAAAAGAAAAGAAGAAAAACCATATGACTTCATTCATATGGTTTGTAAAGAAAAACCATATGACTTCATTCATATTGTTTTACATTCATATAGAATGTAAAACAAAACAAAAAAAGAAACAAATGAACAAACTACACAAAACAAAAACAAATTCATAGATACAAACAGAATGGGGGTGGGTGAAGGGCCAAATGGGTAAAGGCGGTGAAATGTATGGTGATGAATGAAAACTGGACTTTTGATGGTGAGCACACTATAGTGTGTACAGAAATCAAATTATAATGTTGTATACTTGAAACATATAATGGCAAAAATAATATTATATCAATTAAAAATAGTAAATAACATATAATTTAGTTGAGTAAATAAGTACAGAGATTTATATTGGACCACCAAAATAGAAGTTACAGACTATCTAGAAACTTTAGGACAAGTTTACAAATTTGTGTTTGTTTTCACGTTTTTGTACAAATGTATCATTTACATTTTACTTCTCTTTAGAAAGAATTTCAATATTTAAATGCAGCCTACCTTTTCTCTTCAGCCTGGTCCCAACACAATGTCTGGAAAAAATCAATTTTTATATTTCAAATTCAATGAGAGTTCATTTTTACACAAGCCCCAGAGCTTCCTATGAATCTAATCTGAATTCTGTCTCATGGTTTGGAAGGATTAGAGAGCAGTCTTTGCCTAAGCCACAAGCACTTTTGCAACTTAAAACTTCAACTTTAACAAGGTCAGAGAGTTTTCTAAGAAAACTAATCAGTTACTTGAAAAAAAGTGTGATCATAAACCACTCAGTCATGCCTAATTGAGGTAGGCAGTAGGCAAAATATGTTATCTGTTTAGTAGAAAGAAATGCTGAATAATACTGTAACCCTAGGCACTATACATTGTATGCTGCATATTTATATTATTTTTTTATTATGAGGAATATGTGATCATCCTGTCTAATAAAAGAATAATATGCAAATTAACCATACCTCTGCTACACCCACAAGCTACGCCCACAAGCCACACTTCAGGAGGGAATATGCAAATAAACCCAACCAAGATGGCTGTGGCCACAGAGAGCAGGAGGGAGGCTTGGGTTTCCCTGGCAATGGAGGAAGCCAAGCTTTCCGCCTGCCCTTGCCGGCCCAGGCCTCCACTCCAGGCTATAAAGTTTCAATGACAGAAGATACATAAATCCCAATAGAAATGGCTGCCACCACGGAGTGAGCAGAAGGCTTGGCTCCGCTCCAGGCTACAAAGTTTCAATTGTAGAAGATAAATAAACCCCAGATACCAGGCCTCCGCTTGGGTGGCCGGGGGGCGTGGCTGGCCTGCAAACCACCACAGGCCCCTCGCCCAGGCCGCCCCATGCCCCAAGGGAACCCCCACCCTGATCCGGGACACCCTTTGGGGCAAACCAGCTGGCCCCCACCCATGCACCAGGCCTCTATCCTATATAATAAAAGAATAATATGCAGATTGACCATCACTCCAACACACAAGATGGCTGCCCCCATGTGGTCAAAGATCCTGCCCCCATGTGGACACAAGATGGCCACCACAAGATGGCCAGCAGGGGAGGGCAGTTGGGAGGGACCAGGCCTGCAGAGGAGGGAAGTTGGGGGCAACTGAGCCTGCAGGAAAGGGCAGTTGTGGGGGGACCCAGGCCTGCAGGGGAGAGCAGTTGGAGAGGACCAGGCCTGCAGGGGTGGGCAGTTGGGGGCGATCAAGCCTGCAGGGGAGGGCAGTTAGGGGTGACCAGGCTGGCAGAGGAGGGAAGTTGGGGGTGACCGGGCCTGCAGGGGAGGACAGTTGGGGAGGACCCAGTCCTGCAGGGGAGAGCAGTTGGGGGGGACCAGGCCTGCAGGGAAGGGCAGTTAGGGGTGACCAGGCCTGCAGGGGAGGGCTGTTAGGGGTTACCAGGCCTGCAGGGGAGGGCAGTTAGGGGCAAACATGCTGGCAAGGGAGCAGTTAGGCATCAATCAGGCTGGCAGGGGAGTGGTTAGGGGGTGATCAGGCTGGCAGGCAGAAGCAGTTAGGGGCAATCAGGAAGGCATGCAGACGAGCAGTTGGGAGCCAGCAATCCTGGACTGTGAGAGGGATGTCCGACTGCCCGTTTAGGCCCGATCCCGGTGGGGTCCCAGATTGGAGAGGGTGCAGGCTGGGCTGAGGGACACCCCCCCCCCCATGCACGAATTTCATGCACTGGGCCTCTAGTTACATATAAATATATGTAGCTATCTATACTAATAAAAGGGTAATATGCTAATTTGACCGGGTTGACTGGATATCTTCTGGTCGTCCAGTCCTCCTTCCCAACAAAGCCACATTGGCAGGGGCCAAGGCAGAGGTGGTTAGGGGCAATCAGGCCGGCAGGCAGAGAGGTTAGGGGCAATTAGGCAGGCAGGCAGGTGAGTTGTTAGGAGCCAGCAGTCCTGGATTGCGAGAAGGATGCAGGCTGGGCTGAAGGACACCTCACCCCATGCACAAATTTTGTGCACCGGGCCTCTAGTCTATATTTATAAAAGGCTAAGTGACTGGCCAACCGGCTGGTAGGTATGACACTCACTGACCACCTGGGGGCAGATGCTCAATGCAGGAGCTGCCGAGTGACAGCAACTTTGCAGAGTGCCCTCTCGCACTCCGGGACTCATTGGGGGATGTTGGACTGCCGGTTTCTGCCCGATCCCCGCAGACCAAGCCGTGGGACCCCACCTGCTGGAGGAACCCCACTCACTTCACAGACGCCCTTTGAGTCCCAGCGCCGCCCCAGGTGCAGCTGGCCTGGAAGGGACCGTGGGAAGTTGGCTCCAGGGTGTGTCCGGCCCTTCTCGCCCAGTCCCATCCCGCCAGCCACCTTCTAATTAATTTCCTTTCAATGTGCACAAATCTGTACACCAGGCCTCTAGTTTTATATAACAGTATAATTACATGTAATAGAATATATTGCATATTCTGTTATTATTTTATAGATAATATATAATGGTATACATTTTCCTCTCCAGGAGTCTGCTGGAAAGGTGAACCCCTCCCCGTGTCCAAGTCCATGGAAATCCTTTACTGTGGCTTTCATTCTCTGATCCATCAACACACTTAATGTACGTCCATCCAAAAGGCTAAAAACTTTGATCTCCTGATACATTTCTTCTTTTTCTCTATACAGACTTTTTTGTTTAGTGTTCTTTGTAACATTTACTCTCACTGTTAATTATTTCTCAAGAACAGCAAAACTTATGCTCATTCAACTCTCTTCAAGTACAAGCCACGGCAAAAGTAAAGTTGAATGAATGAATGTGTATATGGAGTGATGTGAGAGAGAATTAACACTTTTAAATTGTTCCCAGGGCAATCCTTGATAAAGCTTAAGGAATCTGGTAATATTTCCATCAGCTCTCATAAAAAATTATTTTTCTTTTATGGTTAGTGCATTTTATGTCCTACTAAATAACCTCTTTCGTTTTAATTTCACGAATGCCTTTCACTTCATATTGCTGTTGCATCATTAAGTGATTGCAGTAACATATTCCTGCCATCTTCTAAACAATTTCCTATAATAAAATTCAGAATTGCTTGACATTTTTCAGTAGAACAATATGAAGAAGCTATTCCCTGCTGACATGAATTCATTTTCTTGATCCTAGTGGACTTCAAAAGGTGACAGAGTCATAATAAGGTAAAGCTAACCAAATGAAAATTTATAAAAATTTTACATTTGATGTGGTATTTGGATGAAAATTCTTAAGATGAGTTTAAGTATATCCACCATGCTTTTCTATTTCCTCATCTCCTATCCAAAGGTTAATCTCTATGAAAGGTAAATAAACAAACGTTTGCTTGTATAACCATAAAGAAATAACTATTACAGTACTAAGAAAACAAAAACAAAAACAAAAAAAAACAAAAAAAAACAACCAGCTGTTGGGAATTAACTATGCTACTACTAATTGTGCTATTCTTGAGGTCCATGGAATAGAGTTTAAATAAAAATATTCAACATACTTGCACATTGTTTATTAAACAACATACCTGGGCCATCTAGTTCAGTCCTCTGGGATAGTACTACTAGTAGTAGCCACATTTTATAGGAAAGGAAAGTGAGATGCAGAGATTGTAACTTGATCACATAAAGAGTCAGAGGGTATTAAAATCCAGGCTCTGTAGCCCTAGAATCCACACTCTTAAGTGCTATATTTACATTTCTCAGTACTTTCTGGAGAGCTCATTTCAGGCTTTGCTAATTGTGAAATGATAATTAAGGCTAACTGGAAAAAACAGGTTGGACTGGCAAGGTAATTGGACAGTCTCCTGACTACCATCAAAGCTATATTTCCTGCAAGCTCTTTCTCTCACTCTGCAGAAGGACATCTGGGTAAAGAGAGGGGAGATGCAAAGATATGACATACAAAACTTCAGTGTGTTCCATAATTTATAAATGCTTACGGAGCTATCATGGAGCGTGAGAGAAAGAGCTTGCAGGAAGCATAGCTTTGATAGTAGCCAGGAGACTAATTACCGTCCCACTCCAACCTGTGTTTACAGATAGCCTCAAGTTAACCTGCATTAAATTGAGAGAAAAAGGACACTAGGCAAAAATAATAGTAAGTAAATAAAACAATATAACCTTCCAGTGTCTAAACTATGTTTAGGAGATCTTTGACTTGAGTTCGTAAACTTGGAAATGATTAAAGCAAAATAACTACTAAGCCTACTAAGAACTGAGGGACTTGTATTTATAAATAAAATAAATCTTACCCCCCATATTCTGTGATTTCTTAGTACCTAAATCAACTCACAGGCCCGCAAACTTATGCTAGCAGAAAAAGCATCCACAGAAGTTTTGCAGTTTCCAATAAAGGCCAATTGTCAAATATCACACGTGACCACGAGGAATAGAAAAATAGTAATAAATGCCTGCCTGAAAACTATGGCCAGGTCCACAGAGCAGTATTGCCAAATTTATCAAATGAAAATGCAGAAGACCCACTGTAATTTGAAATTCAAACACAAATGCAGATCCTGTATTTTACCTGGCAACTCCTGCACAGAGGACCATGGGAAAGAAAGTTTCTGTCTGTCAGAGAGAAAGCCAGCAGCTGCCACATGTATAAATCAAGGTCTATGACAAAAGCATGAAATAGTCTCAATTCCTGCCCAGGAAGATTTAATAGTTGCTCTTGATAAATACTGCTGTATATTTCCCTCTTTAGAAATGTGTTTTTCTCGGTTTTCACTTTCTGTCTCAGTCACTGTTTACCAAGTAAGAATGTGAAGGATGTAAGTAACTTGTCTTTTTATTTTTAGATGGTCAATTCATGAAGGGCCATTTCCAGACCTAATGAAGTACATAACACAGTCTCCAAATACTCTAAGCTTTGAGTGAGATATAAAAACAGGTAGAATTGTGGTTGTCTCCATCAGGAATAGAGTATGAGTGGTCTATAAGTAGAGAAAGTGGTCTATATAGAGAGAAAGTGGTCTATATAGAGAGAAAGTGTGGATAGTTGAATGATGAGGTGGATGATAACTGATAACTAGTTTCTCCTTTTTACTTACATTTACTTAAAAAAAAAAAAACATTTTTAGTGGGCATCTGACCTCCTAAAGAAAGGCGTTATCAGCCCTCTCTATCTGTAGATAGGTGGCTCTGTGACTAAGTTGTAACTAATGGAATATGTTCAGAAGTTATGTGCACAATATCCAGATTACGTCCTCCAAAGAAAGGGGCATATTCTTCCTCCTCCCATGTATCCTTTTGGCTGGAAGGCAGATTTGAAGGTAGGAGCTGAAATAGCCTAATTGGACCACAAAATAAAAGTTGCATATTGAGAATGTGAGAGCAACAAAATAGAAATTCAAGTCTCTGATGATAATGAAGCTTCCTTCCCCTAAATTTTATATGTTAAAAAAATCTATCTCATTCAAACTACTTTTATGGGGGTATTCTTTAATACCTGAAACAGAAGCTAAAACAATTGTGTAATATATATGTATTTAAAATATTAATACAAGATGTGAGATAAATTTTGGAGAAACAAATATGAAAATGTTAGCATTCTGATTACAAATTGTTAAAGAAATCAAAAAATGAATCCCAATCTGCTACCTTAGTAAATATGTAGAGTAAGGAACATACTATTTCCCCAAAGAAGGAAGACAAGTAAAAATTACATGATTAGTAATAGCAGTAAAGGTAACAATGTAAAAATAATAATAAACATCATTAAAATAACAACCATCCTCTAAGATCAAAATATATATAACCCAAACTTTTCTGTACACATTATTTATCAGCATTATGTTATAATCTTAAAACCCTATGAAGGAGATGTAGTTATTTTCACACATCTGTTAACATTTGAGACTAAAGTGGTATGTCCAAGGTCACAGAGGTAGTATCTGACCAAGGCAGGCTTCACCCTCACTTCTGACGCCAGGGCTGATACCACTTTTACTCACCAAACTGTAGTAAAATGTGGCTCATTAGAAACTTGGAAAAGTTTAATTAATGCAATTTATTAAACTGTAAAATAAATACTACTCATAATACATAATGCTGATAAGGTTGCTATAGGAAAACTTCCCCTAATTACTCATGTCTATTTTAAATTAGTATCATCAATTTGGAAACAGTTTGACAAAAATAAATCCTAAGTTATTTATAACAGCAAGTATTTTTGAAGAAGCAATTTTTTTAAAAAAGTTAAATAAAATATTTAAATATGTTGAATCAATGAAATGTTTGCAATAAATGAATTAATAATAATTTACAACTAAATAGTATCTGTTTAGCTGTAGCAATTCCTCATGCAAATAAAACCAGTTCACATCCAAATAATAATGACAATGATTTAAACAAACAAAAACACACAACTCTTCAACATCAAAAGCTCAGACTGACAAAAATAAATAGCCAGACCAAATGGCAAGAAATTCTGCAGAATAACCTACCATAGGAAATTGACTGAGAATTTTATATACATCTTATGTCTTTTTTATATGTGACCAATGAAATACATTTTTTGGCTGTCAAAAGGCTGAAATTATATAACACTGATTTTGCATTAATCTTACCTTAATCTTTTTTAAGTGGGTATTTCAATTATAAATTATTAAAGAATGTTTTTTTCTCTATTGAAAATGGCACAGAAGCTTTTTGATTCACTCTAAAATTTAGAAATTGTTGTATCAGTAAAAGGCAATCCAAATAACTAGTTTATAAAAAAGTCATTAGGCCGGAACCGGTTTGGCTCAGTGGACAGAGCGTCAGCCTGCGGACTGAAGGGTCCCGGGTTTGATTCGGTCAAGGGCATGTACCTTGGTTGCGGGCACATCCCCAGTGGGGGGTGTGCAGGAGGCAACTGATCGATGTATCTCTCTCATCGATGTTTCTAGCTATCTATCCTCTCCCTTTCCTCTCTATAAAAAATCAATAAAATATATTAAAAAAAAAGTCATTAGCTCTAATTTGAAAATCAAAAAGTGGTCAGCAGGGGATCTATAGACAAATGCAGAAGGATGACAAATTATCAGTAAAATATATGAGATAAAAACACATGATAAAATATTGTTTCAGTGAAAATAATTTTTTATCAAATTTCCCCTGCTCAGTGAAAAACAGAATTTAGTGATAGATTCCACTTTTTTAAGTGTTTATTAATTCATTCTATCTGCAAATTAGGTATTTAATAGATCTAAGAAGAGATGAGGTGAAAACAGAAGAAGGTAAAATAGTAGTTGACAAGAAAACGGGAAACAAAAAATCATGAAAATGAATGCATATATGAAATGACCACAGAGGAGAAAAACTGCACCAAGTGGAATAAAAATATAAGAGAATATATAAGTTAGAAAAAAATTGAGCAAAAGGCAATTAAATTTAATGAAGATTAAAAGTACAATAGAGAAAATAACAGACTTGAGCCATGTAAATATCAAGATATAAGTAGCCTTTTTAAACTAAAAGAATGAAAGAAAGCTAAAACAACTAAAATAAAGACAAGCCAATAAATATACTTCTGAATTAAAAGAACACCTGAGTGTACATCTTGCAAGAGCACAACATACCTTTGAGAATTATTAAAACAAGATATATGGAATCTAATAAACAAAATGAACCAAGCAGGGCGGTGGAGGGATTGAACATAAAAAGAAAAAAAACTCATGGACATGGACAATAGTGTGGTGATTGCCAAGGGTGGTGGAGGAGGTTTTAGTGGGGATAACTGGTGATGAATGGAGACTTGATTAGGGGTAGTGAACACACTATACAGTATACAGATGATGTGTTGTAGAATTTTGTTAAATAGTGTCACCCTGATAAATTCAATAAAATGAAAAAAAAGGACATAAGTTAGTAAAATCACTAAACTTCAAAAGCTAAAATTAATTATTTTTTGCGCAAGTAATAACACCAAGTTATTTACACAAGGTCTCAGTCTCCTACAAAGTAAGATTCAACACTAGAAAACAGTCAAACGATACCTATAAAGTCACTGAAGAAAGAAATCAAGTGCAAAAGTTTTATACATACAAAATTTTTTTCAAATATAAAGTCATTACTATTTTACTATGCAAAACAACCTAGAGAATATAATTACCACATGTCCTTCTGAATAATCTGTGGGAAGAGATTCACTCAACTAAAAGATGATTAAAATAACTAAATATATTTACCAGCAAATATATTTGATGGTAAAACTAAGACTGAAACAAATGTGAGAAGTATGTTAAAGATATGAACTCTTACCGTAGAAACAATATTGGCCACCTCTGTTGAAAGGTCAAGAGGGAAAGTTGGAAGATAGTGCAGCAAGGCTGGTTTACTCATCTTTAATGGATAAGAATCAAAAGATTACATTCATAACTGATAAATCAAGTAACAGAGTAAGGAGTACAGAGAGGTACTCTAAAAAAATGGGGGATGAGGAATTCAAATTATAGTTATAAACTGCTCAGGGTCTCACGAGGCTGAAATCAAGATACTGGCTGGGACTACAATTTTAGCTAAGGCTCGAGGTCCTCATTCAAACTCCTTGGCGTTGGCTGAATTCATTTCCTTGCGGAGTATGAGCAAAGGCTCCATTTACTTTCTGGCTGTCAGTCTCAATCTCTAAAAATCTGCCCAGCATTCTATGTAATGTGAATTCCATAGGCAGGTCACAACATGGCTTTTTTTTTTTTCCAGTCCAGCAGGGGCGTGTCTGCTACTGCATCTTGTCCCTTTTAAGGGGTCACCTAATTAGACCAGGACCACCTGGGATAGTCTCCCTTTTAATTAACTCAAGGCCAAACTGATCAGGGATCACAATTGCATCTGCAAATCTTTTCCATGTAATATAAAATTACCATATGAACGATAGTCCATCATATTCACATATTCTGCCAACTCTCAAGGGGAGGGGAATGTATGAGGGCCTGAGTCATTGCAGGTCATTTTAGAATTCCACTTATCACAGATGTATTTAATTTTAAAAAATCAAGTTGATTTTGTATATTTATATGACTATATGTAATCTCCTTCACAATAACACAATAACGTTAAATGAACTTTTACTCTTATACAGTAATATGTAATCTATTAAAATTAAAGAAATGGTGTAAATTGCTTAAGTACATTTGAAATAATGACTTCAATTGTTTCATTGTCCCAAGAGAGATAATCTATAACTCAAACTTTATTTTAAATAAATAATGTACTTGAGTGGTTTTTTGTTTGTTTTTTTAAGGCTTTTATTATGTTGAGGTCTGATCCCTCTATTCCCACTTTGCTGAGAGTTTTTATCAAGAAAGGGTTTTGGGTTTGTCAAAAGCTTTTTCTGCATCAATTGATATGATTATGTGATTTTTGTCTCACATTTTGTTTATGTGATGTATCATGTTTATTGATTTGTGGATATTGTATTAGCCTTGCATCCCCAGAATAAATCCCACTTGGTCCTGCTGTATGATCTTTCTAATGTAATGCTGGATCTGATTTGCTAGAATTTTGTTGAGGATTTTAGTATCTATGTTCATCAGGGATATTGGCCTGTAATTCTCTTTCTTTGTAGTGTCTTTATCCGTTTTGGGGATTAGGGTGATGCTGGCTTCATAGAAAGTGTTTGGAAATATGCCTTCCTCTTGAATTTTTTGGAATAATCTGAGGAGGATAGGTTTTAGTTCTTTTTTGAATGTTTGGTAAAACTCCCCTGTGTACTTGAGTTTTTTAACTTGTTTAATATCATGAAAAAGTTTGCCTCAAGTTAATTCTGAATTTACATACCCATCCTGAGCCCCAAAATATTAGAATAATAAACAACAGTAGACACAGCTTTAATAGAGACCATATATTCCATATATGAAGTTAAAGCTATTTCGTGAGGTAGGAGTTAGAACCTTATTAAATTGATTTTACATATTACAGTTGGAATACACCTCTAGAATAATTGTTTAATGCAATTGTTAATAAGTCACCACTAATTTTGTTGCCTGTGTGCATGTTTTCCTGAGGTGATTGGAAATATGATTCATCTTGTATATGCCTTTTCTTTTCCCCAATTATCCCTATAGTTACAGATATATTATATTCTCTTCAATTCCTCCTACTTAAAGCTAAAGGAGGAACTGTCTCTTTATTACAAATAGTGTTAAAAGGTTCTTGGAAATATATTTACATAATGCAAAAGGATTTCACTAGAGAGCATACTTTACTAAATGGCAATTTTTCTATTTACCCATATTGTTCAATATCTAATTCTTATTTGTTCAATTGCTTATTTCTTGTGAGGAACTTCAGTGTCATTTGATATAAGCTTCTCCCTAGGGTAAAATTACCTACAAAGCATTCCTAACCAAACACTATGTAATTTAATTTAATGTCACTAGTGGTTGATAAAACACAATACTCAATGCAGCCATTTCTATCATCGAACTCCTGCAATTATAAAAATTACTTCTCATTTGAGTTGAAATTTTGCACTTTGTTTCTGGTTCAACCTTCTGGAAGAAGAGCAATACACTTAATGCTATATTCAATCCTACATGTTCAAAAACAATTTTCACCCTCATTTACTCAAGGCTTCCTCCTCTTGGTTCCTTCGAACACTCATTGCCTCATTCTGCTCCCTATAACTTTGTCCCAGCAAAGATCAAGAAAAATAATCTAGGTTACAGTCTGCCAAGTACATAGCATGGAAGCTAACACATAAAAGCCACCAGGAGAATAAGCGCCCGTTTTTCTAGGCACAGGGTATTTTAATCTGGAGATTCCAATCAGCCCCGTATGGACTGACTTATGAGTACTTGCTTTATTGACACTATTCTTTTTAAAAAATATGTATTTTATTGATTTTTTACAGAGAGGAAGGGAGAGGGAAAGAGAGTTAGAAACATCGATCAGCTGCCTCCTGCACACCCCCTACTGGGGATGTGCCCGCAACCAAGGTACATGCCCTTGACCAGAATTGAGCCTAGGACACTTCGGTCCGCAAGATGCAAGCCGACGCTCTATCCACTGAGCCAAACCAGTCAGGGCTATTGACACTGTTCTTAAATGAGAAACATTCCTGAGGTACCTAAGAAATTATCCACACGAAGGTTCTGCACAGTCTCTTTTACAAGAAATAACAAATGAATGTTAGAACACCCTAAAATAAAAAGAAAATGAGGATAATAGTTTTCAACTTTCTGTACAGGAGATAACTTTCTAAGTGTAAAAGTAACATAAGAAGCCCAGCTGGTATGGCTCAGTGGTTGAGCATCGACCCATGAACCAAAAGGTCCCTGGTTTGATTCCCAGACAGGGCACATGGCTGCCTGGTGGGCTCCATCCCCAGTAGGGAGCACGCAGGAGGCAGCTAATTGGTGTTTCCCTCTCATTGATGTTTCCATCTCTCTATTTCTCTTCCTTCTTCTCTAAAAAAATCAATTAAAAAACATATTAAGAAGTAACATAAGAATAAAAAACAGTACATGAAACTAGATATAATGTGTGAAGCGGAATTATAATTTCCACTCAATAACTTAATTATAGTTAATTGGGGATTTCTCTGGAGTTTTTAATCCTCATTAATGTCAATTAAGAATACTGGTGCTCATTCTTACTTTGAGAATTCTTTAATGGCTAACTGCTCTGGGTGCTTCTTACATTGTCTCCAAGTTCTACTTAATTCATGAACTCTTTTCCTTTTCTTCATTTCTCTGTTCTCTCATTTTATTATAGAAAGATAGAATTAGCCATATGGCATCTTTAACATTCTGCTCAAAAATATCTTTAGTTAAGTCAGCAAGTTTATTAGAAATTTACATATCACCACAAAAACAATGCCCTCCACTACCTCACACTACCAGTTTCCTTCAAACCCTTACCAAGAGCCTCCTTAAGGTCCATTTTGCTTCCAACAATACCTAGTCTAACAATTAACACCACATACTTTAGGTTTTATTTTGGCAACTAGCTGCTTCCAGACATCAAATTCTATTTATTTTATTTTTTTAAATATTTGTATTGATTTCAGAGAGGAAGGGAAAGGGAAATAAAAATAGAAACATCAATGATGAGATAGAATCATGATAGGCTTCCTCCTGCACATCCCACACTGGGGATGGAGCTCGCAATATGTCCTGACTGGGAAATGAATTGTGACCTCCTGGTTCATAGGTTGATGCTCAACCACTAAGCCACGCCAGCTGGGCTCAAATTATATTTATTAATGCAAAGCAAACTGCCACAAAATTTAGTGTCATAAACCAGTAAGTATTGCATCATGCTCAAGGCTTTTGTGGCTCAGTAATCTAGACATGGCACCATGGGGATGTATTTATCTGATCCATGATGTTTGGAGATTCAGCTGAAAGATTTAGCCAGCCCAGTGTAAGTTGACCAGCTTAGGGCTGAAATCATAGGATGCCCTCTTTACTCACATGTCAGGCATCTGTGCTTAACTGACACAAATGTTGGGTTCAGTTGTTACTTGACCAAAGCACCTAAAACTTAGTCTCTCCTATAGGTGGCTCGAGATTCCACACAGCATGGTAGTCAAGGGTAGTCTGAATTCTTAAAAAGAAACTAAACACTCTGAGAACTAGTGGCCCCATGAACAAAACGAAAAACTTCCTTCCATTATATTACCTCACCCTGGAAAACACATAGCATTACTTTTATCACATAAACACTACTGCAGCAGTCACAAAACAGGCCAACTAAAGAGGAGGAATGTAAATCCTTAGCACTCAATGGTAGAAATATAAAAGAATTTGCAGGCATATTTTTAAATCACTAGACACATAATATTAAATCTCCTGATAATTTATGGAGTGACATACCTTTTCATATGTTCACTGCCATTTGGATTTCCACTTTTGTGAAATATCTACTAGTATTCTAGTTTTACCTGTTTTTGCAAGTTGTCTGCCATTTTGTTACTTCTTTAGATGCATGTTCAAATTTGATCTATTTACTATTCATTTAGTTCTTATATGTATATTTTAATCTATTTATCCTGAATATTTAGTTATTTCTGTAACAGATTTGGTCCATGTAAACTTAGCCATTACTCATGGTAAGAGTTTATATTTTGTTCTTCAAAGAATTTAGACTCTTCTTTTTATAATTAATATTCTGTAATTTCATGAATCTTTGGGTGTATGTTTTGTCACAGGTACTTGAAAAAATAGTCAATAGACTCACACACTTCAGTTTTGTAATGCTCATGTATTTTTATTTTTTTCTTTTTCTTTACTTAGTTGTTAAGTTAATTATTTATTATTATTGTATTGGAACCTCTGGATTGATCTCTTACTCATAATTATTTTTCCTTTTCTTTATTTCTCTCATGACTTTCTATGGTTTATCAAAATTATTTTCCATAATTTCATTCCAAAACATCTAATGAAATGTTTTGTTCAGACAGTTTTTTTCAATCTGGAAGATTTATTTCACACTTCCTTTTATTTTTTCATAATAATCAATTCTTGCTTTGTGGATTGAACATATATTCAGATATTTCTACACATGCAGTTGAGTTCAGTGTTTTTCTACCAGTTTATTTGTATATTATTTTATTTCAATAGATTTAAAAAGGTACTTGAAAATTCTGAATTCAGCATGGGGCTTTTCACTGAATGTACTTCACTAATAATGAGGGATACCAAAATACCAGAAATTAGAAGACTTTGTAATTCATCTTACCTATCCAAGCATGCAGAAATTCTAGAAGTCAAGTATATATATATATTTTTTCTTTCCCATCATATATATATATATATATATATATATATATATACATATATATATATATATGTGTGTGTGTGTGTGTGTGTGTGTGTGTGTGTGTGTGTGTGTGTATAGCCAGATTGTTATGATCTCTGAACGCATAATAATAATCTAGCCACTCAGTGTATATATTAGAGGCCCGGTGCATGAATTCATGCTTGGGTGGGGTCTGGCCAGCCTGGCCAGGGGGAGGGGACATGGGCGGTTGGCTGGCCTGCCTGCTGGTCAAACTCCTGGTTGAGGGGACAATTTGCATATTAGCCTTTTATTATATAGGATTATTATACAGGATATACACTGAGTGGCCAGATTATTATGCGTTCAGATCATAATAATCTGGCCACTCAGTGTGTGTGTGTGTGTGTGTGTGTGTGTGTGGTATATAGTCATTAAGTTAATCCCAATACTTACATCCCCAGGTTTCATTGCTATTCTACAGAGTGTATGGCTCTTCTACGCACCAAGACACTCTGAGTTTTTGCCGTACTGCTGACTTGGTCCTTCTTGATTATATTCTATTCCTCACATGCCTCTGATCAACTATATTTATTACCAATATTCTTCTTTCTAACCATGAGAAATTTATTGAAATCTTGTTCTATTGATGTTTCTCTTTTATTCTCTTCATAATTGAAGATTTATACTATTTTTATATCCTCACTCTCTTTTTAGTGGAATCTTGATAGTGAGGCCTAGCTCTTCCACCTACACTGGGAACTTCAAAGTACTTTTTGACTGAAGACCCAAGATCTCCTGGGAAAAACTGAGTAAGGAACAGTCTCTGGTTACTGCTTTATACAACCTGAACAGTGGAGGTTATATAAAGTATATGAGTTACATAATGTAATACAGGATTGATATGTAGAAAATTTTGAGAACAGTGGAGAGTGGTTTCATTATAATAGCTTCTTATCTCTAGTAATCAAATTATATCCTCTTACAGAGACAGCTTTGTTATGAAAATACTGACCTAATCCTAATTTACTTTTATTGTTGGAATACAAGATAACTTAATAGAAAAGGATTAAGTTTGTGCTTGATGTATCTTACCTGAATACTGTTATTGTAATCCGTGCATGCAACTGAAACTAGGCAAAAAAGACCTCTGAACAATTTTTGAGCCTACATGTCCATGATTAAATGATGGCTAAAATGAGTAAATCCACCAAATAATTATTTGCCACCAGAAATAAATGATAAAACTGAAACATTATACTTTATCAACTTGTCACTGAGGTAATAGAAGAGGGCACTGAGCCTGAGTAAGTGTCCTAGAGGAGGAGTGAATCGATTTGGCTATTAAAGAAATCTAGGTGTAAGAGAAATTGGCACACATAATTAGTATGCAGGAAGGTGTGGAATGTAAAAAGGGCTGAGATAAAATTAATGGCTTAAAAAATTATGAGAGCAGAAAAGGCCATTAACTGTTATGCTAAAAAACAAAATAAACACATACTTCAACCTTTCTTGGTGTGAGGAAACAAATGGTGGGCTGGGAATAGCAAAATGTAAGAAACCATCTTCTCAATTAATAGACATGAAATGTCTTGATTTCTCCTAGAGCTTTTCCTAAAGATAATAGATTTTTTTTTCCCCAGAAATAAGCACTGAGGACCAAAACGATAAAATTTCCATTGGGTATTTGAACTATGAGGCTCTCCTGAGATTTGACTTTTATTCTGAACGTATCATTGATTACTAATTTTGGCTATGATGTGATGTGGGCAATAACATGTTTGAGAAAATATACTTAAATTTCTTAAAATACCAGTAGTAGAAAAAAATAATTAGACACTCATAAGTAAATTTCAAGAAATCAAAGAAGGAATGACATAAAATAAGTGAATACATATAAAATGTGGGTTTCAGAGAAAAAAATACTTTTTCTCAGAGGATATTATTAGTCAGGAATATTTAGTTGTGAAAATAACAAAACAAAAACTCAAATGGCCATAACGAAAATGGAAAGCATTGATTCTTATAACTGAAGCACGACAGACTACATAATGACAAGGATAAGAGCATATATTCATGAGTTAGATTATTTACTAGATATGTGACTTTGGGTAAGTCACCTAAATTTTCTTTACCTCAGTTTCCTCATATATAAAATCTACACTAATAAAAGAGAAAGATGCAAATTGTACCTCCATGACGCCCACCAGCCAATCAAGTGTGTGTATGCAAATTAACCAAACAAAGATGGCGGGTTAATTTGCATACACAGGTGCAGAGCAAAGACTGAAGGCTCCAGCCCAAGCGAAGACTGAAGACTGAAGAGGCATGGTTTCTCCGCTGCGGCCGGAGCAAAGGCCTGGGTCCTGGGTGCCGGGAGGAAACCAGTGCCGGCAGCCAGGGGAAGGAAGGCCTATTGCACGAATCTTCATGCAACGGGCCTCTAGTTATATAATAATTATATCTACATCATAGAGTCCCTGTATTATACTCATTAGTTTTATAAAGTATATAGAAGAATACCTAGTACAAAGTATTTGTTATACAAATATTATTTATTATTAATAGCATTATTATTAAGAATCTAGATTTGGAGCTAGTTTCTGGTTCATGGCATAGATAGTGTCCTTTTTTATACAGTCCTGAGACATACTCAGATGACTACAAGTGATGGTTAGGTCAACTCCTCTCAGACAATGTGAGCTAGAAGAGAAAGAAAGAGGTGGATCTCCAAAAAGGCAATTAGAATGCCACTGCAGAAGACAATAAAAAATATACTGAGTTGTATAATCACAGATATGCATCCATGCTGTAAGAAATAAAGATGCATAAAAAGTTTGTAAGATCATTGATTTAATAGTGATTATGGAATTTAACTATGTCTCCCTGCTACAAGTTCATGGTGATACTGTAAGGGGGACCAGCAAGCTAAGTTTTCTAGACTTTTGAGTGGGATTCCCATTAGGTTCTGCTATTGGGAGGTACTAGAGAAACACTGAAAAGCAAAAGAAGGACCTCCTAAAAAGCTTTTGCACAACAAAAGAAACCACCAACCAAACAAGGCAACAAAATGACTGGGAAAACATATTTGCAAACAACAGCTCTAACAAGGAGTTAATATCCAAAATATATAAAGAACTCATATAAGTCAACACCAATTAAACAACCCAATTCAAAAAATGGGCAGAGGACCTAACACACATCTCCCAAGAAGACTTACAAATGGCCAACAGATATATGAAAAGTTTCTCAACTTCACTATTGGGGAAATGCAAGTCAAAAGTACAGTGAGATACTAACTCATACCTGTTAGAATGACTATTATTAACAAGACAAGTGTTTAAGAGGTAGTGAAGAAAAAGGAACCCTCATTCACTGCTGGTAGAAATGTAAACTGGTACAGCCTCAATTTAAAACAGTAATGAGGCTCCTCAAAAAAGTAAGAATAAAGTTATCATATGAACCAGCAATCCCTCTTCTGGGTATTTACCTAAAAATATCTGTAGACATATATTCACAAAGATATATGCACCCATGTGTTCAATGCCGCATTATTCACAGTGGCCAAGACATGGAAACAACCCAAGTGCTCTTCGAAAGAGGACTGGATAAAGAAGATGTGGTACATATATACCATGGAATACTACTCAGCCATAAGAAAAGATGAAATATTGCCATTTGTGACAACATGGATGGACCTTGAGAATATCATGCTAATTGAAACAAGTCAGTCAGAAAAAGCTAAGGACCATATGATTTCACTCATATGGGAAGTCTAAAACTGAATCTGATGGACACAGACTACAGTATGATGGTCACCAGAGGGAAAGGGGGTGGAGAGGTAGTAAAGTGTGACTGAAAATGATTTGTCTTTTGGTGATGGGCACACAATGCAACATACAGACCATGTACCATAGAAATGTGCATTTGAAACCCATATAATCTTATTAACCAATGTCGCCCCAATAAATTTAATTTAAAAAAGAAATATGTGTGTGAATAATTAAACAAACAAGCAAAAAAGCAGGTCTCTCCTTTTCCTACCTGCCGGTTCTTGCTGATGTTCCTCCCTGAGCGGCAGTTTGTCCTTGGAGCAGGTAGTCCCCACTTTTCAAAAGTTTGAGTTTCACCACTGCACTTTGAAGAAAGACCTACATTATTATTTGTTTACACTAACTGAAAGAAATTCAAAGATAATTTTTGCTTTGACGAAAAAAGGTGAAAAGCAAAAATGGCGTTCAGTATTTGTTTTATAGCAAGCCCTGATACCAGTAGAGGCAGTGCGTGTGCACCCCCAGTGCAGGAGTGGCGCCCCCAAGAGCCTTCCCAGGGAACTACACTCGGCGTCTCAGCATCCAGCTGCCAGAGCTCCGAGTCTGTGAGCACCTGCACTTTCCGAATTTACTTCGGGCGACTGTTAGCAAGATGTGTCTTCAGGTACAAAAATGCTTTAAAGAGCTCATCAGATGTTACACGTGGCGTAAAAAATGGTTGTAATTTATATTCAGTATGATTTGGTAGGTATTTTTAGGGGTCTGGGAACACTGAGAAAATTTTCCATATAAAATAATGGTAATTGATTCTTCACTTGACACCATTTTGGCTTACGAAAGGTTTCATAGCAGCGCCCTTTTTTTCAGATAGTAAGAGAAACTTGTCATTGATTTCAGTTTCCTGCTTTTTTCCATGGCTCCCAAATCAGCCTTATAGCATCTGATCAGAAGCCACAGCAACAGCTGGAGGGGTTGCTTCCTCAGAGGTGTGAGCCCCAGTTCAGCAAGGCTACCCCTCTGAATTTACCAATTTTGATAAACACCACCTCTTCCCTTTGTTCACTCGGCCTCAGGGGTGGAAGTGTGGAGCAGAGAGCTACATCTTGCAATTATTTTCTTTGCCACGGTGTTATTACTTTTTGTCTTCTATCCCCTATGTAGTTAATTTCCCATTTCAACAAGTAGACTAGTGTTAGTAGCTTATGTGAAATTATAGAATTGCTCTTATATTTTTCATGATGTATATCTTGTCTCAGTAGATTTCTATTCCTTTTTTTGGCCCAAATAAGTGTTTTACCTTTATAAAATCTAATATTGACCTTGTCCCATCATTTCTCCTAATATCCATGGCCATTCAATGCCCCTTACAAGGTGAATTGTGGTTATGTTTGGTTTTTTTTTACTTCAGACTGTGAAGTCATATAAGTCTGTATATAATTTATTCTCTGTGTGAACCTGGGCTATTTATCAATCTGTAAATATAACTTTATTCGGGTACAATTCAGAGATAATGATGTTTACCTCACAGAGTCCTTTAGAGGAGTAAAAGGAATACAATGTAGACACCTAGCATAGACAATTTCCCTGGGTGTGCATTTAACAATGTCAGTTTCTCTTCTCTCATGCAATGCAAAAATTGACTCTGTAAATAAACTAATAAAGTTGGATAACAAAACAAAAATGTCAAAAAGGAGAGAAAATAATATCAAAAATTATTATAAAATAGTACCACATATTGAAATAATATCACGTCTTAAGATTGAGATTTTTTGCTAAGAAGAATTATGATTTTTCATTTTTATTGTGGCTAATGGAAGAAGCATCAGTAAGGAGAAATCTATGGCTGGAGAGAGGTGATACTCATCATGTTCGTGCTTGGACCACACATAAGACCAAGCAGTGCTCACCTCTTCCCTGACTCTGCATTCAAAGATGTCATGGTGATTAGTTGAAGCTGCTCATGATGGAAGTTTCAACATGTTGTTAGATGTTTCATAAAATACTATTAGCTTGGGATAGGTCCTCACAAACAACAAAATAAAAGTGAGAATGCTCAATTTCTATTTTGTTTCTCTCTCAGTTACCAATGAGAATGATCTCAAGTTGTAACAGCAGAGAAAAAATATAGTTATGAGAGACTCAGACTCCCAGAGACATGAGGCAATTTTAAGAAAAGACATAGATTTTCTAAATTTATCCTGGCTAAGACAACACTGCTTGGGTGGCTGCAAATGAAGATCAATACTATTCTCGCATGGGGTTATTGATCACTAAACCAGGGTAAACAATTTTGTTTGTTTTTCAGATTTTAAGTATTTTGGTCTGTGTGAGCCAGTTTCTGTCTCAACTAACAAAGCTCTGCTGCCATAGCATAAACCTAATCATAGGCAATATGTAAATGAATGATGATTGTGTCCTAAGAAAACTATTTATTGGCCTTGGGCTACAAGTGGATAGAAGTATTCTTAACTAGATTATATACATATATACATTTTGAAACTATTAATTTTTAAAACATAATCAAAATAATGATGTTTCTTTTTTGTTTCTTTTTTGATAAAGTAATTATAAAAAGTAACCCTTTCCCGACATTCCTTAAAAATTTATTTCAGGTGTTTTTTTGGTTTTTTTTTAATGTCTTGCTAATCCCAGCTCCTCATCTGATATCTGGTTCATTTGATGGGTAATATGCTCATTTGGTGCATAGAAAATGTAAATGTGGGACTTTTAATTAATATTATTTTTAAGTAGTTCTAGGAAAAGGGCATGTACATATAATGAAACATAAACTCACTAACTGCTGGGGATCAATAGCTTGACTGCTTTAATAAAAGAGAGTATATTGACTTTATTCTAACGCTAAGTCCCTGGGAGTCTCTGAGTACCTCCAGCTACGAATAGTATGTCAAAAATAACAAAAAAGGCTTATTTGACATGATTTCATGTCACTGAGTGCAACTGAGGGAAGCCCTCCAAGGTGAGTGAGAAATGCTGCAGAAAAGGCAATAGTTTTCTTGCCTATGTCTCTAAGGATGACCCGGGATCCCACAAAGCAAACAGAGAGAAACACCAGGTAAACTGCATGCGTCTGTCATTATCTAAACCACATGGTTTAAAAAAAATGTGTAATTCATAGATTGGATGTTTCCTGTTAGGTGTAGTTTTCAGTTCAGGCTATTTTAACTCTACCATGTACTTATTTTTTTTCACTTTTACTTTAGTGTTTTGATGTCGGTAAGGCATGAGCAGTTTCTCTATTTTTTTCTCCCAGAAATTCATCTCCAATGCAGACATGAACACAAAGATCTCATGTGCTGTGTTGGGAAATATTTTGTGTCTTAAGAATAAAAATTTTCATTAGAGTCAGTCAATACATCACGGTTATTATCGTTCCTGGCAAGAGGAACGCCAAAGTGCAGACAACTGTGTTGGGCTATTGTTCTCAACGGAAAAATAAAGCTTTTCAAAATGTTAGTCATTGCCTTGGTGGATGTTTCTTTAAATCACTTTTAGAACCTATTTCGATGGATTCTGAGAATCTATATTACATTATTTTTTCTATGGCTTACTGTTAAAATCATATTTATAATATTAAATATCATTCATTGGGTACTATATACCAACATTATGAACCAGAAAGTAATTTATATTTAACCCCTGCAAAGTAGAAATTATTATTCCATATTGTAAATGTAAAGCAGGCACAGAAAGGATATAAATTGCCCACATCACAAAATTCGTAAGTGGTGAAGCCAGCATGCAAAGATCAGTCTTGATACAAAATCAGTGATTTTTCTTCTATAACATGATGATCTTATAAGCCTTTTGGTTTTAGGTGAAATGCACTCAACTTTACATTAAAAAAATACACCTATAAAGTAAGTATACATGACTATGTGATCATAATTATGAAAGAGCTTGCCTTAAAACCTTTGAAAATAAGACAGTATAATGGCCCATGGGGAATAGAATCATGTGTACAAAAGGAACATGTGCCAACTGCCTGGGTTCAGTGGAGGCTTTCAAAGGGATTCTGTGAAAATATCCCTGTGTTTCACATAATTGTATTTGTTCAGGTTTTCCTCGATAACTTTAGGATCTGCTTCTGATAGTGGAAAACCCAACTCTTTTTTTCCTTTTAATTTAAATTCTTTATTGTTTAAAGTATTACATATGTATCCTCCCCCCCCCCTTCACCTCTCCCGCCCGCCCCTACCCCCCAGCATGCAGGGTCAGCTTCAGGCAAAATTGTGAGTTGCTATCTAATAAAAATTTCTTATATTTTAACCAAATGCCAAGCACTATTTTTTGTATGCATTTATTAGTTCATTAATTATCACAATTCTATGTTGTAGGTATTATCATTATCCCCTTTTTAGTTGAAAAACCAAAGTACAGAACAGTTAAATATCTTACCCAAGGTCATAATGCTTGCGGATGAGACAGAATTCATATCTCATAGCACCTAAAGGCTTACTTTAGACTCCTGTATGTGGCTGGCATGTTCAATGCTCTCCGAAACCTTCTGTCATTTAGTGTCTGTTATCCTGCTCCCTACTTTTCAAAACTATTCCTCTTAGGCACTCTTCCACATTCCAAAAGTAATCCTGCTTTGTTTTTTTGTTTTTGTTTTTTTATTCCATATCACACTAAAGAAACAAAACAATAACAAAAAACCGTAAGCAAGTCTTTTCGTTTTCTAATTCAGTCCATACTATAATAATTCAAACAATGCTATTGAATGAAAGGAGGAAAAATTGAGTAACTGCCCAGCAGCCAGCTCATTTACCTACGATCAATAAACAGCGAATTATACTTGATGTGGTAATTGTAAAATATATCTTTGCTTTGTTCCAAACATATTTTTAAACATTTGATATATGGAGAAATAGCATAGTTTGTGCTACCAATTTACTTTAAGTGAGTTACGAAACCAGAGGAAATTAGAAATAGGAAAAAATACCTTACAATGGCTTTAAATCTCCCAGCTATTGATATCAAACATATTAAATTCCAACAATCCGAAAGAATCAATATAAATACAGATCACCTTTGTGATGCCCCAAAGAAATTTATTACTACCTCTGAAAAGGAATCAATCTTTTGGTCACGTTGTTTTATTTTTTTACTACCATAATTTTAATTGTTATACATAAAAGTCTTATCCTTTAAAAAGATTCACTTGGGAAAATATACAAAACAAACTTCCTATTACTTTAGTGTGAACTAGTTTATCAACCAACAGTGTTCCAGTGAGTTAGCTAAGGTCAAAGCTTCCATAAAATGAGAACATTCATAAATTATAGGCATATTTGGAGGTCTTTTAAAAATTATGTTGGGCCCTGGCCAGACTTGCTCAGTTGGTTGGGCATCTTTGGGCATCATCCCATGCACCAAAAGGTTGCTGTTTTGATTCCTGGTCAGGGCATATGCCTGGGTTACAGGCTGTATCACCAATGCGCGGGGCGGGGGGCGGGGAGGCAGGGAGCAGGAGGTAGTCGATCGATGCTCACGTCGATGTTTCTTTCTCTCTCGCTCTCTCTCTCTCTTCCTCTTTCTCTAAAAAAATCAATAAAAATGTTTTTTTAAAAATGATGTTGGTTGTGGTTTGGGCTGGGGTATTGATTGCAAGGCGTGTGTAGAGTACAGGGTCACAGAGAGACTTTTAAAGAACTTGAGGATGGCAGGTGAGCACTGGCATTTGGAGGACAGCATCACCTCAGCACTATATAAATTCAGTAAAACATAAAAACAAGCATTCAATTGTTTTCCAACATGATGCTATGTTAATTAGAGTGGCAGAATTTTGCAATGGAATTGACAGGGATGAAAAAAGTAGTTAAGAATGCCTAAAAATGCCTAATATATTTGTGATACTGTGCCAAATGCAAGAAGTGCAAACACATACATTTTCAGAGATTATAGTCAGTTTGGGGATTTAATATATTAACCATGAACAGAAAACTAAAATTTACTGGGTACCTGAAATTATGCTAAGCATCTTTTTGTGTGATCCTCTCATATAAAACATACTTCATTACTCTGAGGTAAGTACTTTTTAATATTCGATAGATAAGGAAACTGAGGTACAGGGAGATTAAGCAATTTGTCCAAGAATATATAGCTGCTAAGTGACACAGCCAAGATTCAAATCTAGGTCTTACTAACAGTTGCATAAATAAATATGTATGTCTAACAAGAATTGGTCATTATTTATCCTAGGAGTTAATAATGCAAAAAATAATTATAGGACTAATTTTTTCAGTTGATTGTGGTACAAAGTTGACTTCATGATACTATAATTCTGGTGTGTAAATATTAACTACTAGAGGCCCGATGCATGAAATTCATGCAAGGGTCTCAGCCCTCGCCACCGCAGAGGCTGCCTCTGCCTTGGCTTCCGCCCGCCGTGGTGAACACCTCTGCCTGGGTCCCCACCGCCGCATCTTCATCCAGAAGGTCATTCGGAAGGACATCTGGAAGGATATCCGGGAGGACGTCTGGTCTAATTAGCATATTATGCTTTTATTATTATAGATAATGACAGGGATTAGTATTATCTCCCTTAAAATTACATATTGATAAATATTGCCTTAATAGTTACTGTAATCATTGATGATGAGGCAAGAGGTATTCTAAGAATGT
The DNA here is from genome assembly GCF_963455305.1 of Plecotus auritus. Classification (NCBI taxonomy): domain Eukaryota; kingdom Metazoa; phylum Chordata; class Mammalia; order Chiroptera; family Vespertilionidae; genus Plecotus; species Plecotus auritus. Next base: position 33,699,311 of record NC_137783.1, on the reverse strand, counting down.
TATATCAATTAATCCTTTGAAATAGTTAATGTGGTAAATAAAGGTTTACCTATTTAACAGATGAATCAGTTAAGCCTCAGAGGATTTGAGTAACTATATTTACACTAGTGGCCCAGTGCATGAATTCATGCACATAGAAAGGAAATTAATTAGAAGAAATATTTTAATATAGTTATTTGCCCTTTCTCGGTAATAGAAGTGTCAGAGATGAAAGAAAATTAGTAAAATGTATATGAAAATAATATATAAATTGATTAATAAACAATAACAACGTGATATAACAACAACAAAAACATGATATAAAAACAAGATTGGTAAAAACAATGACTGATAAATTGATTAAACTTATACTAACACTAGGGCCAGTGTCAGACAGGGACAAATAAAATCTTGGAATCAGAACAACCTCTCCTCCACAGATCCTGTTAATACTTCAGCTTCGATTATGTTAGGTTGCAATCTTTTGATAATAAATCTAGTACCATTACAAAAACCCCATTTACTATTAAGATTTCTCAGTAACATGATGACTGCACCTACTTTCAATTCTAATTTATGACGCGGCATTTCCGAAGGAGTATTACTTTTAAGAAATTCAATGGGAAAATTTTTCTTTTTGGTATCATCCATTGAATCTAGTATTATTGTTGATTATACTGTCATCTCTGAGTCTTAATGCAATATCTGTTCCCCAGCCTTTTTCACCATGTGGGAAAAGAATAGGATACATTATTGCATCTAATGTAGGAAACAGGATACTGATTTGGTTCATTTTAGTGGCATTCGGATTATTGGGGTCTGGTTTACAATTAATGAGCAAGTCCCTTTCAAAAGGAGGTCCTCCATCTTCGTTTCTGAATATGACAGCAACTTCGGTTACATGGGGATAATTATATCTACCCGGATCACTATTACGATCATATTTAATTGCCATTGTTACTTCCGTGTGACGCTGCAGCTTTCTTTCAGCTTCAGAATGTCAACAAAAACAACCAAATTCATGATCAACAATGACAGATCAAAACAGACGAACAATTGGCACCAGAGAGAGCTTTATATGTATTGCACATGCACGAGTCAACTTAGCCTTCTATAGATATAGAACAAACTTGCTTAATTAGACCTGCTTTCTGATGTAGGTAAACTCTTTCCAGCCCAGTGAGGTACCCCAACTTCTCTTTCAGATAATTGTCAGCAACACAGCATTAAATATCAACACAAAGCACATTATTATTGTAGATCACGCAGGGAGAACATTTAAAATATATAAATATATATAAAATATTTAACTGCAGCAGTGTTTGACTATATTCTGCACAGTGCGAAAACCTAAAGTCATTTTCAAGGTTCACCATTTCTTACTTCTTTTCAGTTGGGTCAAGTTTCTAAGCTTTCTAAATCTCTGTTTACCTGCTAATGAAAAGAAAATAGGATTCCACTGAGTCTCCTATCTACCTACTCCAGGACTTCTGTGAGGATCAGATGAGATGAGGCACGGGAAAACTCTTCACAGACATTTGGTTACAGTGTAAAAGTGTTTCCACCTGAGGCTAGTAGTTGGTAGGGAGAGGAAGCCAGGTGTTGCTACTTGACGTCATTACCCAGACAGTCAGACACTTAGCATATTAGCCTTTTATATAGATAGATAGTCAGCAAGGTGAGGGGTCATCTGACAGCACTGATCTCATTGTGTATTCTTCCAGAGTCATTGTGGGTGAGTGCAAACAGGTAGGTAATGAATGGGTTCCAGCAACAACTAGAGTCTTACCTTGCTTTGGGATTGAATAAAAGATGTTATGGTAATTTTGTAATATTGTAACCTGAAAAACATAAAGAGAATAATTCACAAGTGTTACACAGTTTTCTAAAATAAATTTCTCTTGTGGCTTCAAGATTAATGTGCTGTGTATTCTAAGCATGTCTGATCACAGATTTTCTGAGTAAGCAGAAAAGGGCTTAATATAAGGGTTGCAATTGGCAGTAGAGTATTTCCTGTTTGCTGCAGAGCCTGGCTAAGGCTGGTTATTATAGTAAAACTTTGCAAAGCTGCTCTGATGGTCTTTGAAATCCATTTGTAACAACAAGACTGGATCCTTTACCATCTGCTGTAAAGGTTTTTTGAGGCAGTTTAGTTCCTTAAGTTCCCTACTTTCTGTAATTTATTTAAATTCTATGACTATTTATCTTTTGAAATAATTTCAACAACCCAATCTGTTTGTCTGATTCTGAGAGAGTATTAGCTTGACAACAAATCTAACAGTTAATCCATTTGTCCGTAGTTAGTATATCTGAATATGCTACTAAGGAAATAAAGAAACTCATTCCAGATCTCCAGATTCTAGAAATTAAATATATATATATATCTTTCAGAAAACAAATCTCAATAGATACCTTGGTAATGGTGCAAAGAGAGAAAGGATTGTCCTGGAACTCAGTGGTAAGTACTTTAGTATATTTAGGTGGCAAAATAGGTGAGAACGAACTACTCTATTATCCATATGGTGGAGTATGGAAAATATCTCATCTTGAGAATGAATGAACAAATGAATGAACAAATGAACAAATAAAGTGCTATCTGTTGCTAGTCAAACTGGAAACCCAAGGATTGCAAGCTCCTTAAGGACTTGGTCATAACTTCAATATCTCACTCAGATCTTACCTTCCATATAGACTTCACTCATTTACTCTCTCATTTGTTGTTGCAAAGTCCTGAGTACCCTGGTCAAAGGTTGAATTCTTAAACAACAACAACAAAACACTTGGGAGACAACAGAAACTCTGTCTCTGATCCAAATGTTAATTTGAAAAGTTTACCTACATCAGAAAGCAGGTCTAATTAATTGTTCAATTACAATTTAGTTATTTTATTTTTGTACAGAAATATGTTTTTCTTTCACAGAACAGAGACATTATAGCACAGAGCTGGTTAAAATCTAAACATTTTCCATCAAGGCAAAGGATCTTATGCCACAATAATCTCTAGAAATAAACGTCCCCACAAAAACAAGGTGCATGGATTTTTTAAAAAACTATTTATATAGGCATTAATAGCATTTTGTTATTTTTCCTCAGAAACACATCATATATAGGTGCTTTGACAGTATTTGTATAGGTTCCTTAGAAATTATTTGTAAATAAGCAAACCCATATTTACTGTTTAAGGTTTACTGCAGCATTGAGAAATATGCATCGTTCAACTAAATATTGTAGCAGTAATTCATGTTTATAGAAAAATCGGTGAAAGGTTTGACAAGTTTGAGGCAGGAAAGGAAATAAAGGTCAGGCACTGTACTGCAACTCACCTATTCTAAATTGCATTTCTTGCCAATCAGCTCCCAAGGTGCCACAACTTTAGCAGGCCTCTACATTTGCCTTAGGTTTCTGTTTTTGCAGTGTCATAGTCATTTATTGCTTCCTCCCTCCCATATTGTCTGATTCCCTGACACTGTTGAACTTGAGGCTCTCCCCACCTCTTCATTCTGTCTCTTAATACCCTGATGCAGCAGCAATGGATGGCAGAATGCATTTCATCTAAGCTCTTAAGGCAGTGAGAGTTCCACTTGAGTTCCTGCAGCATATGTTATAATATGGTTACATTTAGAGAAAGAACTTTATTCCTTTTAGCTGAAGGACAACGGAGGTGGATTTTAATATTTCCTTGTACAGAGCTGCTTCAGAGAAAGAACATTTTTGTAGTGCCTAATCCTGAGTAAAGGGACTTGGTTCTTCACCTTGGTTTTGCCATTAGTCAGGTGGCTTTTTAATTTATTTTATATAAGCCCTTACACACTTGTTAGTCTCGATTCTGCCCACTTGTTGGTAAATAGAAAGCAAGCTCAGGATAAAAGGAACAAGCAATTACTATTTCTTTCAAGTCTATGAGAGTGAAATGTTTGAGATCAAAAGTGGGTTTGTACAATATCTACCAAGGGGCAATTAGTCATACTTAGACATTCAGGTTAAAATAAGAGATAAAAGTATTGCACACTCCTCTCAGTGGCTATTTAAAAAGTACTAAAAAGGAAAAAGATACTGCAAATTCTTTACAATCCTACTGCACATCTTACCTGAGACTATCCTATCTAATAAAAGAGTAATATGCAAATTAACCATCACTCCACTACACCCACAAGCCACACCCACCAGCCAATCAGGAGTGAGTATGCAAATTAACCCAACCAAGATGGCTGCGGCCATGGAGAGAGCAGGAGGGAGGCTTGGGTTTCCCCAGCAATGGAGGAAGCCAAGCATTCCGCACACCCTGGTTGGCCCACTCCAGGCTACAAAGTTTCAATTATAGAAGGTAAATAAATCCCAACAAAAATGGCGGCAGCTACAGAGCTGGAGAGAGCAGGAGGCTAGGGTTGCCCCCAGTGATGGAGGAAGCCAAGCTTCTGCAGCCCTGGCCTGCCTTGGCCTCCACTACAAAGTTTCAATTATAGAAGATGAATAAATCCCAACAGAAATGGCTGCCACCACTGAGCAAGCAGAAGGCTTGGCTCTGCTCCAGGCTACAAAGTTTCAATTGTAGAAGATAAATAAACCCCAGATACCAGGGCCTCTGCTTGGGTCTCTGGGGGGTATGGCCAGCCTGCAAACCATCACAGGCCCCTCGCCCAGGCTGCACCACGCCCCAAGGGAACCCCCACCCTGATCCAGGACACCCTTCAGGGAAAACCAGGCCCCCACCTGTGCACCAGGCCTCTATCCTATCTAATAAAAGAGTAATATGCCAATTGACCATCACTCCAACACACAAGATGGCTGCCCCCATGTGGTCAAAGATCCTGCCCCCATGTGGACACAAGATGGCTGCCACAAGATGGCCAGCGGGGGAGGGCAGTTGGGAGGAACCAGGCCTGCAAGTAGGGCAGTTGGGGGCGATCACGCCTGCAGGGAAGGGCAGTTAGGGGTGACCAGGCCGGCAGAGGAGGGAAGTTGGGAGTGACTGGGCCTGCAGGGAAGGGCAGTTAGGGGCAAGCAGGCTGGCAGGGGAGCAGTTAGGCATCAATCAGGCTGGCAGGGGAGTGGTTAGTGGGTGATCAGACTGGCAGACAGAAGCGAATAGGGGCAATCAGGAAGGCAGGCAGGCGAGCAGTTGGGAGCCAGCAGTCCTGGAGTGTGAGAGGGATGTCGTTTAAATGGGCAGTCAGACATCCCTCATGGGGTCCCAGATTGGAGAGGATGCAGGCTGGGCTGAGGGACACCCGTGCTCCTCCCCACCCCCACCCCCCGCCCCGTGCACAAATTACATGCACCGGGACTCTAGTGATAGTGATAATTGTGGGCTTTGGTTTGAAGAATTATGTTCTTTCCCTGGAAATATAATTTTTTTTAGGAAATTGAGATACAAATCCTAAAGCTAGAATAGATTTGTACTTATTCCTCTGACTTCTTTGATGTTGTTCTTCCTAAAGGGATTATTATTGCAAAGAAGAAAGAGGAAAGTTAGAAAACTTAGGGATGCTCTGTGGAGCAGGCATTTCTAAACCGAATGTTATTTGGAAAAAGGCTTATGACTATCCCCAGTGTTTATTCAGATGATAGATTATATTGAGTATCTTTCTCTCTTCCTCCATTATGATCAAAGAGAGAGCATGTTTAATAGTATTAAAACAAGGAAAAATAGTCTGCATTTGATTAACTAGGTCTTCAAAGAATGTTCTGACAGATCTACTCATTAATTAAAGGGCAGCCCTGCCAACATTTTTGTGAAATGAAAAAGTAATAAAAGGCACAGGGTTTTAAGGAAGATTCACGTTTCCTCTGGCATTTCTTTACATAGCTACTTTTTTCCTCCAGCCTCTCAACTTTCCTAGCTATAGTTACTGATGCACCAAACACAAGGGCTGGACATTGCAAGAGCAATCATTCTGACAAAAGGTGTTGCATCAGAGTCATATGCTGAGTGACAAGAAATCCACAGTTCTTGGTTCCACAATCTGGGCCTTTCTTATGTTTTGAACTATCCCTCTTTCTTCATGAAAGTTAGCACATGTTTGAATCTGAGTAGTCTGCTAAGCCTACTATCTGCTTGAAGAAATTTTGGGTTCCATTTTGAAATATCTCTGTGTCTTTAGTCTAAACTGTCAATGTTCGTGCATATGTAATTTTCTTTAAAACTTTATGGGTTTATTGTGGATTTTATTTATTGGGATTTACTCTATTAAACAAAAGCTAATCCATTAATCTCTCCATAATAAGCTCTTCTTTACTTTGGGCTTTTATTGAGAAGATGTGGGACAATATCCTAAGCCTACTACAAACTCTAATGTTTGATTGAGTAGATCTGATAATCACATTCTGAATGTTATATTTTAGAGGGCCTGTGTCTAACTGAGTAGCATTTCAGAGCACCAACATTGACCTTCTGAAGTATAACAAAAATGTTTATAGTTACATCTTTGGCTTTACATTTGGGCCATAATTTCCTGGTAGTACCTTGAATCAAACTGTTCAAGGGTCACTTCATAATTTCAGCATCCTTTGCCATCTGAAGAGGCTGAGAATTTTCAAAGCAATTAAATGTATTATGTTTCCACTTATTTTACTTTTGATACAGGGGAGACAACTGTAAACAGGTATGAAAGATAAACTTTTTGGAGTATATAAAATATCTTAACTAAAACTTTTAAACAACTAACTACTAAGTATCAGCTTTGTGTTATGCCATTTATTCTCTGGTGTAAAAAGAGAAACAACATATAAAGCATTTATTCTCAGAGTGGCTACATTAGATTGGATGTAAACAGATAATAAATAAATACATTTTTTAATTTTAATGAGTGAATCAGAGCAATGAGTTAGTGATGAGTGGTATTCTCTCGCTTTAGCCAGGACAGTCTGCTTGAAGAAATGGATGTGATGGCTCAGTGTAATTATAAAAGGCCTATCTTTGAGGAGATGTCATTTAATCTAAATGATGAAGAAAAGGAAGCCATGTAATGCTCTTATAGATAAATAACAATATGTGCAAAGATGCTGAGATGGAAGGAGATTGGCATATTGGAAAAAAGGTTCTGATAGAGTTTTGCTGTGTAGATGTGACTTAGATATGAGGTTAAAATAAAAACTAAATCTAGTATTTTTACCCAAGAGGACAAATTCAACTGATAATTTAATAAAATTATAATTTAATAGCATTTTGAGTTCCCATCAATTCTTCTCTGCTGTGCAATTATTTGATTACAGTTTGTCTTAATATATTTTTCTTTGTTTACTAAATCTCAAAGCATATTAATTTGTTTATTGTATTGCTCTAACTGGTATAAAAATTGAATTCAATTGTGTAAGTTGTATGATATTCTTTCCTAGATATGCCATTTTCCACAAATTATATCTCTTACAATATATATTCTCTGTTTATATTTGACAAGGCAGAGACTTTGAAAAATAGAAAGTACGGTCATCACAGTAATTATTTCTGGAAGGACTATTTTAACTTTTCTTTTGTAATAACTTGTAAATATATGTACTAATGCACTAGAATTATTTTCCCCAAAGAAAAGCTGACCTTTTACTACTCAGCTTTTAACTATATGTATATTTCCTGATCTTAGATTTTATTATCCTCCTGCCTCCAATAGACACACAACATAATGCTCATACTCACAAACATAGACTCAAACCATAAATAATACTGTTTGATATTTGAAATGGAGCACAAAGAACCATAAGGCTGTGATGGGAAGATTTTCACAGGAGTCCAAAAGAAAATAGTAGGATGAATGCACATCTTTCCCACTACTTAATTCCAAATATATGTTTCTGTTTGGTCAACATTGGCTTTCTCTAATTTCTGCAAATACACACACATGGATATAAAAATTCATATTAAGTATGTGGGTAATTAAGGGTAAGCAGATGGTTGTTCATAGCTTTTATAATGTTTAAATGTATTTTGATTCATATACTAGTATGTAGCTATAAATTTCCATATTAAAGCATGGACCAAAAAAAAAAAAAAAGCAATTAGCTGCACTTACTGAGTCCATAAAATTTAACACATAAATCTAGAGAACATAATTGTCTATTTATGGAACTGTCCTCTGCATTAGTATTTTTAAGGTTGTCTGTGTATTTCCAATGCTGCCTATGTCAATCTGGCAGCTGATGAAATAAATCAATCCCATTACAAAATATAAAAACCACTTACCAGGCCCCAGATCATTCAAAATAATTTATTAGGGTTAGCTCAGGACTATAGTCACTAATGTAGATTTGAGATTATTGGGCATTGAAATAGAGGGAGAGCTTGTGGGTATTGGGATTTAGAAACATGCCAAGGTTTGAAAATATTTTATATGATCAAGATTGAGTTTTATATAGTTATCACTTCCTGGAATAAAGACTTAAAACTCCAGAAGACCAAGGAAAAAACAACAGAAGGTATTGGGCTTTAATAAATATTTTAACAGCAGGAGGGAAGGATGCCATTTATGGACTACTGCAGAAGTAGAACCAGAAATTCATGGCAGAAAAGGAAATTTTGACTAGCATGTTCCTTTTTGATCCTTTTTTGCAAGGGTTGTAACTGGAGTTGAAGTAAAGAAACCTGAAAATGTGATCTATGAGTTGAAAATGATTTCTGCTAACTGGAAATCTGGAATACTTGAAAGGAAGTATTAATTATGATTAGAGAAATTTTTAGAAACAAAAGAGATGTAACTAACCAGTCTAGTGAACTCTTAGTTTTAGCAAAGAGCATGTATATTCTTTTTTTTTTTTTTTCAGTGCCATGGAAAAGCCCACAGTTTTTCTATTTGAGTTAACCAAGGAAAACATCTTTGAAATGCATTTTGGTTATCCAACATTCTAGGTCTTGAACATTATAGAGGCATATATATGTGTGTTGTTTCCAAACTACTTTTCTTGATTTAGGTATAATATTCCAAAAAAGAATTTCATAATGGGAAAGAAAGGCTAATTTTGGCTTCTATATTTGGGACTATTCAAAGCCAAAGCATATGTGTGTGGACCAGATATTAAAAAAAAAAAAAGCCAAGTACTTTAAAAAAATATGTACCTTTCACCCTAGCTATCAAACTTTGGGGTTACTGTAATAAATCTAAAGTTATCAAGGTTGGTTCTTTTTTTCATTTTTATACATCATTGGGGTGACAATATAAGTTTTTGCTTGAAACTGGGGGTAATTCTTTAAACGTGAAACGGGGAGGAACTGATGCTTAGTCAGTCAGGACATCAAGACAACAGAGTCAAATGGAAACTGTCTATGGCAAAGCAAACGTAAGGGTATCCTAGATAGAGGCACTCGCCTCCTCTTTGCATGATTATTCTGCTGTCTTAATGCTTGTGGCATGTTGAAAACCATTGTAAGTGGCATCTCAATCAGAAATCTATTTGTAACTCAGTAGCTTCTCTTATTATTATCTGTGTTTTTCTCCCCTAAAGTAAGCATATCATAGAATCTCAATAACCGTTCATGGGTGGCATCCTTCAGCACTTTCAACTTTCCCTTTTCTGTTTGATTAGAAAATAGATGCATTTCCTACCTGACTAAACTTTCTGTGTTCACTTGCTGAAAAAAATTACACTGGACACAGAAATCTGAGAAACACTTGGTTACACAATTATTTACAAAGAGCTGGAAATGGGACATTCCTTGAATTTCTATAAGAAGATAAAAGCAAATATTTATATTTCCACCTATTTGAAATTCTTTCACCATCCTCCTAAGAGCAAATCTCAAAAACGTCCCTTTGTTCTTTTGAAAGTTAATAATGTGAAAATTTTGATCTCAGCATCTGTGGAGACAGAGTGAGAAATGACTCATTCAAAAATTTACATTGATCTCTCATCCAAATATATTCCAACTGATAAAATGTATTCCCCTTTCCTTTACAAATGTATTATTCAGTCAAAAGAGATTTCTCGACATGTTAATAGTGAATCCCTGCAGTCTGCTTGAATATTATTGTTCAAATATCAGTTTGTTCATAATAAAGATACTTATTTTTTGTATTTCTTTTTGATGAATACTTCACTCTGTTTACTGTACTTTTAAGCAGAGAATAAATGATGCTTCTCAGAGTCTCTGTGGTGAGAGAAGAGAAACTATACTCACAAAGAGTAGCTTTAGCTCAGAGTTCACCTATTAGAGTTGCAAGTAGATACTGTAATATTCTAACCCCTTTCCAAATTTAAGCAGTACAACATATGAAAAAATCAGTTGTCAACAACTATACATAGAACAATTATCTGAAATGTAAATTTAATTTAGAGTAATTCATTCCAAAAATATGCATCTCATTTTTCAATAGTTTATTGATTTTTAGAGAGAGAAGAATGGAGGAGAGAAACATCAATGTGAGAGTGAAGCATCTATTGACAGCCTCCTGCAGGCACCCTACTGGGGATTGAGCAAGCCACCTGGGCATGTGCCCTTGACCAGGAATCAAACTGGCAACCTCCCAGTGCACAGGATGACACCCAACCAGCTGAGCCACACTGGCCATGGCAATATGCATCTCATTTTGAGATATGCATCCTAACAGTTTGTACTTAATAGAAAGATGTTATTAAGAGATATGAATATAATAAAACTCCTCCAAGAAATATGCTGATGAAGGAAGTGGATAGAGAGAAATGGGGAAGGCTTCGGGGCAGAGATGCCATGGACAATGGGTGGAGATTTGGACAGGTTCCCTCTGAAGAAGGTGAAATCCCAGCTTTTACCCACGTTGGGAATGGTGAACAAGCATCGCAGGGAGCAGTAGCCTGCACACAGACTACCATTGCTTGCACAGAGTGCAGAAACAGGAAATACGAAGGGTCTAGGCACCGGGCACAGAGATGAGGAACCAGAATGCCCATCAGGTGTATTCCCCAGAGAATATTCCAAGAGAGGGACAACAAATCTAGGTGTTCCCTTTCCCCAATACCAGTTCGTTATGTCACTCAGGGTGAGGGTAACACTCGCTGTGATCCTACATCCAGTTCATCTGGTCACCAGGTTTCCTCAGTTGTGTCACCTAAGGGTCTTCCTCACACCCTTGACCAAGCAAATTCATTTGTCAGATGGTAGGTCAGAATTATACTGTAAATTATGTAGCTGACCATGTCACTTTCCTACTTATAATCAGTGTGTCTCCTGATTACCTGAGTTTTGAACTCATTAGGATGAACTGTCTAAATCTACAAACCTTTCATGCCAACTTCCTGAGCTTTCTCCAGTTCTCAGTGTCTTTTCTAGCTCTGATTTGTAAATGTAGGGCATATCCTAACCACCAGGCACCCAAGAAATCTATATAAATGTCATTTTACTTATTCACTCACTCATTGAATATTTATTAGGCATCTTCAGTATGTACAGAGAAGTGCTGGCACAGGGTATAGAACAATGAATGAGGTAGTCACAGTCTATATCCTAAAGAACTTAGTAATTAATGAGGTGTTTTTCCCCCATGACTAGGTTAAAGAACTCTCTTCTGGTTTCCCAAGGCATCCTATGCATACCTCCATCCTAAATCTCTTAAATATATAGAGAAATATGCTGTTTACTTTCTTATAATTCCAATGTATCATGAGTTTTTAAAATATGTATTAAATTATTCAAGATCATTAAGTATAAAAATTACTTGCATCTTCATCCCTAGCATGTGACATGGTTTTATAAAGTCTGTGAAATTTAAGAGTGCCTATATATGTTTTGAAGATACATAATAATTGTCATCTACATAAAAAGTGTGGGTTATAAAACAATAAGATATGGTTAGGAATTTCACATAAAAACATAAGATTTGAAAAACCTTAGAGGAGAATAAAAGTATAAATTATACTAAGAAGAGAAAACTGTACTATGGATTTCACTGTACTATGGATTCCTCTGTACTATGGATTCCTCTCTCTCTCTCTCTCTCTCTCTCCCCTTCCCCTACCCTCCCTCCCTCCTTCCCACACATTTACACACACAATCAGAGAAATAACATGCAATATAGATAACATTAAGGAAATAATATTCTCAGTGTAGTCTACATTGCAATGATTCCAAATAGAGATGGGATCATTGCAATGTAGACTACACTAAGAATCTAGTTACTATGTGGATAAATCCAAAGTTGGGAATGAAGTGTTACAGGATGGATGGATGCTGATGAGAAATGGTGGTGTATCATCCTTCAGTGAGAGAAAAACAAATGATAACTTAACAAAGAATATTAAGGATAAGACATGCTCAATGAAAATATACACTTACACTGAGTGGCCAGATTATTATGATCTCTGAACGCATAATAATCTGGCCACTCTGTGTGTGTGTGTGTGTGTGTGTGTGTGTGTGTGTGTGTGTGTGTGTGTTTTAGAGGCCCGGTGCATGAATTCGTGCATGGGTGGGGCATGAATTCGTGCATGGGTGGGGTCCAGCCAGCCTGGCCAGGGGGAGGGGACATGGGCGGTTGGCCGACCTGCCTGCTGGTCAAACTCCTGGTCAAGGGGACAATTCGCATATTAGCCTTTTATTATATAGGATATACACTGAGTGGCCAGATTATTATGTGTTCAGAGATCATAATAATCTGGCCACTCAGTGTATATACTTGAGCTGGGTTAAGGAATATAAAAGAGGAAGATATTAAAAAGAAAGAGGACTTTTCATTTATATGTTTAAGCATATTCTGGACAAAAGCTAATCAAGAGGCTTTATAAGAAGGAAATGGAATGCTGGTGACAACATATTATTTGGATTCTGAAGGGATAGAGAGTTACTAGGCGTAAAGGTAGAGGACAGCAGTATAGAAGTCAGTATAAACAAGGATTGGATTTTGTGCAGGCAGAAGTGTTTAGAGCATCTTGTGGATTAAAGCTATTCAGGTAATATAGCAGCAGGAAGCATGGCATTAGGGTGTCAGGTAGGAGGAAAGAGCCCAAAGCCGGTGAGATGGAGAAGACAGAAGGTACATACACAGGAATCAGGCAGTCCAAGGTCAAGGAGAAATGTGGAGGAAATGGCAGCTGAGTCAAGTGGCGTGGAAAACTAAGGCAGGAATGGGTTTTTAGGAGGAGTCAATTGGGAGCATCTGGCTTTGAGGAGAATGAAAACCAGTACAGCCTGCTCACTCTTTGCGGATGGTTGGCTTTTGAGTTTTTCTAACCATGCCTGAGTAGATAGAAAAGGGATCTTCTATGAGTGAGGAAGCTTTTGTTAATTACAAGGCAACATATATCTTAACAGATAAGAAAGAGATGAAAAGAATAACCAATCCAGGGATTAGAGAAATTGCCCATAAAATAATGGTGGGGCACACTAATAGCAGGTGCAGAACTCATACTTGTGACAAATAAAGGTGACACAGTGTTAGAACTGGAGTGACGCCCTAACCGGTTTGGCTCAGTGGATAGAGCGTCGGCCTGCGGACTGAAGGGTCCCAGGTTCGATTCCAGTCAAGGGCATGTACCTGGGTTGCAGGCACATCCCCAGTAGGTGGTGTGCAGGAGGCAGCTGATCGATGTCTCTCTCTCATTGATGTTTCTAACTTTCTATCCCTCTCTCTTCCTCTCTGTAAAAAATCAATAAAATATATTTTTAAAAAAAGAACTGGAGTGGAGAAGAGACTCCTATGCCATCAGAAACTTTAAAAATGTAATTCTGTAGAAGAAAGATTAGATAATAGAGATTACTCAAAAAGTAATACCACAAATGTTTCAAATATATCATCACCAACAATAAAAATTTACTTAAGATTTTAAAAACCAAAACCTCCCACTCACATAGAAGGATATAAGTTAGTTGTAATTATTTTTTAGAGCTGTCAAATATTAGAAAATGGCTTTTGTCCATCCTTCTATTATCGTCAATTTGGAAACCTATGAGGAAAAGCCTGGAAAAGATATAGAAGCTCAGTATGTAACCTGTAATTGAGAATCAGAGAATGCAGATGAGAATGTGAAAACATAAGTGGTAACACGTTAAATGTGCAGATAAATGATGCTGAAAAGAAATTGCAATGACAAAAAGGAGCCTTGAGCCCATGTGACAACAAATAATAGATACAATAACACTTCAAGAAAAAGTAATAACTGTGATAAAAAAAATAAATGTACCTCCCAAGGAGAATTAAACATTTTTCTCAAGTGACTAAACTTAAAAAAAATTAACTATTACCTTTCACATTTTACATTTACCTACTATTTTTCAAATATTCCTGGTAACAACTATGTTGGGTATGTGTAGACATTTAAAAAATGGTATTATTTTTACACAATTTGGCATCAGTCTACTTTGAAAAACAACTTCTCGCTGACAATAAGCTTTTAATTTTTTGCTCAGGGGAAGCCGCATTATCACATTAAAACCCAAAGGTCAGACATCCGTGAAACATTGTGTTAAAAGTCAAGAAGCTAAGGCAGTGTTAAAAGTCAAGAAGCTAAGGCAGAAAAATTCTTTCTGCTTCATCTCAATATAAATTGCAGATCAAACAGTGATCTGGACTGACAATGGCCATCCGATCTGAAATGAATTGTATTCCATTTAACATAAGAAATGTCACACCAGGCACTGCTTGTAGCTTTAATTTTCAACTGCCCAGCCTTACACTTGGTATTGGTACTTTCCAAATGAGCTTTTTGACCTTCAGATAATAGAATTTATACCTAAAATGAATTTATACCAAAAACTTTGAGGTCAATGATAGCTTATTTGCTTATTCTTTTTTATTTTAAATAGATTGAATTTGTGACTAACCAATAAAATATAATTTGAACTGCTTAATTTTTAGCAAATGGTAACTTACAAAAAAGTACTTTTAACGTTCTGTGCAATGGGAAATATTTTAAAATGGGAACTAGAAACCCATTTTCTCAGCAGAATTAAGACTTAACTGCTATAACTAATATCCTATGTAATAAAGAGGTAATATTCAAATTTACCCTCATGCCCTCACACAAGATGGCCACCCCCATGTGGTCAAAGATGGCCACCACAAGATGGCTGGCAGGGGAGGGTAGTTGTGTGCGATCAGGCCAGCAGGGGAGGGCAGTTGGGGGCGACCAGGCCAGCAGGGGAGGGCAGTAGGGAGCAATCGGGCCAGCAGGGGAGCAGTTAGGTGTCGATCAGGTTGGCAGGGGAGTGGTTAGGGGGTGATCAGGCTGGCACGCAGAAGCAGTTAGGGGCAATCAGGCAGGCAGGCAGGCAGGCAGGCGAGCGGTTGGGAGCCAGCAGTCCGTGATTGTGAGAGGGATGTCCCACTGCCGGTTTAAGCCCGATCCCACAGGGAGTCCCAGATTGGAGAGGGTGCAGGCTGGGCTAAGGGACACCCTGCCCCCAGTGCATGGATTTTGTGCACTGGGCCTCTAATTTATGATATAATTGGTGTCTATGCCACATACTTTATACTGAGAGTTGCTAAGCCTCACGATACAGTTATTAACAATTTCTCAACTTTGGTATTCTTTGCAAAGAGCAGGTTACTATGGAGATAAAATAAAACCACCACTACAGAGGTTTACTTTGAAAAGAGAATGTTTTACCTTTTGCCCTTCACATTAGATTTTTTCCAGATTTTTTTCTGATACATGTCCTCCTAACAATAATGTTAATGAGAGAAAAAAATCTTTATTTGAAGCTCCTACTAGTATGAACTAATGTAGAAGTGATAAGGATGGAAAAGAAAGTACAGGTGACTGAATAAAAAGAAATATGCATAAAGTTAAAAATTGGCTTTAGAGTCACACTAGTTTTGAGGATCAAGCTCTCCAATTATTAGTTTTGTTAACTTGAAAAAAAATCACTTCTCTGAGCCTCAATTTCCTCATCTGTAAGATAGGTTTGGTAATGCTTACCTCAGAGAACTGTTCTAAGAAACATATTAGCTAATGCCTGCAAGTAGACAATTCAATGTGAAATCAATAATGTTTTCTTTCCTTATGATACTTACTTTTTAAGTGAGTTGTACTTGTTGTCATGTAATCAGCAAACTAAATATTTTTCTCACTATTGTTTCAGGCAATAATCCCACAGTTTTCCTGGCCATTTTTCTGGCCTGAGTAATAATCCCATATTTAATAACATTCAATGTGGCCATTGACCTATCTGTAATTGTTAATTTATACGGCATAAGGTACTTTGCAGATACAATTAGGTTAGGTATTTGGGCATAGAAAGATTATCCTGGATTATACTAGTGGATAATCAAAATGTAATCAAAAGTGTCCTTAGGAAGGGAGGAAGTAGAATTAAAGTCATACAGAAGGCCATAAGGTAACAAAAACAGGACAGAGGGTGACCAAAAGATGTGAGGCTGCTGGCTTTGAACATGGAATATGGAATCAGTAGCCAGGGAATGCATGTGGCCTCTAGAAGATAGAAAAGACAAAGTAACCGATTCTTCGCTAGAGCCTCCAGAAGAAACAGAGCCCTTCAAGTCCTTTTTTTGTTATTGTTTTTGTGTTTTTTTTCTTGTTTAAGGCAGTGGGATTTATTCTGTGAGTAATGGGAAGCCACGGAATGTGTTTTAACAGGTGAGGTACAGGGATAGAGCACATCGCTTAGGCCCAGTTTTTAGAGCTGATACATTGCCATTCCTTTCCAGATTTGGATCCATTCACAATAGAGGTGGACCCATTTTTTACTTCTGATCTCCAAACTATAAGAGAATAAACTGATATTGTTTTAAGTCACTGTTTGGGATAATGGAATGTCTATTTAAAAAGGATATAGAAATAATGACAATAATTTGCAGTGAGTTCATTAACCACTTAGGTTGATTGTATCTGAATAGATTTATCAGAATAAAATTTTCTACCAAAAGAAATAAGCAGGTGTCCTTGAAGAAATGGCCAATTGAGGTGTGGGTTAGAACACTCAGAACATGTTGCAAAACCATGTAACAAAAATAACATCTTGTAAAAACAAAAATGAACATCTTGAAAAACCTGACAACAAAAATGATATCAAAGTTCACTAGGGTCATATCAAAAACTCCCAGAGACCAATTTGAACAGCCCCTCCCTGGATACAATGGAGTCAATTTGACCATCAATAATAACTGCAAGAGATTGACATTGATCAAATATGTTTAAATCTATGTGCAGATAATATCAAAACAAAACCATCATAATTCAGAAACAAACCAAAATGAAACAAAAAGCTCATTGGTCACTATTTATAATAAAAAAGGGTATGCTAATTAGACCGAACCTCATTCCAGACATCCTTCCAGACAAAGCCAGGGCTGGAGTGAAGCCCAGGTTCTGTGTGCCAGAGGGAAGCCGGTGCCTGCAGCCAGGGGGGAAGGAAGGCCTATTCTTGCACAAATTTCATGCATTGGGCCTCTAGTAAGAGAATAAGAGGTAACTAACTCACTGTACTAAAAACTGAGTAATAAAGGGAAAGAATAAAAAGTTTATCTTTCCTTACTGTAAAAACTATACCTTAGTACAAATAACTAATTGATACAGAAGTTATTTTTCATAAAATTTTGCCAATTATTTTTAAATGAGGAAATGACAGAAATTGAATTTCACAATATCCAGCTCCTCACAATGTAATGGCTCCTAGGAAAGATCATTGATGGCTGTTAATGCTACATAAAGACAACAAGACATCATGTATCTCCTGATAGAAATGCCCACCACCAAAGGAATAGTCTTGCTAAAAAAAAATATGGGCCTAAATCTTTCCTTCTAATTTCTTTTTTCTCCCCCAGAAATATAGGAGTCAATGTAGCATGTTAGTAAATCCTCAAGGTTACATTTAATACCCAGATTCTGAGAACTCTATAAACAAGTTTTCTGAAATTAACTTTTCCTTCAGGTACGATAAGGATGTTGTAGCTATGTATATTTAAAACATTCTTATCTTTTAGTCATCTATACTTACATAATTATAAATTAAATGGTATGATGTCTGAGATTTACATTAAAGTAATACAGGGGACAGGTAGAGATGAAATGAGATTGATCCTGAGTTGATAATTGTTGAAAGTAGGTAAAAAGACTTCTTTAAAAGTTTGAAGTTTACCCTTATGAAAAGTTTAAGAAATGTTTCTATGATTTCTATGAGAAATTAAATTTGGAAGAATCAAATAAGACAAATAGGGAGAAGCGCACCTTTTAAATGATTATGCATGGCATTATTTGAATTAGCATCCTGGCAAACAGATATGAGTACATTTGAAGTACCTGATAAGACATATTCTAGGAACACACAATTATATAGCAATGACCAAACACTGAAGATTTGCTGGTGATTCATACTAGTAGTTTGACTAAATTGCCAGGATATTTCTGCACAACCTGTCTGAAAGCTGGAGGTAAACTTCACCAATGCACCCACATACTATATCAAAAGAGGAAAATTTAAATCACAGCAGCCGATCTGAAGAATAATTTTAACTTATGTGAGCAGATCCATTTCTTCCTGGAATGGTCAATGAGCTTCAGCTGTTATGAAAGCCCTAAAAGCTTGTTATTTGAATTGCAGTTATTTCTAAAGGTAACCCCTCCTGAGCCTTATGACAAATTTCACCTTGTGGAAAGCACCAGTCTAATCCTCCAGGCTGTGTTGTTCTCAAAGACCCATAGCGAACTACACTCCCCAGCCTTTTCTCTAGAGCAATGCGCTGTCGTTTAGGTTTAGTAGTGTTTAACTTTCTATTTATTTCTAGCATTTATAAATGCCTGGCATTTAGTTCTTGCTCAATATTTATTGAACACTTGATCAATGTATTCATACTCTTTCAGCATCGGTTTATTTACTATGTATTCCAATGAGACATGATTAGATAAAATAAAAACGTAGAGTGTTAACAGCTGGATAATCCAGAATAATCTCCCTTTTCAAGATTAATTTAATCACATCTGGAAAATCCCTTTTCTCGTGTGAGATAACATATCTGGGCGTTAGGGCAGGGGCATCTTTCTGAGGCCATCATTTTGTCTGCCACACATTTACTTTAATATAAATAAAGCATTACTTACAGTATAATTTCAAATTTTGTCAGGAGGAGAGTTGGGGAGGAACTATGTCAGGATTGTTTTAAAAAAGTCTCACTAAGAGTAGTGAGGTGATTACCCAAGTAGCTAATTTGTGGTTCTGATGCCTCTTTATCAGAGATTCATTAAGCACCTCTGGATTCCCTTGATAACCAAATCTAGGCCGAAGAGCTCTATGTAAAGCTAGTTTTATCATATTCATAGAAAATTTTATATGATTTATATATTTCACAACCCCATGCCTTCACACACTCTCTCTACTCCAACCCTGTGTGTGTATTTAAAGGTAAGGAAAGTTGGCTAGCAAGTATCATTTTCTTTTAATGCATTTTCCTCTCAATGTGTCCAAGGATCAAATTATTTAAAAATAAAATGTCATACTTATACAACAATTGGAATATAGACCACCTGTGGATTTTATTGAACATTAATCCAGAAAGACAATCTAGTTGAACTCACAGATTAATTGCTTCAGGGACATGTTGGCAGCACAAAACATTGTCAGTGAAAAATCTATAAAATTATAGCTAAGAGAAGAACTACACAACTGCAATTCAGGCAGATAATATTTTACTGACATGTCTTAATTCTTGCAGTTGAAACCCACCATTTCTGAAATTGTACTGCAGTCCTTGCTACAAATGGGTTATCTTCCTTTGAAAGGAATTCAAAGGAATACTGCAGAAATGGAGCATCGACTTTGATTTATAATTTAACATATATAATTTATCATACAAAGTAATATCTGGCCTTGGATTTTCTACTGTTATATAGGTAGACAAAGATTCATTTCAATCTAATTGTCATAATAATTCCATTTTAACCTCAAGGAATATGACTAATTACCCTCCACCCCCCATCCCATCATTTGCTATGTCTTTCTTCCATGTATGATTTAATGGAAGGACTTGGAATCATGGCATGTGGGATGAGATTCTGCTGTCATTTATTAAGAAACAGGACATTTTGAGCTGGTTGCAACTTCTATGAGTCAGTTTCTTCTAAGAAAGCAACTAAACTCTTGGCCACCCCCTTTATTATGAAATGATAGGGAAATTAGAGGAGAAAAATGTGAGTAGAGAGTGAAATTCTGTGAAATCAATAAGAGAAAATCACTAGACAAACCAAAAATAAAAGGGAAAGTGATATTTAGACGTTAAGACTACTCTGGTTACAGTTAGGATTTAATAACTTGGTAGCTATAATCTGATTTGAACAGTCCTCAGTATGTCCATGGAGTTTGGAGGTTTAATACTTTCTCATTCATTTTCCCAGTTGATCATCACATAAGCTTTTTAAATATTAAAATAAAGCTATAATTTAGTCTTTTTACAGATGAACAAACTGAAGCTCAAATGTTAAGTAATTAGCTCAGTTCTCACAAAACTATATTTTGGATTATTTATTTAAATCATTTATGTATTCATTTAATTAGCACAAGTTTATTTAATGCTTTTTACATATTAAGTATATAGTGGTTAGCAAAAAAAGACAAGGTATCTATCGTCATAGGATTTATTTCACATTCTAGAGAAAGATGTGGCCAGGACAAATGTAAACAGACGAATACATGTATAATTATCATTTGCAGACAGTGTTGTGAATGAAAGAAATAAGTGCTATAAAAATAGCTTATGAAGGCCTTCCTGAAGGTCTCATTGTTGAGACTATAGAGCTAAAAATGAGCTAATCAAGTGAGAAATGAAAAGAGTGCTACATGCAGGAGGAACATCCTGATTCAAGGCCTCTCACCTCCTCCTATTTACTAGTCTAGCCCAGCCCTATTAGTGGCATTGTAAGCATTTGTGGGTGTGTGCGTGGGTGTGTGGGGAGGAAGGGGGGGGGTGGTTGAGAGTATCCTCCCCCATTCTGTCATAGGTCTCATTTCCTCAGGCCATGACCTTCTAGCTAAGTTGACTGAGCTTTACATGACACTATAAAGTGGGTGAGTCTAAAGGGAGAAATAAGAAAGTGGTCATGTCTAATATTTGGCTACCTGTTTGGGAAATCTTGGTTTTAGGAAGCTTCCACTAGCACATGGATTTGTTGGACTGAACTCCTTAGAGTGAAGTGACAGTGGCCATATCGGTAAAATTTTCCATATATGGTGGCTCAATCCATCATGTCAAATGTGGCATTCTTAGTTATTTTACACATGGCAGCAAGGTGACATCTTTGTGGCATGCAGAATTCTCATCTCTCTCTCTCTCTCTCTCTCTCTCTCTCTCTCTCTCTCTCTGTGTGTGTGTATGTGTGTGTGTGTGTGTGTGTGTGTGTGTGCGCCTTTCTCTATCTCTCTTTTTGTTTGCTTGTCTCTTAAAAACTATATTCTGGCCCTGACCGGTTTGGCTCAGTGGGTAGAGCGTCGGCCTGTAGACTGAAGGGTCCCAGGTTCGATTCCAGTCAAGGGCATGTACCTTGGTTGTGGGCACATTCCCAGTAGGGGGGGTGCAGGAGGCAGCTGATCAATGTCTCTCTCTCATCGATGTTTCTAACTCTCTATCCCTCCCCCTTCCTCTCTGTAAAAAATCAATAAAATATATTAAAAAAACTATATTCTGCATTAAGGAAACCCATTAGACTTTTCATAAAGTCACTGAAAACTTATGTAAGTGCTTTGAAGTTTCAAAGCCTGTCTCAATATATAACACTATTACACATATAACTGCACACCACACCACCCCAGGAAAGATATTAAAGTATTTTGTGTGAAAATGAAAATAACTCAAAAAAGGTACTTCACTCTCTTGGCATTCAAACAATTAACATTTCCACAAGTGTTTCATTTCAAAGGAAGTTACATCTAAGGAAGCAAAAATAAATTTACTAAAATGATTATGTGTTTCCTGGAGGCCTCATCTCCAACTGCAGCTAAATAACTGGTTGGAATAATAAACACAGCAGCATTTTTTATATTACTGAGATTGACTTTGAGATTTGTAACTCTACTGTGGCAAACCTGGGAGGAATGATTCAATGGTATTAAAAGATGAAACATGTTCCTCTTATTCATCACATATGAACAGTCAGAACACTCAAATCCGGTGACTGAAAGATGGATTCGGCTGTTCCAGAAAAAGAGTTTAGTCCCACAACATTATTTAAAACACTTCTAAACATAGCCATTAACAAGTAGTTTTTAACTTAAACCTAGAAGTTGGAAAGATCCATGCTTGCTCCTCTGCCTAGAATTTCTGGTTCTTGGTGTAGGTACTCTTTTGTCACATATCTTGTCTGTCTAACAAATTGTTACTCATGTTTCAAGAATCAGTTTTGGCGTCATCCATATTTTGGTACTAAAAAATCCTTCTTGCAGTTATTTGGACAAATGATCTGTGGTGGTTAATTTTATGTATTGGAGGGTGTGTTTCGATAAGATTAACATGTTAATCAGTGATCTTTGAGTAAGTAGATGGCTCTCCATAATTTGGGGAGCCTCATCCAAGCATTAGAATTACTGAATGTAACAAAAATATTAGCCTGCTAGACTGCCTTCAACTTGATCCTCAACATTGGCTATCCTGAGTCTTCATCCGGTGACCTTCAGACTAGAGCTGTACCATTAGCTCTCTTGAGTCTTGAGCTTGCCAGCCCACATTGTAGATGAGGGACTTCCCTGCCTCTATTTCATGACATGAAAACATGCTAACAAAATAATAGTAATCATGCTCTCTGTAAACATGGGAAAATAAATGGGATGAACTAAGGTATTATCTCTCTTTCACTCTTAAGTTATTAGCAGTATTATTCATACAATACTATAATAAAATTTATCTTTCTATGTTAGGTTTTGGATAATTTTTCATATTAATTTTGTTATCTTTTTCATCATTTTATTCTTTGTATCTCTGTGAAATTTTCAAATAACTTTGAATTTGTGTTAATTTATATGTGTAATTAAATAAACCATGTAAAATACAACTCTGACACTTTACTATAGGACTTACTTCCCATATATGACAGGAAATTATATGAGATATGTACATATACACATAGACTACTTGGATACATATATATCCCAGAAAATTGGGATAAATTCTTAATATTCTTAATATGTACTTGACATTTTACAAGGTTCTACTGGTAAGGATTATGTTTGCTTCTGAGTAGCAAAGACTTGAAAAATAGTGTCTTAGCCAAAATAGATGTTAATTCGGTAAAAGGATAACTAGAAATTTAAAAGTTCAGAGTGGGTATTGTAAATACAACAGCCTTATTCTCCTCTGTTCCCTAGACAAAGTCTCCATAAAGTCCAGGATGGCTGTTGGAGCTATAGGCATAACATCAACATTCTCAGCAATAGATAAAAGGGATGGTTCCTCTTCCCTTTTAAGGAAATGTCATGATTATAGAATTTCTATTTATATCTCAACTAGAGGCCCGGGAGTCGGGGAGGTCCCTCAGCCCAGACAGTACCCCTCACAGTCTGGGACCCCTTGGGGGATGTCCGCCTGCTGGCTTAGGCCTGCCCTCGAGGGGTCCTTAGCATTGTAGCAGAGGTGGGAGAGGCTCCTGCCACTGCTGCTGTGCTGGACAGCAATGAACCCAGCTTCTGACTGAGTGGCGGTCCCTCTGTGGGAGCACACTGACCATTAGGGGGCAGCTCCTGCATTGAGCATCTGCCCCCTGGTGGTCAGTGCACATCATAGCGACCAGTTGTTCTGCCGTTCGGTCGATTTGCATATTAGGGTTTTATTATATAGGATAACCAGCACACTGCAAGAGATGCTATGAAATATATCCAGTTAGTATGGTGACAACATATTCCATTGTTTTTAATTGAGTAAAAAAAAAAAAAAAAGAAATATATATATATATATATATATATATATATATATATGATATATAAAAGCCTAAGCGACTGTTACCACCCATCGACCAAATGGCCAGTCGACCAGTCACTATGATGTGCACTGACCACCAGGGGGAAGATGCTCAATGCAGGAGCTGCTCCCTGGTGGTAAGTATGCTCCCACACCCAGCCTCCCACAGCCGGCCAACCTCTCGCGGTCCCTCCCCCTGGCCGGCTGGATGGTCAGTGTGCTCCCACAGCCAACCTCCCATGGCCAGCCAACCTCCCCTGGCTGGCCAACCCCCCATGGGACTGGGTGAGATGGCCCCGATTGGATTGCCCCGATCGCTGGCCAGGCCGAGGAACCCCACCCATGCACAAATTCGTGCACTGGGCCTCTAGTATAATGTAAAGAAAAATCCAATAGCTTCTGCCACATTAGCAGTTGGGAGAATTCAAAGAAATAATTTCCTTGTGTTACATAGGACTTCCTAGAAAGAAGTCAAAATCATAATGTGTAAATCTACTTTAAAAGTTAAAATGAAAATCTTGTAATATGAATTATTAGAGATGGAGGATGTTAAGAAATAAAGGGCAGCATAGTATAAAACAGAAATAGCAGAATTAGGCCTTGAATAAATACCTAGTGAATGACTGAATCAGCAATCCAAGGAATATTCTCAATATCACTGCTGAAAGTGCATCTCAACGTTATACAAATCTGTGAAAAACCACAGATATGCAATTTGACTTTATACACTGAATCACCTTTAGTCTGAAAAGCTGGCTATCAGAACTACCTAAGGCCTCAAAAGAACATCTAGTACAATCCTTTGCCTTTAATCTAATAAGGAATTATGATTCTCACTTTAGACATAAGAGCCAGTGATAGTAAGTGACTCAGATGAGAACACAGCTAATAAGTTATCACTTGGGATCTAGAATACTTGGGTTTTTTTTTTTCTACTTTATTGCTTATTCAGTGAGTTATTTTTTCCACTTCATTGTGTAGTCAGATGGGTTAGCCCTATTGGGAGCTTTAAAGAATAGTTATGTACTAAATGAACACTTATGAAAGCTGTATTAATCACATCATTTTTAAAATAGGCATCCCATCCTTTCTCAAAGGGAATAAAGGTGGTACATTTCCAACATATCTAAGGAACATGGTTAGTATGAAATTCCCAAATACACAAAATCCTTCCTTTTCCTACATAATATCTTATTTCTATTTGGCAATGCCTATAATTATAGAATCTCTAGAGATGGGTGCAACAGCCTAACATGTGAGGGAATAATAATGAAAGATAACTTTACAAATATACCTCAGTAATCTTTATTATATACTTGTGAGAGAGGTAACTATTGGTATAAATTGCATGTAGGGTGAAATTTAGAAAAAAAAAACAATTTACAGGGAAAGGTAGGACTCATTTTTTTTTTTTCTCTTAGTCTCTGTTCTTCCTTTCAGGAAGAGCAGAAGACAATAGGCTGGAGAGCAAAAAAATAAATAAATAAAATAACCAAATGGCATCCTACATCAGTGTTCATATTTTTGAAAATGTCCAAATGACCTTACTTGTGAGGTCTCCAGCATAGTTAACTCATTATCCAAGTTCCTTTGTACTGATGACTTAGGTTTTACATATGACTGACAAATCCAGTGTTAATTGAAGAACCAATCACTGGTTTTCCCTGTGGTTTGCTTTGATATAATGGGAATAATTTCTTTTGAGTACAAATAATATAATGGTGTTTACCCAAAGGTGAAAATTATAAGCCTCAAAAATGTATTTGATGTTGTTTTGCTAGAGGACAAACTTTTCAGCAGACCATTTTATGCTGTCTGACTTCAGTTCTATAGCAGCTCCATTAGAGAATCGAAATGTATTTCTCATTGTGCTCTCTAGGTACCACTGAAATTTTAAAGAGAAAACACTACCAGAATAGAAGATAAATCTAAAGTAATAACATTATCAGTTGTTAGAGTCTAAGGTTCTTTAAAGGTCATTGAACCTGTTTCCTTCCTTTTATACTTGAAGGTCTTTCAGCCTATAGATGTGAAACTCATGCAAAATCCCGCATCTGAGTGAAGGTGGATATAAGACTAGGTACCCGTCTCTTTGTTAAAATTAAATTTATTGAGGTGACATTGGTTAATAAAACCATATAGGTTTCAAGTGTACATTTCTATGATAGATGATCTGTATATGGCATCGTGTGCCCACCACCCAAAATCAAGTCAGTCTCTTAATTATGGATCCAGTTCTCTTTCTATAGCATGATCCTCTTGTTAAGGGAAAAAATTATTTAATTTAATAAGGCACTAAGAAGATCATCAAAAACATTAGTAGAAGAGCTTCTACTCCCACACCCATTTTTTATAAGCCAAGTTTGATTTGTCCTGAAGCAGATGACCCGGTCCCCTTTTTTTATTCAAATTCCAAAATATTTTGCCCTTTTTTTTCCCTCTGGGCTTATGGTTTCATTGTGCTTTCATTAGCCCAGATATCTATAATTATGGCATGTTAAAATGTGACCTGCTTGCAAAAAATATATAAGCTATATATAGCAGGAAAGTGAATAATTTACACACTAAACTCCAGTTTGAATTTTTTTCAGTGGACGAAATATCCACATTCATTCCTCATTCTACTTCTTCATTGATTTTGGGATAATTATGCTAAGTTCGCAAACTTAGCAATATTATTCATTGTCCATCCTCCTACCTACTTTAATGGACATATCTCTGTCCAGAATTCCCATAGCAGCATTCTGAGGATATGAACAGTATAATGTGAGGTAACCTGAACTGTTCTTCTTACTGTATAATTGACACGCAGATAGTAACATTACTATCTAATATTAAAAACTAACTATGTGCCAGGCACTTTGCTAATTTATTTACTAGTACACTTACTATCTTATTTAATCCTCCTAACAAGTCTATGAATTCTTTGAAGTAGAATTATTGCCAGTAATTTACATAAGAATTAATGATGAGAGAAGTACCCTTGCCAAAAGTACCACCTCTGCCTCTTTATGTCCTGTGTATAGCAGTTCCATTAGAGAATCAAAATGTATTTCTCATTGTGTTCTCTCAGTGCCTTATTAAATTAAATAATTTTTCCCTTAACAAGAGGATCATGCTATAGAAAGAGAAGTGGATCCATAATTAAGAGACTGACTTGATTTTGGGTGTTGGACACACGATGCCATATACAGATCATCTTGTTAGCATTTTCCCAAATCCTGAAACTTTGCTGAAGCCCTTGACACCTATATAATCAAGATATAATCACATCATTTTTAAAATAGGCATCCCATCCTTTCTCAAAGGGAATATGTAATATGTATAGCTCAATTTCTATAGGATGAGTCACATACTTGTTGTCAAAGAACTCCTAAGCTAAAGTATTGCAGTTAAATTCTTTTGCTCAGACCTACCAGTTAAAGGTCAAGTGCACATAGTGTAACATATCCCTCTACAAGCATTCATAGTTTGGAGATGGGCCTCGTTCATGCCTTCCCCTGGCCAGAGAAAGAGAAGAGTGGCCCATGAGTTCAATGCTCTGGCCTTTGCCGGTGCTGCTCCAGGGACTGGTTTCTGTCTCATCTGATGTGCAGTGCTGACAGAACAGATACTCTGCATACCTGGGAGCTGCAGAAAGCTCAATGGCTTGAGGCAGAGCCAGGAAAAGACAGCAGACCTCTCTAATTACATGCACAAGTCCAGAGGAGATGCATCCTCAGAAAAGGTTTGGAAGGTCCCCAAAGTCAGCCTGATTAGTCAAAGTCTTTTCCTGTATGAAGCCAGTTCCAGACTGGGCGAGGTGGCTGTTGTTTTCAAATGTGTGGATTCCAATACAAAGTATGAGATGGGTGAGGAAACTAGGAAACATGGTCCAAATCAAAGGAACCAAATAAATCTCCAGAAACTGAGCCCAAAGAAAGTAGTACAGTACAGTACTGTTAACTATATGCACATAGTTATAAAGCATGTCTTTAGAAGTTTTTTTATCTTTCTTACCTGAAACTTTATACTCATTGAGCAACTCCCAATTTCCTACTCCCTCCAGCCTCTGGCAAACACCATTTAATTTTTTGATTCCACAAAATTGACTACTTCACACACCTCATATAATGTATCGATAGGTAAACTTCATGCTATATGTTTCTTATAATTAAAAAAACGGAATTTAAAAAAGAGATGTTAAAAATTCATCTGGGCTTTGGACAATTGAGACTGTACAACATTGTACGGGAGGCAACCAATCGATGTTTTTCTCTCACATCAATGTTTCTCTTTCTCTCCCTTCCTGTCTCTCTAAAAAGTCAATTAAAGAAAACCAAATAAAACTATGTGATCAGAAATATTTATCGGATGCTATAGAGTGATAAGGGAGAACAGAAAAGGAGCACTTACCTAATAACGTCTGGATCAACAGTTAAATGCTTTCCAGAACTGATGTCAAAGCGTGGGATGAAATATGAGTGTTCCTTTCCAAATAAACATGTAGCATTTTAGTCAAAGGTAGAGCATGTGATAAAGGCGAAGGGTAAAGAAAGCATGCTTTACTTTGCAGTGGGGAGGTATTGGGTGAGGAAATGACTGAGTGAGAAGAAGAGAATTAAGAGAACAAGTTTGAAAGAGTTGTAAGCAGGGTACATATCATGTAGGGACTAGTAAAATACTTAAAGTGTTTGGTCTCCCAAGCAATCACCTAATAGACAGGTGAGCAAATGCTGTTAGAAAAAATGACCCCTACTGACTAGCTCAATGCAGCATTGCTGCATACCTTTAATTTGTGGGGAAAATGCAATATCTTTTAGAAAGTTCTACTTACATTCAGGAAAAAGAATTATAAAAGGCGATCATAATGTCAACTCTGAACAGTCTGTACTTGCATCTGAAAAGAGCAACCGGAATGCCATTTTCTTATGAAGCATACTACATACCTAAGCTAGTGTACATATCTGAAACTACAGATAAATGTATGCATGCATGTGTGTGTATAAATTATATTTATGATCTTACTAACAGTAGTTTAATGATGCACTTTTATTGCTCTTTGCTGTTGACAATTTTCTTCTCGCTTACAAGGTTTGGATAACACTCTTTATATAAGGCCATCAGTGAGCTGGGACCAATAGAGTAACCAGATGCATCTTCAGCACCTTCCCAGTGACTTGTCACATAAAAAGTTTAGGTGCTAATGGTATATCAACAGGCAGAGTTATCAGTTAAATGAAATATCCGTTAGACTGGAAACACAAGTTCAGACAAAGGCACAGACTGCATTAACAGTGGGGTAGGCATTAGTCATGACATGTTTGTTTGTCCTTGATGTTCAAAGATAATAGCCAGTGGGTGGTTTCTCTCAATATGTGAACATATTTGGAAAAATAAGTGTGTGACCAGCTGCTCACAGGTAAGAGCTCTATTGAGCCTTTTGGCAGTTCAACCTCTTTGATTCATGCCCTGCATATGCCATTGATTGGAGAAATGTACAGAACCCCTTATTGTTTTATACCAATTCAATTGACTTGCTGCTGTTTCCCACTAACTCACAGCTGTGTCAAAGGGTTTGCATGCTGCCCCAGGGGTTACAACTATAAGCTTAACAGCAGACCACTTTAAGTAGAGCATTAATCGTGACTTTCAGAACTGTTTGAGAACCA
This sequence comes from Plecotus auritus, assembly GCF_963455305.1. Classification (NCBI taxonomy): domain Eukaryota; kingdom Metazoa; phylum Chordata; class Mammalia; order Chiroptera; family Vespertilionidae; genus Plecotus; species Plecotus auritus. Next base: position 33,669,889 of record NC_137783.1, on the reverse strand, counting down.
CAGCATACATGACTGGAAGGGATAACAACAAGTTTTAAGCAAAGCCTTTTATTTTATAAATGAGAAAATATAAGTTTACAGAATTTAAATTGATTGCCAATAATTCTACATTGGCTAGTAACACAAGTGAGACTGAGGTTATTTCCAATATATAATGTTATTATTAGAACAGTCCACTGACAACAGTATCTTTCTTTCCCTGGTTTTTCTTTTTTTTCTTCCTTTTTTAAAAATTTTATTTTTATTGAGTTCAGAGAGGAAGGAAGAGGCAGAGAGAGAAATAGAAACATCAATGATGGGAGAGAATCATTGATTGGCTGTCTCCTGCATGCCCCACACTGGGGATCAAGCCTGCAACCTGAGCATGTGCCTTGACCGGGCATTGAACAGTGACCTCCTGGTTCATGTGTTGATACTCAACCACTGAGCCATGCTGGCTGGACCTATTTCTTCTTTACCCTTCCTTTCCTTCTTTCCTTCCCTCCTTTCTTTTACTCAGACAACCATTCAATTGTTAATTCATGTATTCACAGGTGTTTGTTTTTTTGTTTTTTTTGGTGTTTTTTTGCCAAGCACCGCTTGTTCTAGGACCACTGGTAATTTCTAAGTATATAAAAAGGTAAGTTATAACAACAGCTATAAAAATAATAGCTAAGGCTATTTTCCTCCTAAGTATAAACATATTCCCTGGAAATTACTTAACAGACTCTAAACGCTAAAAAGAAGAGTGTGGACAGGGTTTGAGGAATAGCATAGTGAGTACCCTGGTGTGTTTTTTTAATCTCCCATATACCCTGGCCTGGATGGATAGTGGCGAGGCCTGCAACAAGGAATGATCAATGGGTTTAGAAATAAAAAGAGAAAAGAAGAATACAAAAAGGGAAAACCTGCTCTTTCTGACCAAAGGTCTGGGAAAACAGAGGCTAACAGAGACCTAGTGGGAATCCCCAAGCACTTCTCCACAAATAAGACCTCTAGGGAAGGTCCGATTCACCAGCAGCCATGGCAGCAGCAGAGCCTGCTCTGTAACTCAGGGCAGGTGAGTGGTATAATCTCCCAGCAGCTACAGAAGCAGTCTGAGCTATCCTATCCCCTACTCCAGTACTAGGGCCCAGAGAGTGGTCCCATCTTCTCACAGCGATCACAGTAGCAAGGCCCCTTGACTCCCCAGATTCTACCCAGTGGCATAAATGGACTAAATCCAGTGGCTTCTTCCCTCAGCCCAGGAGATTGCCATTGACCCCACAGATGGCACCAGTAGGAGTTGAGCCAGGAGTCTTAGCAGGACCAGAAAACAAAGCATGCATGAATAACACTGCAAGGTCTCAGAAACTAAACTTCCATGGAAATTAAAGCTCAGAGAAGTAGACTCTAACTTACATAATAAACTTAAACAGGGCAGTTGCCTGATAAAAAAAAAAAAAAAAAAAAAAAAAAAGACTACTTAGGAACAAGAGTCTCCTAACAAAATAAACAAAATGTTCAGGACACAATAAAAAATCATTCATTGTACCAAGAAACATGAGAACCACAATGTAATGAGAAAGGACAATCAACAAATGCCAATATGGAGATGAATCTAATATTGGAATTATTTGACAATAATTTTAAAAGCAATTGTCTTAAACATGCTTTAGAAAACAGCCATAAATTCTCTTAAAACATACAAAAACAGAAAATCTCAGGAAAGAAATAGAACTTATAGAAAAGAACTAACAGAAAGTCATAGAATTGAAAACTACAATAAATGAAATTTTAAAAAAACACACCTCACTGGATGTACTCAATAAGGTATTGATGAAAAGAACCAAATCACTAGACTTGAGAACACATCTGTAGAATTTATTCAATCTGATCAACAAGAGGAAAGATTAGCAGAGCCTCAAGTTTCTGTAGAAATATTTAAAAACAGAGCATATTATAATATGCTTTATAATATAAAGTTCATATTATAGGTTAGCCAATCACATTTGTAAAAGGCAAAAAGGTTTTAAGGCATATACTTCCCAATTTCTAAATGAACTAAATAGGTGCAATAATCAAAACAATGTGATGCTATGTAAGAATAAGAGCATTGATCAAAGAAACAATTGATTTTTGACAAAAGTGCCAAGAAAATTAATTGAGGAAATAATAGTTTTTTTGACAAGAGGTGCTCTAACAATTGGATGTTCATATGAAGAAAGATGAATTTAGACTCTTACCCCACACTATGCACAAAAAATTAACTCAAAATAAATCAAAAGTGTAGATGTGGGAAATAAAACTAAAAATCTTTGAGAAGACAATATAGAAAAAATTCTATAACTTCAACTAGGCAAAGCATTCTTAATAGTTTAAAAGACATGTTAAAGAAATAAAAGACAAGCCCCAGGCTGGGAGGGAAATATTTGCAAACCATACATCTGATTTAAAAAACAACAACAACAGAGTTGTATGTAGAATAGAAATAACTGTTACAACTCAACATTAAGAAATCAAGTAACAGATTTTTAAAATGAGCAGAATATTTAAATAGGTATTTCATCCAAGAAAATATACAAATAGGTAATAAACATATGAAAAGATGGCCCTCATATATTCACACAAAAAAAGTTTTCTTTAAATATATTTTATTGATTTTACAGAGAGGAAGGTAGAGGGATAGAGAGTTAGAAACATCAAAGAGAGAGAAACATCAACCAGCTGCCTCCTGCACGGCCCCTACTGGGGATCGAACCGGGGACCTTTCAGTCTGTAGGCAGATGCTCTGTCCACTGAGCAAAACCTGTTAAGGCCACACACAAAAATTTTAAGGGAATGTTCACAGTAGCATATTCATAAAAATCATTAACTAGAGACAATCCAATTTCCATCAACTGGTGAATAGATAAACTATATTTGGCATATCCATACAATAGAATATATTAATAAATAAAAGGGAACAAATTATTGATGCATGCTACAATATGGATGATCCTCAAAACCTTGTGCAAAAGCAAAGAAGCAGATAGAAAACATAGACACACACACACACACACAAAATCTACCTATTGTATGTTTCTGAAATGTCCAGAAAAGGATAGTCTATTATAGAGACAAAAAATATATCAGTGTTGGTCTGGGCTAAAGTTATATTTTATTAAAAGATATTTAATATACAACAGTATATTAGTTTTAGGTTTATGACATACTAGTTATTATCATTAATATATCCAATAAAGTAAGGTACAAATTTCCAGTTATAAAATAAATGTCATGGGAACTAATATACAGCATAGGGAATATAGTCAATAATCTATACCAGGGGTGGGCAAACTTTTTGACTCGAGGGCCACAATGGGTTCTTAAACTGGACCGGAGGGCCGGAACAAAAGCATGGATGGAGTGTTTGTGTGAACTAATATAAATTCAAAGTAAACATCATTACATAAAAGGGTACGGTCTTTTTTTTTTATTATTTCAATAGTTTTATTCATTTCAAACATTTTAACAAGAAGAATGTAAACACTAATTATTATAATTTGAAACTTCAAAAAATGGAGGAATCATAGCACAATAACATACCTTATATTGAAGATGGCAAAGGCAAAATAAAATTGCCTAACAAAGGAAAGGTACAAAAGCCTTTCAAATTAAACTTAAATATTATAAAATAATTTAAAACTAAAACAAATAGAAAAGAACAAAATGTGTAAACAGTAAATTAAACATTTTCTTTAGTGCAACTTCCATATTATGCCCGGGACGTAGATGTAGATGGCAATGTAGACTGGGTTGAAAGGTTTTTGGTCTTTAAAACATCAACTTCAGTGGGAACAGTGTTGTTGGTCTCCTTTTTAGCTAATGCTCTGATACTGTGCTCTCCAGGGGCGTGTCTCCCTACATCACCACGATAAGGTGTCTACGCATTCCCAGGGTGATGTCGGGGGACGCATCCGCGGGCATTACAAGAAGCCTCTGGAAGATTGAGAGGTTGTTCCTTCTACCGAATGGGCGGATATAAATCTGCCCACTCAGAAGAAGGAGCTGTGGCCATGTTTCCCGACGTTGCCATGTTAACACTGCTGCTGGTGAAGGAGCGGAGGGGAGAGCAAGAGAACCCTCTGCTCTTTCGGCTCCTCGGGCCGGATAGAACAGCCGAACGGGCCGGATCCAGCCCGCGGGCCATAGTTTGCCCACGGCTGATCTATACTATTAAAAGGGCAATATGCTAATTAGACCAGATGTCTTCCGGACATCCTTCTGGACAAAGCCATGGTGGCGGGGGTCGAGGCAGAGGTGGTTAGGGACAATCAGACAGGCAGGGGAGCAGTTAGGCATGATCAGGCAGGCAGGCAAGTGGTTAGAGGTGATCAGGCAGGCAGGCAGGCGAGCAGTTAGGAGCCAGCAGTCCCGGATTGCTAGACGGATGTCCTACTGCTGGTTTAAGCCCAATCCCACAGCCGGCAGTCGCACATCCCTCGAGGGGTCCCAGATTGGAAAGGGTGCAGGCCGGGCTGAGGGACACCCCCCTCCCGAGCACGAATTTCATGCACTGGGCATCTAGTATCATAATAACTTTGTATGATGACAGATGGTTACTAGACAGTATGGTGATCACTTAGGCACATATCATGTTTTATTCATTGGATTTCCCAAGACTCATTTATATGACCTTGCCACTGGGCAGAAAAGATCTGGATATACAACTTAAATCCCAAAACACAGCGGGGAGAGCTGGACATACAAAACAAATTTCTATGCAATTGGAAATCAGTTCTCAATGCATGATATTTTATTTTTAATGTTTTATAAAGTACCAGAGGCAGTTTTTTTTCTATAGACAATTGCAAAAGTGTCTTATCTCATTACTTATATTTACTTACTGCTCTATGAATCTCAGATGAACCTGCCCCCACAATCACTTCATGCATCCCAATAAAACAGTTGATGTTCCATTTGAGTGCTAATATATACTATTTTCAGAACCATTTCTCATGCACTACACAACAAAAGCTTCAAAACGAGTGGGGGAAATTGTCTATTTCCAGAAACAGATGCTTTATTTTTTTCTTCTTTTCAACTTGTTCAATGACTAAATAGATGTTTCTGTCTTAATAATGAAAATATAACCCCCTTATAAATTATATGCTTAAGGGAATTTGCCTTACTTCCTAGCTGGTTGTGCTACTATTTTCTGCAACAGAGGAAGATGACTGAGCAACAACAAAATTCCTAGATACAATTTATGGAGGGCATTGGAGTTTGCTGAGTGGGAAACAAGCACTCTTTAAATTTATACATTTGCAAATTCTTTACTCAAAATGTGACATTTTTTAAACTATTTTTGTTTCTCTGTATGTAATGTCAATAGTTTTGAGCCATGTATGTCTGATATAGTTTTCCTCATATTTCTTGTGCTCAGGGTTAGTAGAACTTCTTCATATGTGAATTTATAGTTTTCTTAAATTTCATTATATTTGTTGATTATTACAGTTTTTGTTGTTGTTTTTGTTGTTGTTTTGTCCTCTCTTTTTGCCTCTCCTCAGGGACTCCATTTACAAGTACATTAGGCTGTTAGAAATTGTCCCAGAAATCACTGTTGCTTTGCTGTTTTCATTTTCTGTGATTCCTGTTAGTTTCTAAGGCTATGTCTTTAATTTCATTTCTATTTTATTATACAACTAGAGGCCCAGTGCACAAAATTCGTGCATGGGGGGGAGCCCTCAGCCCAGCCTGCACCCTCTCCATCCAGGACCCCTCAGGGGATGTTCAACTGCCAGTTTAAGCCCAATCCCCAGGGACAGTCAGACAGTCAGACGTCCCTCTCACAATCCACAACTGCCCCTCCCCCCCGCCAGCCTGGTTGCCCCTAACTGCCCCTGCCCCCACTGGCTTGGTTGCCCCCAACTGCCCCCCCCCCCGCTGGCCTGGTCACCCTTCACTGCCCCCCTCTGCCAGCCTAATCACCCCTCACTGCCCCCCTGCCAACCTGGTCACCCCCAACTGCCCCCCCCCACTGGACTGGTCACCCCACACAGCTTGCTGCCTGGTCATTTGGTCGCCCTGCACTAACTCCCCTGCCAGCCTGGTTGCCCCATGCAGCCTACTCAGTCATTTGGTCGCCCTCACTAACCCCCCTGCCAGCCTAGTCACCCCATGCAACCTGTTCAGTTGTCTGTTCTGTTGCGATGGTCACTTAGGCTTTTATATATATAGACTAGAGGCCCAGTGCACGAAATTCGTGCATGGAGGAGGGGGTGTCCCTCAGCCCAGCCTGCACCCTCTCCAATCTGGGACCCCTCAATGATAGGGCTTAAACTGGCAGTTGGACATCCCTCTCACAATCCAGGACTGCTGGCTCCCAACTGCTCGCTTGCCTGCCTTCCTGATTTCCCCTAACTGCTTCTGCCTGCCAGCCTGATCACCCCCTAACCACTCCCCTGCCAGCCTGATTGATGCCTAACTGCTCCCCTGCTAGCCTGGTCACTCCTAACTGCCCTCCCCTGCAGGCCTGGTCACCCATAACTGCCCTCCCCTGTAGGCCTGGTCCCCCCTAACTGCTCTCCCTTGCAGGCCTGGTCCCTCCCAACTGCTCTCCCCTGCTGGCCATCTTGTGGTGGCCATCTTGTGTCCACATGGGGGCAGGATATTTGACCACATGGGGGCAGCCATCTTGTATGTTGGAGTGATGGTCAATCTGCATATTACTCTTTTATTAGATAGGATAGAGGCCTGGTGTACTAGTGGGGGCCAGCTGGTTTGCCCTGAAGGGTGTTCCGGATCAGGGTGGGGGTTCCCTTGGGGTGTGGGGCGGCCTGGGCGAGGGGCCTGTGGTGGTTTGCAGGCCGGCCACGCCCCCTGGTGACCCAATCGGAGGCCCTGGTATCTGGGGTTTATTTATCTTCTACAATTGAAACTTTGTAGCCTTAAGTGAGGCCTGGGCCCGCCAGGGTGTGAAGAAAGCTTGGCTTCCTCCATCACCGGGGGCAACCCTAGCCTCCTGCTCTTTCCAGCTCTGTGGCTGCCGCCATTTCTGTTTGGGTTTATGTATCTTCTATCATTGAAACTTTGTAGCCTTGAGTGGAGGCCTAGGCTGGCAAGGGCAGGGGGAAAGCTTGGCTTCCTCCATTGAGGGGGAAACCCAAGCCACCCTCCTGCTCTCTGTGTCCGTAGCCATCTTGGTTGGGTTTATTTGCATATTCGCTCCTGATTGGCTGGTGGGCGTGGCTTGTGGGTGTAGCAGAGTGGTGGTTTATTTGCATATTAATCTCTTATTATATAGGATGTTTAATCTGCTATTAATCCCATCTAATTTTATCTCTTGCATTGTAATTGTCACCTCTACAGTTTGAGTTGTCTTTATTCTTTTTCATATCTCTGATTAACTTTTTGAGAGCTTTGTTGAGACCCATTTAAAGTTTAACTGAATGGCTTTTTGTATAGAATTGTGCATTCTTCCCATAATCTTAGAACATTTTCATTCCTGCCTCAAATGAAACCCCACTTCTACTTGCAGCCTCTGCCTAGTCACCTCCCAACCCTGTCAGCCCCCAGCTCTGGAAAACCACTAAAATATTTGTTGTTTCTCTAGATTTGCTTAATCCAGACATTTCATATGAATAGGATCATATAATATGTGCTCTTTTGGGGCTGTTTTTTTTTTTTTAACTTAGCATAATATTTTCAAAGTTCATCCATGTTTTATCATGTACCAGTAACTCATTCTTATTGCTGAAAATATTTTATTGAATGGGTTATAGATTTTAACATTCACCAGCTTTTGGGTATTTGGGCATTTTTACCTTTTTGGCCCTGGTATAAAATGCTGCCATGGACATGTGTGTACAAGATTTGCATGCACATTTTCATTTCCCTTGGACATACACCTAGGAGTGGAATTGTGGTTCAAATGCAACTTTATGTTTAAAATTTTGAGAAACTGTTAAACTGTTTCCCAGAGCAGATGCATCATTTTAGATCCTCAGCAGCAACATGTGCATCCAACTCTTTCCACATATTTACCTTATTCTTTTTATTATAACTCTGCTTATCTTTTTGAACAAATGAAATAGTTATAAAAATAGTTTTAATGTCCTCGTCTGTTTGTTCTAACATATATTTCTGTGCTGATTAGTGACAGATTTTTTTCTTCTCGTTATGGGTTTTCTTTTCTCTTTTTGCCAGCTTGATAATTTTTTAATTGGATGCCAGGCATTGTATCTTATTGTTTGTTGAACATTTTTGCATTTCTACAAATATTATTGAATGTTGGTCTGTCATATATTTAAGCGATTTGTTGACAGTTTGATCCACTTGGGTCTTGCTTTTAAGATTTGTTAGGTGGCTCTGGAGCAGTGATCATTTTAGGGCTAATTATTTCCTGCTAAGGCACGACCTGTCTGTGTACTCTACCCAGTGCCCCATGGATTAAGTTTTCCAGCCTGACTGGTGGAAGCAGTTATAATTTCTGACCCTACATGATCTCTAGGAATATTTAAAACTCTTTTCGGGTACTGTCCTCAGACACAGTTTGCTCAGTTCTCAGCTGAACACTTGGGAAAACTGCAGAACTGAGTTCTCTCCCTGAGCATCTCTCTCCTTGCTTCTAAATGCTGCTGCGAACACCTGCTTTGGTTTCCCCAGAAATGCAGCTTAATTGTGTCAGCTCAGGTAATTGGCTTGGGTTCTCTCTCCCAGCACCGCATCCCGGAAAATCGTTAAAGGAAGTAAGCTTTCTGAAATGATCTCATTTATTCCCTGTGTCTCCAGGAGCACTGTTCTTCGTTACTGATGCCAAGTGTCTTGGAAGACGGACCCACTGCTCTATTTCTATCGCAGAATTAAAAAATATAATAATAAAACTAAAGCTGAGGGTTTCCTCCAAAACCCAAACTCAGTGCAATGCTTTTTCCTCCGCACAGCTTAAGGTAAGCCGGCCACAAGCCACCGAGTTAACGCACCACCTCCAGACTCCAGCACCGCCTACAGGCTAGTGCGCAAGCGCAGGACTCCTGTGCGCCCTCCAAGACCAACTCTAACTACGCCTGCGCCAAACAGCGCGGCGCGCCAACGCGCGAGTAAGCGCCTACCAATCAGAGCGCACAATGCTCCTTGATCCCGCCTCCTAACCGGGCAGCCAATCGCCTGTCCTGGCTCGCTGTAGGCGGTGGATCCAAAGCGGAAAGAGTTATTAGGAAGGGTCAGCCTGAAACGCTGCGCTGGGGAAGATGGAGGTAGCGGAGACCCAGGCCGAGGCTGCAGCCGTAGAGTAAGTGTCTTCCGCCAGGTGCCAGCCAGGGGCGGGCCGTGGTGTATCTTGCCGGTCCCCGAGGACAGTTGACCGTTTCCTGGACCCCGCGGGGAAGTGATCCTGACCCCCGACCTTAGTCTTAGGTTCTAGAGATGCCTGGTCTCTCCAAGATGAGGGCCTATGAGGGACTGCCAGTCACTCCCCGTTTTGCACACTTCCCCGGGGGTGTGCCATGAAAGGGGAGGGTTTCATCCCTGTCAACCTTCCACTCTCTTGGCGGGTTGTACCATCCTAACAGTGGACTTTCCACCTGCAGGAGACATCCTGGGAGGTCATTTCATTTCTGTCTCGCCTGTCCCAACGCACTCTCCCACTGGGTTGTTTTTTCTTGATTCCTGCCTCCCCGCGGACCGCTCCAGCCCCTAACAAGGAAGAACCTATGCCTGGGCATCTAGCCCCGGTCCCGAGCCCCTCCCCAAGTATTCTAAGATTCTACCCCACGGCGGTGTTCTCTGCCTGGAGGGCAACCCACTGCCCATCAGTTCTGCCTTATTTTTCCCTTTCCCAGTACATTTCCTTTGACTCAAATGGCTTCTCTTCAGTGAGACACTCCCCACCCTACACTCCTTATTCCCTTTTGCCCTGCTTATTTTTGCTCATGGTACTTATTCCCTTCATATGTCTCCCACATACACACACCATTCCGGGTCGCAGAGGGCCCTTTAGGCCAGTGTATAGATACTGGTCAGAGGAGACTCTCAGCATTGGCACATGCAGCTACCTGTATACAGAAGTTCTCCAGATCTAGCCCCCCCAGGAGCCTGCAGTTTCCCTTGTTTCTTTGCCCCTTCAGGGCCCTGGCGGAGCTGGCAAACATCCTGGAGCCTATAGGCCTGCGGGAGGAGGCAGAACTGCCCGGACAGATCCTGGCTGAGTTTGTGATGGTATGTTCAAGATGGTAGCTAGTTTTTCATAAGCCAGGGACTGCTGTTGGGTTCTTCTGTTGAGATACTGGGCAGCATTGATGGTGAACAGACTGGAAGGAAGCCTTGTGGGCCTATGGTACACGGAGGTAAGGATGTTCCCTGCCTCTCTCCTCCCTCTGAACAGGATTCCCGAAAGAAGGACAAGCTGCTCTGCAGCCAGCTTCAGGTAGTAGACTTCCTGCAGAATTTTTTGGCTCAGGAGGACATTGTCCAGGGCCTGGACCCCTTGGCTTCTGAAGACAGGAGCCGTGAGTAGTCAGGGGTTTGGGGTAAGGGCTACCTTGAGTGGGGAAGGAAGGGAGCTGTGTAGCTGGTGGAAAGACTGAGGCCCCAGTATTTCAGGCTAGCAGGCCTGCCTTCACTCATGTTCTCATTCTGGTGGCTCATCTCAGGACAGAAGGCAATTGCAGCCAAGGAGCAATGGAAAGAGCTGAAGGCTACCTACCAAGAACATGTAGAGGCCATCTCAAGGGCCCTGATCCAAGCCCTGCCCAAGATGGAGGAGGCCCAAAAGAAGCAGGCACAGCTCCAGGAGGCCCTTGACCAGCTCCAGGCCAAGGTGCACCCAGGGTGAGGGGAGGAAAGGACATTCAGAGAGGAGGAGGGAAAGGGTGAGCATGCGACCAGAAAAATAAACTCTTTCTCCTCTTGTCCCCGCTCCTTTGCCTACCTGCAGAAGCAAGTAGCCATGGAGAAACTCAGGACAGCCCAGAAGCAGTGGAAACTGCAACAGGTGCGTCCATCCCCCTAAGAAAATACCCTTTTCTATCACCCTGCTATCGCATGGACTAAGTGCTCTGCCAGGAAAACCTCATCTCCCTCCTTTCTGTGAGGCATTGTAGTATGTATAGGTACCGGCATGGACTTGAGTCCTAGCATCACTATTTACAACTGCATGACCTTGGGCAGTCACCTAACTTTCTGTGCTTGTTTCTTCATCTATGAAATGGAGGCAATATTAGCACCTACCCTAGAAAGTCAAGTTGTTAAAATGATTAAGCAACTAATATAGCAAGTGCTTAAAATGTGTCTGGCACATAGCAGACTAAGTGAGTGTTATCCTATTTGTGCCATCTAGGCTGAAGGGGTTAGGGCAGAGGCTGTTCAGCATCTGATGAACCACGTCTGCATTCTCACTTACGGTAGGAGAAGCGTCTACAGCACTTAGCAGAAGCTTCTGCAGAGGTGAGGCAGCGTCAGGCAGGAACTCAGCAGGAGCTTGAGAAGCTGTATCAGGAACTTGGAACCTTGAAGCAGCAAGCAGGGCAGGAGCGGGACAAGCTGCAGAGGTGAGACTGGGCACATGGGCTGCAGGCTCAGGGTGGTCCAGCTGAAGCTCCTCCCTTTACACCCAGCTCTTTTTTCCAGGAACCAGACCTTCCTTCAACTGCTGTACACCTTGCAGGGTGAGCTGCAATCCCCTGAGACAGAGGCAGAGCTACCAGGAGATTTGGATCTTCCTGAGGATAATTTCCAGCTGCTGACCAAATCCCAGGAGCAGACCATGGGGGATAGCATGGGAAGAGATGGAAGTGTGTCCTCCAAGGTGTGTGAGAAATGGGACAAATGGGCATGGAGGCAGAGAGAGAATCTGGGAGAAGGGGCTTAGGCACTGCTCATACCGTGTCTCCCCAAGGGTGAGGGCCTAACGCCTGCTGGACTTGCAAGCTTGCCATGACTTCCTGGGGACAGCAACATGGGAAAGGATCCTAGATTAGGTAAGACTCCAACCCAGAGCCTTGTGTTTCTGGACTGCAGGAGTGGAAGGAGGGAGGGCCTCTGGTTTACCTCTTTATTAAGAGCTTGACTGTTCATGGTGTTGTAGAAAGTGGGGAGGAGCAAGGTGTTTATCTTATGGTTGAAGCCCCTCACCCCCATGCGCAGCCTATCGTGGCCTAACCCCTCTCTTACTCTTCCCATACCCCCTTGCCCCACCCTCATTGCAGGTAGACTGTGAGCTTCTGAGTACAGCCTGATTTCTGACCAAGACCCAGGTGGGGCAGGCTCTGGATTCTGTTGATTAAAAGCCCTGAGCTCTCTCAGTTGCCTGATTGTCTGTTTGTCTTCATATGTTAGTGGGAAGAACCACATTCAAAAGCCAACAACATGACAAGTGCTAGAACTGGTGTGAATTTAGAGGGTGCAAATGGCTAGGAGGCCCTGGCCTGGGGCCTCAGCAGTTTCTTGTTCAAATCAATATGATGCACACATGCCGAGCTTAATCCAGGGAAGAGGAGAATGCTTTAGGCAGGTGGTTAGAGACGGGAAGAGAACTTTAATCACTGATCTAAATGTTTATTGAAGCCCTGCTACACGCCAGCCTTCCTGCTGTGAACTGGCGCTACCAGTCCCTGGCCCTGTGGAACATGAGCACGAACAAGTAAACAGGTCAATAAGATGATTTCAGAGTGTGGTAAAACAGGACAGCAAACTAAAACAGTAGTATGATAAAGTGCAGTACTGAGAATGTAGAGGATGATATATCTATCTGTACCAGCCTGTGTCTGTGTGAGTTAGCATTTCCATTTGTATGTATGTGTGCATGTATCTGGTTTTTTGTTGTTTTAACTACGGTTCACATTCAGTATTATTCTCTATACATTTCATATGTACAACATAGTGGTTAGACAATCTTGTACTTTACAATATAATTGTGTTTGTTGCTTTCAGTCTCCATTCCTCTGTGTATCTGGCTGGGTGTGTAGACATTGGGGCCACTGCTGTGTGTGAGAGAGAGATTGCATTCGTGATTGGGTGTGTGGGAGCTGCTATCTAAGAGAAAGCTAGTGGAAAACTCCTCCATTTGTGTGAGAGAGACTTAACATCCTTTTGAGGAAGAGACACGTGATCCTTTATTTGGGGTGAGAGTTTCAAGAAATGTTGGTGCCTCGTCTATCTCAGACTGAGATGCCTTCTCTCAGGTGGCAATTGAGATCCTTGAGCACGCTGATGGTTTGCTTTGCTTTTCTGAGATGTCCCTAATTTTCCCTCATATTGTTGTTTTTTGTTGTTTTTTCGTATGCTGGCCCCATTGTTTATGTATGAAATAGGACAGATGTCAGAGGTCTTTGAGGGTCTGCATCATGACTGACCAAGGGGGTCAGTGAGGATTGAGGATACTCCTTTAGGGAGCACATAAATACCCAGAGAGCCTTCCTCAGTCTACCCATCCACCCCGTCCCCCCTCAAACCCTCCACATGATCCCTGTGGTAGCTCTCTTGCACCTCAAATACTCAGTCCTATCCTTCAGTCTCTTCCTATTAGGTAGGCTCCCCTAACCCTGCAGTCTGGCTTATTTTTCTAGCCTCATATACTCTGAATTTTTTGTCATACAAACTAGAGAGCTGGAATTTTTCCACCCTGTAAAGGAGTGTATGCCAAAGGACACGGGTATGGTTTGGATGCTGTGGAGTATCCCATTCTTGCATACATGGTGACTGACAAAGTCAGCAGGGCAGGGAAGACTCCCATGGAGCTCACCAGGCTGGGGTGAAGGATTCTATCCTGAAATACTCCAAGCCAGGGGACAGGGGAGGAGACTAGACAAATGTACAGTAATCAAACTTAGAACTCTGCAAAATTGCTGAGAACTAGAATTCTCTTTGGGAGTACAACGTGAGTCAGTTCACAGTGAGGCCAAAGAGGACAGGAGGCTTGAAAATGTTTTGTCCAAATCCCTTGAATTGCCCATGTTGCTGGAACCTTGAGTTGGACAGAAGTGTCTTGACTGACAAGCTAAGGAATTAGGATTTATTTTCATATAGAAATCAGATTTCAGCTTCTAGCTGTTCTCACTCCCCTCAGTTCCCCTAAAGACTGTCCTTTTCCTCTTCATTGACATTTACACAGATAGGCAGACATATACAAGAAGGGAAGCTACCCTTGGGAAATTGTGATCTCATACACAGACGTGCAGATGTGGAGACGGGAGTCCACAGTGGTTGCTGAAAAAGCCCTGCTGCCTGGCAAAGATTTTCTCTCTCTTTTCCATCCAAAGGAGGAACACAGAAACCAGTGAAAAATACAGGGGGGTGGAGACCAGCCAGTGCATCAACACAATCAAATCAATGGAAAAATGTCACCCGAGGATATTTTTCTATTGATTTTTAGGGAGAGTGAAAGAGAGAGGGAAAGACAGAAACATCTATCTGAGAGAAACACATCGATTGGTTGCCTCCTGCAGGAGCCCCTATTGGGCCAGGGAGGAGCCTGCAACAAGTTACGTGAACCTGGGACACTTTGGTCCTCAGGCCAATGCTATATCCACTGAGCTGGATAGGGCCTGTTGCTCTCTCTTGACCAGAAGAAGCCGCCTCGTAGATAACTTACACTGAAGATTAAGTTTACTTCATTAAACAAATAGGAAAACTTTATTTTCCTATATTCTGTAAGAATAATGTTTTCCTTTTTAAACAGTGATTTTCCTTTATGGTGGAACATTCTTTTGCTTATTCTCGTTTTAACTTCACATTTTTTAGGTATTGTCATATTTTTCTAGGAATATTTCTAATTTTTTAAGTTTATTGATATGAAATTGTTACAGTATTTTCTTTTAATATCTGCAGCCTGTTTTAGGATGGCCTACTGTTATATTTCTGATTTTTTTGTGTATGTGCCTTATCTAATATTTTCCTTGATTCATCTTTTCAAATGTTCATTCATTTTTTAAAATTTATTTTAAAATATGTTTATATGTTTGTGGGTTTTTTGTTTTTGTTTTTTTAGAGAGAGAGAGCATGGAAGTGAGAGGGAGAAAAAGATAGAAACATCGATGAGAGAGAAATATCAATCAATTGTCTCCTGGACACCCCCTACTGGGGATGGAGCTGCAACCTGGGCATGTGCCCTGACCAGGAATTGAACCGATGAACTCTTGGTGCATGGGTCCATGCTCAGGCACTGAGCCACACATTTTTAAATATTCCAAGGTTGCCTTTTGTGATTCACTATTATATATTTACTAGAGGCCCGGTGTACGGAATTCGTGCACGGAGGGGGGGTGTGTCCCGCAGCCCAGCCTGCACCCTCTCCAATCTGGGACCCCTCCAGGGATGTCTGACTGCCCGTTTAGGCCCGATCCTGGTGGGCCGAAACAGGCAGTCAGACATCACTTTCACAATCCAGGACTGCTGGCTCCCAACCACTCGCCTGCCTGCCTGCCTGATTGCCCCTAACCGCTTCTGCCTGCCAGCCTGAACACCCCCTAACCACTCCCTTGCCAGCCTGATTGATGCCTAACTGCTCCCCTGCCAGCCCGATTGCCCCTAACTGCCCTCCCCTGCCCGCCTGGTCACCCCTAACTGCCCTCCCCTGCAGGCCTGGTCACCCCTAACTGCCCTCCCTTGCCAGCCTGTTTGCCCCTAACTGCCCTCCCCTGCTGGCCTGGTCGTCACCAACTGCCCTCCCCTGCAGGCCTGGTCCCCCCCAACTGCCTTCCCCTGCAGGCCTGGTCACCCCCAACTTCCCTCCCCTGCAGGCCTGGTCACCCCCAACTGCCCTCCCCTGCTGCCCTGGTCACCCCTAACTGCCCTCCCCTGCTGCCCTGATCACCCACAACTGCCCTCCCCTGCTGGCCATCTTGTGTCCACATGGGGGTAGCCATCTTTGACCACATGGGGGCAGCCATCTTGTGTGTTGGAGTGATGGTCAATTTGCATATTACTCTTATTAGATAGGATTCTGCTTCACTTATTTGTAGTAATATCCTGATAATTTCCTACCTTTATACATGTACATGCACACACACACACAGTCCTGGAAAGCAGACATTATTAGGTAAGATCCATATAATCTTTTGTTTCCACGGTAGACTAAACCTCAGGAAATAAAAAATCTTTCTCTATGAAGAGATAAGTTGTTCAAATTACTGGTTGTTCACCAAATTCACACAGCTCCGCTACATTTCCTACCCTCCTTTGGAGTTAGACGAGGCCATTATGACTGGACTGTAGCCAAGTAGATGGGGACAGAAATGATATACTGTGTCCAAAACTGCTTATGAAATCCACACATCTCTATTTTTCTCTGACTTCTGGCTAAATGGAGAGGAAACTGAAGATCATGAGGAAGGTAGGTACACAAAATGAGGGAGCCTGGGTCTTGTCACTTGGAAGAAAGCAGCCTGATTAAAGACAACTGTGTTGGACCATTCTGTGAGTAAGGAAAAAAAAGTTTTGTATTATAGGAAGCCATTGAAACATTGAGATGGTTTTATCGGATAGCTTAAAACTTCCAGATCCAATTCTGGCTTCTCCAAGCAAATATCTCGAATTCCTCCTTTACTGTTTTGAGATAATAACTAAACATTTGTTGAACTGGAAAAAAACACTTCTGAAAGGATCATCTCAAGTTAAAACAAATGTACACTGCAAATGGAGTTTTGGTCAAAGGCAGGGATAGTAGTTTCATTATATTTTCCATTTCCCACGCCAAAGATGCAAAAATATCAGACTAAAGACATACCTGATTTCAAGAGATGATTGCTGTGATGTTTATAACTTAAAATCTGTAATAAGTCATAACATAATCCTGTGTTCTTAGGAAACTGAACATTGAATCATTTTGCCTCATAGAAAGTTTATAAACCCTCTTTTTTTTTTTTAATATATTTTATTGATATTTCACAGAGAGGAAGGGAGAGGGATAGAGAGCTAGAAACATTGATCAGCTGCCTCCTGCACACCTCCCACTGAGGATGTGCCCGCAACCAAGGTACATGCCCTTGACCGGAATCGAACCCGGGACCTTTCAGTCCGCAGGCCGACGCTCTATCCACTGAGCCAAACCGGTTTTGGCTATAAACCCTCTTAACATGAGTTTTGAAGTGACTAATGGATTTTCCCTGTCCTTATCCCTGTTCTAAACAGCAGACAAAAGTTTAGTTTGTGAGGTTTGTAATCTGCTCAGCTTGCACCTGTAAATCGGAAACTGCTGAATGTTACTCTGAGTTTGAAATATTTCATTCTACTTTTCAGAGATTGCTCAGCTGCTTCACTTTCTTTGCTGAGTCATTTCATTATGCACATTGATGTTAGTATTTGTTCTCCCCTTTACTTCTCACATCACTTGCAGTACTTTATCTTAACCTATCTCTGTCTTCTCTAGCCTGAGGAATTTATAAGGTGAATGAGTCACCATCATAACTAGTTTGTTTTTTAAAAAGTACTTCACAGTATCACAATTTAATGTTATTTAGGATCCAAGTGCTCTTGAAGAATCCATCCTTCAATAGGAAGTTTCTTTGTTTTTTAAGGCTACAAAGAACTTCTTTTGTCTGCTTTCTGATTTACGGAAGTCACATGCCATTTTCACTACTTACTTTTCCTAACTTCTCTTTGCAGTCACATCTTCCACTTCTCAGTCAACATACATAGGGGGATGAGAACTGATTAGGATGATGAGGTTTGGAGATGGCTGCTTTTCCTCATTTTCTTCCCTGAACTCATTGGTCTTGTAGCCGGTTTGAATATAAACAACATCTAATTATCTTTTTAAAGTAATAAACCTCAAACAATTGTCATCTTTATGTATAATTAATAAAAGTGAAATGATGATTTTCAACATGGTGTTTCAGTCTAATCTCCAAGTAGCGCAAGATAAGCAAATGCAAGAACAACTTTAGGAAATGTTTTGAACTTCCTAATTAGCACTCTCATTTCTATTTTCATTAGTTTTTATAACAATTTAATGGGGTAGCTATTTATCAGCAATTAGAAATTATTTTATAGACAGGAAAATATTACAACTTTATAATTATCTTAAAAATATGAAATATATTTGCAATACTTTGACAGAATTGTAAAAAGCAATGTACTTATCACAGCTATCTTTGGCACATCTCAAAAGCAAAGAGCCACGATTTGCTCCTCTGTGTTTTTGTAGCCTAAGCATGCATTCCACTTGGCACTCCCCATATTTTATGGAAAGTACTGTTAACATTTCTAATTTTGTGCTATCGCTTTGTCTTTTTTATCCATGTATTATTACTACAAAATACAGTGCTTATTGCATGATTGGTATTCAAGACTTGTTTCTTTCCAATTCTCCTTATAGCTTCACTATGCCAAGATACATTTAAAATTGCAAATGAATTGGGGCAGACGGAGCTATCAAGGAAATCTCCAAATGAGTGAGGGAGGCTTGTTCCACACTACAATGCAGCATTTTGAAATATATAGATGTCACAATTTTTTCTATTGTAGAAAAACATGCATAACAAAATTTACCTAGTTTTAGCCATTTGTAAGTCTACAGTTTAGTAGCATTAAGTACATTCATATTGTGCAGCCATCAACACTGTTCATCTCCAGAAATTTTTCATCATCCCAAGCTGAAACTCCATACCTATTAAACAATAACCTACCATTCCTCTCCCAACTCCTGACAAGCACCATTCTATTTCTGTCTCTGAATGTGACTACTCTAGGTACCTCGTATAAGTGGAGTTATATAATGTTTTTTCCTTTGTGACTGGCTTGCTTCTAATAGCATAATGTTTTAATGTTCATTTATGTTGTATGTATCAGAACTTACTTCATTAAGCCTGAAAAATATTTCATATATGTGTGTGTGTATGTATATATATATATATATATATACCGCACTTTGTTTATCCATTTTATCCATCGATGAAAACTTAGGTTGTTTCACCTTTTGGCTGTTGTGGATAATATTGCTATGAGCATAATTAACCCATGATATACTGTAGCAATACAGTTCTAAGACTCATCTCTAATAAACTGGGATGAGGTATCTTTTACAGAGATCTCATTTTTACTCAATTTCTCCCTATTACCTTTAGCTTAGCATCTATAATTAGTAATTATTGTTTCCCTTTTATGCCACAGATTTCAGATTTTTCTCACCCTCCATTAACACATCTGATGATCTGGGTTGCTTGCTCAGCATATTAAGATATTTAACTCTAAGGTATATAACATCTGGTTCCTATGCTACTTTTAGTCTGTGATTTCTAGTTTAAGGTAATCATCAAGCATGAATCTCCTAAACGCAAGATTATTTATAACTTTGTCCTTGCTATGTAATAATCCCACCTCCCAATCCTAAGGATTAATTATTTCTGGCAGTATAGTATTTTGTTTCTTGGTCACCTATAGATCTATGAAATCCTAAATGACTAAGTGGTTGTCATAGCTTTATAGAGTAGTCACCCTTATCTGTGGTTTCACTTTCCATGGTTTCAGTTACCCATTGTCCAAAAACATTAAACAGAAAATTCCAGAAATAAGCAATTCTTAAGTTTTGAATTGCATGCCATTCCACTCCATCACACCCAGGATGTGAATTATTCCTTTATCTAGTGTATCCACATTGTACATGCTACCCACCCATTAGTCATTTAGTAGCATTCTCAGTTATTAGATTGGTTATCGGAGATAGAGAACACATTCACATGACTTTTGTCACAGTATTTTTTATATTCTATCTTACTGTTGATCTCTTATTGTACCTAATTTATGAATTAAACTTTATCACAGGTATATGTGGATAGGAGTAAACAGTATATTTATATATTTAGGTACTATCTGCAGTTAAAGTTATCCAGTGGGGGTCTTGGAACATAACCACTGTGGATAGGGGGAGATACTATATTTATTGAAATTCATGTCTCTTCTAGGAGGATTATCCTCCTTCCCAGTGTCCCTCTAAAACAGGACTTCTAATTCCATAGACTTATTTTGTAAGGATGGGAAGTATATTCATTGGGTCACTGAGAATGACAGTGAGATAGGCTCCTTTTACCTCCATACTTTGATTCCTTAACCTATATATTTTAGCTTCAGAGATACAGAACCATTGACTCCAACCCCACAGGTATCTTTTGAGAGCCGTCATCTTAGCTGCATCTTAAAGAAGCCTTTCCAGTATTCTATTGGGAAAGAAATTTCTGGGTGATAATATATAAGGTAGAATCAGTGGATCTTACTGTGATGGACAGTCTGGGGTTCTTAAAGGCATCCACTCAGATGTCTTCTGCCAGATCGTAAGATCTCAATACTCCTCTATCAGAGACCGTACTACAGCATGGGATGATTGGGGCTACAAGTTCAGCCTCAGTGTATAACTCCTCATTCTAACTATAAAATCTTAATCTTGATTTTCAATACACAATGCTCTTTAGCTGTAGGAATAGGAAGTGAGGAGGCTTTTTTGTCCTGCAAAACATACACTTGAGTTAAAAGGCTGGACTGAACCTGATATTATTTAATTTCAGGATTTCTCTAGCTCTTGTAAGCTCTGGGAATATTATAAAAGCTAAGGCAGCCCCTTCTTCCATACCTCATCCCAGTTTATTAGAGATGAGTCTTAGAACTGTATTGCTACAGTATATCATGGGTTAATACCATTCAGTCTACGGTTAGCAATGCTAACTAATCCTGTCAACATTTTGTTCAGAGATCCCATAACCTCATTCTAAAAATCTTATAGGAGCACATGTAGTGCCAACTAGTTTTGTTTGGATATCACTAAAAAAGACACTGATATACAAAATTGAGTGCAATTAGTTTATTTTCGAGATGATTCCAAGAAGCACTCTGAGGAATTGGGTAGTTTGGATAAGGAATGGAATCAAGTACAGGTATGCTAGTGAGCATGCTACTTCCGTGAATGACTGATTCTCAAACACGCTTGGGATCACAGAGAAATGGCGTATACAGTTTTCTCTGAATGAGGAGTTGAATCATCTTTGGTTGGTAAATGCTTTCGTAAGTATTGTCTTGGCAACTTGGAACTGCTTTGCATATTTGCCAAGAAAACTTCATTGAGCAGAAAAACTCATCACTCAACCTAGAAAGAACTGTAGGTTCTTGCAGTAAGAAATAATTGATATGTATAGAAGAGATATAAGAACATATAATCATGATGTTATTAATATCATACTACTTTAAACAAATTAACAAAAACTTTTCTGGATTGAAAGTTATTTATTTTAAATGTAACAAAGACAAGGGAGTTATGCCTTATTTTACACCCATATGCATTCAAGTGCATAACCCATAACTATATCTTTGAGGTGGGCTAAAATTTCTGGCATCACAAAAGAAAACAATAGTCCTAGAATCATTGAGAGCAAGTAGCAGAGGTGTAGATTTTCATCAAAATTTGTCTGAACCCAATAGCCAAACTGCCTATTTCCTTTATTATGATATTAAATTATGCAATTAGTTATCAGTCTCTTTTGAAAACCCTGAATACCATAAATAACTATCTGAATTTCAGACATTCGGTCTCAGCTAATGACTGGTAATACAAGGTTGGTTTCTGGTGGAAAAGATTCATTCTACACCTCATGAGTTTTATTCTTTTATCCACTGAAGTCTCAGATTTCCAATGGGGAAAAAGACCCAAGGAAATATAAAATGTAAGTGGATGTACAAGTTTGTGTGTATTTGCAATGAGCTTCCTGAGAGAATTAAAAGTATCCAAAATATTCTCAGACAACTTTGCTATACATGTTTTCTAAATTTGGGAGCAAAACATCTTCAGGGGTTTTCTCTTTATAAATCATATCATTATCATCATCATTATCATCATCATCATCTCAGCAAAGTGCTCAAGTGATGATAAGAAATGGTAAAGAGAGGCATCTGCATATGTGCCCTTGAGTCTGGTTTAACAACAAGCCTTTGAGCTCTTTCTACCTGTATTTCTTGTATCTTTATTTCATATTTTCACACTTAGTTGGGTGTCTGTTGACTCTACCTCTGCTGGAAGAATATGCTTGTTTATATATAGTTTGGGCCAATGATTCATTTCAATAAGTTCCTTTTGTTTTAACTTGCTTAAATACATTTAAATGCCAACAATAAAGGTATTTATTCTATAGAAAATTCAGTACTTAATAAGTGCGAGGCTTTGTTCTCATCACTTGAAATGCAGTGGTGAAACCAAACAAATCCTGATTTCATTGCTGTAATTTAGTGGAGAAGACCGAACATGGGCTGTACTGTCATATATACTGTGAGGGAAACAAATGAAGCTGAAATTAAAGGCATATAATTAGAAATGTTTTTATTAGATAGGTGGTCAATACTGATCAGGTGGCACTTAAGCAGAGACTAGCTATTTCCCCTCTGACCTCATGCGATCCACAACTTTTATATTGATGCTTAGGATTTTATCATCAGAAATAAATTTTTTTTCTTTCAAAACTTTTAAGAAGAAAAACACTCAACTTTGGCAAAATTAGCCCTTTAATGCCTTTTATATCGACAGTGTTGAAGTTGGGGGCCAAGTAGTGATGAAGGCCTATAAAGCACACCGAGGTACTTTTAGAAACCAAAAGATAAATTTTCCCACTGTACAATGTCATTTCTAGCTGCTTGGCCAGCGACTGTCCTGCCGAGGAGAATCTGGCTTATTATCATAAGCAAGAGCCAGGTGTGGAGGAATGTGAGGTCTCCCTGCCAAGTGATAGACCAGCTTGTGCTGCATAAGTGGGAGCCCCCTCAGTTCAGCATGACTGTTGGCACGTTTGATACACATCATCTCTCTTTTATATTAGACTCTGCTCATTTGTGTAGTATCTAGGGATATGCATGCCTGCCAGTCACACACACTATACCAAATACTTTTCCCAGTAGTAATTTATAAAAATAATTCAGATGGGAGACTACCCTCAGAATGTTAATGAAGTTAGATACAGAAAATTTAAGCTTTTCTTTTCCCCAAACTCCCCTTCTTTTTACAATGCCATAAAGCTTTTTTTCAAAATTTCTTGTGCCTAAATAAATACTGCAAAATAGAGGTAATTTTATAAAATAAACAAAATTTTAGCATACGTTGGCATTGTATTTTTAGGCTCCATTTTCTTTTCCAATATTTTCTATATGATTTATAAATTTAAACAATGAGCTTTAGTCAATAAGTATTGAGCCAAAATACCATTGCAGAAATGTGATTGTTTTTTCTTTTTCATATTCTTAAGCCTTATTTCCTTTCCTATATCACTTCCTCATTCTAGGATCTCATTAAACTAAACTCCCTAAGTGGTAGTTCTGTGTTCAGAATTTCTTACCTCCTTCTCTTCCATAATTCTGCTGCTTTCATACTGTTTTTTCCCCTGTAATTTTTGTGCAGATATTTAAGCAAACTAATAAATAAAACGGTGGCAAAGTGTTACGAATAAAAGTACAGCAGGAAGGAGGAAGAGGGGGTTCCTGTGGAAGAAGATTATTCTGAGATGCCATGTTGATTAGAAAAATATTTAAATAGGGGCTCCAAAATTTTTGTTGTCCTGAGGAGCTGGAAAGATAAAATTACCTCATATTGAGATGTAGAAGAATGGTGTGGAGTGAACACCTGAGCCATTTATCAGGAGTTCAGTATTGGATATATTAGGTTTGAGATGTCAATTAGAAATTCAATTGGAGCCCTGACCAGTTTGGCTCGGTGGATGGAGCGTCGGCCTGCGGACTGAAGGGTCCCAGGTTCGATTCCGGTCAAGGGCATGTACGTTGGTTGCAGGCACATCCCCAGTAGGGGGTGTGCAGGAGGCAGCTGATTGATGTTTCTCTCTCATCGATGTTTCTCTCTATCCCTCTCCCTTCCTCTCTAAAAAATCAATAAAATATATTTTTTTAAAAAAGAAATTCAGCCAAAACCGGTTTGGCTCAGTGGATAGAGCGTCGGCCTGCGGACTCAAGGGTCCCAGGTTCGATTCCGGTCAAGGGCATGTACCTTGGTTGCGGGCACTCCCCAGTAGGGGGCGTGCAAGAGGCAGCTGATCGATGTTTCTCTCTCATCGTTGTTTCTAACTCTCTATCCCTCCTCTCCCTTCCACTCTGTAAAAAATCAATAAAATATATTAAAAAAAAAAAAAGAAATTCAATTGGAGTGGATAATTAGTCAGTTACATTCGTAAGGTTGGAGGTCAAGGATGAGGTCCAGATTGAAAATATGAATTTTGAATGTTTCTTTATGTAGATCTTCTTCTTAACCATTAGAATAGATATTATCAGCAAGGGAGTGAGTGTAGAAAGAAAAGAGTAAAAAAAGCAGGAGGACTCCAACATTTAAGATTGGAGAATGAGGAAAATCTGATGGTGCGATTGATGAAGGGGATAGTGGGGGAGATGTCGTGTTGGGTGCTAATTAGGTATCTCTGCTGAAGGTGTTTATTCAGTGACAAGAATCTTACCAGCTTTTTACACAGTGATCTATGTATGTTGTATTTTACAAAGAAAAGCATATTGTCCTCAGGGGTAGATATTTTATCAGCTGAGAATGAGAATTGAAAGAATGTACTAAAGATCTGAAAAGAGAGAAAGGTCTGAAGATGTTGTCTAGGAGAGTAATATTGCCAACAGTGTTGAATAATGAAATAAAGAAATGAAGGTAAGAAGATTGATTATATTGCTATGGTTTCAGTAACAAAGTACCACAAACTGGGTGGTTATAACAGAAGTTTATAACAGAACTTTATTGTCTCACAATTCTGGAGGCTAGAAGTGTGAATTCAAGGTGTTGCTAAGACCATACTCCCTCTAAAACCTATAGTGAAGTGTCCATCCTTGCATCTTCAAGTTTCTGGCAGCCCAGGCATTCATTAGTTTGGTGGCAACATAATTCCAATTTCTGTCTCTTCATCATCTTCTCTCTATATGTGTCCATATCTATGTTCATTTCTTCCTTTTCATAAGGATACCATCATATAGAATTAGGACCCACCCTGATGACTTCATATTTAATTTTATTTTCTATGTAAAGATCCTATTTCCAAAGTCACTTCCTGAGTACTGAGGGGTTAGGATTTCAAACATCTATTTTAAAAGACAATTCAACCCTCAATAAAATGATACATATATAATAAGTAGTATGGGTATTTTATTGAAAAATATATATACCGAAAGTATAGGAATATATTCTTGAAGGTAATATTACTTCAGATTAAAATATTTTAGGATAATCTTGACAATGCACAGAGGGCACTGCATTTCTTAAAGTCAGGGGTCCTCAAACTTTTTAAACAGGGGGCCAGTTCACTGTCCCTCAGACCGTTGGAGGGCCAGACTATAGTTTAAAAAAAAAACTATGAACAAATTCCTATGCGTACTGCGGGCCTGGGACGAGTCGGCTACTAAGCAGGACAGGCAGTGACACCCAGCAGGCCAGATAAATGTCCTCGGCGGGCCGTAGTTTGAGGACGCCTGCTTAAAGTAATACCACCCATGTGACAGCAATGTGAAAACAACTTACAGTTCAATTCACTTGGCCAAATTCCTTTGAAATTGTATGATTGATTGTCATGAGAGGAAGAAAAGATACAAAAATGTAACAATTTTTGTATTAGGTACATCTTTCTTAATAGACAATATCATGTTATATAAGATTAACATAATCTGATGGACATAAAATACAACTGCACCAAGCAGCTGGGTGACTGACTGGGTCTGTACAGCCTTATTGATACATAGTGAGTCAAAGTGCTTGGAAGTCTCTGTATCTTGACGTGCTCTGATTAATAAGTGATATACAAGAAGAATTGCTTTGGTCTTCCAATCACATTACAGTCATGTGCTGCATAATGACATTTCAGTCAACCACGGACTGCATATACTACGGTGCTCTCATCCTATATAATAAAAGCCTAATATGCTAAGTGACCAGTGATCAGTTGACTGTTCAACCAATCAAAGCGTAATATGCTAAGGCCACTCAACCACTTGCTATGACGTGCACTGACCACCCAGAGGGCAGACGCTCCAACCGGTAGGTTAGCTTGCTGCTGGCGTCCGGCCAATTGGGACTGAGTGAGATGGGTCAGACACACCCTGGAGCCCTCCTGCAGTCCCTCCCCGGCCCGATGGTGCACCGGTGGGGTCCCTCAGCCTAGCCTGCGCCCTCTCACAATCCGGGATGTTGGAGAGCCGGTTTCAGCCCGATCCCGCAGGCCACTCCCCTCTGGAGGGCGCCAGACGCAGGGCTCACAGCTGGCAAGCGCTGCTGCGAAAGCGCAAGCCTCCCAATTGGAACTGAATGTGTGCGAGCCCACAGCAGACGCAGTGGGGCCGGAATGAGCAGGAGCAGCAGGTAAGAGCTGCAGGCAGCGTTGGACTGCAGGTTTCAGCCTGACCCCCACAGGCCACCCAGAGGGGCCCCACCTGTACATGAATTTGTGTACCAGGCCTCTAGTTAGATTATAATGGAGTTGAATTTCCTGTAAGAAATGGAAGGAAATATACGTACATTTTTGTTTGATGGGAGTAGTATCTTTTGGGCTTGCCAGTAGATTCTCTCTCACTTCTATCACCTCAATTTTGAGTGCATAGAGTACATCCCAGTTGGTCAGCCACTGACCTGTTTCCCAGCACAGAGGAGCCTGTCTCCCCAGCACTTCATGTTCATTGCGTGGTACAGCCCTCTCAGATCTTGCTTGATGGTCTTTAGAATACATTGCTCTAAATTCTTTGTTGAGGACCTGAGGTCGGTCCTGTACAAGGACACAGATCACAAGAGCTACCTTAGTAAGTATTAAGTGCCACTGCCACTTTAGTAAACGTTTTCTGTGCTAAGAGTGGAGTCAACCTGTCCCTGTACTTGGGAAATGCTTTCAGGTTGCAATGATGTAAAACAGATGAGTTCTGTTTCTTCCACCAGTTCAATACCAGAGAGAGTCCTCTATGCCAAATAAGGTCAATGGAACCAAAACCAAATTTTCAATGTCACAATATTGAGTCCTCAGTTCTACACCCTCTCCATGTTAAACACCCTCTTTTTTCATGACTACCACAAAGTTTCTTAATCTGACTGCTGCTCCAGCATGCAATCTCCTATGTTCTTTTATCTAGCCATCTTGATTTCTTATTCCTTCTGACTGTCAGAAAGAAACTAGAGGAGGGCTTATGAGGCAGTATTTATAAAGTCTACAGTAGTGTACAGTAATGCCCTTGGGGAAGCATGTCAAACTTGTGGCCCAGGCCCACAACAAATATTTTTGCGGCCCAGCCAATATAATGGTATGTAAGAAACATTTTAATAAAAATTTTGTAACTTAATTTTCACAATATCCTATTATACATAATTATTAATAATGAACTACATTTGCTAATGACTGATTACTATAATCGTGTTGCATTCATTTCACTTACGGCCTTACCCGCAGGTGCACCATTTCTCTCCACTAACACTAGCAGCGATTGCCATGTCTTTAGTCTTGTACTGACTTGTTTGGTGTGCGCAACAGGAAATATTTTGCTTTTGGATAACAAGAAAAATAGGTTTATTTGTGTTATGCTTATTAATTTTTGCAGCTATTCAGTGTCTGGTAAATTAATGCTCAAAAATATATTAACTTTTATTAAAATGTTCTATTATTTTATGTTAACGATTATTTCAGCCCTTTGTATTCAGCATGTCTCTATCAAAATAAACCTACATTTCTGTGAAAATTGAAGCATTTGTTTTTTTGCGGCCCACATAAACTTAAACCTTGTTTATTTGGCCCGTGTTAGCCTTTGAGTTTGACATGCTTGCCCTAGGGCTTTACATTTTACTCACCATGCACTCATAGACTCCACCAGAATATCTTCCAGTCCAGCAAGCTCCATTCATGGTAAGTGCCTTATATAGGTACTAGAGGCCCAGTGCATGAATTCGTACACGGGTGGGGTTCCTCTGCCTGGCCGATGATCAGGGCCAATCAGGGCCATCTCGCCCAGTCCCTATTGGGGCCAGTTGCTGGGGAGGGGCGTGGGAGAGCTCCAGGGTGTGTCTGGTCCTGTATCACCCAGTCTCGATCGGCCGGACCCAGCAGCAAGCTAACCTACCGGTTGGAGCATCTGCCCCCTAGTGGTCAGTGCATGTCATAGCGACCAGTCAGTCAACCACTCATTTGGACACTTAGCATATTAGGCTTTTATATATAGAGATACCATTTTTACCTTTTATACTGTTTTTGTACTGTAATTTTTCTACGTATAGGTATATTTACATACACAAATACCATCATGTTACAATTGCCAATAGTATTCAGTACAGTAACATGCTGTACAGGTTTATAGCCTATAGCTATACCATATAGCCTAGGTATATAGTAGGCTATACCAGCTTCATTCGTGTAGGTGCACTCTATAATGTTCACACAATGATACCAATTTCTCAGAATGTATTATTGTTTAAATGACATCTATAATAATAAAAGCATGATATGCTAATTAGACCAGACAGCCGAACAACCTTCTGGACATCATTCTGGATGAAGCCGTGGCAGCGGGGGCCGAGGCTGAGGTGGTTAGGGGTGATCAGGCAGGCAGGTGAGCAGTTAGGGGCAATTAGGCAGGCAGGCAGGCAAGCAGTTAGGAGCCAGCAGTCCCGGGTTGCAAGAGGGATGTCCGAGTGCCAGTTTTGGCCCGATCCCACAGGGGTCCCTACGGGATCAGGCCTAAACTGGCAGTCAGACATCCCCTGAGGGGTACCGGATTGCGAGAGGGTGCAGGCTGGGCTGAGGGACCCCTGCCCCCCCACACACACACACGAAATTTGTGCACCAGTCCTCTAGTATGATTATAGTTTGGTAGACTAAGGCTTAATTCACTCAGCTATGAAAAGATCTAAAGTTATAAACTAAACAATTGCTTTTATCACTTTAAGTACATTTAAATTTAAATTTTTATCATTGTTTTATATTTGTAATCCAAGGCTGGTAAACTACAGTGCCAAAAAATATAGTCATAAAAGTATGCACTCAGGAATGAATAGACTAACTTTTCAGACATTCAATAATTTTATTGTAAATTATTTTTTGTCAATACAGCATGAATTGGGGAAGTAATGTTTCACTAGATTATCATTGCTTTTGATCAAGCATTCTGGCAAAAAAGGATTAAAGAATATACTCTTTTGCCTCAAAATCTAGGCCTTTGTGGAACAAATATTAAAATAACTCCAACGTTTTATTGTAACCCCAATCAAAGAACCACATGTTTGGATAAGCATTGTTTCTTCTCT
The DNA here is from genome assembly GCF_963455305.1 of Plecotus auritus. Lineage (NCBI taxonomy): Eukaryota > Metazoa > Chordata > Mammalia > Chiroptera > Vespertilionidae > Plecotus > Plecotus auritus. The sequence goes on along the minus strand of NC_137783.1, from coordinate 33,640,719 downwards.
ATATTTTCTCAGAATGACACTTCTCTCAGAATCCCAGGGATTGGATTCAGTCAGCTACAAAAGAACAGAAAATTTAAGAGTACGTGAATATTAGAACTTCATGGTGGGATATTCTGTCTTTTACATAATTTAAACTTAAAAGAAGGTTGATTTGCAATGGAAGAACTAAGGTATCATTTACAGTTACTTTATTTTTAATTCACATTGGTCCAGGGTAGGACAAAGTCTCACTGTGCAGGGGACATTTATGTCTCTTTTGTGCCAGTAGAATTATACAGCAATCTCGATTTGTGAGGTGCATTGTATTAATTAAGTTAAATTACAGTGAGATATTTTAGCAGTTATACAAATATAAAGGAGAAAGGAGCAAAACCAACTAGAATAAGGGCCTAAGGAAAATTACTGAAATGTGCAATTTGCCTCTGTGATGTTATCTAAGGCACGAGTTAAAAAGGGACACATGGTGTCTGAACTTGGCTTAGGAATATTATAATATTCTTAGTGTAGAGATGAAGAAAACAAGACTTTCATATATCAAATAACTTGCTGTACCTGAGACTTTTTAATTTAAAATCATGGTAGAAATTGTGTAGGCAGCAGAGGGCCATCGAATTCATTAGGTTCTTAGTGAGAAGTCCATATATTCATAGCATGAAGCCATTAGATTGTAGAGCGTATGGGAGCCAGATAACAGCTAACCACATAATTAGTCTGAGAAGAGACATGAAGAAGATGAAAACTCCATCTAATTGTGGGGAGATGATAAGAAGAGGTTCTGTCTTACTGAGAGTTACAGTAAACATAACACGAACCACATATTGTGAAAGTACTGTATGATTAGAACTATGTGATACACTTTGCATTCACCCTGTCTAATCTTAACAAACTACTCATTACATGTCTCACACCTAGGGACTGTCTCCACTCCTATTCAGACTCAGGTCTACCTGACTTTTAAGACTATTTAATTTTCATTATGCTTTATAGGTTTACTTGTAAGGACCAAAATAACAGTGAGGCATACAGACAATCATGACCCCCAAATGTTCAGATAGTTAGATACTGGTTGACAATGACTTCAGCTGGTAAATTGAATAGCTACTCTGTATCTCAGGGGGTGAGGGAAAGTGGTCTATTGAAGTAAGCATTTTAAATAGAGAAGTGACCAGTCAGTCAGTCAGTAAACAAGTAAACAAACTAACTAAATAAAGCCTTATATACTCAGATAATTTTTCAAGTATAAATTGTTATTTACAGAGTTTAAAAGATCTATGAATATGTTACAGTTTTATTTACCCACCTGTTTTGCTTATAACAGTCACACTGAAACTCCTTTGGTTCAGCCAGAATCATAATGATAGATTTTAGTGTATGGAAAAAGAACAGTAGACCTTAGTTAGAATCCAGAATTTATTTTTAGATTTGACTGGTTAAGTTGGTCATGATTGAAACACTATGAGATAAAGTTATTTAAAATTATCAGTAAAGTGGAAATAGCTGTGGATGTCTACATAATATGTTGAAATAAAGCAAGTAAAGTTTTGTATCATTATTTTCATCATCTTCCTTTTCACATATTTCTGTCTTTGAAAGTGGGGTAATTTACTCTCTCCCCTATAGTATCATAAGTTATACCAAACATGTCCAATCCATTTCAAGTTTCAGTGGCCTTTTAAGACCCTTCTACCACCATCACTGTCAAATACTCAGGGTCTTATTGAGGTACCTGTTCATGAACCAAAGAAGGATTTCAATATTTTACAGAATCCATTTTCATTTTATGGGTTTAATGAAAACAAACTCTAATTCTAACCACTTTTCACTTAAACAAAAGATTGATCCTTTAAATTTAATAACAGGAATGCTTTGCATGTCAAAAAGAAAATAATATCAGCTTGGATGTTGAAAGAGTGTCAGGACCTTGCCTAGTATACCCACGGTCATTGATGGTCTGCAGTAGCCTTCTGAGAGAAGCCAAGATAGAAAACAGAGGCTGATCCTAGACATTCTTGTGGTTTTATTTTTTATTTGGGAGAATTTTCATGGATTCTGCACATCTTAAAGTCTGTTACTAAAAATGATACATAGTCTCTTATTTTTTCATCATTCACACACATAATTATATTGTACTTCCAATTGTTGGCAAATGAGGATGATTGGAACGTCAATGTTGATAAAATTTCATGTGACAGGGATATTTGGGATCAATGTTTACTTTGCAACATTGATTAGCATCACTAGCTGCCATTGTAAGTAAAATAGAATTTATGACTAAAGCATTCTCTACAGAAGAGATTGTAGGGGAATCATGTGTCCCTGCTGTTTCATTTGTTGAGATCTCTCTTAATATGATAACTAAGGCACTTACCGAGTTACAGATAGCAACTTATTAGACAAAAAAAAGGAGAATTTGGCAGTCATGCCGAATGACAATACCCACGTTTTTATCATTTTATTCACATATGTTTTCTATGGTAAGTTGTCTTGTATGTAATTATACCTCTATGGTTAGACTGCAATATTTTCAAGGTTGCAATCCTTCCTTACTATCTATATATAAAAAAGCCCAGCGACTGAACGGTGGAATGACCAGAACGACCAGTTGACCCATTGCTATGACATGCACTGACCACCAGGTGGCAGACACTCAATGTAGGAGCTGCCCCCTGGTGGTCAGTGCACTCTCACAGTGGGAATACCACTTGGCTAACCAGGATGAGCGGTGCTCCCACAGTGGGCTGATCCCCACAGGCCACACACCCCCCACCAGTGCATAAATCCTATGCACCGGGCCTCTAGTTATTTAATAATTTCCTCTGAAATTTCCATACTTTGGTATGTACAGACACTTTTGTAAGCAGATATTTGAGTATTGAGGTTATTGCTAATGCATCAAGCACTCTTCTAAACATTTTTCAATCTACCTTATGTTGAAAGTACAATTATATTCCCATTTTTATAAGGAAACCAAGAGTTAGAAAAGTTCATTAACATGTTATGTTATACAGCCAGGGGGTGTTAAAATCAGGATTTGAACTCATCTCCATTTGACTCTAAAAGCCTTTCTGTTAACCACTATGTTATTAAGCTTTGGTTACTATACTTAGTTGAGTCATTACCAACCATATTTTAAACTTATTTTTATCTCCTCTGGGTGACTCTAAGATACTGTTAGATCATCATAATTTGAATCATTGATTTTCAACTGGTATGCTGCAAGAATTTCTAAAATGTGTAATACCTGACTATTTAGTTAGGAGCACTGACCTCTTTTTCCTTAGACTGTAAAATAAAAAAAAAATTAAAAAAATGACAACAACCAACACAACAATAGTTGTCTGGTGTGAATGAATCAAAATTATACCTATTTTTTGTCAGATTGGCAAAAAATATATTTTTTGTTGTGCCACAGAAGTTTAGTAATTAGTTTATGTGTACCATGAAATGAAAAAGGTTGAAAATTGCTGATTTAAATAATACACATGGCCCATCAGATTATGCTATACTGAACTTGTTTTAAGCATGTTGTATTCTTTAGGAAGATATGTAGAACACTACAGGCAGTCCTCGGGTTATGTTGGACTCGACGTACATCGTTTCGTGGTTACTTCACCATTTTCCACTTATTTATAAAAAAAAGTTCCATTATTTTGACATATGTACATATATGCTTTATGTTTTTTATTATTTATTTACAAGTAAAGGTCAGGAATTGTTATCTTTTAAATTTTTTTCACTGTTTCACTTCATTACTGCTGTGTATGTGCTCCATGTGAATGACATAGGTGCTTATGTAGGTGGGTTCCCACTTACGGCTAAAATCGCATTATGTCGGGGTGTGGGTCCCCACTAGGGGGAGGGGCTGGCCTGAGCAAGGGGCTGCAGTCATTCTGGTTTCTCGTCGTTCCGGTCATTTCGCCATTTCAATCGCTGGGCTTTTATTATGTAGAACAGTGGTCGGCAAACTTATTAGTCAACAGAGCTAAATATCAACAGTACAACAATTGAAATTTCTTTTGACAGCCGAAAACCGACTTCTGCGCATGGGCCACGAAGTTTCAATTGCACTGTATGTGCGTGCCCGCATGTGGTATTTTGTGGAAGAGCCACACTCAAGGGGCCAAAGAGCCACAGGTGGCTCGCGACCACTGATGTAGGATAATGTATTTTCCATTGAAAAATTTAAATTGTTATACTGGACATTAAGGAATTTACCTTAAGTTATATAGAAAATTCACAACTGTGGATGACCTCATTATCCAAGAATGGAAGGTTCTCAATAAATATACCACACTATAGTATTTAAATATAGCAATCTACCTCTTTACAAAAATTTCAGTGACTATATTCCAGGACCAAGGAAAAATTATGAATTATGGGCAGAAGAGTTATCTGAAACTAAAATTATAGCCATATAGGTATATATACTTATTTAGACCTACAAAATACTACACATATAAACATATACATCAATACAATAAAACCATAATAAATATTCTGAAACAATCTTACAGCTAAAACTGAATTGCTGTTTCTTCTTCTTTCTAAAAGAATCTGATAAATTTCTGTAAAAATGACAAGAAATCTGGTGTCCAGATGCATGTTTCCTATTGTGAAATGTAAAATCTCCCCCTTGACAGCTGGTGACTGCAAATGAGTTTAGGAAGCAGATGATGGCAATAAGTTATCTTAGGATAGAAATGCTCAGAACAGCCAGCTACTCTAACCATTCGTATTACACTCCATCACCTACTGGGCTTCCAAACATGACAGAATCACTTCTTTCAAGAAATTTCACTCGTACTGAATTGAAACTAAATGCCATGCAAACATTCAGTAGCTCTCCTAGGGCTATCATTATAGCTGCCAGCGTCTCTGTTGAAATTTAGGTCTGAAAGGAAACCTCTTTCCCTCATTCTCCAGGCTATTCTTTGACAATAGGACTTACTTGTATCATACAGAGTGTACTCTGATTTGATTTTTCTTGAACTGTTTCATTTTTGAGTGGATAAAAAAATAGATTGTGTGTATATGTGTGTGTACATGTCTGTGCACCTGTGTGTTTTAATATATACTGAAAATAGGGTTATCTAGGCATTGTTGGCTGTGAGAAGTTCACTGAATATGCTTTCTTCTGAATTCAGACTTACAAGAAAATATGAGATGAGCACAGATCTTGCTTCTAGGCTGGAGTCTAGCAGACTGCCTCTTAACCATTAAATTCATTCCCAAATTCATTCTGAAACTACTCTGACCTATAAATGAGGGAGTATTATAGTATCTACAAAACAAGGATATTGGACCTGAAAGCACAACGTTCAAACAAGTAATGAATGGCTCACCCCAAATTAAGTGTTCCATTTTAGTTCAAACACAGAACAAGTAATGAGCCAAAGTGAATGTAGGCTCTTTGAGAGCAAGGACAACTTCATGTACTTTCCACAAAGTACCTCAGCCCTGGTAACATGCTCTGCATAGCCTCTTGGGAGGTTCATTTCTGCTTGCGGTCCTCTTAATAGAGTGCTGATGACATAATGAATAAATAGACAGGGAAACAAAAAGTCTATCCCTCATTTTCTTTGCTTTCTTCCATCTTCAACAAACTAAACTGAACTCTCTGAAATATCCAAACTTTCACCACAAGAAAAATTTGAAAGCAGATTAGAACTTTGAAGACATAATAGTGATCATTTGAAGATAATTTGGAATTACAACAAATAAGAGTACATATATCTACGTGTTTGAAAGTCTATCTTACTCTGGTTGCCCAGAAAAGCACTTTGCACAATAAAATCTGCTCAGTAAGTTTTCTCTGGCTTAATATTTTTGTTTAATTAGTTAGTGATGGCAATTGTAGGATAAAGCAAATGAATGAAACAAAACTTACCCCTGGAAGATTTTATAATATACATGTGAAGAACTTTTGAATTAGATTTAGGCTGCAACTGAAAGTATAAAGTGGTCTTATTTGAGCTTGTCTTTTTTACTTCCTTTGTGTCACCTGCTTCTGTATCCTCTTGAGTACAACATAGCCAAGAGGACATAAGATCTGAAAATATAAGAATTATGTTAACTGTACATACCTATTAATTTCCCTGCATAGCTTTGGTGCAAAAAAAAAAAAATCTCCTATCCTGGTAACTAACAGCTGGATACAATGATGTACAAAAAATACTTATAGAGTAACAGAGTGAAGCAATATAGGAACTATTTTCTAAGTAGCATGTAAGCTGATACTTTAAGTAGGAAATTCTTGAAATGATCTAGTACAATCACAAAGACACAGCATACTAAATGACTTAAAAATATAGTATAGTGAGGTAAATCCGAATGGAGGTATTTAGTAAGTATAGGTATGACTTCTGAGCTGTGCCCTGAACAAAGATTTCTTGCTGAGTGCTGAATGTATTAAGTATTGAAAACAGAGTAACAGTCTCATATACATTTCTTTAATTCCTATGAATTAGAATTAATCTATATAATGATTACTCAGATGACTACAAGATCCCAAAGTGCCTTGAGATATTTATTAGAAGAAAAAACTAGATTTTGTTTACTTTCTGAGTTAACTGTATTTTGTTGATTGCCAATACTGCATACATTTATTATTGGTCACCTTCTCTGCACAAGACGATGTGCTATGTGATTTGAGGGGAAAATACACATAAGGCACATTTCTCTTTCAGGTTGCTTATCATTTATTAGTGGGGCTAAGTAAACATGCAACTGTTTTATACATTTGTGTGATAGTAATAATTTGAGATATTCTTACTTTTAAGCAGGGTTAGAAAGCTAGGTATTGATAAATCATTTGTGAGTCATGAACTTTACAAATATTTTTAAAGAGAGATTTAATTAGGTTTCAGAGAAATCAGAACTACTCTTCACTGACTCCCTGTTGCATTCAGAGTTATAGATTTCCCCACTTGTTTCTAAAAGCATTTTATATCATAACCCATGCTATCTTCCATTACCTCACAGGACACCTATGCAGATGCCCAATAAAATAGAATAGATTTCTGTTTCCTCACCACACCTGTGCTTTCCTGGCAATAGGCCTTTGCCTATGCTCTAGAATATCATTCACATACTAAAAGTGTTTTTCTCTCTTTCAAGGTTTAAGGCAATGTCCACCACCTTTTGAATCTTATTCTAATATTGGTTTCCCTTTCAGAATTGTAACAAAATTTTGCTTGGATCCCTCTTTCAAGGTACCATATATACAAATTGAAAACAGCATAATGTAAAGCTCTATATAAATATTGGTTATTCTTCTCTCCTCTCTTCTTTTCTTGACTCTTCAAATATTTGACAAGTGACCACATGTGTCAAACTGTTTGCTTGGTGATAGGTATCCTCAAGAGACTAGGATCTAAAGGAAGAGATAAATAAGTAAATTAATGCTCACAGTACAGAAGAATAAGGACTATGACAGACAATGCAAAGGAGGTAAGGAGAAGGGGCAAACATTAAATTAAAAAAATAGAGTTATGGAATACATAAAGCCTTTTGAAAAATCAAGAACTAAGGTGCAACTGGACAAAAGGATGTGTTTGAATGAATGATGAAAGATGAGTCTAAAGAGAACGAAAGGAGATTATGAAGTCATGAGTGGTTAATATCTTTCAATCTTGTGAAAGCTGTGATGAGCATGGAAAGGTTATATACAGAGGATTAGATGTACAGTATAGAAAGACCATCATGACATCACTGTGAGTCAAATTAGTGGGGCTAGATAAAAAAAAAAGAGAGTCCAGTTGAAAGGCTATTGAAGAAAAGTAAGAAAGAATTGATGAGGGTCTAACTGGAATGTGATTGAAAGAATGGGACAGAAATAGGGATAGAGATATAAATAGAATAAATTCCATATATCTGCTATGGGAAACTGCATTACTTATGATGAGAGAGTGAAGATATGTGAAAAAGCAAAGATTAACGGGGAATATAATATTTTCTGCTGAGACACTGTAAATTCAGGTGGAGATCTATAACAAGTAGTGAATATTCAAGTCTGAAACAAGGTTGTTCCATAAACAAAGATCCCCTGAAGGGTCAAATGAGGGCTGAAATTGAGCCTTGATTCCAGTGCAAGGCATTTTTTCCACCGTGAAACTGATCTGCTCACACGCAGGGGTAACCTTCTATTTCATATTTCGAGAATTGAAGACCTTTTTAAATTTTCACAAAGAGAAGTAGGTAATACAGGTGGATCTGCTCAGAAAAGTGGCTTTGGAAGATAGAAATTCATGGTTATTATTTTTCATTGGAGACTCTTTAGAATTGTAGTTAAGATAATAGTTTTTAGAGTAGTCCTTTGTTCACATCCTTGATTTATTTAACTGAAAAACAGGACAAATTATTTAAACTCTTTGAGAGTTATGCTACTCATTTAAAAAATAGGGACATTTATATAATATGAAAAACTGATCCTTAACTCACTGTTATGTAGTGAGGAATAAAAACAAAATGTATATAACGTTCTTATCAGTACAAGAATCCCTAAAAAATAATAAATAGTATCACTCACATGTTCTTTTGCTTCTTCACCCTCATGATAATCTTTTATTTATAGCTCATATCCCATTATGTCAGGATGACATATGTTTGAAATATGAGATACTGCACTATGTCAGTTAAAACTTTTCGGTGTCTTCCAGGAAATAGTTTTGTTTTACATGTTTCCTAGAATCTTGTTCTACTCCTTAAATGAATTTCCATTACCACATTGTGATATCCCCTATTTTTCTTTCTTTCTCTAAGAAACTAGTCATAGTATGTCAAATTCTGAGAAAGATTTTAAAGAATTCCCTCTAATGTTCTTAATTTTCTGCTCTACAGAGAGATTTTAGACTATAATAATGCTCTTGGTACATATATTTTGAAGGTACCCTTTAAGTTATTTATAAATTCTGTTATTTACCAAATAATTTGTCTAAGAGGCTCAAACTCATCTTTATCTGTATGTCTACCTCACTTCATAACAAGTTCTTTTCATTTTTAATAATATAAGTTGGTATTGCAGAATCACTGATGATAAACATACATTGGAATTCATGAAAACTCATGTTACTACAACATACATGTTCAAAATTATATTCAAAATTATGAAAGTGTCATACAATTTATATTAGTAAAAGTACAATGATTATATTTGGTTCATATTTAAGTAAGTAAAAAAAAACTTCTTTTATAGACTTGGTGACATGACGAATAAGAGCAGGAACTGTCTCTATGGTGTTGTTCACCATTGAATTTGTAAACATGGTTACAATTCCCAATAATTTTTAAGAGAACATATGGATGAATTAATTAATGGAAGGACATATAAAGGATCTTGGAACTGCAATAGTCAAGTTTTCAAAAGTGGTGTCACCTAACAGACTTTTTTACTTCCTGGTGTATGGAAGATTTTTCAAATAATCAGATATAATATGGACATTACATTATAATTAATTGAGACTCTATAGATATGGGTCAATGAATTAGTTTTCTATTGCTGCATAACAAATTATAGAAAACTTAGTGGGTGAAAATAATACCCATTTATTAGTTCACAATTCTATAGGTCAAAAGCCTAGCAGAGTGCGGCTGGATTCTCGTTCAGCCTTCACAAAGCCTATACCGTCTCTGGCCAGGCTGGGCTCCTGTCTGCAGGCTCTGGGGAAGAATCCTCTGCCCAGCTCATCTGAGTTGTTGGAAGAATTCAGTTCTTTGAAGTTCTAGGACTGAAGTCCCCCTTTTCTTGAGGGCTGTCAGCTGGGGACCTCTTTCAGTTCCTAGGCGCTGTTTGCAGGTCATTGTCCTGTGGCCCCTTCCATCTGAGCAACAAAGACTTCCTCACATCAAATCTCTCTCATGCTTCAGATTGCTTCACTCCTTAACTGTAAACAGACAGAGTAAGCTCTGCTGTGAAAGGGGTGATGTGATTGGGATATTTTTGATTTATAAATATGTTCTCATAGTAATTATAACAGGTCGTTTTTCTGTTTCTTATGGATCCACTTGGATAAAAATAGCTGTTTTATTATTTTTGCCAGTAAAATTATAAACCTTATAATCAACTATCCAGATAAGCTCTAACCAGGGGTGAGGAACCTTTTTTTCTGCCAAGAGCCATTTGGATATTTAGAACATCATTCACAGGCTATAGAAAATTATCAACTTAAAAATGAGCCTGCTATATTTTGTCAAACATTTAATTAGTTCACCCTTAATGCCTTGGCACGGCCAGAATAAATGATTTTGAGGGCCTTATATGGCCAGCAGGCCGGACGTTCCCCAGCCTTGCAACCCAATGTCTTTGACAGTAAAAAAGTTAATACACATTTCTATTTGTATAACACAACCTACTGGATCCAGAGTTCTGCATATGAATAGTATATATTCATAAACTCACAGATAAACTCACAGGATGTCTGGAACACATGGCTTTATTCTGTATGGGATATGCAGCATAGTTTGTTCCCCCAAGTGCCCTGGTTCCTTGAGGTGTATGGTATCAAGAACAGACAAGTGATCAGATTGTAGATTACTCAGTACAAAGGTGCTGCTAGAGTAAACAGTGTTGAAAAACAGCCATTGATGCATGTTATATTGGGTTAGGACTTTTTTTGTTTGCTTGTTTATTTGAGAAAATATTGACTATAGACTTTCTGTAAGCCACTATAGTCAATCTCTAGGATTAGGCTGCAGACTCAACTAAAGTAGGCAAAGGAATAAACTCAGATGTTGTAACCTAGAAAATATAAAAACAAAATGCATCCTATTGTAAGCCATCTATTTAAAAAAGACCAAACTAGAAATAAACATAAATTCATTATATTCAACAATAGTACTAAATAGTTATTCATTGACTTAATTCATCATCACGTAAGCATAATTTAAGAAAGCAAACACTCATAATGCCTACTGTGGAATCAGAGTGTGTGGAATTGACTTCAACATGTCTCTTAATTCATATATTTCAAAAGATGAAGTCCTATGCATTGTCAGGAAATTTGAGGATTTTTTTTCAAAATTCTCATATTTTGATGTAAGAATTTATATACATGGGTTATTGTTTTTTTTTTTTCAAACCACTAAACTCAGGTACAGAGGAGTCTTATTGAAGATTAAAGCAATCCCAGAGGCTTTGATTTTTTCTTTTTTTTTTTTTTTCAAATTTTTATTAAGGTATTATATGTGTACATATCTTATCATTGCCCCCGACCCCCACCCCACTCCCATATATGCCCTCACCCCCCAATGTTTTGCATCCGTTGGTTACTCTTATATACATGCATATAAGTCCTTCAGTTGATCTCTTATTTCCCCCACCTCTCCCTAACCTTACCACTGTAATTTGACAGTCTGTTTGATGCTTTACTGCCTCTGTAACTATCTTTTTGTTCATCAGTTTATAATGTTTTTCATTATCCCCAAATGAGTGGGATCATGTGGTATTTTTCTTTCATTGACTGGCTTATTTCACTTAGCATAATGTTCTCTAATTCCATCCAAGTGCCTACAAATGGTAGTAATTCCTTCTTTTTTACGGCAGCATAGTATTCCATTGTGTAGATGTACCATAGTTTTCTGATCCAGTCATCTGCTGATGGGCATTTAGGCTGTTTCCAAATCTTAGCTATTGTAAATTGTGCTGCTATGAACATAGGGGTGCATATATCCTTTCTGATTGGTGTTTCTGGTTTCTTAGGATATATTCCTAGGAGTGGGATTACTGGGTCAAATGGGAGTTCCATTTTCAGTTTTTTGAGGAAACTCCATACTGTTCTCCACAGTGGCTGCACCAGTCTGCATTCCCACCAGCAGTGCACGAGGGTTCCTTTTTCTCCGCATCCTCGCCAACACTTGTCGTTTGTTGATTTGTTGATGATAGCCATTCTGACAGGTGTGAGATGGTATCGCATTGTTGTTTTGATTTGCATCTCTCGGATAATTAGTGACTTTGAGCATGTTTTCATGTGTCTCTTGGCCTTCCTTCTGTCTTCTTTCGAAAAGCTTCTATTTAGGTCCGTTGCCCATTTTTTTATTGGATCATTTATCTTCCTTTTATTAAGTTGTATAAGCTGCCTGTAGATGTTGGAAATTAAACCTTTATCAGTGATACCATTTGCAAATATGTTCTCCCATACAGTGGGGTTTCTTGTTGTTTTGTTGATGGTTTCTTTTGCTGTGCAAAAGCTTTTTATTTTGATGTAGTCCCATTTGTTTATTTTCTGTTTGGCTTCCATTACCCTAGGGGCAGTATCACTGAAAAAGTTCTTTTGGCATATGTCTGAGATTTTGCTGCCTGTGGATTCCTCTAGTATTTTTATGGTTTCCCGTCTTATATTTAAGTCCTGTACCCATTTTGAGTTTATTTTTGTGTATGGTGTAAGTTGGTGATCTAGTTTCATTTTTTTGCATGTATCTGTCCAATTTTCCCAACACCATTTATTAAAGAGACTGTCTTGACTCCATTGTATGCTCATGCCTCCTTTGTCAAATATTAAATGCGCATATTGGTTTGGGTCGATATCTGGATTCTCTATTCTGTTCCATTGATCTATATGTCTGTTCTTGTGCCAGTACCAGGCTGTTTTGATGACAGTGGCTTTGTAATACAGCTTGAAATCTGGTATTGAGATCCCTCCTACTTTATTCTTCTTTCTCAGGATTGCTGTGGCTATTCGGGGTCTTTTTTTATTCCAGATGAATTTTTGGAGAGTTCTTTCTAGGTCTGTGAAATACGCCGTTGGTATTTTAATGGGGAGTGCATTGAATCTATAGATTGCTTTGGGTAGTATGGACATTTTAATGATGTTGATTCTACCAATCCATGAACATGGTATGTTCTTCCATCTGTTTACATCTTCCTCTATCTCTTTTTTCAGTGTCCTGTAGTTTTCCGCATATAGGTCTTTTACCTCCTTGGTTAGGTTTATTCCTAAGTATCTTAATTTTTTTGGTGCGATGGAAAATGGGATTGCTTTTTTAGTCTCTCTTTCTGTAAGTTCATTGTTGGTGTATAGAAATGCCATAGATTTCTTGGTGTTAATTTTGTATCCTGCTACATTGCCGAATTCATTTATTAAGTCTGTTAGTTTTTTGATGGAGTCTTTCGGGTTTTTTATGTACAATATCATGTCATCTGCAAATAAGGACAGCTTTACTTCTTCTTTTCCAATTTGGATGCCTTTTATTTCTTCTTCTTGTCTAATTGCAGTGGCTAATACTTCCAGTACTATGTCAAACAGGAGTGGTGAGAGTGGGCATCCCTGTCTTGTTCCTGTTCTTAGGGGAAATGGTTTTAGTTTTTGCCCATTGAGTATGATGTTAGCTGTGGGTTTATCATATATAGCTTTTATGATGTTGAGGTATGATCCTTCTATTCCCACCTTGTTGAGAGTTTTTATCAAGAAAGGGTGTTGGATTTTGTCAAATGCTTTTTCTGCATCAATTGATATGACTATGTGATTTTTATCTCTCAATTTGTTTATGTGATGTATCACATTTATTGATTTGCGGATATTGAACCATCCTTGCATTCCTGGGATAAATCCTACTTGGTCATGGTGTATGATCTTTCTGATGTACTGCTGGATCCTATTTGCTAGAATTTTATTGAGGATTTTGGCATCTACATTCATGAGGGATATTGGCCTGTAATTCTCCTTCATTGTGTTGTCTTTATCTGGTTTTTGTATTAGGGTGATGCTGGCTTCATAGAAGGAGCTGGGAAGTGTTCCTTCCTCTTGAATTTTTTGGAATAGTCTGAGGAGGATAGGTTTTAGTTCTTCCTTGAATGTTTGGTAGAACTCTCCTGTGAAGCCGTCTGGCCCCGGGCTTTTGTTTGCCAGAAGCTCTTTGATGACTGCTTCAATTTCTTCCATAGTTACTGGCATGTTGAGCTGTTTAGATTCTTCCTGATTGAGTTTTGGAAGGTTATATTTTTCTAGGAATATGTCCATTTCCTCCAGGTTGTCCAGTTTGTTGGAATAGAGTTGTTCGTAGTATTTTTTAACAATCCTTTGTATTTCGGCGGGATCTGTTGTTATTTCACCTCTTTCATTTCTGATCTTGTTTATTTGGGTCCTCTCCCTTTGCTTCTTGGTGAGCCTGGCTAGAGGTTCATCAATCTTGTTTATCCTTTTAAAGAACCAGCTCTTGGTTTTGTTGATCTTTTGTATTGTTTCTTTGGTCTCTATGTCGTTTATCTGTGCTCTGATCTTTATTATTTCCTTCCTTCTGCTTACACTGGGCTTTTCTTGTTGCTCTTTTTCTAACTCTTTGAGTTGTTGGGTTAGGTAATTTATTACCCCTGTTTCTTGTTTTTTGCAGTAGGCTTGTAGAGCTATGAACTTCCCTCTCAAGACTGCTTTCGCTGTGTCCCATAGATTTTGGATTGTAGTGTTTTCATTGTCATTTGTTGTCATGATGTTTTTTATTTCTTCTTTGATCTCTCTGGTAACCCAGTCATGGTTTAATAGCATGCTGTTTAGTCTCCATGTGTTTGATTTCTTTGGGTTGTTTTTATTGTAGTTGATTTCCAGTTTTATGCCACTGTGGTCTGAGAAGATGCTTGATATGATTTCTATCTTCTTGAATTTGAAGAGACTTTGCCTATGTCCCAACATATGGTCTATCTTTGAAAATGTCCCATGTGCGCTTGAGAAGAATGTATATTCTGTGGCTTTGGGGTGAAATGTTCTGAAGATGTCAATTAATTCCATCTGGTCTAGTGAGTCATTTAGGATTGATGTTTCTTTGCTGATGTTTTGTTTAGAGGATTTGTCCAATGGTGATAGTGGGGTATTAAAGT